>NC_079311.1:61584808-62986562 GCF_023638135.1 Falco biarmicus
ACTACTTTGCTGCCTTTGAATCCTGAAGGTTTTTGAATTATTCGGGGGCTTTTTTTGCCAGCTATCACCCTCCTGAGGCTGCTCAAATTATGGCTTGGCTAAATTTGTGCAACCCACGTACCTTCCCCTTGCAACGGGCTGGTGTTTGGGCTACCTAGACCACTCTCCCACTGACAGTAGTGAGCTGGTTTTTTTCACACCGGAGAAGGGTATTTTCTATTTTTGCTGCAAGCCAGAGCTGCCCAATATTGTCTCTGAAATCACAGGTGATATGCCAAATGAGAATTCATGAACTAACCCTGAAATAAGATAATAAATTACAACTAGTGAAAAAGTGGTTCTGGGAAGAAAATTAGCGCATTGTTTAACTGTTTTTGATTGCCTGGTAAACAGCAGAGTGAGACCTTTGATGTTTTTCCATAGCTGAGACATACCAAGAGCATGTGTACTGGGTTACATTTAAAGACTTTGTAGGGATTTTTTCCCTCCTTCCCATTTCTTTTCTGTTCCATAAAAAAAAGCGGGGTCTGGAGTTAGAGCAAACAAGCAGTTTTTGTTAGAGATCTTTCTTAGAAAATTACCCTTTTCCATAATATTAACCACCTCCTATTTTCAGGGAAAAAGATAGCTTCATGATGCAGGTTAGATATAATGAACAATGAGATGGCATGCACTGGAGGGACATGTGTGGTTTAGGAAGAAGAGAAATTACACACTGTTAAACTTTTGGGAAGTTTCTCTATGCTGCTGAGGAGTTATGACATTTCACCACCACAGCACCAGGGATTTCACCCCCAGGGTTTTCTGGTAGTGGATATAGTCATTTATGTGCAGGCACTGTAAAATTCTCAACTCCTAAGAAATGAAACCCTGTCATATAAATGGGGGATATTATTTTATGTCTCCTGACACTAACTGAAAGGCCTGCTTGGAAAAGTATGTTAGACAAAATGACCTCCAGATTTCTCTTATAAGTTAAAATTTTCTACAGTTTTCATTAGCTCAAGAACCCATTCGGTACCTGCTATTAAAGTCAGTATCTTCAGACAAGCTATTACATATTGTTACATTTTTCTTGTCCTGTCTATTCAGACATAAACACATCTTTCTTCTTTTATTTACACCTTAATACAGGCACCATGGATGTAGATTACAAGAGCATACTGTCTACAGAAGCATGCTTTGTTGCCCAAGAAATTCATCATTCCAGATCCAGGATACTGCTCTGAAGGTAGCAGACTTTTGGCTGCCTTCAGGTTCACCCATTCCTAACCCCAGGGGTATTGATTCTTTTCCATCTCCAGTATAATAAATTCTGGGATAGGAGAGCACTACAAAAGTGTTGGTTGTTATAAGGCAGTGCTGGGGGTTGTTGTGCAAGGAACAAACTGGCTATGGTCCAAAAAGTTGATACCCCACTGAATGGTTATCTGAGCACAACAGCAATCCAGCTCAACCTCTTTGTGGCTGATTGATTTACCAGCATGCCCTGTGGAATTTGGGCCTTGCTGTGTGCCAGACTTCAAGTAGGTTAAAACTTGAAGGTTGCCATTGCACCCAAATTCAGTAACTGCTAGACAAGGCAGCAGAGCACCCAGACAGCCCTCTTTCCTGTAAATGACAAAAGGAATCCCAGCATGGGGTTTCTGAAATCTTTGCAGGTTTCACATAGGGTAGAATAGGTCACAGAAACAGATCTGGGTATTTCATGTCTGTGGAAAGGCATGAACAAAGCCTAACTGAGTAAGAAGTCTGTTGAATCCTGTGTAGATTGACTATAGGTACCATGCAAAAAGTCAAAGCCCTGCAGCATATATTGGGTTGGGATTGAGACTCCCTCTCCTTCACCCACAAACTGTGTTTCAAAGCATTCTTTTCAGGTTAAAACCATGTAACTTTGGCTGTGCTCCATTTTTTAGGCTGTATGGTATTTCACTGGATTCCTTTTCACATGTGGTTTAACAACACCCCCACACCAGCTCTTAAGCACTGAAGAAATCAGGGAGTGGAACAGCACTAACAAGGGTGGACACTGTGAGGGAGGGAGAGCTTGCAAGAGAGCTTATGAAGAGGCAGATGTCAGATAAATAAGGATTCCTGTTAAATTCTTTCAAGAAAAAATAAAAATAAATACTCTAAAAATAGAGCGCTATATAGCCTAGCTGAACGTACCAGTTTCATCTGTTCTCATTACCAGTGGCCTCCATCACTTTATTAACAGCTATGCAACCAGTGCTTTAGTTATTTCTTCATGGGCCATATGACATCCACCTTCTCTAAACACCCTTTACACACAGGCACATACATGCCATTTAGGTGGGACATTTTTGTGTTTTTCCTCTGTCAGGTTTACACAGAACCAGAGGATTACTGTTAAGATTAATCATTCATCAATACTTCATACTGCTAGGTCATTCGCTAAGAAGTGTGGCTTAAGAGTATTCTTTTAATACATGTTGTTCTTAAGGTTAAATCCTCTCACTCTCTTCCTATAAAAACGTTCATGAAGGAAGGAAGGAAGGAGGGAGGGACTAAGTGTACAAATTCAGATGGTGGGAGATGTTTTGTTAATTATGCAAGCAGAGCTGTGGTCACCGCTCTGTCACCATGGTCAGTCCTCTCCAGACTTCATGAAGACTTCTACAGGATGGCTGGCCTATCCATTTGAAACAGTCAGCAGCCAGAGAACACATGCAAAAGGGCCATGGGCTGTGCTCAGGAGACCTGTTTTAGGTGCCAATTGATAAGTAAGAAGTCCAGCACCAGCTCATAACTCCGTGGTGGTACTCCACCACTGATCTGAGGAAAGACAAGATACAGGCTTAGGAATAACCAGAATTTTAAAAACTGATGAGAGCCTTCATTCTAGCTAAACCCTCGGTTCTGTCCTGGGTGCAAACCAGGACAGGAATGTACACTTGCTTGGAAGCAGCAACTGCTTCTCTCTGCTGGGCAGAGAAAGAGCCATTCTTCAGCAGCTCTGTGTAACAGGCAGAGGGTGTCAGCATCGTGCGTTGCCCACCCATGCCAAAATACTCAAGCTGCTGTGGTGACTGAGTCAGGCAGTTACTCTACATGGTCTCTTAACTGACTAGAGACAGAAACCAGAAAGACAAAAGCCAATTCAAAAATCAGTTAGGCTCCCAGAGGATTTTCAAAAGTGCTTGAGACCACTGATGGAGGCCTAGAGAGACACAGAAAACAATAGACTTTCCAGGGCAATAGGTTTTGATTTCTGTAGAGTTAGCAGAGGAAAAGACATTTAAAATTGAAATTAAAAATAAAAGCTTGTAGAATCTAAAGCTGTATGCAAATTTAAACCTATAAATATAGATTTTATAAATATATATATATGTTCTGAATAGACTCTCTTACAGGAGTTAACCAATGAGTTTACTGAATCGCTTACAGCAGCACTGAAAAAAACCTGGGTTCACAAGTCTTCCCCATTTTGTCACAGGCCTTGTCATAGACTTTTAGGCCAGATGTCACCACTGTCACTGGTGTTGAGTCACCTGTCAATTCAACTGTGTTCTTATCAGAAATGAATGAAAACACAGTGAAATCAGACAGCTTTTTTGGCTAAGGAGTTCACCTAGTGACCAGTGATAAAGGCAAAATTGCTTTTGCATCTAAGTATCCTTGAAAATATTTATCCAGTATTAGGCTTTTGGCTTTGGTTCTCTGAAAATTGGCTACCAGTTGATATATATACAACTTGCAAACTTGGTTTCACTGTAAGATTTGGCACGTGTGGCAATTTTCTGATGTTTCTTGTGGTACTGTTGACTGCCTTATTCATCTGCAGGAAGGAAAGGAAAACTAGCACCTCCAAGTCTGCCTCTGAATAGGCAACATATTAAAAACAATCAACAAATAAATGCTCTGTTTTCCAAATGGAACAATTAAATTGCTGCCACCTCGATAAGACATTGTTTTTCAAGTCTGGCCTCCTGATGCCTAGCAAAAGATAGGTGGAGGGAGCCCTTGATTATCTGATGGGTAGATGCTGAGGCTGACCTGTCAGAGGAGCCTGGAAGTTATAAAAAGACAAAACCTGCTGAGACATGGTGCAAAGGCAAAACCAAAAAGGGAGGAGGAAGTGAGTGAATGTAATGTATAGAGGAATTATAGAGGACTGTATGAAAATTTGTTTGTTAAAAGGTTGTAATGATTGTTAAAAACATAAGGTATGAAATGTTAAGAAAAAAAAGGGAACTGTAGAAGAATGAGGCTGGGTTAATTAGCATTGATAACATACAGCTGTGGTTGGCTTCAGGGGCAGCGGGTTGGCCCATGTAGATAAGGTGCAGCTGTGGCTGTTCTGTTAAGGGGTTGAGAGCCAGTGAAGGGAGAGCCGCCGAGGAATGAGTGGAGGGAGGAAGAAGCAAGAGGACAGAGAGCACATGCCCTGGAGGTGGTGAGGAGAAGGCAGCAGAGGGACTGTATGAAGAGTATGCTGGTATGAGATGGTAAAAGACCTTGCTGCAGCTTGATAGTCTGGAGAGTGTTGTGACATGAATGCAGCAGCATTGTTTCCCGCACACCTATTACCTCCTTGGGTGAAGAGCAAACTGGGGAAGGGATGCGTGAAGTTGTGTTGGGTGTTTGGTGCGTCTCAGGCACCATCTGCATGCAAAATGCAAACAGTCCAGGAGGCTTCATTGCACAGTCTGTACATTCCTGCATCGGCCAACCTGTGCTGCCCAGGGGTGTGAGCAGGAGGGTGGGTCTGTGACAGCATGTCTTTGCAGCCAGTGCCCTTTAGAGGCCTGGCCTTGGTGTAGAAGCCCTGAAGAGCACTGGGGCACTGAGCTGCTGTGACAGGGGCAGAGCTGGTGATCCGAGCGAGAGCCTGCCAATGTCTAGAGGCTGCTAAACCAGACTGGCCTTGAGATGCTGGTCTGAGTACAGTCATGTGGAGTAGCTGGTCTGGCCTGAGATAGTCACTGATCTCCGAGAGCACCATTGGCTGGTAATGAGGCTGGACTGGGCATGGCTGCTTGTAGTCCGTGGCTTTACATTGTGGCTGCATGCAGGCTTCCTCTCTGGTGGAGACATAAGCACTCTAGGCAGGAGTGGCAGCAGCCAGCAGTTGCTCTGCAGAGTCAGGAGAGGTCCGTAGACCTTGCACTACCCTGTGGCTAGGTGGAGAGGCACTTGGCAGTTTCTTGCCTTACTTTACATCTCTCTCTAACATCATGCAAAGAAAACCTGCAGTAACAGCAAGTGAAGTGCTGGTCCTGTCTTCCACTTCTTAGCATGCACACAGACACCCCATGCACATCTGTGCATGTGCTAGAGCTCTCCCCCAGGAGTCCCTGCTCCCTTTTCCTCAAAGGAACTGTGTGCCCACAGCATGGCTTCTGTGTGTGGCCTTGTGTGGCTGAGAAAGTGCCTGGGTACTTTCATTCACAGGGAGCACAGTTGAAGGAGGCTGCTTTGGACATCCATCCTGACCCCAGGCTTTTCTCATTCCTTTTGCTCCACTGTTCATTTTTGCATGATTTTCTTGCTTTATTTCCACTGAAACTCTCACATAAAAGGGCACTGAGTGTCCCCACTGACAGCCTGCTCCTGTACCAGTTGCTATAGCAGCACATCTGGGTAGCCAGACAGGACAATGGCTCTTTGCTTTCTTATCCTGGACGAGCCAATGTGAAACTCGCCCCTTCACCTGAGATCTCTGTATTTTGAAATGGGTAAATATATCGTGTATAAACGTTTTATGAATGATATGAGCTTTCTGAGTTTCTCCTTTTTGCTTCATCTGAAGCTGTCTCCTGCTGCTGCGTTTTTCATTGCCATCTTGAATTCCTGTATTGTGGAGACCATCACATCCTGTTCCACTCGCCACCTGCTCTGGTGCAAAGTGGTGACTTTGCTAGTAGTGATGCTGTCCCAGCATCACTAGTGAGAGCAGACTGCTGATGTTCACAGCATTTCTCCCTCCTCCCAGCCTGAGATGCCACCAGCTCTGTGCAGGAGGGGGCTGAGAGGTGTGATGGGAATAGGAAGACCCGTTTTGATGGCAAATTATCACTGCATCTGCCTCAGGCATGACAGGCAAAACAGGGCACTGTATTTGCAGTTATGTAGAAAAGCGTCCACCACTGCAGAACACAAAAAGAACCTGAACCATGGATGAGCAGATCTCTGCTTGTCCTGGATGGCAGAGCTTGGGTGCTCATCATGGCACGCTTGGCCTTTCCACTGCACATGTGGCTGTGACTGGTACTTCCCCAGGGATGTCCATAATCTTATTACATGTGATGAGACCACCCAGATATGACCATTTTCAGCAACACAAGTGACCAGGTCTGCCGGTGTCTGAGCTCTCTCATTGCTTTGCCTGACCCTGGCAAGTGGGATATGTCTGGCCAGATTCCTTTTCTAGCTAACATCTCCAAGCTCTCATGCTCTACCCAAAGCAGTCTGCTTCAGACATCATTGATTAGCATCATTGTTTTTATGCTGCAATTCGCACCTCTACCTGGGGTGTCACACAGGATCCTAAAGTGAAGGAGTAAGGACCATGGTGGTTTTAAGCTGCCCCTCAGCTTTTCTGCAGCTGCAGACACTCCATTCAGTCTTGTTTTCCAATGGTGTCTTAGTTGATGCCAGAATTTCTTGAAGGTGAGGTATAACTCTTGGGAAACAACATATACTTCCTAATATGTTTTCCAATTCAGTGCCATAGCCTAGCTGCTACATGCCATGGACTGCTAAGCCTTTCTTCAGAGCTATGTTGGCCAGCCTCAATTAATATGATCAAAGTATCATAGCTCAAATCCCAGATATGTCACTTCTTCCCAAGATTCCACTGAATTAATCTAAAATGTCATCCACTTAAAAAATAAACTTTTCCAGAAGAATGGAGCCCTTATCCAGCTGTTATATAGCTTCTGTGAAGCATAACAAAGTTCTGTGTGTGCTGCTGTTTGGCTATTTAATATCATTTCTCCAAATGTAGTCAACATTGGTTGCTTTGTCTTTTTTGTTTGTTTTTTTTAATTATTATTTCATCTCATTTCATTTAATTTTATCTAGTTTTGTTTAATTTGATGCACTACATTTCTCTGATCATAGTATGTGTCAGTCTCAGCAGTGAGTTCATGTCCCAGATTTTCTTTGCTGTCCCTCTTCAAGCTAAACATAGTAGTAGAACTGGAATAATACCTGAAAAGTCCTGCAAAAATTAGCCTTGGTAAAGCAGAATTAGTGTCATTTACATTCAGGCCTTTGTTGAATTTGCTTCCTACAAAGTTCCAGTAAATACTAGCAGTGCATTATCAAAGAGAAATAAATTTGAATTAAGCCTGACAGAACTTTTACTCAAGTTAATTATAGACTTATAATTGTAGCTGTTTGCAGCCAAAATTTTATGTTAAGGAATTGTACTTATACTGCAAGTCACCAGAAATATTCCTATGCATTACTTTGTGTCTAGTTAAATGTTATTAATGTACTTTGAATGACAAATGCTTGGAACAAGCAGTTTGCAACAATCACCCAGTCAATTTTTTTGTAGGATCTGATTTCTTCTGTAACAGATTTTGAATAGCAAATGCATTCAGTAAGGCCACAGCCATGAAAAACTGCTAAAAATAGAATAAACTGCAGGTTATGTCCTATTTGTTAAATTCTGCATAATGGCTTTTTTTTTTTGCAGTATGTGTCAAAAGCACAAATGGTGTCTGTAAAAGAGAAGTGCCTGGCCTACAGGTGAGATATTTACTGCTTTGAAGACATCCTCCCATGTTATTTGGGACACTCACCCAATGGTGAAGTAAGCATTCCCAGGGTGCTGAGCATAATGCTATTGCCATTCAACTGCTTCCAGTTTTCTTTTTCAAAGGACATGGAAACTGAAGCAGGAGCGTGGCATGTCTTACCTCCAGCCCAAAAGCAGGGATGCATGGCTGCCTGACAGTCATCCTCAAGAAGACGCCAGTTCTTGCTGAAACAAGGCAGGCAGTTCAAAAAAAACCCACACAGAAAGTGCACAGCAGGGTGATGCTCCAAGGATCCCTGGCACACAGCAGGCATGAGCCAGGAACCTGCAGGTCCATCGCTCTTCTTAGTCACAGGATAAACTTCAGGGCACAGGGATGCCAGAAGCCCTTCCTGGTGCCAGCATAAGTGGATCTGCCTCTTGGTGACATTGATCCTGAAGTCTGCAGGGTTAGGTACCTGCTGGGAGTTAAGCATATGCTTACATGCACAGCTGGGTCGGTGCTAGCACTCCACATGGCTGAGCCCGAGCCTCTGTGGTAGTACTCAGGAAAAGGTGAGTGATATATGAATCTCTGGACATCCACTGAAATGTCTGCAACAGCTCAATAACTTAAGATAATTATTTGTTTTAAGTGAATATATATTGGGTGGGGAGGAAGATAAAAAGATGACACAGATTTAGGTCCTAGACATACAAAAAAGCAGCAAAGTTAATGTTTGTTCCCTGTCTCCTTGGTAGCTACAAATATCCTTAGCTCTTCACATAGTCTTTCCCTTACATGTATGCAAACATACATAAAACATATTTGTGTGTGTATGTATGTATATGCCCTTCACATTATTGGCTTGTAGGTTAGCCCTGAACATTTGTGTGGGACTACAAAGGCAAAGGAGTCAAATCTCCAGCTTCCACTCCATCAGCCTCCCTGGGGGAATCCACTCTGTGAGCGCAACAGGCAGGAGAGATGAAGCAGCCATGTGCTGCCTTTCCTGTGGCAGGCCACAAGTCCCACCAGCACAGCACTACATCACTCTGATGCAGGGCTGCCCAACAGGTGGCCCAAATGTCTTTCTGTTACATTTTTAACATTATCTGCCCTGCGTGCAGCTTAAAACTGACCGAACAATCTTTATTCTAAGTGCAGGAAGTGCATTTCATTTGCATGGCTCTGATGGGATTAAAGTAGGCATTAAAGTAATTAAGGTCACAGGGGTTTGCCATTTACTAAATCCCTAAATCCACCTCCGCTCCAACATAATTCAGTAATATCATGGGGCAAAAGGTCACTGCAACAATTTATGTCCATCTAGCCTTCCATCACAGAGAGATAAACCCTTTTTTGGACAAAGAGCTTTTTTTGACATGATACATACATATTATTTTGCACACAGGCATCACAAGAAACTTTGCCTCAGCTACCATCTGAATCCATTAACTACCCAGTGCCTTGAGTTTGTTTTTTTTCTGGTTTTGGATGGGAAAATTAATAATACTTTTATGCACTTGAGCTTATATGGTTTCAATTGAAAAGAAAGCCCAGCTGATACAGATCTTAAATATGCACTCTAATACATCTCTGCCCAAGTTTAAAATATTAAGGGACGCCCCTGTTGAAATGAGAATAATAAAAGCACAAGGAACTTTTGGAAAATAATGTATTATTCAATATTGTGTGTTCTTATGAGGAAGATTGCAGTGGTTTTATTACTTTTAATTAAAGGTACATGCATTTGACACTGCTGAAGGCCTTAGTTCCCAAGGCTTCGCTGTTATCTGTAATCCAAGGCTACTCAATTCAATTGAAAGAGCCCTGAAAAAGCAATGCTGAGCAAAGCTGCTCTGGGAACCAACATGCATGCATTTGTTGCCTTTTTGCAAGATCAGTTAACTCCAAGCCAAACAGATTGTGCTGGGTGTCCTTCTCCACTCACAGCCTTTAGGTCCAATTTGATGTAAGGTCCTAGAGGGACTCTGCAGCGCCCCATGCCAGAGAAGTAGATGGCTTGCTGGGCAGAAAAGGTGTTTGCAGAGCTCTCAGGCAGGTAATTGCTTCATAATGATATTTTAGCTCATACCCTGCGACAATATCATACTTGACCCATCATGTCTCTGAGCTCTCCCAGGTGGCTGATTCAAATCTCCAAGCAAAATAAAGGGACAAGAAAAAATGTTTTTGAAACTGAGTGATTTATTGAAATTGCTTTAGCTGTAGTATGGATAAAGAAATCATGGATTCAAAATGGGTGGAAGTAATTGAAGCAACATCAGCCATGCTGAGTGTTGTCAGAAGCTTCTCAAGTTTTCCTGAGACAGCTTTGGTGAAACACTTGTCCCCGTTGGTGACCTCTATATCACTCCAGCCCTGGTCTGATGAAGTGGGTAGCAGTCTCAGTAGTGGGACAATGTATACAAATGGGAATTAAAACCCAAACGACCAATTTCTTGCCAGAGATAATGAAGAATTAGAGGGACTTATCTTGCTTCTCAGCAACAAGAGGCAGTGAACCTGTAGTGCAAGGCCTCAGTCCATAGCCAGGTGCTGCAGCACAGCTACATGCAAGGAAATAAACTGAGAGGTTCTCTAGCAAAAGAATTGGTGTGTCACCCCTGCACAACTGTGCCCTTGGGATGGACTGTCCCAGGAGTGCAAGGAGATGGGATAAGGACTTTTCTTGGCTGCTCATTTGACAGCTTGCATTTACGTAAAGCACAAAATTTGTTGAAACTGCTGGTTTTGTTATTTCCCCAAACAACATGCTTTTCTTCAGCTCCCCACATGCAAAGGTGCCTCCTCACTCCTGGCAGACCCATGCCTGGCTTTTGTGCAGGGAGCGGGGGCAGGGGGATGGGGGTGTGGGGGGATGGGTGGCGTGGGGTATGCATGTGTATGGATGTGTGGGGGTGTGTTTTTGTGTGCATAGATCCCTACGCTCCCTTTTGTCAGAGGCTGGTGCAACACTGATCTCAGAAGAAGCCTCTTGGGCAGAAACTGACCCTGCCTTGCCGGTCCAGGGAACATTGGCCAAAAAGTCAAGAATAAATCAAATCATCCTTGGCTATAAAGACGCCAACATGGTGAGAAGAGGCAACAGAGCCAGTGTGGCAGATATGCCATCCTGCTGGCACTAAGACTGTGCTGGTGTTTTATCCCCTGGTATGAGGCAAAGGTGTGCCCTGGCAATGGAGCCCCACACAGCTGCACTGCTGCTGCCCATGCTTGCCCAGTCTTGCTCTCACGCTCCTGCCTCCTGAGCTCCTGGCACCTCTATGCTGAGAAACCCAGGGACTAGCAACATAGATTAATTTCCAGATGCAAAAAAATGGCTGAATCTGCAAATACCTGGTTAGGTGTTGCCCAGGATGTCCCTCCACACAGCAGCTTCCCCATGCCCCTCTCCCTGTCCTCAGTAGCAACATCTAAAGGCAGGGACAGCTCTGGGTGTGGGCTCTCTGCTGTACAGACCTGGCAAGACTGCACTATCCCAACCACATTATTGCAACATTTTCTCCACCCAAGAAGCTAAAGAGACAGGTATTTGGGGATATTTTTTTTTTTAAAATAAATCTTCCAAGTAAATAAAGCAGGAATCTGCTCGACGTCCAAGAGAATACAACTTCACAAGGACAACATAAACAAAGAAAGAAAAAAGCACTGTGAAGCAGGGCGTGCTTGAACACTTGTCTTAATCAAAGGGGCCAACATGGCTTCTGGACCACTGACTGTTCCCAGCATCTCTGAAAGAGTAAATGAGACGTCTGTGCTAAGTAAACAGCATCTGCCATCTCTATGGGCTGTTTGAAAGTGCTGACTAGCTGGTGAAGAGATTAGCACTGTCTGACTCCTCTACTAATAACTGATTTGTTACCCAGGCTTGGCAGTGCCTTCCTAATTGTCAGTTAGAACTGCTGACAACCCTGAATATTGCCCTTCAGATGCAATAATACTTATTTGAGGGTACTGTGGCCTCTATTTTGATCCTGGAAGTTCAGGTAAGTTTAGCATAACAAGGGACAAAACAAGTTTTACCTTGGCTGATACATCCATTTTATAATTAATTGTCTCCCTTAGAAGGATAAATTTTAATTCATATGCTTGAAAGTTTGGTAAGTACCTTGAGTTGGGTTGTGATGGATAAAGATGTTTCACAGTGGGTTTAGTCTTTGGGAAACTGTTAAGCAGCTCTTCTGAATGCTGACAAGTGTTGTTTGTTTGAGCAGCTGTGTCTGAACAGGGCCACGACTAGAAACAATTTTCTTGAGAGGCACAAATGTAGACAATTCCACATTCTTATCAGAAAAAAATTATATGTTGAAATAACGTGGCTATATTTTGTCTATGAAGTGTTTATGTATATTATATACCAACTAAAGAAAGTGTCTTTTCTGAAATTCTCATTACAGTTATTTATGACATATTTTGAAATAGCCTGGAAAAAATATACTTATGAAAATGGTAAGCATGTAGCAGTTTTAAATTCAAAATATGAAGTAAACAAGAGTTGTGGTATTATTCTGCTTTCCCCTATTTTAATTTCTTTATGCCTTTTTACTACATCTCTGCTGAACAGATGGCTGCTACCTCTGACAATGATGCTTCCCTAGTCTCGGCAGGATGATGATGGTTCATTCACCCATTAAGCCCATGGCAGATAATGGCTGAAAGCATCAGATCAGGTCACTCTTGTTGACCAGAATGTGCAAATCTATATGTGAGGGTTTTTTTCACTGATTCCTTTGAAAGCTTTTTAATTTGAATGTGCAACATTCATGTGTCAGTCATATTGAGTCTCATCACAAATCCTTACCCTGTAAGGATATCCTGTGATCCTCCCATCAGATGAAAAACTGTTCACATTTTTCGCCTGCAAAATAAAAATCCCTTCCAGAAATTATGGGTTTTCAATGAAAACCACTCCTGTGAGAGAGTCATGCCAGGAGAAGTGATGTCTGATCTTGATTCGCACCTGAAGGCCAAGATGCAGCACAGAGGCTGACCCAGGAGGCATCACATCCTTTCCAGCTGGGCACTGTACATCCTTGAGCACTGGGCAGGCACTGGGACAACTGGTCCTTCTGCAGGGGCCATCATTTGAAAGTAAGAAATTGGTCCTGCAGGCAGTACACAGCAGGAATAGGAATCACTCCCAAGCTTGTTCCCCCTTTGCCTGGCATGCAATTTTGAAATGTCCCCATTTTCTACACATCGTAATTCCTAGCAGTTTCTCCATTTAGAAACAGTACTTACTGAGAAATGAAAACAGCAGACTGCTGATCAACTCTGCTATTGCGATTATTCTCTAAATGAGAAAAATGCAGAATAATTGTACTTGCCTTAATTTCTTTCCTGCCTGCTTGCATTTTTACCTTTATCATATGATTGTGTGGACACTGAGCAATCTGTCTCTCTAATTAATATAGACAGTAGTGGTAGGTGGGGAGTTGCTTATTTGCATCCTTTGCACCACTGTGTGAAATTCATTACTGGATTATGTTATGCTGAAAGGCTCTTGGAAGATGGTCAAAACACTTGCAAACCCACACTTTCACAGCCTGATGAATACTGCATGCAGATCCAAACTGTGGAGTCATTATTCAGCTCTTACCTGGGCAAAACTCCCCATGCAGCCAATGGCTGGGAAGAGGTTGAGGACAGATGTTGAGCTGGGAGCCATCATCACCTACAGCAACAGCTGTGGCACCCACAGCCACTTGAGAAATGCCCAGATTTAGCAATTGCCCCAAAGAGACGAGTAAACAAGTCCTCTAACTGATGCACAGGCAATAAGACTGTGGAAAGGGATTTTTGAGTGTGTCAGGAGACCCCTAGCACCACTCCCAGCAAAGCCAAAGGCTGGTGTTAACAGCTGTCAGAGGATGCTGCAGCATTCAGTGGAGCTCTCCCCAACTCAGCTGTTCTCTTGAGTCACCTCCCTGATCTGGGCCTGGCTGCCATCAACCCTGGAGAAACAACAGCAGGAAAAGAAAATTAAAAGGCAAACAAAAAAAAAAAGCAGGTTTAGCTATGCATAGAAAGTATTCACACCCTCAGGGCTAGCTGCACAGCTGAGGCAGAGGAGACAAGCCTTCCTGCAGAAGGCACTGGCCACACAGAGCCTTCCCCACACTGCTGTTTGGTGGCCCAAAGCCTGACATCCTTCTGCTCTCGTGCAGAGCAATAAAAAAGAGGTGCATTCCCATTGTCTCCATGGGAGGCAGAAGAGGATGAAATACTATTGTTTTTTCTTCATCAGCTGTGTGCTAGCAGTGTTTAGCCTGGATATTTTTCATGAAGCCTGGCATGTCCTTATCTTCCAGTCATCTTGCACTTTCTTATGACCAATCATGAGATGAACGGTCACTCTGTTCCTAAAGCATCTGTTCTCCTCCATTCCTCTGGATGCTCCTGGAAAAGGAGTCAGCAAAGTCCCAACCCTGCAAGCGCAGCTTTGGTAACAACAGGGACTTCTTCAAAGTTCAAAGCTATAGGAACCCAGGTCTGGAGAAAGCCTGTTCTCTTTCTTTAAGATATCCCACCAACATATATATCCCTTCTGAAATATCCACCCCCACTAAGTGCTTACCTAAATAGAGTCAAGGCCAGATATTCTCCAAATATTTTTCATGAGCACAGCAAACAGGCATTCCCCACAATGTCTGTGATGCAGCCAGAAAAGCCCTCCCCTGGTTTCCTGTAGCTGTACCACAAGGAAAGCACAAGGTGCAAGCACTCCGTATCACATGGCAGGAGCGGCATCACCACCAGATCCACCATGAGTCCACCAGCACCAGATCCACCATGAGTCAGCCACCCCAAAGGGGACCTGTTGGCCAGCTCTGTTCACCCCCACCCCGGCCAACAGTCTAGCATGGGATGTTCAAATGAATGTTTATGGAACAAAAGGCACTCTTCCTCTGCTCCAGGGGCTGAGGGTCCCTCTTGTTTGATGCTTTTGTATACAAATCCCTATTTCCAAGGAGGCTGTTTCCTGTTAGACCCTATTAAGCACTCCTCCTGGTGCCCTGGCTTCCTGTGTTTGAAAGACCTGAATGCTGTTTGTTGTTTTACCATATCTAAATATACCAACCAAAGCAAAGGCTCATTTACAGATACATGAAATGGATGTAAACAATGAGAAATACACTCACAGTAACAAACATGAAGAGAAACAACCAGAGAGTTTCAGTTATGGAACAGATCAGGCCAGACCAGCGCTGTTGCAGGGGCCAGGACAAGTCCACAGAACCACTGCTTTGGCGCTGAGAAAATACTGAAAGGAATGGCAGGGAAATATTTTCCTTCCACAGTTTCAAAGTGTTTGGATAGCTACCCTAGACCCCTTCATAAAGAAAAGCATGCATCAAAAGATGAGTAAACCACATTTTATTTATAAACAGGGGCTCTACCTAAGATACAATCACCATTTTTTTCTGTTTTCTCCTTCCTATTCCCAGCTAGCTTTACTCCATATTTTCTGTATGTCAGGATATGTATTTCGGTATAATAAACAGCTGGAGCAGTCACTCAGTTTGTCTTCCTAAACATTTCCTTGTCTTTTTTACAAAGGCTTTCCCATGAGGTTGTTTCTAAGAGGCCTCTAAAACCACCTCAGTGAATTGTTCACTAGCCTACACTTTTTCAAATTCATCACCACCCACCCACAAGGTTTAGGTTCTGCTAGTCAAAAGTTCACACTGTACAGAAGTGTCATGTGGCCCATGACATAAATTAAGTTGGGTGTTCAAGTTGGACAAATCTGAATCCTTCACTTAGGTCAAAGAACATCCTGTGACATGCTCAACCATGTGATCTGTAAGTATTTATAAATCATTTGTAACCCCAAAACAATTTCTTGTTGGAATTCATGTCTGGTTTAGAATAAGAGTGTAATTCAAAGACTTCACAATGTGTTTACTAGCAATCTGCCAACAGTAAGGAGGGCCAAAGTAATGGGTGTGTATTCCATTGCAATTAGCTCACAATTAACATCTGTACACTGGACTTGCATAGATAGTTTTAAGTTAAGTTTTCAAAGAAATTGCCATCTTGAAGGCTAGAATTATGTTCCACAGGCTTTCCACTGAATAGTTACATTGGCAAGAACCAAATAAATTGAAAATACTTAAATGTCATTGCAAGATATAATCAATGAGTAAAATAATCATTGCATAAAATAAGCTTACACAGAAAAATCAATCTGCTTTGCTCTGATTCAATTAATTCCATCATACATAAATGTTGATGTGATTGAGTTTTGCCACTGATTTCAACGGTGCTCAGGATTTCCCCTGATTCCTTTCTGATTTCTTCCACTGATTAGAGGGAAGGTCAGATTTCATACAGAAAATTAAATACAGATATTACACACTGGCATTTTGAATTCCTTCATACTGTCGAATGATTAAGATTTTCACCATATTTCTTTTCAATGCTGTGTGAGCATGTTTACTTTGTTCAGACCTTTAAAACTAATCAGTAAGATGGTAATTAAGTTAAGTTAAATATTAAAGCAGTTCATCACAAGTCCAGGGGCATTTATTATGAGGCCCAGGAATGAATAACTGTAAGAATGTGCCTGGAGTCTCATGGAGGAAGTACTGATAAATATGGTGGGTTCTCTCTCTCTCTCTTTTTTTTTTTTTTTTTTTTTTTTTGAGATGGAATGTGTGGAAACTTGGATCTGTACAAATTGTCAAAGTTCTTCTTACACACAAACTTCATTTTACTTCCCACCTTGTGCAGCTACTTCTCAGGGGGCATGAGGGTCCATGTTGCACTGAGGCAATTTGTCTCATACAATCATTTAAACTATCAGTTAAACTATCTTGTTTGTCAAGTACTAGAAATATCACCAGAAGCCCTCAGTTTCTTTCCTGGTGTTGCCTTTTTCTTTCTGTTCAAACATGTTGACCCACATGAGGTGGTGTACTGGGTCTGGCAGAGCCCCCCAGCAGCCCTCACAGTGCTATGCTTGTATCAGTAGCTGGAAAGGTGGTGATAACACACCAGGGTTCTGGCTGCTGCTGAGCAGGGCTCACCCCGCATCAAGGCTGTCTCTCCAACCTTCCCCTCATCCTCACCAGTAGGTTGGGGAGGGGGCCAAGATCGTGGGAGGGGACATAGCCAGGACAGCTGATCCAAAGTGACCAGGGGGATATTCTATACCATATAACATCTGCTAAGAGAAAGGAGGAGGAAGACCGGGGCATTCGTTGTTTATGATTGTCTTCCAGAGCAACCACTACAGGTACTGAAGCCCTGCTTCCCGGGAAGTGGCTGAGCATCGTCTGCTGGTGGGAAGTAGAGAATAACATCTTTGTGTTTCCTTTGCTTCTGTGTGTGTGACTTTTGGTATTGCTTCATTAAACTCCCTTTACCTTGACCCACAGGGGTTTTTCCATCTTACTTTCTCCCACCACCACCACCCCTGGCCCCAGTTTTGCTAAGGAGGGGAATGATAGAGTGATTTGGTGGGCAACTGTTGTCCAGCCAAGGTCAACCCACTGCAGGTCGTATTTACTACTAAATTTAGAAGTAGCACCTTTCTAAGTTTCATCTCACTGTAAAGTGAGGAAAACATGTTCAACAGATAGCTGGATATAAAAATTGTAATCCTATACCTTTAACGCTTAATGAAAATAAGTACTGTTCCAGAAAACATGTTTCTCACTGAGTGCTTGTGAAGGGTCTGAAGCACCTACATGATACAGAGCAGGAAAAGGACAGGGAAGTGAAAGAGCAAAGAACAGGAAAACTTGCACTTTCATACTCTGGTTTTCCAGAAGTAGGTTTGCAGCTAGCGTTTTCTGTTGGAAGCTAAAGAGGATTCAATTCCAGAAATGTCCTGGCTTGAGAACAGTTCTTATAGGGGTTGCTCCTCCACTTCTGTGTTATTAATGTACTATAAGTGATGTTATACTCAAGTAACTAACAAATGATAAAAGAAATGGGCACTGTGCCAGAAGGGCTTGTAAAGAGAAGTAACAGTTGGAGCTATTTGTTGCTGTGTAAAAAAAAAAGATGCTTGTGATCATTTTTCTCCAAGTAGTATAATTTCTTAAGAATTGCCATTGTTATTTGAACTCATGACAGTGCTACTATTTTGAGGATAGGTTGCTAGGTCTAGAAAAGAAGGACATGAGAGTTACTGAACAGGAAAAGTGACAGTGAGTGGAAACCTCTTATCAACAGCAAGTACACTGAATCTCACCCAGAATATCACTCTGGTTAAAAATCAGTTCTGGAGTGCTCACATCTGCAGAGATTTTTATGCAGGCAAAGGCCACAGCTTTCTCCAATCGCACTCACACACAGGCTGCTCTAGGCAGCTCATTAAGATGACATTGTTTTCTGACCTGTAGACACTCTTCGTGTTGCACAGCTGTGCTGGGTGCTCCCAGGGAATCCAGGATGAAATCCAAAAGCAAGCAAATTTTTTAGCAGCCTTTTATGATACATGATGCAACTAAATCTTTCAACTAACAACTGTAACAGCAAGAAGGAAGTCAATCAATTGGAAAAAATGTAAACAAAAGGATCCCCAGTTTCATTACATGTGAATGTCATTCTACACAATATATCAATAACTGAATATGAAAATATCATTTTGACATGTAAATGTCATTCTATACAATATATCAATAAGTGAATATTGGAAGGCAAATATAGGACTGAACTCTGTCAGGATTTAATTTTTCACAGGAAATCCTGTGTGAATTGCTACTGGCCTTACTACAAGGGCCGGTGCTGATAGAGTCTTCTATTATACCTGCTTCTAAAGGTGATGATCCAGTTTCATTGCAAGGTCCCTTGGAGATACGAAGCCATAATCAAATGCAAATGCAGACTTCTCTTTTTTAAGTCTGTGCCTAATTAATTTCCATGTAGGCGGGAGCTCATGGAGGCCACTGTCGGCCTGAGCCCCTTGCCCCGGGCCACCCTACCACCCCAAGCACCACAGTGCAATTAATGTGTCTGAACCTGCCACCATTTGCAAAGGTGTAATCTTGCCAGGAACTCACTACATCAGGAGATCTCTAACTGTGCCAAAACAGCTGCAAGGTTCAGGAGAAACTTGAGCAGATAAGATTGCTATCAAGAAGATATTTTTAGTTTAGCAGGCTTACCATAGACTCATTTCTTTCTCTTTTGAGCAGGAGAATGAAGCCATTTTTCTCATGTTCTTGCAGTTATTGAAGTGGTATGTTTCTGAGAGTTTATTTTGATTTGAGCATTGCTCTGATTTGTTCTGTCTGCATCAGCAAATGCAGACAGCCTCCTTTCTGGTCTCTTTGCCAGCACATAGTTTTGTTCAAGTGCATATTGCTGGAAAAGTTCAATTGAATATAGATTATTCATTGCATACACATACTTCTTCACATATAGGAAAGCTGATTAATATTCAAGAACCACCTCCTCCAAGCCCAGGAGTAATGTGTCCCAACGAAGAGGAAATTGGTCAAAAAGGCCAGGAGGCCTGATATATGAACAAAGAGCTTCTGGTCAAAAAAAAAAAACCAACCACAAAAAGGAAGCCTTACAGAGGGTGGAAGCAAGCACAAGCAGCCTTGGATGAATACAGAGAAATTGTCTGAATGGCCAGGGATCAGGTTAGGAAAGCTAAAGCTCTGACAGAATTAAATCTGACCAGGGACCTCAAGGGCAACAAGAAAATCTCCTATAGGTATGTTGGTGATAAAAAGCAGACTAGGCAAAACACTGGCCCTTTCCAGAAGGAAATAGGAGACATGGTTACCTGGGACACGGAGAAAGCTGCGGTACTCAATGATTTTTTCACCTCAGTCTTCACCGATGAGTGCTACAGACACACCAACCAAGTCACAGGACACAAAGGGACTTGGAGAATGAAGAACCACCCACTGTAGAAGATCAGGCTCAAGACCATCTAAGAAATCCAAAGGTGCCTAAGTCCATAGGACCTGATAAGATACATCTGTGGGTCCTGAGGGAAATGGCAGATGAAGTGGCTAAAGCACTGTCCATCATATTTGAGAAGCTGTGGTAGTCTGATAAGGTTCCCATGAACTGGAAAATGGAAAATTTAACCCCAATTTTAAGAACGGAAATAAGGAAGACCTGGGAATCTACAGGCCAGTCAGTATCACCTCTGTACCCAGCAAGATCATGGAGCTGATCTTCCTGGAAAATATGCTAAGGCACATGGAATACAAGGAAGTGGTTGGTGACAGCCAACATGGCTTCACTAAGGGCAAATCATGCCTGAACAAACTTGGTGGCCTCTTATGACAGGATTACGATGTTGACAGATGAGGAAAGAGCAACAAATGTCATCTACCTCGACTCGTACAAAACAAGTGACACTGTCCCGCACTGGTGAGACATGGATTTGACAGGTGGACCACTCAGTGGATAAGAAATTGGATGGATGGTCATACTTAAAGAGCTGTGGTCAACGGCTCAATGTCCAAGTGGAGAGCAGTGATGAGTGGCACTCCTCAGGGGTCCATACCGGGACAGGTGCTGTTCAGTACCTTTGCTGGTGATACGGACAGTGCAACTGAGTGTGCCCTCAGCAAGTTTGCCAACAACATCAAGCTGAATGGTGCCGTCAACACGCTGGAGGGAAGGGATGCTGTGTGGGACACCCCACACACAGAGGGACCTTGACAGGCTTGAGAAGTGGGCCCGTGCAAATTTCATGAACTTTAACAAAGCCAAGTGCAAGGTCCTGCACCTGGGTTGGGGCAACCCCAGGATCAGTACAGGCTGGGTGGAGAATGGATTGAGAGCCACCCTGAGGAGAAGGACTTGGAGGCGTTGGTGGACAAAAAGCTCAACATGGCCTGACAAGGTGTGCTCGCTGCCCAGAAAGCCAGCCATATCTTGGGCTGCACCAAAAGCAGCATGACCAGCAGGCTGGAGGCAATTGTCCCCCTCTCCTTTGCTCTCCTAAGACCCCACCTGGAGTACTGCGTTCAGCTCTGTGGCCCCCAACATAAGAAGGACATGGAGCTGTTGGAGCGAGGCCAGGGGAGGGCCATGAAGATGACCAGAGGGCTGCAGCAGCTCTCCTGTGAAGACAGTCTGGGAGAGCTGAGGCTGTTCCTCCTGGAGAAAATGAGGCTCTGGGGAGACCTGAACTGTGGCCTTTCAATGCTTCAAGGGAGCTTGTAGAGCAAATTGGGCACAGACTTTTTTGTAGCAATAGGACAAGGGCTAGTGGTTTTAAATGGAAAGAGGTAAGATTAAATATTAGGTGGAAATTCTTTATTTTGAGGGTGGTGAGACACTGAAACGGGTTGCCCAGAAAAGTTGTGGATGCCCCCTCCCTTGAACTGTTCAAAGCCAGGTCAGATAAGTCTCTGAGCAACCTGTTCTAGTGGAAGGTGTCCCTGCCCAAGGCAGGGAGGTTGGAACTAGATGATCTTTAAGGTCCCTTCCAACCAAAACCATTCTATGATTCTCCCCAACCTGTATGCAAATTCAAGCACTGCATGTTTCAATTCCTATTTCTCGAATGTTGTTAGATAACCTCACATTTCATCTGTATTTAATTTGAAGGGCCCCCTGACTTTGACTTCATCCACCCCAGGATTTTCTCCAGTTCTCTACAGCATTCTTACTTTTCCAAGTTATTTTTCACACCTTAATTCCAGCAGAATTACCATGACTCCCCTTCTCTGTTGGCTGCCACTTCCAGCCATGGGGCACCATACCACTTCCCAATTTATAAATCTGTCACAGGACTTTGGACTTAGTTTCTCCAAGCCCCACTGAGCAATGTGAACACTGTTGTTCCCACCTGTTTCTAGCCTAACAACACGGTGTATAGCACATTCAGGACCAAGACAATACAAGTTCAGAACTTCTCAATCATTTTCCCATTGCAGTAAAAAATTTCTTAGATAAAACTAGGGGGAAAACATGTTTACTTTAAGGCAACAAAACTCAGGACAGTGTTCTCTTTTTCACCTGCCTTTAATTGTGATCTAATTTTAATTTGGCATTTCACAATCAGCAGTTGCCTTCTGAACCAATATCTGTTTCTCAGTCACTTAAAATCAGAGCAACTCCTATGTTTGACTGAAAATAGAGGAAAGGTGGCTTTACTGATGCTCAGTTGGCAATAAAAGACATAAAAGGTTTTGTGCCGGGGGTACATTGGTGCTACAAGGTTGGTGAGGGCAATGGTGAGGGTAGGCTGTGCCCCCGCAGCCCATGGCTGTCCATGATGGAGCAGATATCCACTCTACAACCCATGGAGGACCCAGCACTGGAGCAGCTGGATGCCCGAAGGAGGCTGTGACCCCAGGGAAGCCCACACTGGACCAGGCTCCTGGCAGGACTGTGGCCCCATGGAGACAGCAGCCCATGCTGGAGCAGGTTTGGTGGCAGGACTGTGACCCTGTGGGGGACCCAGGCTGGGGCAGTCTGTGCCTCAAGGGCTGCACCCCATGGGAGGGACCCATGCTGGAGCAGTTAATGAAGAGTCATAGCCCATGGGTAGGACTCATGCTGGAGAAGTTTATGGAGGACTATCTCCTGTGGGAGGGACTCCATGCTGGAGCAGTGGAGGGGTGTGAGGAGCCTCCCCCTGCGGAGGAAGGAGCAGCAAAGACGATGTGTGATGGGGTGACCGTAACCCCTATTCCTCAACACCCTGCACCATGCCAGGGGAGGAGCTAATGAAAACTGGGAGTAAAATTGAGCCCAGCAAGAAATAAGGGGTGAGGGGAAGTTTTTAAGGTTTGGTTTTATTTATTATTATCCTATTCTGATTTTGATTGGTAAAAAATTAAACTAACTCCCTCAAGTCAAGTCTGTTTTGCTCATGACTGTAATTGCTGAGTGATTTCCCTGTCCTTATCTCAACCCACAAGCTTTCAATTTATTTTATCTCTGCTGTTTGGTTGAGGAGGGGAGTGGCAGAGCAGCTTTGGTGGTCACCTGGCATTCAGCCAGAGTCAATCCACCACAAAGTATAAGATGGATTTCTAAGGGCCCAAGGTTTCTTAATCAAAAGCTTCAGGCCTGATGGCTCCAAGTTAAAGACCAGGCTCCCTGGTTCCCTCCTCAGCTCCCAGAAGCCCAGGGACCCTGGAGGCCAGCAAGCTGCCCAGGCTCCTTGGAGGAGCATATCCTGAGAGGTCTGTGAGGGCCATGCCTCGCTGGCACCTGGTGCCATCTTTATGAGAGAACAAACATGCTAGCTTGCTGCAGCCCAGAGATACCACAGGTTTGGTCAGGACTGAGGTAGGAGGAAAATAATTCTAGGTGGAAAGATGTTTTATAACTTCCCTGTGCCTGTGAAAAAATAAAATAGAAGTGAAGTCATACGTAGGAAAACTGTAAAAGTGGAGCAGAATGCAATTTAGCAGCATCCTCATTAGCACACTCAGCACTGAAGCCTGGGATCATTTCTCTAGGGAGGGATGCCGCTTTCATCCTCTGAGCTACTGACCCATGAAATACTCATCACCATCATTGTATAGAATTTTGTATCCAAGACTAAAGTTCAGCCAGCAATATCTGGCAAAATTGCAGCACTTTTTAAACAGCAAGGATGCCAACTCAAACACTTTTTACTTAAATGTTTTAGTGTTCTGTCACAGCAGCCCTTGCTACCAGAGAACTACAAGCATGGACTCAGTTTATACACACACATATATATATACATACATATGTTCAGTTATGCATGCTCCTCCTAGGTGCATGGGCAGGGAGCCAGCCATGTAATGGCCTCTTGGCAGCACAAGTGGGACCTGGCTGTGTGGGGTGACTCAGACAGGACCTGCAGCCTGTGAGGGCCTCTTCTCTAACGCATTTTTTACAGCTTCTGAAATCTTTACCTCAATACTTTTATGTTACCCTGTGCTTCTAGAAGCTTTAATTAGTGGTGGATATTACTGGGTGAAGTGATGCACCAATGCTTTCTTCAACAAGATGTTGGCCAGGAGGTCTGGCGTGCCTCTGGCAAACCCACTCTTGAGGAAAGCGTGCCACTCCAGTGAAGAAGGGCCCCTCGTGATCCGTAGCAGAGCTGCCTTTGGCACAGTGGGTGTGCTGGTACTTCTGAGCTGCGTTCCTCCTCCAGAAATGAGGTTCTGGTAAGAACATCAAAAGCAACCATGACAAGAGCTGGACTAACAGAGACAAAGCTCTTCTCTCCCTTCTTTAGAAACAGCCCTTCTGCTTTTCCTGGACCTAACTAGATCCTGCAGCATTTTCTGCTTTATTTCGAAGCCATTTGTGGTGCCCAGACCTCTGTGACCCTGCGATCTTCTGCTGCAGAAGCACATAATCTACCTCAAAGTCTAACTCATGAAAGGAGAGGAAAGCAATGATCATTCTCCCTAAAACCAGGCCACACATTTTCACCCTGCCTCTGATATCATGCCGCTGGGATGTCAGACTTTATTAAGTTTTTACATTCATGCGGTCAGGTTTAATCTCACAAAATTAAACTTAAGGCAACGTTGCTGAACCCCTGGCTCAGGTCTGGAAGCTGTCATTTAGACCATAAACCAGTGAAACACTTCACACTACTAAATTACTTGTGTGACATGGTGATGCAAAGAATGACATTTTAATCTACAGACAACCAGAGCGCCAGGTGCCTACTTGTTCAAGCCAGTGTTATATTGTGCTACCACATCTTTGGGAGAGCCACTCCAGGGTTATGTCCATGGAAATGATAAGACAAAACAACACTGCTCCCATGGCTAGGCTTTTGGTTACACCCCTTTCTCTTGCACTGAATACTTGCAGCCTTCCTTTGAGTTGTCCCTATGGTTCAATATACAGAAAATTCCCTTTTAGTCTGGTACCTACTTTTCTTGAAGTAAATCCATAGAATGGCCCTGAGTCAGGTGTTAGTGCCAAATATCTCAATGTGTTGCAATGTGGGGAAACAGGCCCAAGGTGTTTAGTAACTGGGAGAAGACCGTATTCATTGGTGTGAACATAACCTTTACACATTGGGCCTTCAGGATTGTGGGCAGATCAATGCACTCAGTGAAGTAATATCTTCTACAGACATGACCCAAAATTTTCAACCTCTTATAATCTTGCAATATTGTTTGCTGGTGGGAGGTGGGAAGGACTTTAGCAGAAACCAAATCTAACCAAGAAACCAAGTCTAACATAGCCATTTCATTTTGGATATAGCTTAATCCCACCTCCCTGGGTTTTGCACAGCTTTGAAACACTTGTATAGTTATAAAACAACTATTTCTGCCAGCCTGTTGATAATTATTCCTAGCGCTCACATCAAAGAGCACCATCTGCCCTCGGTTATTCTGTGATAATCTAGTGCAGGGGAAAAAATGGCAAGCCTGACCTAGGAACACCCTGCCACCTTGTTAGCTGTGTGGCAGGAGGTGAAGCAGAGAGGAGGCAGGAGAAGCCCCGGGGCTACATCCCTCTCCCTGCTGATGGCTCAGGAAATCATATTCCAGCTGGATGACCACGCTCCTGAGGGCTGGTCATATGTGCATGCACCACAGGAGGTAATACCGTATTGTACAAGATTAATAAAAGAAGGAAATAAAATAGCCCTTTTGGGAAGGCCCCTCCAAGTGCTAGAAACGTGTATCAGTTTTTTCGTCTCAGAGTAAATTAAAAAATATCCATCTTTTAAAACTTTGTGTCTGAAGGTGAAGTGGGAGGCCTGCTCTCTTAGCGTCCAGTGCTACCATTGATATGATCTCTTCAGAGGAGCATGTCTTACCAGAGATGACTACATACCTGCACATGTTGTAGGTTCTGCTGGGGCAGGGAAGAAAGATTTGGTGCATGGATACACCTGGTGACATTTCTTGCTTAATAAAGCTTGTAGAGCACAAAGAAGATGATGAGAGGCAGCAGTTAAAGTGTCAGAAGCAGCAGAACAAGTAATAGATGAAACCCCAAACTTCTGGAAGAGATGTTCCAGCAGACCCTAGGTAGGTGCCCACTGCCATAGCTCTCAGTGCTGGCTCCTGCCATGGTACTCTAACCAACAAGCCAGGCTGCTCTCATACACTCTACCAAAGACCTGACAGGATACACAGTCCCTTGGAAACACAAGCAGAAGTGAAGGGAATTGGCAAAATTCTCAGATTATAAAGACTGCTAGGATACAATACAAAAACACTGAAATAAACAGGGATGGAATTGGCATTCCTGCTTCACAAAATATGCCAGCATTTCTAAGTCTTGGCTGCCTGAACTTTAGCCCTGGTTGCAAACTTCCATATAACCACGGTAATGAGTATTTTTCAGGCCAATAACAATAGCTCATGGGATAAAGAGGAGCATTTCCCCATACAGATTATCTTGATCTCCAGTGCTGTGCCTTGTATGCTTTTGTAAGAATGTAGCAATGTGTTAGCTTTCTAACCTCAGACTCTACATATACATCACTCTACAAGGTTTGTTTGCACATGTTTTTTATAGCTTGCATGCTTAATTACTTAATGATTTGTGGCTGTCATTAAACACTGCTGCTCTGCATTTGAGAGGCTCCAGGAGCAAATGGAAGCAACTTGGAACAGCTCTATCTCTTTGCCTGGTGAGGAAGAGTTTCAGAGGTGTAGGCTTTCCTCTATGTCCTTATTGTCTGCCCATGGGCATCTACAGAGCTCATGCTCTTTCTGAGTGGGACAAACGGGCAAGGACACACAGGATTGAGCTACCTCCTGCTTCATCACTTCTGACTTATACTTGGCCTTTTCCCCAGGCAAAGCAGGACATCTCTGTCCTTCTGACAAGACAGGATCCTGCGTGTTCCTACACTGTTGTCCACAGGCCTGGGAAAGGGGCAGTCTGGCAAGCTCTGACAGAGGCTAGAGGAGCATTTCATGTAGGGGAAGAGTTAAAGCTGTTGTGAAAGGGGTATTGCAAGGCAAGTTCAAATATTCCAGTATTGGGAAGTTTAAGTCAACTATAGTTCAAGTCTTTAAGCATTGACTTCACATTCTGGAAATTATCAGGAATCACTAACCTCCTTAAATTATAATAATTAATTTTTCAGATGCTTCAAAGATGTGGCAACAGCGCTGTTCTTCCCATGCAATCTGATGACTCCCACCAAATCAGCCATCACATCCTAGTGCCACCTAAATGATCTGTGGCAGGGAGAGCGCTGGGGAAGTGGTACCATGGGCACAGGAAGCAGCTACCCAAACCTGCATGCATGTGCACCCTTCCCTTGCTCACACCTCTACTTGGTACCACTCATGCCAACCACAAACTTCTGGATGGGGGAGGTTTGGTGCATCCACAGGGCAACACTCAGTCCTGTAAGCTGCTCTGGGCAGGATTGCTTTGGAGAAAGAGGGAGGGAGACAAACCAAGGGCAGCTCCAGGGATGAACTTCCTCCAGGACAGGCAGCACAGGGCTCTGCCAGCGCCACACCATGCCTGCATACACTGCAGACACGGATGGGCCCCATGGGAGTTTGCTGCTGAGTCAGTTTCCCTCAGTGAGGGGTCTCTGAAGAAATGCTAGATGTCAAGTCTCTTCAGAGGGAGGCAGTGAAGCACTTGGACTGAAAGAACATGACATACTTGAAGACTGGTGCAAAGTCAGAGAGCCTAGTTGTGGAGGGTTTGGTGGTTGTTGGGTTTTTTTCCCTGTTGTGCACTGCAAAATTTGTGAGAGTCTGGCAAATAACTCAGGCACCCTTTGACAGAAAGACTCCTCATTTCTACCAAACATGCCTGCTGCAGCAAATCGGTATTTGGGCTTATTGGGGTTAGGCAAGTTGGAGGTTTTAGAGCAATCTGGATATGAAAAACAGCTGTATATGTGCATAGGGCAGGCAGTATCCACCAAATATGTTGTGTCAAGTGACCCCAGAATAAATTTATCCTCTGGCCCTGCTAAGGCGTAGCAACTTTCAGAACAGATCAAGCATGTGTATGGGTTTTAGAGCTCGTTGAAACATTGGCTCTGAGAATAACAGCTTTGCTGTCAGGGTGAAGTACAGCAGGAAGACCTTGTAGTTTGCAGTTGGAAAATTAGCAATGCTGCAGTTCATATCCCCACAGCCGCCCCCCGGCTGTCAATAGAACATGTCTTGCTGTGTCTGCAACCCTAATTTCCTTTACCTTGTCACCTTAATCCAGGGACATCCAATCTGTACCCCTGTTACTTTTTCTAGTATTACCTCCCTAAGGGTCCTTGGGTGTCCATCACCATACCAAACACTATACTTCAAGTAGATGACTTGATAAGAGCTTGGAGATGATCAGTGCCACAGTGCAATATCCAGATGTGTGCAACCAGTAAATGAAGTACCGTAATGGCAGTAACATTTGGATGGCATATGACTTTCTTAAGAGGTTGCATCTCAGGAGTTCCTTGCTCAAATTGCCTCAAATTTGGCCTCTAATCCACACTTGGAAAGCAGCTTTCAAGGAAATTTTGCTGTTCAGATTAATTATTTGGGTATGTTCAAATTGCATAACACAAGGTACTGCAGAGCTCCTCAGTCTAACTGGATGAGCTAGCTCCCAAACCAGAAAGAGCACAGCTATCCCAACCAGAAGACATGCTGCCAATATTCAGACTTATCTCTATACATGCTGTGTCATCGACAGGAGCTTTCAGTCAGAGCTTGCTCTGTACCCAGCAAGCACCATACTGCCTGGTACAGATATACCTTCGGAATACAGACAATACTGTGAAATAGTATGCTAACTTTGTTTTCAGCCTGACTTCCTAAGGAAACTAGACTTCTATAACAAGTGCTTATATCTGTCAATCCCACATCCCTCTCAAAAGTTTTTGAGCCTGTTGGCTTCCTTGCCAGTTAGAGATGGAGGCAATGTCTAATGACATAGGTGACTATGTGAAAGGAAGGAAATCCAAACCAATATTCCCAGTGAGGGAAGTGCTGCAGTGTGAGCTCACCTCTAGTGCTAAAGAGCAGGGAAGGTTTATGGGAGACAGACCCAGAAAACTATGCTGGCAGTGCACCAGAATGGCTTACGGTGGAGAATGTGAATGCCAACCCTGGAGAGAAGCAGGGAGCTTTGAGCAAATCCTACTCCCACACATTTTAACGAGTTGCAACATCTAATAGTACCAATTAAGATAACATCAAAAGGCAGAGGATTTTCACTACTTACTTATCCTAAAAAGCAGTTATATTTTTCACATTGCTATCTCATGGTGTGCCAAAGTTGGGAGAATCCAGCTCCCCAGCCACCATCACAGGCTGCTTGGTGTCTCTGGTCCTCATGCTGTGGCACCTGGACCCTGGCTCTGTGGGGACCTGCACTCATGCACAAAGCTTGAACTAAATTCAGGGGCTGAGGAAGGAGGAATGCCAATTTTCTAAAATGGTGCATGCCTTGATATAGAAGACAGTGTTTAGTCTTGGTGATTTATGAGTGCCTGGGCCACTCCTGCCAGGCTAGAACAGGATTTCTGTGCTAGAGCAGGAAAAGCTGGGTTGCCTCTGGCAGCTGCTTCAGAAAAAGTCCAGAGAAATTCCTGCTGGCCATTTCTAACGATCTTCTAGCAAGTGAGAGACTAGGGGTACGGGGAAGCAGGGCCAGCCTGGCACAAGCCAGCATGGGTCTGGAGAGACTCATTAGCCCCATTTTGGCACCTCTCTTATGGTGTGATTGCAGCTGAGTTCAGAGGCACACCTCTGCAGTTGCAAACAGGCACCCTCAGGCTCCAGAAAGATGGATAAAAACTGGAGTATAATTTATGCCACATCTTCTTATCTTCCCTTATCGCCACCAGGATGCAAATTAGACATGGCTTTAGTAAGTGATTACATAAGCGTCATATTAATTTTGTTCATATTTCCCCAAAGAAATCAGCAACTTGTTAAAACAACTTGGATTCACAGTTATATTTTCCAGGCATCATGGACTATTGCCAGCTGGGATGAAGTAATTTATCACTTCACAATGAAGATAATCTGGTTAACAAACCAAATTTCTTCCAAAAGAAAGAAACAACAGTAAGTGAATAGGCAGTGACAATCAAAAGCCATGAGAGGGTTTGGAGGAGAAAAAAAAAATCTGGTCCAGCCCATGTTTTTTTGTGTTGCGTTCTCTAGAGCTATCTGAAGATTGATTTGTTCCCATTCAAAATACTCTGTTATACAAAGCATTATTTGAAGACAGGGGGAGAGACTGCACATTCATAGATAGAAAAGGTCTTGAGGGAGTTCAGCATACAAATCCCAAAACCCCTTAATCCTGTGTGGTTTTGATGGTCCTGGAAGACTTATCAGGGTGCACACCTCCCACTGGCTGCCACCTCATGAGACTTGCTGGATGTTACGTGCACAACTGCTTTACTGGAAGGAAAAATAGGTTTGATGACAAAATTTGCTGCTGCATGTATTTTGAGTCCAACAATAGGACAGAGGGAAAGAGCTCTGGGAGGGCATGTGAAATCCCTCAGTGCAGCTTAGAATTACTTGAAGTGTGCCAGTGAAGTAGATCCACAGGGCCTTCAGCCAGCCCTGGCTCTGCTCCTCCTCATTGCTGAGTGCCCTCCTGGGGAGAAGTAGCTCCTTGAATTCCTGTTCTTGCTGAGGCAGGACGTGCCTGGTGCCTCTTCAAGCACTGGGCTTCTCCTGACTGCAAACCAGGGACCCATAGCTGGGAGAAGGCTAACACTTGAAATACATGTCTAAAACCTGGGAGCAGGCACGCGACTTATTCTGTAAATAAAGTAAAATTATTTTATCTTCCCAAAGAATATTCTCAGTCATGAGCACTCTGGCTGGGGACAGGCTGATAAATACCAAGAATCTCAAACTGCCAGTTTTATTATTTGTTTCTTGCAGCAGACAGCCTAACACACAGAGGGGACCAAAGATGACACAGAAATACAAGGTTGCCAAAGGTATCCCATGCACAGCCCTTCACCTGTAAGCTGTAAGAAAATACAGACCCATGCAAACACCTCCATCTCCCCTACAAAATTTGTTACTCTCAGGCTGAATGACACCACCTTGCAGCTCCCCCATGGAGACAACCAGCTGCAACAAACCTGACAAGGTCCCTGCACAGGACACAGCAGAGAGCGTAAGATAGACCTGCTGCTGAAATACCCTTTAATACAGGGTCCATGGTGAGAAGGGTGGCTTGCATTTGGCAGTCATCGGCTTCCCTCTCCTCTGGGAGATGTTGGTCCAGCAGTTTCCCCAGGGTGCTCAGCCCTTCCCAGCTGCTTCCTCTTGTCTGCTTTTTGGTCTCTCAGCAATGATCCTGCAACCATCTTACAGCCCTCAGGCAAGGGCTTTCCAGCTGGGAGGGAGCAGAACAAAACAGACTGTGCTAAAAATACGAGGAATGTATCTTTCCTCAAGTTTCACACCTGGGGAGTGCCCGCAGAGGGTCCAGCATCTGAAAAACAGAGCAAAAGAGCTAGCAAGTGTATGCATGCCTTGCAAAGTACCAGTTCCAGTAACGTTTTCTGACTATTAGTCACCCTTCCCCCTCTACACAGGGCTGTACCCAGGCTTTCTCTTGAGGTGACACAATCATTACAAGTTGAAAGAAAAAAAAGAGGTGTTAATAAAAACCCTTACAAACAAAATAACCAGAGGAACATGTGCTTCTCTGCTATTCAGTGGCCAGTCAGAGCACTTGCTTAGAGCCAGAGAAACCACAGGAAATTCCTCCTCAGCTTGATGGGGTTTACTATCCCCCATCATATCCCCAAAAATATCCCTGCAAAGCATCCTCCCGCACAGATGTGTTCAGGATAGCCATGGCTTTCTCCCTGCACAGCCATTCTGCTTTGGGTCGACATGTATTTGACAGGTTAGAGAGAGAGAGGACATCATTCCTTTCCATGCCATCTCCCCATTCTTCAATGTTATCCCAAAAGAGCATTAAAAGAAGAGGATGCAAATACCAACGCTTATAGACATCTGCTAACACTATACCACACAGCACCATGTTGCCTGCATCCCAGGTCCCCGTCCTCCCAGGACCAGTTTTCAGCAAGAGTTCCCTGAGCCTGCCTTTCTTTTGGGATGCCATCAGCAAGAGCTGGGTGCGACAGAGATGGCTGTGCTTTCCCCCACACTTGATGGTGTGGATCATCCTGTGGGAAGAGATGTGGTGAAGTGGGAGCCACACTGTCTGGGCTGGGGCAGAGCCACCCCTCACAGAGGACAATTTGGTGCCAAGGAACGGGAAATACTGGAAACACCACATGCCCCTGGGCTCCAGGCGCCCCCCCCAGCTCAGAGGAGGATTTGTGCATTGACATGTCAGACCTGGAAGCCACCTGTGGCAGCCAGGAGCTTCATCCTCTTTCAGATGAGACAACCGTTCACTGCAGACTTAGTGGAGACTGAGACTTTTCTTACAAGCTGTCTTATGTCCATCAGCTGGAGGCAGCACCATCACTGCTAGCCTGAGCTGCATGTGATCCACATACAGGATTTCAAGTACCAAAGAGCTATAGATGAACACAGTAAGGAATATTTCTACACTGCTGAGATGATGAGCATAGCACTTCATTTAACTCTTCTTCTCTTTAGCTTATAATTATTCTATACCCAAGAAGTTACTGCAGCAGCGAAAACTGTATTCTGTGGAGCCAGACTGATTTCTGCAGAGCATGCTTGACCTCTGTCTGTGTTAAACAACTTCAGTCCCTTCTCTACGTTCATCTGAGGAGTTTAAATCCTGAGATGTTTAAGCCCCAATCCAGCAAAGTACTTTGGCATGCGCTTATCCCTAACAGCACAAAAAGTTCTGCTGGAATGAGTAATAAAATACGCCAAACTGAGTTTTATTTTATTTAGGAGATATTTAGTTGATGTAGTTGGATAAAGCAACAATTAAAGGAGCTATAAACTTTCACTCTATATATCTATATTTTGTTACAGTAACATTTGTATCTATATATTTCAGCTGCACCAGCCACTTTGCTGCACACACCTGCAATTTGGACGTTAGCTACATCTAGGGTGCTTCAGGGACAAGGTGGGGGTTGTTAAAAATGCCTCAAGCATTTTCATTAGCATAAGATAGTCTCTTGCACTTCATCATATGAACTGCAGTTGCTGTATAGTGAAGCAGCTCAAGAGCAGCTGCTTTTCATTGATAGGTGAGTTGTTTCCCCTAAATTACAGAGACATGATGGAGTATACCTAAGCACCCTTTAGATTATATTTTTGAAGAGCAGAAGTACAACATATTCTTAAATAACTAGTAACCTTCCACCAACTGGATTTCATTGCAATTTTGTACAAATGATGATTTGTTTCCAAGCTGAGATTTGATATACCGAGTTCCAGCCCCCAGCGCAATACTGAAGCCAAGCTCAAACTTCCTGGAAATGAAAATTTGTTATGAAACATAAACAAGTCTTTAACCATGACATGCAGAATAGGAACAAGAGGTGAAATCATTCTGCTGTGATAAGAATAATTTTTCTCTGCAGTTGAATCATTGTTCTAGACTGAGTATGTGAAAAGAATTAGGTTAACCTTACCTTCTCTGTCTTAGATTTGGACAAGTAATAAAAAGTTAACAGAAGGTAGGCTAAAATTAGCTCAAAATGCCACAGCCATATAATAACCCAGAAATAAAAAACACAGGCCTGTCGATTGCAATTTAAATCTAAACCAGAATGGGACTAGACCTAAAATGGTTCCCATCGCATTAACTGCAGGTCTGTCTGCTCTGCTTGCCCACCTGCTGACTGCTTCTGCATTCTCTGGAGGAAGACCTTGCCTGATCTCACCTCCTCTAGGATCACAGTTCCCAAATTTTACTCACACACTTTCACAATCCTGCAAAGACTCAGCCTTCTATCTGGCAAAGGCATTGACCATAGGGTGCTGCCATACAGGTGCCAAACCAAACATCGACCCCTTCCTAGCAACTCCAGCAGGTGCTGCAGCTCCCAGTTCAGTATGCTACACCCTGCCTTTGCCCAAGGGACACTCCTGGGCTATTTGTTTAGGGGCAAGAGAGTGAGTTGCCTCGTTGGGGCATGCCAAGATGTTGGTTGCGGGAGCCTGTCTTTCTCTACCAGGCACAGCAGGAGGCTAGGCAGGTGCCACCAGAAGCTTCCCACAGCCAGGTCACATGTCTGCCTAAATACCTCCAGACACAGGGAATGCTGCCTCCGACAGCTTTGAGTACAGGGACAAAACAAGAGCTTTGACTGCAGGACCAAGACAACTTCCCATCTTTGATGGGCACGGACTCAATGAATGTTGAGTTCCAGCTTTCCAGTGGTGACCAGGAGTCAACAGCTTTGTCCTAAAATTATGGACAGGAAGACTGAAAATTACCTTACTGGCATGGGGCAGTAAGACTCTGGTGCATATGTGCCTGTGGATGCTTACTTAGACCGCAGCAGAGAGTTGGGACAAGTCACAAGCACAGGGTGGCCTGTAGAGGTGTCCAGCTGATGGCACTGTGACAGAGTGTCCTGGGCCAGTGTAGCCCCAGGCAGTAAAGGGGCTGCACCTCCAGGCACCACTGCAGCCTGGCACTGCCCATCACCTCGTCCACTGCTGTCAAAACATGAGCAAAGGACCTAATGCCTGCTTGCAGCTTGCTACATTGTTTATCAGTCAGCAGCCAAGCAGCCCCCTTCCCACCTAACCCGACATAATTTGGTGGCAAAAGACAGAGTCTCACATGGCTTTTGTTCCTAGCAGGGAAGTGAGCAGCAGTCAGGCAGGAAGGCACGCGTGCAGAGCAGAGAGGAGTAGGCTGGCTGCCTGCACTCGCTCATACCCACTCACCCTCCCACAGATGAGCAAGAATAGTACCTGATCACATTGCGTATGTGGCTTGCCTTCCCCTGACAAAAGCACTGCAACTTATAGCACAGATAATGCTTCAAAACTCCCGCAAATGGCAGGATCCTACAACCCTGCACTTGGGAACGGTTGGTTCACTCCTCAACAGCAGGCAGCAGGATTGGTGCATACCCAGCAGGGTTCACCTTCAGGACTGTGAACATGTAACCCAGCAGCCTTTTTGTTAGGTACCCTAGTGTTAGGGGTGCCTGTGGAATATTAGAGCAACAGACAATAGGAAGGACACACCCCCCAGTTCTGCATCTCCCTTCTAGTCACTGCTCCAGAACCGGGCCCTGGTGCTGAGCACCTCAGGTATCTGTAGCTCCTGGCCAGGCCACCACCAGCCACCCCAGAAGCCTGCAGCGCATGCTCCTGCAAGCTTTGTCCTACTTCACCAACCTGCCCGTCTGGGCCAGCACCCTTCTGTGCAGCCTATCCCAGTGTGGTCAGTCCTCCCTTTCCACAAGTGTAGGTCTGAGGCATTTTTCTCTTTTCTTTGACCCCTCCCTCAACACTGTTGGTGAACCAGCCATGTCATGGGAATTTGGGGTGAAGGACTTATCTCTTCAAGGCTACACGGACACTTCTTGGTGTCTACTATGGATGCGCCTTATCTAGGCTTGTGTATTGCCTTTCCTTCTTGGTCCTGTTAGCAGCACTTTTTGATCTACAGAATGTAAACATCAGAATCAGATGTGCTTCACCATGCTCCATTTCCCACAAGATAATACAGGCATTCCCTAGTTTATCACAAGCAGCTTTTGTGTAAATAAAAGCAAAGCCACAAATCTCCATGGTATAAAACAGACAATCAGCAAACACAATTCTCCAGAAAGTTATGTTGTAAATTTTAAATGAAAGAAGTGCTAACACAGAAATTGTAAGCATTGCCTTCCTTCAGGCAAATTCATGACAGGAATTCATGTGGTTTGTGAACACCAAACCCATGTTAGGCATCTGTCATGGTGCTGTGGGACTAAAGCTGAGCTGGAAACCTGGGCTCCTCTTTCCAATGCTAACCCACAATGGGTTCCTGAAAAGTCACTGCATGATCAGCCCAGTAGCATGGATGCTTGCCAGCATGCAAACACCGTTACTACACACTACACTACATGCAAACACCAACACTAGACTATGACTGAGGTGTCATGGGGCCATCACATGAGCATCTGATGCCCAAACCCAGGAATCTCTCCCACCTCCCAAGTCAGATATCTACTGGTACTTCAGTAGTTTAAAGAGGCTTCTCTGTGACATTTACACATGTGCTTCTAAGAAGTCGTCTTCAGGCTAGCAGTGCAAGAGGCTGGTGTCCTGCATGTGCTGGAAGCAGATCAGAGCTGCTTGGTGCCCTCTGCACTGCAATGCTCTTCATTCCAGCCAGCACAAGGGGACAACCTCCCCCGAGGCACTATCCGTGGTGTAAGCAATAGTTCAGGGTGTTTAAAAGGGCACTTCTCAGATACCTCATTATGACTGAACCACTGGATATGTAAGAGCTGGGGTAAGCTTTGCCAGTCTCTGCCATGTCCTTGTGCAGATGAACAGGCACATGCAAATTCCTGCCAGGGTATTGCAAAGGCAGAAACCATCACCCCCAGAAGTAAATGATCTGGTTGTGCCTCAGTTCCCAAAGCTTATGCTCTGTTTTTCAGTGTGTGGAAACCCTGTTTTAGATTGGGAAGGGGAAGAGAAGGAAGTCTGCATGTGATGGGATAGGCAGAGAACACATCTGGACCCCAAACATGGGACATGCTCTGAAAAGTTGGTGTCAAAACCTAGAAATACATAATGCCCAGCAAATTTAGTAGGCAGTTGGTTCCCACTTGGCAAGTGCTAGGTAATAGAGAAATGATGGTTAATGTACACCCTGTCAGATCCTCTACAAGTCATGGGGAATGGGTCTGTAGGGGAGCATGGACTGTAAGAGAGAAGGTTTGGATGTCTCTGCTCTGCTGGATCCTGAGATATGAGGAAAATTAGCCATGCTCCCCACCAAACTTTCAGGTCTGACCCAGAGCCTTGTCCAACCTGGAGGTGCCCAGAGAGTGCTGCAGCCCCCAGTGGGGTCCCACTGCCCAAAGCCAGAACTCAGTTGGTTAGTTCAGTTGGTGCCAGCACAGCAGACACAACGTTGTCTGCTGCTTTGCTTGTTTGACAGAGTATGAGAAAAAGCCATTGTTTGCAAAAGGCTGTGTCAGTTCTGCTGGCTGTCACAGGAGGCAATGCAGAACAGCAGTGCAGGCGCTCACCTAGGAAATACAGCTTGTGGCATGTTGTCAGCGATGAGCTTTGGCCCAGAGCAGGAATAGCACAGCAAAGTAACCCCACAAAACACAGCAGGAGAGGGGAGAGGAGCCAGGGCAGTCTAGAAGAGGTTAAAAGAGGGAGACACCAGCTGATGTGGCTAAACAGCTCCCATGTCTCATTAGGCTCCTCAGGCTTAAGGCTTCAACCTCAGTAGGAGCTAAATTAAAAGTCAGCCTTTGCTGCCTCAATGCCTTGATTCTCTACCTCTAACACCTACATGGATATCCTTTTCTGAAATGCAAATCACATGGCTCTTAAAGCAAGTTATTTGATTTTCTTAAGTGTGTTTAGTGCATTACTTAAATCCTAGACTTCTGCAATTGCAAATAACTTTCAACACAATTACTGGGTGCAAATGAGGATATAGTCTACAAATGATCATTACTTGATTGCAGTAAATCACACTGGTATATGTCTGTGCAATCTCACTTGAATCCACAAGGAGCTGCAGGTCCAATTATTGGCCACATTGAAATTATAACATGCAAAACAGGAAGAAAAGTAAAGAATGCTTAAAAAATTTGAGGCAGCATTTTGTGGGCAGTAAAACAAGTATATCCTCTTCACCCCTACTAGTAGGAACTGTTAGTATAGCTCATTAAGATACTGGCTAAGACCTAAATTGCTTTGTCTTTGAACTGTTTCCTCTGTAAATGTGCAAACTAAAGGTGCTGTATTGTTTTATAAAATCAACTGTATTTTTTTTTCTGGTTTTAATGCAATTGTGGTTGTCTCCAAAACGAGTGATATTTACTAGACTATGACTATCTCTCATCTAAAGCTCTTCCCTTATACATACTCCTTCAGCACATCGTATCTTCAAGGATGTACACAAATCCATAAGTTAAGGATGAAGGACTGCATGTCTCAACTTGTAGATATATACTTACCTTATGCATACTAGCACTGAACCAAAAAACCCTTAAAAACTCTCTCAAGAAATGCCACTTTTTATTCATTGCTAGATCAATAATGTTTCAAGTGCAATCATTTAAATAAAAAATTGTGTTTCACTAATAAACACCTTTTGCTCAGTAAATTAATAGTGAATACGCAAGACATACAACACCATTTCCTAAGCTAAAGTGTGAGTGAGACTTCACAGTTACAGCCTTACAGAATGATTTTTTCTGGAAAAGCCTGGTTGCCTCAGTGCTGTGCCTCCTTGATTGTTTGTGCTGGAGTGTCTTAGCTGGATGAAGAGTTTTCTGTTTCTTCTAAAAGCCACAGTAGCACACAGGAGAATCAAATCCTCTGAGTAAGGAATGGCTTATGAAAGGATAGCAATTACTTCTTTCCAAAACATTTTCTGGGGAAAAAAAGCCAAAAGGTCAGAAGTTTACCTCTGAGTACAGCCTTTTAGCCAAGGACAGCACAGATCCGACCCACAGGGATTATCACATTATGTGGCGTGTCAGTGCCAAGCCCAGGAACAATGCCACACCAGTCTGACTCCTACCCGTGGTGCTGCAGGCGAAGCTGAGCTCTCCATACAGAAGGAACCGGCACACTCAGGAACGAGCTGTTCAGCATTGCCCCCTCAGCAGGAGTTCACAGAGGCCTCAGAGGCTCCTAGACACAGCAGTCAGGAGGTATTTACTGAAATGAGGTGCAAACACATCGCTGAGAGTCCTGTTCAGGTAGCGGCTCTATGTAAACAGCTGCCTAGGAGAGACTTTGTCATACCGCAGCCGTAATAACTAGCACACAGAAAGCCCCAAGTCCAGCCATGCATTGCAAAAACAGGAGGGACATGCAGTTGCATCACTCTCCTCTTTGAAAAACCATGCCAGCTGCAGTCTGAGGCAGAGGTGAGCAAATAGCATTTCATTTATTTCCCATCAGTTAAACTGACCAAGTACCCTAGCAGCGCAGCAGCACATGCTGCCTCAATTCCAGTAAACAAGCGAGCAGCCTCCCCCGATTGCTCACCAGTCCAGCTTCCTCAATGATGCTGCCCTCTCAAAGGATCTTCTGCAAGGAATTCTCCAGAAAACTTGCTGTTAAATAAACGTGGGTGTAACTCATCATTTAGCAGATATTTATAACACTCCAGCTAAAGGTTCCTGCTGTTGGACTCAAGACATTAAGGAATCCTAGCTCTAGACATTAAGTAGAAAGATGGCAATAACGCACCTCTGCCAACGTTTAATGTTTTTGTAATTGGGGGAAGATGTGAGGTGGCAAAATGAGTTTGTTCCACACTTGCTTTGGACTTCCACATGTGCCTAAGTGTTTCCTTTGCTCTTCATGTAGCCATTTCCAAATTAACTGAGCTTCTGTTCTACACAGAAATGTTCACACTCTCTCTCCATGTACATGTATTTGTTAAATACACAGGCACGTTGTTGTATTATCCTTTTCTGATCCTCTGCTGTGACACTCCAGCTGGTGCTCTGACCTCAGAAGGCAGAAGGTACTTCCTGAGATGGTCTCATCAGCTCTGAGTGCGGCCATCCTTCATCCCAGTTTCTTGCACTCCATCTAAACATGCAAATGATCAACAGCATGGCAGATCAGTATTTTGATGAAATTATCTTCAGCCCTGATGCTTAATGACCATTCTCTGAAAATGTGTCTTCAGTGGAAAAGACACTGAGTTTTTTATATCAGGATAGATAACTCAATAAAATGACACCCATTAACCATTTTCCTATTACAGCTAGACCAACAAAAACTAACAGCATGCATGATTTTGCTATGAACTTTTACAGTAAGAACATGGTACAATGCTGGAAATGACTGCCCAGAGATACTCTTGAACCTCCATCCTTGCAAGTTTTCAAGGCTCAGCTAGGCAAAGCTGTGGCTAGCCTGTCTAGTGTTGGATGACACTCCCATTTTGAGCAAGAGTTTTAAACAGGTGATCTCCAGAGATACCTTCCAAGCAATATTTCTAAGCTTCTATGAATTTATGGCTATAGGAGTGTAAAAAATACATGTACATTGTCTCTAGAAGTCTCTGCTAGTTATCTTGACATAAAGCCCAATACATTTGTTTTCAGTGGAGATAAACTTGGGTGAGAATGATCAGCCATGTTAAAAGAGTGGTGGCAGCAGCTGTTCTATTACCACAGCAAGATGCCGATGAAGAATTGCACCATCCTTGTGATCCTGTTCTATCTATGGAGATATTTGATTGTTTTCTAATGACTTTTGAATCACCTTATGTGAAATAAATTATAAGCATGAAACCTCACTAGGAACCTCAGCAATAAAGCAGGAAGAGATGCACATCTGCATCTCAGTTTCACAGAGGAATTTAGCTTCATTTATTGGATGTGATTTCCACTACCTCATGCCTTGCACAAGCATGTGCAAAGTGAGTGCAAAGGAAGTGTAAAACCTAGCTGTTCCCATTTGAAGCCATCCAGGGCTGAACACAGCATCCATCCGCATCAGACATAGGAAGGCAGAGTCTTCCCCAAAGCAGCATGTCTTCCTGCACCTGCCCTGTGCCAGGCTGACATGCAGGGCTGCTCTGCTTGGAGGGAAGGGCTGCCATGCAAAGAGAGTAGCCAAGAACAGTTCCTCTGACTTCCCCAAAAAAGCACAGATAAATCATCTCAGACTGCCCTGGCATGAACTTACCCTTGTCTGCAATTGAAACTATTATTGGAAATCAGATGCTAAAAAAATTAAGTAGGCTTGAAAAGTGCTACAATTGAAACTATTATTGGAAATTGAATGCTAAAAAAATGAAGTAAGCTTGAAAAGTGCAGGGGTTTGGAAAATAATTTACGAAAAAAGAAACACACTCGCAGGTAGGCTTTATAAAACCCAGAACAAACAAAATACTTCTTAATGCTCCAATTCCACATAGCATTAAGAGTCCATCTTACTTTCTGGAAAAAGTTCTTTGCCACTCAAGGGAAGTAAAAGGTCTGTATTGAATTGCTGGTTTTCCTAACTCCACCTCTAAGAATAACATTTACAGTATAGCACATACAAAGAAACTTCCTATAAATATAACACTAAAGACAATATTTAGTCAGTCATTGAGAAATGAACAAAGAATTTTTGACTCATGTTATTGTAGCTGGTAGAGGTTTACATTCTGATTCTTATAAAAGGATTTATACAGTACTGCAAATTTACATAGCACTTTCCAAACACAGATAAGACATACTCCCTGTCAAAAATGTCATGGAAGACAAATGCAAGAGGAGATGCAGGAGGAATCCTTAGAAAGGATTAGGGACTACAGAGTCTTGAAAGCATGTGTTAAATGGTTATCAGTGCTCTGGAAAACACACAGCTTGATTCTCGGCTTTCTTGCATCAGCGCCTGCAGGTACAAATCAATTCCTTGAGGGTTCTTACTTCTGCTTGACACCAATAAAAGCAGAAAGATCCTGCTTCTTTCATTCTGGTACCAAAAAAAACTATTAAGAAATTAGCAGCAGGTAGAAAACTGGCCACTATATCTGAATAAGAGATTCAAAGTTGATATGTTCAAAACCAAAGCAAAATCTTAAATATCCTGAACCAAAAACTAAAACATAATTTTGTGACAAAGACCATTGCCAAAATGGGATTTTCCAGAATTAAAAATCAAAACACCATGAAGAAATTTAATCTTGAGTCCAGTTTTGGATGCAGCCCTCTGACCTAGACCAACTACGCTGGAGATTTAAGGATGCCTTCCATGCTGTCCCATGATTACTGAGACTTGGTAGCTCAGGGCTGCTCAAAGTCACTGAGCTAGCACAAAACGGTTACAGAATTCTGCAGAATTGACACTAGAAAAATTTGTTAGAACAGTTCTGTTCAAGTTGTGTATTTTCTCTCTTCTTATTGAATTTTGCTGCTGCAGCAGTTCTTTGAAATGCTTCATTTAATTCTAGGTGAGTCAATGAACCAGTAAAACTCCATTCCATGAAAGCTTGTTTAAAAGTCTCAGCTTTAGAATCTCTATAAATACTGCTGTTAAGCTCTATGATTTATTCCCAGGTCCTGGGCTTGGGCCTTCAGCTGGGAAACCTTTTGACCAACTCTGTTACTTTAAATTTGAAACTCCACTTGTGCAATCACAATATCCTCCAGCAACAGGGAAGGAAAAGAAAGTTTGGTGCAAACAAATGAGCAAACAAATAAAGGCTGAAAGAGAGATCAAGAGGAAAGGAGTGTCGTGAATGCGCCTTTTCTGCATCCAAATCTTGATCTGAAAACTACACTTCAGTTTAAAGCAATCTTTGCACAGCTCTTGCTTATTTCCAAGTTGGCATCAGCAACCTGTGGTGAGGATCACATCGATTTTTTGGTGTATCAGTATTTCCTCAGACTCTGAATGTTAAAGCACAAGTCTGTGTGGTGGATAAAAAAATTATGATAAACATTGTGAGAGCCCTTTGGATAGCTCACTTCCTTTATTAACCTTTCTGTCAGCAGGACCCCTGGCCAGATTTCAGTAAAGGAAAAGATTCAGTGTTTCTCATGGGAATAAATGTTGGCTTTTCTGACAATATTAAGAAAGAATATTAATATATTAATTACTCAAATCCACACATTGGGGCCAAACTCTTTTATAGCTCTGCAGTGGTCTCTGAGCTCCTCAGAACCCACATTTTCAGTTGTGTGAAGCAAACACCTGTGGGGTTTTGGCACTCTGCCCTGCTGAAGTCTGGAAAGTTGAAAGACTTCCAGGGTGTAAAGCTGTGGTCTCATTCTTTCCTTATCACATGCCTCCTTCACACACAACAGAATGTTACTTCTACTTCTTTTATCATATTTTGAGTCCTCCAACCAAGGAGGGTGACAGTGGTGCCACCTGCCTCCCGCCCGACTGTGCCTCCTAGAGCCCATGTACACCTCAGCTGCAGACCCACCTCCTCAATGGTGGCCAGAAGTGGATTCAGCATTCATGGCTCATTTTTAGGGAATTATCTTGCACAGGTAGTCCAGGACAGATGATGGTATGGCTTGCTTTAGTCCAGTCAGCATGATTTTAGCCTGTGTCTTTCTTCTGAGCCACTTCAGAAAAATGAGAGGAAAATGTTACAGGGGCAAGACAAGACACATAGAGCAAGTAGATGGTATTTACCTGGGGCTAAAATGTAGACAGTCAAAGATGGAGAGGAACCTGGCTCGCACAGAAAGGCAAGGTGAAATAATCAGAGAGATAATACTCTAACAGAGATAGAATGGTGGGTATCAGGCTGTAAAACTGAAGTATCTGGTGAAACAAGAAAGTGGACTTGTCAATAACCTTGTCAACACTTCTAGTCCCCTTTATCCCCTGGAATCTTTCTGTAGTATAGTGATTTAACTGAAAATTGTCTCCAGTCTAGCAGTATTAAATAACAAGCATAATTATACATTTATGAGAATCACAGAATGGTTTCGGTTGGAAGTGACTGTAAAGGTCACCTAGTCCAACCCCCCTGCAATGAGCAGGGACATCTTCAACTAGAACAGATTGCTCAGAGCCCCATCCAACATCACCTGGGATGCTTCCAGGGATGGGGCATCTACCACCTCTCTGGGAAACCTGTTCCAGTGTTTCACCACCCTCACTGTGAAAGATTTCTTCCTTATATCTAGTCTGAATCTACCCTCTTTTAGTTTAAAACCATTATGCGTTGTCCTATCACTACAGGCCCTGCTAAAAAGTCTGTCCCCACCTTTCTTATAAGCGCCCCTGAAGAACTGAAAGGCGGCAGTTAAAGTCTCCCTGGCACCTGCTTTTCTCCAGGCTGAACAACTCAAACTCTCTCAGCCTTTCCTCATAGGAGAGGTGCTCCAGCCCTTCGATCATTTTTGTGGACCTCCTCAGAACCTACTCCAACAGGTCCCTGTCTCTCCTGTGCTGTGGACTCCAGGCTCCAGAGCTGGACCCAGCACTCCAGGTGGAGTCTCACCAGAGCAGAGTAGAGGGGGAGAATCACCTCCCTCAACCTGCTGGCCACAAATTAGCATTGATGCATTTGTAGCCAAGACACCTGTTAATGTTAAAGATTCGAATAGAATTCAAAGACCAAGTTCAGGTTGCGAAGTTCAAGGTCTGTATAAGTGAAGGCAGTAATTAGCCAAAGTTTAGTTTCTCTTGTTCAAACTTTTGGACCTTCAAGTGTCACTTTTCATAGTACTCCATAGCAAAACAGAAGCAACAAGAATAGCCACAAATACAGGACTTGCCAATTTTTTTTTATAAAATTCACCTAACATTCAAAATGCCTGCAGTGTTCCTAAGTGATCTGCCAGTCTTCACAATCAGGAGCTGCTGTGCAGAAACTAAATCAGGTTTTTAAAGGCATTTTTGTGTCTGAAGATGCAGGGAGAGTCTAGCAGGGCTCACAAATGTGGCAGTCACTAATCTGAACTGCAACTTGGGGCTAATGACACCCATCTGCAAGTGTGCTGTTAAAATTCAGTGAAGATGTTTTAATGTAACAAGGTAAATTTGAAAACATGGACCTTTTATTGTCTAGTGAGATGCTCAGTTTAGCAGAACCTGTGGCCAGCTCCCATACCTTCCTGGGGATCTGAGGTTGCAGACCCCAGCTCAGGTTGTACAAAATGCTTAGGGAACCTCCAAGGTGGTTAAGATTACCTTTGGTCCTGACTTCCAGTTAGTATTCATTTCCTTTTGCTAATGAATCTTGTAGATGAGTCCTGACTGTTCACGTAAGACACATTAACATCCTGTTTGTTCTGTTGTATCTAGAGTTAGGTCTTGATTTGATGCTTACATGTTTATCACACTAAGAAGCAAAGAAACTAATTGTTTCTCTGTAAATCCAGCAGTGTAAAAAATGAATTTTGTGTTTCTAAACCAAGTAATTTTAAAAATATTGAGAGCCAAAAAGCATGTATGGAAAAATCTTCCCAAATGAATTGGTCTGTGTTTCTCTCTACCGACTATTTTACTGAGTTTTCCCAAGGCCTTTGCAAAGAAATCAGCTGTCACTTGGCAAAAAAGTTTGGTATTCCCAGCAAGATGGTTGTTTGGGATTAGCTGACAAGACTGCTGGAGATCATTCAATGGTCATCTGAGAGGTTCAGGTTGCTCTTTAGTGCTGTTAAAGCTGAGTGTGTTCCTTCAGGTTGATTTTGACCCCAGGCCAGTTTTGAGAATCCTGCAAGTCTGACAAAAAGATACTTGTGCTTCTTTGGAAACACTTTTTACAAAGCCGAAAGCAACAGCCAAGTGCAGTCAGTTGGTAGTATTTATCCAGATTATTGTATGCAACCACACTTTTCATTCATCACTTTAGCTACAAAACCTTGGGTTTTACACGGTTCTACAGGACAGTGATGTTTCTTACTAATTTCCTGCAGCTTAGCCTGCAGAAGCACCATGCAGCAGTGCCTTTACATAGGAATGGCTGTTGAAGACAGGCCAAGAGCAATCACCATGTAAACACCAACATTGTTCTAATGGGAGGAAAAAAACCAAACAAACGAAAAAAAAAATTAAAACCCAAAACCTGGAAGCCTTACATGTTCACCTTTTACCAAGTTTGTACTAGTGCACCCATTTACAATCACCTGGACTTATTCTTTAAAAGTATATTTGCCTGTCCCAGTAGTAAAGAGATGTCACATCAAAAGAAGGCATAAAACTGCAGCTATCTTCATTGCAAACTTTGTTATCTCTAGTGACTATGCCCAGCACCACTTCGTTAATGAATTACAGCAAGTTGCATACATATCATGTCTTTTCTCTGCATTTGTCCCTTAGAACCACCAACTAGGAGACCCTGTCTTAAACTGCAGGCAACAAATGACAACTGTCTTGAGGAGAGCTGGCTGATCACATCAGTCTGGCCTTCCTCCCTGTCCCCAGCTGCTAAAAGCACATTACAACATAGCTGCAATGCACAGAAATTTGTCCCCAATATTATTTTGTCCTTTGAGCTATGGACACTATTCTCAGAAGACTATAACTAATAATAGAAGAAGTAAAACCAGTTTTCATGGAAAGATCTTCCTAAGCTTTGGAGCTTTTGAACCTGTGTGATGACCTGGCTCTTACAAAGTCAGTCTCAGGATTTCAATTCAGAGTATCTCAGATTTCTTTTCTCAGCTCTTTCCATTTTGAGATACTTAGCACTTGTCTAGTACATGCTAGGTACCTTACAGCTGTACATGGTATCATGTAGCTAGGACAACCAACCTGAGGCCAGTGACCCATCATCACCTTGATACTACATCCAGTAATCCAATTTGAAATGTATAAACAATCTTTGGAGCAGAATCGGGACCCCAGCGTCTTAACTCCTATCTGATAGCCATATCCTCCTCCCAGTGCACACCTCCCTCCATCACTCACCTATTGTTTTCTTGAATAAGTATTTGCTCTAACTCTTTTTTATGAGAACATTAATCCTTTTGATGCGAGTTAGGTGTGCCTTCTGGACTGAGCTCTCCTGTTTGTGAAGACACCTGGTTCTTTGTTCCAGTAGACTTGGATAACCAGTTTAGATTTAGTTTTTTCTGCCCTGCTAAAGTTGGAGCACATTAGGAATCAAAGGAAGCAAAACTGCCCTGGTTTCAGCTGGGATGGAGTTAATTAACTTCTTAGGAGCTAGTGTGGTGCTCTGTTTTGCCTTTGGTGTGAGACTTTTCAGTTCCTCAGGCCTTGTTAGAGAAAAGCCTGGAGGGGCACAAGGAATGGGGATGAGACACAGCCAGGTTGGCTGACCCCAACTAGCCGTAAGGGGTATCCCATACCATGGGGCATCATACCTGGTATATACACCAGGGGGATTGGCCGGGGTGGGCATGTCATTGTTTGGGGACTGGCCAGGCACCAGTCAGTGGGCACTGAGCAGTTGTATTGCACTCTATGCATTCCTTTCTTCCTTTCCCTCTGGATTTTATTCTTTCCCTTCCCCTTTTCACTGTAACTGTTATTGTCATCGTTGTCATTATTGTTTTTTCATTTTCATTCTATTTCTATTATTAAATTGTTATCTCAGCTCTCGAGTTTACATTCCTTTCCAGCTCTCCTCCCTATCCCCCTGGGTGAGGGGGCAGTGAGCAAGCCGCTGCATGGCACGTAATTACCAGCTGGGGTTAAACCACAACGAAACATGAGGCATCTATGAAAGCTTCTATTAAAAAGTGAAATGCCAGTGAGTTTAGGTAAGCGGGACATTTCAAAATGTTTTGAATTATATACCTAAATTATGCTTAAATCTGAGGTGAAGTACCTAAATCTATGCCTGTATGCAGCTGTTAGGACCATGTGAAAATTTGTGGGTGTCAACCATGATGCGCATGAATACTGGGCATCTCTGGATTAGACAGCATCCTGATGGTCTTAGAGCATACTTCAAGAGTAAATTTCAGCTCCCAGAGACAGTTAGATATAAGCTGACAAGTGAAATTTTTTGCAGATCTAAACATTTCCTTGTCTGCAGTTCAAAACCCTTATGGCTCTTCTATTACATAACTCACATTAAAAACGTTCTGCAGCAAACATTCAGCATGCTCCGTTTTTTCCAGACAGTGCTACCACAGTTGCATTGTCTTTGATTGCTTAAAAATAGTAGTAGTATACACTACGTGTATGGAGATACAAACACATGCACATACCTGCACACATACACATACATGAGCACTGTCAGATTAAAAGAGTTAAAAGTATTACCACATCATATTTTTCAGCCTGCCTCTCACCAACAACTAGAAAAACTAAGCTTTGGAATGATGAAAGAATCAAGTCAAATTAATGAGCCAAATTCTCACGTAATGTAACATATCAAAGCTACTAGATGAAGGTTGGGTCAATATATTTAAAATCAGGGGGAAATTCAGGGAAAATTTCAAGTATCATATTAGTCTTTCTAGTTCATAATAATTTTTCCAAGTATGCAACTTGAAACATATTCCTTATAATGGGTAATTAACAGACTTTAAGCAGCATCTAGTTTTCTTTATTTTATTTTTCTGATCTTTGCTATACTTGTATTATCTTTGCTCCTCCACTACTCCACCTGGCAGTCTTGGTCTACTGATAATTCCTGCTCTGGCTGTCTGTATTTACAAGGAGGCAGCATTTAAAATCTCAAAGGCAAAGACATACCTGTTTCAGTACATTTTTCAGCATATTAATATGCTGAATATGGCTCTGTCTACACCAGCACTAAAAAAAAATCCAAAAAGCATGTTAAATTGCCCTGTGTCTTTACACAATATTTGCCAGTTCCCTGAAAACTTGAGAAAGACCGTTGTGCTCTCTGGGGCTATGTGCTCAAGACCAGTGTCCTGGTACTCCTAAATTCCTTTCCTTTCTTTCCTTGCTTTACAGACAACAGGGTAGATTTGTTTTCCTGCCCTGCTCTATTGACATTGTAGATCTGGCTGCTGCCTTTGACCATCTAAAACATTTTGCTGCAGCTTAAAGGAGTGTAGAAAGCAACTGCATTCATTTTACTACTATTTATCAAATTGCATAGCTGTACTGTCGAAACATTTGGGATATTGTGGACCTCTGTGTGTAATACCATGAGTAACACTGCTTCAGTTGAATAATTACATCATCAAGTATTTTGTGTGATCCGTATTTTACTTGGGCCACAAATAAAGTCTTACACAAGATATGACCACTATAAAATCAAAAAACCTAAGCAGTAGAACAAGTCACAAAGTACACAGTGTTCCAAAGAATAAGCCAAAGTCTTGATTACAACATGAAAGGAACACATAATTTGCCCATACAGAAAGGAACCCTTGTCCCCAAATTTTCTGTAGTGCCATAAACAAATGAAGCATCACATGGACCAGTTATAAAGTATGTACTACAGGTAACCAGTGAAAAAACAAGATTGCAAAATATCAAGTACAATTTCTGGCCACAGGAACAGTGAATTTTTTTCTTATTTCTTCTTTTACCTTTTCAGAAAAAGTTCTGGTTCCACATGCAGACTATATTAACTGTTTCCTTTGGGTTTTCCACAAGCTTCGCTGCCATGATATCTTCTGAAAAGAAACTACAAATAGCTTCTTTGATACTAGATTATTTTAAGGTTTTCATTAGATCAGAGTTTAGAAAAGGAAAAGAAATATTGATTCAGCTTTGGCAGGTCAGGTATTACAGCCTCTGTCAGCATGATTCTTTACTATGGAGAGCAGGAATCATTCACTAGTCCATACAGCCATTCAGAAAGAAATTCCTTGCTGTTCAACCACCCCAGTTTATCAACGTCTGATCAATAGGTCATCAGACATCCACCACCTGCTCTGAGGAGCAGAATATTGATTTCTCCATGGACACTTCAGAAAAGGACACTTGAATGAGAATGAAAACAGCTGTGAGAGAAGTCACAGCTGCATCATTTTTAGTGTCATAATCAATGGTTACCTGGTCAGATGAAAGCCATGATCTTTTTTGTCCCCTCTCTTTCTGTCTTTCCAGCCATTCAGCTTCCTGCTACCCCTTCTCTGCTACATAATATCAGGATCATTTCCTGTTTACTCAAGATACACTGGAAATAACACAGAAAAAGATCACGCTTTGGCCTGCCAAAAGAGCTGGTTGAAAAAAAACCTTTCCGCACCTCCAACACCTTTCTATGATGCAGTCCCCAGGCCCTCTTGTCCCCCTTCTCTGCACGTCAAATTATTTTTTCTGTAGTTCATAATAATGCCCAGTTTACTGATTACCCTCCTTTCTCTCTGTTACTTCCAATATACTGTCTCCTGTCTGCTCTTCATTATGAAGTTACCCAGCATTACTAGGCATATACGAAGTGCTGATGACTAGTACTTGTGGTCACAGCTGAACTACCTGGTCTTCTTCCTCTGTAGCTGCAGCTAATGATGAACATATAAATAAATTTCCAGTGCCATCCCCAGACAAGAAATATAAAGCATGGAAAAGGAGCCAGACATGTCCTGCCAACTCTCCACAGACCGCAAGTAAATGCTTTACTTACCAGAGTGGAAACAGGAGCCAGAGCCTGAGCCTTAGCAGGACTCGATTACTTCTAATTACACACTGGGTTTGCCTCATAGATACTTCCCTTTCCTTCTGAGGAGACAGGATGACTGGAGGACAATCCTCATCACACCTCCTCTTTAATCACACCTAGCCAAGTGCAGGTATTTTGTTCCTAGAAAATTTTCCCATAAGCCTGTTCCTCTAGCACTTAAATATTTTTTGTGGTTCTTTTAATAGTACAATAGGAACTTCAAGAAGTCAACTTCAAGAAGTCCAGATGTTTGGAAGCTATACAAATGTCTAGATCAAAATCACTTTTTGGTCTAGAAGTCAATCTGGAAAAGCGTGCCAAGAATATTAACGAAGCTAATTTTGGTATTTTTTCTGATTTTATCTCTTGGAAATGCTAGAAAACCAGCCTTTGACATTTCCATTTGGAGTCCCACAAAAACCAAGGAAGTAGAAAGGCAGACAAAACAATAAAAGTCAGTGGTTGGTTTGCTTGAGGCTTGGGAAGAGACTCATGGCAGTTTCTATCTCTGCCCATTTGCTCATCCCTAATTTAGGACTCCTGTCAAGCTCAAGTCTCTTGTGTCTATGGTCACTGTGAAGAGCAGCTCCAGCTCTCCTTGGTGCCTCATGTAGCCAAGAGCAACACCTTCAACCCAGAGAGAGTGCTCAGCCCGTGTGTCCAGAGCACTTCAAAATCTTCCAGTTGGCTGTACCCAACATGCCTAAGACACTGCTCATGCCATTCAGTTACCTACAGCATGACTGAACAACACCATTTGCCAGCTCATCTCTTGACAACAGCAATGTCTTATTCTCCAGCATTGCCAAACAAAGCCCATGCTGCTTCCAGCACTCATAACACCGCTGTGAAGATCATTCCCCAACCCAGCTGCTTATTTATGTTAAGCCACCTCCATCGGCAGTCCTTGCCTGCCATAATCCAGGATGTCTCACCTTGGCTTTAAAGCCTCTCACTTAACTCTTGCTTGCTGGCTCCTGCCTCCAGGAAAGCATTTTCAAATGAAAATTTTCCTCTTCCTTCCATGTTTTCCTTTCTGCCAGACAACTTCCTTAAGTATATACCCATGGCAGTATCTCCTCATCTTTCTTTGAGTTGTGCCTTAAAGCCTGACTTTGCTCTGAAACCTGCAAAAACCTTGGCACTGTTCAGAGAGTGCCTGTTTGTAGATACCACAGACATTTTTGCAGCCCGAAGTACAACAGATGGGAAAAGGAGGCAAATCCTCCTTTGGTGAGATGTGGGGCTGGTGGGTAAGATCCCGGCACAGGTAAAACAGAGGCTGCCTCTCCCCCCTTTCTTTCTTTGCCCAGACCAGGCATCCTGACAGCAGCATCTTATGGAGAGCCTGTGAAGTGCAGAGATGGCAGGAGGCAGGCAACAGCAGGACAGGCTGCAAAGCTGGGATGTGTCCTGCACAGCAGAGCCACAACTCAGGATTTACCACACACAATGGTCAAAGGTCAGCAGTCATCCTAATCCCTTTGATGAGAACATCACACTTTCCACAAGCTGCTGCTTCTTTATCATTGCCTGATTTTTCTACTCAGGTCTTTCTTTCTTAAGAACAGAGACAGGTCAAAAATGCACCTCAGAGAGATTTTTGATATGATTTAAAGCCCACTGGAATTTTTCTACTGATCTCAGGTTGGATTTTTGTTGGGGACTACAAACATTGTTCAACTCTTCAGACTGCACGAGAAGTTTTGCTCTGAGCATAAACATAAATCACCATCAACATGGCTTCCACTGAGCTAGCCCACATCTCATTCCCATCGAGTACTGCCTGTGTCAATTGCTGATTAAAAAAATCTGTAATTTTGCAAATTCACATGCCAGGTGCCAGGCAGCAATATTTAGGATAAATGTAGAGTATACAACTTATTTTTACATAGTTAACAGTTATAAATATGTATGCAAGGATAAATTTTTAAAAAGTGTTTAGGAATCTGTATACTTTAGACATATACATACAAAAAGCGGTTCCTAGGCTTACCTTTTGGGTAACTCATGCCACAGGATGCCAAATCATACACCTCATAATCATTTTTTTGTATGAGACTCTCATGATTAAAAGCCATGCAGTGTCTTTAAACTGAGAGGTGGTTCTGTATTGCAAGACATGGGGCAAATCAAGCAGGAGTTGTAGGATTTTCTGAGATACTTCATGAGCTACTGTTGACTGGACAGTGTGGTGGTAGTTTGTGATACTGTTTGCAATCCTTAGAATCACATTTCTGGTATAAACATTCAAAACTGCTCATTGAGAATAACTTGTTTCTAATTCGTCATGATCTGTGCTTCACAGACGTCAGAATTTCACCCTCGATTCCCTTTTCTGAACTGCCACCTGGAATTTATTTTATTTAGTCTGGAGGCAGACGGTTGCTCTTAGGCACCTGAAGCCCTTATAAGAACACCCCACAGGGGATCTCCCTGGGCCAAGAGAACAGACTTTGATCCACCATGAGCAAGAAGAAAGGGCAGAATCAATTACAAATTGTTCCCCTATGCTTTACTAACCTCTAAACTTTGGGGTTGGAGGTGAGGGGCATGGCAGGGGTGGTGGAGGGGGGCAGGAACCAGCAGCCATCTGCAAGAGCTACCGTGTCCCCTCTGAGGCGAGGCAGAAATGCAGGGTGAGCCTGCCCTGGACAGCTAGCTCGCAATTCCATCATCAGTGGTGCTGGGGGTGCCCTGGTCATATCACCCATACAAACCGCATCCGTAAAGGTTTCACAGAGGTCAGAACTACACCTAAGAAACTGGTAAAAAGCCAGGCTGCTTCAGTGGCATTACAGTCCCAGGCTGAGCAGGGACCTGAAGGAGATTCTTGCTTCTGCCAGCCCCCCGGGACTCGGGACTAGTTGCCCACCCTCTCTTTGCCCTACTTTTCCACCTGTAAAATGAATTTTGATTTTCTTCCCATGAAACAGAAAAGTGGAAAAGACTTCTGATAGAAGGGTATAAATACATAATCATACTCTGTGAAACACTCAGAAAACTATAGATTGAATTAATTTAATTCTTTTGGCTCAGAGAACTCTTTGTTGAGCAATAAACACTTAATTTTAACATCCTATAAATTAACTACTTTGACTTCACAGAAATGTTTTGTTTAGGTGTTCATCTAAAGTTCATGTTTTTAAATGGTTAAAGGAAAAGAAATAAATATTTTCTGCTGAGGCAGGGGCACTTAACATGACTTTATTATCACCTTTTTGTTTCTATTCATATGAAAACCCCATTTGCAGACCAGGTCCCAGTGAATATCCCTCTTCCCTTCCCTCCAGTTTTACAGTTAGGCCAACAAGTGGCAGAAGCAGTAACACAGTGTTTCAGGAGCCACCAGCCAGGTGTGCACTGTCCTTGCACAACAGGACCACAAGCAAAGGACAGCTCTCCAGGCTTTCCTGGAAAACTATGAGAAAAACACAAACAAAATCAGCAGCAGCAGTAACATATGCTTCATAGGAACGATCAGGCATAGAAAGGCATCACCGTAAGGGAACAAGTTTTTCAGACTAGTATTTGTCATCAGGAACAAGGAGGAATTCACAGCTTTACCAAGCTAGCAATAAGAAGACTAAACTAGAAAACAAGATCATAAAACAGTGGCTCCTAGGTCACTGCTCTTAAGCAAAGTGGTAAAAAAAGGTTTAGGCAACTGGTGTTCCTCATTTTAATGTTTTTCAGTCTCATTTAATCAGTTGGATTATTACAGAAACAAACAATCAGGTTTTTCTGTTTCTCAGTAATCTCAGAGCAGACTTAACTTTCACAGCCCTAGAAAAGGTAAGGACGGCTCAGAGCTCAAGAGCTGAAAAGAGGGCAAAATGAAGGGTGAGGGGAAAGGACAAGAGGCAGCTTGCAGAAAGGGCACAAGAGGGTGAAGGGAAACACCTGAACTTTTTGTGCATTGCTTTTCCCGCTTGCAAGTTAAATACTAAATAAGCTTTCCTCAAAAGTTAGGGAAATCATAGTTTCTAGCTGCTTATCTAGAAATTGCAAATAATATCGTGATATTTTCAGGCAAAGTTTATTAGATAATTTTGCACCTGTGAAAGATGTTTTCAAACCTGAACTCTATTTTTGAAAGATACAGAGAAATATGAAACATAATTACATTTTATATTGGAATTCTACAAGTTTTATGCAGTTTTATAGTCCTGGGATATTTCCTTACCCCCCCAAGCCCCCTTCCACCCCGAGCCGTGCCTCTTTCAAAACCTCCAACCCCTTTTCTACCTACTTCTAAGCACAGCAGATGGGGGGGGGGGGGGGGGGGGGGGGCGGGGCGTGTGCACGCATGCATGCGTGCGTGTGTATGTATTTTGGCCTATGGCTACGTTGAAAGGAAATTAGAAGTTTAGAAGTTATATTAAAAAATCCCTTTTGTAATAATGTCATTTTGGGGGCTTTGTTCTTCCCCTTCAGAGAACAATCCAATCTATTTGATTGTGAAGACCTTTTGGTGGAAATGCTTGCAAAGGTGCATGGAATGGCATCTGTGTTGATTAGCTAAAGGTAATAAAAATAAAGTTTCTCTGCAAGCCACAGGCAGGGCTCTCAGGTGCCCTGGGCCCCATCCCTACTTCAAACAGTGTTTTTTAAGAGGGATTAGCATGCACTGTTGCACAGTTTGTACTAAGCTAGTCCTGAGGGAATACATTTGATTGTGATCGCCAAACACTGAATATGAAACACAAATTTCCACTGCCCTCCCAAGCAAACAAGCTTATCCTACCAGGCAGCGCTGGACTCTGCACCCCACAGGCTGGGGTGCTAAATGGGGTGTTTGACTGAAGCACAGCATGCGCACATGTCCCTGCCCAGGGCTGGCAGGGAAGATGGGCATTTGTAGTAGGTCCTTTCCTCTTGCTTTCCACTCAGACATGATTGCTACAGCTGGCACTGTGGCAGGATCCACTGGATGGGGATGAGGAAAGGCTGAGAGAGTTCAAGTTGTTCAGCCTGGAGAAAAGCAGGTGCCGGGGAGACTTTAACTGCCGCCTTTCAGTTCTTCAGGGGTGCTTATAAGAAAGGTGGGGACAGACTTTTTAGCAGGGCCTGTAGTGATAGGACAAGGCATAATGGTTTTAAACTAAAAGGGGGTAGATTCAGACTAGATATAAGGAAGAAATCTTTCACAGTGAGGGTGGTGAAACACTGGAACAGGTTTCCCAGAGAGGTGGTAGATGCCCCATCCCTGGAAGCATCCCAGGTGATGTTGGATGGGGCTCTGAGCAATCTGTTCTAGTTGAAGATGTCCCTGCTCATTGCAGGGGGGTCGGACTAAATGACCTTTATGGTCCCTTCCAACCAAACCGTTCTATGATTCTGTGACATATGGGGAGTATGAGGGGATTCAGTCACAAAGAAGGCACCTGTTGCAAACATGAGTGTACAGAAATACCATGAAAATACCAGGGCATTTTGTGATTAGTTCCATGTTTTAAAAAACAAGAGGTGTTATCTGAATGGGTTTAAGTAACAACGTAGCTGTGAACTCAGTCTGCTTTGGAGGTTTAAGTAATATAGACCTACAACATGACATTCACAGTGACCCTTTAAATAATTCAGTTCACAGCAATTAATTCACAGGTGTCAGGTATTCATTAATGCAAATAGTTTTCATGTAATTAAGGACCACAGTTCAATAACTGAGCTCAGTACAGCATTTCCAGTCACAATGGCAGACACAAAATCCTGACTGCAAATAAAAGAAGTCTTTGCAATGCTTTATCCTGCATAAGGCAAACCCAGGGCTGTGGTACACACAGGGGAATGACAAGCAGAGAAAACACCCAAGGTACCCTGATCTTAGGGTATAGGCTGGTATAATTTAGCTCTGCTCCACCACAGAGCCAGCATTTAGCAGTAACCAGGGAGTCTGTTGCACTGACTGGCAGCATCTCATTCCCTGTGCCTGTTGCCTCCCATAGGCACACTGGCTGTGCTGGGGGAAGGGGCTGCCTCTTCAGTATGTGCCTTCATGGGTGGAGGGGTCCCCTCATAGAGGCAAAACTCAAGGGTGGTGTGGTTGTGGGGGCAACAGTGCAGCCAGTGGAAGAGCTGTAACGTGGCTCCTGTTCTGCCAGCTCAGCCCAGCACTTCCCCTGCACTCAGGGACATCGCTCTAACACTGCCTGTCTCCTGCAAAAAGGGGTGGCTCTGACCCAGTGTTCCCCGTTCCTCCTTGTGCCAGAGCTACAAAGCCTGTGGCTTCACCAACAGTCAGAGCAGGGAGCTGACCTGGCAGAAAAATAGCGGGGAGTAAACCCAAAGCTTTGTTTTCCACCAAACCAGGTCTCAAATCCAGTTTCACAAGGAGTGGTACAAACTCAGTGCAGAAGAAAAGAGGCAATGAGAACTGAGGGGAAGGAAGGACCATTTCTTGAAGCAGCAGCACTGTAACATCAGCATAAAGTGATGGTTTTGTTCCTTAGAAAGATGGGAATAAATGCTCCTCTAAATCATTCTGCAATCTATGGATGGGCCATGCAATGTAAGAATAACAGGGCAATAACTTTAGGGATATTGTGATGGGCTCCCTAATGATCTGGATTCAGTAACTGGCTCATCTCCACCTCACTGCAGTATGTCATCAACCCACCCACACACCTCCTTTCCTTATTTAACCCACAGAGCTATTCTTCCCTTGCCTGCAAGGGACAAAACCCCAGTGACTGGGCTAGAAAAGTAAGGAAAAATATTTTACCTAGTCTAATGGAAACAAAACAACCAAATTCCAGTCTGAATCAAGCAAAATTTTCTCAACATAAAGTCAACTTGTTTTAAATGGATGTGCAATCTGAGGTTTTCTAGTGTTGACAGTCCTGTGAAACCTGTATAAATAGAGAAAACAGAGCTGAATACAACCAATTCTAGATTTGCAGCACTGTCCTGTACAAAGTCAATAAAATGCACTTATGTACAAAACATCTATAGAAATACTTCACTATCTGTAACTTTGACAAAACAGGGGTGGAATTTCTACAAACACATTTATTTTCATAGCAAGGTTTGGGGTCCTCAAGCCCAAAACTACATTCAGGGCAGGGCCATCTTTGAAGATGGATCCAGCTTCAGTGCTACACCAGTTGCCTGGGGCCTTTAAGCATCTCCAAGGCTGGGGATACCAGCCCTGGGCAACGAAGCTTGACAGAGGTACTTCAACTACCACATAATACATCCAAAGGTCAAAGGGGCCAGGAATATAGAGAGTTCTGGGACAAAATTAGGAGTTTAAACACTTCAGCCAGGGCCAGTCATGGGTGTCTCAATCCAGCCTGATGTCAGCCAGTATGCAGGAAGGCAATGTGGTCTGTCAAAATCTGAGAAGCCTGATTTTCCAACCAGCTATGGTTTGTGTTACCTCATGGCAGACTGGGAGACCTGGAGCTCCCTCTCCTTCCATCCCAGTCCTATCCCTTGTGCCTGAAGTCAGCTTTTAGCCTGATTAGATGCTGAGTTCAGCTGCTTGGCCCTTTCCCTGACACCCTAAAGCATTACCTGGGATAAGAGTATTGTGCTCCAGCCACTAGCATGGACATGGGGTAGAAAGCTGCTGGCTTTTTCTTTTTGCAACTGAAGCCTTTGCTGAAGAGCAACTGATAGTATGCACTGGCAGCTCCCCATGCCCTGGAGAGACACCTCCTCACCCAGCAGGTGAAGTCACAGTGGGTTGTCTTAATTTTTTATTAATTGATTTAGCTCATGTTTCAAAAGGGACACCAAGGTACTGGGCTTGTCATGGGTGTGATGCAAGGAGAAGCCAGAAAAGAGCAGTGAAAACACAGGAGAAGGAACTGAGAATTAGGAAACCAGAGTAGATACTGAGGTGTGCAGGCTTGTTTCCATCTAGATCAATGGGGACGCTGTTGTTAGCTTCAGTGAAGCCAGACTTCCACCCAAGCACTGGTGATGCCAGGGGAAGGGATAGCAGAAAGATTTCATTACCCAAATAAACAGGGTGATCCAGTTTCTTCAATTTACTTCAAACTGGAGGGTAATGTTCAAATAATTAAAAGGCTGTTATGCATCGGTTATAATCTGTGGCTCATGCTTTTCACAGTTCAACCAAGTTGCTTTTTAAATCAGTCAACAGACTTCTCACTGATTCCTGGAGCATGTCAGGGCTTCCTCCCTGTTTCAAAAGAACATCTCACACTCCTTATAGCTCCCTTCTCTGCAGTGGTGGGAAGCTTTCTGAGCGGTCAGCAACAGCTGTCTTGCAGAGGCTGGACAGAGAAAATAAAAGAGAAACAATTTCCTTTTGCTGACAGAGATTTTGTAACTGTTGCTTCTGCAAGTAACAATGTTCTGACCTTTGAAAAAGCGTATTTGCAATTCCCGCAGACCCTTTTCCCAGGTACACAACTAAGTGGGAGAATTTTCAAAGCAGGGAGCATTTCTGTGCACTCTAATGGATTGCAATGAGAACTGCTGCAAATTATGACCCAACATGTCTTTATCACCGTACATACACAGCAGGGTTCTGAGAAAAATTTGCTATTAAATGTAATTACTATCTACCTAATCATTAATGTATAATAACTCTCATCATATACAAGGAATGTTAGATTTCCCAGCATTAATTAGCCTGCAAAAAGCATGACCAGAAGATATTACTGACGTCAGTGATTTAATATGATTCAAATATACATGAATAATGAGAATGTTCACAATAATACTGCACAATAAGGTATTTCATGGCAGGAGGTTGGGGGGGGTGGGGGGGTGGAGGTTAGCTGTGTGTGGGGAGGGAGACACGATGACTATGTTGTAACACCAACCAGGGGGGAAAAAAGCAAGGACTATATTGTAGCATCAACCATGTATTTAGTAACAGTAGTTAATCAGAAGCTTCCCAGCTGGCTGGCTGTTTCCTGACCGCCCATTACGGATTTATTTCTCCCTCTTCCTTCCAAGGGTGAGGTGCTGGCCTCTCCATTCTGGACTGCTGTGCTGGACAGACCAGTTAAGATATGAGGCAATTTCCAAGTGACTATTAAATTACCCATGCATATTTTTGACCTAGTTATAAAATATAATTGCTGGACAATATCCAGGAGAACGCAAAAGACTGATAATAAATTGCAGATCCTGTGTCACTAGTTCAAAAATCCAACCCTGGCAGTAATCTAGGCTAATTTTCTGACAGCTGTTTTCACAGCCTTTTTAACCCAAAGGAGCAGGGAGCACGCATCCATATGCTGGAGCTGGGCAAAGAGGCTGCCCCATCAGCACCAGGACTGCCTGCTCCACAGCACCATTGAAAGAAATGGAAAATTCTTCTTCAAACAAATGTTCTCAAAGAAATGTGATAATTCAGCATCAGCTGTGAATGTGGATGGAGTTTGGGAAAAAAGGATTGACTTTTTTTTTTTTTGTTACATTTGCGAATTTTGTTACTCTACTTGGCATTATCCAAATACTGTCAGTTTTTCACCAGATTTGGAGGTTTCTTTCATATTCACTTATTTCTCTTTCATAAGCAAAATGGGAAGAAAGGGGAGGTAAAGAAGTGAAAAACAAATCTTTATTGATTTTTTTCAAAGAAAAACTGAACATTCCCAACAAAATTTTTTGTTTCCCTCAAAAATTGTTGAGTGAACCTTGTAAGCAGCTCTTCCTACAACCATTGGGTTCTCCACAAAGAAGAAAGCAAGACCATATTGTTGTACCAAAAGCAATAGGGCACGAGGGAGTCTCCCGTCCAGCACATTCACTGTACAGGTCACCAGTGCCTCCTGGTGCCTCCATTACTACAGGATAAGTTACTCATGGGCATGGTGATGCCAAGACCCATGTTTTACTATCCTGCTGTGAGACAGAACTCCTGAAAATGAGACCCCTGCTAGCAAAAAGCAATGCAGCCTCCCTTTCAGACACTCCTATTACTTTTGCCAAGTGTGAGTGCGCAAATTTGTTTTCAGCCTTCCCCTGTCCGGCCTTTTACTTTTTTCCCACTGTTTATGAAATACAGATTTCATTTTTCTGTGTGGCCTATATTATATCCCATGTTTCTGTTTCCAGCACGTATGGCCCACCATGAGCAACAGCCCACTTCAGCAAAGAGCAGATGACACAGCATACCTCCTTCCCAGTAGGAAGGGCCCCTCTCCCACCAGGGAAATTGTCTGGCTGCAGCCAGCAGAACTGTCTGCAGTGAGAGCAGCCAACATGCTCTGGGCTCACTGCATCACCTTTGTACCATGGTGTAGACAACACTGCTGAGCAGTGAGAGGGGTGAGTGCCACCACAGCTAAAAGCTGCCCTCTGCCCAGTGCTGGAAGAGTCCCAATGCCCAAGCCCCCACGGCTGCTTCTGCTGATGCTCAGGGATGAAGACCTCAACATACATCCTCTTGACAAGAGGGAGAACTGATCTCTGACAAGATTTCATTGCTGTTAAAAGGACTAAAATTTTAACTATGTGTAGCTTTCTTTGGAGTCTAAGACACCAATCACATTAATTCTGCCACAGGCATGGGGCAGAAGAAGGAAGACAAACATGGCAGCAGGGAGAGGCTCAGTAAAAATGAAAAGAGGTGTCAAAGACAAACATTAATAAAAAAGATTTCTACACACAGACTTTGCACCCATTCAGACTAGTTAATGTGATACGCTTGCTCCAATTTAAAGTGCCTTTGTCCACTTTAGCTTAAACATTTTCCCAATCACCTAATACGAAGCTGAGATAAACCTGGATTAAATCAAGACTGGAATGTACAGAGAAGGACTACTTGGAAATTGTGTCCCAAGGCACACACTTACTTCAGCTGGCTGAAGCACAGATTTATATGATGGTGTTTCAGGATGGAAAGTACATATTAATAGAAAAGGCATAAAAACATTAAATTGAATGTGCAGGACATCTTGGAAGACCTTTGTTTGAATGTGTTTTTATAAAGCATTTCATGAGACTGCAATCCTTGAAAAATACTAGAACCAAGAAAAATACTCAATGATACTAAAATAATGGCAAGAGTTATTATATCTAGATGAGAACAAAAAGCTGCATGCAATCTGAATGGCAATGGGACAAAAAAGGACCTGATTTTTAAATAATTTTCATGCTAAAAAGGCCCCTGCTATTTCCCCCCTTAATAACCAGCATTTCCAATATAACAGAACATGACAGGGAAGGAATATATCCTGGAGTGCTAGGAGTGGTACAAGTCATGAAAGGTCAGATACATAACTATTTTCCCAGTGGCTGGGGAAACAAGACAGACTTTCTGGACCCTCAGTGTGAAGCTGTGACCATTCATACCAATGCCCAGAGAGACCAGGTTACTCAGGGTCCTGGATGCAGGGTGCCCAGCTGCCCAGTTTGAGGTAGAGGGCTTGCACTCAGCTCCAATTTGCAGCAGCCATGATCTATGTATGGTGAAATTAATGGCCTGATTTCAGTTGCAAATCGAGTTGTGCTGTCTCAGTTGCAAAAGATAAAAAGATACTCCATTTATGTTGGAAGATATACCAGATTGATTAATTGAATAGACAAAGACTGGCCTTATCATCTTTTCACAGACTGTATCCTTCCCTGCTGGGATCACAGTAACAAAGAAATTGAAGAAGTTTGCACTTTCTCTTCTAATACTGTACAAAAACCTCCGGAGGAAAGACAGAAGGAAACTATCCCCCTTGACCTCCTTCAGATGAGAAGATGGAAAGGTCAATTGAGATTATATTGAGCTTCATTTCAGGTCTGCAAGACATGCTGTTCATATCATTAATCCTGCATGGCTATTCTTATGCTTCAGACCTGCTTGGTGTTCATTCCACTTGCAAAGAATAAGAATAATTCTAGGTATCTTCAGTCCAAGACACACAAATCACAACTATTAGTTATTTCATGTCAAGTTAACTTTGTCCCAGAATTAATACAAAACTATACTTTTATATGGATATTTATAATGTTGCCTGTAACACATTAGCAATAGATTTCAACGTTTTAGCTTCCTGTTTCAGGAATACCGCTATGAGAGATACATGTGAGAAAATAGCCTGTAATTAGGTTGGCCAGACAAAATTGTGGAGAAATCTACAAAAGCATGATCAAGTTTATTTCTGGGACCTCATGACACCGCAGTAGGGCAGTGGAGAGAAGATCTGAAAAATTTAGGTTTTTCCCGTCTTAGTCAATGTCCTCTCTGTCTACACAAAAAACTGCCCTTCACTGCGTCCACTTGAACAATTCTGAAATGAAAAAATATATGTGAGAGTAAAATCTGGCTGGTTAAATGTTCGTGGAAAGCAATTATAAGTGACTTACTGGCAACTTCAGCCTTCGTTCCCTTCCAGCTCCATATGCATACTTCTAGGAAAGGGTATGTAGTTCTATTTCCAGCTCCTGCAGCTATGTCACAATTTGTGGCTTACAAGATTAGAAATTAATGCAGTACGCTGGCATTAGGAGGAGTCCTTGAGAGAAAAACCCAACAATAAAAGGCTGGTAATTGCTGCCAAACAAGGAACTGATGGACAGCACACCATGCTGGCTGCAGGTAGGTAGGCAAAGTGACTCATGAAGTCAGCTATATAAAGGGATGAGTAATCAATGAAAGCAGAGTGAAAGAACAAATTGTCTTGTGTAAGAAAGGCAGCTGCTGTTGGAAATCACCCATCTAAAACACAGAAACAGTAATGAAAAATTTGTTGGAGTAGAATAAAGAAGTGTAATGGAAGAAAACAATACAGCAGCAGTTCCCAGTCCCAATTTGTTCAAGAATTAACATCACTCAGAACAAATACAGAAATTCCTGACCGTGGGCAGACAAGGCGGCAGTCAATTCTTTAAGCAACATACTCTGTCCCCTCCCTTACCTCCGCAGCATGCGGAGCTGATGGAGGCAGACAGCCTATTGAAGATAGTAGCTAGAGATGCACCTGTTCTGGGCCCATGGATAAAACCAATCAGACAGTGCAGATCTCAAAGTTAACAGGAGCATATAGTATTTTGAGGCAGAAACACTGTCATGGTGTTTGGATGTTGGAGCATGAACATCCATGTGGTCAACTGTCCCTGCAGAGGACAACAGAGCTCAGAGTTACTGAAGGGGCTTCTTCCCATGTCCCAGAAAAAGAGCTGTGTGTTTCAGTGCCATTTCCGCCACCCGTGCTCCAAGGAGCCCTGCTGCTGTGCACTCCCTTGGCTGCACATGCAGCAGCAGGGGAGCCCATGGTTCCTTCGGTGCACACCTGGAGCAAGGGGAAGATGGAGCTGGTCTCCCTGATAAGGGGACCCCACACAGAACTGCAACAGAACAGCACATGCCTGCGGTCCCAGGAGCACAGCAGCACTTGCACTCCACTCTGAGACACAATGTGTTGAGACTTTTCCTGTATTTGGATAGGTATCGTCCATTTACACATTAAATGAAAGCCAGACAATCTCTTTATTGACTGTGATTATTGAATCACAGTCAATAATATGGACAGAGAATATTGTGACACTTCAGTCCTCTGATATGTTGTTTACCAATTCTCTCAGACTTCACTAATCTTAATCTGTTCCCCCAGTAATTTTGTATATTCGGCCTGTATATCCAAGCAAGGCTTTGGAGTTAATCACAACACCAGTCATTCGGACTGAACAGGAATGGAATGGATTTGTCTTTGTTCTCAGACAGGATAAACCTACCCATTCAGAGAAAGTTTCCCAGTTCATGCTCTCAGATTTGAAAAATTAAACTCCGTATCTGTGGTATCCTTACTTAGACTCTAGTCCCATAAACACTCTCACTAAACATTTGCAAAGAGGAGGAAACACAGCCAAATCCTACTAAGTTATAGTGAGCAACAATCCTTTTGCAGGACATTTATGTTTTCTGCATGTTCCAGTGGGAGAGAGGTCCCTTTAAAGCTTTCAATATGATTTAAGCACAAACGCTTTTTATATAGGTCAGGAAAAAGAAATGTAATTTCCCTTAGTTTTGTTTGGTCGGAGTTCTCTGTTCTAGCACTTAATTAATGACTCTGGTGAAATGCTTTGAAAACAGCAATGTTTTTAACCCCAAATGCATTGCCAAATTGAGTACTTCCTGCTCACTGTCTACTTTGGAGAGGATGGTGAACTCACATCCATGCACGGCTAATAAAACTGAGGAAACTGTTTTTATGGCCATGGAAAAAAAAATATTTCTTCCTCAGTACCCATCTCTGTCAGTTATAGCTGTGGCAAAGAAAAAAGTGATGCAAGAAATGTGGAAAGCAAGAGAGATGGGGGGGTGGGGGGTGGAAGGGAAGCCATACAGAACAGTGCAAGATTACCCTAGCTGGAACCGTCAGCTTCACCAGTTGGCTTTGACGCTTAACTTCCTTCCTTATTACATTCACCCTTGAAACCCAAGGGCTCTGAGGAAAGTCCACATAAGGACATAAGCACCCAGAATGGAAATAGGCAGAACTGGGTCCAGAACACAATCCTCAAACCTTACCTCATCTAATGAGTGCCTGGTTTTTTGCCAGTAAGTTTCCCTAGGTTTGTAAGCTTTCATGTCTCATGGTCCAGCACTTGCCTCAGGCCTGAGACACTGCAGCCCAGGTATGCACACTCAGAGCTCCCTTAAGGCTTGTCCCCAGATACCACTACAAACTGACAGCATTGCCATCAAAGACCTGCTCAGGTGAGGAAGTGACACTCTTCCATCTTGCCACAGCCTGCTGACCACTTCTCCAGGCAGTGAGACACAAAAATACCTCTCTGCAGCATGAAGGGTTCGAGCTTGCTGCCCCAGTGGCCAAAGTTCAGATTCATTTCACCTAGGTTTTGTGATTTTTTTGTTTGGGGTTTGTTTTTTTTTTCCTGCAAAATGCAACAGAAACAGAGAGAAATAGAGACTTGCAGCAGATACTGCATCCAGCTGAGTCAGCCTCCCTGTTGAACGCAGAGGGGCCCTAGAACACCTCCCACTGCTCTGCAGTGGCAGCGGGATGTGTGGGTGGTGCGGGGGTGGGCTTCAGCTTGGGTCTGGCAGCTGCCTCACGCCCAGCAGACATTGCAAAGCCCCCTCTCCTGCAGGTGGCTCACCCCCTTCACTTCCAGTTGCTCTGCTGAATGGAGCAGCACCTACGACCTGGGTCTCCGGCAGCACTTAGGAGCTCACTGACCAGCCTGGTGCAGAACAAGACCAGCTGGATCTGTTGTCTTGTCCTCTGCAGGCAGATGGTGACAGAAGTCTCTCTCTTCTACCTACACGTACTTTTCCAAAAACCTGCAGCAGCTTAGGCATCTTCTGTTTTGCAGTCATATTTGGTTGGCATTTCAAATGGAGAAGCTTTCGCAAAGGCAATGGTGGACAGTCAGAGCTGTCACAATGAAACTCATTCCCTCAGGCAGCTGCCTGCATAGAACTGGAAGACCTGCTGAGTCAAAGGCAGTGATTTCCATTTGGTAAGTTACAAACATGGACATCCTTTCAGATGACCATCCTGCTTCTCCCAGGAACTGTTGCACCCAGCTGCTATGGCAGGTACAGTCAGGAATACCCACATCTACTTTGAAAGTTTCAGGAAGAGTAAAAGTAAATAAATACAAATTGCCACTTCTGGGCCAAAATGTCTCCACCTTAGAGATGTCTAACTTTTCAAGGCAAAATCGTATCGCTAATTGACTATCTATCTGTGAAATCAGAATTTAATATTGGCGGTTATAAAACACACTTAGTCTGCATTGTGTTACCTCTTGGAGACAGTTTGAACAATACAGGAGACTTTAAAGCATTGAAAGCAGCATTCTTCTTGCAGGTGTTACTGCTCCAGATATTTTCCACTTGCCAAAGCTCTCAATTGCCATAGTCCCAAGTTTTTGTGCTATTAGACAGGCTGATAGGACTTTCCTGTTCCTGAGCAAGGTCAGACTTCCCACCCTGCCTCTTCAGCTCTTGTGTTACTGGACCTATAGCTCAACAGTGGAGAAAAATTCACTGATATAATCTTTTCATTTTCTGGAGGACGTCCCTTGCAAGCCCTTGCCACACCATGGTATCACATCAAGCAAACGCAGGTTGCTGGAGGAGGCACCAACGGGAAACACTACTTTGCTGTCCCAAGGTCTGAATATCCTATGGAGAACACCAAAGATGTTAAAAAATCTTAGGAGCTACAGGCACATATTTACTAGGAAAATAAACTCTGTAAAAGCTTGTCAAGGCTGTCACCATGAAAGGCTGAATCTCCATGGCAGGCAAAGCATGGAATAGTGTCTCACCCAAATTTCTTCTGGGGTGACTGGAATAAATTCCCATCCTGACACTGATCCTGATGTAGGGTGTACTGATGGGATAGATAGCAATGATCAGATGAAGCCATGGCAAACAGACCTCAGAAAGTTTCGCTGCCAAATGAGGATAGCAACTATCCTGGTTCTGATGCAAGAAGACAGCCATCCCTGAAATAATGGTGAAATAACAGAACTGTGCACAAGCAATAACTATGTGGATATTGAAATTTCAGGCAAGGGTAATAATACGGACATGAGCTAACAAGTAAACAATAAAGCTGCTATTGAAATATTTGATGGGTGCATTGCCTATCATTAACAGCAGCCCAGCACAAACACTGATCACTTAACGTTGTTCCACAGACTCACAGCATCTGACAAAATAAACAACTGCCCAGGGCTTCTCATTTGTCATTTCTGCTTTCTGCTGGAACATAACAATATTGGCTAAACGTGTGTCTTGTAAACATTGGCCTGCAGTCTTCTTGCTTTGTATTTTCAAACAGCCTATGTAAATTTTATGCTTTACTTTTGATAGAGAAAACCTGCATTTTTTTGTGTTTAATGCATTCTTTCTGATGTTGTTGCTTCACCTACTGCCAACATGCTCTTTCTTTGCTAAAGAACACTAGAACATATTAAGAAAACAGATTTGCACATGTACCCTGTCACGCTGCTGTTACTTGCACTACAAGTTTCAATGGCCAAGAAAGTGGTGTGTTTCCAGGTTTTGGATCAGTGGGGTTTGTCTGCATCATTAGAGTGCCCTGGCAAGGCCAAAAAAACACAGCTTAAAAGGCCAGAGGGATCTCATGCATGAGCATACCAGTCTGGCAACAAAAAATGCAAGGCAAAGCAAAGTCACAAATGTTGGATTTGCAAAGCTGGATAGTACAAGCAGGAGGTGCAACATGTGGATGACGAGAACAGCCCAGTGGCTTTCTCTGAAGAGCAGCACGCAACACCACAGGAAAAAAAAGACTAGACTACCAGCCTGCAAGCTAATGTCTTCATTTTAAGCTGGGTGCAAGTTTTAGGAGGACTGGCTGATGATATTGTTGGACACAAGAAGCAAGCCACACAAGACAATGAAGAAATTAAACAGAAGACTCACAATGCTCACTTGCTCCTCACTAAAGGAACATATAACCTAAAGTTATTACAACTATTTACAAAAACAGTCAGGGACTGTAGCAGAGGTATTAAAGTACTCATTGTTTCAAAAGCAGATCACACATGGATCTCATCAAGCTGACACCCCTCGGAAGAACAGGTCATCCAAGCAGTTAGGGTAGGGGAGAGTTTGAGGGCACTGGTGAGTGAAGAGGCCGATAATAAAAACAGGCTAGGGCTGAAGGGACCCAACCATCCTATGACGTCATAACTCAAGAATTATTTCTCTGTCTTAAAAGCAAAAACTGAAGGAGTATCTTTCTCAGGGAATAATCAGGCAAGTAGAGCCACCACTGGGATTGTTAAAATAGAGAAAAGGGCTTTAGTGAGAAAGAAGTTATTCCTTTTTTAAGGAAAGTCATTATTAACTGCAACTGATTTTAAATCAAGGATTACATTTTCCAACACCTTCGGGCCTTACAAAAAAACACAGACCCTACCTTCAAATTCAAATGTCCAATCTGACAAGCAGACACAATTTTAGGGAAGTATAATGGCTTTTCTGGACAGAAGAGTCAGAGCAGCAAAGTCCAGAAGTACCATTTCAACCTGATTCAGAATAGAAACCTGCATAATCCCAGTTAGATTTAGATTGGAGTTGTCAGAGCTCATGGAAGCCTTCTATAGAAAGAGAGTCAACAGAAATAATGGGAAGCTAAAAGGAGAGGTAGGACCCTCAGTATTAGCTAATAAGTGTTTTTTTTTAAAGAGAGATCTTCAGGATTTATAGAATGTGAAGCCTCCCCTACTCTCCAATAGCTTTTCCACTCCTCAGCTTTCTATCTGTAAAGCAGAACTATATTCTGTTTCTTCCTGTGATGTTTTGGAGAGGGAATCAAGTCTTTTAAGGATTGGTAAAGCTAAAAACAGCACTAATAAAAAAAAAAGAATTTTAAAAAAGCCAGAGGTCCTTTATGCTACCTCAAAAGGAAAAAGATTTTGAGGAAACTGTTAAAAATTGTGTGCATCAAATATACAGGTTAAGTCAGGCAAAGGGTCCCAGTGGTAACACACAGAGAAGCAGACCTTGCAGTGGAGCAGGTGTGTAGGTCCGTGCCCCAGACCAGACTTCTCTCAGTGATAATCTCAGAAAACACGATTAGGTTGGAAATAAAAAGTTCATGCAGTCCATCTGCACAGGTCATGGGGCAACTGACAGAAGAACAGGGTCTGACCAAGCTCCCTAGTTGACAGGCAGGAATTGGAGCAGTTAGCTGCAGTGTTTAAATGTTGGTATCTCATTAATAGCCTTAATCCTTGGTCCAGGGGGATGGTGGAAAATGGTCAAAAAGGCAAAGCCTGCATGTAGTGTCTCAGCTCAAGCATGTCTGCTGGTTATTGCAGAAAGCAAAGATAAAAACCTTTGCTAATACCAAACCTCATGAGAACAAATCAAGTGTGTGAAAAGGGAAAACATAAAACATGTTCACAAGGAACAGCTAGCGCCAAATATTTCTCTGTGCTTGACATATCAACTGGGTCTGACAGGTGCCTTTGGAAAAACAGCAAGTCAGAGCAATAACTCATGGCTCCCTAAATCCCCTCTGTAAGGGCACTGGCATGCTACTCATTTCCACATTTCTCCTTTCTGACAGCTGAAGGAGAACCATGTCTTCCCAAGACACCAAACCTTGGTCATCTCCTAAGCAAACATTAAACTCCCACACACTGTCAAGGGCTGAGATGCTTGGATGGGGATGCAAGCACTGCTCCCCTGCTTGGACACCCTGCTCCTCCTGCCTCCAACCATTACTCCAGGCTCTTCATCACCAGAACAATTTGACCAAGTTGTATTTTTGCCTGCTCCTGCACTCTCCTGTTAGTGAAGTGAGGACAGCCTGCCCTGTGGGTCTGATGTTCACCTGGGGTTTTTCCTTTTTTAGACTTAATTCCCTGATCTGCCACATTTCACAGATCCCACACAGATCACTTACTCTCCCTTTGGAGTAACAGAGTGCTATTGCTTGCTCTCACCCTCAGATCCTAGGAGGATGCAAAGAATAAAGGCTGTGAGCTGCTCCACAGGGAGAAAAAAAGGCTGCAGAAAGACGTTACCTAAACGTAACATAGATTCCTGTCTGCCACTTTGATTTCCAAGGGTAATGGATTTCAAGCATTTCTGCCTGCTTTAAAATACCACAATAAAGACAACGTATGCTTACCAGAAGGATGGACTAAACTTTCATTAAAATAATAGCAATACCATGAAACACTGATTCTGAGGTAACCATTTGCCATTGGTAGAAAAGGAAGGTGAACTCGTGGCTTCAAAGGCCTGAAAAGTGTTCACTAATCTTTGGTCAGTAGCTGGACTGGAGAAGACAAGCCCAAGCTTTTATTTCAATGCACTTGCTCTCTTGAATCAATGCTGATGTGGTCTCCACAGGAATACAGATCAGGGGAGGTTGGTCTTACTGTGCAGAAAGCAGTTTTTCAGAACAAAAGTATGAAGTAAGCAACACATTGGGAGGGAGGAAAGCAATGGAATAAATGACTGATGAATGAGAAAATTATTATAAGTAGCTTAACTAGACTTACAGAACACCAACTGGGGAAGGAAAGACAGCAAGAGAACAAAATTGGTGCATACTGAGCCAGGGATAAAAAACCACATGAAATAATCATTGTATTTTTGTAAATTATGCTGATCCCTTGCAGATAACTCTTTCAAAATTAAGGGTTGGTTTTAGTGCCAAAAAGTCCATAGACGTTTTGACACAGAGGCTAGCAGGAACAGGATCTGGCCCATGGATAATATAAGAAAAACAGAACCAAACCAAAGATTATTTTATTTTTGTTGGTTGAGATCCTAAAAGGGAACTAGAGATTTACTGTGCTCACCACAACATAAAACATTTATTAAAATTCTGGTTTTCAGAAGGCAGTTGTCCAGTACCTCGTAAAAGAATCAGGATTTCTTTAAAAATATCTGCTGAAGAAAGTTTGAAACAAAAAATCACCACTACCTTCTAGAGCTTTAATGGAAAAAGCAGCTATATAAAAGTAAAGCCTAGTGGCAAGTTTTGATCAAAATTTGTACTTCTTACGTGTTCAGTGGTTGGTCTAAAATGTAGTTATATGACCAATCTGATACTTTGAGCCTATGGATATAAAAAGGAAGATTTAAACTTTGTGCTTTCACCACATTTCTCTAAAGGCCAAAACCAAAAGCATATATCTGACAATCTCAGACTGAGGTAAAGTTCAATTCTTACACCTGTCTGAACCCCAAAATCCTTGGTTCTTATTCATCTTTAGTTCTGCTGGGTTGTCATTTTTTTACGGAAAAAAAATGGGTTTTATAAGAAAATCACTGCTTTTGAAATCTGAATAAATACATGAAGAGAACACCTGAAGGAAATACAGCATGTCATTTAAATGAAAGGTATATAAAAAACCATAATGCCTATTAACCATAATATCTACTTGGAGAGCTGCTAAGTTTATGGTGGTGTTTTACTATTCCAGCAACACTAAGAAACTCTCCCACTGTACATTTTAATTAGTATCCTACTACCTGTAAAAGGCAATGTTCAGTATACCTTGCTATCTCTTTTTACTAGGCCGTGTAAGAGTTAGAACCTGCTATTCCCAGAACCTCCATCACCTGTGAGGGATTCTCTTCCTTAATTCTGTTTATCACTAGCTTCAAATAAACCAGTGAATGACATGAAACATGACAATACACCTCCACCACCAACTCCACCAAATGTAGTTTTCAAGCAGAACGGATCCCAGGTCTTGATTTTAAAACACCTAGATGGCTTTGGTGTGATGCTCGCCCACTGCGGCTAGCGTGGATGACACTGCTGGTGTGACCCTGCTGCCAGCCAGCCCTTTGGGAGCCTGTAGCTCCAGTTATCCCAGCTGTCACTGCACTGCAGCTGTGATGCCACTGAATTATAGCCTTCCACAGGAGGCTGCTTGGGGCCATAGGTCCTTTATTCCCACTGTGGTGCTTCACAGGTTCTACACACAGCGACGGGATGGCAGTAGCGTGTTGGAAGCAGCAGTAAGACAATGACAACGGGTTATGCCCTTACAGCAGCTTTTACCCAGAAGTGGGTCAATGTGTAACTTTTAAGGATTTTGTGTTGTTTTGAGGTTTTTAGTTTAGCCTTTAGAAAGGAAATCTAAGAGACTGCTACACCTGAAATTGCCTGCTTCTGGTGAGGCGCAGCAGGATAGCTGCTTCTGCTTCCCTCCTACATGGTCAATGCCACCCAGAGAAAACGTTCCTCTGCCTCCACAGGCAGGCATTTGTGGGAACAGACTGGTTCCTGAAACCCCCTACCACACAGCACAATTGAAAACATGGGAAGAGCTAGAGACACGTGAAACAACACTTTACTGCAGCCTGAAGACCATAAAATGACAGCACCAAGGCACCAAGAAACAGCTGCGGGCTGTGCCAGCCCTGAGTGCAGGGCTCTGCTGGGGCCCAGCGGGCAGAGGAGGTGGGGTGTCGGGTTGGGGGCACGCACACACACACACGCACACCCCGCTCCACCCCACGCTGGGGGAATGGCCCAGCACCAGCTGTGCCAGCCTGGGTCTGCAGAGCAAGGGCGTGCAGGCCAGGTCAGAACATAATGTAGTTGGGAGAATAGTTCTGAGGCTCTTTTCTTTTTCCTCTCTTTTTAAAACAAACAGCTTTAATATGTGTGCAAACATTATCATATATTAAGTGTGAGATTTCACAATAGATAGTGTCAAGCATCTAAAGCATCTTACTCACAGGGCTTAGCACTGGAGGTCTCCTCAACCGCAGAGCAGCCTGACCATGACCGGGGAACAGCCTTTGACTGAAATGCCAAATACTTAGAACATGGCAACACACCACAAGAGGTCCACACTGAAATGACAGTGTTTACACACTAGTTGAAATCAGAAACCTAAAACAGGCTGGAAATGCTCATCACTTTAAAGTGATAAGAAAATAAGTTCAGGGGAGAGGAGGCAGATACAGAGCTGCCAAAAGACTGAAGAAAAGGTTTAGTAGCCTTGTAATTCCTCATTAGGAAAACTCTTTTCATACACTGCAAGAATGATACCCAGCTATTACAAGACAACCTTCTCCTCTTTCTTAAACTGCTGTGCCCAGGAGTCTGTTCGATTAATGGACAAAGGAGCAGCTCAAAGCAGGTCCAGCTCTACAGAGAATCAGAATTCCCCTTCCCAGCACCCTGAGGTTTAGTAACATGGCGATTCATCTCTGGGAGGTCCATTTTGTCTCTGGAGCCTTCAGCCTTCTCACTTCAAATTTAATCAGAAATAATTGACCTTTTGAACAGCACAAAATTTGGCTGCTACCAAGTATGTGCTGTACTGCCAAGCCCTGCCGGTCCAGCAGGAGCTGCAGTCCTGCTGAGTGGATGCGGCTTGCAGCCCTAGCATACAGGCTCCTCCTCCTAGGGGGTATGCAGCTCAGCATCGCAGCAGCCTGCTTGGGATCAGAAGGGAGAGCAGTGCCCACTTCTATTGCATTTAGTTGGAAAAGAGGGTGACATGCAACAGGAGAACAACAGCAGAACATCAACTCATGCTGTATCAGGTCTGTAAGGGAGATCTCCAGATTGTAAAGTGCTGAGGATTAAAGGATGTCCCAAGCAGATCCTCAGGCTCTGACAGCTCTCTTATACCCTGACTTTAGTAACTGTTGTAATGTGATGAACCCTGTATTAAACTATGTAAAATGAGTATGCCCTGTAAAAATTTTCAGTGGTAATGTTAAACATGTTATCACAGAGAGCAGGTGTGTGTGCACATGGCAGTCACCAATGAAAGGCCATGGACTCCGATGTCAGACTCATGACAGGGTTAGCACTATAGTACTGGTCCTGCAGGAGGATATTGGCTTCCAGGAAAAATGCCAAGAGCTTTTCCCAAATATGATCATGCAATTAGGAGATGACAGGGAATGCCTTTCAAAATGATACATGGTGCTTTTGTACCAGAGATGGTCTTGTGCAAGAGATTTCAGTGTTGCAGAAATCACAGATAATGGGAAAGATGATGAAAGGGAACTTGTGCAAACATTGTCTGGAGCACAGGAATGACAAATGCCTTGGGGAGGGATCCTTTAACCACTCCAGCAAACTCCATTATAATCAAGGTGTAGGCAAATAAAAGGCCATTGTACTCACCAGTGAATCAAAAGAACTTTTGAAATGCTAAGAGGATTTGAGATGGGAAAAAAATGGAAAAATAGGAACTTTTAAGGGCAAGCGGGACTCTTGTTGCATATGGTTAACAACTAGCTGTTATACTGGGAACAGGGACATAAATTAGTTCTTTCTCAGTGTGGCACTTCCAGTCAAATATTGTCAAAGCAAGGATGCTTTGTTAGTAATACAGTACTAAAGCCGGTAACTGCCCTGCCCCATGCTGTCCTAATAGTGAGGAGTTTCAGACACATTTCCTGATATCAGAGGAACACAAAACATATCTGCAAGACAAAGGAAAGACTTAACAGTCTTGGGGGGAAATTTGTCCGGGAGAAAGTTGTGAGCCTCAGATTTCTCTCTGGTTTTCCCAAGACCTGGCTAAGGCATCCCACTTTTCTGTGTGGTTGAGTCAGTGTGGCAAGAAAAAAAAAAAAAAAAAAAAAAAAAAAGAGTGAAAATAAGATATACCAGTGTAGTCAAAGGAATAAAGGGAAAGGGAAATTATGTTTTCATCCCAGCAACTGTCCTTAATACACAGTTGAAGCTGGATAAAATAAGGTGGATGAGAGACCTAGATATGTTACAACTTGCAGCAAACTAGCCAAAATGAACAATAGCTCAAAGATTAAAGCTATGTTAAAGAGCATTTTTTGTTCCATGTCTCAGAGTGTGCTTCTTTCAACTTGTCAACTCTATTACCATTTCTTGGCTAACCTGACAAACTATATAAACTAACAAAGAGCTTATGACTGAAGCAACAGCCACAATTCCATGCTGTATAATTTTAACTTTGCATTGTTCACTGTGTCCTCATTGTGTTGTACCTTCTCTGATATATATTGCAATTGCCCCTGGGCAGAGGCAATAATAAATTATATACACATTCTGTAAGTACAAAGTACTCCAAAGGAACTAGTTAAATTGGTAATGAAGATACAACAAGCACAGTAGTCATTAATCCAAAGAGAAGTACTAGTTGCTTTTCTTACAAAAAGTTCAAATTGTCACAAAACATTTGCAAAATATTCCACTCTCAAATTGCCTTGGCAATTGCAGTGGAAAATCTCTGGGGTCAGAGTCTCTGCTAAACTGGGCAGAGAAGCCAAGCCAAGGCATCAACATACTTGAGGTTGGGATACAATCTTTTGACAATTCCTGCAACAACTATCCTTTTTTGCACAAGGGAACCTCCTGCAGTAGGATTTTGCTTTAGAGGGGAATATCAGAAGGGGAGCCAAGCATGGGCTGGAATGACTCTGCAGCCTGAGACTGAACAACAGGTAGTGTTCCTCAATTAGACATGCTAATCCTCCTTACAAAAGCCAGACAAGTATGCTGTGTATTCATACATTTAGCCAAAGGGCTTGCTATGGCAGCATTCTCATGGCACATAGCTGAGACAACTCAGCTGTGTCCTGGCCTGAAGGGATCCTAGGTAATAAATGAAAAGTAATCCTTTCATATTCATACAGTGAGATTACAGGTATGTAACCCCTCCAAGCCACTTTGTTTCCCCAAGAATTGGTGGTACACCAGTAGTATGATCAGTTAGTGTGTAAGACAAAAGAAAAACAGAGGTATTTAGCTTTTGCCTAAAGAAATTAAGGCTGACAGGTAACTGACCCTGCTCTTAGATAGGAAGGAACAAATCCATTTGGGTCTTTATTTTTTAGTGGTCCTCCCCCATCCATTGCCCTCCTGTATTTAATAAGCCTAGGGCCAAAGTGTAAATGTCATGCTATGCCACTCCACAAATACTTCAGGACAGGACAGACTGTGGAATGGAGCCAAGACACTGCAGCACTGGGAGCAGAGGCCAGAAAGAGGGTGAAACCCAGCCTGAATTTGGTTATGCTGGTAAAGAAAGAAGAGAGGGAGCCCAGTGCCTGCTCCTTCACAGGTCATCATGGCTCCCTCACTGTACCCCTTTTCCCTACATCTTTCCAGTATGCTCCAGTCACCTCACCTTCACAAGAATTTGTGATGACATCTTGCTTCAATTGGAATTGCCATACAGTATTTGGGGATCCTGGAAGGACAGCCTTTAGACTTCTACTCAGCCTAATTGCACCATTTTGCACTCACTGTCATTTAAAACAACTTAGCAGTTGATAAGTCATCAAAATAAAACTCTTCTAATAACTTCTTTTACATGCCTGAGATTCACAGAAATAGTAATCAGCATTAAAAAACAGTCTCTCTTTTAAAACCAAATTGCAGGAAAAGTTTTGAATTGAGGGACACATTTGAAAAAATATATGGACTTTTTACCAAACTATGTCAATAAGAGGAGGCTTTTAAACCCTATTGAAATATAATTAAATACATGTTTACCTCAAAAATTATTTTAAAGACTTAAGATTTTCTCAAGCCATTCAATAACCCCCCCTGGAATCCAGTATGAATCCTTTCAATAAAATTTTACAACTATTCACTTTTGGGCTTTCTTTTTTTTCCCCCTTGTTGTCTCGGTACATTTTCTTAAGAGCAAAATGTCATACTGCCATTGTGTTAGCTTTGGGGAAAAATCCAGTGCTACAAGCAAATGCAAAAGCTCTTTTGTTTTCCTCTCATTACACCAAAAAAATAAGAATAGGGGTGTAACTGAACAAGTGACCTCACATTTGGACACACATAGGAAAGAATGAAATGTATGTTATTGTAAGTGTTCCAGAGTCCACATAAGCAAACCTCTCCAGATATTGCACTAAATGTCAGATCCTGCTTTTTATGAAGTCAGCAGGAGGTTTGCCATTGTCTTCTGTGTCAGCAGGATGGAGCCTCTAGTTTTTGTCTTCAGATGTGGTGACTTGTCCATGTCCGCCAATGTCAGTAGAGCTCTGGGTACTCCGATTAGTTGAAGATCTATGAAGTTTATACTCCATCACTATTGAAATCACAGCATGCAGGAGTGTAAAAAAAAAAAAAAAAAAAAAAGAAGCCAAAACAAGCATATGAACCAAACTTCTTTGTTAAAGGAAGTCCTGGAAGACTGTTCTGCATCTTCGGGAAAGGACTGTACATGCACAGAGCTGAAGAACATGGGAAATATTTGGGTATGGCAGCAGCCAGAGCAGGGGAGCCACTGCACGGAGTACGCGCTGGTTTTGCTTTCTCCTCATAGCGCACTAGCTGCAGCTCTTCACAGATGGATGCACGGGAGCTGGAAAAGGCAATGCAGTGACCTCTCCTCCTTCTCCCAGGGCACCACAGGGCAGAGGCAGGAGAGGGAAGGTGTGAGAGCCCGTGTCAGTGAGGGACAGGGAATGCCAGGGGACAGGGAACTCCAGCTGGGCCTTGGGGGACAGAGGAACTAAGCCAAAACTTCTGCTGCCAGCAAGGTCACTGAGTGGGCTGGGAGCAGGGACTGAACAGCAGGGCCAGCGTGGGTGGGGAAGGGAACTGAATACAAACCTTTCCATTTTGGCTTCCCCCTGACAACCCCCCAACCTCCACCCCACCTGACACTGCTCCTGTTCTGCCTGCTCTGGTCACTCTGAGTTTTCTCTCAGCACATTTTCAGTTTAAAAGCCTTCCAGTTTTCTTGGAGAAACTCATTGTAGGGGAAAGGCTTGGCAGATCCATTTCAAACCTCTGGTCATAGGAGTTCTGTCAGAAGTATGAAGAGATGTCACCTGCAATAGCTCAAGGAATTAAAGATTTTTTTGAGGCTCTTTTGTTTAAGTAAAGCCATTCCCTTTACGATCACCTAAGCTGGAGTATAGACATTCTCTTCTTAAAATTTCAGTGCATCATTGTTTCTCTGAATATAGCTCTTCGGAAAAAAAAAAATCCTCCTGTTGTTTACATCTAGCTAAGCCTTTTTATTCAGTGCCAGACAAAAAGCAGATAGGGTGCAATGCCTAATAAGGACAATAACTACACTTTATTTTGGAATCAGCCCACCACAGAGGAGAGATGAAGTCCAAACAGCTGTGATAAGATCCATATTCATAAGGATCCTCCAATATTTGCATTGCTGTAATGCCATCTGCTTAAAGAATATGTTCAACACCCCAGTAAGGTAAAATAAAAACAATACTCTCAGTGGGAAAATGGAAATGTAGGTAGTAAATAGCTTTCCTGAGGTCACAGGACTTGCCTGTGGTGCAGACGCCAGTGTGACCTTCCAGTCCAGAGCTTAACCAGAGGAACAAACTTCCTCATTAGCTGCTTAATCACTGTATGGATAATCACAGTGCCAATGACAGGGACTGCCATGACAACAGAATATGAGGCTGCTCACAATTACAGGCGTTTCTGCTGACCCCTCAGACAAGAGCAAGCTGCTGGCAAGCAGTGGCACTGGATCCTGGAGCTGTCATCACCAGGGCAATAACAGGATCAGTGTTCATTGTCGTTAATAAAGCTGCTCCCTCAGAAATAGCAATAGTTTAAAATTTTTCTGTGTTACATCTCATTCCATCTAAAAACCCAAGGTAGCCCAACAAGAGCTGAAATGTAGCTAGCTCCACTGAAAACCATCTGTGGATTAGTTAACCTGCCACTGAAGCAATAAGAAGGGATAGATTAAGTCCAAGACCTTCTGGCTGACCACAGGTGGAGAAGCAGCACCCTGTCCACCCCAGCCACCAAGGAGCAGATCAAGTGGGTGTGCTCCCAGGATACTCCATGGTGATCAGTGGGTCAATTCATACATCTCTGCCTACGGAGGACCATCCATATCTTCTGGAGGTCTGAAGGAAGATAAAACCATTTTCCTTCTCTGGGGCACCCCAAGCCCTTCTAGCTTTGACCCACTGCCAGGAACACGTCTCACCTCTGACCACACAGGCAGTGGCCTTCCTACAGGCTCCTGTTGCAGCTGCTATGGTTGCACCCATGCTTGTGGCTGGCACTGCAGGAACCACTCCACAAAGCAGAGCCAGCTCAGCAGCTAAACTCACCCAACAGGGACCTGTGTCCTGGCAAAAAATGGGGAGCTGGCAGATGCAGAAACAGCAATATTTTCCTCCTCTGCTGAAAAGACCCAAACCAACAGCAGCAACCCAGACCATCATCAAGGAAAGCTGATGAGACTGCTGACCTTCACTGCAGCAGGAGGCACTTAGGACTGTTGGGACACAGGGTCAGCATGTTAGCCCAGTATTTTTAGCTTCAGGGAAAAGAGATGAAAGGCACAGAAAGGGAATATTAAGGCAAGGATATTGCTGGGGTAAAGGACAGAGCTGAAATCAGGGAGAGAGACAAAAACATGCATCAACTTTCCTCAGATCATCATTCAGTGAGCTCAGTGCCTTGGCTGTGCATGTGTCACTTCTCCATTTATGTTTTTTTCATTCAGATGGTAAAGAACCTGCAATAACTGTTAAATGATTATTGTTAATAATGCGAGGGTGTTTCCTGCTTACACAGTAACTCATTGCCAGGCCAATAAAATCTTTGGCTTTTGGTCTCACAGTATTTATTTGCACTGGATACCCCTGGGTTAAGTTACTTCTGCACTTTTCGGGCACCAAGCAGATGATCTACTTGACATTACTTTTTTTGAGCAAGATGTGCTGTGTCTGCCTGCCGATTAGGAAGGGAGCTTCAGGCGAGCAGGTCAGCCACAGCCCTCCACACTCAAAGGCCGTGCCCGGAGGAAAGAGGGCTCCTCATTTCCTGAGCCGCCGCTGACTTTAGCCGTTTTTCCACCTGGGGTAGGAGGCAGAAGAAAAACAGAGGCTGTCCTTTTAGGGTCATGGTGACTTCTGTGAGCCACGTTATTTTAAAAGCAACACCTGCTAGGCTTAAGCATTTGGCTTCAACCAAGGTCACAGATTTTCCTGGAAAGGGAAATGAGTCGCTATTGCTCAGCGTAACCACCAGGAAATGCAGATATTCCTTTCCTGTGGAGCCCTCTAATTAATACCCTCTAGAAATAAACTTGAAGTAAGGATTAGATAGGATCTCAGCTCCTCTGAGATAATTAGAAATTTACCTACAGCTTCAGTGCTTTGCATTCTGATGTATAAATGGTTAAGCCAAACATTGTACAATATACTGTGGTGTCATCAAAGTAAAATTTAAAAAATAACTAACTTCAGCTTTGCAAGACAGAATGGTTGCAGTACTACGAAACCTGTGCAGACCCTAATATACCTTATTTGATTGGAACAGTTTATTGTGGATGGGCGGCTATTGCCTTCACTGGTACAGTTCACCTTTTGTTTGTGGTTAGCCCAAATTGTGACGGGTTTTCTTAAATTTTCTGAATAAAAGCAGTGTTTTCCATCTGTTACAGGGAGTCAGTATCTTTTAAACACCTTAACTATTTAGATCTACAGCTGCAAAATTTGCATGTGAATACCTCCAATGATCAGTTAATTCAGCACAGGTTTTAGTTGGCTTAAACTCCCATACATTAAGTGAAATGGCCCCATATAAATCGATTCGATCATTTCATGCTCGTACCATTAAATGCACTGTTTCATAAGGAGCCAATCTTACCGTCTTTGAGGTAAATTACATTTTTGAATCTGCAAGCAGAACATGCTCTTCCTACCAAAATATGCGCCTTTGCAAAGGCATGGACTCCTCCACTACCCGAGGAGCTGGTGTTTACAAATACGCTTCTGTCATTGTGCTGTAGTTTAAAGAAGTTACTCCTGCAAAGCAAAAGCACTCAGTTACGACAGAAATGTAAACAGCTGCCAAAAAGATGCTTGTAAGTAAGGTCCTGAGTCAGGGAAGCATCCCTATGCAGAAAGGTTAGTTAAGCACGTGTTTAAATCTAGGCACGTTTAAGTCACATGAAAGGAAGTAATGCTTAGCATTTCTCTTTGCACTGACTGTTACACCACACTCTACTGGAGAAAATCAGTGATTCATCCAATGAATTGAATGCAATGGCCATATTTCCTGAGAAAAGGTGCTGTGTGTATTTAAATATTTTCCTAGGTAAAGGCGGGATTTCAGTATATGCTCCAGTGAGTTCCTAGATCAAGATCTAAAATCAGGAAAGATGAAGAAACATGAACGGGTTAGCCACTATTCCCAAATAAAAGACCTCTCTTCTGAACTCAGCCCATGTTTTTTGGAGAATCACTGTTCTCTATAGTTCTGTAACAGCCGGTCTCCAGCTGGCAAGGTTTAGTTTGAGTAAAGTCAATGATTGCCACCTGATAAAATACACTCATTTCCCAGCATGAAAAATTAGCAGCCTGCACAGTGTTGGGTTTGATGTAAACAAAAGGGTGTGCAATTTCAAAACCACCTACTAATTTGTTTTATATTATTATAATAATAATTATGACAATAACATAGCTCCTGGTCTTTGATAAAACCTAACTTTTTTTTTTTTTTACTGCAGCCTCTGTTTCTACCATTATTATTATTATTATCTTTTTTAGATAAGCACATCCCCACTTAATTAGGGATACCAATTGCTTTGCTCTGTAAAAATGTAGTTCCATGATAAAATTTTGATTGATTAGAATAATAAAGATCATGCTGTTTTATAAAGGAATTTCAAAAATTCCAGTTTAGAGTCTGCTTTATAGTGTTGCTTGCTTAGCTCATAATCTTCCCATAATGTTTGTTTGCCCAAAACCTTTATTTCTTTACTTGGTTTGTATTTAATTGCCATAAATCACTGAGCTGTAAGAATTCCAGAGATACAGGGATTGATTCCATTCACTCACAAACTATGCAACTGTGACTCCACTAACATCAGCCCTATCATTCATTTCACTGCCCTACACAGACATCCTTCTCTACCAACTTTACCAATATTTAAGAATTCTTTCTTTTTCCATTTTGACCAAAATATAAGTAAATTTAAGAACAAAGTGAAAGTTTTCACACAGTTTTTCTTTTCAAAATCGTCTAGTCTTTTTGACAACTAGAAGAGAGAAAAGACCTGTCTTATACAAATGTGTCCCCTAAGTATGACAATTAGCTAATAATGCAGATATTTAGTTAATTTAATAGCTTTAATGTTTAAAGAAAGAGCATGAGCAAGAAGTTATTTCTGTATTCAAATTAATACCATATTTTCATTTTATTTGTCCCAAGACTCAGTAAGTGAAACAGAAAACATTCACATAAGGTTTGCTCAGCACTATATAGTATCAGTATCTGGTCTGAAAAATCCATTCATGTTATATGCATACACAGATGAAAATAGTCTAAAGCTCCCTCTGACACTTGCCCAAAATACCATGACTAAGAGAACACAGTTACAGACACCCCAGTGCAGAAACAGCCCTGTAACAGCACCTTCTTTTGCTGCATGGCTTGCGCACCTCGTCACATGAGCAGATTTGGAGACCATCCCTGCCAGGACTGTGCTTGTTCCCATTCCCTGTCAGGTGTTCTGTGCACAGCCCACAATTAATGTGGGGTTTCAGCAGTTTCTTGCAGCACCATCTGCAGCCCACCAGCATCCCAAAGGTGATTTAACCCCAAGTGGCCTGAAATCTGAGAAGATATGTTCAGTGGGAGGAAGAAAGGAAGCAAAGCACCAGAAGCAGTCATCTGATTTTTCTCATCAAGTACCAAAACCAGATAGAAAGGTGAAAAGCTAATAGGACAAACTATTTCCAAAAGCCTGGTTTGAGCTGTTGCTGTTGCTTATGGGTATTTACTGATGATAAATATGGCCCAGCAATTGCCAGTGAGGGCAGAAGTCTCCACAGGAATCTCTCTACAGACATTCAAGTCTGAATATTGCAATTCTATCCTCTGACTTACAACCAAGGTGTTAACAGTTTTCTCTGGAAGATGATTTGCTTGCTCCTTGGAGTTTTGGTCCATGTTAAGACAGTATTTCAGCCCACACTCCTCTCCTCCAAAGCTAATCAGAATAATACTTAGTAAGGAAAAAATAAGAAAAAAAATCCAAGTTAAAATTTCCAAAGAACCCTTTAATTTCATCTGCTGTGACTGGTGGTTAGATCAGCACTGCTCAGAGAAGGATGCACAAGCCTTGTAAATGGAAGTTTAGGATTTTTGCTTGAGCCAGCTCTTCCCGGATGCTGCATCTGTTTTTTCAGCCTGTAAACAAACTTACAGTTTGGTTTATTGGAGCACAGGGAGGTCAAGTGACCTGCCAGAGGTCTCTCAGTGAGTAGTGCATAGCACTAGGTTTGAACCCAGGTTCCACCTGGTTCCCAAATTTCTACTCTCAGTTTGGATGCTTCCCAACCATTAACCCTGCTCCTCCCTGCCTGCTCCCCAACCAAACCTTCTTCCAGACCAAGTTTGCAGATGGGTATTTTTAACATTCATCCAGCATGTACTGAATCTGGTCGATTCAGTAAAACCTCAGTCTGCTGGAACTGTGTTTTGAGTGCACTGGAGTCGGGGAACAGTACCAAAGTGCCTTTTGCAATGCAGCCTCCCCACTCGGCACTCTTACAGACACACTCATGGACAGAAAAATTTTTCTAGTGCCTAATCAAGGGATATTCAAAGCTGTCAATGGCACAGCAAGAGGGGTCACTGCTCCCCAGACTTGACAAGTCTGGGGTGAGCCAAAGCCCCAGCAAACGCTGGAGAAATACGTACTTTCTGTTTCCCTTGGGCAACCTGCTTCCCTTGTTGCACTTGGAAATATTAACTGAATGCCTGCTTCTTGGAAGCGGCACCTCTCTGAGCTGCACATCGCTGGTCAGCTCTGACCTGCATCCCAGTGTTTCCTCAGTCCTCAGAGCCGTGAGTGAGCCCATCACAGGCCCAAGGTAAATAGGTTTTGAAATCAGTAAGAGCTTTTATAAAACAGTAAATTCAAGGCGAGTAGAATAAAGAACACATTATTATTATTGTTGTTACCACCATTATTATTATTATTATTATTATTATTATTATTATTATTATTATTATTATTATTATTCAGCAGTTAAATACACCTGCCCTCCCATCACACAGCCCAGGGTTCTCAACAGACTTGTGTTCTGGGGTTTTAGTCAGCCCAAAGCAGTGCATTTCTCTCTGGAAATCTAGAAATCTTTTGATACCTTGTCAATAGATACAGAATCAGACTAAGAATCAAAAAAGTCAAAACAAAATCTGGGGCTTCCCATTAACCATTTTGCAGTGTTGGATAATTCACAGCATTTCTCTGTGTTTGAGTTCCTTCTCTTGCAAAGTAGAACTACTGAAAAATTCCTGCCTTTGCCAAGCACTGTTTTTTCCAGGTAATGCGGACCATACCAGGTATAATCCTTCTGAAAGTTTACAGAGTTAAGCACTCTCTTAAAATTGAAATAATGTGCTGTGGGGAAGGGGCTGAGGGAGTGGGTTGCCTGCCTAATTAATGGCTTGATTGTCTAGGTGCCCAGCAAGAAAGGCAAATGCTAACATTAACAAAACAAGTCTGGGAATGGGCACAAGAAAGAGATACTGTCCTTTGCACTGAGCAGTAAGCATGAGGCTGAAGACAGTCCTGCCTGGCCTCCACCTCCATCCCTGTGGCTGTGTGTAAGGATGGGCTCTGACACTGAGTTCTGGGGAGCTAAGCCTGCTTAGAAAACAAATTTACAGATCCAGTTTGCTAAAGAGTTCATTTGAGCTAGGAAACTCAAGATAGGAGTTTAACAGAAAACAAAAGGACCGACACTTGCTGAATAACTGCATTGTGCACCATATGACTTTCTACCCAGCCTGAATCTTGTGAGGGTGGGTCTTTGGAGCTGCTCTCCTGGGTGGTCATGAACACATGCAGTGGAAATACCCATGCTGGCTACTTTGCAAAATGCTGTCGGGGACCATTTTTGTGATTACTAGTTGATTACTAGTTGATTTAGAGTTCAGCAAGGATGATGGACACGTGGCTTTGGAGATTCCTCCTGAAAAGTCACCACAGCTGCCATTAATGACCCCCTCCTGTTACTCATGGTTGTGTTCACATTTTTGTCTAAAGCACCTTCTAACAGATGCTATTTTATAAATGTTGCACTGCAAAAGCAGAAGAGAATACTTTAGGTCATTTCTGCATCCCAGTATGATACTAGATATAAGCAAAGCCTGTGACTTTAAGAGTGCCTGAGACAGAGACTCTTTCTTCCCCAGCTGCCAAACAATTTACACCAACAAAACCTATTTCTGACTGGGACATACAGGACTGTGTCAGAGTGATCTTTTCTTGACAATCTGGATTAAAAAGTGACTATCAAGTGGCGAATTATTATGGCATGCAACCCATTGTGCTCAGTCTACCCCTACAGAGCACAATTATTTTATTTCAAAAAAACACAACCAAACACAAACCCAACCAAACAACAACAACAAAAAGAAATAACCTAAAAATGAATTAAATTGCTGAGGTTTCTTTCGTTGGTTACACCCTGCTATATTCACACCCAGATGTAAAGTCTTGTTCTACTTTGTCACAAAGGGCATTCAAGGACACATAGCAATTACCACTTTTCTTAATCCCCACCGACACCACCACCCCCCTCCCCCCTCCCCCCAACATGAGCTGTAGTTCCCAGTAGAGCTCAGCCACCTGACCACCCTCTTTTCAGTCCCCGTGGTTCAGGCAGTTAGCAGCAGGCAGCCCTCTCCTTATTGCAACATGCTCCCACCAGATTATTCAGGACAAAAAAGATCCTAATCTGGATTACATAGCAGGAAAAAAAATAGGTGATTTCATGGCAGCTTTCAAACTGGCACATGCTGGGACCCTGCATGGAGGAGCAGCACCACTTTGTTGACCCATGTTAGGAAGGCAGATGGCTATGGCAGATGAGTCTTGTAAGCAGCAATGGACAGCATAAAGAGGGGTTTGTGTCCTCACTTTGAAATAAGCATGTTTCAAGTGTAGAACCAAAGTAAAGCCTTGGAAACAGAAAGTGCCTAAAAAGGCTCAGTGTTTGACTTTGCTTAGATTTAAATTACAAGTAAAAAATTCAGGTCTCTTTCCAACTCAGAAAGCAGAAGCTTTGTGCATGCTTTTGTCTGTATCTTCATGTTTGCTGCACCAGGGTTATTATGTGATGTGTGGCCTTGCATTGCTCTTAACTGTCTTCTGCTTTAATTTCAGACAAAAAAAAAAAAGGTACATTTCTCCTGAGTTCAGCTCTGGATTTTGAAATACAGATTTTGAGATGATAAAGAAAATATTCTTTTCCTAACTGCACCATATTTTTTTCTGCGAAGGAAGTGAACATTAGCCAAAAAGCAAAAATATAATCCATGAGTTCCTGTATTTTAACTGTCTCTCATCTTGAAGCAATAAAAAAAGGTTAATCAAATACTTACTAGCTGAGTAAATATTTTAGCTCATATGTATAAACCAACTTAGGTTAGATTCTCATGTTTTGGCTCTGCATTAACATGACTTTGAAAAGCTTTTCAAGGTTGGTAGATTCAAAATTAGTTTTTTCCATCTTAACTCCATATGCTAAATTGAGGAACTATGCATATATACATACATATGTATACAGACACTCTATATACATTGATTTTACAGACCCTCCAAGAACTGTTTCTTTTTCCTCTAAACAAAGCCCATGACTATGTTCATGAAATTATCCCTAAGGAACTCTCAGTAAAAAATTCAGAATGGATTTGACAGAGGTCAGCATGTTCCAGCAAGGTAACACAGCCCAGCTGCCTACAAACTGGGCGGAAGGATCTTTCCAGCGTACCTTACAGATGGTGGGGACATGCCAAAAGCTCCATTTAGGCAACATGCTCCCATACAGCTCCCCTCACCGTGCGTGTTCACTCCTATCTGGCTCTCAGCAAGCCCAGGTCCTGTATGTCTCCAACCACACGCCAGCACAACAGAGTGCCCTGTGCTGTGGACACTACCAGAATTTATCACTTGCTTCAGCTCTGTGCAGGTTGTGGCTTAAGCCCTCAACTTCATTTTTAATCAGCCTTTTCAATTTTTCCATTGTGTGAGAACTATGTTGAAGGCCCCAAAGGGCATCCCCCCATATTTTCCCCAGAAGCTACAGTGAGGGGAATGGCGAGGTAGCTGCCTGTTCTCTGAGGACCTCACAGAGGAGACCTGACCTGCCAGGGAGCTGCCACCCTGCCACTGCCATACTTGGAGACACCACCAGACAATGGTAGTGCCAAGCAGTATCTGCCAGCACAAATATCCGTGCCTTCCAAAGCTGTGTTGCTCAGTCCTATGAAATCTGTGGCCACACTCTGAAAACTTTCTTTTCTCATGGCACCAGTCTCAGGTTTATTCCAAGCTCTTACCACACTTTCACAGGTTCACATGTATTGTGGTTGGGCTGAACTCCTTTAAGCTAAGAGTTCTATAAACTTCACTTCAGACAAGTGATTGCTTTATGTCCTGAAAAATACGTACCAGGCCAGGTATTACTTCTGGGAACCACGTCTGCCTCCTGATCCCCTAAGACTCGATTTTCTCACAGGAAAGAAAAGGGGGTGAGCACTTGTAGGCTGAAAAAAGAAGCCTTTCTTCTTCCCTGCAACCATTGCTAAGAGGTGTAGCAGTACTGTGGGTAGCAACAGCCTCCAGCTCCCCCAGGTAGCAATCAAGCATGAAGTTCTGCTTGAACTCTTTTGTAGGGGGCGTGTTATAACATGTATTCCCTGAATATGTATGTGCTGTGGAAACTGCCGCCATTTTCTTCAATTAACTTAGCTTGTTAAGAATCACAGCCTTACAAACCAGCTCCATCTCTCTGTCAGCACAGTGAGTGGCCCTGGGCTACACGTGAACTGTGACCGGATCCAGAAAGCGAAAACGCACAGCAAGTGTTACCAGGCCAACCAACGACTCCCAGTCTGTAGACCAAACCTCTCAGTAAGCCATTTCAAATACAAGACCTTCTTCTCATCTGCCTCTGCAGGGGTACTGTGCCAAATCCATGGTTGCCAGATGGATCTGACACATTGGCATTTGGGACATGACCCCACAAGCCAGGGATCCCCCAGAGAGAAGGGGGACATTTCTTCTCCAGGAGCTAGCTACGCTCTTTCATTCTTGGTGAGGAGGAAAATGCATGCTTTGTCTTACAAACAAACTGTTAAAACATTTTGAAATGGAAGGTTAGACCCCAGATAGCATTCTGGTGTTTATAAAATATGAGGCAGATCAGACAAAACAGATTGATGAGAATCTGACTTTCTCCAATAATCACCAATGATTTGGGGCTGGGGTGACTAGCTCACACAGTTACCCCATTCCTTCCTCATTCATGGGCTGGGTGGCTCTGCTCCTTCTCCATGGGCCTCATGAATCCATTTGCCCCAAGGGATCCAGAAACCAATTTCCCCTCAGCTGTTTTTACTTTTTAACCTTTCATGGATCCAGGCCAGACCACAAGGAAGCAAAGCCACAGCCATCTGCCCATTTTATGCCTTATCCTGGAAAGATATAACATTGCAGGTCTTTGTCAGCAGTGGTCTAGCTTGGCGCTATCTCCAGCCTGGGATTTACTCAAAAGCCACTGCTGGGAAACCCTCACATGACTTTGCCTTACAGGATCTCCATTTGAGCCAGCTTTCTCTGGATTTTTTTTCCACCTAATGGTTTTATTTTGGGGGGGTGGAGGGGTGGGGTGGGGCTAAATCTTTTAATTATCCGCTTTGTGGTCATCTTTTTAGAAAGACATGACTGCACCTCCTCAGTTACGAGAACTGACTTCTGATTGCTGTCTTCTCTGAGGGGCTAGCCCACCACTGGGACTGAATCCTTTCCCTCCTGTTATTCTTTTTACAATTCCCTACCCTAGTCCAATCTTTAACTATAAGCCTATTCAACCAATCCATATGTATGTCAGTGACATTCTGTTTCTTTGGGCATCAGTCAGCAGTGGACCCTATGTGCAGAGCACTCTGGTAAACAGATCTAGAATAGAGAACAGATGACAAAATGAGTGAACAAAATAACAAAATGAATGTGTATTGCCTTTGTCTTCTCTCCCAGCTCCATATTCTCCTTCTCCCAAGCTCAGTCTCGGCTTCTCTCCTCCCACCTGAAGCCTCCTGGCTTTCAGCTACAATTTCTGCCGTTACAGCCCTTCTCAAGCAGGGGAGCAGGGTTAGGATGAGATCAGCTCTGTCTGCCATGGGTGATACAGGCACACAGGACGTCTTTCAGCCTGCTGTCAGGGTGTGGGTTACAGCTCTTTCCCTGTGTTACAGGGAAGTGCTTCTGCCAGGGGTACCTTGGCCAGCCCTCAACTCCCGCTCACACTACACTGCTACTCAGCTTTTAGGAAGCCAGTCAATCATGGCATTTTTCCACCGTCCCTACCATTCTACCAACTTGCAAGTGAATGACTTTTTTTTTTCTTACTGACTCCTTTGAGTAATCTTGCTTTTTTTTTCTGCTGTGGTCACTTTATGTGAGAGAGTGTGGTTGCAGAGGAAGCCAGTCCCACTGACTAAACCAGCTACCATGGCTCAGCAGGAGAGCTTGTTTCTGACCTTCACACAGTGCTTCTGCAAACACATCCCCTCAACTCAAAGATCATGGGACACTACTTTTTCTGTAAGAGTCAGCTGCATTTTCTCCAGTGGTTATTCCAGCACTTTCTGAAGAAGCTGAGCCCTTCAGGAAGATATGCAACCAGCAGATGTTTGCAGTGGGACAGTGTAACATTTTCCATCTATTAGCCGATGTATTTCTAGCAAGACCGTACATCATAGAATCACAGAATCATATAATTGTTTAGGTTGGAAAAGACCTTCGAGATCATCAAGTCCAATGATCAATTCCTGTTATTTCTTTCTCCTCAACAATGGCAAAAAAAAAATATTTCTATCAATTTAATAAGCACGCAGTTTTCATTCTCCAGTTGTGACACTTCTGTCTGATTTCACACTCCAGTTAAATTATTTCAACTGTTTCTGAATCCCTTGGTTGGTAAACATGATGTGTGGTCATAGGTTTTCCACTGTAACTAGGTCAAAGGCCTCTGGTCATTAACCACTTGACTCAGCTATGGGGTCTCCACCAGACCCACCTGGCCAGCAACTCTGGTGGATCCATAGAAGCCCACATGGTGGAGCTGGCGTAGTGTCACCACACACGCACACAGTGTGGCAGCACGGATGTAGGCAGGGGCTGTGCACAGCCCACCAGCTCACAGGCCCATGACATGCCTCTTCTGGGCCTCCAGTAGCTCCTTTGGAAGGTAACACAGCTTCACCCATTACAGTTTCAGAGAGGAACCTGCCATCCAGTGCTGTCATTTTTAATAGGGATTGAACAGGACCAGGGACATGCTTTTATACCAGCCGAGGCAGGCAAACAAAAATACATTCACATGCAGGAATGGCAGGGGTGGCAGGGCCTTGCTGGCCTGCACTGTGGACAGGGTGCTTCCTTCTTTCCAGCTATTTGCCAGTGTCATGAAAGTTCAAAGACCTTGGAGAAAGCACAAAGACAACTTGTACTCTGTTCCTCCTGGGTGCACGCCCATGATGAACCATGATCACAGCTCTCAGAATCGGTAACCACTGCAACCACATCACTGAATTCGGGAGCTTCTGGTAACTGGAAGGACACAGGTCTGGTTGAGCACCTGAGTGAGCTCAGCACTGGAGCCTGAAGGTGCATCCTTGCTCACATTCAGTCACTCAGAAGGTAGATCCACTTCAAGCAGAGAGTCAAGGACGCCTGAAAACTGTACAGATCAGAAGCCCCACTTCCGTAAGAATCCTCGCATTCATTTCTGAAGTTTGTTTCCATCAGTATTTGAATGACAGTCACAACCACAGGCCCTGAATCAGAGGCCATTGTGCGTATGTCACCGCATGTTCCTGTTAGGATGTTACATTCATTACAGTGCTAACTCCATTCCATGCCCGCAGCCTGCCTCTGGTCCCAGATGTCTTTCTCCTTTCCTAGCTTGGCAAAGAGAAGCCTTCCTCTGAGGTCTGTCAGGCAGCAGAAGCAGTCAGAGGAGCAGTTAGTAAGTAAATTTAGATGTGGAAGAAAAGACTTAGATCCAAGGCACCAATGGCAGCTAACTTCAAAATGCTTTCAGTTCTTCAATGTTCAAAGCTATCTCTGCAGGATCTCCTCTGAGTTTCACCGTGTGGCTGAGAAGATTTTCTTCTGTTGCTGCTAATTAAAATGATAATCAACATAAACTTGTGTACAGTCCTGCAATTAAGCTGTTTATATCTGTCTCATCTAGACATTTCCTGGGGCATGTTTTAGCTTAGATATCTCTCTGGTAGTGAGGGACGCTTCTTCCCACACAATCCCCTCACACATATCTCCTTAAATAAACCTCTTAGAACCTCTTCACCTTCCAGTTTCTTGCCTTCATTACTTGAAATTCCCTTTATATGCCCTCTTGAAGGAAGAATGTTTCCTGAAGCCACTAGAAGTCTTCTCTCATCAGATACTGGCTTGGAAAGGAGCAGTGTTCTTCATCTCAACAAGGTTTAGCATAGCTCTCCTTGCATTTCAGCTCTCACTGTGGTGAATGCTGGAATCCCAGTGTCTTGACCCAGGTTGTAAATGGGGTATGTAGCATGTTGAGTAATGAAAGCCTTGTTTCTCCAGCTTTGCCTCTCATTCCCTCTTCCTTTCCGCACCCTCACCCAGCGCAGCTTAGAGTTATGCCTACACAGGCTTGCTCTAGACCCTGAACCCAGAGGGAGAGCTTCCAAAGGGCAGTGATGGCAAAACTGGTCTGTGCTCAGAACTGATGCGCTCACATCACTCCACTGAGATGCCTCAGCACCAGCATCTTACTGTCAAAAAAATTACATACTCTGTGAGGTTTGTTGTAAATAATATGAAGCAGTATCAACTTCTAAAAGCATATTAAATCAATCTCAACACAGCGTTGAAAGTGAACAGAAATAAAAGATCCAAATAGCAGAACTCTATTTGTCTAATTTTTGCCTAAGAGGTCTTTGCTTGACAATTTAGTGTGTAAACTAATCACTGTCATTTGGCACGTTCAGAGATGTTTTAGCCACACAAAAGAGAACAAGGACTGCTGTGAGAGCAAGGGACACAAACATAGAAAGCAATACAAATGTTGTATTCCTCTTCAGCCAGCTTTATTTCTGAGTCCTTACCAGATGGCCAAACAAGATGCCATTTGTCCTCTGCAAACATATGAATTATAAAGTTCTACAAGCATGAAGCGTGCAATTATGGCTGGATTTTGCATACAGAGTGCAAGGGAAAGTGAGGTGGTTTCCTATGGCTTTCCTGGTGCATTTCTGCTGGAATCAAGCCCTTCCAATCAGGAGATGACAGTGCAGCAGGAAGACACAGTCTATTTTGGTCAAGTGGGAGGTTCTGCCACCATTTCACAGAAAGGGACCAGGGCTGTGGCTTAGCTGCTCAGCAAGCAGCAGTGGCCCATGTGGAAGGCAAAAACCCACAAGGGCTGCCACAACAGCCAGCCTCCAGGGGAGTTTCAACCCCAAGGAAGGAGGCAGCTGGAGTGGCTTCTCAGCTGGCATGTGTCACTTTCAATGCATGTATTAAAAACTATTCATCCTGCTTTTTAAAAAAGAACCAACAACAAAAAAGTAATGGCACTGACATAAAAATGACCCAGATATCTTATTCAGAGACAGCTGTTTGATATGCAAGTCTGAATACAGCCATAGTCCACATTTACAGGGCTTAACCTAAGCCATGCAAAATCTTCATATTGTAATTGAGTCTCAAGAGACCATGTTTCAGCCCTGCAAAATCGTATGGATTGTGACTGAACCTCAAAAGTCCATGTTTTGTAATTGTGTATATACACCCACTGGAGAAGGCATGAAGGCAATGAAGACAATGGCTCAGAGGCAGGAAAGGCCTCCTACAGAAACTAGGTCTAGAACAAAAGTGCCTGAATAGTTACGCCTAGCAGTAATGAACACAGAATTAATTTACAGTAATTAATACAGAGGTAGGAAACATAGACGGGTAAGAAAGAAGGTGAACTCAGAAAACACTGTTAGCATGGAAGCAAAGTGCCCTTCTAAGAGCTGTTACAAAAAAAAGTACATGGTATGCGTATATTTAGATACTACATTGAAACACTAAGACAGTCATTTGCAAAACTGTAATAATAAAAAATGCCAAGTGTTTTAATTCATTGGCTTGGTTCTCAAAAAGTGTGTTTCATTGAAAACCACAGAGAAAGAAGAGCTATTAAAATAAGCTCTTTGGAGGGTCCTGCCCTAAGAAAATAAATAGGATAAAATGAGCAAGAGTTTATGACCCTTTTGCAATTTGATCATGACATTCCAGGCTCACAGCAAATATATAGAAAGTACATGTTAGATTATGCCCAAAGAATTATTCCTTCTAATGATAGCTGTAAATAGTATGTCTATCTGAAACCCGAATAAGAAGGCAAAGCATAACGTGTGATTCACACACTGCTTGCTGCAAAAACCCCATCAGCATTCTTGTATCTCAAGCAAGCCCAGGCAGCTTGTGAAAAATACAGCAGAGCGCAAGAGCTTGCCCACCAGTCTATTGTTAAAGGTTCAAATGCCCTGCCCCAAAAAATCTGAGAAAATCCCCATTGAGAGCCAAACCAGTCAGGTGGCTCCCACATCTATGTGTCTGAATCAAAACTTATGGCTCTGAATCGACTTTTGAGAGAGATTGCATTTCATAGTTTGGGTCCAGGGTTCAGCTGCAGGGGCTCCCCACTGCTACTGGGAAGTTCAAATCAAAACCACATGCCAAATCTGCCGTGAGAACCCAAGAGGAGAAGATGTTGGAGCAGCTTGGAGGATTACATACGATGGCAGTGCAACAGCAGTGGCAACCCGTTTTGTGCACAGGAGCGTGAGACCCGTGGTCCTGTAGTACACTGGTCCTTGGGCACTGGGAGTCATGCTGGACTCCAGCATAAGCTGCCACTGCCACCACCACCACTGCTACTGTCACCACCACCACACACTCTGAAGTCACATTGATGCTGAAAACACTGCCGAGGCCACAGCCAGGCCCTGGCACTATCCCTAATGAGCCGAATTAAAATAAGCCTGGGACTGAACCAGTTGCACCAGGCGCACAGAAGCATCCTCTAACTGGGGCTATTCAATTTTTTATTGCCAAGGGCTGCTAGGTAATTTTAATGAGGCTTAGCTGGTTTTCTTTTCCTTTTCTTTTTCCCCTTTTCAGTTGGATGTTGGGGTGGGTGACAGGAGCCAAGCCAAGCCTGGAGGACCTGAGGCTGCCCCTCTGGCCACTCTCTCTGGAGCTTTCCCATGGGCTGCTGCAGGGTCAGTGCCTTGTGCTCTGCCTGTGAGCACATGTGTGCCTCTGCTGCTGTGTGGGCCCAGCATGAGAACACTGTGGGAGGAATAGGCAGTCATAAGCCTTTTTATTGCCCCAGCTTGCTTGCTTTTTATAACAGGTTTAAAAACATTCACTTTTTTCTACCACAGAAATTCCTGGGTAGTGAATTTTGCAGCAACCAGTACCGCTCTTTCTGATGTGTACTTTTCAGATAAACCTATTTTGTTGCCATCCTTACTCTCTGCATGGTTACCCGGTCCCTGCTGATGCTGACTGCTCAACTACAGCTTCACACCAGTGTTGTCAGGTCTGCCCTGTGTTTTTCTGGTAAACTCTCACTGCCCACCATACTGCCCTAACCCAGCATGTTCTTCAGATTAACAAGGGGAAAGACTAAAGAAAAAAATATTTTTTTCATTCTATCTGTTTCACTTCTGGAAACCTGCAAAAAATACAGAAGATCAAAAGTTGCAAGGAGGAGGAGCTGAAGGGAGGCCCGAGGAGCCCAGATGGAGGGACAGGGCTGCAACACCAAGTGCAGTTTCAACATCTCATAACTGCCTTACTGAGGACTCAATTTATTTTTACAAGTGAGGAATCGTATGTCAATCTTACCAAATACGTCACAATTAATCTATCCCCTTCACACCTTCAGAGAGATCTGCCTGCCTACCTTTGATAATGGAGAGTAGCCAAGCAGATCTCTACACAGGTCTTTCTCACGCACAGCGGAGCAGCAGGTGGACTCTCGCAGGGCACTGTGCCAGCTGGCAGTGCTTCAATCTAATAATCCCATGGAGCACTTTCCTACAGCACACTGCAGGGTGTTGTAAGGATTCATTAGTTAAGGTTTATAAAGCACTGAGAGTGCTAAATAAAAGGGAATGTTTTATTGTTAAATATTAGGAGGATGTTTTTTCACAATGCAAAACTTACAGTTCCAGCCCAGAGAAGTCAGCTCTCACCCTGACATCAGCTCTGGTAAGGAGAAGCATCTGCCACCAGCAATAGTCTTATCATCACGGTCTGTGAACAGGATTGCCTGAGGTGGCCTAAAAGCAACAGTGGTACACTGGTTTCTTTCAGAGCTAAAGGAACATTTCATTGATTTCTTAAAATAAATATTAATTTTCTCCATTGGCAACAGCATAGCAGCTAAAACTATTTGCAGGCTAAACATGTTTTTACTAGGACATTTTATTCAATTACTTTTAAAACTTTTATAAAGAGTTGTAAAAAAAAAAAAAAAAAAAAAGTAACAAAAAGGAAGTAAGAAGCCTATATTTTTAGTGTAAATGAAAACTTGCCATTACTGTTAACAGAACAATTCACACCAAACAGCAGTAAGCTTTTACTGGTGCATTAAATAAATAAACAACAGTTTAAATTAAAACATTTAATCAACTGCTAGCGGTTGCAAACCCTCCTGCACTTTGTCATCAAGGCTATATACCCATAGACAGCAAAGGACCATTTTGTCCAGAAAATCAGCTCTGAAGAGCAGAGGAAGCAGCCTCTGACTGTGACCTGAACAGCCAGCTGTTCTGCATTGTACCCTTAAAAAAAAATGAAGCCAGATAATTTACAGGAGGTAGATCTGGAAAATTAAGAGGATCATTCCGGCACCAAAGAATGATCATTCATTTCAGCATCAATTAAATGTGTTGGAGATCACTACTATAAATTACAAGGTTTTCTTCTTTGTTTTATCAACTTGTATCCATCCATTTCCCAATAGTCACCACAGTACACTGTCTTTTGTTTTCCATAATATAAAAACCTGTAAGCTTAGAAAGTCAGACTTGTTACAGGGGTGGAGGAGATAAGACTTTTCTCAGGAAGAAGGGGTGACATGAGCATGGCTGGAGACCTGGGCTGGGCCAGGGAGCTGTAGGAGAAGGGCTGTTTCATGCTGAGGGGGACAAGCAAGGCACAGCATCCCCTGCAGAGTGCTATTCTGGGGACCAGAGGTGTGGCCAGGTTCCTCTTCCCATGGTCATCTCCCCTTCTTTGCCACTCTTCAGTTGTCCCAAGTAAACTGGCTTAATGACACCTGTCATTAACCACAAGAGCTGATTTTTCTCTTCCCCTTTCAGTGCCCAGCAGCCCCTAAAGAGGTCCAAAAAGGCTGACTCCCAATGAAGTTTACTGCAGCTGACATTTCTACTACCTCTGATACTCTTAGTGGCCTGTTGGTCACAGAGGGAAGAAACACCAGTTTGTTCATGTTTCTGACCCAGCCATCCACCCACACAGCATCTACCCTTCAGCAGCCAGGATGGCTTCCCAAAAGCACGCTCTGGGATGGGTTAAGTCGAGACAAACTGTAAGGTTGGCCTTGTAGCCCAGATTTTGGGAACATTCATGCAGCAGCTGGAAACACTGCCCACGTTGTCACCTCTGTCTGCCGGACTGTCTCCTTCTTCCTTAAAGACATTCAGACCTTTCACTTTATTTCACCCCAAACACTTTTTTATCATGGTTTTATGCAGAACAAGTATGTCAAACAGAGCAGTCATTATTTAATTACTTGATATCTAAATCAGATAGTTCAGTCAAACATCTCAAGTTTTCTTAATTATAGCCGACTTTATATAAACATCTACTAGCAAACACCAGGCTCACAGGAAGTACACCACAAATGATGGGAAGGCTCGGGAGAATAACCTGGGGTAACAAAATAAACACAGTGGTTCATCTCAACTTGCTAATCTTCTGAATATTTTCATTCTTGAGTGATTCTGACAAGCATTTTTGAAATTCAACCAGAAGTCCATGTATCGCTGGAGTGTTATACTCTGCTACTACAACCAACCAAGGACTGAGACAGTATTTTTATCTTACATTTGGTTTCTCACAGAATTCTGTCATCAACATTAGACCAATTCCTTCTTCCATAAAGCATAGCTAGCAAGACCTATGTCTGGCAAAAAAAAATGTATACTGTTAATTTCATATGTATAAATTTTAGTTTGGCCTCCTTTTCACTCACAGAAGGCTCTCGTAGGTACAGGCAGGGATAACTTTATGGCAGAGTGGCCTATCAGAACTTTTTTCCATCATACAAAGCCCCTGACCATGTGTATCACCCTCTAGGCACTTCCTCCAGACAAAATCAGGCTTTTTTAAATGGAGGAGGAGCCTTGGCTCTACCCTCTCTCTCAGCTAGGTGCTGAAAATCTCTACCAAGACTAGACCCAGCTCTTCCTTGCTTACTTTTCTATACAAGAAGAGACCTTAGCCTTCCCCCGTAAGTAAGCACAAGTGGTAAAACTGTTCCTGATACATCCAACTTCTGGAGAAGCTGTAATTCAAATGGGAAAGAGATAAGGTTGGTCTCTTTCACATGCTTTGATCACCGCAGAACGCCTACAAAGGTAGTGACCCACACTGCTGAAGTCCATGATGCTGGGGAAACTGGGTGCCAGTGCAGCGGTGGGGGACTGTGGGCAGCAGAGCTCTCATGGGACTCATCAAATCTTCAGCAGAAGGGGCCATCAGAAAAGTAGATGTCAATCTATTTTGTGATTTTTCTTTTCTTCTCCTATCATCCCTGATGACAGCTGTGTCACTCTGAGGAGTGCAACCAGAACACACAGCATATTACCAACCTAACTTTTGTATTATGTTGTGCTTTCCAGCAGTGCTAGTAAAAATAAATTATTTTATCAATCTCTTTCATCAGCCTAAAATCTTTCATAGAGTATCCTCAAGGCTTACCCGGCCCCCACACCCCCAAGTAAAGGCATGCTGTACAGCCTTCATCCATCTTTTTATTCTGAATCTCTGAAGGTTAGTAGTGTCATCTCAGCTCCTTGTAGCTGATCCCCCTGCAATCAGCTGTGCTTTTGAACGCGCTGGGTGACATTTTTGCCACGCAGCACATGCATCCTGTGGAAACCCCTCATTCCCCATTTATGGCTCCAGCTTGCCTCTCCTTAGGGGAACCCTTTCCTGCTCTTCCAGTGGGAAACAGGGGGCAGTTATTGCCATACCTGCCAAATTTAGCATCAAATAACCCTCTTACTATTTTCAGGAGAGATAGCTATGGACCTGAGGTGCAGTGTTTCCACCTGGTGGAGGTACTCAGGTTTCTCAGAAAGCAGGATGGCCACTCTGCATTTCACCCACACAGTGGGCCATGGCATGTTCACAGGAACACCTCTGTGCCTAATCAGGGGGAGAAGGAGACATGAGGTCCCTCATTGCTCCACATCCTGACCTATTCGTATCTCATTGTATAACTCTACATTAAATTAATTTACTTTCTGCAGCCTACATAATTTTTTACACATAATAAAGATCTGTTAGGTTAACAGAGAAATATAAACAATCGTACTTACTAAGTGCATGAAGGCCAATACATAACAATATATAGTATTTAATTTTGACATATCCAGCTGTTTATAACAGTATTACATGATGTCCCAAGGGAGAGTTGCATCTCTCACTCTGGTGTAACCTGGTTCTGGTCACATAACAAGTAACCTCTCAGCATTTTGCCTGGTAGAATTATGGTATTAACAGCACAGAAAATGATCAAACCCAAAACTAACAACAAGGTGGCCTTGACAGCGTAAAACATATGCCATTTTCCAGTGCTTCTGGAGTCTCTTAAATCACCCATAGGGAAGGAAATTTTTCTTGTTTGGCATGGCTTGAGGATGGCCCCACAAAAGAACTAATTAACCTAATGCCAGCAAACCTAATGTATAATATTTAGCGTGACATTATTAGATGTGCAAATGTCAGAGAATTTTGGGGTTTTTTCCCCCAAATTATTATGCAATTTTTGTTACTGTTGATCAGATTATGCTGAAAGATGTTTGACCTACCTACTTGATCTTATAAAATTTACATTTGTATATCTTCTTCAATGCTTGATCATAGAATCATAGAATCATTTAGGTTGGAAAAGACTTTTAGTATCATCAAGTCCAACCATTAATCCAGGACTGCCAAGTCCACCACTAACCCATGCCCTTCACGAAATACCTTAATAAAAGAATTCTTTACAGGGGTGGAAAGAGACGTTTTTATACTCACATGGAAGACAATCAATCTGTAGAAAAAAATAAGTAAAAATCAAGCAAAATGTTAAATTCATTAGGTCTGTTATGACCATAGTGCTTCAAGGTGGAAAAGAAATCAATTCAGTCTCCTAAACCTGCATAGACTTCATCTACTGTGGGTAGAGAGAGGTTTTGGTATGAAAAGTAAGGAAATACACAAAAGAAAGAGCTGAGCATCTCTGCTAAGATGCAATTTCACCCCTGCAGTCTCCTTCAATTGACTGAAGAGGCTTGGCCATATGGCTCACTGCTATTACTTATCAGTAAGCTTAAACTGCTTCTTGGAACATTGTCCTGAATAAATGAATCTCTAGATTAAATCATTGTGATGGACACATACACATACATGCAGAGGAAGAGGAAGAATTATAAATAACCTCATAAAATTTATGTCTCCCATCTTGGAGATTCCTTAATGTTTCAAGGTTTGATCCTATTAGCACTGTGTTAGAAATATGAACCTAAGTGGCTTTCCCTCCTCCTCAGTGAAAAAAATTGATGATTTCATACCAAATCAGTTAGCTAATTATTTTTTCTGTGAAACCTGCAAAACATTAATTCCACTGTGAGTTACATTCATGTAGGTAATGGTGGTAATCTCCCTCAAAGCATGTATCAGCCTACCGTAAATTAGGTAACCTCCATCTACAAAAAGTGCCAAATTCATATTCAAGAGCTGATGTATGTGACACTTACAGAAATATATAAGGCAGGTTAAGGCACAAGTCCAAATGAGCTGAAGGAATTAACAATTGCAAAGTATGTAAAAACCTTCAAAAATCTGTCTGGCCTCCATATTGTGAAGGCTAAATAGCCCTAAGCACTCTCCTTACTAAGAAAGGGAGACCTTTTCAACTTAGAATTTTTTTCTTAATACTTTAGTGTATTGATCAAGTGTTAAACTACCACCCACTGGTCAATAATAATTATACTGGCTAATGCATTTAACTGCTAAACTAGCTGTGGCAGACTCCTTATCCTGAGCATTAAAACTCTGAAATTAAAAGAAAGTGGGGCTGCTGGATTCTGGTTATGTCAGAAGCCCAGAAGACCCAAGTTTCTTCTTGATGAAAAGCATATAAAGCTATTAGAATTTAATCTTATTATTTTATATTTAATTAAAAAAAAAATCTTGCAAGCTAGGTCCTCATCTAATTGCAACATGTGGAGGCTCAACCTACGTGGCGAAAAAAAAATACTGCAACAAACCAAAGGAAAAAAAACAGAAAAAAAATCCCTCCTTTCACTGCTCCCAAAACCCATCTTGAGGCACAAACATGTTCAGCTTCGCTCAGCCTAGGAGCAGATGTAACCAGAGCCCTCACCAGAACAAGTGCTTTTGCGGGGGTGAGCCCCCACATGATAAGAATGTCAGAGCATTAGCTGCCACAGAATGAGGGTTACATGTGGCTGTTCAAAAGAAAAGTGCTCTCTGTCACAGTTGTATTACAGCTTGGCATGAAAGGAAAACACTTTAACTTTCATGTGACACATCTTAGGGGGAAAAAAAACCACAACACAGTTCTGAGATGCAAAGCTAAGCTGTCTGGATTTTTCTTTTTTTTCTTTCTAGCTCAGGCAATGAACCTCCATGACCCCCTTCTCCCCCAAATCACTTATTCACACAGACTCACTCTTCCCAAGGAATTAAGTGACAGTGAAAAGAGAGCAGATTGTTGTGCCTTTGGGTTAAGAGCCTCCTGATATGTCAGGGATATGTAAGACAAGTTGCCAGTGACGTTTTCACACTTATATTTTATACTATATATCTGTGAGCTTAGTTAGGGAACCTGGGGAGAAAAGCATGCTGGTGGATGTAGCTGGACTGTTCTTTGGCTGACCTCCTCCAGAGCTGCATCACCTTGGCAAGCCTGGTTAGTGTAAGGGTGTGCTTGGATGCCTACAGCTTTGATGAAAAGATGGTTTTCAGAAATAGTTTCTTCTCATTAGTTTTCTCATTACTACTGGGATAAATTGCCTCCTGGTTTCTTAGTTTTTTTCAGGTACTAGGTTCAGTTAGATATGTAACTTTAAAAAATAAGGAAATGAAAAGAGCAAATCCATGCTATAGCTGCTAAAGTCTTCACCTATCTATCTTCTAACAATAGCCCATCTCTAGCAATGGAGATTTCATTACACGAAGTATTTTCAAATCAGCTGGACCAAATTCCTTAGCCAGAGTAGAAGGTCTCTTTGTCTCAGTAAGGCTGATTCTTAAACAAATATTAGAAAAAGTCCAACTTTTAAGTGGAATATATTCAAGTGTAATGATTTCATTGTTTCAAAACAGAGAAAGTAGTTTTCCAGTCTGACATTAGTTTGCCAGTGATTTTTCAGGATTTTATTTATAAAGAGTCTAAAAGTACAATGAACACCAGTCAGCGTGATTTCATGGAGAATAGGTTCTGTAAAGACTTGTTCTTTTGTTTTTGAAAAATATATATTCTAACTAGTCTGTATTGATGCAAATAATTTCCTAACTATCACACAACATTTTGACTAAAAAGCTTGCATTTTCTGGAATTTGTGAGTTCTTTCTACAGATCTGAAAGTGGCTCTGATAACTCACAAAACTGTGATGTTAGTGAAAAGATATCAAGAAGCAAGCCTGTGAGAAAAGAGGTTTTCTCAAGAAAATGTCTTTGGTCTGATGTTAGTTGACATTATCAGTGATCCACATGGCCAGAATGGCAGGATCAAAGTCTTGCCAAGTAAAATGCAGCCGTCAGAAAGACTGGTGGGCTGGCAAGTAAGAAAAATGTGTTGCCTTTCTGGACTGACCTGAATCACCTCACTAAATGGTCTCTATACCACATGAGGATAGCATTGCATCAAGAAAAATGATGAGAGAGATGGTCTGATAATTATGTGTCAAGCCAGGTGCTTCCAGGAACAGCAAAGAAAAGGCAAAGGAGAAGGGTTTGCCTAGGTTTGAAATTCACCAATGGGAACTGAAAACAGATAAATGTGACCTTGCAATAAGATATCGCTTCACAACAGTGAAGGTAGCTAAAAGGTAGAGGGGATTACTGGAAGAATTGGTAAGCTTCCAGGCACTTAGTCTTTAAAATGATGTTCCCTGCTTTTCTTGAGGACTTGCATGCTTTAACTGTTTTCTGGAGAAATTAAATGGCCTTTATGCAAAGCAGGTCAGGAGTAAATGGCCATAGTTGTTCCTCGGAACCTCATAGCCTAAGAATAATTTATTGACAAGTCAGATGTTAAGTTTACAACACAGCAGAGAGGAAAAAACCCAGCTTGGCTTTGAGCAGCATCTGTAAAATAAATAGGCTGGCTTTAGACAGCTCTGAATACCAGTTCAGGCCTCTGCCTCTCCACAAGTTTTTGTTGAAATAGAGTCTAGAGAGGAACCACAAAACCCGTCCTGATAAAGAGTGAATTTTGAGGAGAAATCCTGGTGTGTGACCAGATCTGACACTGTCACTATAATATCTCAGAGAGGTCAGTACTAGGGTGATGCAGAACTGTTTCAAGTACTTCAACTACAAGAAATATGTTGTAATTAAGAGAAGAAAAATATTAGGGACTTGTAAAACTGTATTAACACAAGATTAGGAAGTCCTGCATTTCAATGACATAAACCCAATTGACAAGATTTCATCTTTAACTTGCTTAATAAATGCACAGAATTTCCAAAGGCCCTGGATTTCAGCAGTGTGTCACACTTTCCCCATCGTGCTGACAAAGGATCTGACTAAGGTGCATCATCTTGTCCCATGATGTGCACTACACATTACACCAGGTGATACTAATGAGTATGGCTTCAGCTCCTGAATCATCCTGCTTTCTGACATTGGAAATGCAAAGTGAACTCATTGATTCTGCACAGCCCCTAACAACCCAAATCTCCAAGGATAAATGACAGCCAAGGCAGAGCAGGGCCCCTTGAATGAAAGGTACTTGTTCAAATTCAGAGAAGTGTAAAAAAAGAAAAATAGAGGATGATGTGCCACGGAAAGGGAGACAGAGAAATTCAGTACATGAGCCTTGAACAGAAATGAAAAAAAAATAATCATGCTACACTGAGGCCATGGATAGAACATTTCATTCCTTTTTTCTGTATTCTGACCAAGCAGGTTGGCAGAAAAAGACCTTTCTTGCATGCATGTTTTCAGAAACCTGTTTCAAGCAGATGTTTATTTTATCTGACTGGATCTCAGCTGGCCTTCAGCATAGATGAGACCAGATGTTTTCTATTTAAGGACTGTTCTCTGAAAAGTTAAGTCTGGGCAGTACAGCAAATGTCTATGTGTGAGCAGCTTCTGCATCCCTGGGACCATTCGGTGCTTTGTGACTCCAGCAGAGGCTGTTGGTGAGCTGGAAAGCTGCCTGTTCCTTGGCTGTTCTTTGACATGTACTGCCCGAGGGCTCTGCTCTGAGTATGGGTTGAAGGGTCCTGTGCTGGTCCCAGGCTCCTGACAAGCAGCATTAGAGGTGCCCTCTGACAGCTTGTTGGTGTGGCCTTCCAACGTTGGCACCACACAAGCCTTTGAGCCATCTATTTCTTCTGTTAGATTGAGGTTTTCTCAACAATTAACAGGAGTTAAAACCAAGAGCATTTCCTTCCTTTCAGCCCCACTGCAACGTACTCCTTTCCTACTGTTTTGTTTGGAGTCTGAATCCAGAAAAAGCTACCTGCTGAAAGCAGAAGATAGAAGAGCACTTCTTGTTATTTAGCTTACCTAGTACGAAGTATGAGACCACCCGAAATGGGCCATACCAAAGGGTCTGTCTGGCTCACTGTCTTCTCTCTGGCAGCGACCAAAAGGAGATGCACATGGAAATCAGCAGATAAGCATGCACCAATAAGATACTTCACCCAACTAATGTCCCAACATCTGGTAACATGTGGCTGAGGGCCACAGTGAGCTGGGGACAGTTCCTGTTGACTGGGTAACACCCAGTGCATTTATCTATCATGAGCCCATTCAATCTCCACACATAAACCTGGGTATCTACAATATCTTGTGGCAGAGAGTTCACAGTTGAGTGTCACTTGAGCATATTAATAGTGAGCAGGTGAAGGTTCACATTGTGTGAATCACCTCCTGTCTGATTTACACCCGTCACCTCATAACAAAGGGGTGTATAAAAGAAAGTTCTTGCAAAAGACATGAATGTACACAAAAGTGTAATGCCATGAAGAAAAAAGGAGAAAATGAAGTATTGCCTTCAATACATTGCTGGTCTCTTGCTTGCTTTCAGTCCCAACTGAGAGGTACTGGAAAGCTAAAAGGTAATGTTTGCTTTTTTTTTTTTTTTTTAGTTTTATTATTTTTGTTATTACTATTACCACTACTACTTCTGCGACAAATATCTGCCTCATTTGGATCCAAACCCTAGGACTCAACCATACCATGCATCCCAGCCACTATAACTTTCTTCAGTTAATTGGCACCTTGCACATTTTCTTGAAGAAAAGGTATTAATTTTGTTAAGAAAGTTTAAGATTACAGGATACAAGGCAGAAACAGGAAGACATTAAAGAGAAGCAAAGTGTTTGAAAAATGAGGATGATGGGCTAATCAAAGAAAAGGACATACATTCCTAAAATCATAAGGATATTGATGAAACCTGAAACAGGCAAGTGTTACCATAGTGAAGCTGCTGCTTGTTTTGTATTTACAAAGACCTTGACTATCTACCTGTAGATGTGCAGCAATCCCAACAACAAGATGCCAGCAAGCAGAAAGGTGGAATGAAAGACAAGCTTTACTGACTTCTAATAAGTGAGCAGAAGAAGAGTGGTAGAGAAACATCTGCCAGTCCTAATCCCCTTACCAGCCAGGATATCGCCTTTGAGGAGATTTCTTAGTCTGGACAGACAGAGGAAGGAAAGTGAAGAAGAATTAAAAGATGTCTGTTTGCTCAATCACTTTGTTATGAATCTAAAGGATTTGATGAGAGGAACTCATCCGGACTTAGGTTTTTCTAGTATAACTATCTTGATTTGTTTGTGCAAAATTATGGAGCACAGTTCACAGAGCAGTCAAATTTCCTTGCACATGTCGTTTGGGATTGTAAGGTTGTTTTCAAAACATTTGTAGCCCGCTGGAGTTTTCCAGCCATGACCCACATCTTCATATAATGAGTCATTATTGCTGCCATATCTGAAAGCCCGTAGGCAAAACCGAGCACAGACTAATACATCCAAAGCCCGTTTGCATGCTTGCAAAGGGGTGTATATACATACAGACAGATGCATAATGAAGGGACAAAAATAACTCTGAAAAGACATCACTGCTGCTCCTAAGAGGCTAAGAGGCAGTTAGCTCTTAAACAAGATCTTTTCACCGTTATATTCAAGGATTTAATTACATTGCTATGGATGACAGGAAGTTATCCTCCATCCATGTGGGGATATAGAGATTACTGAAGGATAGCTAAAGACCCAAGTGTATTATAGCATTAAACTTTTTTATGCCCCATTAATAAACCTAGTTTTAAGAGAATAAAAGAAACACCTTTTATTATACAGAGAAAAAAGCTCATCAATATTGAAAGATATTGAGCACTAAGGGGAACATACACAACTGTGGGGGGAAAAAAAAAAAGAAAGCAGGGAAACTATGTGACACAGTCTCAATAAATACTGTAAAGGATGCCCAAATGATTTTTCACATGATGTCGGTAAAACGTCTTTGGCTTGCAACGTGCCACTGCATTTACCAGCTCTAGAAAGAAACCATACACGTTCACATCAACTACTAGATGTCAAAATAACTAGTGCAGTTGCATAACAGTCGCTGCAGCACAGAGGAAAAAAAAGATTCTAATATTTTGTACACACAATATGGAGCAGAAGGGCTGTTTGTGTTTAATTTCTGTAATATTGTGAAAGAGTTTTAGTGTTTTGATGTTTCGGGGTACTTTTTCCCAGTTTGTTAAGGATGATTTTCTATTTCCTGTGTTTTTTCCTGTATTTTGCTGACAGCTTAATTCTTAGGCAGATGAACCTCAGTACGAGACTGGGGCAAATTTCTGCTGATCAGCACTACGTCATTAGCCAGATGTAACAACCACTTGGTTAGAAGCTGTGTGGCACAGGCAGACTAGGATGTGGATGGTACCTTTTGGCCTGACCTGAAAGGTGTGATTAATGCAGCACTCATGGTGGACCTCGCTCAGGTCAGGGTCAGCAGAAAATACTTTTTACTCTTAGTTTGCAAAGAGAACCTCTATCCCTCAAAAGACCCTTAAAAACCAGGCTAATGCCACATACTTGCTTCACAAAGGCCTATCACGTGCTAGTAATTTTATCCACCAATACTGTTATCCATGTTTAGCTGTGTATAACTCAGAGGTAAGAAGTAGCTTATTTCAGGCTCCTGGAGTAACATCCCATTCCCTAGAAATGTTACTTGCTGTACAGATTATTTACTGAATGAAACCAGTGTGCTGACCCATAGCATGTACGTGACTATTTCCACTCACCCTCTTCTGCACACAACATGCAGCAAAAGTCCAGAGTTTAAATTCCATTAAGAAGTTTACTCCAGAAGTGTGATCATTTAATAGGATCATGAAATTACTTAAAATACAAAGTGAACTTTAGCATAAAGAGCATGGATTTTTTAATACAGACACATTTTTGTTATGTTTCTTAACTAATTAAAAGTTTTAAAGAGGAGTTCTCAATCTGTCTCTACAGTATCTAACAAGGTAATTTTAATTTTTATTTTAAAAATCAGATTTATCACAGATGACTGCTTGTTGGAAGTACCAGAGCACAGAACTACTTACATGTCTAGCTGCTGTGCCCTGAAAATAGGGCAATAATCCCTGGTAATCCCTAGGTATTTAAGATTACCATGGAATAACACTAGAAATAGCTTGGCAAGTTATTTAGGAGTGCCTCAGACTGTAATTATGTTCAGATAAAGGTCACCGGCTAGAATATTCTTGGTGTGGTTTGGAGTTCATGGAACAGTGAGGGTCTTACTGTAAGGTACTTCTAATTCCATTCTGCATAATTGAGGTGGAAACGTAGAAACATGACAGAGTGTGGTTTAATTTCTAGGTAACTGGTATGCGTTTAGTAGGATTTTTCTATTCAACAATAGGGCAGGTAAGCAGTATGTGAAGCAAGGTCAAGAAAAGAAAAAAAAGGAAGTGAGAGTCTGGAAAGTTGGGAGAAGCTCATCCCAAATTATTTGCTCTTCTTCATTAAATGAAGAAAGCAGGAACTTTTGCCAGACTGTGAGGAAACTTCCTTGTGCTCATCCTTCCTACAGGTTTTCTCCTCTTACCTTGAGCCCTTCCTTCCTGTGGCCCATACCCACTGAAGATGCTCTCTCTAAGAAAACAAGTTTGAAACAGCTGCCCCCTCTGCTTTGCAAAACCAAGATTTGTCTCGTTATTAAGACACTGGCTGGCAATGCTGGAATTTTGTTTCACCATTGATATCAGCTTTGTGCAAAGGCGAATCTGTGCACACGTTCTGCATCCGCAGCTCAGAGAGAGACAAGGCTGCTGCCTTTGCTTGCTGTGTGCCTGCAGATCATCACCTGTCTGGAGCGAGCAGGATCCCCAGCCCTATCCCTGTGCACAGCCAGCCCAGGATGCAGCACGTTGCTGCACCTCTAATAGCATGTCTATCAGAGAGCAACAGATCATGACAGTAATGTATGGCAGTATACTGTCTTCCTTTCCTTTGCAGGGTAGCCGTCACTGAGGGCTGTACACCCATGCTGCAGGCTGGTAGGCACTCTCAATGTCAAGCAGCTGCTCACTCCTGCCTCAGCACACCTCCTCGTATTGCCTATTCAAGCATGTTGAGGAAAATCTACACTTTTTAAACAAAAATCTCACATTAGCATGCAAAGATGGGGCCTCTCACACAACAAAAAACTTTGCTACTCATTGTTAGTCAGCATGCTTTGGGGCTTCAGCAGGGTCCTGTTCAGGTCAGCCAGCCCCACACCAAGGCTAACCAACCATGCACACACTCTGCAAAGGCTGCAGAGGGAAGATGAGCAACAGGCCGGCAGCCCATAGTCTGAAAGTCTCCCACTAATGCCAGCCCCTTCCTCCCTCCCTCCCCCCCCAACAATCACAGCACAGGAACCACAAGGAGAGAGCTTGCTTGCAAACAATTTATGAACCAAAATCAGCTAAAAATATCAATGAACATGGTGCTCACAAATCAGCTGAACAAGCTTTAATTATTAGAAAACACCTACCATCACTGTGATCAAGGTTTGGAACGAAGTTATAATTATAGCATTAGCTTTCATTCGCAAAAGACTAATGAATCTGACATTTAGAGTGATATTTAATTTTTTTAAGCAATAAAAAAAAAATGGTATACCAGATTTAACTTTTTTCAGGTCAGAGGAGGTTCACTAACATCCAGGGTTCCTTTGGAAAAGAACTAGATTAATCTGGACTTATTATAAGGAAAAGAATTCATTAGAGTAAAAATAATGTTTGGAGAAATTACATGTAAATTGTATTTTGCCAGGAAGCTGAAACTGACAATTGAATAAAAATCCCCTGAATAGTTATTATGGTAGCACAGATGTTCTCCTGCCACACTTCAACTCTTTCTATTCATGTTGCTCTGAAAAACATAATTGAATGAGAGGCTGTACCACCAGGCTACAGACCTTTCTGTTCAACTTGGGTTCACAGATCTTTCCTTTACAGCTTTTTTCACAAACCTGTTATTACTGGGCCATATTTCCTGCATATTGAGCATGGCAACCACTATTTTAAAAGAAATATGTTTTGCAGAAATACAACCTCTGCAGCTGTTATGGTGCCTCTTTTTTTAAAGCACTCTGCACTGCATACCATTAACATTTGATAGAATTTGACTGAGAAGTTCAAAATAAGGGCAAATGTGCAGTTCTCAGAAGATTAACTAATTCAATGGTTTGGAGAGAGTTAAGTGCTCCAAGAAATCACATTAAAAACTGTTGAAAGTGCTGAGTCAACAGCAAACTTTGCATACAGAGTTTCACTGGTTTCACAGAAAATTTATGCCTGTGCCTACAAAACCTTTCTTTTTATTCATGAGAGCTATCAAGGATTTTCATTTCAAATGGGACTTCAGAGATCAGACCTCCACAGCCCTTCTAAAAGTCCCTAAAAGTCTGGTGCCATTGTTCGCTTAGGAGTCAAACACCTAATTTATTTGTTTTATTTGCTGTGTTAACTCAAAAAAAACCCAACAAAAAAACTTGAAAACAACCAACCAACCCTAAAACATCAGCTCCCTCAGCAAACCAAGAACTGGGAAAATATCATGGGCAATTGACAGAAGCGTTTCCAATGGTCCAACCTGGAAGCTGCATTTTTAAAATTAAACAAAGCAAGTATCATAGCCAAGGGCTGCTTGCACCACTGCCATTAATTTTTCATCCATTTTCATACCAACCATTCAATTCAAAACTACTTCAGAGCTCTGCAATTACTTTCAAACTTGCACAGATTGACCCCAAGTTACTTTATTTTTGCCAGCAAAACATGCACCTGGCAAATTTGAACCATCTTGCTTAGAGCCCGTTGGGATTGGCCGCATCCAGTTCTGATTCCATGTAGATACTGCCCTCAAATACTGCTTCCAGATAAAGCACATTTATTTCACTTGGACTCTCAAAAACTTTTGTGCCTGACAGAGCAGACCTTAACCCTTCTATGCTAACAGAACTTCAAGAACATAAACCTCTTTGAGAAGTAAACCTCTGTCCTAAAAACAACCCATGACATGGCTCTCTGCCCCATCCCGTTGCACACAAGCCAAAAGGAGAGTGCAGCTCACCATGGCCAGGGAGCTCCCCCCAGAGCATTATGCACTCTGCTCTTGCTGTCCACATCCCCGTCAGCACTGAGCTCATGAGTTTCTACCACAGATAAATTGAGAGCAGTGCCCTTGTTCATGTGAAACAACACTGCTCCTTGCCCCATGCTCGATCAAGTCCAACAAACAGAAAAAAGCTGTATTTTCCACATACTGAAGCTACTCCCACACAAGCCAGACCTCACATCAGGAAATTAATACATTTGTGAGAGAACCACTCTCAGCATCGACTCGTAGTCCACAGAAGTCACCTCCATAGCCCCAGAAACATCAGACTAATGTGTGGTCCTACAGGGAGCTTTGCACTGAAATCTGTTTGGAGGTATGGGCTGGGGCCGTTATTTCTGAGGGCTACGTACTGTGCATCTGCAATGAACCGTCCCCTATCTGCCACAGTTTAAATAAGAAAAGATCTCCTCTCTTGCCTCAGTCACCAGTCAATTTTTTGTTTAGATGTACGCTTTTACAAAAATGCTCTTAGATTTCTTATTTCTTTTTTCCTTTAATTAGAGTAGCTCCTTGTGGCTGAAGGAAAGCATTTGATGTCAGCTGATTAAATGGGGCAGCATTTAACAGGCCAGCACTTAAGTTTGGAATAAAAGAAAGTGACACCAAGAAAAGTTTGAAAGGTTCAACTATGCCCTGGGTTGTTCTTAGGAGAAAAGTTTACTTCTGAGCAGTTCCTGGTACTATATTTTTCAAAATTTCAATCACAGCTCTTTAGTTAAATTGTTTTTTTACTTTCCTTCTAAGACAGCAAAGTCCCAGAATTGCCGCTTGTACTTGAGCAAGAAACACTGAGACACCAGCAGGCTGAGGAAAACTCAGGCTAAGTCCTAAAAAGCTCCTTTGGACCCTCCCTGCCTGAAAAGGAGAGCAGCTGAGGAGTCTGCCAGGAAACAAAGGAGGAGTTTGGGCCATAAGACACAATTCTTTTGGAAACAAGCTGTATCCTCAAAAAATAGTTGACTGACACATCATGCCAGACCTTGATGCTACAGACCTGGTCTGCTTATCCTATACACCAAAAATATTATTCCCCTCGATTCTGTATTTGTAGTTTTCTGCATTTTATAAAAGGATTCAAGAAGAGCTTCCCAAGCTGTGGCACTGTGTTAGATTTCCAGGCTAAAGGACTTCTAGAGATAGCTGGAGAATATTTCCCTTCTGTCTGAGAAATGTGCATGTCACACAAATGGCTGATGTAAGGAGAGCAGTTTCTTGTGCTTCCTCCTGTGATTTATGTCTCTAGATTTCTACGGCATGGCTGAAGAACTTGTTGCTGAGGGGCTCATCATTAGCAGCTGTCTGTGAGAGCAGAGGACTTCATGTTCAGCACTCCTCACTGTTTTTTGCCTGTGAGCTGCTGTGCTTTTTGATTATTTGTCAAAGTGAGAATTTTAGGGGTTCTCTACAGCAATGAGACTGTCTCACATTCTGGCCAGAAGGTCTGTGATCTGTGAGGCAGATAAATGGCCATTGTGCTATTTCTCCTCTCACATTTCATTACCATACTACCTCCAGATACCACAACTGTCAGCGCATTTCCTGCCAGAAATAACTGCAGCCCAGGCTTCCTAGAGTACATATGCATGTGCTTTTCTACTACCCATTTCAGCCTGTGCATCGTCATTCAGGAGAGCTACCAGGGAAGGACACCTCTGAAAGTCTGTTCGCTATCTCAGTCCCTTTTTCCACCTCACTTTATAATGTGGAGATGCCATGGTACACTTGCAAATCTGCATCCTTGTTGTGATTGGGAACCCTGTTTCCCAGCTTGGAGCATAGCCACTGCAAAACGGCTAGACTTCAGCTATTTTTCCCCCCAGCGCTCTCGTGCATGAGCACTACAAGACCTCAGGCTCCAGACCACACCACTAACAGGGACAAGTTGCCTGATCTAGCAGCCACGCGGTCATTAAATGAATCCACCCTTCACGTTCCTGACCTGACTGTAAAGAGTAGCACTGGTCCACACCAGAGATCAGCAGGATCAGGGAGCCCAGAGGAGGGCAAGGCAGGGAACGTCCTGTGCCCAGCATGAAGCTTTGGCTGCTAGCACCTGCTGGTGTCCAGGCTTCCTGAGCTGCAGCTCACACTCAGGCTTTCATATCTGCCTGTCTGCCACGGGCTTGACTCACCCTTTTTGCAACCCCATTCATACCTTTGGCCTCCCAAACATCCTGTGACAAGGAGTTCCCCGATTGAAGCATGCATAGTGCAGAGAAGGACTTCCTCCTCTTTAAGACCACTACTCCGTATTTCTACTGAGTGCCTCAGGCTGGGAGATCCTAATGAATAGCCATTCCCTGGTTATCTTCTCTATACCATTCATTATTTTTTTTTAACTTTCACCATCTTTCTCAGGCCCCAGGGCTCCCTCCCATGCTGAACACAATTTACCTGGACCAGAGAAAATTACTCAAAAGACTCATCTGAATTAAACAAAAGCCCTCACATTCTTTTATTTCTGCTTTGTTTACACATATTTCAGAATTATTTGTTGCCCTCAACTAAACACAAGGAAGTTGAAAAGTGTAAAGCCAGGAGTGCCACACTTGCATCTTCAGCTGGATTAGTAGGACTGCTGCCATGTGTAGTAAGTGGGACCAGGGATTTCCAGACTGAATCCTGCTGAATCCTGCTGAATCCCCATACACACACACAAGGAACACATTGCTCTGAAGCACTCACTGCTCCCCTTTGGAATCAGGTGCCCCACAAGTCTGTTGCACCTCAGACATGAGAAACCAGCCGCCACAGGGCAGAGAAAAGACCCTCCCCTCTGGAAAAGTGGGCCTGGACCATCACAACCAGATTTTCTGTACCCAAGCATTTTGCCATCCAGACCTTATTCTAGTGCCTACCACACAGCCAGCACTGTGAAATGCTTGTCCCAGCTATGCCTGTAGAAGAACAGACCCCATGACTTTAAAAAGTCTGTCTCAAAAGAATTGTCCATCAGGGGTAAATTACATCAGTGTCACCATGGGGTTAAGCAGCAAGTGAACAGCAATAACAGAAACATCTCACCACAACCACAAAACAGAAAAAGAGGAACACTCCATCAAGTAGAAACAACAGGGGAGTTCACACAGATGTAGTATAGTTTGGAGACATTCCTGCTTTTATGAGAACTATCATAGGCTTTTTAGTGCTAGACATATATTTGAAACTAAGCTTTGCACCCAGTTTCCCAGCTTCCTTTCTTCTGTTTGAACCTGTAGAAAAGTAATTAATATTATTACTTTAATCTCATTTTATGGGAATATGTGCCATCAGAAACTGAGAATAGCTTTATTGGAAGAGCAAGACTCTGTGTAGTGTGTATTTGTATGTATTAAGGTTAAAAGAGAAAAATCCATTTAAAATAATTTTAAATCCTTGCAAATATCAAACAGCCAGAGGAGAATATTGTGCTCACTGAACAGGATTTAAGTTCTAAGCAAAAACTAGCAGACTGTTTTCAAACTGTAACTGTGCCATTCTGAACCTGACAAATCGAGATGATACCCAAAGTGCAGTTAAGCTAGATCGACCATTTAAATGTAGACAAGTAGTACAGCTTGTGTTAATTCTTAAATTGCACCTTAATCAGCTGTCACAAGAACTCCAGCCAGGAATCCCCTCCTGGTTTATTTCCCTTTTTTTATATGTTTACCAGATCATTGTTGTACTCCTCTTAAGGGCAAATCTTCCTGGAAAACAAGCAGCAGCAATCTCCTGAACAGAGCTATTGGAGTTGCTGAATTTGACACGCCATGCTGGTGACAACACTGTGGGGAGAAGCCTCTGGTTCAGCTCCTGCCCACAGCACCAGCAGTGCTGAGAGCACCTCCAGCAAACATGCTTCTCACCATGCTCATTTCGGCAGCTTGCAGAGCCCCGCTCCAACACCTCATCACCCATCACAGGGAGCTGCCACGCTGTGGAAGGAAGGGCACTTGTGTTAAATCAGCTTCCTGGAGAAGGGAAGCATCAGCCTCTGTATTCCAGCAGACCCTGGGTTATATTGAAATGGCATTTTGATATCAGGACTAGCAGAAAAGGGGAGGGTTCGGAAGAGCCCAGGCACAGCCACGCAGTGCCCATGGCTGGCTGGGATGCCCTTGCTAATACGTAGCCTGGAGCAAGATCTTGCCGTGATGCTTTGCCTGCCTGCTCTGTTTGATCAAGCAGTGTCCTTTGGACAGGTCACAGAGAGGTGGTGAAACATCCATGTCAGCAGCAGGTTCCTGCGGATCAGATTCTTTGCAGCTACCTTAGGATCACGTTTTGACACTGGCAAAGGCATTTATCTTGAAAGGAATTTATTCTGTGTTTCACCTCTGTTACTTAATAGTGACCTAGTTAAACTTATGATGAATCTGACAAAGAAGATCACTGAGCAGATCAGATAACCATCATTAACTTAGAAAGCAATAACGAATAAGGTTAATAGCGCTGCTGAGCTGACAGTGTTCAATATGTTGAATGTAGATGAGATCTGCAGCCAAACTTTCTAAAGATTTCATGGGGGATGTGCCTTTCCTTCATACACAGAGGATGGGAACCAGCATCACAGCTGGGACCGGATCCAGTTGAGCCCATCACTAGGACTGGTACTCTTCAGTTCAGACCCTTCTCTGCCCCTAAGCCTCTTACTCTGCAATCTTCAGCATCTTCTCTGAGAGTTCCACCCACCCTTCTTTAAACATTTCCCATTGCCTCAGCGCATAGCAGAATAGATTAATCTCCAAAAGATATGACTTGTAGTGAAGCTAACAGACCAAGGTAATGTAAACGCCAGAGCAATCAGGAGTAGAAGAAGGTAAATATCTCAATATCACAGTCTACTGATTTATGATTGCACTAGTTGACCTTGCTAAAATTTTCTAGAAATATATTTGAGTTGACCCAAAACTCAACATGTCTTCTGGCCAAAATGTTCCTCACATGACAGCAAGTCTAAACAGGCATTATTTACTACTGTTTTGTTCCCAGTGAATCATTCATGTAATTTTCAAATGCTCACTAATAATGTGTTGGACCAAATTAATAACTCCTTGTGGTTGCCAAGGAAATAAAGTGCTTTACAGTTCTATCCCACCTTCCACCCAGAGAGCACCCACCACTTTATACACTCCCGAATTTACCCTTACTGCTTTTGAGGCCTGGGGAGAAAATAAATGTTGGAAAGATTCACCTCTGACACACAACCGTAACTTCCTTGTAAAAATATAATATAAACATATTTTAAGTCAGATGTATTTTTTTTTCCACAGGGATTTTCCATTACTGTTTCTCTCATCACTAATTTTATTTGTAAAATATATTCCAGGTTGGCAAGATAAATTTTAGCACTGAAGGGGCTTACTATAACTGATTCTAACAGAGCCTTGAGTCACCTTGATCCTTCTCCAAAGATAGGACATACTATATTTAGAGTAATATTCCTGCTTATATAATGTGTTTCTAGTTATTCACTGCAAAGCCATTAAAATAGTTGTATATGGCATAACGTGACATGAAACAGTATTTTTCCAGCAGTTTAAACTTAAGCAACATCTCCTTCCAAGGAGAAACTGTAATTCAGCTGCCTTTGGGTCAGTGAGCATCCCAAACATCTTAGTATCTAAATGATGAGCACTACAGTGTAACAAAAAAGAAAAAGAATCTCAGATAAAAACCTGCTTGCCTCCCAGTAGATGCCTGTGGGAGATTTAAATCATTCCTACCAAAGTGATCATTATTCCACATGACACTTCACAAAGGAATTAAAGAAAATCAATTTCCTTCAGACCTTCCTATTTCTGAGCTTTTTTATGAGTCAATGACAGCTGAAGTGTTTGCATCATTAATGAGGTCTTTCAGCATGTAATACCTCAAACACTGCACAAGGGCTCTCTAGGGATGGATAAAACAAACCTGCTAATTCTGATGTCCAGACCTCAGACCAAGGACCAGGAAGCATGGCTACATTACAGCTCTCATACATTTGCACATATATATTCTTTTTAAACTAGCTTGTACTATGCAGGATAACGTTTTTGCTAGCTCTCTGAGCCCAGCTGCATTCATATGAAATCCCCCAGACTCCACAGGAATCAAGAAAAGTGAAAGCACGACTACATGCTAGACATCTTAAATCTTGGAGGCAGAGTCTGAAGGAATAAGGGTAGTTATTCAATGTTTTCCAGAAACGTTGTGGGAATTGCAAAGCGTATTATGGTTGTTCTTTTCCTCTCTAGTAGTTACATGTACCACAGAATTGGAAGGTTTGGTTTGGAAGGTCTCCAGCCTAAAAGGGTAATATAACACAGCAATTATTAGCAAATTTCATAGCACAGATGTGCAGTGAAAAGAAGATTTATGGAGACACCCTTACTAGTGCTCACTGCCTCTTAGAATAACTAACCAGTAACCTCGCTAAGAGGTTTGCCTACTGTGGTACCCTGCCTCTCAGAAAAAAACAGCCTGATGGGACGACCGCTGGCGGGCAGTCCTTCCTGCCCAGCAGCACCTCCATGGACTGAAGGAGCCTCCTGCTGACTGAAAAGTATGAAAGTCACAAAGGTCTTTAAATTCCCTGTTTGTTACTGGGGGGAAACTATAGTTGTACTCACAACTCTCTGCAGCCTCCAGCCCTCTGCAGATTGGAGTCTGGGATCCTTCTCCAGCTTCTGGTATCCTGCACATGGCTCCTCTCCTGCAATCTGCCCTTTCACCTTAGGTTTTGAAGACAGCTTGCTGTGTCCTGGATTAGTTTGCCACCAGAAGTTCACTATCACACTCTTAGAAAACATACTTTTTCAGGTTTCCCTCCTTTCAAACATCCTAGTCTTCAAGAAGCCCTGTACTAACTTGCGTGCTTTGTGCAACACCCAGGAAATTTCTAATATTTAAGCCTCAAGGCTCTGACAAAAATTCCTCCAATGGCTTCACCTGCACTGCAGCTAGCCCACAGCTCTAAAATGGCTGCATGGTTTGCTCTGTTGGTAATTTTTCATCCCACTTGCCAGCTGACTGGGTGGTACTGTGCCCCACTCCTGGTTCCTTGGCACAGGCTCCATACGGTAGGAGTACAGTGAACAAGGCGGGAAACACTTCCACTTGCAGAAAGTTTAAACAACATTAATCCTGTATATCCAAAAAGCTGCCCAGTACAATGAACCACCGCAGCGAGCACAGTTCTGGTCCACATCAGTTGTGTCCCCCAAGCGCAGCCTCGGGGCAGGCTCCCAGCTGGGCAGTCACTGCAGGGTTGCACCAGTAATTCTCTTTGTGGGCATTAGGCAGGTCCTACTCTTGCGTCATTTGGTTCCCTTGAATGCAGGTTTCAGTCCAGATTATCTTGCCTCAGTTGAACTAACCTTCTGTGCCTGACTCACTACACTTCTGTACCCATGTTATGGCAGAAAAATGACACATAGACATGCAAAACTGGTGAAGTAAAAAGGCCCTCCAGACACAAAATTAATCAAATTAGGGTCTGGGAGTATTACCTCTACTTCAGTGTTTGTTTGGTGTTTGCATTGCTGTTTATGCCAACTGCAGTTTTGTTGTTTTTTTCTTTAAAGACACATACAAAGAAAGAATATTTGTGTAAATCCCATTTTATGGAAGGAAAGGCTGTCACCAATGACTGCAACAATTGGCACCCAACCATTCAACAGGCACTTTACAAAACAAATGCTTCTTAGATAAAGGTTCCTGTTTAGGAAAAGGCCCTTGCTTGCCGATGCTTGAGCTAATGTACTTCATTACAAGAGCCCAACCATCTCATTAATTGGCTAGATGGTGCGGTCATTAAAATAAATGAACTACACTTTTGCAGGGCTAGCAATTCATGGATCTATGCTACCCTATTACCTTGCAGTGAAGAACAGACTGTAAATAATGCAGACATGTAATTAAGCTGACTAAACATTAAAAAAGATGAATTCTAAGGATTCTCTTGGTTTTCCGCTTCTGCCAAAAGTTGTTACCTATCAGATACCTCACAGGTTCCCAACAAGCCCTCCAGACTGACTTGCATGAAAAGAGCCTCTCAAACATTACAATTAGATAGATTAAATGTTTTTTCTTCATTAATTGACTAAACTAAAGGCACATCCAAGGGAACACAGATATGCTTGCACAAGACCCTCCTACTGTCTTTACAGTTTGATTAACATCTGGCTGCTGTAAGAAGGAGGTGAGGCAGGCTGGATGTTTACAAGGCAGTCTATGTAATTTGAGTGATGCCAGGCACTTTTAACATGTAGTGGAAGATGCTTACCTAACATAGTTCTATAGGAAATTTAAAATGCAAAAATTAAGCTAAGGTCAAGCCTCAGCCTTGCACACAGAGTTAGCCAGCACTTGTACTAAAACCAAGTAACCTACTCTGCGCAGGGAGCTTCTGCAGGGTGGTCTGGCTGCAGATACACAGCTTCTCTGCTTCTCCACCCTGCAAAAAAGGATACTTAGGTCTTTCTCTACAGGTCCAATGCTTGAAGTAAAGCAAAGGCTAAGGATGAAGAAATACTTTGTTCTTCCAGGGGGACATACTTGCCAACCAGTTACACACCTACTGGCAGCAGCTAGGACCAACATGGGCTCAAATCACCAAGTTGAGCCCAAAAGCCCCCTACCACCCAAGCCAAAGAGCTGAAGGGGTTATTACTAGTTAGGACGATCCACCAAAGGTGTATGTATTTGGACTAGAGCTGGTTTTGAAGCATTTCATTGTGTATTTATTTCACAAAACCTAACTGTAACCTACTATAAACAACTCAGTTTAAAGAATATGACTACAAGGAGAACATTGTCCAAGTTCAGAACTACCAAATACTCTGGTGGACCTAACAATCATCTTACAAAGCCCTTGCCTGTGACTTCAAAGTATTTTTCTGCTGCTGTTTCTTAGTTATATCTACTATTAGCACTTCAGTATCTACCTTTTTTTTTTTTCCTTTTTCTTTGTCTGTGAGTCTCATTGGTTGAAATTCACAGTGATTTGTGTGAGTGAAGAGAAGGGAGTTAAGGCCTCCTGTGCAGAAGAGGATTTAAGAAATACTTTTTCACTACCTCTTCAGAACTTGGCTCTGACCTTCTAATCTGAATAAGCCTTTTCCTTCTTTTTAACCAAAGCACAGATCGAGGTAATGTATGCTGTTTTGGTACATCTGAGATATGTACACTCTTTGGCTAATAAAAAATTCTCTGCATGAAGTACTTGAGGCAACATGTGCACGTCTAGGAAATGATGGGCAGGCATATAAATATGCATGTGTATATTCAGACTTCATTTCTCATATCCTGTGGCTGAGTATTACCAGCCGTAGGGTGGGAGGAGAAGCGGGAGCAGAGGGAATAAACCCAAAGCCACCCATAGGTCTGAGGACCTTTTTTATTGCCCTGCTATTCAGTATCTCTTCTGCCCTGAAGGGAAGATATCCAGCCTGTGTTCTAGGAAATGGCCAATCCAAACCCAGCAACAATTTCCATCTTTGAGACCAATAACCCACCCTGAAATGTTCTGGCATCTCTTAATAAAAGGCAATTATCTGTATACTATCTATTGTAAATGGAAAAAAAAAAAAAGAAGCCTACATAATGAAGCATGGAATATTCTCAATGGTTTGCTAAAAAAAAGAAGTCTTCTGGAAAGTATCAGAAATACACATCATATCCTTGAATTCTGGGAAAATATGTAAGTCTGATCAAGCTGAAATTTATCTGACAATATATGGAGGCAAATACCTTGCGACTGAAAGCACATTTGAAAGATGGCAGGGACTTATTTATTCCAGCAGAGTTCAGGCACAAATTATATTCCTTAACACATGTTCTCTACCTGCTTGTTTCATAGCTTATGGCTAGCTGGCATGCAGAGCTAAAACCTCTCACTTCCAGACAAAAGCAACCTTGTTTACAGAGCAACCCTCTTTTTAAGTCTTTAAGCACAACCAAGTTGGACAAGCATGTCTCTGACTATTTATTCTTTGGAAAGGCAACAATATCCTGGAGGCTGTGCAAGATTTTATGCAGCAGTTGCTGATCAAGCCCTTAGACATGTAGAGTATACCATTTTGATAGGGTTTGCTGAAAGATCCTGATGGCTGCCAGGAGGGGAATTTCAGAACCAAAGACAATAACAGTCCTAATTAAAACATTGGATTTGCCATGCTTATTTGAGAATCTGTTGAAGGAGCAATGAAACCACTTTCTGCATAATAAAAAAAAAAAAAAAACCCAAACATTTTAGAGCTGCCTCACAAGGCATTAAATTGCAAAAGAGGTCAAGGCTAAGCCATTTCACCTGAGAGTTTCCACTCGTTATGAAAGAAGGGGCTGGAATATTAGATTTGCAGAACTTGGGCTTTGGAGACATGAAGTCAGGTGAAAGGCTTTGGAGAGGAGACTGGAGAGAGATAGGGCTTTCTGAATGCATAACTGCTCGGAGTTACAGTCTCTGGATGTACTAAGAGCTGTACCCAGTGTGTACTTTTCCTATTTTGTTGAAGAAAAACTACATTTTTCATGAGAGGGTAATACCAACAAGCCCAATTAATAATCTGAGTCTCCATATGCATGATTCATAACCTTGTAAATTCTTTCCTTTAGAGGCTGTATTTTCTAAGTGCTTCCAAAATTTCAGGAGAATTTGACTGGAGTTTCAATTCCACACAAAACAAAAGCCTAGCACATCTAGGAATTTACAGAAACACGTGGCAATTACACTACAAAGAAACGCTAGCAATGAGCTTGTAGGACTCCTGATGCTGTTGTTTCTGACTTGGTCCTGGTTCCAAAATTGGGCACTGGCCAGAGTAAAGGCTGAAGAGTCTGCTAGTAACTGCTAGATTAAAAAACCTTGAGGATGAGAAGGAACAGTAAAGCTTCAGCAAGATGGAGGAAAAGTCTATTTACACATAAAATATACATAAATATATGCATTCCTGTTCTGGTAGGGCATGCAAGTAATACTAAGGAAGAGTAAATCCATCTCTTATATCAGGTCTCTGCTGATACAGTGAAGTATCATACCCTGTTGTGTGGCACTTGGAAACTGAGGAAAAGGATGGGAACAGATGAATCATCTTTTGCTTGTCTTCCACTAGAGCAGTACAGGACCATTGTTGAAATACGTAGTTCTTAAAAATAATTAGAAAAAGATTAGCAACGTTTAAAAAAAAATCATCCTTTTGATCTGATGAAACTGCTCATCTTTACTGTTCCTCTGTCCACCTGTTGCCTGCTCCTCAAGGCTTAGAAGACCCATCATGGCCCATTCTTTCTCTTCTTTCTTTGAATTATTTTTTTTCAAGTATTTATGTAGATCATGTATGAAATGGAGTCTCCCTGCTTGTTTTCATTTGTGCCCTAAACCCTTCATGTTCCCCTCCGAAATCTTTGGCAATTCATTTGCTCTCTCTCTTTCTATTTATAAATTCTTATGCTGAAGTTCTGGAATCTTGATTTGCATTTTGCTTTTCAGGGTTTGGAGGATGAAGTGGGGATTATTCTAGAGTGGCTTTTCTGTTTATTTTCAAAACCACTGAATGCCCTGCAGCTAGGTTGTTTGTTGTTTTTTTCACTACATCTTTCCATGCTTTTTAGCTGAATGTTATTTTATTTATCTGAGGGGCTGCACTGCTCTGCTCTTAGACTGGAACATGCTATCATATTCCCCTGAAGAGCTGGTAAGAACATTTCAGGGTTAAGTTAAATGCTAGTCCAGGCAAGGGCACTATTCATTTGCTGTAGATACAGCTGATAAGTATAGTTATGAAAGATCTTTTTCCTTTCCTTCCATTTCAGGAAATACGTATTTCTGCTTTCAATATAAATCCTAATCATGTAAAGCTGCAATTTGAACAGATCAGCTCTGGGCGTTTGCTCATTGCACTTTTGAGTATCACCAAATAGTAGTCTGTGCACTTACTTGTAAAAACTGGGGATTCTAAATCTGTTCCACATGTGCAATAATAATAATGAAGTGGACAATATTTTACAACAGACTGAATACATTTATGGAGCTATCGACAGAGATCATCTCATTAAATGACACGTGATCCCCAAATAATAAACCAGATCAACAGCTGAAAGTGTAGGTGCACATAAACCTCAGGAGTCCTCTAGGTGGCTGCTTCTTATATGCAGGGATTTCACTTCCTGCATCTTTTTCACGTGTTAACTATCAATTACCCAAAATTTAGAATGGGAACATCCATAAGCCCTGATATGCAAATATGGTGAGGTTCAGACCTATGTAGCATCAGTAATCGGTCTGTCATAATTCCACCTTCTGTGCCAGATCGTATTCCCAAGAGGAATCATCCACCACCACAGGAAAAATGTAACACCAGCTCCATCCAAAGAAAACAGTTTTGAGTCAGCTTTTTGCTGTGTGTAGTGGCTGTGGCTTCTTATTATTCTGAAACTCTCCTCTTGCCATGAAAAAGCCAAGGTAAAATGAAAAGCCTCCGTATTGTTAGAATATAGATTTGTGATCGTTAATAATATTTGTTTATGTATTGAAATGCCTTGTTTTTCACTGATATTAAAATTGTGATGCTTAGTAGTCTCTTTGGGGCTATGGAATATGAGAATTAGATTAGATACAGTAGTTTTGAGGGAGAAACAATCCACAACAAATGCCTAAGCATGCCCTCCCTTTAGCTGTTGTTTCTCCTACTGGCCCTTTCCGCTGCCTGGTCTTTGCAATCTTGGTGGAATTGCTGCAGGCGGTCCCACAGCCAGTGTGATCCACGGACTCCACATAGCTGTCTGCAAAGAGTGGGAGAGACAGAAAGCACATAGTCTAAAATAACCACATTCAGTCTGACTTGTATGGACTAAAAAAGTATTACTGCTACTCAGGAGTGCCTCAGCCACTACAACTGAGCTACAAAAAACTGCACTGATCATGCAAGTAACACAGATTTTAATGTAAATTATTATTCATAATAACAGTATAATAATAACGTGAGAAACATGGATCCAATATCATAGGTGTGCACTAAAATCCTCTGATTGGCAGTACTTACACTATTTTAAGTGGTCCCTGCTACACATTAAGGACACAGACATTATACCTCAGACCACAGCTAACCATGATACCAATGACCAAGATTAATGGCACACAGACAGTCCACCCTCTGGAAAAGTAGTTAACCGCACTACTCACTGAGTATTAGCAGAAGAAGCCTGGTCAGTACCACCATGAAACAGTCAGTGGCTGATAAAGGCAGAAAGCACAGAGGAGGTTAGAGCAGGCTTTGCTTTCTGCTGCTGTAAATGTCTTCTCACCTCCTGCCAGTCCAAAGCCTTCTTACAGCTATCAGAAGACAGAGTCAAGGGTCCCAGACCTGCTTTTCTGCATCATTATTACCCTTACCGGCTTCTCCAGCTCCCAGGAGAGCTGGGAAGTCAGTCCTGTGAGACTGGGGAGCAGCAGGTAGTGGTTATTCAACATCATATGCCACATGTGAAAGCTCTGCATCTGCAAACAGGCTTCACTTCAGATTCTCCCGTTTTTACACTACCTCAGCATTCAGCCCCAGCACACAGAGAGAGATGTGGGATATAGGAGTCTCCAGAGGAGTCAGCTGGCAGACTAACATAGAGATCAAATTTACACCTAAGAATGATTAAAGAGAGAGGATTGTTGCAGTTTCACTGGGAATATCGGAAAGGCCTGGGGCAGCTCAAAATGTGAGATCAGAGCCATCAGGGAGTAATAGTAGAAGCCTAAGAAACTGGAGAAGGAAGACAGAAGTGGGTTAGGGTGTACTTGAGACGGTAGATCAAAGAGATGACTTGTGAATGAAAAAGTCAGATCCAAAACTAATTGAGTGAAGGGAAGAGCAGACAGACACAAAGACTGAAGCAAGTCTGGTTTCCTTTACTATCTTCTGTTCAATCTGGACTGTGTTTACAGTCATTACCATGATTATCATGGGGATATTACAAGTAGGGCACTGGAGGAGATGATGGCATTAACATGCAGAATGATTGTATCAGCAGTACTGTTTATTAAACTAAGCTGTATCCTCCGCAATTGAAATGGCACCGTTGTTACTTGCCTTTTCTCTTTCCCCCTTCAAATAATACTTGGTCGGTCAGGGATTACAAGAGGGGGAGCCCAGGAGCTTTGAACTGGAGATACTTCGCTTTGTCCTGTAGGCACCAAGTCAGAGGTTGCTCGCTGGGGGCACTGGAAGGAAGATGTTGCATGGGACACTGAGCTGGAAAGGGGTCAAGGAGACTTCCAGACGCTTCACAACATAAAGTTGTCTCTAAGATTTAAGCCACCAAGGGGTAGGTCTCTGTAAAAGCAAAGCTGTTCCATCCAGATCTTTTCAGTTTTGACACACAGTTACATAAATCATGTCAAGAGATGAAGCAGCAGCCAGTATCAGGGCCGGTCTCTTTTTTCCTGTCTGTTACACCCAAGGAAGAAGGGAGGGAGGGTGAACAAAGACCATTACTTAAGTTCCTAAAACTTTTTTTCTCAATATCCTCAATATTCCTCAATATCACCTTTAATTGTGGTATAGAAATCTTTTGTCTTAACTATCAGAAGACAAGTCCCTTTCAGAAGCAAACCATTTAGAAAACATAGCAATGAAACAGTGATAATAGGAACAAAATCTCAACAACTTGCAGTGTAGATTAGTCTAAACGAGGTTTATAACAAGATCTAGTTGATGGATTCACAGCAGCAGCAGCAGGTGAAGCTTCCAGTACAGGAAAGGCTTTAAGGAAGAAGGAATACCCACAGCCATAGAGTGCCTGCAGGAGAGAGGGGCCACCCACGCAGGGTTAACTGCTGGACAAGGACAGCTGTGGTCTTGCAGGTCTCCCCACTCATGCTGAGTGTGAAGCATCTGGGTTAGACTCCTTATGTGCCTGAAACCAGGAACGTCCTTGCACACCTGGCTAAATGGAGCTGCTGGTGAGAATTACAGCTCTCAGCGATACTGCCCCAACAAAACCCTAAGTTACTTAAGGGCCAGGTGTCCCCCAGGCAGGTTCATGGCAAACAGTGTAGCAACGGGTGAACATTACTGCGCTGACTGCTCCCAACCAAGACAAAAGGCAGTCTAAACTCTAGGCAGACTAGATCAAGGAACACCTCTTTTTCAGTCTCACCACGTCTCCCTGTCCCCCTCCCCCAGCTCCACAATACGCACTACCACACAGACATCCTCCATTTGACATTTTAATCCGTGAAAATCCTACAAGTAGACTGACAGGCTTCTCATATACCACACACCCTGCCCCAGCTCATCACAGCATGAAGACAGAAATAGGTATGTCACTGCTGCTGCATCTCAGCCCCATCAATCAGCTCAGCAGTGATGATGGGGCCAAATGAAGTCTTTCCACTCATTAGATTCCCGTGGTCTATGATGTGCCAAGAGTTTGACCACAACTCCCTGGCATATGTAGATGGTTTCTGTGATTCCCAGGTGGTCTCTCATCAAAATATATCCCAGGCCTTGGTCTGGTTAGCTTCCCAGAACAGAGGAGACTGACACAGCAATAGACTCCAAAGATAATTGTTTCTTGAAGAATACACAGTTTTTGGTGTAGAAACAAAGGTCAGCAAACAACCACCACTTGTGGAGTCAGATACAAGAAGTCATAGCAAACTTGAAGAAAGAGGGTTATCTACCCTGTTTTGTTTGGGAACAGCAGAAAAATAATTCTTCCATTGTCTTTTTTCTTAACCAAAACAGTACTTCAAAAGAAAGACCTTAAAAAGCAATGTTTTTCTTGATTTGGAAATAAGAGATACTATCACATTCCCATATAACCCAATTCCCAGAAGCTCTGCTCTCTCCCTTCCCTGTTTTGGCCAGCTTTGCTCTGACACCCCTCAGGCCAAGGTGACTGCAGAATTAAGGCAATAACTCTTATTCTGGCAGTAAGATAAATGTGGTTTTTTACAAAAGCCCCTTTTCAGTGGAATTTGATACCTTTTTATGATTTGCTTCTGCAAGAAAAGCACCCAGCTGAGCCCCAGATCGATACAGAATTCAATAAAGGAACCAGGCACTGGCCTGATCTTTAGGTAGAAGAACAGTCTTTCTCTTTCCCTGACTTTTTACGGCATTGCCAGCACAAAAAGGTATGGAACATGCAGGGAAGATTTAATAAATCAGTAGAAGGACTTGTAGCTCCTCCTTTTTTATTTTTTATTTTTTCCTGTGGAAGGATGAAATATAGGAGAAGGACCACAAGAAGCAGGGAGGGAGAACTAGGGAAAGGCAGCAGATGTTGCAAAAGATCTACTTTCATGTTCCCTGTGCACCAGAAATGTGCAGACGTATGTTGGCAGAGCTACAGTCAGAGTCCACAGTAAGGCTACATCTTACACATCTGGAAGCTATTTGGCAGGATGTAGAGTTCAAATGTTTTCTGCCTCAGCTGGTTTCAGACATACCTTTCAGTGCCAGGCTGAGCTCAGGACAGCTCAACCTACAGGCTCGTTAAAGGCGGCGTTCACCACAGCTTCAGTGAGCTCGCGTAGCTGTGTCAGAGGCAGGCATGGGGCTGGGCTTTGCTCTCCCCTCTTTGGCTACAGGGTGCCAGTGACACTCAGAAATGAGAATTATAATAGAGAAACAGGGAGGAGAGCAGGGAGAAGAAAACAGCACCACAACTCAGTGAAGCCTGGCCTCGTGTCAAGAAACAAAATGTACTTGGACAAAATCCAGGGTGTGAGTTAACTCGAGTGCAGGGCAAGCCATTCAGGAAATAAGGTCCACGCTGCACAGGAACACGGAAGGGTCACATTAGAGTCCATGTGCTTTTTTGCAGAAATTCCTCGGTTTTAAAAAATAAATAAATACAAGCAGAAAATAAAGGTTTGGTCTCCCTGCCCTAGAAGAAGAGCCACCTTAAGGCAGAAGGAAAGAGGAGGAACTGTTCCTGGATCTGGGGCTGCTGACACTGCAGTGACCGAAAGCACAGGAGCTGCCAGCAGTCACCAGAGGTTAATTCTGCTTTGGTAAGAAATGTTTCCCAGAAGAGATGTGCTGCTGGGATCACCCTATATTCCAGCTAGTATGATCTAGTCCCCACGAGCTACCCACCATGCCTAGTGAGGAAAGAGCAAACCACCAGCATGGTGCATGGTTTACCTCATCAGGATGAGGCCCCTGGGTGCAGCATGACTTGCAGTGACCAGCCCGCCAGGCAGGCCGCCGCGACCAGCCCATCACCCCACTGCCCAAAGCCCTGCAGATGGTGCACACCCAGCAGGTGTGGAACAGGCTGTGGCAGAGCAAGGCTTTCCCACGCGCAGCCCACGTCCTGGCAGTGCTGTCATGAGAACCAAACCAGGGACTTCCACGGAAGAAGAAAGTTGTCTTGTATGAAGAGGAGCCAAGGGCCAAGCTTCACCCCTGCGATCTGAACTGGGGACCACACAGCCCCTGGTTCCACAATTTTCTCCCCTCTGAGTCTCAACCATGCTCAGAAACTTAAAGCAATACATCGATCCTTTCAATGCATGACACTTCAGAATTTCATATCTGCTTAATTTAGGTGTAAAGTATCTGGCACACCTCCAGTTCTGACTTTATCTTCTCTGTCCAGAGCCATCCTGGAATTAGAACAGGGCAAGAGAGGAGGAATGGGATGAAACAGCATCTAAAAGTAGCATGCCAAGACATTATCACTGAATGATGCTGTTGGTGGCAGGAACATTTTGCAGCACAGCACAGCTCTTGCAACACCTCCACCTCCAGCCCCCTCCGCCCTCACCTCACTATTTTTATTTGCACTCTGTGCTCTCTAATGGCACGTGTGCCTGCATGAAGGTGATGTTGCACTTCTGCTTTCTTCATTTTGCTTCAAAACTTGGAAAGCAGCACTATTTATCTACTTATTTTGTGGCTAAGAGCATGGATACGAGTAGAGGTCACCCAGAGTGTGTGGCAGAGAGACAAGGGGGTGAGAAGCCACCATGCGGTGACACCTCCACATGGCCACTGCGGTTATCTCTGCTCCCAGTTCAGATGCCTGGCCATGTAGCCCTGGTTTGGAAACATCCATCAGCAGGGTCTGCCAGCTGGGCTCGTGTTGGAAAGCACTGCTCATCTGCCAGCTCAGCCGCTGAGTCCTGCACTGACATTTTCCCTGGGTCAGTGTTTTCAAATGTTTTCTCAGCCTGACCCTACCGCCTTTCTCCCCCAGCCTTCTCCTTCCCTGGCTCCCCCATGCTATCCCTCCATGCACCCTGACAGCTTCTCCAAAACAAGCATCCACCACCTCCCTGTCCCTCTGCTACCCGTGCCAGAGCCCTGCTCACCCCTGGCCCTCCCACCCTGGTGTTGATGAGGAGGAACCATGCTATTTCTTTAGCTGACATAATGAGGTCAGTCAGGGATGAAAAAAGCCCAAGAGAAACAACAAGATATTTTATATCAAGTTCAAATGAACAGCAAGATAGGACTTTCAGACTGCTGGTCCCATACATCAAAAATACAGCCAAGACAGAGGAAGAACCCACACTCGTGGCATAACGAAAACTGAACACTGGAACAAAGCTAAAATATATCTGATTATGGTGGCTGGAAAATCCCAGCCAGACTGTGACCCAGATAATTGGTCTTTTCCCTACAAATAGCTTTACTAGAAAATATACATGAACCATGATTATCAAACTCAATTCCTTTTTCAACCTGGTGCATCTAGCTTAGCAATACTGATATGACACGGTGTAAGAAGCTACATGGTCTAGTGGAGAAGGCATTTAACCACAACATCCAGCTGCTCTGCCTCTGCACAGTAGGTCATCTCCACTATCCCCAGCCTAATGGCATACAGGAAAAGGGTTTTGGAATGGCAAAGCACCCACTGGAAGCAGTACCTATGTTTGGCCTGTATGTAAATACTTTGAATTACAGAGCAAGATATAGGTTGCCACCGGATTATTTTTCATCTAAAAGAAGCAAAAGTGCCTGCAAACCAAGGAACAAGCACCAGTCCTCCAGCCTTGCAGGTGTGGAGAGCCAGGTAGGAGAAAAAACATATCTCAGTCCAAGCTGAGGCCAGGATCCAAGCATGCAGCATCATCTTAGAAATGTGCAACCTTTCCCAAAGCCCAGGAAGGGCAAAGGCACTTTGGACACTAGATCAGCTGTTTTGCTCAGGACTGCTTCATAAAACCCTTAACCCAAACAGGCTGATGTGCCTGAGCTCTCAGTCAAGGTACGACAGGGTCACTCCAGCTTGGCAACAGTGGTGCTGGCAGCCACGAGGTATAAGAGTCTAAGAACATAAAGGAGCAAGGTCTGTGAACAGAAGGTGGTATCTTTTATCAGACCTGCCAAAACAGCTGGGGAAAAAAACCAGACCAGTTTTCAGCATGCAAGCTTTTTCTCAGGTCTGAAATGGAAATGTGTTATCCCAGGGGAGACCGTGAACCACAGGGAACATGGAGCACCTGAGAAAATAACAGGATGATGGAAGTTGATGTATTATTCACACATGTTGGAAATATCAAGTAGTAGGGTGACTGTTGACTAGCACAGCGTTAAGCCAGGTGGAAGCAGCCATGCAATGGGCAGGGCAGACCCTCCCACAGCTGACCAGACTGGGGATGGGAACCCATGTTCCCGTGACACCAGCAAAACCAGCATCTGAGGAGCAAGTTCTGCCCAGGTTCCCAGGCTCTGAGGGATTTCCCAACATGTCCATGACAGCCCATAGCTTTGCTTACAGCTCTGGTGGAAGTTGTGTTAATCAGCAAAGCTGCCTGGCTTGGTGTGGCCGCAAAGGCCAGTGCCTCTCTAGTGTTAAGGCTGATCTGGGAGCCTGTAAGAAGTTGCTCCTGCAAAATGCATAGCAATGGGGCCCTTTCAGGGTTTTAGAATTCTGAAAAAAAAGAGGTTTACAAGACGTAACACTGTTTTTTCCAGCTGTTGACAAAACTTGCCACATCTCTGCAGAACAACGTATTTGAAGGAATAGGAAAGCCCTATAGCCAGTCTCAAGTACACCAAGAAAAATAAATGCTTTCTTCCCACTGACATGAAGGTCTAGTGGCACATGAAGAAAAGCATATAGTCCCTTGGAGAAATGCAAAATCCAATGCATTAGCATTGTTCTGGCTGTGCAGAGGCTGCTGCAGCTGCCCTGCCTCATTCTACATTCTCTTTCTTGCTGCCTATACAAAGGGAAAAATGCTGAAAGCGTAGCCCAGAACTGCTCCCACAGTCAGAAGGCAAGGAAAGAGAGTTCATGCCTGATTTTGAACCTGTTTGTTGAGAAAGGGATGTGCACGTGCCGAAGTTTGAAAATACTTGGTCTGGTAGACATGTGTAAGTACGTATCCTTCAGATCAGGGGATGAAACTAATTAAAGAAGGAAGGGAGGAGGCAGCAAATGGTAGGGTTGAACACATGGAAACTGAAATTTTTGTCATTAGCACTGAGCAACTCCAGATCCAGTGCTGAATGGTGCTTTCTATTCTTCTTCATTAGCAAGAAACACCTCAAAATTAGAAAATCATGATACAGCCAGAAGTAATACCTGAAGTTCCAAGGAAATGCAGGAATATGCATTTTTTTACTTATCAGGGTCCTTGGAAAAGGAGGGGAAAAGCCATACTAAGTGAAAGATGGACTGTTGAGTTGCATAGCGTAATCTTTACCCGCCATCTCTCCACAATACATTTTCTTCTGTAATGAAATCCCAGGAGCTGATGAAAAGGGAAGGCTGGAAGCCAAAACAAGTGAGGTAATGTCATTGTAGAGTGGCATGAAGTTCCCAGTGCTCAGTCACACTTGCAAAGCTCAGTATCTTAGGTAGGAGTTATGGCTGGTGGCTGGGTTTTTTTCATATATGAACATTAAAAATCATCTTTCTCCATTCAGATCACAAGAAGTGAGCTTGCTGTTTTTAAAAATTACATATCTGGTGTTAACCAAATAAAAAATAGAGCCTTTAAGTCATGGGGCCTTCCTGGAAAACCAAAAGACATCAAATGATCTCACTGTCCATCTTTTATCCTTCATCTTTCAGAATGTTACCAGCTGCAATGCTCAGTGGCACATCCTCCTCCAGAGCGAAAAAACTGCCTTAGGTTCAGCTCAGGAAGAAGAGTAAGTATCTGAAATGCTACCACAGATGCAACCATCCTCCCGCTTCATGAAGAATCAAAGGGGCTCAGGTTTTGCTGCAGCCTTGCTTTTAGCAGTCAGCACTCTGGCCAGCTGAGGGTCATATTCAGGATTGTGTAGGCAAAGAGTGTGTTTCTGATAATGGATCACTGACACCATGGCATTGATACCTGGTCCTTTGCCATTGCTACACTAAGTGATTACCCCAGAGCAATTGAGAAATAGGACATGTTCCTTTTGCTGGTTGCCAAAATCCATGTGGGAGAGAGAAGTGGCTCTCTGCAAAGCTCAAAGATAGAGAGATGTTTCTCCCAGCATGACAGGGAAGTTTTCCCATCACAGCTGAGATGGTGGAGCTGAGAGTTGTACTGGGGAGGAAAGGCAGCTGTGCCAAGCTTCAGTTGCTTCGCTCCAGCTCTGGTTTTGGCTGTTCTGGCCTCTTGGGCTCAATGAAATTTATGGCAAGCTCCTCACAGACTCAATCCATGGTCACAGCCTGACCTGAGTGACTGCCACAGGGGAGACACCTTATATAGGACTTCTAGTTTCAGTGTTGGCTTCCTACCCAGTGCAGTTCTGTGTTTCGTCACAGTTTTACCCTCTTGCTTCAGATGCACTCAACCCTGTGTATTTCTGTTTGGAAAGAAACAGTCTGAGCTTGACTTGAAGAGGAAGCATCATGCAAAGGGGAATTTCCCTCACCATTAGACACCAATACCTAAAACATGCTAGGAAGAACACTGAGCACAGGGAGACAACTAAAGAAAATGTAGGCTACTGAAAGCAAGTTTTCTTGTTACTGACCATACCACAAATCTCTATTCTTATGTAGTAACCTAACCCTGTGCTACAAACTAGCTGCAAAAGAGCACAGCTTATGTTACCTGGGTGAATCCTCCCTCCCCTGCGCAGTGCTGGGTGCTGGTTTGCAGGGGGGCAGGATGCAGCGGCAAACCCACAGAGCAGCCCAGCATCCCATGCACTTTTCTAATTGATATTGGCTGATGGCTTAAAGTTTATGTATACTTCATCTGCCAGACCTTGTTCCTTGCAGTGTCACTGGGGCTGTTCCCATTTAAAGCATGGCTTCTTTTGCTATTGTTTAACTCAGTGCTTTGTGCTATTACATTTTTCCACCTTAAGTTATATTGGACCTTTGTTACTGAAGCAGAGGGAATTCTGATGCTTTACCCCAAATGCTGACTATTGTCTTAGACAGAGACGATTTGTTTTGTAAACACAGCCAGAAAGTTTGCTGTAGAAGTACCTGAGGCACTGCCAAGCAGCAAGGACCACAAAGCCTCCCTGAGACAGTGAACCAGGACAACAGCAACATCAAGGCCTCACCTGGCTCAAAGAAAAATCTACATCTCTTTATATCCTTTCTACAATGGAACTTCAACAGCATTGTAAATAATTGCAACCATTCTTGCTGTAGGCTGTCCCATTGCTTTTTTGTTTCTGGATGTATTTTTTTCGGAGACCGCAGAAACAGAGCAAATGGATGCAAGAGGTGGTTACAAATAGAGCTGCAACAAAACAGGCAGTTTCAGAGATGACCAAAATTCAGCTGTTCATAATTCAAGTCCAACAGTGTTAGGCAAAGAAAGGTGAAAGAGAATTTTTAAACAAACCGTTTCAGTGTTTACAGAGTATAAAAAATAGAATATACCATTTGAAACAAAACTAGCATATTTGGTAGCTCCAAGGTAAAATTTTCCTTTTTATTACATTTCATTGGGAAAAAAAGGACATCCAAATCTATTATTCCCACCACCACTTGGCAGCTGAAATATAGTTGAGTCCAAGCTTTCATTACTGAGGCTTTTCATATCCCTTTCCCACTATTCCCATTGTCCATGTTAGTACTTTTACAACAGCTATCGTCTCTAACCAAAGAAAGGTTTCTTTTCACGTGAGCCTCAACAAATATATAAGGCAACAAGGAGGGACCATATCAAATTTGTTTTATTGATCAGCTTTATCAAAGAGTGAGAAAAAGCGAAGAGGTATCAAGAAAGGGAGCACTGACCAAATTTTACTTACATATTTCCATATATGAATTATGACTTGATCACTTGATAATGTTTTCTATGTACACCCAAATTAGCTATGACTCCATTTATATATATTATTATCTGATAACCTCATCTTCACTGACGTCTCAGAAGAGACACTCTTTCAAGAGGAACTGCAAGCCACATGGGTCCTTTCCAAAAAGGCATTGCATCCTTTCATCTTCCCACATTCTGGGTTTGCCAAACAGAGGTTCAGGTCTTTAGGAGCTGCAGAGAAGGAAGAATATGAAACCAAGGAGAAAGAAAACAAAAAAGAGAGAAAGTATATTTTAGGAAGCAGAAGCTACAGAGAATTACCCTTCTTCATTAGCTGTGAGCTAATGACCACATCTTCCCTGCTTGCAAAGGAGAGGTGACAGGACTGTAAAAAGCATGGAGGAAGATTTCTCTTTATCTGAACTGTTAATTACTGGCATAGAGCTCTCTGAAGGCCTGATAGCTCTCTGTCACCATGAAGCTGATCTACAAAGTCATGCCATGAGCCACCTCCCCTCGCCAGACAGGTAGAAATCCTATTCCATTAAAACGTCAAACATTTTCATCCCATATTAGAATGAAAACTAGACTTACAACATTTCTGAGATAAAAAGGCAGAACATTTCGGTCTGAACCTTTGCTTAAAATAATATCCAGGAAGGCAACAGATGGAGGTTTAAATCTTATTTCTTTCTCATTCAGAAAAGGTCTGAAATCCAGATGTCCCACACCTTGAGTGAGCCCCGAGACACACAAGCATACCAAGCTCCAGGCTTTGCAAGAAAACAATAAATCCTGGTGCAGCTGCTACTGTTGAGAGATCCAGGTTTCAGGGTGCCTTGCAGCAAGCATGGTCCCAAGACTGTAGGACACATTGCAGGACAGATACAGCCATCACCCTGCTTAGACTCTATGAAGCTGAAAAGCTTCAGACAAGACAGGTATTTTTTGGGTGGGAGAGACAGAGACTTTCCCCACTTTTTTATTTTTTTCCTTTCAAGAAAAAGATTTCACTAAAACAAAGCATAAACGGTTGACTGGTTCTAGCTGCCACAGAGAGCAGCCCTGCCTCTTGCTTGTAGTGGTAAGTCAGCCACAGGGTGTGTGGCTCTGAGTTCTCATGTTGGAACACCTGGGACACCAGGATGGAATTGCTGTTGCAAAGGGAACCTACAGCTCCAGCTTGTAGTCAGTAGCTCTTCCTCCTGATTCCTGATGACTTATCTTCTAGGATTTAGATGCACACAGTTCAAATACATGATGTGATGAAAAAGTAACTGCATCACCTCCCCACAGCCCTTCTCTGACGAGTACCTATAGGCTGGAGCCAATTCAGTGTAACTGATGAATCAACTAATCAGTGCTTTCTTTTACCAGCTTTGCTGTAAATTCTTCTTAGGGAGGAGCTTGCGGTTGCAACTGAACAGTTCAGTTAGTAAAGATGAGGAAGAAGTGGAAATGACATGTCACAACTGTCAACTAATGCTGTTCTGTTATGGGACTGGTTTTTGGTTGGGTTTGTGTTTTTTTTTTCAGATTTGGCAGCCCACACTAATCAAAATGCTCTCTGAGCAGAGCATGGCAACATGCTGAGCAAGATCCATAGCAGAAACTCTGTACAGGTCTTCTGCATTAAGCTCTGCACACAGCAGAGAAAATGCATCACACAGAACTCCACCACTTGAAAAGCAGACATGGGAGAACCGAGGTCCATGCTGTGTCCAACAAAATATTTTCAGTAGCTGTGTTGCAGTCCTCTGCAAACCACTTTCCATAAGGAAATGCAGGTAGTGGGGATGTCCCAGGGCAGTGCCACAGGAACAGAGGGCAGCTGGAGGTGGAACCTCATTTTTTGAATGGAGCTAGTTGGTGGAGGCTTTGAGAAGCTACTCACTATTAGGCTTAGTTTCCTAACTATATGGTTCAAAATCTGGCTTTTGGGGACAACTTTTGTTCTTCCCTTTGATCTTCTTGATGAGGAAAAGCCATGAAGTGAGGAGGCTTCCAATCAGAACCATACAAGACCTGTTTCTCTCCCATCAGGCTGGAGCATACCCCTCAAGTTATCACTTCTTGAACAAGGCAGTTTCTGCAGCAATATTTGGTTTCTAGTCATCTGAACGTTCTAGAATCAGCAAAATCAAAGCATCCCAATATTATTCTGACATATTTATTTTATTGCAACATTCGATGTTCAGTTGGTGAAGGCTGAGGAGCTTGTTGGAACTTTAAAAAATAATCTCACCAGAAAAATGTTAAACTCTTGTACTATTCTCCCTTCTTTGCAAAATTCCAGGAAAATCTGCCTAACTTATAGAACTCTTCAATTTTAATTGAAATGGCTGAAATTTCTTCTTCCAGGTAGGCGTTTCCACATCCTGCAAAAAGATGTCTGAAACACATCAGCATGAAACTCCAGAGGAACTGTACTAAAGCTGGAGGCATCATATTTCAGATGATTATTTAACACATTTATTTAACGCATTTGACTTAGCTCTAGATAACTACTTAAAATTTAATTATAGTACATATATAAGACAGAAGCTCAAAAAAAATATTATCTGAGAAGTTAATTCCTGTTTCAGCTAGAGTACAAAGGTTTCTTTGGTGGTTAAGAGCTAACAAATCCAGTCTGTGTTTCCACGCACCCAAACCACTAGATCCCACCTGGAATTTTCAGAACTCATTATCTCTCTCCCCTGTTACAACACACATTTTCGTTGCTTTTACAGGCTTCATCTTGCTCATCTGTCTGCTTACTAAGAAAAACCACCAAAGCCACATTCCTACTAATACTATTCTTAGCTTTTTTTTCCCCTGTAAGAGTCACAGTTCATATGTTACCACAAAAGAGACTTACAGAAATTAATTGCCAAGCCAAGCTGTAGCTTGAACCAGGCTTGATAGTGTGAATAGATTAGACATTGTATAGTTACCTTTGTTTAGCCAGACTACATACCTCGAAGCCTAGTATCACATTAGCCAACAGACACCCAAAATGGGAGCTGATGGGGAGCGGTGACATACAAAGCTCATAATAAAACCATGTTAGAAGTGGTGAGGTAGCAAACATTCAGCCCATGTCAGACTGCAGCTAAAAATTAAATGCAGAAGAAACTCCTCCCCAGAGCGTAAACTTCTTCTTTTTTCTTCCATTTCACACCACCATTCCTGTGAATGAGCCAAGACACCTATTGCTGTGAAAAGCAAAGCCATATCACATGATGCTAAGCATACCAAGTAAGAGAAATCTGAAGCCAGGTTATCTTCTCTTACAATTTCTCAGTGCAAAATGCTCTGAAATAAATTTGTGTTGTAGAGTCATAGAAGTATACAGCTCCACGGGATTTTAAAAGCTATGAACTTCTTACAACTGTCCCAAGGCAGAATCAGCTGCTCCAGTGTCATTACTGGGAGATGTTTCTCACAATTGTTCTTGAAAACTGGCATCCTGTTCCTACAGTTACCATCATTGCCATCAGAAAGTGTTTCCCATTTTCAAACCAGAAACTTCTCCACTGCTATTTGCAAACCACCATTCCTTTACTCCACAGCAGTGCTGCAGCACCAAAACATTTCTCTTGTCCCTCCTCGGTCTCCCATTCTTTTGGGCTGAAAAGCCTTTAGTCTTTCACCATTAGATGTTATTTGATACATCCCTGATGACTCCTACTGCTCTTTTGTGAACTTTTTCCAGTTAGTGCCCGGCTTCTCAGCTGTTGACACAGTTCTTGACCTGGCTTGTTCAGTCACAGGCTCAGCCATCCTCCCACAGCTCATACTGCTGTTCCTAATGGCACTTTGCCCCCCACCCCCCCACCCCGCTCCCTGCAACCAGAGGGTAACGTTGCCTCATGTTCACCTGGTAACTAACTGCACCTCCCAGATACCTTTCTGCCAAACTCCTGCCTATTTAGCCCTTCCCTACCCGTGCCCATTCATCTCCTTGCTTCTGAGAAAGCAGAGCTTTGGACTTGTCTTTACTGAGTTACGCTATCCTTTTTCAGCCCATATTTTTACTTCATTGACATCCTTTAGAATTCAGATCCCTCCTGACATGTGCTCACAGCATTCTCACCTTGGTGTCATCTGCAAATTTAATAATCTGTCTCCATTTCATGAAGATGTTGAGTAGTGATGGACAAAAAACAACCTCTGCCAAATCTCTCACAGCAGTCTTCACTTTTGATTCATCAGTTTTCCAGCCTCCCTGTTGGCTAGGGCAGGTTTATTACTAATAACTTCACCTGCACTTCCCCTCTGATTATAAAACCCCTGCCCAGTCTTTTGTATCTACTTATGGTGAGTTAGAAATAAAGATATCACTAATGAAGGATGAGATTTTCTCAAGCACGAGCTATCATGCATAACTGGAGAGACCTGCAAAGACCTGTATCCAAGGAATTGCCAACCCAACTGAAGAACCCTCACATTAAACTGCATCAGTAGCCTCTGCTTTGACTTTTTTTCAGGGTTTAGCACATTTCATCTTTCATACTTTCAAGAAATCAAGCACTAACATACTCATGCAGTTCTTTCTTACAGCAAGGGACAGAGACAAAAACCAAGCAAGAGGAAAGTAAAAGGTCAATAAAACCCCCAATCACTGTAACCAAGTCTACAGATTAATCTTTAGGGAAAATAGAGCTACTGGCACTCTGTTGTTTGATATTTGCATTGTAAGAGGCACTTCTGGTTCAGCTTGGGCTTCTGCATTGTGCCAGGTGTTTAAGACCTGACTCTCTCACAACTGTTCCTCCCTAATTTGCATTACAACAGCTTCTTCACACAGTTTATTCCCTGAAGCATTAAACGCAATTAAAAGCATTAAAAAAGATCAATGTACATTTCTAGGGTAATATTCCAATATTTCTCCATTGGCTGTCTTATCTCTGGCTTTTCCTCATACTACTCTTTCTGTCTGTGTGAAACCTGGCAATAACATATTTAAGTGTCTTGAAGACCAATGCTTCTGCAAAGAACAATTGAAACTTTTTGTGAACATCCCCCTGAAGTGAAAACAATATGATAGCTACAGCTACAGACGTCTGGCATTTCTATGTTTGGTGGTGGTGGTTTTTTTTAATAGCAGATTCTTTCGTGTCCCTTGGCCGAGGCTTCTGGTGCATAACAGGTCACAGTGCTGGCCAGGCTGGCTCCTGACTGCTGCACAGGTGCCCCAGGCAGCCAGTCCCCTGGCCACCAACCAACTCAGGCAACCTTGGCCCCTGCCTGTGGCATGGCCATGGGTGAATTTCCCCACTCCAAGGGCTGATTTACCCATCCTTATCGCTGGCACTGCAGCATTCACCCGTTTCCCACAGTCAAGACTGGGCCCAGGGGATGAGGGAGTCAGCCTGTCCTTCTCATTTACCACTGCACCACTGGTCTTTGCCCCACAGGTTTTATGATCTACTTTGAAGTAAGGCATGAAAGGGCACAAACAAATGGGGGAAGGACAAATGGAGATCAAAGGCAACCATGGCAATGAAGATAAGATCAAGTAACGATGCATATCTGCCCTTGCCCAATTAAATGGCTGCAAATCATCTTAAAAATCAGCTGACCTTCCAACAGGTTCAGGGTTAATTATGTTGTGTGTCATTTGATTTTCCTACTTTTAATCAGATTTTTCTCTTTCCTCAGAGGTGTCCCAGCAGAAGCAATTCTGAGTGGAAACTACCTGTAAAAGGTCAAAGCTTTTGACCTAGTTAGCAAGGGCAGTCTGAAAACAGCATGGGGGAATTCGGGGGAGAAGTGGAAAAATGAGTCCTTTAGGGTGCCAGCTCATGGAAAGCAGAGAACAGTCACAGGGATCAGGTAAGGAGCTGGTGGTCTGAGATACTTGGGGTTACAAACCCAATCCCATTTTGCTAGGCAAGTAGCTCACACTTGTGCCAGGGCCTCACAGCTGCAAAAGGAGAGAGGAATTGTCTTGGGTTTTGGTGTGGGTTTTATTTTTCTATCAGAAACCAGAGAGACTAAAGAGTGATGTCTTTGAATATAGCTGTTGACAACACAGTACAAGATTAAAGGCAGGAACCTGAGGAAGAGATCTAGCACCATGAATTTGTGAGTTCAGTACAGCACAGAGTCCAAAGGGCTAAGAAGAGCTCTAATAAATATGCTGGAGATAAGGAAAGCAAGGAATTTAGAAAAGCCATAAGGTGGCCCTGTCTGCTGTGACTCACCATTTAATAAAATTAAGACTCAACCTCTTCTGTAGTTTCATGTGGATAAGTCACAACCATCTAATATAGATTTGGCTCAGCAGATCTCTGCTATCATTTCTTGCTGTGAAATCATATTATTCCAAATGCTTGACTTCATTACTATGGCGGATAGATCACTGCTGTTACAGTTCCTTTTTATGTATGATATGCACACCATTGCTTCTCTGCTCTGTTTACTATCCTTTTTCATTGCCTCCATCAGGCACAGAGTAACAAGAAACCCTACCGGTGTAATTTACTCTGCTCAGTATGCTATTTTGCTAAAATATTTTTCTTTCATATGGCATCAAAAATAAAAAAATAAATATGAAAATATTGCCATGGTTGAAAAATTAAGCTAATTAGGTAATGTCAAATTGGCAGCCATTCAGCATCCTTCAATTACCCCCCCTTGTACATATGCATTCTGGCATAGCCTTTAATTAACGTGATCATACCATCTTTTTTCCAGTGAAAACATGTCATTAAGTACCCAGGGTGAGTGAGGACCCAGTACAGAGCATTCTGCTTTCTCCTTAATGTTTAACAGGCTTGTTTTCTACAATCCTCAAAACCCTGCTCTGAACACAGACTAATTAATTTCTGCCTGTTTTTCTCCCATGCCACTACAGTACACAAGCACTTTAGAAACAACGTGTTAATTTTCATGGCACCCTGGTGAGATGGGCAAGGGGTAAGGAGGTGCAGGAGGTAATAATTTTCATTTTACAAGAAAAGAGTCAAAAATGTGATCTTCAATGGGGAGTAGATTCAAAGACAGACCCCCTGTTCCCATACCACCCCAAACTGGAGAAGCATGTATCACCCACTCCCAAGCTGGAGCACAGCACTGGGCTCCACAGGGATGGTGCATGCTTTGGTCAGTGGCAGAGCCACCAGGACAAGCCAGTGCAAATCTCAGGGCACGTGGCCCCACCAAGACACCCCACGGGATGCAGCGAGCTTAGGGAGTCCCAGGGGATGGCATGCACCAGGATTTATGTGCACAGGGTTTGTGCTCAAAAATGGCTGAAGTTTTCCAGCACAATCAGCTTGACCCAGAGATCTGGTGAGGAAGTGCTCAACTCAGGGTCTCGCACTTTAGGTAAAGCTACAGTCACCAAAAACAGAATTTGACAAGCAGAAGCACCAGATCACCACAATAATAAGCTCTAATCCTCATAATGAGAAAGAAAGTAGCATGTCTGTCCATATCCAAAATTGAGATTGATTTTGACAGTCTGACAGCATAGTTTTAATTGCTTTTTATACCACAGTGCTTTTACATACCCATATAATCAATTAGCAGAGCTGCCAGCAGCTAAACACAGCCACATTCATACACCAGCTCAGGGAGATGGACCAGGGTGGTCTTGCCTGGTCTGGGCTGCAGATGGGCTGGCACTGCTGTGGCCATTGCCACCTCTGCCCAGGACCACCTCTTGCCCTTACCAAAGTCAGAGGTACAGCCACCAGGGTCACATTAACATACACATCCACATCCATAGGCACTGGAAAACCTTGTTACAAAGGTACAGGTCAGGGCTATATCCAGCACCATGGGCTTGCTGATGAAGAAATCAATCCGTAGGAGTTTGAAGGACTGCACTTTAATCTTGACAGGTGAGTGGAGCAATGTGGGTCCACGATGTCCAGCTGGTGGCAAAGTGTGGCTGTGAGGATGAAGGACCCTGGGCAGGACGCTCTTCCAGCCATTACATGTTTAAGCATCACAGCTTGCCACAATGAGACCCCTTTGGCACGATGTGATTATTAAACAGCAGTAACAGTCAGAAACCCCAGAGCACTAATTATTTTCTGAAGCACTGACATGAAATTTTTACCCAGCTACTGTGAACAGACATGACTTGGTCTGAAACACAATGCTTAAAATAAAAATTCAAAAAAAATTGATATATGGGAAGCCAACAGCTCAGGCACACAGTCAAGTGGTCACTGGAGTCAGCTATGCGTGGCAGATCTGTGCCATAGACCAAGTGCTGTGGGTAAAGCCCTCCTGGCTGAACCTGTGAGGCCTTGCGCTGAACCGCATTAAAACCCCAGCGCTGAGTGACATTAATTCACTTTTATGACACTCAGAAGCAGCACAGTCCTGCACGTCCAATGCCAGTCTTTGGTAGCCAAAGTTTGCAGGAAAGCCCCTGCAACAAACATATGTGCCCATCTCTCAGACACCTTCATGATCACCTTCTTTAACCGAGTGGCAAAGTCACCCTTCTTTTTGCAGCCCCTCACCAGGCAAAGAAGGTGCCTCGAAGACCTATTGTGCTTACTTTCAAAGAAAGAGGGGTCAGCATAGGCTTCAAACAGCAACTGCTCCTTTCTTCTTGAAGTGGCCCTGAAGCAAGGACACATCCTTCTCAAAGTCAACGGAAAACCAGATGGCCCCCAAAGTTAAAGATGTGCTTGTAGGGCTAGACTGAAAAATATGCTTAGATGATTTTGAGTCAGAGCCAGAAACAATTCCTCCAGTTCATCCCTTTTTCTTGAGACTCATCACAGCAGCAGGTAGACAGCGATTTTCATTAAATCGTTGGTCTCAGTGTGAGATTGAACACATCGTTAATTACAGCACTCTGACTAGCAACCCCACAGTATTTCCAAGGAGAATGCAAAACCCTAATCCCCACAGGACTGTACCAGCCCACAGCAAACACCCTTGGGAATAGCACACAGAACCCTGTGAGACACAGGTGAGACAAATTGTTCCACTTGACAGCAAACACCATATTTTAATCTTGCTCAAAAAACCAGCCAAATGAGAGACATTAATTTGAAGGAATTAATGTACCTAATTAGATTCAAGTACCAAGGCAATCCATCTACAATTCTTATCCCAGTTTGCTAGCTAACAGGTGACTGCTTGTGCTGTAAACAAGCACAGAGTCCTACCGAGCAAAACCAAGCAATTTTCTGAATATTCTCATGGTAAGCAATCATTTTAAATCTAAGGACAAAATAGACACTCTCTTTAGAAAGATGTGTCTGCCTAACACCCCGAACACATGTGCTTTTTAAGCAGGCTCAAACAAAAGATTTTATATCTATTGATCAAGTGGCAGCAACAGGCTAAGTAAAACCTTCTACCTCTGTTTTTATGAGCTGAGAATAAAGAAAGTTACATTTTGGAAGAAAGAGTAGTAAACCATGGCTACCAACATTCGAATGACAAAAATGTCTGAGTGAATTCCACATGTCAGCCATGTGTTATGCTTTAATAGTTCTGCTCTGAGTCACAAGCACAAAAACCTTGTTATGAAACGCACGCCAGCCCCTGTGTGTGCATGCACACACCAGTGTGAACCACTTAAAAAAGAAAAGTCGTATTTTTTGTTGCATTAGTAGCACTGGCGAAAAACAGTTAATCTGAGATGAGGTGGGAGAAAATTAGCAAAATTTGTCTATGCCAGGGACCAAGGGTATGATAATTTGTAGTTTTAACGTTCACAAAGGATGAATTAAACCTGAAGAGAAATTAAAACACCCACTTGACAAGCAAGTGTAATCCTTTCAAATCCTGAAAGTCCAATCACACCCTGTGTCTCGAATAATCACTAGCCTAAATCACCCACACCCCTGCCATGTGAAACTCATGGAAGTCCAAGTAACTTCTAGCCCAGATCTTTCAAACAGCAATATTTATATTGTGGTTTATTAGGTCTTTTTACTATTTTTTTCCTCTCACATAAAAAGAATAAATATCTGTGGCACCAACGTTTAGCAAGAGCTGTCACATGCCTCATCTTCTTTCTGGCAAAGACACATAAAGAAGAACGATTTACTGCTCTGTGCAGTTTCTGGCCATAAGCAGGCACCCTCACTGTGTGCGTTCGGTTCTCCTGGTGCTGGGTGGTGGGCTTGCAGGGGAGCTGGCAAGCGAGATGTTGCCTCTCTGCTGTGCTCTGGCTTGGCTGCCTGCTCAAAGCAGGAGCCTGCACACAAGGGGAATCTACTTTGTCTCATCAATTTTTCACTTATCCCTTCCTCCTGGAACCAGTGCTGCCTGTGCCACGCTCCCATATGCTGCAATCAACCTGCTTCTTCCCTCACTCCATCCAGGCGTCCCTCCCAGAGGCAGAGCCTGTCAGGAGCCTTGGGACCTGGACCAATCGGTCTCAGGGAACTCACACAGCAATGAAATCCATAAGGAGCTATGGACCTTTTGCAACCTCAAGAATTACACCCCTGAACACCCACACCAATTGCGTATCGCATGTTTTCTTGGCCTATTTCAAATGCCCATTTGTATCTGGACATGCACATGCCAAGTCTATGTACCCACACATCCACCTGTGTGTGCAAACCTGTGCCAGACAGGCCAGTGCATCAAGTGCACACACACAAGTTGCACAGCAACTACATGCCAGGAATGCACAGACAGACCCACATTTTAAGGAAAATTAGGCCTTTAAAGCTATGTTTAAATAAACCAGGTTTAGAGGATTTTAGTGACTCCATGAAAGGACAAATGGGAGAGCGGCAATGAATTGGCCCAAGCAGGATCACTTCAGAGAAGGTCACACTGGTGGGCTGGAGAGGGGAAGAAAGATGAGCAAACTTCAGCTGTGGGAACGACAGCGAGACGCTCCTCAGCAGTGGGGCTGGCTGAAGGCTGCCTGCTCCTTGGAGCCTCCCATCCGTACCCCTCAGCTGCTGGAGGATAGCCGTCAGATTAAAGAAACTGAAATTACACTGATGCTGTCTCTGCCCTGGTCATGGAAAGCAAGAGACGGTGCTTGCTAAGTACCTGTGTGCTGACAGCGCATCAGAGGTTTCAGTTTGCCCCAGGGTGCCTGAAAAGAGGACAACCTATTGCTTGGGAGGTGGCAAGAGGTTTTTGTATTTCCTCCAAACCTCCCTCCACTGTAAAGCATGGACCTGGGAGCAGGGAAGGAGGGGTGTTAAACCACACTGGGAAAAAAAGAAAAAATTAACCCAACCAAACACATTTACGCTCCAGTCTTTGCAAATTAAGAATTGACACAGGAATTTGGACAGGTGCAGTGTCACCAGATCTGGCACTGGCAGTCCCCAGCCCTATATAGCTGACTTCTATTTATCTTACTGTGGTTTCTACTTAGCTGGGTCCTGCAGCCCTGAGGATTTCAGACTCCGAGTGGCTGAGAAGCAGCATCCAGCTCTCTGCTGTGGCAGGTGCAGGGAGGAACTGGCCACCGGTGCTGGGCACTTGCTCGGGAAGGAAACCTCTGCCCACCAGCTCCGTGTATGCCACATGCTCAGGGGGCAGGCACGGTTTGCCAGCCTCATCACAGCAGTGCTGCTTACCTCCCGTGAAAATGGAGAGCACCACCTTCTTGTGACAATGCCAGCACAACCCTAAAGAGCATGCAACGCTAGCAGCAAGCTCTTTTCAAGCATTACAAATATTGCATATACACCTAGCCCTAATTTTGACAACTCCTGGACAAACCCCCCAGATAAAACCCAGCTCTTTCTGAGCTGCTGCTGCTTCTAAGGGCTGCAGCGAGAGAAAATGCCCGAACGACAGGGGCAGGAGGTGCCTAGCTCTGCGGGCATGATCCAGTTGAAGGCCAGGTCATGCCATGAAGTTTGCAGACGTGTCACAGAGCAACACCATTTGCATGGGGTTTTTGGGGAAATGGGGCTGATAGGGGTGAAGCAGAGAGGGTGCTGCAGTGGGGAAGTGGCCGCACAAGGACAGAAAAGCCACACGAGGGAGTCACCACAACTCAGCAAAGGCAGGAGGCTAGTCCGGTGGGCTGAGGTGTGCAGACCAGGGCTGTGGGCAAGGGCCGATGTCAAAGGGCCATGTCCCTGGCCATGTGCAGGGTGGCCTCCAGGGACATGGGACATTGGAGGCTTCCTTAGTCACGGCCAAATAAGTGCTCAGGAGAGGTGAGACTGGATGCACCCCCCACCTGCTGCCCCAGAGTGGGACAAAGCTGCTCTGCACACACCTGCATCCCCCTGTGAGCGAGTTTTGCCAGGAGCCTTTCTACAGCACAGCCTGGCAAAATGAGCATCGACCTCCAGGGGTTTCTGTTAGGGGTTTTATTTTGGGGTTTGGGATTTTTGTTTGTTTGTTTGGGTTTTTTTTTTGGTTGTGGGGGGTTTTTTTGTGTTTGGGTTGGTTGTTTTTTTTTTGGTGGGTTTTTTTGTTTGTTTGTTTTACTGCGATTTTTCATAAAAGCCTACCCGCTTCAGAAATATTGTCATGGAAATAAAATAAAGTATGTGGTCACATACTGTTCTCTGGGGGCTGCTGCCAAAGCCGTGTTAGAATAGCTCCATCTCGTGGAATCCAGCAGCAGAAGCGGGGGCAAACAACGACGAGCCGGGAGAGAAACTGTAGGAAAATGTTGGCAACCTGCTCCTCGGCCTCATGTGCCAGCAGCGGCTTTAGTTCCCATCTGCAGGGGTTCTGCCAGTCCCGTCCCTCACGGAGTTTCACTCTGAGCTGCAGGTTTGCAAAAAAGATTACAAAAATCGTTGTGCAAAGCCAACAGAAATTGAATATTTTAACTGACTTTCAACACGTAACTATAACATTTGGACAATTACTGTATGATCGCACTCGGAGCTCACAGGAAGGTTTGGGGCTGTGTGGTGGCTGCCACACAGAGCTCCACGTCTGACCATCTCCCAGAGAGACTCCTTCTCCCTCCATCACTCCCTTTCTCCGTCAGTTAATTTACAGCTGCATTTGCACCTTGCTCAGTATTTCTTTCTTGTCTCTGTCATCTAGTTTCCCCTCCTTGTTTTGCAACTTGTTCCAGGAGTGTCTGTACCCCTGCATGTGTACTCATAAATTAGAGGGAACATCTGTACTGCAGAGCTCAAATATGTTCCTGTCTTTGGAAAAGTTTCCAGTTAAGATAAGCAACCCTTTCAATCATGAATATGGAGCAAGTACACAGCACTAAAACCACGAGATTACATTTTAAAATAATAGTTACTCCCTCTTTCCTAATGTAGTGTTGGATTTATTCTCCTGTTTACCCAAACTCTGAATTTTACCCTTTGAAAACAGAGTTTATCATACAAATCAATTTAATTCATGTCCTGGGCAACAAGAAGTGGATTTCAGCATTAAGGACATGCCCTTTTGGTTTTGCACTGTTACTGCTACTTAGAATCACCTAAGAAAACACAAAATATTTCAGGCTTTAGAGGTCTGACAAAGATCCCACAAACGGCACAAGACATCAACAGCCACCAGCATAGATCACTGAACACAGATGCAACAATCTCCTCAGGTGGAACTGCACTCACCTGCAAGGTGCACAGGTGATGAGAAGACGAATCACTCCTTGGGCCTCAGGGGAGCTCTGCAATTGCCTTGCCGTGCTCAGGGTACTGCAGGCTGCCTTAGCCAACAGTGCCCGCTCAGCATATGGGCACGAGAGCTGGGCTTCACTCTAGGAGACACTCTGTGCAGGAAGGCACAGCAGCAATCCCATACTGCTGGCCGTGATGAGATCTGGGCTGATGGCAGTCTAGAAATGGGACCTCAAAAAGAAAGGCCACGAAAAGGGCTGTTAACGGAAAATCTAGGCACAGTCATGGTTGCAGGGAGGCTCCCCAGCATAACTGGCCAGAGATACCTACTCTGGCAGTAGGTAACCCATAAAATCTGTTACAAACTCCAGCTCCTTCCCCTTTCCTCTGTCCTATTCTCTCTGGGCAAGAATCTTCCCAAGCGTCGGCTCACTCCGCAATGCTGGGCACAACCCCTCTGCACCAGACAGCACAGGATTTGGTCCAGTAGCAAAGTAAATGATGCTGCTTGTGCTGCTTAGGCAGATGAAAAAACAAGTGGTAAAACTAAATAAAAGGATAAAATGGGAGGTGAATTTTGGAAATCCTGCCTGGATCACAAGAATGTCACTTTCTCCCATTGTTCACCCCACCAACCTCCTCCAAAGAGTTATTTTCACTCATGTAAAGAAAGGCCACTTACACACTACTATAGCCCCACTAGCCTGTGTCATTTAATCAGGTCAGGCAAACCCTGGCCAGGGCAGGCTTACTGTTCACAAACAGCAGCATATTGAAAGATAGAATTATTTCTGTCACACCAGCACAACTTCAGAAACTGCCTTTTTGTTTATAAAAATATAGGGCCAGTGCCCAGACCCTTGTGTTTCTTTAAGACTCGCTCTTCTGTAACGTAAGGAAAATATACATCCCACGGTGCACTGCAGACTGACAGAGACATGTGGCTCTGCCCCCCTGCAGCGCAGCTCTGATCAGCATGGCAGTGTGAAAAATGTTCATGCACCGGCTGAGAACACTGCTTTAAACATGGTTTTGTCTCCACAAGGTGGTGATGATGGCCCCAGCCAACAGCCACCAGAGCCAAATGAGCAGTGGAGGCGATGGGGGCTGCAATGCTAACAGCCTGTGGATGCTGCAGAGGATGTCAGGTGGAGGAAAGGGTCAATGGTTCTGAACAGTCAACAGCAAAATAAGCAACAAGTTCCACTAAAGCAAGGAAACTATAGCTACGTCAAGATGAAAAAGCCTACAACTGATGGAAAGCGTGATTTAGGCAACGTGCCCCAGTGTGAGAGGAAGCATTGACTACCAGCCAACACCACCCCGGCGAGGCTTCATCATTGCCAGCGGGAGGATGGAGCCCAGCCACCACAACGAGCTGTGAGACATGCTGCTGCTATGTCCCTTTTGGGTGACAGAGATTAGCCATCGCAGGCCTTCCTCGCTACCGACCAAGCAGTGGCGTGGCTGTTAGCTGCTCCCAGCTGCCCCACGAGAGCATAGACTGCCGGGGTGTGGCCTCTCATGCATTGCAATACTTTTTTTTAAAGTTATTGCAAAAAGTGAGAGAAGACTATTTCTTGTTTATGGCTTTACTATGAAAGCAGTTGATATTTTGGAGGGATGCCAATATGGAAAGCATTAACACCAAGCCAAGCCACAGTATGAAGCCCTGATGTGCTTTCTCTGGTGGCAATGCAACCTTGCCAAAGACTGAGCTGCTGAGTGAAATACTTTCAAAAGACAGATCACTGACCTGCAGACAGTTACTGTGGCAATACCGCAGGGCATTTGTCTAGCTGTCTTTCAGGGGGCTGATGAGTGAACCAGCCTGTCTTTGACCTGGCTCTGACAAACTCATCAAGTCTAAACATTTGGCAAATTCTTCTTGCACATACCTTTGCAAATGGGGACTTAGGTGTTTGTTATATCAAAAAACAACTACATGAAAGCAGATGTCAGAGCAGGTGGGATTTCTGGAGTGAGTATCTGATGGAAGAAGTGACCTGCAGCTCCAGGTCTTTGGTATCTGCCAAGGCCGGTGGGCAGAGGCAGCACGGCCCCAACGAGGACCACCGTGGGATCACCCTGTGTGTGCAGCACCACTTACCTCATTTCCACATCATTAGTCTGGCTGAGTGGTAAGAATTTTCCCTGTCAAAATTAACTGATAGATACAGATCATTACCAGCACCCAATCACAGCCTGGGCTCCCAGCAGCCACACTGAGAGTGAAACCCTGAATTTCAGCAGCGAGGTTGGTTTGTTCTCCCATCAGCAAACCAGGTTGGTCAAGGATTCACACTCAGCAAAAAAGGCGAGATCACTGTGAGGATACAGACTTCAGTGCCATGTATCTGAAGCATGCTGAGGACAAAGGAACAAATGTTACCCTGCGTGCAAAATATATGTAGGGCACTAACATACTGCTGATGGGAGCAGCCCACGTTTTACCTTTTTACCTCACATGTATGCTCTTCAGGCAAAGACCATCAGTGCAAAATGAGCAAATAAGTTGTTAATATGCATGGAGGAGAAAGAGGGAAGAAACCTGAGAAGTAAATCAAAGCAGTCAAAACTGTGCAGAGACACCGTTTCAGGTTCCTAAGACATCTGGCTGATCACAGCTGCTGTTTTTTTCCCCTTGCCATGGCAGTTTTGGCAGCTTCTCTCACTATTCTCACCCACCCTGACCCAGGGGTGCAGCCTGCTGCTGCACTTCAGCGCTCTCCAAGCACCCAGGTAGAGGAGGAGAGGTGGCCCCCACTTGCCCAGCCCAGCCTCACTGGTGGCCAGCCTGCACCAAAGGGTCATGGAAACCCTCTCTAAGCTGGGATGTGGTTTGGGACACTTCCAGCCCACTTTGGATACAGCTGTGGTGCCTGGGTCACAGGTGCTCCTCACCAGTGTTTCTTACTTGCAAGTGGGAGGCAAGGTTTCTCTCCTTTCTTCCTGGAGCTCTACAGATGGTGGTTAATGTCGCTTAGCAACAGGACTTCCTTTTAAGATGCTCTTTTGTCACTTCATAGCCTCTGTGCCAAAAGTCCCTTAAATAGAACTGAACTCTCACCGGCTCGCTCTGTTTGGCTTTTTGTCTTTATCTCTGCCCCGTTTCCTCCCATTACAAAACTGATACCTGTGCCCAGCCGAAGTAAACCAAATCCAGCAAAAATGCGACTCCCAGCAATCAGTTCAGCCTCTCCATGCAAGGGCTGGGAATATCCTTTTTCTCAAAGCTGTGCCAAGCTACACCCAACAGAGACCAGCTGAGGAAAGGAGAAGCTCAAGGAGGGTTTAAATTCTGATTTTTTGCTTGCTACTCATGTCAGACTTACAGATGCAACTATATTTCTCTCTTGTCAGTCTAAAATCCAGTGTGCAAAATTTGCACAGCTCAGTTTGTCAGATTGTATTGTTTGGAAAGAGGAAGAACAGCTCGTTACTAATCATCGAAATCTGCATTTTATCTTGGCTTTATAGTAGTGATACAAGCCACGGGGAGTGAGAATACTAGGTATTTTTCTTGCTTAGCAGGGAACAATGTCTGCGTTTTTGAGACAGGTGAAAGTCTTACAGCTGTTTCACAGAGTAACAGGGGGCCTCCAGCACTGAGATCCCCAAAATATCTTCTGGATTTTTGAAAAATCAGAAGCTACTCAAGGAAGTTAGCACAATAGTAGTTGTACAGAAACAGTATCTGCAGGGAGACTGTAGGAGACATTCCCCTTTGCAGGTGAAACATGGATGTACACGACGTTAGTAACCAGTTGCTAATTCCTGTCAGCAATTTCCTTCCTGCATGGTGCCTTTGTCCTGACTATTTTCTGTTTGCCTTTGGTAGGACGTCACACAGCCTCACATGCCCCAGCTGTGGGCAATCTGGCTTCCTGGCTGGGGCCAGGAAGCCCGGTGTCCCCCTGGCCTCAGCAAGCTGTGGTCATCGGCTGAAAGTTTGTTCATCCTGCCTGCTAAAAAAAATAGCACTGGTGCCTCCCCTGGCCCAAGGCCAGGGGTTCCAGGACCTGGCACAGTGGCAGTGCCCTGCTGAGTGCCTTCACTATCCATCATTTTGAAAGCCGCCTCAAATATATGAGAACAAGCCATCCGTGTATTTGTTTGGGATATTTCTATACACGGTGCTCACAGCATGGCCCTGGTCACACTGTCTTTTTCAAGGGGCATGTAGATCACTGCCCGTGCAGGTTTTTTGCTCAAGTCATGGAAATTTAGGATTGAAGCTGTGGTGTGCTTTCAGCATTAACCTTAATGATCAATGCCAGAGGACAGAAGCTGGTGCTTCAGTCCACCAAGGAGCAGCAGCAAAGGAGAGGGAAAGGAATTCCCGGGCAGAGGAGATGCTGCAGCCTGGAGCCTCGCTGCCCAAAATGTGCACCAGGCATCCAGCTGTGGAGGGCAGTGCAGGTGCAACCCTGCTGCTCATCCCCCTTGTGTCCCCACCACTCTTGATGGCAGGTGAAGGCACATTGCTCATGTGCATGGAGAGTGTGCGCTTCAAAGCCCATCTGGCTGCTGTCTCCTGCCCTCTTTTAGGATTTCAGAAAAATCAGTTGCTGCAGCAATTGAAGCAGAGGGGTTTCCCATGAAGTCTAGTAAAGACTGACATTTTTTAAGGCAGCTTTTTCTCCTGCAGGTGATGATTTATGCTCTTGCTGCATCATCTTGTTTTAAGCTTTTCTGCAGAAGGCAGCCTGAGCCGGCAGCACCTGCTATGTTGGCAGCAGAGCCCACACAGATTTTCCTGCTGGAAAATGGAGGTTTGTTGCAGAACAGGTGGTCCCAAACCAGCCCCCAACCTCCAGTGCCATGTCTCCTCTCAGGGCACCACACGGCTGCAGCAGCAGACGGAATCCCACTGCCTCAAGGCAAACCCCCAGTCTGGGTTCTCAACATCCAGCATTTAAAGCAATAATCTGGATCCCTCTCTCTTTTTTGTGGTACCAAAAAACCCCCGATAAACAAGGAAAATCTTGAAATCTGTACTTCAATGAGATGATTGAAAATCATTTTAGTCCTTTGATCCTCTATAGACTGGTACTTTGGAAGCCCTGCTGTGTTACGTTGTCAATCCCTTCTTCAGAGCTACAGAAGACGCAGAGATTGATATGATTCATCTCTGAAGAGAGAATTAACATCTCATCGGAATTCTGAGGGTGCTCAAGTCTGTTTAATACATATACACAACTCACTGCACTTTTTTCTTTTTCTTAACGTCTCAGATTGATTCCGTTACAGTCATTACACATTTTTTCTGAGGCAGTCCTGGAAGAGGAGCGTTTTCTCAGGTTTGCCCTATCTGCAGCACCCCCAAGGGCCAAGCTTGTTGGAGGCACTGCGCTTGGTGCTCTGACCAGGAGCCTTTCCTGACGTGGGGGCTGGGCCAGGCCAGGCACAGGGCCAGCCAGGCGGATTCGACACCAGACAGGATTTCCCCTCAAGTTGACCAGCCATCCTCCTGGCCTGGGTGGAGAGACTCCTGTGGGACCAAAAATCCCACTCGGAAACAGGATCCACCTTTCTGTGGCAGAGGTGGGAACTGGCATCCCAAAACTTCAGCACTGTCAAGAGCCCACATGATGCCCACATCTGTGCCACTTGGCTGGGCTGAGGATCACTTCACCATCATGGTCCCTGCTAGGACCAACACCATGTCATTGCTGGTTTTAGGTGGGGGAAGGGCCACCACCCACATGCACAGTGCCATGGGTGACTCACTGCATTTTAGGGGAGGTCTGTAAACTGTTCCTTCTATCTAGCTTAGAAATCAGTTTAGAATGGAGAACTCTGGGGCATGTACAGTCCTCTCTGGGGGATTTTTTGATTGCAGGGCAGAGCAACTTGTTTGTGGGGTGGCACAGCGCTGGAGGGGCAGTGCAAAAGGAGCAACGTGCTCAGCCCCCTGCAGTGTTCAGCATCTCAGGAGCTCTCAGTGAAAAGCACCGTTGCATTAAAGCAAATTATTACCACTGGTGTTTGCATGCTTTTAAATTTCCCATCATCAGAGTGGGAAGAGTTTCAACCAAGCAGAGAAAGTAAAATTATCAGCAGAAATTATTAGCAGAAAAACAGTTCATGAGGGAACTTCCTCAGCAATGCCTGTGGTCTGATAGCACCCCTGAGCACAGTGATGAGGAAAGGAACAGCAAACACCAGCACGCAGAACAGAGACAATCCCTGTTTAAGGTGGGAGGTGAACCAGCCTGCAACAGCCCTTGCTGCTGCAGTTACAGAGGGGCTGCAACCTGCCCGGACCCACAGCAGGTGCCCAGAGCAAAGCCCCCTGCCAGCACCAAAACAGTCTCCTGCTAACTACTGCCATAAATTCTCACCCCTCCCCATTTTGCTTTACAAGCACAAAGAGCTAAATTAATCAGATAGGCACACATAATGAATAATTCAGATACCTCTAATCATTAGTAATTTTTACTAAGCTCAGCAATTGCTTGTGCACATAGGCAAGAAGAGAAACTTCAGTCACCCAATACAAATGATTCATAATGAATTCTTCATAACCCAAAATTGAGGCAGTCCCTGGAATTAATTATTTGCTTCACAAAGCCTCTTGTTTCTGCCAAAAACTTCCCCCCCCCAAAAAAAAAAACCCCACAAAACCCCCACCAAACCACCAACCCAAACTCTAGAGTTTTCTACTTCATTACATCGCATATAAATTCCACGACACATAATATGCTTCACTATACTGCAGGAAAAGGCAGGATTCATTTTGGCTGATACACCCTCCTGATTTGGAGGACTTTCACTGCAGAACAAGACATTCATCTTAAATCGGAGGTTTCTGGTATGGGTGATTTGAGGAAGCATTTGTGCCACCAGGGCTCATAGCCTGCCAGAAACAAGACACGGTGCAAGTGAGAGATCAAGCTGCTTCGTGCCGGGAGAGCACAGTGGGGATGATGGGGACACACCAAGCTTTAGCCTTTGAGCATTAGCATGCAAAATGGCAAATAAACAAGGAGTAAACATCCCAAACAAATTCCTCTGAACTTTTTGCTACCAACTGCAGGGCGAGCAGGATTTCCAGCAAACACAGGGCTGGCTGGGAAGGAGGCAGAGCTGTCAGTGGGATGTGGAGTGAGCTTTTCAGCTTGTCATTCAGATGAGTTATTTTCTTTTGTATTTTATAAATTAAGGAGGAGGTAAAAAATCACATTGGCACAGAAGCGTCCTAGCAGCAGGCAAATACAGCACCATGCCACTGGTGCCATGGCTCCTCTGTGCCCTCCAGCCCCAACAGCCCACTCAAGAGGTTTAGGTAAAGACACAAAAGTGGAGTGAGCTCTGCACTGGATGTTAAATGTTGCCCCTGCCACATTGACTGTTGTCCCTTCCCCAGCTGCTGGCAGGTATGAGCACAGCGTGGCTCAGGTGAAACCTAACAGACACATCAACTTCAGCTACCAGTGCAGCCGTAGCCTTCATACACTATTTCAGAGCCAAAGCCACTGATTTTGTGTGTGTCCTTGGCACTGGGGAAGTCTAGATGTCTCCATCTTCCTGGGTGTTGAGCTTGATGCTTTCCAGATCCATCTCGATAGCTAGAAGCTTCACTGATCAAGCCACCAGGGTGATTGGCTCCACCGTGCTGGTGCGCATTTGCTGAGCCCTGTACATTTCCATCATGCCTTTCTGTACTAGGTGGTGAAGAAAGAGAGCCACTTAAACCTGCTGAAAACAAAGTTGTCAAGCTGATAACTCAGCCATTTAAGAAAGGGGGAAAAAATGCAGGTTGAGCTTTCTGGCTACAGCTTGCACTCAGCACTGTCCTGGGCCACCAGGACCAGAGACCCCTGTCCTTCTGGGGCATGCGATCTACTCCTGCCTGCAGCTACCACGCCTGTGCCCATATTAGAGATAGTTAGAAATGCTGTCCTCCTCCAGAAAACTGATCATTATCTGTAATCTAAATACAAGAGGAAAAGAGTTGATTTTCGGATCCAGCTATTGCCTTTCAGCTTTACTGTTTCAACAGAGAAGCACGTTTCAGCATTGCAATCCCTTTTGCAGAAATGCAGGCACAGATCTTTTGCCTATGTTTGAATCGTTTTACAAGTTCTTGTGACTTTCATAAGTGACGTGTTCAACCTTGTTCAACTCAAACTTCCCGTTGCATTAAATTCCCATCCAGTGGGACGCTGCAGTCTCATCTGCCTTTTTCTTGCTCTGCCTCATGTTTCACACTGAACTGGCCTGTACTTTGTGGAGACATTTCACTCTACACAAGCATAAAGACCAAATTCACTCAGTTTCCATTTTTTAAAAAATCTGTTCTGCCCCCAAAAAATATCAGTGCACAGTAATTTGACTATATTTAAAGCACAGAAGTTCCTTTTTCACTCTGAAACTACTATTTTGTTCCCACTGAGCCCAGGAGGTTCAGCACACATTTCCTTATAACCTGCTTCCTAGCCAGCTTGCCCAGTTTGTCTGACCTTGGCTGCTCACTCTTGCTTTCGTTAAGGGAAGATAGCACAAGAACATCCATTTTAGCAACCTGCATCTCTCTGTAACGGCCTGTGATTTATATCTTTTGATTTTCACTGTGCTTGCCTGCGTTCACTGCAAAGCATCCAGTGCCGCAGAGACAACGTGCATGGCAATGAGTGACGGACACTGGTTCCCCTTGAGATGCAGGAGCTGTGTATGGTCTCTGCTGAATACTTGCCTGCTGGCGTCTGACTGTTTACAGTCTTCAGTGGGTTTCTTTCAGGGGATCTGAAGGCCTTTATCAGAGAAATAAGGCAGGTGTCTTGAGATATGCTCAGGGACATCAGTCACTGTCCCTTCTCTTCTCACACCTGCACATCTGTGTGCCCTCACACTCTCTCCTACTGCTGCTGGGGCTTTTGGGAGCCCATCAAACCAACACCATGCTTCACTTCCCGGAGAGCCTGATGGACGGTAAGGTTTTGTGGGGGTGTTTAGCAGATATCAGAGCTAGGCAGAGGACAGACAGAAGGATTTTTCCTCTTGTGCTGCACTCTCCATACAGGAATTTGTACACAGTGGTGGGGTGATGGTGTCTCTATTGGACATCTGTTTGATACCATATGAGAACAGTGAGAAAGTACCAGGGTTTTTCCAGGGGCAGGAGAAAAGGCTGACCGGTAAAATTTTTCCTTTCTAAGTGGGACACAAGGAAAAAAAAAAAAAAGGTAAGGATTTTGATTCAGTGAAGAAGCACTGTGGAAAGATAGCTCTATGCAGCTCACATTTGGGGCGAATAGCAAATTCCTCACTGAATTAAGCATACAAATCCCTGAGCACTCAGACTTGCACAGCGGGACCTCCCAGGGGACGGTCGCTGCTTGGCTCCCTGTGACAGCCATTCTGCGCCCCACAGCACACAGATTGCTTGCTTACTCACGGATTTGAACAGTAGAACACAGGCACTGTTCTCATTTTTAGTGACAGCTAAAATACTTTTTATCTGTCTATACCGCATGCCTCGGCAGTCAGCTCCATGGGCTCTTCTTTACTTATCAGTATCGAAAGCATCTGCTTTTCTGAGTTTGTTTTTTGCCATTTCTATAGTTACCAGCACCGTATTATTTTCGTAGCTCTAGGCTGGGCCCAAGTCCCCATGCTATTGCTAGGTGTTGTCACGGTGGGCAAAGGGCTGGCTTTCCGCCCCCTAGGTCGTGCCAAGTGCCCACGCATCAGAGGCTCAGCCATGGGCAAGGCTGGTTTGTCCCTCGCTGCCGGTGCTGTCCCTTGCACCGAGCTCTGGCCAGGACTCGGCACGCCGGGAGCACCGGACAGCAGAGGAGCCACACTGCCCACCCTCATGGGCATGTTGTTGTGACTGTCCCCTTCCACTTCCCCCCAGCTCTGCTGTGCCCTGGCAGGCGCCCCTCTGCCCCTGCCCAAGCTGCACTGCCTGCAGCAGTGTGGGGCCACAGCACCTCCCCACGCTCCCCAGCACCCTCTGGTCACAGCATCTGTGCTTAACGGAAAGGAAGGAAGTGTTCGCTTTACCCAGCCTGTGGCCTGCGACAATTGCTGCTCTTCTTCCCTCTCCAGCGAGGACACTGAGTGCTGTCACTGCCCGCCTGCCTCTCCTAAGCCACAAACGGGTGGAGACAAGGTTCAGTCTCAAACACTCACAGACCCATGTGAGTGGACAGACTTGAACCTTGTGCGCTGTCCCCCAGTGTCCCCACCATGTCCACCTCAACAAAACCCCGCTGGGCCACGTGCCCCTGCCCCACAGGGCACCCACCTGCACTGTCCCCCTGTTTGTCACAGACTCCAGGCTCCAGTGCGTTTCTCTCTGGACAACCCACTCCACTGCCTGTGCTTGCTCTCTTCTGGCTAATAGAATAGCTTTGAACCTAATTAAAATAATAAACCTAATTAAAATGGCCATATTGGCCAACCGTGCAACACGTGTGCTGACTTCCCCACAAGCAGAACGCTTCCGAGCTTCCTGGCAGGATATTGCCAAAGCGGCAGCTCCCACGCGGCCCCAGGGACCCACCGCTCCGGGCGGGCTGCGTGAGGAGGGGGCCGACGCGGCGCTGGCTGTGCCTGGGCTCCCCACCGCACCTCGGTAGCTGGGACAAGTACAATGCTCCGAGCATATCCACTGCCTTGAGCAGCATGGCAGGCTGTTTCAGCGCAGCACCCCTGCGTGCCACAGTCCCAGGCTCTGGCTGACTTTCACGCAATCACCAGGCAAAGGCAGGTCAGGCACACAGAATCTCCCTCGTATCCACAGAGTAGACACTTCTCTATATAACAGACCAATTTATTTCCAGTTAAAATGGAAAACCTTCATAGAAATTTTGAAGACTCAGCACATCAGCTATGATTTTTGTCTAGCCTGTGCTAAACCTTCTCGCCATCCTCTCCCTGCAGCGTGTAACTGCAGTCCAGATCCAATTAATTTGGACACGTTCCTTCTAGAAATATTCCCAGACCTGCTCTTTCGTAACTCCCCTCTGCAAGGTTTTCTTAAGACTTTCCTTAGAATAAGCTTTGTTAGAAGACTCATGAAATTCAGAATTTAAAACTATCTTGTAGGAATGCTTTTTTAGGGATTAATAATTCATCCAGAAGAGTAAACAATCCTCATATGTGCTAACTTTGATAAGAAAATGCTACAGATGAAACACACTTCAAATTAGTACAAGAAAGATTCAAGGCATTAATTTTTAAAACACTCCACAAAACCTCAGGGCTGTTCAGTGCAAGCCTGAGCTGAGGCTTCCTAGGGTTCTGGCTGCTGTGTTTTTAAATAATTCAAGATTCTGTTTGGTGGGGTTTTTTTGTTTGTTTGAAGTGCCATAGTTACCTATTTATATTTGCGGTACATACCTCTTGCAGTTTCACTACGTATTTTCCACAGATTACAGTAAATAAACGCTGTATCTGTGAAGGTTTAGGACTGAGGGAGATTCCTGAAAAACTACCTGTCACAACAGAAAACCTTGACTTCAGCTTCAACGTACTCTCTTCCCTCCAGAATTCAACCTTCTCTGAGCTCAAGTCTCTTATGTACTTGGACTCAATAAGGTACAGGAGCATCCTCACTTCTGCACATCACATTAGCAAAACCCTCTGCCCTTGCCAGAGCCAGAGCCGCCTGGAGCACACCACAGCAGCATCTCCCCTGTCTTCACAGGAAAACTACCAGTAGCGCTTGCAGACAGCTGGTGAAATATTTCGCTAAGCAGAGGCTGATCTGCTTGGGCAATGTCTAGGCTTCTCCTCTGATGACAATCAATTGCAGGACAGTGGGTGAAGCATGCATTTTCCAGATATTACTGCTGCTAAGACAGTAGTGACAGCAAAGTCACTATAGCACTTTTAAAATTAAGTTTTCTCTATTTTTCCCTAAACCTCAGAAAAAGACAGGTCTGGGCCTTGGAAATGCCCAGTTTTTTTCTATAGGAAAAGAGATTTTCATTTTATTAAGCTGGACACTAAAAACTTTAAGTCTCTCTGACTTCCATAAATGCCTCTTCACACACATCATTTCAGGGCAGCTTTTTCTTCTTACCAGGATCCTGTATTTAAATGTGAACTTACAAGTACAAGGCAAGCGTTGCTGGAAAAGGCATACATTTTTATCCTGGTGAAGGCAACTTAACATGATTTTTTACAGATATGAAGTGTAGTTTGAGTTATCACATATACCAGGAGAGTTTTGTGAGGCAGGCCACTGATGTTGCTTTCTGTTGCTTTCTCAAGGTGTCAAATCATCCGGGTGATGACAGTACCTTTCACAGCAACAGGCAGCTGCAGACAATTGTGCTGTCTGGAAACCTGTTCATGCTCCTCTCTGACACAGCGTTTGCTGGCCTATGGTCCCCGAAGCAGCTTGTCAATGCAGATGGGAATAACCAGTATGTCCTTTGTTCCAATAACAAATCTGGACAGCTTGGATACCCTCATCTTGGGCAGCAACCACATCTTTTCGCTGCAGCTTCCTCCCAACTGTCCCACTCAAAACCTCAAATATCTTGACTTTCAAATGAGTAACATAAAGGCAATCACAGCAGCAGATGTTCACATCCTGCAGAAGACCAGCAATGTAACTCTCATCTTTAAAGGCAACAACATTACATACATTGAACCTGGAGCTTTCCAGTTCCATTTCTACAGTTTGGACTTTGGGGGCTGTGCTGACATCCCTGGGGTCCTGGTGGCAACACAGAACTCCACAGCCCAGATCCTCTGGCTAGGAGCACTTTAGGGTGTGGAAAAGGAGCCCTACATAAGCCCAATGTTTTACATGGTCTATGTAAAATGTCTGTCAGGGATCTCTATCTGCAGCTCGGCACTTCAGAAACCTAAACGCTGACACGATTCAGTGCTTGACCAGGCTTCAAAAGCTGGACCCAGCTCAGCGCACTGCCCACCAGCATCAGCAGCATGACCTTGCTAGTGGAGTTAGTTCTCAATGTGAACTCCTTTGAGCACCTCTGCACCATCAGCTCTGCTGCCTGCCCCTCCCTCACGCACCTCCACGGGGAACTTGCAGGTCCTGCAGCTGGGCTCTGGCTGTTTGGAGAATCTGGCAAAGCTTCAACATCTCAATTTAAGTAAGAGTCACACTGAAAGCTTTGAGTGCTGTGACAAAGCCTTCAGTGGTTTAAGTAGTCTTCAGTACCTGAATCTGAGCCACAACATAAAGCTTCACCCCCAAGACATAGTCATTAGGGATGGTGCTAACCTGGAGCTGTTGGACCTAGCATTACACCTCTTCGCATCGACATTTTAGAGGGTCCTTTCTGAAATCTGCATCTCTTGCAAGTGCTGAATCTTTCCTCCTCCCATATTAACAATAGTGTTCAGCACCCCTTTCCAGGTCTGGAAAAGCTCATGCTCTTGGACCTTAGTCAAAATAACTTTGAATTGGGGATCATGCCAAAGGACAAACTGTTCCAACAGCTATCCAATTAAGAGGTGCTAGTTTTATCATCCTGTGAACTGACAGCAATAAGTGACCAAGCATTTCACAGCCTCAAGAAGTTACAGCACATTGATCTGAGTCACAACAGAATTACTGCGCTCAGCACAGAAGCATTTTCAAACCTCAAGAGCATCTACCTCAATTTTGCCCACAACAGGATCTGTATTGTACCACATGACAAGCTAGTGTCTCTTGCTGGCCATTGCATAATCAATTTAAGTTACAATCCTCTGGACTGCACCTGCTCCAATATTGGTTCAATTACCTGGTACAAGCAGAGTCTGGATAAAATTGAAAACCCTGAAGGAACAAGATGCTCTGAGCCCAAAATTGCTAGCTGGGGCTCAGCTGGCCACAGTCTTGCCCTCCTGTGAGATCAACACAGCAAGAATCATTGTAGTTGTCCTGGCTATGTTATCCTGTGGTGCCATCTTCATTTGGGGTGCTCACTATTTCAAGCAAAATTACCAGTGAATACAAGTTTATGATGGAGATACAGAAGAGTTTTACAGCAATTCATTGTATTAAGATGAAAGACAACTTACTGTTTGTGTTTGTGACCTGTACTCTCTTAACTTCTGTAATAACCTTTCCATTTGTATTGTAACTTTTAGAAAAATTATGAAAAAATTGTACTTGAGAACTGGAAAAACAAACTATGACTTGAGCCTTGAACATGAGTAACTTCTCTTATAGAGAAATCCCAGTTCAACTCAGTGTTTGCCCTGGCGTCCCAGCTACTACTGCCAAGGCTCTTGTAAAGGGATGATCCAAGGGCCATAATGGAAACCTTGTTGTCTTTAAAAAAAGAAAACCAAACCACCACAACTCCCAACCAAAAAAACCAACCCAACCAAACACCCAGCCTCTACCAAATGCCCTTGAAAACCAATGCTGTTTAAGAGCTGGCAGTATGTACCCTGTTCCACTAAAAAGAAAAAAAAAAAAACTTACTGTGAAAAGCAGACACAACTTTCATAGTCACGTAAGACCCATACCCGCAGGACTGACAGAATCAGCCTGTATCATGTCTCCAATATCTTTAAAATGTTTTTGATCCTTTGAAAGTTCCTGGTCGTTGAACCTCTGCCTGGCCATCTCTCACCCTGGGGCAGGTCCTACTCCTGTACTATTTACTAGACTCCACAGTAAGCAGGGACTAGCAACAGTTTCATATTCAATCATAAAACTTGTGGATTTGCTCAAGAATCTGCAGGTGCTTGGCATTACATTTGCTTGCACAGGGCAAGAAACCTCAGCAACAACAGCTGTCAGTCTTCCTGTGGCAGCCTGGAGTGGACTGTTACCTCCAGCAGCAGCCCAGGAGAGAGAACTAGAGACTGCAAAGGGGGCAGTGCAGTGAGGAGTGGCAACCAGATCCCATGGGTGCTCCTGACGCCAACAGCTACTTCACGTTGCATTTGGTGTGCACCCATGAAGTCAGAATCTCCTTGCTCCAACAGGGTATGCAACAGCTAGGCAGGAAAAAGAGACAGACTTATTACTTTCACTGAACAACCAGATACCTTATTCTGCCTTCACATGTGAATAAACCTAGTGGCGAGACAGGAGTATGTGCATTTGACCCAGGGTCTGACGGGAGCTTGCCATGCCTACTGATCTGCCCTGTGTTACCACAGCGTGATTGATTTATGGCACTAGTGCTTTACTAACAGGCTAACCCTGACGTATAGGGACAACCTTCTCGGAGGGTATGACCCCTCTGTCTCCACAGCAGAGCAGGCACTACATGGAGTCGCACCCTGCCCTGCAGGGCTCCCCAGTGCGTTAAGCCAGGAGCTGCAGCTGCTCCCGGAGATGTGGAAGGCCAGCCCTCTCTCAGCACTGCCCACACAGCGCTCCACATTCACCATCAGCTCCTGCCCCAAAGGCATTTCCTCGACATCTTCCTTCATAACATGCTGACTGGCTAAGATTTCAAAGATCCCTGCTGGACTAGGAAGTTTTTGCTGATTTCCGAAGATACTGCTGACAAGAAACCTTGCTTTGTTTTCTGCAGTAAGAAAATACCTTACTTGAAAAAACCCTTTTATCATCTCTTAGCAGATCAGATTAACACAACATGGATTCTTGCAGCTTTCAGATGCCTTCATGTCATGTATGCCACCTGCCTTACCCCAACAGCTTCTCCTCCTGCTTTTGTAGCCGTGTGCTACCCAAGGGCACGCAGGGAGAGGCTCAATGTTTCTTCTCCAGTTGCCTACAAACACAAGCAGATTTTTTTTTTATTCCTCCCCACCCCACCCCTAGATTTTCCTGACCCCGTCAGCAGGCACTGCACTCCAACTGCCCAGCTGCAGAGCATGCTCTGCACAGGCTGCATGTGTCAGATGAGCCCTTCCACAAGGACTTGTCTAACAGAGAGAAATGTCCCTGAGCAAACCACACTGCCTGAGGTGAGGACTCCCTAACTTACCGTTGGGAGCAAGGCAGGCATGCTCCTGAAGTCAGCCCAGGGTTCAAGGTGCGCTTTCCCCTCCCTCTGCAAATCTGACTGGTTAAATAAGAAACCTCTGATAACTGCATTGTCTAACAATCAAGCACAAATGGCAGTGTGGGTACCATCCAAGAGACACCTGCATCTTCCATTGTTTCCCTCTTAAATTTGTAGGCTCAGGAAAGTGATAAATAATGAAATTAACTGGGAGCACGACACTGTCCATAGCTTGGGACAGGCACAAAAAAATTTTGCTGCAATTAACCAGGTAGTAACTGCAGGAGATCCACAAATATCAGCAACTTGAGGTGAAAACTGCATTGGGCTGATGCTTTCTGAAATGCCTCTTCACTTTCAGAGAACTCAGGATTTAACCATCACCAGTTTCTAAAACGCTACCCAGTGCCTTGGCATAGACGCACGCAGACACGAGTCAGTTCCAACTCAAAGGTGGCCAAAAAAGGCGAAACAGCGAACATGTTCCTGTGCAATATATATTTGCACAGAGTGTAAGTACAGACTTCCCTGTGACTCATCCCTTCCCCCTTTATAACAAGTTGTTTTTGATGACCATACCTTCATCTGTTGCCTTTTTTATTTTCTCTTTGACTTACAGAGATGATGTCATCTCTGCTTTCTTATGCGCCTGCAAAATGCCATTCATAGGACACCATGTGAACGCCACTGCTGACAGCATATACTTTATGTTTCAGGATACACAAATCCTGAATACAGGGACTGATCATTCTGAAGGAAAATTTGTATAGGGCTGCAATACACTAAAAGATCCAGATTAACGTACTAAAACTTTTTGAAGTCCAAAGGTTTAGTCTTCTGGGATTACTTATCAATGATATAAATGGAAAGAGTCAGCATTTTTTTTTTTTCTTATAGAATTTGTTTACCCAGTCAAGCTCTGATCTGGTGCAGTCCTTGGTTTCCAGTCAGGCCTTTTATCTCCTATTTTTTCAAATACAGCTGGGAAGCTGGCACACACAGAGAGCAAGGGAATCACCTGAGGCGAATGGTGCCTAACAGGACTGAACTCACTACCATCCTGATCCTGCTCTCCCCTCATCAATTCAGTGCACCCTCTGCCAGTGCACCAGTTTTGCAGACCATCTGTGTTCTGCTGGGTTGCAGCAAGTTGGAAAGGTTGAGGGTAACCTGCAGCTTCTTCTCACCTCCTGGTTTCAGAGAGCAAAGCAGTGAAAGTGATGCTGCAACACTTCTACACTTGGCGCTGTACAGAGGAAAACCACAGAGAAAACAATCCCTGCTGGGCAGCTGTGCAGCACTACCGGCAAGGGAACAGTAAAAGCACATGTACTTTAAGACACCACTCCTCTGCAAGAAGTGGAAAGATGAAAATCAACAGTCCTGCCCTGTTGCTACCCAACAGCAGAGCAGTGGTTCCAGCCACTGCCTGAGACAAGATACTCAGCCACGCAGCCGCCCTCCACCTACAGACTACATGGCACTGCCTGATGCAAGCTCTTTGGCCAGCACGTGCCTTAAGGGGTGCACTGAGCTGGCCCCAGAGGGAAAAAACCAAACCCAATCACTCACCTCCAAGCAGAGCAGAGATGTGCCTTAAGTTACAGGAATAAAAGCAGTTCAAATGCTAACACAACAGTGTTTCATGCGGACTTTTTATTTCATTGTTATGCAACTGCATAAGTATAAATAATCGTGTTCAATATATAACAATTATGACATCCATAAGGAGTTTCTTAGAGAAAATAAGACTGCAAACACTTTATTGCACAGACCCTAACAATGTTTTCTTTTTTTTTTTTCCTCCTCTTTTTCCTGTCAGCTGAGGAATCTACAGAGGAAGTCTACAAAAGAACACATCAGATCTACAATCACATAAAGACTAACCAAATAGAACACTGGCAGGAGGATCTCTAACAGCTCACTGATAAGGTAAACACCAAACATATACTACATAAACACAAGCCTAAGCACTGTTACACTTCCAAAATGCAAAGAACTTATTTGTCAGAAGTGATAATGAACTATACAAAATATACATAAAGGTCTACCATAAACAAGTAACTAGATGTGCTTTAAAGGAAACAAGAGGATAGCTGAAAAATGCAGAAGACTGTGAACTAGGAAATACCTCCCAGACAGAAATGTTACTTCAAAGTGCATTAGCATTCATTTGTAGTAACTGCCAAAGCACAGATGAACTGTAAATGTTGAGACCATTTTATCTTTAGAACTGCTCAAAAAATATCCACTGCTCACTAGCTCCTCTGTGAATGTGAACACATCAAAGGCAGTATGAATGTTCTGGTGCCACATGAAAAATCAGAAGGACTTGTTTGTGGTATTATCTTTCCATGACAGGTTTGCTGTAATCCAAGTCAACTAATCAGTACAATAAAGTTTTCACCAGAGGAAAATGAATTCTGCACTCTGTCAGTTGTCATACAAACCTCCAAGTCAAGATTACACTGTGCTTGTATGAAAGATTTTCTAACTTTTGACACAGAAAGACAATCCATAAATCCTGATGAAACAGGTAGAGGCCTAGCTCTATTGTTTGTACAGATAACAGGAATAAGCAAAAACACCATTCTATTGATCCCCATCATTAAAACCCATGCATATGCAAGGGTTAAGTTGTAGTGCTTCTGCACGTATTTCAAATTTTACCTTTCACTCTTCAAAATAAACCTCCACACTAAAATGATTAAAGTCTACATATTCCACAGTATACAAAATTTAAATAAGGCTTAGCAAAAGTCAAAAGACACTCACATTCTAGCACCAAATAGCTCCAACAGGTTCCTTTGTTACAAAATGCTTATTTGATAATTACAGTATTTACTTTTTTTGCATACAAATAAAAAGGTTATGTTATGAAATGTATGGAGCTACTCAATGCATTTAGAAATGAGTATGAAACCCAGAATTACTTGCTAAAAACAGCAAGTTAGCTTACAACATAAGGCCCCAGCTATGTATTAAGATGTATTGGATGTCCTGAACTTTTTAGAATATGGTATGAAAACTTTTTTTCCTTTATACCTTATCATAAAATAGAAAAAAGCTACCGCTGTATGAAGCTATTTATGCAGATCTATACACCATGGTAATACATATTCTCTAAATGTATTAAAAACAGGGATGACATACTAGTACTGCAAGTCATGTGCTTATACTTGTGCCTCACACGGTAAAGGTCTGAATTTAAAAAAGCTCAAGGAGCTCAAGAGAGGACTGCAGCAAAACATAAGCACATGACTTATGCTTCAGAGTCTGAGCCTTGTCTGAGGTGCAAGTCACAGAACACACTCCCAGTAAAAAGATGAGAACCACCATGTCACCAGAGAACATGGCTCTTGCTGGGATGCCCTGAAAACCAAATGGTCCTCCCGTGGCTTTAACAACACCTACTCCAAGAGCCAGGCTTTGCGAGGCAGGGAGATGCAGTAGGGTCTTGTGTTAGATCTGGTGAAGCAGTCACTCAGGTACAGTACTATCAAAATTGGATTATTAAAAATACATGTAAAAACTTACAATAAGCCACTGTGTTTATGCTGTAGTAGTATTTTTTTTATCCTCTAGCTAGGATTTTTAGTAAGTAAGAATGTAGCCCGGTTTTGTCTTCCAGTTAGACCAATGCTTGTGCATGTCTATGCCAGGTCTGAGTTTTAGTAATTTGGTTTCATTATTTGAATATGGCAAATAAGTGGCAATGCAACTATCTAAAGAAGGAGAAAGTAAACAATGCAATCAGCAGCAAAGTATATATGCTACATTCAACCCCCAAACACATTGCTAGGTATTTACAGAGGAAATCTTTTCTTAAACAGCTCTCAGCTGTAAAGGTATTTTTGTACAAATACTATATGGTAACAGTTTTGCCGGTTACAATTGGGAAGGCATTTTGAAAAAAAGTCCTCTCTTTATATATCCCCTGTTCTCCCTCCTCAGTGACATGAAAGCTTTGCTGCACACAAAGACATGACACAGTGCTGGTTTAAAGGCAGTCTAATATATTGAAATTGTTTCAACTAGTCTTTAATTCACACCTGCCAGGTCTTACAGCTACTTCCTGTGAGGACTGCTCCGTGAAGTCTCCTTTCCTCGCCGCTGCCGAGCTGAGTCTTTGTCATCAGAAAGTGCGTTAGGGCGGTCAGGTATGGTTGCTGATCTAGACAAATCTTTACCTACATTCTGTTTTCTTGAAGCAGACTGCTGAGCCTGAACAGCATCTTTTCCCTTTCCATCCACAGTGTTAACAAAAAACGACTTTTCCAGATTTCCAGATTTCCCCCCAGGGTTTGAAGCAGGGTGGTGGGCTTCTACTACAACAGCAGCACTGTGCAAGGCCAGCAGTGAAACACTTTTAGTCATTTCTGCTCTACCGCTCCCTGCAGAAGAGGCGCTTTTCTTGTTTACCTCCTTGCAGGTTGCAGGAAGCTCAGGTGAGGCTGCTTTAACCTTTGCTGAGGATGCACTGCTCTTCGCTGAAGACAAAACAGGTACTTCTTGTCTACACTCAGAGAAACTGGCTGAACAGGTCAGTGGCTTTCCTGGTGTTGCAGCCACATGACAAGAATTCTGCCCGCTGGCAACCGAAGAATGTTTTATTGCAGTCTGCTTATTTGCATCCTCTGGCTGTTTTTGATTAACTTGTCCCTTCCCTTTTGAATCTTGAGAGCTTTTGCTACTTGTGGTCACTTTTTCTGCTCCTTTCCCTCTGGCATCACAGTTTGCAAGGCAAAGGGTAGGCTCTACCTTCCCACTGTCGAGCTGAACATAAAGTGCGTCAGTGCCTTTTTTTCCATCGGGTCTTTTGTCTGCAGAGATCATCTCATTACTAGGACTTCTGTCTGCCTGTTTGCTCAGCAAGAGACCGTCCTTCACAGAGGCAAACTTTGGAGACATGGGGTTTTTTTCAGTGAGATGAAGTTGCTTTTGATCAACAGATTCCCCCAAGCCTGCTGGTTCTTGCCTCTGCACCTTAGAACTCTCTGGGCCTGCTGGTACTGGGGTGACAGAAGAGGATTTGGGTTTGATGTCAGGAGTGATGCTGCTTATTCGGAGGGTGGCTACTGAGCTATGCTCCAAATTCACAGGCCTTTCGGCTTGCACATATTCATTGCTCATTTTTCTAACAGAGCCTGAGACAGAAGAAAGGGGATCTACAACATTTTTACTGGCATATTTCCCATCTTTCCGGGAGCTGGTAGACATCTGAATAATAGTTTCTTTTTCTTTTACAGTTGGAGTGCATGGTTTTTGAGACAGTGTCTGTTTATCCAAGCACTTAGCCTTAGAGGAACTTGTGTCAGAGTCTGGCTTGTGTTTATTACTGCTGCTTTCCACGCAGGTGGCAGCAGGTTTCACATGTTCTTGAACACCTATCTGAACATCTACAGCACAGTTTCTGCTTACAGTGTCTCTCACAGCAGAGGAGCCTGAAGTGTTAAGTTGCTGCCGACTAACTGGGCTCGACTGCTCTCTCTCAGTAGTTTGAAGCCTTATGTCAGTGAGCTGTTTCTGATCTTTCTTTCCTAAATCTTTGGCACCGTCCTTCTGCACAGAGGAAACCAGTGCAGACTTCCCATTTTTAGGATCAGTATCTGTTAAGGGCCGCATGGGCCCTTTGGATGGAAGAGCTTCACTCTTTGACTCTGCGATGGTAACTTTCTTAGACTCACTGAGAACTTTCTGCTTGGTTATGTCCTTCTCCACAGAACTACTAGCAACACTGCCATCATCTTTGCCTAGCTGTGTCAGTGATTCTCTGCCATCTTTAGGCTGTGCCCTAGGGCCAGCTGCGTGCATTTTTCCTTGCATCTGAGGTGGAAGGGCAAAATCAGCACAATTTTTTTCATTGCTTTTGATGTAGCTCGTTATCAGGACATCCGAGACAGGTACCTTCAGAGATGACTCCCTGATCACCTCCACCTTTGCAGGGATAGGCTCACAGCTTCTCTGGGCTACTGGCTGTTTGGCAGGTAATTCCTTTTTTATTTGCTTCTCTTTTCCTACAGCTTTTTCAGGAGTGCTTTGGACAGCAGAAAGTTTGGAGTACATTTGGGTAGTTTTAACACTCTGAGTAACACAAGACTTTGCCTCCACTGAATTGTCCTTTTGTTTTGAAGGGGAGGTATCTTTCTTCTGAACAGCTTCAGTAACAGCAATATGGCTTTTAGTAGCGTGACTAGACACCTTTTTCTCTGTCACTACTTCTGCAGCCACAGGGATGACTGTTGGTTTTGGAGAACTCTTGCTTGATTGCAGAACCTGAGGCTCTGATACAGTGACTTTGTCAGGTTTTGAACAGCTTGGCAACTGCTCTTTCTGACCAGCCAGCTCTGCCTTCCCACCACTCTCTTGTAGTGCTGTGGGTTTAGTAGATCCCCCACCACTGCTGGTGGTCTGTCCTTCTGGCAGCACATGCAAAGGCAGTTCTGTCTTTGATGCCTGAGGACCAGAAAGTAAGGCAATGTCGAGCGTGCCTTCTATTGGCTTCAAACAGGAAACAGACCTCCCATCCAGTTTATATTCTGATGGACTTTTTCTGACAGGAGCCTCAGTGGAAAGAAGGGCTGATTTTTCCACACTCACATCTGCGCGGCCATTCAAGGTCTTGAGAGGAACAAAAGAAACTGAGCTCATCTGAGCAGCATGCGCACTGCTGATAAATGTTCTACCATCGGCAACTGCAGTGGAGTCCTGCTGTATGTTCGTGGGTCTTCCAGTATTAAGTTGGAGGCATTCATGAACATTTGATGTCAGTTTGGGTTTTAGCACTGGACAGACACTGTCATCTTTTTCTTCCATGGACATTTTCTTTCTAAGATAATCAATATTTGCAAGTTTACCATCTAATCTTTCAAATTTGACAAATTCTTTTGTTGATACATTTTTATCTGCGTTTTCTCCCATTCCACTTAGCATCCTATCAGAGGACTGAGGTAGCACATCTTGCAGTGTACACGGAGGGGAAATTCTTTTGAAGTCGTAAGAAATATGACTGAGTTCATTAGGCAGAGGCCCATGACACATCTGTGCATCTAAAGCAACACCATCATTCAATCTCAAGTTTACATTCTTTTGAAGAGTGTCTTTGAGTATACCACCAGCTGACTGGGTCTCCAAAGCAACAATTTTTGTTTCAAACTGATTTGATCTTTCTAATACCTTCTGGAATGCTTTTTTGTCTCTTTCTTCCATTCTTAAGGTGTTGGGATTTTCTGGTTCACTGCTAGGTTCATGTATAGCAGCATTTGCTTTTTCAGCAAAATCTTGCTTTTTCATAACTACCTTGGCCTTCAGCTTCTCTCTGTCTAGCTCATCGATGGATTCCTGCCTACCTAATTTTCGGGAGATGGGTCGTTTCAAGCAGCCCTGCTCTGCAGGCCTGACTCGTGTAAGTGATGGCATGTCACATACATTCTCCTCCAAGCTCTGAAGAGTTATTTCCCTTTGACACAAATCTCTGTTCACTTCTTCTTGGGTCACTTCCAGACTGTGTTTTCGTGAACATAAGTGTTTCTTATCACCGCCATAAGAGGGTGCAAGTTTCTCTTCAGACTGGACTCTTTTCAGCAGCGGAGATCTTGGCGGCTCTGCACTCTTTGGCCTAACAATATGCCTTACAATAGTTGGAGGGGAGTGCATTTTGCCAGGAAAAGATTGAGCTATTTTTGTATTTCCAAGTGAATGTCCTAGTAACGGTGAAGGAGATCGCTGAGGGGATGTCGGCTGGGGTGTTGGAGAAGGTGTCCTTGCAAGAGGAGAAAGAGGAATACTGCCAGCTGATTTGCGTCTTCCCGATCTGTATCTTTGCCCACCAAGCTTCGGACCCAAGCCATGAAGGGTGCTGGGTCTTATGTGTCCTGAACCAGCCGGAGAATTGGGAGCACTTGAACTAGGCGAGCTACTCTGGGAAGAGTTAGTACCTATAAAAAAACCCAAACAAACAAACCAAACATAGGATTAGCAAGGTATTTTTAATCTTGTCTAAATGTTTTGGGAGACACAGAACTTTTGCTGGTCCGAAAGGCCTATGTGCCATCTGCTGCCACAATGTTCCAAAATTTGGAAGGTTCTGAGTGACCGGGCTGTAAAGCCCTCATCATTCCAGTTATGTTACTATTTCTCCCTTTCTCCCTCTGTTGCTTCATCCCCTGTTAATTACTGCTTCTTTCTATTTAAACAGAATAGCTAATACTTTCTGGCACTTCAAAGCAATGATTAAGGCTTTCCAAATAATCTGTCTTTGCCTAGGGATTGTACCACAGCAGACACCTTTAGTACACACTAAAATAATGACAGAAATAAAACAAGAAAAAAGGGCAGGCTTTTAAGAGCCAGAAAGATGTCTATTCCAGCACCCAACCAATCTTCTCAGCAATATAACTGCATTCATGAGTGCCCATGCTAGCTCCATTGTGTAGCAATATTTTCCTCGGTTCCATTCTTGTATCAGTCAGTCCCTCCTGGAGAAGCTTCTACCTTTTACTCCAAACTTGGGATTATTAGTTATTCAACTTACAGACACTGGACTTGGATTTAAACACTGGGACAAACCTAGTGGACAGTTCCCTTTTAGGTGCCTCTGTGTCATGAAAACAGCTTTGATCTGCCATCAGGAATCTTTTTCCCTTTTCCAGACAGAAACCAGCTCTTCAATGAATATGTATGTCCAAGCTGACTAGTCTTAGCAGAGTGCAACAGATCTGGGGAGTTCATAAGAAGTAGAATACACTTCAAGTCTTTTTCCTCTGCCCTCTACTCATTCACACTCACCAGATGGAAAATCAGGAGTAGAGCGGTAGCTTGGGGTAGGTGATCTCGGAGATAAGCTGTGAGTTGGAGACCCAGGCAAGCTCTCCCCTGATGAAAGTGATCGGTTCAGGCAAGAGAAACTTCTGCTGGTGTGAAGAAGAGGCGAGGGCTGCTTGGCCAGCTTCTTGAAGAGAGATCTTCTCCTAGTGCGAGAAGAGCACAGCATTAATTGGCAGTTAAGATGCACAGAACATACTGTTACCACAGGCGACTCTGGCAAGCTGACACCGTTTCTCTCTCCTGTTATCCTGAGAAAAGCAAATATTAAACCTATTTAAATGAAAGCAAACCACACTTCAGAGCGTTTATAAAATAACCTGATTTGCAAATAGGTGGGATAGATACTGTAACTAAATCTATTTGTACTAAAATTTACTCCCTGTATTTCAGAAGAACGATTAGCTCCTTGTGAGTATACATCGTCACTTTTTTTAATTTAAGAGCCAATGAAAACTGAAGCAATATCTATAAAGTACTAGCGATGTATTTACAAAATAAAATTCAGCTTATCATCAAACTAAAAATTCCCATAAACTTAGCATTAGAAAGTTTAATGGAACAAGTACAAAAAAATATACTTAAGCCAAATTAAGATTTAACCTCAGTTACTTACTTTCTTCACCATATCTATGTTTGTGTCATGCAAAATACTTAAAGGTTACTGTAACAGATTTAGGCAAAACAGGATTAGAAGGATGGGTTACAACCATAAGATCTCACAGAAGAAGGTAATCTTTATGTTGAAGACAAGAGAGAACTGTAATAACTTCATATTTAATTATTATGTATACACACACACAGGAACATATTCACCATGAAGCAAAAGGATTACTCACCGCTCTAAACTCTCTTTCTTCTTGGTTTTCTTACTGCGCCTGACCATTCGGCTCCTGTAGCTGTTTCGCCTGGCAGGTCCCGTCTTGATGGAAGTGTTTTCAAAAGGGGTGGTTGTTACCGAGACTTTGTTACCACTCTGCCAAAATGGAGGAGGAACCTTTAGGTGTGAGTAATACAAGACAACTTCGCCTTAAATTAAAGCTACACCACAAACACGAACGCCACAATAAAGAACTCCAGCATACGAGTAAGAGCTGGCAGTGTAGGGAGCCCTATGCAGACGTTGCCAGGCTAACGTATATAGATAAACAGTGACTGGAAAAATCTCAAATTCTGCCAGATTTCCTAAACCTCCCCTCTTCCAGCTTTGGGGCAGGGAGAAATTCCCGTTGTAGCTAGACAGGAGGAGACCAAGGATTGACCAAGACTGCAATTTTCAAGATGGAAGCTTCTACAGAAACATCCTATTTCCCAAAAGAACAGCTGTCACTGTGCAGTGGTCCACTCACTGGCCATTCAAGTTTCAGGATACCAAACTCTTAGAATGATGACATGGAGGAGAAAACTTAATTTTTGTTATCAGTCCCAAACCATCCCTTACCTTGTTCAAAAGAGGTAACAAATATAATTAAGATAAGCTTTTTAGGACTGCCTGCATGAACAGCTGACTCAATGAATAAAGCCAACTGTAATGATTCCATGCTTATGTTTTAAAAATCCGTACCTCCTGCGCAGCGCTGTATACCACTACAATGAAAAACTTTTCAAAGGAATTCCAATTGCCCAGATTAATTTATAATACAGCACATTGGGATAAACAATCTCTCATTTTGAATTTACTCTTGTATGTAGTGTGCAGAGTTGTCATGCTTCTCTTTTTCTGTATCTAACACAGAAAACAACTGCACCCCCACTTGCCTAAGATTACAGAATTTTCTGCTATACATTCCTTGCAAAACTGGAAAAAAATTCCTCCTGGTTTCAGAGAAGGAAAACAAAGACTTATGGAAAAGTGTATTTTCCATCTTTCCTCAGCTCTATGTATTTCCCTGTAGAGGAATGAAGCTGGGTTAATTAACATTGATAATATACAGCTGCGGGTTGGCTTCAAGGGCGGCAGGTTGGCCGATGTAGATAAGGTGCAGCTGTGGCTGTTCTGTTAAGGGGTTGAGAGCCAGTGAAGGGAGAGCTGCCGAGGAGGAAGCGGGGAGAGGAAGAAGCAAGAGAAGAGAGAGCACACGCCCTGGATGAGGAGAGATGAGGAAAAGGCAGCAGAGGGACTGGCATGAAGAGTGTGCTTGTATGAGATAGCCAAAGACCTTGTTGCAGCTTGATGGTTTGGAAAGTGCTGCAACAAATTACCTGATGAAGATGGGGGGAATTCAAAAAAGTGCTTAAAAATGTCAGATTTTTTGAGAGACAGGTATCTCTGTGTCAGTGCCTCAAATGTACTTCAGCTATGTCATCACCAGTGCCAGTTTTTTTTGGAGAAACTAAAATCATAACAGGGTATATGAAGTCACTGATCTTTCTCCAGATCTGTGCAACAGTAGCTTAGCATTTGTATTTGACAAGCACAAAATGTGGTAACTGATGTCTGAAAGAAACATACCCCCTCAATCCTTGGTGAAAACAGCAAGTGCTTTTGTATCCCAGTTTTCCAAGGCTTACCTTTAACAGCAGCTCAATGACTTCCGTGTGAACAAGACCATGCACCAGCTCTCCATTGATATGAGTAATCAGGTCTCCAGCTTTTAAGCCTGCTTGGTAAGCCGCACCTCCTTCTTCTACATTCTGGAAGTTAGAGATGAAAAGAATATACAAAAAATGGACTCCTGTTTAACCTTCATACTTTCAAAAGCAGGCTTTGTTTAACAAACTCCTTCTGTAAAAGCAGCTGGCAATGAAGAAAGATTACAGATATACAGGTTATATAAAGGAAGAAAAGAAGAAGAATTGGACCAATCGTTTCACCACCAACTACTTACTCAAACTTTGTACTTACACAGGACTGAAATGGTTTCAAAGCTCAATGAAAGACTACCTGTTGCTGCTGGTATTAAGTAAGCTCTGTATAGCAGTGCAGTTTTCATGCATGATAAAGAAGGGGTGATTCAATCCCCACGGCAAAATTACAGGAATGAATGAAGTTAGCATTTCTCAGCACCAGTTACTATGTAATTAAAGCAGCAGTCACATGCAGTACCCTAACGATGATAAAAATTAACTCTACCATATAGCTAAGGATTGTTTTCATTTGGTTCAAATTCACCAGGCTGCCCATTAGAGGGAAGAGCGCAGCACAAAGGTGACAAAAAGACCAAAACAAACTGAATTATTTTGCAGGTGGCTTAAATAATTTATTATGCCTTAAAAACAGCTTTTGAAGACTTTTAAGTCATGCAACCATTACTGAAGCCTACAGTGCTTACAGAGCTCTCCCCCCCCCGCCCCCCCCCCCGAAACTTATAGTATTTGGAAAAAAGCCAAGGTTTCACTTTTACTGCAGTGTACCGTCTTCTTCCCTTCCTTTCATTGATGTGGTGCTATGCCAGTGGCAACAAATCCGATTTTTTAATTTATTCCACTATCAATTAAATGTACACCACTCTCAAGATGCAATGTTCTTGACAGATTAATAGCTCTGAGAGGTAAACAACATGATTGAAAAATGAGTAACACACTATCACATCAGTAGCACGGCTACTTCAAAACCTAGAATACCTATTTAAAACAAATTACTGTACAGAACTTCAATGCTTTTTATATAGTTGTGATCAATTCGTCAAAATTCTTTTAAGTTTAAATTTTATTATGTATTTATATATAAATATTATAAATGTTTATATTATATATTAAGTTGAAATATTTTAAACACACAATTTCTGTATGTATAAACTATATAAAATGTAATTTGCTATCAACTAGATTATAAAATTAATATATACTTATTTACATAAATGTATATTTATTTTACAATTATGGAGGTTGATAACTAATGAGATGCAAGAACTGCTGCCTTTGTCTTTAGCCTGTCTCTCACTTTGTTCAGATCAGCAGCAAACAGAGGATGAAAAATACATGATTTATTCAAGACAGTCAATCTTTTTCTTGTGCCATAGAATCAAAGGTATTCACAAATCCAAATGATTTGCACATTTCTACACAAAAGAAAGTCAGTGCTTGAGCTCAGCCTACTTGCATCTAGTAAAATACTGTTGACTTCCATGAATGCCTTAATTGATGCAATTTGATAAATGGCATGTATATGTATTTCAACAGTTTCTGTTTACAGTACTTAGACACGGCTGTTCACAATTGCCAAACATGCCGAAAGTGAAAGGGAACACAGAAGGTCAACATTGTATGTAGGTACCACTTCTGCCAAAGGTGGCTCATGTACAGGCACAAATTTCATTCTAAGAAAATTTGTTTGGCACAACATCACAATTTACACAGTAACTGTCAACAAATAGATACCATAGGTACAAAAATAAAAAAACAAATACATCATCACACTTTGCTGTGACTATATACAAGCAAAAAAACCTATTACCTACCCAAACAATATGGTGTACAGTGTAGATATCGCTGTCACCCACGTAAACCCTGATTGCTCGGATGGTGAAGCCATACTTTTTTCCTGAGCTGTGAACTATTATCGGTTGATGAGAACTTACAACAGCGATCGATGAATCACGGCTGGGAGATGAATCTCGAGAGGATGAAGGATCAGATGACAGGGAATGAGGAGACATAGGACTTCCCAAAGGAGAAACACCAAACACATCTGGAAGAAAATAATCTGCCCATTAGCAGACATTCTGAGCACACCCAAATACAGACACACAACATGGAATGTGCTTAGTTTTATGACACCTCTGCATCAAAATACACCATTTTCTTTGCAGGAACACTCTCTCTTCCTCAGTCAGTGTGTATCTCAGTGAAGAAGTATAAACAACAACCAGATCTGAGAACTAAATTTTTTTCCCTGCAGTGTAAATCGTATTTTATAATGCAAGGGCTAACTCGTCATATGTAGACCGCTTTTTCCTTTTAGATTGGAAACACACAAATTGCTGACTTTGAAAGAACGGTTCTCAGCCTCTTCCTAACAAACAATTATGAAAAGAAAATCAGTTTGGTGGCAGATGTTACTGTACACCCGAAACCATCCCCCAAATAATCCAGCAGTGCTAAACAAAGCACTAGCTGGTTTTCTGGTTTCAGTTATATATAGGTATAGATAAAAGACTGCCATAATTAAACCACAATATCTAGTCGGTATACAGGACAGCAACTCAATGTTTTTACCAAGCTTCCATTTCTACATTCTGCTACATCATGTAAGACCAGAACTTCTGGCAACAGTATCAATTATGGCTTTGTTTTATTTCATTGTTTTGAAAGCACTATGTGCTTGTGCAAATGTAAATACAATTGCAGCAGCATAAAACTGCATTTTTGTGACTGTAACAGTGTGACGGCTCTGCAAAGGAATGCAGCCCAGAAAGATTCCAGGTTTCGCATCCATGCCAAGCCATGTCATGTGACGGCAGATATGCTTTGACAGCAGAGGTGCTACTCCCTGGATGTGAGTCACCAGAGGCTCCCAGAGATCAGCATCACTGGGTTAATGCTGAAATCCCAGGAAACAGCCAAGCCCTGAGGGCTTGTCACTGTCACCCTCCAGCTATTCTTGAAGCTGTACATAGTCAGCTACTTAAAATGTAAGCTACACCCCTACTGTAGGACGGGCCAAGGACTGAAGCCTGCATCCTGCTGTGCATGCACATGGTCGAACAAAAAGTAGTGGCCACTAAGAGACATTTTTGCCTGTCAGAGAAGGTCCCTCAGCTCTAATGTGACCACATCAACTTGTTGATGGACTGCACCATCTAGCAGTGCACGTGAAAACAAACAACAACAAAAAAAACCAAAAAAAAAAGGCATGACACAGAATCCATTCCGGACTCTCCAAAATCTTGCGTTTATGTCATAAACCATCAAGTATGCATAAATAACAGTATTTCAAACAAAAAGATTTGTATCTACCTCCGGGGATCATGAGGGACAAAGCACTTGCAGACAGAGACTTTGTGACTTTTCCAGAGATCTTCTTTTTCTCTGTGTTTTCTAATCGCTGACGAGCCACATGAGATCCAACTTCACTGGGTAGCTTTGAGGTGCTATCTGTACTGTCCACACCCTCACTTCTTCCATTTATCTGATCTAAGTGCTCTGGAAAACTGCCAACTGTACGGAGAAGAAGGGTTGAACACATTGAGGGAAAACTGGAGGTCAGGGAGAGGAAATGGTACATACAATTGTGAGATAGGAATTTTTCTTTCTGTTGACAAGTTCGTAAAACAACATTACAGAAATATGAGTAATTATTTCAGACTTACAGAATGCATAAATATTAACAGAATTAATTGAAGCAACGGTTTTTTGTAGTCACTGACTAAACTAAGAGACAAAAGCTGAAGTAAATCTGGTATCTCAGTATGCAGCTCTCACCTTAGAGGACTTAATCATACATTTATTTTTCATACGAACTCCTCCTGAAGTAATTGAAAGGCTCCCAGCCTACATAAGTTGCTATCAGCTTAACAAGTTTTCCAAAATCATTAGACACTAAGTTTAATTATATTTTTAATTATAATATTTTGCTTTTATTCTTTGGGTAGTTTTCTACCACAGAGAAGAAAGATACCTGGCACCGCTATGCTCAGTATTACAACCATATTGGTAGTAGTCTGTCATAGGTAATGAACTTCCACAACACTGAATGGAGGAAGAACTAAACGTTTCAAACAAACCTGGCTTTGTGTCACATGACCTATCATATCCTTTTCTCCATAGAAGGATCCTGCAAAGGCTCTACTGTCAAGTCACTGTTATATTAACTTACCTAGCAGCCCTCCCGAGTCTGTGGGGAAACACCAACATTTGGTGTTTCCAAATGTGTTGAAACTTTCCCATACATGTTTTCGTGAGGTGTTTCTAGCTTGAGCCTGAGCCCAAACCAGACCCCTCTTGGGATGGCTTTTTTTAAAGCAGTCCTGAAATACACAACTTAAATCCATGAATGCTACTGCTTCTAATGTCATCAGTCAAGAGACCCCCTGTGAATTACCTGATAGTGTGGAACTGCTGATTGTACTTGCTGGAGTGGTGACTTCAGGTTCATCTTGCACTGTTTCCTCGCTCACAAACGCAGGCTTTTCCTGTTCCTCCCGTTGACCCACTAAGCCAGTAGAATCATCCTGCTCTCCTTCGGCTGATATGGCTAACTTTGGAAGCAAACCAGTACTGTGTTGCTGCCTGCTCCTCTCAGTGTCAGACGAGATGGATGTAGATATTTGTTGTCTGCATTAAAAATAAGCAAACTCTCATGCAGTTATTCAAATGAGGAGGCCTGCTACCTGGCAAGCAGGACAGACTGCTTCCAGCACCTCCTTATACTTACATTTCAGAATATTCTGAACTCCAGCTTAAAGATTCCACAGAAGGCAATGTTACACTTTTTGTTTTGTCTCCTGCATCTTCCTTTTCCTCACCTTGTGTTTGAGTGACTCGGTCTATGCTACTAAATACCTATTACAGACAAGAAAAAAAACACAAACCCCCTGACTCATCACTGACATATTCAACACAAAAAGATAATGCAGGAAAGCACATTTCAGGTTCTACTCTTCATGTCCTAAACACCTATACAGTATCTCAGAGTGCAAATGTCAAAATTCTTGAGACTTTCTAGATTTCCAAAAGTCTGTGTTCTTAAAATGCTTTCCTATTTTGCTCTCTTGGCTCCTCACATACAGGGTCAGGAATAATGCCTCTTCTCATTATGAATTCATCAGCTTTCTCCCCATTTCACTGGGTGAACCAAGAGAGTATAAACATCGTCTATAGCCTTGGGGTTTCTACATCACAGGCTTAATGCATGTCTTGGATTAATTCACAACCATAAAGCCAAGCAAGGCAAAAACCCCCTAACCCTAAGATACTGACTTAGTGTCTACCAGTCAAGTGTGGAAAGCAGAAAAATTTATCTGAATTGACTTTGATGTTAAGAATAAATTACTTGACTAAAAAGTTTAAAAAAATAAACTCTGGACATTGGACAATCATTAGCTGTTAAACAGCACACAGAAATTGTCACATATATTCTATAGTCTGAGAGGCTCAGCTAGAGATGTAATGACATTAACAAACCAAACTATTACTGTGGTACAGAGCTTTTAAAAGGACAGAAGTTCACAGAATCACAGATTTAGGCTGAAAAGGACCTCTGTGGGTCATGTTGTCTAACTCCTCTGCACAAGCAGGGTCACCTACAGCTGGTTGCTCAGGACCATGTTCAGAAGGTTTTTGAAGACCTCCAAGGATGGAGACTCCACAACCTCTCCGGAAAACCTGTGCCAGTGCTTGATAACTCTCACAGTAAAAAAGGGTTCCCGTGCGTTCAGACAGAACCTCCTGTGTTTCAGTTTGGGCCTGCCTCTTGTCCAAGTTATCTTCAAAGAGACTGTATCTGAATTTGAAAAATACCACCAAGACAAAATAAGGAGTTTACATAGAATCAGGATAACTACATCCACGATTCCAGTCTCTCCTCTTTCATGCTATCACAGACACAATACATACATGGTACTGCAAAACCAACATAAAATCAACCAATTCCTTAAAGGAATCCTTACAGACAAACAAGGTACAAACACAGACTTGCCAAATACACCTTTAAACTCAGTTCCTAAAGTAGGTTAAAAGGACTTTTTAAATGGAAAGCTTTTGAAAATCACTCCTGGATGCTATACTAAGACTAAAAGCACACTCACTAGGCATTCCACTTCCATTAGTTCCTGCCAATTTACCCTCCACAGTATTTTCTGAGCATATCCACTCTGCCACTATTGGCACCCCTTGTCCAGTAACTTGCCCAGTAACAATCAGCTCTCATCTCAACTACTGAAGTACACTACCATTTGGACAGTCAGCTTTACCTTCAATTCACAGCATTCAAATCGCTCCCTCAAATCCACATCTCTCCCTGCCCACATTATATCATGCTAACCACTATTTTGCTTTTTTCCTTCAGTCTAACGTCATTTAATTAACAGTTACCATAGGCTAGTACTTCAATCTTTTTAATGGCACCATCTGCAAGATACCCAAGACACAACTGGAGAAACATGCAAACTATGTACAAGGAAACCCATCTAAGAAACACCCATTAGCATTTAACAGAACAGTCACCCTAAACTTTCTCTCATGCTATCACGAATTTTCTACAGAAAACATGAACCTATTTATACTATTTTCTATTATCTTCTAAAGGATTCAAGAAATCACTTTCCTACAGAATCTTCCCATGTTTTGATTTAATGGTATTAATTTCATTCTTGCTTAATGTCAGTCAACATTTCTTGAAGAAACAATGCCCTATACATCTCTTCCATATCTAACATTTACGAACTCTACAAAACTAGCAAAATGTTTACGTACATAACGCATACTAATATTACAGAAGTTTTTACTTACTTTTGAAAATCTGTGTGAACATGACGAAAACTGTCTTATCTCCAAGTTAAAATCTTCATCATTGGTATCATCTTCTTCCTCCGTTTCCATATGGTGGTATCTCTCAGAGCGAGCTATAGACAAGGAAGATAAACTATTTCAATTTATCAGGAAGGATGGATACCAAGCTTTAATATTAACTGAAAGCATAATTTTATTCTTAGGATTATTCCTGCTGAAATGTCAAGCCACCAGTGAAATTGCAAGCTGCCAGTGATTCTGATAAAGGAGATTTTTCAAAGCAGTAAGCACAAGTCAAAGGCAGCGATTATTTAAACAGGGCTTCATCACATTCTTTTAGTGCCATCAAACACCTACTGTCAAAATAACTTGTGTCATCTTCAGACTCCAGTTGTGGAATAAATTCTGCTTTCTGCCTCAACAGACCATTCCAGTCAAGGCTCCTGAAGAACTGATGCTGCTTTACTTCATATGCGCCACCTGGGGGAGCCACAGAAAAACACTGAGCAAATCATACCAAATACTCGACATTAATTAACCAAACGCCTGGCCAAAAAATGCAAATTATCATGGAAAAGCAAGTTGTTGCTGCAGGCAGGAACATTTACTACCCGTTTCCACTAGAATCCCCTAAACCTTTCAGAGCAGCTCCCTGTCCCTGACTACTTGTGGTCATTCCTTTAGCAGTGGTGGCATTCTTTTATCATCTTTCCCCCTTGAACATTTCTATTTTTCTGCATATACAAATTGTTATCTGTCAGCTACACGTTAGTCAGAGGCATCAGATGTAGCAGCAGTAGTGGTCATTATAAAAAATATAAATATGTGCCCTAGATGAGTAAGTACAAATTAGAAAGTAATGAAAAATGATTCTTAATGTTCAGTGCAAATACCATTGGCTGACCAGGAGCTCCTTTTTGTTTTATGGCAGTAACAAGCAACTCTACAGGAAATACCTTATCATTTATCTTTTTACAGATTACTGCCTACTTGTTATGTGTGTTAAATAATTATACCAGTTTCAAGTTAAGAAACAACTACAAGAACACCACAACATACTGGAATTTTTTGTCCTGTAGAGGTGGGAGAGGGTGTTATTAATAAGCATAAATCCAGTTCTAAAAACTGAACAAGTACCTGCAGCAGCCAAGAATTTCTGCCAGCTTGGTTGTATTTGGTTTATGTGGCAAGGTTTTGGTAGTGGGGGGATGCAGGGGCAGCAGCTGCCCCCATGTCTGATAAGAGCCAGTGCCAGCTGGCTCCAAGATGGACCCACCACTGGCCAAGGCTAAGGCAACCAGTGGCGCTGGTAGTGCCTCTGGGGTAACAAGAGTAAAAGATGCTGCACAACAGCAGCTGGGGACAGGAGTGAGAATATGTGGGAAGAAACACCTCTGCAGACCCCAAAGTCAGTGAAGAAGGAAGGGCAGGACATGCTACAGGCACCGGAGCAGATTCCCCTGCAGCTCCTGGGGAAGACATGGGAGACAGGCTGTGCCCTGCAGCCCATGGAGGACCCCGCGCTGGAGCAGGTGGATGTGCTTGAAGGAGGCTGTGACCCTCCTTGTAGCCTGCACTGGAGTAGGCTCCTGACAGGACCTGTGGCTGCGTGGAAGAGAAGCCCAGGATGGAGCAGGTTTGCTGGCAGGACTTGTGATCCCGTGAAAGACTCATGCAAAAGCAGTCTGAGCCTGAAGGACTACACCCTGTGGAAGTGACCCACACTGAAGCAATTTATGAATAACTGTAGTGTGCAGGAAGGACTGATGCAGGAGAAGTTCTGTCGACAGTTCTATTCCATGGTGGGACCCCATGCTGGAGCAAGGGAAGAGTGTGAGACGGAAGGAGTGGCAGAGACAACATGTAAATGAACTGATCACAACCTCTAATCCCCATGCCCCTGCGCCACTTGGCAGGAGGAGGTAGAGAAACTGGGAGTGATGTTGAGCCTGGGAAGAAGGAAGGGGTGGGGGAAGGTGTTTGTAGATTTGTTCTTATTTCTCATTATCCTACTCAATTGCTAACTGGCAATAAATTAAATTAATTTCCCCAAGTCAAGTCTGTTTTGCCTGTGACTGTTAACTGCTGAATGATCTCCCGTCCTTATCTCGGCCCATGAGACTTTTGTCATATTTTCTTTCCCTGTCTATAGTCTAGTTGAGGAGGGGGAGTGACAGAAGAGCTTGGTGGCCAGTCAAGGTCAACCCACTACATTGATACAGCACATAAATTCCTCCACATCAAGGCCAAGTCAGGAGAGAATCACAGAATGTGTGAAGTCAGTGTCAGAGTTTCTGCATTGGGTTCTTTGCTCTTCTGACTGAACCAAGGAAAATTCATAAAAGCCAAATTTTCCCAAAGGAAACCAAAATCACATCTCATTCTAAGTCACTAGCCAAGGAGTGAGTATTTCTCTGAGCGCAGTAATGGGATATTAAGTCAGAATCGTATAATCCTTGATTGGTATCAGACACTTCAAACCCAAAGACATCTTTTTTCTATCGTCTTCCTTCTTTAAAGCAAGTATAGAATCTACCTCTTCCTTCAACTTGACTATGCCACTCAAGTCTCCTGAGCAAATACACAATTACAGATTTCAAGGAGTGTTATGCAGCTAGCTAGTATGTATTAAATAAATATGGCTGTCATTTGAAATGCATGGTGGAGCCTGAAATAAACTGTGCTATTTTCCATGTCCCACTGCAGTCTCCATTTCTGAGTTGCTTTGACACTTGAAACCTTGCTGTGGTTTCTAAACCTCCCTCAGTGCTTCACAGAAATGGCAGCCTGGTTTCCTTCTTCAGACTGCCAGCTCTTGAGAGACCATGAATCATAGAACCATGGAATTGTTTAGGTTGAAAAAGACCTTTTAAGATTATCGAGCTTAACCATTAACCCAGCACTGCCACGTCCACCACTGAACCACATCCCGAAGTGCCAAATCTACAGGTCTTTTAAATACCTCCAGGGGTGGCAACTCAACCACTTCCCTGGGAAGCCTGTTCTAATGCCTGATGACCCTTTTCAGTGAAACGATTTTTCCTAATATCCAATCTAACCCTCCCCTGGCACAACTTGAGGTGGTTTCCTCTGTCCTGAACAGTCAAATCAGCCCATAAACAAGCTGCGCAGGTGCTCCGTGTGGCGGCACTCGCCGTTACAATAGTTAAGCCGGCCTCATTCTAGCCAATTCACTTCCTTAACCAGCTGTAGCAAAAGAGGCAGAATTTGCTACCTACTTCTGATGCAGTCTCTCCCACGGCAACAGTCTTGAATTACTGTGTTTACCAAGAAAAATCATCCTGGCAATGAAACAACATTCCTGAAAGGAATATACTTAAAACAAGGGAATGGAACTGGTTGTGGCTCTTTGTTTTGCCTTTGGCAGCAGTGCCCTTTGCAGTAGATGAAGCAGGCAGCAACTGGAGAAGCTGACTGGGGTGTCACACCTCCTTCACTCTTAACTTCTTCAATGCAGGGCAAGGGAGAACAAGCTTTGCTGGATGCCACCTTCATCTAGACCATCAACTACATTGAAGTCTAAGGGCTGTTCACACAGGTCCCAGATGCTCTGGGGGCAAAGGATACGCAGTTCACTCATCTCAGAAATGTCATCATGTCCCAAAGAAAGACCTGTTGTTTGGGACTGTGTCAGAAGTACTTGGGGTCTGGGTTACTCTCATGTTTCCCCTGAGCGGCTGTGGTAAGGCCAGTTATGAACTGATTCCTAAAGGTCTTTTCTATGTTAGCTCTAAACAAATGCAGCACAACGTGACTCCTGGACTGTTTTGCTAACAATTTTCCACGTGCTGTCATGCTGACTCAACCTGTCACTTCGTTTCCTTAGTACCACCTATGTATTTATAATTCATGGCATACAGTGTTCACTATAAATAAGACTATACATTTGGGGTCTTATCTGTAGAAGTCCTTTTTTGCTGTATTTCCATAGTGCTTTGCCCGGTGGGATAGCAGTCAGTGACTGATGCTCCCATACACTAAAAATCACATGCAATGTTTCTCACCACTGCCTCTCAACCAAATTCCCAAATAAATACTGCTCCATCAATGAACATGTAAACTCTATTACATAAATGCACAGTGCTTTCAATAGCCTATGCAGGCTTACTGCCCCTTATACCACATAGCATTTTGAGAGGAGAATCTGACATCAGCACAGCACTGAACAACCACAGTGGAATAAGCTGACACCTTTTGTTCTCACTGATACCCATCAACTTTCTTAATATTCACTCCTTTGGTTTTATTCTTTTTTGTGCAAGGCAATAGTCCTTGCTGAATGAGAGTGAGAAGACCTTTCGTAACACAATCTCAGCCACTTCTGAATAATTAGTTCAAGTATTATCACCCACCCTGAAGCCTGGAGGAACTGATTTGCCAGGCTAGGATACTCTGGAAGAAGGAAGGATCAGTTGTATATTGACTTCCCTTCTCCATTTCCCTGTTTAATACTGTATTCATGGAGCCCACTCCAATGGCTAACTGGGTCTCTGAGAAGTTTCTGGTTTATTTATAAAATGAAGAGAAGAGTAAATATGAAAGACCACATGTATTCACCAAAATAAGGACAGTCATCATCTTGTTAGGATCATATTACTGATCTGAATCTATAAAATACCCTCTGCTATAATGGAATATTGTCATGCTACTTGCCCTGACAGATGTTTTCTGGGCAAAACAAACAGGTGAACAGAAGCTCCCAGTGTTGAATATAGAACCTATTTCTAGCACACTAACAATATAAGATAGTGCTTCCTAACCTGTTCCAAGTCTTTCCAAAGGATTCTGCCTGAGCAGTAGGGTAATCAGGTCCTGGGCATCTGGAGGTGGTGCTTCATCCTTTTCAGGCCAGTTGATTTCATCTAGCAAAACAAAGTTGTTTGTTATTACTGATGTCTGATCCCAACATCCAGCAGACACTGTGTGAAAGCTCTTGTAGTGAGCTAGCAGTAAAGTCACATTAAGAAAACTTTTTCAAGTTGCTCTCTGTTGCATACCAACTACTTCTGATTTTTATACTCCCTACACATACTCCATGAACATATTGTTATGTTCCCATTTTCCTTGGTAGTATCCTTTAACCCAAAACAGCGTTTAACAACATAACACAGGCATGCTTGACTCATGGAAAACTATTGCAAAATATTAGCACAAAAAATTGTATGCTGTCCCTTCTCCCTGCCTGCCCTGCAACCCCTCAACCCCAGCAAAAAAAGGTCATGGTCTACATTTTAGTTCTGGTTCATGCAGACTGCTGTTAAGATGGATGCAGCTGACCTAACCCAGGCAGTCACTGCTCACATCTGTAATCCTTCTCTAACGTTAGAAGACTCACTGCAGTCACTACTCCCATGACTATGGGCCAAGAAACTGTGCTCTGCTCTGAAGAGGTAGATGCCAACGGAGCTTTTTTCCAAGCATCTCATACTTCAGAGGAGAACCACCCCACTCTACAGATTTCTTATAAGACTTTTGCACGACCTAACAAGTTTAACCTAAATCACACAGTCAAGATATCAAACCTTGCAGTATTCAGGTAAGCCTAAATAAAAATTCTGCCCAACTTTCATTTAATCTAAACAATGGAAAATTGCACCAGCTTCAATATGAGCATGAACTTTGTAACAGCATACACAGCAAGTTTTGTCTGAGTTTTAGCAGAAACAACCTTCGCAAATGTAATATACTGCAGATTTAGACAAAACTGCCTAAGTTTCTTGGGACGTACCAGGATTTTGGCTTCAGAGAACGAGAATGTTGGGAGCTAGGAAACTTTGTTATCATTTTATGATCTAGATCTTTCTTTCAAAATGATCACTATTGGAGAAATACTCATCAGAAGCTACACACAAGTTTAATCTTTGTATTTCAGAGTTTAAGGAAAGGTACTGAAATAAAAGGGCATGACATGTAATCTGTTTCTGGAGCATTATTTTTAACCTAGATCATTTCAGGCATTTAAGTTTACACCGAGGCCTCACACAACTGTATTCATGCAACTTGGGGGCAGGAAAGGCAATTTACAATGAAGAAGGAGCATCGTAAAATGAGGGGGCAAGACTTTAAGGTAGATTTTCAAGTAGAATGTAACTTTGACCCACAGAAACTGGAACTGAAGTCTAGGCTATAATTTGGGATCTTTAACATGGCTTTTACAGTTGAATACTAGGGGCCCATGTATTTTAGCACAGGAAACTTATCCACAGTAAGAATGATTTCAGTAAGGATATTCAAAATAAAAGAGAAGAAACTGACAAGTCAACATCAAAACAAGAACCTAAGCTGACCAACAGTCTGGGAAACTGAGTGGGAATAGCTCAGGTTTACAAACATACACTTCTACAGATAATTGCTGCAAGATAAATGGACACATTCAAACAGTTATTTGCATAAGTATCAGCTAGATTGTAATACATGACAATGTTTTACAAAATGTAAAATTAATGCCACATGCAAAAGAAAGTTTAAAGTGCGAATTCGTCATTAATTTTTGACTATTCCTTCCCTTCTCCCAGTCAGAGAGCATAAAGATAAAAACACATGTGTATGTGTCTGGAAATGCAATAAAAACATGAGTTATTTCCATGTTTGCCTGCCTACGGCTTCCACTGCAGTTTCAATCTGATCTGGAAAATCAAGCATGAATATGCATCACAGCCATGAGGCATCCCGAACAAAGCCAGCATTTGCTGCTTGTGTTAATTAAACAGTTGATTCTCCTTGCCACTCAGGCCTCAGCATATCACATCAGAAAACAACACTGTTATAAATCCATGAACAGCTAGAATGTTGTATAAAGAGGTCATATACTAGAGGTAACTTGCAAATCCCTCTCATTACAGTTACAAACAAGACCAGCTTTCAACTTCAGAGATGAAGGAAAGCAAGATGATGATACAGTGTCTCCTTAAGTGCAAAAGGGGATTTGTTGCATTCTCAGAGAATAAGGAACCAGAAGTGCAGTTAGTTTTCTGTCGGATTTTTGTAGGTTTGTTGTTGGTTTTGGTTTGTGGTTTGTTTGGTTTTTTTGGGGGGTGGTGTGGTGGTGGTTTTCTTTTGGTCTTAGCTACTGGACCTTTTAAGCAGACCATAAAATGGTACGGGAAATACTCAGTAACAGAGGTATCATTCTGTTAGACTTCTGGCATAAATAGAAGCTCTCAACATCTATGCATCTGGGAAATTTATGAAAACAGCAGGTAGGATAGTAAACAATTCTGTTTAATTATCATTCAGTTTTGCCACAAGCCACATAACAATACTTAGGGTCAGCTTGCAGGTTAAGATCTAAAAGGTTATTGAATTTTAAATGGAAGAAGAACAGCTGCTACAGAAATAACATTACACTACAACAATCACCAATGAAATCATTAACAATCTGTGAATTGAATTTGTTTCCTTCTCTTTCTCATTATTTATTATTCAGGAGACATTTGTTTTCCCGTTTTATTACACCTTTGTTAATTTCTTCACTGTGCCATGAGGCATTTTCCCATTTATGCAAATTTATTTTAACCATTTTTGCTCTGGTATGATTTATTTACAAAAGACTGAAATCACTGTGCCATAGTGGCACTACTTTTCTACTAGTACTGCTTTTCTTTTTCAAACAGTGCAGCTTAACCATTGTATTCTACCGCTACTGCATTTCTGTACTTAGCAGCAATATGCAGTAAATTCAGCTTTTAATCCAAATTTATTCTTATTGCTTTGACAGCAAATAGTGTATTACAGTATCATGGTAATTGTTGTTTTCTGAGCAAAACCAGCTTGAAAACCTAGTCTGTAAAGTTTTAACTATCTTCACTATTAACAGAAACTGAAACGTTTCACAGCACACAAAGAAATTTGGGATTTTTGTGATGGTCCTCACCACTAATGACTTGTCCAAACAGCTCTTCTGGTGTATCTCCAAAGAATGGCACGCACCCAACAAGAAATTCATAAAGGATAATTCCCATAGCCCACCAGTCCACAGGTTTTCCATAACCCTGTCTCAGTATCACTTCAGGAGCTATGTATTCAGGGGTACCACAGACCTAAAAGAAAGAAAATAAACATGATGATGAAACAAGTCTAACTTGAGCTATGTCACATCATTTGTAATTCTTAAAAAGTACAATACAGAAACATGGAATAATGGAATAAGTAGGCTTTAGTCTGCTGAGTTTACATCACAGCTACTGTTTTTAGAATGACCTAGCTACATTTAGAGGCATCATAATCAACATTTGTGTATCTGTCATGCAAAGAACAGTGTGTTTCACACACTGCAGTCCATCATGGCAAATATTTTATTTAACTTAAATACATCCTTTTCTTTATATGAAAGTTGTGATGGTTTTTTTCTGAAGTTTTACAGTGAACAGATTGTGAGCAATAGTAATGAGGCATGCTTAAAGGGAAATGGGCCATAGCAAGGATTTTAGCACCCTTGGCTGTACAATGCATCATGAGCTCCACAAGCACTCTGCTGAGACTTCTGAATTCCTTATAAAAACAGTTGCCCATTTGTCTCTCTCACAGATTCACTTGCACACAATTAGATTGTTCATCTTACTAATAGATCCTAACGTAGAAAGAAAAAAGTGTAGAATAATCTGCAAGGCATCAGTAAAAGTAACTGACGTACACAGTCGGAACACCAGTGTAGGAATAACAACAGTTTATGTTGCATTCATATACTGTTCTGTAATGATGGTATCATGGTACATTCTGCTAGCAAAACATCACTTTGTTTGAACACTCAATATAGAAATGCAAAAGGCCGTATCTTACTTGTTTGTCAAGGAATTCTCTGGCATCCTTCTCAATGTGACCTTCATACAGATTGGTAGTCAAACTCATTAGCCCCACCTTTGACAGGCCGAAGTCTGTAAGCTTTATATGGCCCATGGATGTTACCAATAAACTGAAAATTAGAATGATGTGAAGTTACTGTGATATAATTCAATATTACGCGCTTATCATTAGTATTATTATTATACTTGAAGGAAAATTTTTCATCAGCATTGCAAAAATATAAAGACAGCTTAAAAAATAATTTCACCAGGTACTAAATAAACAGGTAAAAAATCTGACAGTCTTACACTTGTTATCATCAAATGTAAACAAGCTTTTCATATATAATTGCACAAATCTTATAGAATCATACAAGTGTTGAGAGCTGAATGCTAGATGCTTTGAAGAAAACCGAAAACCATCATCTAAAAGACCTATAATAGAATTAATACTGCTTTTGAAGTGTCATGAGCATTTTTTATCTGTAGCAAGCTGGGTCATTCAGCTGAAAAAACCCCTCAGGCATTAAGTTAGTAACTAATACTATACTGGTCTGAGGTACTACTCATTGAAGGTATTGTCACCCAACAGACATGACTTAAATTCTTTTCCTTTTTTATTTTTCAAATGTGAAAACAGGAAGAAGATTAATGGAGCTGCAACAGCCATACTTTTTACTGCAACTACTTGCTGTAATGCTGTTTATGGTATAGGAGCAACATTATATTTCTAAATATTGAAAAAAAATAAAAAAAACCTTGCAACATAGATTTCCCAACCTGGTAAGTCTTGTCTTCATATATGCAACTATCTGCAAGTTAAAGATACTTCGGATGTTTTAAGCATAATTTTAAAGATCCTTCCCTTTCCATTTTCCTCCACTTCAGTGAGAAGAGTACACACATTTTTTTTAGCTATCCTAATAGCCTCTTCCATTTCAAAGACAGAAAATTTTAAAGAGTTCTTTTGAAAAAATGCACTTCCTGTAACTGCAGGTAATGAAAAGTCAAATATTGTGCAGAAATTGTGAATCTACATAACATCCATGATAAAAAAAAAATTCAAAAACATTCAAAGCAAGCTTACACCTTTCATATTTGATCTAACAATTTCAAAGTCCTCTTTTGGTTATATTTTATATACATACTTGTCTGGTTTCAAATCCCTGTGTACAATTCCATAATTGTGAAGGTATTCCAAGGCCAAAACAGTCTCTGCAAAGTACATCCTTGCCATGTCTACAGGTAAGGGACCCATATTCTTCATCAAAGTAGCACAGTCTCCACCTGTGGGAACAGGAGAAACGTTCCAGATGACACTATAAATTTTTAAGTATATCAGAACAATCCATATATGCTGCAGAAAGAGACACAAGCTGTAGTCATAAATGCCTGCTTTCCAGTCAGATGACTCAATTGGACATGTAACCACACCGATTACTGTACTGAAACACAACATGCAGCTGGGAGCAAGCAGTTCAAGGGTTTAGCTGGAAACCAATAAAGTCTGTGCTACTGCTTAAAAAAAAAAAAGGGTGGTGGGGGTGGGTGGGGGCATGCAAAAAAAATGCCCACAAAACCAGAGTCTCAGTATTTTTTCTTGTACTGCCTCTGTTCGCTGTTCTCCTTCAGCATCAGCACCTTTTCAAATTGCTTCCTCTTCCCTCTTTCTCCATAAAAATAACTATTACAAATACCCCAACATGTGCTAGTGAAAATTTGAATTCCAGAAAAGCAAACAGCATTTCTACATGAACTCTGAATCCCCATAGGACACTTATGATTACAGCCTATAAGGAACTCCTTCAAAGAGCAGTTATTTCCCGTTATAGCTGGAACACAAGTGTTTTACAGGCTCTCACTAGGAGATAATGATTGGGGAAAAAAGCCACCTTGCTATTGGATTTAGATCCTTAATCTGTATTGCCGGAGTACAGAGGACACACAGGGGGCCCTTCTAATGCAAGTACCATATGGGTTATTTTTCTTTCTTAGTGTACAAAAACTCTCTTCTACCTCTATAAAACAGAACAGACACTTTACCTTCTACATATTCCATAACCATGCATAAATGACGTCTTGTTTCAAAGGAGCAATACATGCTGACAACAAACGGATTTTCTGCAAATGTCAGGATGTCACGCTCGACAAAGGCCTGTTGGATCTGGTTTCGAAGGATGAGATTCTGCTTATTAATTTTCTTCATGGCAAATCTTTGCCGGGTTTCTTTGTGTCTCACAAAATACACAGCACTAAAGTTCAAATGGGAGAGAAGAAGAAAAAAGTTCAAACTTAAAATTTAATTTTTTAACAAACAAATCATTTACAGAATACATATACTTTTTTTAAAAAAGAGACTTGGGTTTAATTTAGTGTAGTTAACCCACCTTTCATGTTAGAGAATTGGCTACAAACCTGATTTTCTTTAATAACTAGGATGAGTCTCAGTCAACAAAAATCAGTACACAAACTAAACCCAAACAACAGATACAGCAAGTGCTCTCAGCTCAGGCAGACTTGGGGTGCTTCCATCAACAAAAGATTATATACAAAACCCAGCTATGGCACAGTGTTATATATCATTCCAACAAATGCTTATTCTGTAAGTAAGCTGTGAGATAACTGTGACTCAGACTCCATCCAGGGGATCACAGGCTTCTCATGAAAGTTGCTCTGAAGTTGTTTGATGGGGTGGCTCCCTCATTGACAGGTACAACATCTTCTGTTGTTGTTCAGTCCCAAACATCAGCATTGATCCATATCAGGTGTAGGTCACCAGCAGGTAATCCAAAACAAGGATCACTGTGTTAACCACATACTAAGGTGGAATTAACATGTATCTTGACATGCAGAATTTCCACTGTAGCACTGGGTACTACAAAGTTTCCTGTAAGCTTGGTTAGGTAAGGTCAAGGCAGCGAGGGAAGTGAAAAGAAACCACCACTCAAGTGGACAAGCCTTCTTTCTTTCTGGGCTCAGCAGGAAGAATCACCCTGCGTTGAAATGCTAACACAGGACATTACTGCTGCATTTCTCCAAATTCCTTGAGGAAAATCCTGAAAATGTCTGCCTTGTTTGAAATCCACTTCGTAGCATTTAATGCTTGTAGGGTCTCCAGTATATAATTACCACAGTAGTGAGTGTTTACGGAAAGGACGGACTAAAAGAAGAAAATAGTGGGGGGAGAAATGAGACTCCATTTTGTAGTTTTTAAATTCAATTTGTTATCCCCATGAAGTCCAATTACCAGCGTACAGTTATTTAAACACAAAAAGCAATTCTTGCATTATTATTTCTATACACAGCTACTGAAGTTACAGGCACTGAAAAAATGAACATGGTTCTGCTTTCCTTTGTGGAGAAAGACTTCTAGACAAGGAAGTTTCTCTTACTGATTCCAAAAGGTTTCAGTAATCCCTTGCTCCTGTCTGAGCACATGGCAGGTAAAAGACATTACACCATTATGAAAGTAGGGAAAAACCATCTTGGGCAAAACTCAAGACAAAACCAAACCCACCCTTCACACCTTCTACCAGGTCTCACTCCTCCTGCCCCAAGCTTGAAAGAATTTCGAGTTATTCAGCTCCAGTACTCCTCCCTGCTGGCTTCAGGCCTCTTGTCCTCCTGCACGTCTTCCTACCACTCACCTCATACTCACTTCTCTCTCCACCCCCTTCATTACAACTCATTTCCTCCACTTTTCCTTCCCTTACATTCCTCTGTCTTTTATTCCTATCTCCTGTCAGTCAATCTTAGCTTCTTAATCTGCTGTAATTTCATCTATTCTTTTCCCCATGTCAGCCCCCTTGCACAATCCTGGCATGTAAAAAAGGTGTCTGAAGCCACAATCCTTCAAAAACCCCCATGAAGTTATATGAATGAACTGAGGAATGCCTGAGAACTCAGCATGCAGATCTTTGTCAGAGCTTTACTTTGGGCAGTGTGCCAAGATGAACTCTTGAAAGACACCTACTAACCAGAGCATGTAATTACAGCATTTTAATACATCCTCTCTGCAGATCATATGGATCTACAGAATCATATTACCATATTTAAAGATGAAGAACCAGTAAGTTCTAAGGACTACCTAGACCAGTAAATATCTGGGACATGATGGCTATGTTTTCCCCAGGTCTCTAAATTGCATTCTCCAGTTTTAGTCACAGGCAGGTAATTGTAGATCTTTCCATTAGGATTCAGTTACCCACAATTCCTCAGAAAAAAACGGGTAGTTCAAGTGTCCCAGACTCACAAGAAAACTGCAACCCAATTGTCTCTCTCAGGTTTACACATGCATACACTGTTCATGCTATATAAAGTGCTTTTAAATGATCTATTATATCCCCTGATCACAGTAACCCCAGCAAACTGCATTTAGGCTTTACAAAGAAAACCATACCCTAGTCAGCAGCATGTTATTCCTACAGAAGCCCTCCTTTCTTCATCCAGGATGCTCCCAGTTCACAGCAGTGATACCATTTCCTCAACCTACCAGTACAGTAAACTAAGTACACCGCAACAGCTGTGCCTGCGACTGCCTGTGACACCTGCATTCTCACACACAATTCGTAAGGGTGTATTAGAATTTGCTGAAGTCAGCAAAATGTTACATAAAAAAATGAAATCTTCCTACAGAGAAACAGTCAAATAAAGATGTATAAATTGCCTAGACATTAAAAAGAAAGAAAAGAAAAAAAGTCACCCCTGAAATCTTTCATGTTTCTGCACATAAAGTGGGACTTCAACCTATAAATTAAAAGCTTGGAGTAAAGGAGTAAAGCATTCCTCTGCTGAGACATGACTGTGAACTTTTGAGGTAAAATGATGGGAACAGCCAGAATGAGTTCTAGCACGTAACAACTTTGTCTTGGGTAATTTTGAACCCTGGTCTACTACCCTTGAAGCATGCTTCTGTTATTGTGTAACAACTTACTGCATAGATTGTGATCTCTTTCTGTTCACTCTCCGCAAAGCTGTCAACTTGTTACATTCTCCTCATCCTGGCACTGAACCTGCACCTTGTTTTATCCCCCCACAGGCCCACCTTCCCACTTCTCTCCCTTTTGTTTTTCAGAATGCTACAGCTGGAGCACTAGGTGGAAGTTTTATCTTTGTTTTGTATGTGTTTTTTATAGAGTGCCCAATACCTCACTCCTGGTTTTGTGGTCTTGATCATTAAAGCTGCTCATGATTTTCAATATAGTATAAAGACAATTGTAAATCTGAGGATTGCCCCAAAAGCAATGTACTAAGAACATCCAGACTATCCAATTGCCCTGTTGATCCGTTCAAAGGCAGTGGTATGCCCTGTCTGCCTGCAAAGCCACAATCAGAGTGGCATTACTGCAATCTTCTTTGTTTTCAAATAAAGAATTTTCTTTCCTCCCTCCCTCGTTTCTGTTCTCATAACATGGCAACAAGAGATTTCCAAAACATCCTGTGTTTTCACTGTATGGATCGCAACAGGTACAAAAGTGTTCTGTATTTTACTGATGCTGTATTACAAAACATCAAGAAAAGTTTACTTTTCAGGAAAACTAAGAAAATTCATAAACTTTGGCACTGTCCAAACATTATCTTATTCCACTTCCAGCATAAATATCAGCTTGAAAAAGGGTATCTCTAAAATAAGAACTGTTCACATGTGTTAAGATGAACAAAAAAACAGTAAAACTTTGAACTGGGTTCCTGAATTGCTCCAACTTAAATATTATGCAATCTATCCCGCCAATCTTAGAACCAAGATTCTGTTTTTTCTCTAAAGTAGCTACAGGCTTCAGGCCTAGTTCACAGCTCTACAGTGACTTCAACTTTCAGAGCTATTTTACAATCTAGTCTACATGCAGCGCTTGAGGCTAATACAGCTGTCAGTTGCTTTGACTTGATTCTCTACAGTTTGTCACAGGACCTTGAACTACTTGTGGAAACACAGGTACTGTACTTGCTGCTTAAAAGTTACAGCTGCTTACCAGGAACCATGTTTCATTTGCACAAGCAATTTCCTGAGAAAAGACTGTTAAATTCTGTACTACCCTGGAATTATGTCTGACAGTGCCTCCAGTGAAGAGGAGCCACTTTGCAAGGCTGTGATTCACGTTAACAGCAATACAGTAAAGTTTACGTATAGTTATTTGAATCAGAATTTACAAGCAGCGCTGTGCCACCTCCTAGTTGGGCAATGTCCATGACCTGATCAGATTTATTTGGGGGCATGGGGAAATGCTGCCTAAAGCACTGCAGCACTCCTAACACGAGCATCCAGTGTGGTGTTGGTCTTCTGGGACAACATACAAAGCTTCCCCTCAGCAGTATTTCAGACTTCTCCTAGTCTGCCTAGAAACAAATCAGAAACTGACCATCTGAACCAGAGAACACAGTGACTGATCCTTCTCTCACAGCTGGTACTCATCTTCGTTGCTCAAATTATGGCACAAATTTTGACTGATAAAACCACCTCTCCATACCTAACAGTAGCAACACCTGCTATCTTTACAGTAGTAAACACATGCAAAATTATGAAGCTGTTGTCCGGATCTCCTATGGGTAACCTGTTCTGTATTTGCAAAAGAAACACTTCAGAAATTCAGTGCCTCATCAATTTGTAGCATGCTGCACATTCAGGAAGGACAGAATCTGAGACCTTCAACACGGTAACAACCACCTTTCGCTACCACCAAGAGGATTGCATCAGCTGCCAATATTCAATCCTCACAAATATATTACCCAGAGAAGAAAGATAATGTGCTTGTCCTGTGCTGTACTGGGAAGGAAGGCCCACTTGAGGGCAATAAAACACGTGAGTTCAAGTTCATCATTTTGAGTAAGTCCACAAGGAATTATGAATATATAGGATCCCCAGCACAGAAACTGCCAGCCTCCACTTTCTAAACTGTTCTTTAATGCTATGGGCTCCTGGGCATCAAAGCCTCTTGGCTCCGCATAGTGCAGTCACCCACAGGAGTGAACAGAAAAGAAGGAAAGCCATACTGCTTTATCAGAGCTGCAGTCCGCTCAGAGCTGGTACTAGTAAAGTGAACCTACACCACCACACTTTCCCCTATCCCCTCCCATTTCTGAACTGTCAGCTGCCAGGCTGATCATAAATTAACCTGACTGATGGGGTGTTTATTCTGTCTTATTCCCAATGCAAATACACATGAGCAAGTACTGTCAACTGAGTGGAGAAGGGACAGGAATGAGTACTCACAGGTTAGGGGCAGTAGCTGCTCAAGCCAATACTGAGTCAGAGTTTTTAGATTTACCAAGCAACACCATTAGCCAGTATGTCATGTGCATATTGACATTATCACCTTTGTGGAAGTAAAAGCATTCCAGGTAGGCACAAAACTGGTATCATGTGTATGCTTTAGGCAGGTAAGTGTTATACATTAGTGAAGAGCAACTGAATTAGTATCACTCACTTCCCTGAAACCAAATGTGATCTTTATTCTGTTGAGCTTGTTCAGGAAACCAGGCCAACGCCAACTTGAAGAGACGGCCTACTACTACCTGCTACTTCTTGCAAGCTGGAACGTGGAAAAAAAATGTTGCTGTGACTGCAGTAACAGTTTAAAATTTGGGAAGTATGGAAAGTTTTGGCTGGCTGAAAAAAGTCAGATAGACAGCTTGTGAAACCATTAATGACTTGGCCAGCATCCTACACGTTTACTGATTCACAGCTTGTTTAACTTCTTGTATATTCCTAGCCATTCCCAAAAGCCTGATACACCTCATCTACTATAGTCATTTAATTGCACTACAAATTAGTTTACCCAATCAATTAAAACCACAGAACTGCTAAGACATTTACTCAAACCTTCACAAAACCAATAGTTTATATTTAAACTCATCAAGTTTAACATATCTGACAAATCTCTGCTACAGCATGCCAAGACCAGCAATCACCCTGTCAAGCAGTCAAAGCTTTCCATTTCACTAATGAAGGCAAAAACACCACAGCAAAATCAGAAAGCAGAATGTATAGTTCTGTTTCAAAAAAACTGGTTCAGAATTAAAACCTCCATTATAGCCTCAAAATAAATAAAAAACAATAGCATACTGAATCTTTAATACGTCAGAGCATAAAATATGCCCAATGACATATTTTTGAGAATAAATCAATGAAGCAAAGGCAGAATTCACACATGTTCAGGTTATTTAAAAAAATTAATGGCCTGAAAAACATGGAAGGGGGAAAAATATCCTTGTAGCATAACAGCAGTAACTTCTATTTCAGCTGCTTGTACTTGTAAATAAACTGCAATAAATACCTATGGGGCAGTTTACTGCTTTGTATTCACAGATGACACAGGTATTATTGCTTTATTCCACTCCATTTTGTGGATGGATTAAAAAAGCATTTAGGTTATCATGGTATCTTCCCCTTTAAACTTGACTTTAACTTTTGAGTAAGTTAACTATCAATCATGTTGGTGCCAACATAAAAAACACACACAATAAAGATCAAAAAATGGTCTGTCAATATTATGGTCCCACTTACCTGACATATCACAGGGGACATTTTCAAGCACAGACAGTTTTGAAAAAGTGATACCCTAGAGAATTTAGGAGCACAAGCCTCCTCAACTTGCAGTACTTGGGAAGACGTGACTAGGTGGTAAAATCACTTCTAGCAGTGAGTAAATACCTACAAAAGTTTATTGTTTCACAGTTCACTGACTGCACTCCTTTCCCTCTATACTAATTAGTAAGGGGCTTACCTTTGTTTTTGATTTTTCTTCGAAGCAGTAACCATTTTGAACAAAAATCCAAACCAACAAAACCTACTTTGTTATTGTTTGCTAAGTATGGAAGTAATAGCACTCTACCAAACTGATGAGATTTTCCATTTCCACTTCTAATTATCCCACCAGCCTACCCCTGTTCTGACATTTGCTAAAGACAAAAATGATTCATGCAGAATCTGGATACACCCCAGTCTGTTCACTCTCTGTCAGCTCTCCCTTTCCTCACAAATGTATTGGAGTCGCATCCGATTTTGATGACATTTATATTGTCAATTTCACATATTATTGGCGTTAAAAAGGCATCTCGTAAGTATTGATCTTCCGCGCCACCAACATGAAGGAAAAAAATCCCCATTGCCTGTATTGTATGTGCCATAGAAAGTCATGGATTTTCACCCTTTCTTTTCCAGCTTTTCAGATCCTTACTTGCCTCTGGTTTCAAATCGTCAGTTGTCTACAACCTGTATTTCTTAATGACTCATCAAGGTTCCTTCTGACTCTTAACACCTATGGGGCAAGAGCCACAGGTCTACCGAGCCTCTGTAGGTAGCCAGCCTTGTGCTGCTGGCTGCAGCATGCCCTTCTGCAACTGCTCCCTCCTCTCCCCACACCTCAGCATCCTAAAACTCCTGGGAAGCTGGGCAGGTCTAGTGACTCAGATGCCTCTTCCTCCCACAGGGACCCACCCCATACGGTTCTTCTTATCCTCCTCCAGTAAGACAAAGAGGAAATTAGGTAGGAATTGAAAAGAGGAATGGAGGGGACTAAGCATCTGCCAAGGGAAGCAGAAAGGGATACAGCCAGGGAGGGGAGCAGCAGCTGCTGCTAACTGCTGGAAGAAAGGCTTTTGAAATCCTGGGGTAATTGGGAGAAAATGGCATATGTTAAGTAATGAGTTTGCCTAGGGAGAAATTCTGAGAAAATGAATTGTGCAGAGGCTGACTAGTGAGAATTTGTATTTGGATGTTTACATAACTTTAATGCAAATTATGCTATTTCCTTCAGGCTTTTCACTGAGTTGTATAAGCAGGTCTGGACACAATAGCCTCCGCACAAGCTATCATGACCAATAGTACTAGGCAGTACTACATGCCTTCTGTCCCAGAGCTCAGGGTTACCTCTAACTAAATATGATCAGAGTATTACTGTGCCCCTTAGCCTCAGGCCATCAAAACGGCATGCAAAACTCCAGGGGGCTGACTGCAAGTGCACTTGCTTCTGTGTCCAAGGTCTCATCAGAGTGCTCCGTCCTATCAGGTCACCGCTGCTTCCTAGCTCACACAGAGGTGTGCAGAGCACAGCCAGTCTGATGGGGTCTGTGCTGGACAGCAGCACACCTCTCTCAGCTGCCAGGCTGTGTGATATGGTCTCATTTGGCAATGGGCTCCTCATCTCAAGACAGAAACCCCTTTTCTGAACCAATACATCCCCTCCTGGTCCTGCAGGTTATGCAGAGTGACACATTTCTCAATACACTTCAGTGCAGAGGAGCAGCCAGTCAAGGGTCTGATAGTATCTGATCCAAAGAGGTGACTAAAGACAGACTTCTGCCTGCTGGTAGACACAATCCCTGCAAGCACTCCCAGAAAACATTTCATGTTCATTTACAGCCCGGGCTAACATAATTTTCTCTTGATCTTCTACAATATCTCTAGCTGACTCATACCACTGGGTAGTGAGCTGAACACTTTCCAAGTACCCAGAAACTAATCAAGTAACAGTAATTCCTTAAAAGCTAACTGGTTAAAATTTGAGGACAGAAGAATGCCCATGGAGTAGAAAGAAAATAGTGCTACCCTACTTAAGGAAATATGTTTCTACTTCCTCAGTATTTTCAGGTCAAGTAAGCACTAATTTTTAACAATCTGTCTCCCTGTAGATGCAGGTTTATCCTGTTTCACATCTGCATAAACACAGGCCATCTCCAGTATTATAAAAGTGGATTTAATGCCTTTTGATTTACTCCCGATTTCATCTTTGACATTACATGAATGTAAGCATTCTGAATTTCTGAAAAATCTTCATGATGCAATATTCAGTATCATAATTTACTGCAGCAAAGAGTAACTCATTATTGCCTAGCAGCCTTTCCAGAAAGTTTTTTTGTGACTTTCAAATACTAGCAACAAAACAGGAAAGCAGAATGATAAAAGCAGCAGTGCAAACAAACTCCCTCACATAAACATCCCTGCAGTAAGAAATAATGGAAGTTAGAAAATATAATATGCAAAAGAGCTGTTCCACTCATGGATTACTCACCCATAAGCTCCATTACTAATCAGCTTAATTGTTTCAAAATCACTTTCCCGAGGTTTCCTCTGCAGCTTCAGCGAAGCATTAGAGCTCTTCAAAGAGGAGAAAGACCAAAGTTAATACAGCACTTTTTTCAAAATCAGGGAAAAATAAAAAAACAATTATCACCAGGCTGTCACACCCTGATGAATCAGCTAAAAGCTCTGGTCAGTTAGCCACACAGCTAGCACGAAGACTAAAGGGACTCCTGAAGCAAAGCTGCTTCTTCATTGAAAGGTTATGTTACACCACAGCTATTTGTCCGCTTATGTGCATGTACAGGTTAAGAGCAGACAGGCATGAAGCCAGCAATTCACATCCAGAGTTATGGACTTCTGTGAATCCCACCAGGCACTTATTGGCCACTGCCCTTATATTTATATTTTTAATATAGATTTTAATATAGATTTATATTTTAGTATATCTGACTCTGGTAGTAACAAAATGTAGATGAGCACTCATCCATTCAAGTAAACTTTTGCATATTTTGAACTAATGTTAGGGTAGACCGTGATACAACAAGACAGACTGTGAAGACAGACAGAAAATCAAGGAGAAAAATATGGAAGATAAAAATGCAATAATTCTACCATTTCAGAGGTAACTTTCACCTACTTGTATGCCAGAACATTTTCAAAATGGAGCTGTCTCAAGTACTGCATAACCTTTTTTCCGGCTTTAATTTTTAATCAATCTTGAAGATAAGTGTGAACTAGAATTGGGGTCCAGGGGGGATCATGAGGGCATGGAATTCCAAATTCACTATTCCAAACCCACAAGATCCTTTTCAAGATATTTTCCAAATCTGCAAGTTCTACAGTCCCTATCCAGGCAGTCTGGTAATAGTTAAGGCTGAAAGCAGACCTGGTTGGAACATTTTCAGTTAAATGCTTGCTAAAGAAAATTCAGTGCAAGAAGATTAATAAATATGTTAATCTAATGAATTACACAGGAGCAGAGAACACTTATCAAATTCTTTAGTTCACTTGTCTGTCAGTATCGGATTCTTCCTAACTGCGTATTTATGATGATTTTGAGTGGTCCTGTGCTTGAAAGTAGTGTTTCCTGTCAATTCCTATGTGTCTTCATTCCACAGCTACACTTTGAGAAAATGTTTCCAAATATTCACCCTACATTGTTCTTTTTTTTTCCTTACTGTTCTTACTTTTTCATCACCTCCCCTACTTGTGTTTCTTTACTATACTGCATTATCCTTCCTGTATTTCTTCAGCATTTTCACAACACAAATAACTTTACAATTGTAATTTTTTAGCTACTGGTAAGCCAGTTTGCAGCTTAGATTCTCCTAAGCGCTTCCATCAAGTCTTCTAGTTATTCTTTCCATCTTTTCTCCAGTTTGTCAGTATCCTTCCATTAACTACTTCTCAGTTCTAATACAGTATTTCAAATGTAGATGAACAAAAGCAGCAGTGTAATAAACACCCTTCATGTTCACAACTCTGGAAGTCTTTATAGATGGCATTTTGTCGGAAAGTCAAATTACCTCAGTGTGACATGTACCAGAGGATGATGTCTTTTCTGTAGTATATCGGAACTAGTTTAAGAGATGCCTGTATTTTAAACTCTACTAACATTTGTAAATACCTGTAAAGTAGCACTGAATTGCCTATGTATCCCCCAAAAACACATTAGCTTTTTCTATCCACTTGCACTGAAAAAAATCCATGTTAAATTGTTAGAACTCCAATTATTCTGTTGACTGAAAACTAAGGTTTAAGAACCAACTTTTAAAAACAACAATTTAAACTGAAAGCACTTAAGCCCACAATACTCAGCCCAACCAACTCCTCCAAACCCTTTTTCTTTTTGCCCACCTGAACAAGCATCTAACAAAATATTACTGTAAGATACCCATTATTATAGACAATTTTTTTCAAACATAGTTTCAGAAGTAGATCAAATGATCTTCCAGATTGCAAATTAACTTTCTGAATAGAGGCTATCTGCTAACTTGCTCATTTCTTCTTTGCCTCCTCAATGGATCTGTTCAGAGTCTCAATTTGATCATTAGCTGCCTTCATAAATGAACTATTTTAAAATCTGTTTAAAATATTTTTAATGAAATTGTTTAAGAGTCCTTCTAAAAGAAAAATCAGTACATTAATTAAACAGAAATAAAGGAAGCAGTAGCGAGGTTTTATGGTAAAACAACCGCCACATGATGAACACTAATTTTGTGGAAGTGGAAGCTAAAGACACTGCAACATCTAGGAGAATAGGTAGAAAGTTTTTTTCTAATATTTTTTGTGAGTCTTCTGTCTGCTGAGCACCATGGTTAGTTGGAGGATCAACTACTTTTCTATTCAATCTGTTTACACATACCAGGAGAAAAAATGGGCCAGGGCAACCACAACATGTTTTGGTTTTTTTTCTGCTCAGATTCAGCAAAAACAGTAATATTAACAGGAAAACTTACATTTATTGATTCATCCACTTCCAGAGTTTCTGCTGTCCCACTGTCACAGCTAGCTAGCTGAGCAATTTCTGGAAACAAAGATCAGACATGTCATTGTAAACCGTAGCAAGCACAAAACTAAATATAGTACAGAAAACCTGAGAAGTGACACTTTTCTGGAATACTTAATAAGCATGCTGTCATACCTGTATTACCTGCCAAGTAACTTTTAGGGTACCTTCAAGTATATATAATAAAATCCCACCCAGAAAATGAAGACCTGCTATTCAAAGCCTATGTAATCTTCCACTGAAGAATTCGAACAGCCATGAAGCAATGAAAAGTGATACTGTTATCCCTGCTGAGACATGGGAATTCTGAGATTAGTGTGTGATCTGGGCATTAAGGGATTAACTGGGAAAAAAGGGAAAGAGAGTACTGATCTACTAAAACTCCTGAGGATCTTGGTCCCTGAGGGATTAATAGTAGGACCCATCCTTGTTAGGCTCCTTCACAGTCAGAGGAAAAAGCTTCTCATTTAGACAGAGATGGACTCCAAATGTTTTGCATCTTCTACACAGAAATGCTCACGTGCCTAACAGAATAAGCTAAAAGCCATTTTCTTAGACGCTTGTAATTTCTGGAGTCACTAGCACAGACTACTTTTCTGGGGCACTAAGATTTTGGGAGTCTACAACTTGACCTGGTTGTCCCTGCCAGGATCAACCTGTGCTGCAGAGCTCCTAAGCCTACCCTGTTCTCTTCAGGGGCCCAGTAACGAAGAATTCATCTGCGTAATGAAAGCTAAACAGGACAGCTGATGTCTAAAAAGACCCTGGGAAGCTTAGTATTACTTTAATCATATACATAGTTAATTATATACTCCACACAGCCAAAGATGCACATTTTATCATAATTATGTGCTGGCGATCATACAACCACCTGAATTTGTGAGATGTGTTTTTATCTCAGGACTGTTAACTGAATTTATGAACACAGAAAGTGATGGAAAATTTACACATAATATCTAAACTGGATTTTTCTATATAATGAGAAGTGACAATTAGAAGTGAAATTCTGTACATTTACCGTAATCATTAAGAGCGCATTAACCACACAGATAATTTTCTGTTGGAACAGCTAAACATTTAAGGGAGTAACTCTCCTTTGTAATTACTACCCAAAAAACAATGTTTGTCAAGTGTAAGAATCAGGGATAACAAACATGTAATTTCAGAAAACAAACAAATATTTGAAGTGTTAACAGACGTTAAAAAAATTTTAAAAATTCTGAATATGCAGTCAATAAACAGAGAAAAACATCTGAGAACAGATCTTAAAAAAAAAACAAAACCAAAACAAAGACAGCCAAAGCTAAAATTATATAGGCCAAACTCTAAAGTGGAGTGGATTTCCCTGGAAAAAGTCACAGGTTTGTGAACATGGGGTTTTTATAATAAAAGTGGTGATGAAACCTTTATTGTACAAGTGAGAACCAAGCAGCTAGAATAATGTATTTTGACAGCCTTCACAACTGAAATTATTTTCATAAATAGTAAATTAAAATGAGCCATTTTTAAACAGAACTTTTGCAAAATAACCATTATCTGAGAAATAAGTATTATTTGCAAGCAGTAGGTAATAATGGAATGGAAGCAAGAGTCAGCTTTCAAAACAGGGAGCTATGGAACCATTTTGTAATGCCTGAAGAGATTTTTAAAACTCATCTAAACACCATTAAACATCTGCCCTTTTTCTTTCATTGATTTAAACCATTTCTGAAGACTCATGATTCAAAAAGGTAAAGATGGCAATTTAAAAACCATGAAGAAAAATTTCTCCCTGGGGAACTCTTCAGAAATGCAGCTACCAGTCTCTGCTAAGTGATGAATCTGTTGTGGTATTGCTTTCAGTACAGTATAAATTTATCTAGCATTATCTCTGAGTAATGCATGCATCATTTCACTCAAAGAAAGGACACTACAGCTAAGGCAGCAAACAAAGAAGGTAAGTAAAGTAAGGTCTAAAGAAGTAGGTTGCTTTTCTCTGCAGAGGAAGTAAAATCCTTCGCATGACCATTTATGAACACTACAGACAATTTAGCAGCTTAGCTGAAAATACAATTTTATGTTTCAGGATAAGCAGTATTACAGAGGTGGGTTTTGTTTGTTTGCTTTGAAAGATTCAGTTCTTCTGCTATTTAAACATTTTCTATACCTGCATACTAGGGTTTTAAAGCTTTCTCAGGAGTTTTATGTTCGTAACAATCTTCATGTTATGCTTTTTATAGTAATGAATACAGGGTTTCCAAATAATTCTCTCTGTAAACAATTAACACCAGGGCATAAATCCATAGTACCATTCCTTTGGTTTTGCTTAGGAAATGTCCCTGTAAATAGAGATGCCAATTTAAAACCAAACCCGGATCATTTAAGAAGTCAATGCACAGTGATTTATACTGCTTATGAATATCACTTTTTGTGAGGAGGCAGGTAAGCATTAACACAAATCAGATGGCCTGAATTATTTGATCACAGATCTACATACAAACTAACCTTTTAAATGATACACAAAGTAATTCAAAAACATCCCAAACCTGTAGGCACTGAACAGTGAGTAACAGCTCAGCCCAGTTTCATTTATACCTATGGCTGGGTAACAGTTGCCATCAAATCATACCAGTAAATTTCAGCTAGAGCTGAATTAAGGAAGTTGCATTGCCAGGCTGGAAGAAGATTACAAGTATCATTGACACAGTGTATTTGTGAATGATATTCACAAAAGAAAAATGTGAGATGGCCTTTTTTTTAAACGGCTTTGAATTTGTCAGAGTACTGTCAGGGTTAGTGAATGCTTGTTCTGCTACCATCTTTGCTTTGACCCTTTTCAGGTGTACACAGATTATCAGAATGCTTGAAAACATTAAGAAGGAAGCCTGTAGGAGCCTATAGCTGGACAAGGAGATGCACTTACCTTCCAGAGGATCTTTATTTAAGCCCAGCTGGCTAATAATGTATCGAGGGATGTCCGTTTTAATGCCTTGCCCCTCTTTAGCATGGTCTTCAGCTGCTTCCAGAAGATAGTAAAACTCTTCAGGATCAAATTCCTAGAAGAAAAATAGCCACCATCAATCTCTCTGTAGAGACTGAAGTCTTAAAGCCTAATATAAAACACTTCCTTTGCTTCTTCTATTGCAAATATTTGACATTTCCCTTACTAAAAAAACATAACTCTATTCTACTACTAGTAGTCTTTTACTGTATTACAATTCTTATATAATGTAACATGCTGTACGCCATGAAATTTCACAACATTATTTCAGAGCACTACTTTATAAGAATAGTAAGTTCTTTGCATTCAAAACTTCCCATAATATTCAGAATGAAATGACCTATAACTAGCAGTGTTAAGATTTCACATACAGGAAACTTACCTTCCTGCAGCTACATAAAAATGCACTACTGAAATAAATAAACTATGTAAATACATTGCTCTTCACCTCTACATGAGATTTTGAAGTATTTTTAATTGCTAATATGCAGTATGTTTCATGGAAAATACAATTCAATAAAATCACTAACTTCAGAATTAAACTGAAAATTGTAAGTTGCTGAAAACAGTATTTGAACTTCATTGATCCGACTGTTCTGAATCTCCGAATGAAACATCCTCCTTTGGGAACCAACTATATTACAGCTATCATTTATACTGTGCCTAAAAGGCAAGCCTCAAAAAGGAATAAAAACCCCAGAAACTCAACCCCTGCCTATCTCCCCCAGGTCCCTTGGAAATACATTTATTTTACTACCCTCATAGATGATAAAAATAGGAAAGTATTGAAAGCAACAAATTTAGGAAAGGAAGTTTATTAAAAGGTTTGGATTTTTTTTTCTACCAGTATGAATTCATACCAAAACATCTCTCACACTGCTTTTACACTCTGCAAGATGTTCATGCCAGCCACAGATCACAACAGGTTAACAGAGTGACAGCCAGTCAGTCATGAAACATTGATGTAACAAAACAGACATTTGCTGGAGTAAGTCAGTTCTGTCAAAAATATCTGTGGAAGCCAGGCACACTGCTGAGCTAGTTAAGCTTCCCTGCTGGTTGTTCCATGGGCCTGCCATAACTCTGTTAAGCTTTAGCTTGTGTGCTGGGTCACAGGGCTCCTGCCCTAGCTCCTCAGGCTACCCAGGACTTGGGAACTCCATGTCCCAACCTGGAAGACAGCCTGAGAAATTAGGTATCGTGTTTCATTTTGGAAGCATCTAAACTGCTGCAGCTACCAGGAGTTGCAGTGTGTCTGAAATGAAATGTCTCTGGAATTTTCAGTCTTGTGGAAACAATCTTGTTATGAAACAATTTGTATCGTCCCTCGCTTACTCCAAAAGATTTCCCACAACTGAACTGCCCGAATTCTCTTATTCAGCTCAAAGTCTCAGGATGCTGCTAAACTGACTAAAAATCTGTAATTAAATGCTGTATTAGCCTTAGTCTCCTCATCTGACATGCTGTCCCCAACTGCATCTCTTACATGTTACTCCTTAGTACTGAAGGACACAATAATGTGGTAAGGTGTGCCAAGACTTCCTAACTACCTTCATCATGAAAACATCATCACCTGTTTACCTGCTGCAGTGGCAGATACACAGCTTCTCCTCTACTTGCTAGTAAGTCAATGCAATTTCAAAACATACTTATAATCATATGAATACATATGCGTATATACATACATGTCTCTAAATACACACAAACTTATTCACATGCACAAGCAACAAATTTATTTTCTTATCTTTACTTCCATCTCTGTGTTCCATTTTCCATGTACAAATGGTGAATCATCTTTCAATATCTGGCCGTAGCTTTTGGCACATACAAAACTGCAAAAGCTTTATTCATATGATTACCAAGTGAATAAAAATAGGAATTCACATATCATGAACACTTGAGCCAAGATCACCATCCAAAAACTGACAGCATTACTGCATGGTACCTGAAACTTCTCATGACAAAAGTGCTGAATTTATTTCCTATTATGCTATGAACTTTCTTAGGGAGGCTGAAGTTTCCTGTAACGAACAGCTATTTCAGACAGACAGTCTAAAACATCAGCCAGTATTATTAAAAAATTTCTAGAGGGATGTTCTGGAAAAACAACAGTATTGTTTCTGTAAGATTACACGATTCCAGTGACGTTTTTGGAGTAGGCTTAACAGCTTCTTGCATGAGAAATGTTTTGTGACAGTATGCCTACATTTATTCAAGCTACCTCCTTCTGTAGAAACATACTGTGCACAGTTGTTAAATCCCAGCTTAAATGTCCTAAAGATCCCATCTCAAGTAAGAACACTTTAAGGAAGCTATGCTGGCTTTCTCTGCAATGCTGCTCTAAACTCTCAACTAAAAGCCCAGCAAAAAAGGAGGGACAGGATACACAACAGCTCTGCTTGAAGTGTGATAAGGCAGAGTGTGTAGCCTAGAATGAAATCCCAGGGGCAGAAAGTTGGACTAGTTAGCTGTAAAGCTTAGCATTTTGGGAGAATGAACTAATGGGCAAACAGGTTACCAGGAGAGAACCTGAATTAAAATGCTAAAAGACAATGATACTGCGGGCAGGTGTAGGTGAGAAAGAGGAACCAAGCATGGAAAGGAAGAACAAAGCATCATAAAGAAGCCTCAGTCTGTCGGCCCACAGAATCTGGCCATTTTTGGATGCATACTGACAGAGAAGGATGCAGACTAGAGGGAAAAGATGACATCATACGAGAAATTGGGTGAAGACATGGGGAAAGATTATACGAACCCTGGAATTGGAGCAGGGTTGATCACACTAGATATGGAATGAACATTTCAGGGTTAAGGGTAAAGGACTATTGCAAGTTTGGGTTCAATGGCAGAGGCAGGACATACTAAGGCATCCTCTTCTCTAAAGTCTGCCTTTTTTTTTTAAACATCTCTTTCATGCCGATTCAGAGCACATACCTTATTTTAGATTCCTTCTGACTGCAAATGATGAATAAACGGCAACTGGGAACACTGAGACATGGTGTTTCCAAAACAAAACATTCAGCTCTCAAAATGCCCATGGCTGAACAAGCCAGGCTATGGATTAACTGTGCCACAGACAAAGAGACACAGCACAGAGCCAACATCAAGTTTGAAGGACTTACTATCTCAGATTCAGTGCCACACAAATGCAGTTAGGACACTTTCAGGCACAACATGAGCCTAGCAGCAAGTTAATGGCTCCCACATAAGCCTCACTAGCCTCAAATAGCTGTCTGCAGCATCAACACTGTGATCCTGGTATTGGCAAGCTGAGTGGCTCAACAAAGTCATCTTGGGCTGCCTGCCAGGCCTGTTGGACTCAGGCTGGCTCTTACATGGTATTTGGGTGTCTATGCTGTCTTCCCGAGTACACTGTGTTCTCCAAGTGTTTATTACTCCCACTGAATAACTGAAGCACATTGGCTCTGTGCGTAGGAGCAACTTTTCACACCTGAGCCATCCCAGCTCCCACAGCATGGGCAGGCAAAGCAGAAACATGCCCACACGGCCTTGCACCAGCCAGCCCAGCCTGGCAACATCAGTGCGATGCTCATGCAAAAATAAGTTAACTTTTCTGATCCTTCTGGTCCCCTCTGACTATCTTTATATCCAGATACCCTAATCCCTCTGCTGGTGTTCCCCACACACAAGGTACCGCAGAGCTGACTGCAAGCTGTTTATAGCTCTGGTAGCTGTTGGGTGAAACAAAATTATGAAACTTTAGAACAACAACAACTGGAAAAACACCAAGCAATTATGATTCAGTCTTCCCAAGAATAGCAAAGTCTAACAAAAAAACCCAGAAAAACCCTAGTGGTTTCAAACTGGAGCTTCCTCAGCTGATGAAAAGGATTCTGTAACATAGCATTTGCAACAGCAAGGAGCCAAACACAACTGCAGGAGGCCCCTGCCAGTTCCATGTTCCTAAAATAAAAGAATGGATCCCAACAACAATGAAGGCCCACCCCACTGCTTGGTGTGCTTCAAAAAATGATTGTAAAGGGCACTGAATATCAAGCCAGAAACCTTCCTACACCAACAAGTAAAAAACCTACTTATAGTAAGCCAATCTTACCAGGCATTCCAGTAAACGAGCAGGACGAGCAATAACTATCAGGATTTTTCGGACAAGTTGCTTAATAAATGCCATTTCTCCACTCTCTGATCGCTCTTGAGCCTAGAAGATAAAAATAAAGTGAAAATAATACAAATCACATTTGATGCACTACTCAGGAAAGTACATGAGGTATTTGGGACACCTTTGAGAGTTTGAAGCATGTATTTGAGTCAATTTCAAGATTCCAACAGAAATAACAAGGATTTGAGCAAGACTAACTTAAATTGAAGTAATCCTATTTGTACAATTCTAACACTGTAACAGCAAAACAGAAGTGCCTACAATGGACATGATACTTACTATGGTTTTTTTGCTTTTTTTTAAACCTACACAGTATTATTAACATCAGTTTTGCAAAATGGATTACATTTCAATACAACATTTCTCTACATTGTGTCTCAATTTGTTAGTAAGTTTAGGATTAAATGAAAACTGACCTAAGTATTAATAAACATAAGCAATATCCATGCCAAATTTATACTGACTTCTTATGGTCACGTCATACTAAAATGACAATGACATATGTATGGAAACTCTCTGCAAATAGAGTTTTGTATATAACAGTACAAGCAGAAAAGACAACAATGAAAAACTGAGTTCTACAAAGACTACAGCAATGGGGGAAATGCTATAAAGAATACATACAGAAAAAATAGTTTTAGAAGGTTTGCTAATATTCTCACAAATCTCAACTACATTTCAAATTTCTTTCAAATGTTCCCCTCTAAGAACAAATTATATAATTTAAGGATGCTAATGAATGCAAAGAAACCGTTTCATTCTCCTTCTGATTATAATAAACTAATAGCCCTTCCCTCAAATATTAAAGCATTTCTTTGTTCTGAATAATAGAAACTATAGACCTATGCTTTTCATCGTCTCTTGCTTATTCAAACCGACAAAGAAAATTATAAAACTAACATTTACAAAGTGATTAGCATGGACAAATACTTTTCATCTAATATGTATCTTCTGTTTTTTGAAGTTAAAGAAACACATGAAAATATGAAGTGACATATTGCTCTTAATATAAGCACTACAATTTTAAAACCCACCAAGTATCCCAGAAGAATTAATCTGTTAAGTTTAAAGAAGGAAAAAAGGCACAAATATCATCCAGCACTCTGCAACAAGTTTCAGAAGAACCTTAACTGGATACAAGCATTTGTGTTCTGCATGCTCTCAACCAAGTCCAAAGAAAACTCTTTTGTAAACCGAACACCTCCCTATTTTAATAACCAGCAAAATTTAAAGCAATTTTGTACAGTTTTGTGGACACTCAGGTGGGTATATGAAAAAAGACTCAATACATGTTACATTTAAAAGGGATGAAGCAGGGAAAGCATTCAGGTCCACTTGACCTTGACCTTAGAATTATAAGAATGCTGTGTGAACCAAGCTGCCGAAACCTCAAGGGAGTCCTTCCTGGGTTATGCAAAGTAATCACAACATGCCAAGTAGCAGTAAGAGATGTAGCTTTCCACTGAACACTGCAGCTGGGAATTGACAGCAAACAAATCACAGCTGAATGCCCATAACAGAGTTGTGCAGAGAGAAAGCTTTCTTACTGTCATATTATGCTATTAACAGGTATTATGCAGTTGATTCAAAAATTAAATCTGAACATTTTAAGGTGTTATGTTTTTGCAGAATAGGAAATTTTTACATAATAAGGAATTAGCATCACAGAATGTGACAAAAGAAGGAGTGTTTTGATGTGTTTTTAATAATGCACTGCTCTATATGCAGATTGGAGAAGAACTTGCTAGCGTGTTGTTTTTTAATGGGTTTTGCAGAGGAAACTGTTAAGCGAATGAGTGAACATGTACTCTAAACTCTACTGTGTAGCCATTTTAAGGAATATATTATTAACAGCAAACAACAGCATTAACAGTAAGTTCAGTAAATCTTCGCTTAGACATGTTTCCTTGTACTTTGACATTATATCACTAACATCACATAATTCAGTCAGGTATCTCCAGTCCACTGGGCAACTCTGCCTGCACTTTGGCATCATAAAAATGTGAGTATTTCACAAGAAGGTCACTAGTTCAAACTTCCTTTTGATTAGTAAGCAAGCTCTATGTATTTTCTCTGTTTAAAAAAAAAAGGGTTTCAATAACTGAGAAACCTATCACTGATGCCTTAAGTTTTGCATTACTTTATGAAAATGTTCAAAATACAGCAGTTCCAGAAAAGCTATTTACTGAATAAAAGTTAACAAAAAAAGCAGCATAGGGGAAAAAAAAAAAAATCAACCAAATCCTTTAGCAACTGCTCCTGCACATAAAAGAAAGCACAGACATAAACTGAGACAGGCATGGTACCTGAGCATCTCAGCTGGAAAATTTCAAGTCAGTATCGTATCTGCTGGTCTATCCCATTAACATGGTCCATAAAGTGCTATCAAATTCCACACAAACAAATGATTGTATCACATGCCGTACTTTTGTTTAAAAAATAATAAATTAATGAACTGCAGTGACTTATGTCATAGCGCATTTGTTCTGTTGAGCTCCAAGTTCTTAATTATTTAGCTGATTATTCTACAGAAGTTTCAATACTTAGAAACTACATTATTTCTGTTAATAAGCAGTTTAATTATGAAAAGAATATTATAAATATTTAAATAACCTCTAGCTAATGGAAAGCTAAGGGTTGCTGTCTGCTTTCTCAACACAGCAGGCAATTAGTTATGTTGATAAAGCGGAAAGGATACATGTTTCCTCATTTATTCATAGTAAAAGGAATAGCAAGCCTCGTCATTTAGGCTTATGCACACCATTCTGTAAGCGATTTATAACTTGCACTGAAAGACAAAATGCTGTTTCTGGAATCTTTACAACCCATCTATTCCAGGCAACTATACTAGGATCCCTTATAGCCTTTGTAGTGGTCCTTATGTAGACTAAAACTGCTATGAACAACACTGACAAGTGAACAAACAGTCACGATTATTTCAAGTCAACAACTTACAGAGCAAACAGATTTAAACAAATTTTCAAGCGAACGTAACAGTAGTCTCATGGCTCATACCTCCTGTAGCAATTTGTCTAATTTCTGCTGTAATTCAAAGAAGTATCGTGATGTGATGAGGCCCTGGTGGGATTTATCCAGACAATCTCGAGCCAGTTCTGTGATCTGATGATGGGTAAAATTGAGCACTCCATCTGCCAGTGGAAGGACATTCTCTGGAGAATAATTTGTTATAATCTCCTGAAGCCTCTCTTCCATCTGAGCTGTGGCCTATAGACAAATAGATACACAAAACATTCACTCAGCTTTACATGAAACTTAACAGCCTCAAAGCTTCTTTCCAGTTTTGCAACATTTGTGTACTGCCTAAGAGGTTACTTAGCTGGAATCTGTGAAATAAGGGAAGCAAAAAAGCAAGCAAACAGAAAGACAAAGTGACAGATGACATCTCCCCACATTACCAGTCAAGAAAAGCATCAACCTTACTGTTCTACTACACATATCCTCCCCCTTGTCTGCCCCGGTGATTATCTGTGCTCTAATCTTGTGACGAACACTGAACAGAACTGAAGGAACACCCATCACTGTACAACTTAAGTCCATGTCTAAATAACAATAAAAATAAAAAAAAAAAGACAACTCATGGGGGTCTACTTCATTTTCCTGAAATTGCAGACACTACAGACAGAATATCCTCCTTTCTTTCATACAGGTTATGTTTCTCTGGGCAGGGCATGAATGAACATTGACTGATTAAAAGCACCACAGGCTCACAGCTCCTGCCAGATATGTCTGCAGGTTGCCAGATGCATGTGTTTTACAGAACCAATGATCTGGTTCTCACAAAACTGCAAATGCTTATATATTTTTATTATTAAAAAGTAAGCCCACATTTCTTAGTTCCTACTTCAAACACTGAAATGAGTGGGTCATTCCACACTTCAGATTGCTGCTCAATGACTCTGCAAATCCTAAAAATTCTCTCTCCATATTTCTAAGACATTTCTTCTAATTTTTATGCATTTATTCTGCAACGGTGTCAGCTTTACCTTATTTTATTTTCCAGGTGTCATCAAAATCCTAGGTGCAACCAAGAGCACAGTACTCTGAGCGACACACCTGCACCTAGGAACTCATTCATGTCTTAGGCCTCTGGACATGACAGCAACGTGTCCTCATTTGGTATCTCACAGTCAAACCCCCCAAACGGTGTAATGACCTTCACAATTAAAGTAAGTATATAACAAGTGTTTGGGAAATGGAATAAATGCCACTTAAGAAAGGAATTTTCAAGTATATCAGCAGAGGCTGCATGAGACTTAGTAACAGAAACTATTTCTGGTTTACTAGTGCAGTATACATTTACCCCAAGTACACCCCACCTACTGAAACTGAATGTACCATCAGTTTCCAATCAACAGAATAGATTACCAGCATGATTCATTTCAAAACCAGTTCAGCAGCTTTGCCAAATCAATGTCCAGTTCTCAGCAGAAATTTTCTTTATTGTGATTTTATCTTTGTAATAAGAGCTCTGTAATGCTTTATGAAAGCCATTACAGGGTTGCATCATTAGTTCCCATAACAAAAACACCACTTACTTAAAACCTATGTAGCCTATCAATTTAGATACTGAGTATCTTAAATATAATTCATTACCTTTGGGAACCTTTCTTTGTAGACATGGTTCATCATAATTATTTCATTGTCACAGCAGGCAGGAGAACGACCAGGGCTGCAAGCAAAGCAAATTATCCCTTTAAACTTGTCTCAGCATGAACTACAATTATATATTTTTGTATAGTTTATTTGCAATAAAAAGTCAACATAGGCTTCAATGGAAAGATGCATTGTCTCATCAGTGGCACACTTGGTTCCTTTCTGCTATTTCTGACCAGGCCCTAAGGATTATTTAATGTGCCTACATCTAACAGCTATATTATCTTCTTAGTTTGTAACTGCACTTCAGGATACAAGCAGTTTTGCAACACTTGTGAGCATCACTTTTTCCTTAGAAGGGCAACAGAGGTATATTTAGCTATTAATTATGGCTATACCTGCCCCTTTCTAGGTTACATACAACCAAAATAGCAAGGCCTGACCACGGAACTCCATTAGGTGCAAGTGAGAAAGTTGAGAAGAAGAGTGTGTTTTGATGGTTTTGGGTTTTTTGCTAGTTGTTTTTTTTTGTTTGTTTTTTTTCTTAAAACAGATCATTAAAAAAAATATCAAAACGATTTATTTTCAATCTGACCAGCAGGTAAAGACAGCAACTTGCCACAAATACTGCCATACACTACATGAGTTGCACCAATGCTGGGGCACTGTGCCTGTAAGAAAACCACGACATTTGCAGAAACAGTCCATAAAATGGTACCCACGGCCTCCATAACGTACAAAACTGCTTTTTGCTATCATGAGCCTCATTGTCTGTTACAAGTTCCTCTGAAAAATCTCCATCTGATTTTCCTGTATTGGTAACACTGGCCCATTCAGTCTGGTCTAACCGATGTGGAGTAAGAAAAAGACACAACAAAGGAGATGCCATGTTTCTAGGAGTGTCCTCATCATAGCATGTACATAGGCGGTTCTTGCATGAGCAGAACTGGCTTTTTGCCTTCTGAAAGGGCAAAAATGAACACTAAAATCTGCTCCAAGAAATCACAGTAGTGGCTCCTTTAACTACTATGGACAATTCACAGGCAAATCCACTGAGGACAGGGTAGGTACATAATTTTCATCACAACACACCTCTGCAGCATAATCCCCTTTCCGAAAATGCTTGGCTCTTGTTTTTTTTTCCCTGGAACATTTGTACACATTCTACGAGTTCAAATGGAACATTTTCATTTTTTAAGTTTAAAAGGATAATGGAAGTTGAAAAAATGAAAATGAATCAGCAGTTTTTCCAAAGTAATTCTGTGCAGTTTCATACAGATAGCAATTACATTTGTCACAATAGTCCACACAGATACTAATAATCAAAAAGCAAAGTTAAAAATATACTGCACTAAAAACTCAGTCCTTAAGATTTGTATGCCTGTGAAATGATTTTTACACTTTTGAAAGGTTCAATTCAACAATTAGTATATAATACTTCCTTTTTTTTCCCTTTCTGGTTCCTGAAACCTATAAAATTCATCTGCATTTTCCAAACCTGAGCTGTTCTGACAGCTTAGAACTGATCTTGAATAAATCACTTCTTACACAAACAGCCACTACAAATGAAATGCAGAGGCCTAGTCTTTAGGAAGCAAAAAAAATTAAGTTAATCTTGGTTAAAGAAAATAGATGACTGCATAATCCCCTGCCTGCCTATTTGTTCTTTGTCATATGTCTTTCCAGATAGTCCTAGGATATAGGAATAGGATATTTATAAAAAATATAAATATATTTTGAATTAGTTTTGCAAACAAAGACTTTATTCCATGAAAAGTCTGAACTCTGGAAGAGAACCTGAGCTACAGTCAGATCAATAACGACTAGCTCATCAACACAGTTCATGCGGGTTAGCTGCCTTCGCTAAGGCCTAGCTTATAATATTAGCTACTGCAGTAAGCCATCATCAAAATCAGGAGCAAGAGTTTAAAAGGACTATTTGTAATTCATCCTCAGACACACATATTCTATTATGCTTCAGTGAATGCCTCCAATGTACAAAACCACGATGCTCTGGAATATGTGAATTTAGATCCAACACCCATCTCAAGACAGACAAACTCACCTGAGACTTCGGGACCGAGGGCGCATTGCAGTCGTCCTGCACCTGTTATCACTGGCAATGCTTTCAGTGGTACAGAAATGTTTGGACAAAAAATGTAGTTCATCAGGTGTTGGCTGGTACGGTAACTGGTGTAGCTTCTCTTGGGATGAGCAAGATGACTACAAGACCAGAACAGAACACAAGCTTCTATCAGCAAAGAAACATTTTCAAAACTATATTCAGTGCTCATGAATAAAGCCATTTAATTTAAAAATTGTAGTTGCTGTTTCCCATGCCTGACTAGCAACTGAAAGAAGAAAATAAATAATTAAGTCTCAACTCAATGAGCTAAACATAAAGTATAAAACCCCCCTACTTCAGTCCCGGAAGAAAGAGCTGCTGCATTTTGAAAGTTCAAATTTCTTCTAAGACAAAGATTACATCTATTGTCAGTAACACACATCAATATGCAAGAATAGTTAAAACAGGGTCTGCTGAAACTGAGGAGAGTGTAACTACAATAACCAGATGTAACTCATTGCCACGACACAAACTGTAAATCTACATAATGAAGGTACTTAATTGTCCATTTTTAAGACATTTTTGATGCTTTGTAAAAATAAAATATAATCTGAATTATTTCTGAAAAAAATTCATATGCTATTTTCTTATAAAATTCTGTACATTCAAAATTAAGTGGAAGTATACATTTATCCAGATAGGTACTGTGGTTGACAAAAGTGAAAAAGATTACACTCAAACCACTCATATAGTATAAAACTGGGAGATACAGACAGGTATGAAACTGGAAGTGCTACTACAGTAACTAGCCTTGCAAAATTGCATGTAAAAAACCACACTACATAAAGAGTGCAGATGATCACACTATCATATTTTACTGTCTTTTATGCAGTGCCTCTAGCTGCCTGAGCCACACAAAATGTTTGGAAATCAATACATTTTTGTACAGAACAAACATTGCCCTACACTGCTAGGATCTGCAGGTAGTATTCAGGCTGGTAAGCACAGATACTATACAATCTTCGTAATTTCCTAGCAAGTTGCGTGGTAAAGGCTGAATATACCCTAATTTCCTCAACAAAAGATCACTGATCACAGTAGATCTAATGAAGTCATCTCTCTAAAGCAAAAAAAGAAGAAAACCCACCGCTGGGAAACATTAACTTGCACAGGACTGGTCTATGTGGAAAGGGTACATCACATCAGAAGTTAGCCAGCAAAACTGCATTGCCTTACTTTGCTGCAGGCTAAGAAGCATGCACACCAAGAATTTACCACAATTCACATGATCGGTAGTAACTTGTTGAGTCACAGTAACTAATTTATGAAATTCAGCCATAGCACATTACAATGTATAATTCAGCATACAGAATTGGTTACGTTCTTTCTTATCTCACACTATGGCAGCTAGTTGCAGTCAACCTCGTGGCATATTTCCTACAGCTATGCTCCGTAAGATAAAAGATACTCTAGTGCAGGGAAATGTCCCAATACAAGTGATCAAGCATGGCTGTCTATAAAATCAACTCTAATTCCTCGTCTTTGGGATAGGCTGGGAAGATGAGGAGGAAAATAACGTGTACCACACTCTTCCTCACATAAGATGTCACAGAGTATAGATCCAATGGGATTAAAGTGAGAATTCTCAGTTGTATTTGGACCATCACAGGCACAGAGTGCGTTTTCTTGGAGGTCTGAATTCTGATCTCTGTACAAATCCAAATTATCACAGCAAAAACCTTAAAAAAAATTAGCTCTCCTAGTATTCTAGAATAGCTGCTCCAGAAGTCACATCAGCTTTAACAAATTTTTTATATGCACAACCACAGTGCATCATGGCAACACAAACTGTTCTTCTGACACAGAATGGCAAATATGCAGCCACTACCAGCCAACCTAACCCCAAAGTCTCTTTCCTCATCTCCTTACCCTATTTCCCCACCCAAATAAGCTTCCAAGAATATAATCTACTGGCAAAACTATCCAACTGAGTATTTGCTCAGTTTATCATTTTTATAGGTTTGCTCTCCTAGAAGACACACAATCACCTCAACTGCACCTCATAACTGGCAAGATCTGATCCAGCTTTGCTAGAATATTATACAACAAGAGTTTCTTCTCTATCAATTGATCTTAGTAGGAGATAATTTCATTTAATTTCAACTTTGTTGTGAGAACTGATATATGTGGTATGCATGCCACTTCCAAATGCATGAGCTTCCACAAAATTGCTAATTCCATCGATCTCTGCACTTTCAGTACAAAAAAAAAGAATAAAAAAGAAAAACCAGGCTAATAAGAAATGGCAAACTACACTCACCTGAGCATAATCATGATTATCACAGACCCTTCTGTTCCTGCTCCAACTTTCAGTTGCTTGTAAAGATCAAAGCTGTGCTCTACTGTATTGCATAACATGTTTCTGGTCTCTAGTTGATACATCTCTGGATTAATGTGAACCTTACTATCCAGCACGAAAAGGGGAGTGTTCTAGAGGTACATTTAAGACTATTATGCGTGAATTGGTCTCTCACTGCCTCTAAGAATTTGTAAGAATGTGGAGGAGGAAGTTGCACAGTGCTACCCGTTTCAGATTCTGAAAAAGTACCTGAAACTAATTAGATAGGCACACTTCCAGCTTTTATTTTCAGACTCAGGTATATCATCCAATGGGTAAAAAAAAGAAAGTGAAAAGCACCTCCACTTAGAAGCTAAGAAACAGTGGCTAGATTTGAAATTCAGAGGTTGTCCCAGTGATTTTGCAGGGCTCAGCAGCAGTAAAGGATTCTTGGGTGGGTGGTGGTGTGTGTGTGATGAAAACTAACCGTAAGAAGTGTATGGCATGAATTCTGTACTGCTGATATCTTCAACAAAATTCAGACTTACTTATTGGAAAACCAGGTTTCTTTCCACAAATCAGAAACCATTTGTTCAATGCTGTGGAAGACATCTATTTCAGTATTTATAAGATGTCGTCTAATCAAAAAATAAAATATCAAGGGAGAATTCAACAGTCTATTACAGAAGATATCCAAGTCCATAAATGACAGCAGGGTTTTTTGCTGTTCCCCGCCCCCAAGAAATGCACAAATTATGTAAAACTGCTCCACATTTCAGGATGCATACAGTAGTTAGAAAACTTAAGCAGGAAAGAAGTATATGAACTAGAATTACCATTTTAAAATTTAAAATGTCAAAGAAAAATTGTGGACTGAAAATTAAAACTGTATTTTGATGTTTTTGACACAGCTTTTCATTTCCTTTCTAGCACAAGCCTGTTTCTTATAACAATTACAGGGTTGCTATAGCAATTACTTATTATCTACCGTAACCTCTTTACATCAATACATCTTAAGTGAAGAGCACAGCATATTTGATTTAGTTCCAATGAGAGGTATACCAACATGCGCTATGGAAATTGGTAGGCAATTAATGTGAAACCAAGCAGTTTGCTTGGCAAAAGTAAGATCTGCACAGGAAGGAAAGCAGAGGTTGAAAATCAGTGCTGCTGAAGAACAGTTCTTAAGATACATGAAATCCCTCAATGTGGTTCAAAGTCAGAAAAAATTGACTTGACCTTCCAGAAGCCTTTTGGGCAAAAATAAAATAAGAATTGATCCTAACATAAAACGGTCATGTTTCATAAGTGTGTCATCAGTTCCATCAGGAACTTAATTACTTCACAAAAGAAACAGAACACACCAAGGGGAAGAGAAAGCTTACTTAAATTGTAAAAGAAACATTTTTTAAACATCAAAATATCAGGTGTCCAGTAATATGTATCATTGATAAAAGGTAAAAAACAAGGCTAAAAAGAAAGAACAATTTTTGAAGCACCATAGTTGGATCTACAAGGACCAAGCCCTTTACTGCAGAACATGTAATGCAACTGTCAAAATGCCAACTATTTGCTATTTCCAAAGCAGACTTCCTCCACAGTTCCATCTCTCTCCTCAGTCTCTCAGATGTGACTATCACAACAGACAGCTTAGTTCCAGGCTGTAACACGACCAAGTACTTCTTCTCCAGTACAGAGGTGTGCAAGAAGTGCAAAAGTACAGATTCACACTTCTCCCACTGTTTAGCTCCCAAGAATTGAAGCAGAACCCAAAGCACTGCCATGATTCACATCACGAGTCAGATGGTACATTCATGGCAGGGGGACTGATATAAGATCACATCAGAAGGATTGCTCTAACAGGCAAAAACTACCAAACAACTTATATTTATCCTATTACGTATCCCAAAGGATTCTTCTATTCTAATTATGGCCATCTAAAGCACTAAATATCTGACCTATTATCATGCACTAACACCTCACTACTGCTAAAGAAAAAAGACCAGACAAATACGTGATTCATCCCACCTTAAGACAGCTGTCTAACCTAGGATGGATGAATTATGTCATGGAGTGCCTTCTCTTTAACTATCAAGGCAGCACCTAAGACTCTATACCTAACTACCATATAGTTACAATAAGGCAGTATGTATCCCCTTCTACTGCCCCACAGATCAAAAGATGGCAGTTAAATACTACTTACTGCCAGGAAATACCTATAAGCGAAGCGCATATTGCCTAGTTTTCTTCTATTTCCCTGAGGTAAAGCTGATTAATATCCCATATTATTTCAAAAGTTATCAACAGTAACAAAAGCAACATTCATTGCCTTCTCCTGAGAGAAGAAGGCTAAATTTGAGAAGATAGGGCAGCACAGCAAAGTGGATACTTACAGAAACAGTTGAGCTGGGTGTATTTGTACCATAGCCAGAAGAAGGGAGAGAAGCCAAAGACCAGCGGCGACCATCAGTCCTGTTGTGAAACCAAGGTTAGTCAAACGAACACTGCAGTATCCTAATACAGAAACATTTGTGAAAGTATTACTGCATAAAACTGCATTCCAAAAGCATGATACAAACAGAGTTTTTAGTAAAGAGTAAACTTTCACAGGGGACCACAATAAACAGCATTCACTGAGGACGACTTAGGCTTACAGATATTTTTTTCTAGTGTGCTTTTCTAGTTAAGAATCTATGAAATGAAACAACCAGAAAGTGAATGAACAGCTCCACAGAACTGGTGTCTCACTAATACACACTAGAATACTAACACACTATAAACAGACCACAGGGACTCTTCACAACTCTCAGGCCCATCAGATGAAAATTCATGAGAAGCAAAATCAAAAACTTGCAAACAAATGCAAACCACAATGCTCTGAACCACAGAATAACCACAACAGTCTGCTTGAAACACAAGGGTAGGAGCACTTTAAGTGACATCAGTAGAAGATACCAGCAAACTAGCCAATGTAAAATAACAGCAAGAATGATTAGGTAAAAACAAACTTGTTAAATGTTAGATATGTAAATAGGAGGAAAAAAAATTTGCAGCAAAAATCATGCTCATTCAGAATAATAAAAAAAATCATAACCAAAACCAATCTCTGCTCTTCATGGCTTGAGGTAAGCTACACACAGACAACATGGAACTGGAACGTACAAAGTGACAAACCAAAAAACAACTATGGGAGCCGTGTTTGGATTTTTGAGGGGGTAACATTTACCTGTCATTTCGGTGCCCATGACTGGAATACAATTGTATCAAATATGTTAAAAACCCCAAAATAAATAAATAAATTACAAAACAGAACAGGTTTTTATTAACAAACAGTATGAAAGCAGGGGAAAGGGAAAAGGAGAGTTGAAGCTCTGTTTTACAGCCAGTTTACAAAGACTATTTCTCAAGTCCACAAAAGACACAAAGGACAACTGAAATGCCAAATTAGCAACCTTAAACCTCTTGATGCAGCTTCTCTTCCTTTCAAACTAACTGTCTAAAAAAACCCCCTTGCTTCTCTCCATTCCAACACCTTATTTTCCACACCCATTTACCCATCCACAAGCTAAAACCCAGGTCTTTGGGACCTTGAATACATACAGTGATAGAAAAGAAACTGCAGTACCTAATTAGCATTAAAGTATAAAGAAAACGTGGGCTAGAGGGACTGCTGACTGTATCAGACCGATCTCTACAAAAAACTTCCTCCTTCTTCACACTTTGTTTTTTTATTTCATTAATTCTCCTCCCTTCCCCTAGGTATGCATGAGCTACCTCCAGATGAATGAACAATTCCAAAAGGAGTTTTTATTTTGGTTCAGCTGTGCAAGCCAAGTATGTTCACAGCTGAAAGAACAAGAACTTGGAAGGTATTTAAATATGGGCAAAACCTGTATATTCTGCAGCTGTTAAGACACAAAATACTTCTCTACTGCATAACTCATATTGAGCAGGGTTCTTACATCACACAGCAATTGTCATGCAGAAGGGCCATCAAGTATGGGGATGGGAACCATGGGAAGTTACCTGGGAAGAAAAGGTGGGAGAACAGGAGGCATTCATAAGGGAAGAAGGAAAAAAAAAAAAAAAGGTAGCAAGCTGCTGCAGCTTTTCCCCATGGGCTCTCATACACCACTTGTCCCTGCCTACCATGTGGTCCTACCCGCTTCCCAGCAGCTCTGGAAAGCAGGATCTGTCACCTACCTATGGGCTTCCAGATCCTGGACTTGTATGTACCAGCAGAAGAGGCCCAAGCAGTGGCTACCAGAGGCACAGGCACCAATCATCCCACCAGATGCAGGCAGAGGAAGGTGACTCTCCTACTTGTTGCCAAGGGGCCTGGGGAAGGCTGTCTCCAGCCTGGCACGCTGGCTTGGCAGTACGGCAGAGGGCCACCTTCCTCCTGCTGCTGCATGGTGTGGCTACCAGCTGATGAGAACCAGCTATGCTGGGAAGCCCTCCTTTCCCACGGGAGGCTTCCAAACCATTTCCTTTGCCCTTCCCTCCCTTCCTCACGTCTCCCAAGCTTTTTGGTATCCCCACTGACTTGGGGGCAGTGGGTGGAAAATGAATACATGTACACCTATACCACCTCACCTCTACTCCTTCAACCTTCCTGCCTTGTCCTTCCCTTCCTTTGTATGGCCATTAAATTTACAAAACAACAGAAAACACATGAAGTTCAGAAGTCTGAGAATGGCTCTCATTAACCACAGGCGATTTTACTACCAAAATGCATCCTATCACAGATTATATGAAGACAACCACAACACACATACCAAATGCACAAGAAAATTTTACATCACCACTCTTTTTCACTACAAACATAAACCAAAATCAGTTTCCATAGAAAACTCTCTAAAAGTTTCCTGAATCCCACGGAAGTGGTAAAGTATTTTGAAATCACAGAAACTTCTTGTTCTAGCGTTCTTTTAATTAAAGAATTTATTTACAAGTCCATTACAGGGCTCTAAAAATGGCCACAATTGAAAGGAAGCACTGGTAAACAAATTCATTTTTTCCTCCTGAATTTTAAGGTTTGCAAAAACATAATGATTTAAACTTTCTGTTGATTATGGGTGGGAAAATAAAACTACTTCCTGTCCGCTGTATTTCTAAGCAATGCTTGGTCTTTCACAGCTGCTTTTTCCATTACAAGCTATTTCTGGATTTAATGAATCTTTCTACAAATATGCTCACAAACAAACGTAATCTATGAAGAGATAGCTTTCCTTTTTTTAAAGATGCTATCAAGAGGAAGTAGATTCAAAAGAAATACTGAAATTTCTTAAGATGTTGGTTAAAAAAGCGAGAGCATATGCTATTAGACTGTCAAGATCTACTGTCACAGATGAATTAAGATTCAGATATAAGAAATACACAAGTGAAGTCTTCTCCCCTTCGCAGCTTTTAATAAGAGTTAAGCCATTTCTTTGCACTTACTTCTGAGAGCTCGTGTGTGCTACTTTATTGAACTGCCAAAATAAAGGAAGTAAAACTACAGTGGCAAGTACAAGAGTTACATGCCTGGCACTACTTGATGACAAAGAAAGCCACAGCATTTCAATTTCACTTTTTGTGTAGATACTCTTGGGTCAACATACAAACTCTGCCTACCCTCCCAGGCTTAGAGTTAATGAACATATTATACGAGGTAGGCTGACAAGGTGTTAAGTGCACGCTGGCACAAACAGGCAGCCTCCATGACATGCTATCAACTTTGGCTATGGTTCATTTAATAATAATTTACTTCATAAATCACTTCAAATTCACTTTAGATCTTCAAAAATTCTACTAGCATTAACTAACACAACACTCCTATGACAGAGCTGGCTGTTTCAGTGGTACAGGTCGTACAACATGACAAGGTCAGGTATTAAAGCTATTGCAATGGTATTGCAGTTGCCAGTAAAATCAGGCCCTGAACTCAAGACCTCTCTAATAGTGCTCTTCTAAGCAACGCACTTCTTCCATCGTTAAGAAAAAAAATACAGAGAACCCTAGACGTAGCTTAAAGTTTCCCCATATCTCAATAGATAAGAAGATAGTGTCTGAATTGGATCCACTACAATTAAGTCATTAAAAAATATTTTTAATAATTTTTTTGAATTTAAAAATTTATGAATGCATTGTGTCAATCATCCAGTTCACCTTTGTTGCAACTGAGGTTTAGGAGAGTTTACATAACTAAGATAAAACTTGTCATTCTAAGTGACAGACTTGACAGATGTATTTGCAATCACCTTATTAATATATGGGTCCAAAAACATTTCCTCCATGCAAAATGCATGCTGCATGCTACGAACAATCTCTTACCTTCTTGCAAAAGAAAAGTGAGCTGAGGCACTGGGAGAGAAATTCCTAGGGCTATCTTGAGGACTGTTTCCTGTTTGGGGGATACATAGAAAAATTATTATTAGAGGTGGGGAAAAAAACCCCAAAGAAACCACTAAATAACATTCAGATATACTAATCCAAGCATTCCGAGGCAGGTTAGAAACTAACTCCAGAATTTCTTCCCTCTCAGTCTGAGAAAATAAACTCTGAAATAGAAGCTTATTTCAACTCACATTTAATTTATATTTCGTTTAGTTATTGGACTTTATAACTCAGAAAAAAACCCTCTATTCAGCCCTTTGAGATTTAAAGTTTAAAAAAAACCCCAGTATATTAGTTTGAAAGAAACATTTTTAATGTCAGAAAGATTTTTCTTAAAAAATCACACAAAACATTTGAAAGCTAGAAATATAATTATTTAGCTCTTACACAAAGTTTCTACAGCATTTCCACTGGAGCTTTATTGTGATTTTTTGTTACTCTAACTCTAGAACAAATGAGCCAACCAACCACATTGAATGAAAACTTTTTCACATAGTTGTGTTAGACCAAGGCATGGAAAGGCAACCACCCTCTGCAATGAGAAGCAGCAACTGCGCATTTTGAACAGGCTGTAACTTTAGGGTCTGTCACTTTTTCATATTAAAGCTCCCCAACCTCCTGCTGACCAGCATGAGTGCAGAAAGGCAGCAGCAGCTCTCAGCAGGTGCTGCCACCTCTGCCCCATAGCACCAAAAACTATAGGAGACACAGTATCTGAAGAAGAAACAGGTGACCTCTGAAAAAAAACAAACAAGCAAAAATCCCCAAACCACACCAAAAGCTAAAACGATTCAATTTGAAGTAGCACTGGCATACATCTAAAAGTTGATCTTTCCTTAAATAGGGAACAGATTGCAAGAACAATACTTTGAATAAAGGTAACATATTTGTTGTAACATTTTATTTTTGGACATAAATGAGACTGCAACATTATGTGTCAGACTTAAAAAACCAAGCTCCTGTGTACCCAGTTAGAATAAACATTTATTTTTTGATGAGAAAATTACTACCTATATGTGAAAAAGCCAATACAATAGTCTTTAAAAGGATTTCAAGTGGCCTTGATTTCTACTCAAATTTTTGAATAAACTTTGCATTCATCACAGTGATGTCCTTAACAAAACCCATTAATTCTATACCAGAAGCGTAATCATGGAGCCATTAGACAGAAAATGCGGAGAACACACACCTCCACCCCCCTTTTTTGGCTAGAAGCTGAAGCAAGATGGTTTTTGAGCTGTGCTTAAATCACATCTCCACAGCTGCTCTTCCCATGGCCCCAAGAGACAAGGATTCCACTCTTGCTGGCCAGTACCTCTAATTTTTATTTTTTTTTCCTGTTTATCTATCACAGCTGAATTATGTCCTTCCAACATTCCCTCCTTCCCCTCAAGACCCAAGTTGCTTCATTACCCTTCAGACATTTCTGAGGGCCTCAATAATTTCAAAGTAGCAAGGACTTTTAAGGACTTTTGTTCCCTGAAGAGGGGGGGAAGCAGAGGGAATCTGAAGCCACATGTGTGGCACAGATTTCAATCTTTATTTGGGGACCAACAGTTTATTCTTGTCCTGCATGAACTGCAAACAACAAATTACTGAGAACAATGGTTTGTTATAATTTAACAACTAACTAGATTTCTTTTTGCTTCTATCAGAGCTTATTTAATAAAGATAAGCTAAGTATGTATTTCAGCACTGTGCAGACAAAGCGTAGTCACAAACTTTAGCTACTGCTCTAGAATAAACTAGCCGTAATTTGGAGCGTGTCATGGACTTAAGTAAGAGGAAAAAAAGACAAAGAAGCTACCTCAAACTCTGGCAGAAAAGCAGACAATTAGGCTTCATGCAGTGAGGTGTAAATAGCTTTTGACAGGAAGTAATTTGACAAACCAGCACATGGGAGTTTGTAAACAAAATCCTTTCCTCTGATAGCTGTTTTAAAGTTATATATGTATTTAACATGCATCAGGGACTTGCCTAACTGTCCATCAGTTACTCAGAACATATATGCAATCTTCATGTAGAAGCAAAAAACATAGTGGAAGAATGCAGTAATTTTATAGCTGTTGCATTGGATTTGAGGGGACACAATGCTGCAAACTACCTCACTAAAATCAACAAAGATCACTCCCTCACAGACAAAACTTGAATTACAACTCTTAGGAAGAGCATCATATCCTGTTATCAGGAAAATCAATTTGAAAGCACTACTTCCAACAGCAAACAAGCTTTTAAAATAACAAAACTGGTAAAGTCATATACCTGGATACTAAATACTGTGAGTTTATCTAGAAGTCTAACAACTCAGACAAGCCTGGAAACAGAGGATGAAAATCTAAACCCTAAATGACTGGAGAAACAGCTAGTGCTACTATGAGTTTAAGGTGTGGTGTTCCAGAACAGCAAGACAGGTTAGAAGCAGAGTCCTATACGTGACCTTCATCATCATGGCATTCATCCACCCATCTGTAAGCCAATACCTGGGAGACTGTCAAAGAAACACCAGTGCCAGTTAATTCTCTGTCCATATGTGCAGTACTTCCTTATTAGACAAATCCCGCTGTTCTTCAGGATCCTGCTGGCTGTTGTATGCTTTAGTCCTAGGGTATCTCTATGTTGCTGGGATTACTGTCTATGTTTCTGACCTGGTAAAGTAAACCTGACTGGTGGTCAGGCATTAGGTAAGGAATTAACTCCAGCATCACACAATGAGTAGGCAATCAACATACCGAAACAATACCTGATGACAACACAAGGGTAGCTCATTTTGCAAGCAGCTATTGTTGAGAAAACTATATTGAGACTAATTAAGTTGTAATTGCTTTGTAAGTAGCTTCAAGAAGTCCTGTGTCTTTGCCACAGAGGGAAGAAGTTTTAAATCTTTTAATAAGCATATGTTACAGTCACTGTATATTAGTAATGTGTTTTTAATAGCTGTCTACTTACAAAATAAAAAGTTTCAGATGCAAGGTCTTTGTGTTAGTACTGAGGGAATAACAGATTAATGATAACTGTTACCCCAAATTCCTGATGGATCAAAGACAAATCCAGCTTGAAGTCTTGATGTCGTCACTTTAAAAATAATCACTGTACACAGTACACCAGCACCACAATAATACAATATAACAATGGGTCATACATTCCTCTATGTCAGTTTACTTGGTGGTGAACACACAACTGCAAAGTGAACAATACAAAAGAAATCATCCAACAGTTGCAGGTCTGATTTTCATACCACAACAAATGGTGCCACTCAGCAGAACACACAGCTGGGCAGCAGAATAATTTTGAATACTTGTTCAGGTGAGGAGCTCAAGCTATTTCAACACCTGGACTAATTATGCTTCACACCAGTAAATGACCTTTCCCAGTAAGAGCAAGGAAGGTCTGCACACCCCTTAAACTTGTTTGCCAGGATCTTTGCATGTTCTGACCACTACTTAAAATACTGGCAGTGCTGTTTTAATGGGATTTAATTTAAATGTCAGTTGTATCTGCACGTATCTTACCATTTACACTTTCCTGTCCTGTCCCCAAACTACTGGAAGACGCTTTGTTAACAGTTTTACTTTACCCCAAAGCAAGACTAAATAAAAAGTTTTAGCAAAAACAATTCTACCATTCTCCATGTGACAACAGTCAGAATAATTGAAATAACTGTATTATTTTCCTTTCTGTAAATATATTTTCTTTTTAAAAAATTATATTCAGAAAGCAGCTTTAGTCTTCAGCTTTCAGCATTCCCACACTTCACCATGGAAACACACTAAGGCTTTATTCCTTTACAAACCTAGTCCACCTTTCCCCAAAGTCCAGTCAACACAGGCTGCAGCTAAAGCAGAACAGCACAGAAGCTGTGTACAACAGATTCTTCTTCGCTTCAAATGCATTGTAGTAAACTAGCACTCATTATCACCTACCTCAGACAAAACTCACAAGATTAAAGCTAAAAATCCAGGGAAACTAACTCCAGATTTGATGCACACACATGAATGCCTCCAGTGCAATTCAAAGCCTAACACAACTAAAATATATGGTGCAAACAGCTTTGTTCATTACTGCACTTCAGTGTAGCTATCTAAAGTACATCTATCAAATGAAATTATCTGATGTAAGCAGTAAGTCTTAATGTAGTGAGAACAAAACATTAGCAGTCAGCATTCTAAGTGTCTGCCTAGAAAGGTCTAGGGCAGACCTAAAAAATCCTAGGAAAAGGATTACAACGTGGAAGTGAGATCTCCTTGGCCCTAAATTCTGCTTTAGGGAACCACATCATGTAATCCTATTCCTAAATTTATTGAAACCAACAGGAAGGGTCATGTTCTTCCCTGTCACACTTAGTGGACAATTCTTCAGGAAGTCTCCTGTTCTGTTATTTATGTCCAGCATGTATTTCTCTTCCCATTCTGTGACCCCCCCCCCTCCTCTGATTTAGATGACAATACAGGCTTTCCACAATCTTCCTGCTGCTAAAGGCAAGGAAGTAATAGTCTTTCAGTCTTACACAAAAAGCTCTCACATTCTGTCCTACCAGCTTTTCTCCCCATGTGATCCCCTCTGAACATGTATGACCATAAAGGCATGCAGTATTCCAGAAATCTAACCAGGATACCATTCAGTGGCACTAAATCTTCCCAAATTCAACTGAAAATTACTTCCTTTATACATCTTCCGAGATCTGACTTTCAAAGAAACACTAGATTGGTCCTTGCAAACATCATGCGATCCAGAAAATGCAATCACTTCCTTCCCTAAATTCCTGATAACAGATGAGTCCACAGATTACAGTAGACATTTCTGTTACTGGTTGTCCAGTACAGAATGCTGCATGTTGCTATGTAATTTCATACTTTTTAATTCTAGTGCTCAAGATCAGTCACTTCAACACAGCTTCTCAATGCCATTTTACACTAGATGTCTTCCAAATTTACATCAGCTACAATAATTTTATGCCAATGCCACTTATGAGAAGATTAAAAAGGTCTGGCCACAAAACCAAAAACCCAAGTGGACTCTACTGATAACCTCTGCTCCTACTGTATAGTATTTCTCACTTTAGCACAGCCCGGTCTTCTCCTCTTTAAACAATTTCCTAGTTATCTTGCAGTCCTTGTCATCTTAGTGGCACCCCATGAAAAATTTATTAAAATACAGGCAAGTAAAATTTACAGCATTGCTCTTAACAGCTAAATCTTGTTCCTAGAGCAGACACAATTAAACAGCACCACATGTGACTATTAATCATAAGGGGTTAGTAATCACCCACAGGAACAAGCTCCTGTGACTACTGAGGTGGGGACACCTGAATGCTATGACTTGCTGAGATTATAATCATTCACTTCACAGGCTGGGTGGTGCAGATGACCTGCTTACACAGCAGCAGGCAGTCAGCTGGAAAAGTCCATTAATGACCAAGGCACCAGATGTTGTCCAAGCAGATGCTGCAACACTTCCCACAATTCTGAATGTACCCACAGTTCATGCAAAAACTAAAAGGATCTTTCAGCAGATTTAGTGGCTTCAAACCTTGTTATTAAAGACAAAGGATGTCCCAATAACTCACTGAAGACAGTTACTAATAATGACCAAGCTTTGAACCCAAAGAAATGACCTGGTATAAACTGTTCTCAATTTTCACAAGAAAAAGATTTTTACATAGTGAAACATGGTATGACTCTCTTGAAATCTTCTGTGATTTTTACACATAGGCATAAGGCATAGTGGGAGACTTCAGCTGCAAGCCAAAATCTGACTTTCCACCAACACAAATTATCTCTGCAGGTAGGTACACGTCCTGCATAGAGGAAAAGGGCGTTACATGTATTAGTAATTAATGTATATAACAGAGATATTATATATCTGCTGTACACATTGTCTTTTTCCTACCACCTTTTTAACCCTCAGGTCTCGGACCTTACACCTCTCTGTGCGCTCCCAAGCGCTGGATTACCTACTGCTCCAGTAACTCTTCACTATAGCCCACAAGCCTTCATGGTCACTGTCGCTTACTAACGAACCTGCCCCTTCTTTGACAGGTGCTACTCATGCTTTATTTGTGCCCTGCACAACATACTTCATCAGTGTGGTGCTGTCTCACTAGCCTCTCCCTCCCATCCTACCACATCAATCTGAGAATGACTGAGATGGTAAGGTGAACAATGAAAAAACTTTTAAGTATTCAACATTTGTCCAATTCAGCTTGCATCTGTAAAGATTAACAACAGACTCCTGTGTAGGAACAATCCTCTATTATCTCCACAGCAAACAACAAAAACCGGGGAGGGGGTGAGAAATTTACACAAGACCTCCGTATGACTTCGTCATATGGGGCAATTATCACCCTGAACTTGGGCTACTCGTCCTCCTCAAATACCGTTCACGGAAGTAGAGAACGGCTGGTGCCTTCAGTTCAGAGTCTGCATCAAGGAGAAAAACAGCACTACTAGGAAGAACATGGGTATAAAATGCACCTCAAAGAATTATGATTATGTTCAAGAAGCTTATTTCTAAAATACAGCAATACTGCTCCCATCCAGTGTTTTGGCTAACTCCAGTCCAGACTGTTACGGTCACCTAGTAGCAACCCGAGCTCTTCATGTTTGAAGTAATGGCATACCATTTCTGAAGGTGCAGCCAGACCTCTGTATGACTGCTCTGCAGATATCAAAGATGAAAACATTCTTGAGCAACGCCACAGATATTGGCAAGAGTGCTAATGCAGTGCACTTTTGACTAGAAAGCTCCACCTTGAGATTCATAACACGCCTTCACACAGCTTGCTTCAGTTTACACAAAGAATGCATAGTACAATTCTTTGCCCTCAGAGACGTGAGGTCTTGGGGGTGGGGGTGGGAACAGGTGGTTCAAATTAAACTCATCTCAGATATGAGATGCAAGCAAAGGTAACCAAGTATGTATTTTGCCTGTTCTCCCAACAAGCAATGAATTCACACAGAAAGGAATTGGTTGGTTGTAGATCAAAGAGTGTCCTCCCTCACAACTTTTTTGTTTCAACAATTCTTTCAACAAAAAGCACTGAATACCCAAGCAATGCCAACAATCTTGTTAGGACTATACAAGAAGTGTCCAGAATAACACTGAAGATTATCATTATCAAGATTATTAATAGAAATTGATTCTGGGTGAATTTTGAAATGTCTGACAACCTTGACACCCTTCAGCTTGAACAGCTTATAATAAAGGGATAAGGACCTGCAGTAACAACTCTAATGGTACAAACATGAAGCCAAGAACCTATTCCACTTAAATAAGAGCATCTAATGGAACAATTTTCAGTAAGGGTTAACAGCAGGCTGAGATGGCTGTAGGGAGTACAGCAGTGGGATGCAGTACCCTGAGAGAAACAGATCTGGCAGAAAAGCAGGGAGAGCATGAAACCAGAAGCTAACATGGTTTTAAAAAGGCATGAGCAATCGGGGTCATGCATAATCTGTCCATCTTTCCATCTGAACTACTCAGACTACAGCAGGTTACGTCCCTCATCTTCCCATTTCACAGCATCAGGAAGGTGCCCAACCAAGAAACTCTGGGCACCTTCCTTTCCAAAACCAAAGTCACATCAGAGTATACCCAGACTTTGAAAGTGGCCTCAGAAATATCCCTCCCAGTCTCTCACCTTGAAGCAAATGTGATTGTTTTAAAACAGTGTCAGAAAATAGTCCATGGCAGGGCAATCCGATGCCAGCTTGACACATCAAGCCCAAGTACAGGTAACTTTCCAACACATAAAAAACAGCAAAATGTAATCTTGTAGCATACAGACAGAAACAACTGAAGATCATAATTTCTGGCCTAAAATGCTGTTAAGTATACATCACTATGTCCAAGCATATTAATTAAGTCCCAAACCTGTGTTTCCAATCATATTCCAAAAAGAACCACAGACAAGACTTCTACTTGAGCCATGATGCAGCTGGCTGACAGATGAACATGTCACACTTCAAAAAGCTCATCTTCCTACTGCAGTACTGCAAAGGACCTGTAAAACACTGCTACTCCTCACGCTAGAACCAGAAGCAAATTCTGTGTTTTCAACAGGTTCTCAAGGAACAGGGAAGGTAAAAGAAGGGACTAGAGCACAGTGAGGTGGAACTCTCGGAGGCTGTATCTTCACTAGTGACTTCAATTTTTTTTGAAGGCTTAGGTTTAAAAGTATCTTAGCTTTTTCTAAAAGGGAAAGCAAGGTAATGAAGGCAGACACCACAGAAACAAAGAAAGGTGTAAAGAGAACAGTTCTCAATCACGTATAAAGATGCTGAGAAGATGAAACAGGACTGAAGAAGCTAGGAAAGCTGACAGCCTGTGTTTGCTGCAACCACTTTCTCCTACAGTCGGAAGAACCGCTACACAGAACTGACTGAGAGAAGAATTACCCATCAAAAGGTTTTCAGGATCTCTCCAATGTTCTTCACATTCTGCACAGTATTACTAGGCCGTATTTGCCAAAAACGCATGTTACTATCACGCCTCAGCCAAGGATAGCCTAATGAATAACGAATTTCAATGAATGCAAGAACTGATACTTTGCTACATATTTAGCTTGCTCCATCCCTCCTCTAGGGCTGGAAACTATTTTGTTTGCCTCTCCCTCTTCTACTTTTATTGTTTCCTCCTCCAAGAGCGAATACTAGTAAGAAAGATGCAAAGGTGTTAAAGCGGGTCATCTCCAGTCCCTATGAGACTTAAAGCTTGTAGTGCATGCTCCTGGCAGAAGTTCTGGGCTGCAACATAAACAGTTGTAATTTTGATAATTTTTCTAGTAGAATCTCACCATTCACAGCTACTTTCCAGGCACTGTCAAAAAAGACCCTAAAATCATCTAGTTGGACAGGAGATATACCAGGTTTTCTCAGCGGAGTCAAGCAGCCCTCTGACTTGGAATAAAGAGGAATAAATGCAGCACTACTGTAGAACAGATGCTGTTCTCTTGTCACAGCTCTCTACTGCACTTCACAAGAAACCAGGCCTCCAGTACAGGCTGCCACAGAGAGCTGGGAGGTGAGTTGATTGTGCAGATGACAGTGCAGGTAAGATGTGCAAGTAAGACCTAGTGGCTCTGACAACGCAAGAATGCAGCTTCATTAAAAATCCACAATGTCTCTTAAGTCCAAGGTTACCAAGGACTTACGTACATTAAACATGTGATGTGCTGAAATCCTACTGTATATGTAGATGAAAATTCTAAACTTCTCAAAATGTGTCTTTGTTGTGCTTTTACCCATGTAATTTGCATCTTTTTTTATTTGTGTTAATTAGGATGACATTCACAGTGATTCAAAGTACAAATTAAAAAAAAATAATTAAAAATTTGCCTACAAAGTCAATTCCACGTAGTATCTAATTGATCACTAGACAAAGCAGAAAACCTGTCAAGAGTGACTGAGCACACTTTAACTTCAAATTGCCCCTTCAGGGGACTAATCTAGGCATACTAGCCAGCTGCACTAGGAGCCAATAGTTGTTCAAATATTACTGTAATTAACTATACATAGAGGCAAGGTAATAACAGAACCAACCATACACATGCAAATTTTCGTCACATATATGAGATTTTTGCTGAAGAGCTCAGTGCACATACCTTGGGAGAACATACCAGCATTATGAGACTCAACTGCATCCTGGGTAACTGGAGAAGTTGCCAAATTTCCACAGTAGGTTTTTGAATACACAGTACATTCTGCTGAGTTTAAGGAAAATAAAGCTTACACTCAACCTGTCTTAATTCTGGCAGAATCAGTTTTCTACCTTCAGAGCAACTTCTCAACAGCTGTGACATCAGCAATTTTATTCCCCTTCCACGGTTTGAGAAATCAATTCAAAAAGAAGCAATTTGCCAAAAGCATGAGTCCACTGCCAGGCAGAAACTCTGTAGCATTTACTGAATTATTTGTCTTTGGCATTACTGAATACACAACCTGTGATCAGGTCGCAGGTAATGCATGCTGGTCACTCCGTATTTTTGAAGCCTGTTAGGCATCATTGGTCTAAGCCACCAGTTTCCAAATGGATGGTATAGTCACTCATAGCAGTGGACATACACTAGTTTTTGCAGCAAGCACTGGTACTGTTTTCATCAAGTCAACACAGCACAACTAAAGCCTCTTTCTATGGTGACTGAAGATCCTCTGTTGCAAATGGCAATTTCTGCATTTGGGGGACACAGAGAGGAATCCCAAACATTCCAACATTTCATTTTTCAGTTTTAAAATAGTCTGCACCATGTTGTCCTTTGTTTGTATGTTTTAAACACTCTGCTGCCTTGAACTACTCACAAATCCTCATGTCTCAATTCCTGGTTACAATAGCCTGCTGCTCAGAGAGGAAAAAACACCTTCATATTTTTTCTAATAATGTTCCTTCCACAACAAAACTGGAGATGCCCTACTAAACTCATCATCCTCTTCCAAAATTCAACTGAAACACTGCATTGTCTCTTTTAGAACCCATCTGAGAGCAGTTCTTCAAAGCATTCAGTGTCATTTCCTACACAATGACTGGTGTGGGGCTTTCAATTTGCTGTGTAGTTACAGTCAATGCCCCCAAAATATAAAGAGACAATAAAATTTTGAGGAAATGTGTTTTGATATGTCAAAAATGTTCCCTTTTAAAATGAAGACAATCATTATCAATAAAAGATTTATTTATGGACTTTCATTCAATCTTTAAGTGCTTCAGAAGCAACTCAAAATGATCATCAATTTATTGCCACATAAAGTGAAGCACAGAAATTTCCAGCAACATGCCTAACACCATAAATCCTAGGGAGGAAAAGCACTAGGAATAACGTGTAATACCCTACTTACCAATTCCATTACCTTCACCATGCGTGCAAGCTATTTTATACCTTTTTTACACAACTAGGCCCAGAAAGGGTGGTGCGGTGGCGGTCGGGGGAAGAAATTGCATCAGAATGTCAGAATACAAGATAGGGAAATAAAAATAGCTACGTAGTCCATTTTTTGTACTTGTGGATTGCTTCTCACCATACGATAGAATTTATGGATCTCAACATAATAGAAATTTGGATGGAAAGGTACAGAAGTTTTTGCTATTGAAAACAGTGGAAAGAAAAGTAGTGGAACAGAGAATTTGTCTGTTTTGCTTTCCTCACATAGACATTTTAAGTATTTAATAACAGCAATAGTAGCATAGGTGTAAAATCACCTGCATGAGCTGAAAGTGGTGAATGGGGCCGAGGCAGAGCTGAAGACTGGCCATTGCCCATCAGACTCTTCCTGTTGCTTGTTCTACAGCTGTGGGCAAGAAGAGAGGAAAAAAGACATTAGCCTTAGAAATACAGCATATACCGTATATGAACATTTGATATTCTGATGCTTAGCTCCTTTACTTCCCTGTCTCCTATTAAAAATCAGAGCTATTGTTGGGTTTGTAGGCATGTCCAGGAAGTCTACAATCATGCTGGATAATGGCAAAGACAGCAGCCTCCAAAGAAAATGCACCATGGATACTTTTCAGGCTTGCACATTTGCTGTTCTGTGCAAAGACCAGGATTCCCCTGTAGAGTAATTCATAAAATGTTCTTCCCTGACTACAACTTGTTGCTCTGCCATACACTTCTTACGATATATAAAAATACAAAAGTACAATGTGAAAAACAGTTTCAAGCTTAGAATCACCATTCAATGATTAAACCTGTCTCTGCTGCACGAACTGTAGTTCCAAATCACATGCCACAAAGAGCAACAATTTATCAATCTAAGAATGATACAATAATTATAAATCTAATTACTGAGATAAATTTCACATCTGTGCCTTTTGTCAATGGAACAGATGATGCCTAAGATGAATGCATTTTTTTTACTCATACATTTTTCATCTACAAAGCCACTAATTTCCCAAATTACAAGATCATTAGGCGAGATAAATAGTAAATTAACACATCTATTAAACTTGGGAAAGGAGATATTTTTCTGAAATACATATCATAGTTTTAAAATATTTATTGGCAGAAGTGTTTTTCTTTTTTCCTCTTTCTACCATAATGAATATTCTCACAAACACAAATCCCCAACACTGCAAACATTCATGCACAAGAAAAATAGTATCTTGAAGTCAAAGAGACTGCAACTGTGTATAAACTTAAGTGCATATGCTAACATTTATGGCACTGCAATCCAATTTTTTTTCTGTAAAGGTTTAGGAAAAACTCAAAACCACTAAAACGGGAAAAAGTCACACATAAAACCATTTCGTTAACACAGTAGGTTCCAACAGTAGCAGATTCAGATCACAGTTTTACATTTCTCCAAAGATGAGTTCTGTAACATTATGATCTCTATGTAACAGCCAGAAAGCAAGACTGATTAGTCTTGATACGGTGTGAGATGAATAAAACACAAAATAAAGGATGGAGTTGAATAGCATGAAAGCTAAGTAAAATGAATTTAAAAGTATTCCAAAGAATACTGGAAACAAGTAAAATCGAAAAACAAAGAAGAAATTTTGAGTATGAAAGCAGTACAGAAGACGCCTGGAATATGGAGGGGGAAAAAACCCAACAAAACAAAGTGTCACACACTAAAACCAGTCTCCCCTTGAAAAATGTTTTATGAAGCAGCAAGACTGCCATTCTGTTTAATGGGTTAATGAAAAGTTCTTTTGCATGAATTGCACACTGAATTGCTGTATCACTTAAATATTACAATCAATTAAACAATGCATTCACTTTTGAGTGTATACTTATCATTACTGCAGACCTATGTAAGAAAAGAAAGCACAAAATGACTGCAAGATTCACATTTAGAACACTGGAAAAGTCAAACTATTTAAGACGTACATTGTAATTTCTAAGCTGAAAAATGAGGGAGAACTTTTAAAACGTGAAATTATACACACACGATTTCAGGAACCTGGCTAGATTAAGCACAGCTTTCTACAAGCATTTTTGACATATTCAGCACAATCTACTTTTTAAGTAATAGACCTTGAGCAAATATTCCATGTCTCATTAGACAACAATTTCAAAGTCATACTGTTCCCCACCGTCCATCTCTAAATTTGCCCAGCTGAAGAGTCATAGTCAACTCTTCTGTGATAAGAACGGTCCAAATTTTTTTCTCCTGGCTTCATGCAATATCACTGTATTGTTGGTAACTTCTTGTATCATACTATGACAAACCTCATTTTTTCATCTGTTATACTTGTTTTAAAAAGCTTGAATAACTTCCTTTGCAATTTTCCAATCTAAAACGGAATCCGGTGGAAACTTTTGGTATTCGTTAGGCATTCATTAAAGGACATACAGATTACATCTATCCACGATGGCATCACTACAGTGCCTGTGGTACAGGCTGGGGTTAAGAGAGACCATTACATGACTTTAAAGGAGCTTTGCGTGGCTTAGTTTAGCGTCTAAAGGATCACCACATGACCTGTCACAAGAAGGGAACACATTTTAAGGATCTAAACCATGGGTGTGTTCTCAGCAAAACATTTCAATGAATTCTAGACATCCTTCACTGATTTTGCTGCAATTTGCCTTTGTCTGTAAAAATTCAGAGTTTTATCACTTTTGCCATAATTTCCTACGTTATCTTGTTTTTAGGGGGTGGGTGGGGCTATTTTTCAGAATTATTACTGGGGAGCATGACGGCATTACCTTCAGTATCAAGATCTTATGTAATGAGAAAACTTTCCCCCAACTGCCATTTCAAAAAATTTTTTGCTGTTTGTTCAGATGTGGCTGCAGCTGTATGAAGAACGTATCTTTTATCACACTCAAACAAAATGTTCTATTGAGAAACAGAAAATGAAAACATATGAAGTCTCCTCTATTTGTCTTAACGCATGAAAGGACAAGTCTCTCCCACACCTCTCTCTGTAAGCTTTTTTTTTTTAAACAGTTCTGTTTCACGAAGATTTTGAAACTATGTTACCCATCCTGTATAATATATGAACTCCTTCCCCAGAATAATGGTATTATGAAGGAAGCTCTTTGTGGGTAAATAAAGAATTATCTTCAGGGAACCCTGATAGATGATCTAAACTGCTAGACCACCACAAATGCGAAGCAGGGTTGCACTGAGGAAATACCGAAGCATTGCCTTAGCCTTGAAACAGCCATCTCCCACATACAAAAGAATCTCAGAAGTTAAAGCCGTTCTGCAGACAAAATCCTTTTTCCTAGATCTCTGAATACATCAAGTAACTTTCCCCATCTATTGTCTTTATAAAACTATTCTCCCATTCAAATGGGACAATATAAACCAACTGATAAGAGGTAGCCCGGAAAGAAAGCCTCTTTGTCTGCAGCAAAGTTACAGCAGTGCAGGAGGAACAGTCTACAGGGACTGTAACCTAGGGAAACAAACCTTGGGGTAAACCAGAGCGCTGCACCCTCAAAATGCAATTCTCCAAGCCTTGGATCTCATGTTTTGATCAGGCTGCACAGCACAGAGAAAGAGACCAGCAAGCCAGGCAGCATGCATGACATAGGGTTTAGAGCCATGAAATAAACAGAGCAAGAAACTGCACCTTTTTCCAAGGAGAAGAGACTGGGGGTTGGTGGGTGGGGGCAATCAGTCATGTTCCACCATAACTAAACTTTGGGGTGCACACAAAACCTGAAGAAAATAGGAAATCTACAATTTTTGATCTGTTCTTCTCTGCCCCAGGAAGATCCTTCCTGGACTCTATAGTCTGCTGCCCACAACTTAAAGGAGGAGGATGTATTTGGAAGTAGTTGTCATTACACCATATTAGCAGTGACCTGGATTACTGACACTGTTGCTTATCTTGGAATCCAATTCATAATTTCCTATTTGGTTTCCAAATCGCCCACAGACAGGTTCTGCCTTACCTCCTGCTCCCCACCACTGACGCTCCTTCCCACTCACACCTCTCATCTGTGTCTGACTTCTCAGCACGTCTCACTGCTGAGGAATTCCTCCTTCACACCAGCCCCAGTCTAAGCCCCAATGCACCAACCTCCAAGTCACTTGTCCTCCAGCTGCTACAGATGATCAACGCTTCCATGAGAAGTACTCATGATAAATAGAGAGAGGACTACAAAAAAAAATGCTTTGTGCTCAACATTTTTATATCACAAAGCAAGGGTGAACTACAGCTGCTGAAAGATGCAATCCAAAAGCTTGACTACTTTGTTCCTTAAATAGCCATAATTCCTCCCGTATCAGGCAAAAACTGTTTGGGCAGAGATGATGGGAACCGCTAGATTGAAACCGACAAAGCACAAGGCCCAAGTACTAGTACAGCCATTAAAATAGAGCTACACTCCACAAGCTGTTGGAAACACTGACAGAATAAAAACTTGAAGCAGAAATTCAGAGGTAGATTTAGATTAGATATTAGGATGAAATTCTTTACTGACTCTGACAGTGTTGAGACACTAGAACAGGTTTCCCAGGGAAGTTGTAACACTCCCTCTCTGGCAGTGTTCAAGGCCAGGCTGGATGTGGCTTTGAGCAACCTGTCGAGTGAAAGGTGTCCCTGCCCGAGGGAGGGAGCTGGAACTAGATTAGCTTTAAGGTCCTTTCCAACCCAAACCATTCTATGATTCATCTAGGACAGGCAGTTCTTTATCCAGAGCAGAAACAGTAAATGCAGATTTCCTGATACAGTACTCAAGAAACCGCAAAAATTGTGAGAGGTATGCACTGAAATGGAATTTTCGTCCTCAGAACAAGGGCTAATATGTGAGCAAATTAATGGCAGTAAAGGTTGGTTTTATATCCCCCACCCCTGCAGGGAAAGAAGGCTATGTTGACAGGATTACCACTTGCCATGCTTTTCATGGCAAAATTGGCATCTGCTTTAATAATTTATAATTAATTCATTTCAACATCCCCAACTATTAGTATTTACATTCGTAATAAAGATGGCTTTGGACTGTAAGCTATTATGACAGTTCACCACCTTTCACAGCCTATGCTGAGCACAGTACTACTCTACAACAACAGCTTCTTAATTTTATTATCAGTGTAATACAGTGGTTTAGCTGAAGGTAAAGATTTAAAGGGGACTCCCGTTTTAAGAGAGGCTGCAAACAAAATGTTTTACTTACTAATACAAGTGGAGAGAAATTAACCTGTTGCCATATGCAGAATGCAAAGGCTGACCATGCATAAAAGAGACTAATAATGTAAGACCAGCAATCCCATAAAAGCTCTGCAGACAGAAAAGGTAGTTACAATTTCTAGGGTGTTAAAACTGCATAGCTGAAAACTGCCTCAGGAGGAACATGCTGTCCCTAGCAAGATGTGCAATGTGGCCACTTTGTTTATACAGGGAAGTTAAATTTAAGTTATATTTCAGTTATATTTAACATGCTCCGAAGCTAGCTAACCTACGACTTCATAGTTTTTTATTATCTTTATAAGCTGTAACACTTCGGAGTCAACAGTGCACACAGCACTGCCTTAAAAATTAGAACATCTAGTCAGGTTTGCGTTTGATGTTTGCGTTGTTTGCGTTTGATGTTTGTTTTTAAAGAAAAAGCCGCCTTTTGCATTAAAAAGCTGTTTGGTATTTCCAAGCTCTCCAGAATCCAGGCGAGTTCTGTGGGACATTAACTCCAACCAATGCAAAAAACAGCTGCCATGAAGAGATGACACACTACTGCAGCAGCTTCCTTGTCAAAAGGAGCCGTTAAGCTTGTATTCGATGAAGCATCTCCTGATGCAGAAAGTCAAAGTAACACATGGCCTGCAGCTAATGGTAGTTTCACACCTAGATCGCTTTATGAAAGAAAATTAGTCAACCAAGAATGTTCCTCTCTGAATACTATGGAATTACAGTTACATGACAAAATCCACAGGCTCCATCTAGTGCTACTTGTTGCTGCCCTGTTCTATCCTATAAGAGACTGAAAAGTAAGGAAGCAAGGTTTTACAATTCTGAAAGAGGTTTTCCAGACTGAAGTAGGTAGATTCTCAAGGTGCTGCAATCCCTGACAGAAATGCACAAACTAGCCAAATGCAAGTAAAATAGACCACCAGTAATATCCAGAATTTTCTTTTCATTCTTTTCATGGTTTTCCACATTCCACACATACCCATTTATTATCACCTAGCATTATTTTCTGGTATATTTTTACCTCTATGTCTGCATATACACTTTCCAAATTTGGTGCATGCATATACATTCATATGTACACGTGTAAAATATATAAATATATTTCCATAAATATATACATATAAAATACTGTATTTAAAACATCAAGCATACGGCCAAACATTCAATTACTGCAAATAATTAATCCATACTGGTCTTTAATGAACTGGAAAAAAAAGGGCTTTGGGATTTTAACTCTTGTAAGCATTCAGGTTTACTCTTTTGTATTTAAGCTTTAGTCAACTTAAATGAGACCAGTTTTAGTCTGAAGAAATGAGGGTAGTGTCAAAACATAATTAACATAACACAACAAGATGAAACATGCAGCTGCTGGCAGCCTGTCCCAGCACTCTCCAGACTATCAAGCTGCAGCAAGGTCTTTTACCATCTCATACCAGCATACTCTTCATACAGTCCCTCTGCTGCCTTCTCACCTCACCACCTCCAGGGCATGTGCTCTCTCTCCTCTTGCTTCTTCCTCCCTCCACTCGTTCCTCGGCGGCTCTCCCTTCACTGGCTCTCAACCCCTTAACAGAACAGCCACAGCTGCACCTTATCTACATGGGCCAACCCGCTGCCCCTGAAACCAACCACAGCTGTATGTTATCAATGCTAATTAACCCAGCTTCATTCCTCTACAGCAGCCCTACTTTGGCAAAGTGTCCTTTGCAAGGCTAGTGTTTCAGCTTTGGCTACTGGCCAGGAGTGCATGGCCAGTAAAGGGTCCTCTCTAGGCACCCACACATTTGTGTGCAATGCTTTTTTCCCTGCCATTACTACCAGTTTACCAACATGCCACCAGAAGGTCACCTTTATTCAACCATACAAAAAAGGAGACCTCAAGTCTTTTTCTTTACCTTTCTTAAAAAAATCTACTGGTTAAATAAAACTTAAAATGCAATCCTCCAGACACATTATCACCCTCTGTATGGACTATATGAAGGCTTCAAATGCATGCAAGACAGTATCATTGCAAGAACAGCTGCCAAGAAAAATCACAGAATTGCAAATATTTGTCAAATCTCTGCTGTTCAGACTTGAGGAAGGCTGTCACAAAGACAGACTTCTTAACACCTTGATCTCCATCCCTCCAGTGTCTTACAAAACAAATAAATAAGATTCTTCGTTAAGCTTTCTCAACTGTACTTGCTAGTTAAGTGTTCTGTGTATTAACTCCAGTGACTGCTCTCACTTTTACTCTAAGCAATTCTGATCCGTAATTTTTCTTCTGCTTACAGAGGAAAATCAGTAGCCTCAAGAAATCTGAATTCCTTCTTCAGAACTAAAATGGTGTACTTCTACCTGTTCTGTTCCTTCCTAAAACAACTGATTCAGTTTTAACTTCTTATAAATATTTAATTATGTAACATTAAGGAAAAGATTATTTAGCCAACTATTAACTCTATAGTTCTACAATGTTCATAAAATAGCTGCATAAAAGATAACAGTGTAATACACACAAACTGGGCAGGCAGTGGAGAGCAGACAAAAAGGAATGCTCAGGATCATAAACCTGCTCACTGCACAATTCTGCTTCATTATCCACAAAATGCAGCTTCTGCATCCTCATATCATACAACCTACTGAGAACATGTGGATGAGAATTTAAATCCCACTGGTTCTTGAATTTATTGTATTTTTTTATTTGTGTCCTGGGAAGGAACATAAACCCAGTTGTTAGGTGGAACAGCACATCTGCCATCATACTGACGTATTTAACTATACTCGACACAAAAATGTTACTTCCAAAATAGAAAGGTAAGTAGGAAACTAGTACCAGAAAGAGGAAAAATATAAAAGGCTGGCCTAAATCATCACTACATATGATTATCTTTATTCTGCACAATCCAAGAGATGCAAAAAACCCACAGAAACACCTCACTGGAAATAAATAATAATCAGGAGCCACATTGATGAGTTTATAATATTTAACAAGTGCTATCTTAAAAATAGAAGTGTCATACATCAGAACTGTGAAGATCAAAGCATCAATAGTTTGGAGGTAACCACATGCAGTGCCTTGACTTGCACAGTAGATAACACTGCAGAAATGATTTGCATTAGGCAGGAAATTCCCTGTTCAGAGAGTGAACGCCTATCAAGGCTGCAGCACAGACAGCAGGTTTAAAACACAGGTCCCTCTGTGCTCTTGGCAATGCCCACCAGTTTCACATTAACCCAGATCAATCCAGACTTTGACTCTAGACTGCAAGCTCCAGTGCATCTCTTGGGATAAGAGGATGCAATCAGACATTTCATGTCGTAGTGGCCAGGCTGGGGGCAGGATGTTTCTCACTGCCTCCTTGCTCACTGTTAACAGCTTGGAAGAAACTGGGAGCGAGGGGAGCAGAGGGAGGCGAGTCAGGGCTGTGGGATGCTATCCACTGCTGCTGCTCCCTCCAGAGCCTCCACTACTCCACCTCAGGCTGGAGTGCTGCCTGCTAGACCGTAGCACAGACACTGTCACAGGTGGTGCTTGCCACTGGCTCTGTCCCTACTTGGGAGCTGGGCTGGCGCCCCATGGCTGCTTTGGAAGTCAGACTGAGGCAAGGAGGTAGTTGGGGGATCTCCTCCTCACCCTTCCACCCACAGCTGAAGTTGAGGTTTAAAGCAGAGCCTTTTCCACACTGCCACTGAACAGCACAGCCCACAGCCTACCGGCAATTTTTACCCAGTCTGGTCCTTCAAAAAAAACCCATAAACAAGTGGGTCCTGTTCCGGCCATATTTCCTTTGAATAACATCCATCCAGACTTGAGGACTAACCACAGCCAATTCCCCAGGCCATTTCAGTACTGCAAGGGAGCCAAGCACATACCCTGAATTTTCTGTAACTCTGGTTGAAACTGAGGCCAGCATAGTTCAGAATTAAGATAAAACATGGGAGTGGCTCCAAACTACAGGCAGAAGACCTGTTTACCCAGATACCTACCACAGTGAAACCCTGTCCCACCTTCTCCCCAGCCTTCTCATTCTGTTTTCCACTTAAACCTACCAAGTCACGGCTTTCTTTGCTTTTTCCTTGTCTTCTTCCTTGCTGGTGGTTCTTCACAACCACCACAGCTCTGAGCACCATTGTTCAAAACTCACCATGTATCATGGAATTAGTGGGCCAGGATGGTAAGCCAGGCAGACCTCCCCACAGCGTTGAAAGCATTCCCCAAACAGCACAGAGAGTAGCTTTAGGAGTGCTTCTCTTGGCCAAAAGAGTGTGCATGGTGACAATACTCAATAAAGTCTCAAAGGGTTAAAGTCTGCCATGGTCTCAAATTATCAAGTGGTTATACATGTGCTCCAGCAGATGTCTAGGAGACACCACAGAAACGACCTACCCATTTTTTGTTGGGGAAAGGAAAGATGAAATTATTTAGTCTGCTCTGATTCTCCCTAGAGTTGTTCTTCATCTTCCTTTCAACCTCCTCAATTTGTTTGTACTGTACCCATCAAAATAATTTATGTTGCCAAGGCTATTTCCACATAAAAAGATTCAGAGGCTTATTAAAACAAAAGCCTTTATCACATGAAAAACTGTCTGCTTTGCACTGCACTCCACAGACTCTCCCCATGAGAAAAGTCACTAGAAGACAAGCTCCTAGAAATATTTTTCCCTACATTATTTCATTATTTTTAGGACAATTTTGAGCTTTATTATTTTACCCCCTTGCCTTTTTCCTAATAATCATGAAAAAGTACAAATAAATTTATCATATCCTAAAATCCAAGGGTAGGAAATCAGGAGCCGCCAGAAGCAGAGAGATTTTATATGGCTTCACTTTCAAATCCAGTAGTTCTCTACTGATTTAACCCCTAAAATAATTTATATTTATACCCAACTCCTATCTCCTATAATTAAATATTAACAATTCATTTTTACTCAAAGGAGTAGTGAGCCCAAACAGGACTGCTTTTTTCCTTCCTTGCTAAAACTGGTACCTCTCAACCTCTTCAAATGATGAGGGAGCACATGACTATTATGTGTTGTCTTTCAACCTTTAGCAAATACTACCAAAGATTCAAGGGATGAACAGGTAAGACAATACCAGAGCAATGCACTTGACTGAAGAAAAACTACATTCCCATAACAAACCTATAGGAGCCAAAGTGCCTGAATTTTTTTGTTCCTAATTGGACAGGATCCTAAAGCTAGAAGATACTTTTTCACATCAGTTACAGTTTCACTGTTAAATAACAAGTTAGTTATTGCTAGGAAGTGTTTAAGACACTAAGAAAGTTGCAAAAAACGTTCTACAAGCCTCCTGTGTCTTCATGCGATTTTAAAAATGCAATTGTACAAATTACAGCTTGTATTCCATCTTCAAATATTTTGACTCCTCCTAGCTCATTGTTGATGCATATTCCTGGGAGACTTCTGCCTTTTCTAGAGTTGTAAGCCTTCTGAAACTGGCAGATGTAACTTTTTATCTTTTATTTGGTGTGAGGTAACTAAAAAGACTATCACTTCTGTGTTAGTAATCACATCCAAAAAGCAAGCTGCATGTGTGGTGTGTGTGTGTGCCTGTACATATATGACTTTAACCTCCTGGCAGAAGGTGGTTTACAACAAAATAATGCCAAAACAAAAGACTTAAAAGAACACTGAACTAAATCCTTGAAAAACGTTTTAAGAGCCTCATTTAATTATTTAGTAATTCAATGCAACTTTTTACAGCACTACACAACCGGAAGTAAACAAAAAAAAAAGCAAAGTAGGAGTTTAATAGGACAAAAAAACCCAAAAGTGACATGGTATTAAAATAAAAGCCTGTAAACTCACTCAGAGGAAAAAAAAAGAAAAAAGAACACAACACAAAATGCAGCTTCTGCATCATCATATCCTAAACTTGTCTTCTGTCATAAATAACCTGACCTAATCTTTTCATCTTACGAACAAGCTTAAGCAATTGATTCAACAACGGTTTGCTTCAAATTGTGTTACCCAGAGAAGGATCTTTGACTCAGACCTGAAAGATGAGCATGTCATTTGCACTAGTTTGACACTAGTCCTGCTCTCAAATGCCACTGTTCTGTTTGGAGATACTTGGTGACATCTCCACCCCAACTGGCAGACATGGCAGCCAATATATTAGAAAAGCCCTCCAGTTCTCCTGCAAAAGTTGCCATAAGCATACTGGGTACACCGTTATTTCCAGTGTCTTGGAGGAAGCAGACACATTCATCCACAGTTCCAGCCAAGTTGCCCGGGACCTCACCACCCTCATGGAGTGGCAGGAAAGCTGTCTGCCAGGGAACTGCCACTGCTGCTCTTCAGCGTGGGGCAACTGCTCGGCTCCATGTCACAGCCGGGCCTGAGGTGCCCCTGAGCTGGAAGGACTCAGCCTCCATCACCTGAAAAAATCTCTTGTGGAATAAGAAGGTCCACAAATACCTGACCAGCAAACACTGATGCCTCTTGCACCAAAACTCTCTTTTCTATAAACTTCACATCTTGAAGAGAAACGCATAGTTATCAACAGGGTAACAGCCTACACACATAGAATCGTAAGCAGGATTTACCTTTATTTCCCAAAATCACTGTTAATCACACCTAAATACATAAGGCCTACCACCACTCAAGAAGCAAATGCTTCACACAGTTCTGAAATAGAAGCAGGGAAAGTGCTGCCTAGGGAAGGGGCATCTTCAAGCCTCCCCCTCTCATGTACTCCTGCCCAATGGCGATGACCACACAATCTTTAAAAACAGCTGTAATGAGAGGGTGAAATAGTAGAGTTGCGTGAGCTACCTCCTTCTGCAACTTAATTCAGCAGAAAGTTTCTGAAAGTAGTTTCCAAAACAACAACAAAACCAGACTTCCTTTAGCTGCAGCCCAGAAGGAAGCTGGGGAGGGGGGGTGAGCATTCAAGGATGTTAAGTCTCCAGCAGACACACTCTCCCAGTAAGAGCAGAAAGTCCTGAACCCTGCCGTTAATTAACCTCCTGAGAACCAGAAGCGAGGATACATATCCACAGATTGGAAAGTACTGCAACAAGAAGCACAGCTGCCTACTGGCATTTGACATGTGAGGGAAATGGGCTTTATCCCTTCTATGGCACTTTGGCATTAACCCTAGTGGTTTACCTGTCTCTCGTTCCTTTCCTCTTACATATATGAGAGTTGCCAAAAATTTGCAAAGAATGCCCGATTTTAAACTAAGCAATACTAGATAAGTTTGCACTCTTTCTTTAAAGGAATTAATGCAAATAACAGGAAAATTATCCTGTTCCTTTTTATTTCTGAACTTCTGAAAAAGGCAAGAGGCAAAAGTATCACACCTTCCATTTTGCAATTCATGTTCTGTACTGTCTTTTGCTTGGACATAAGTAGTCACTAATGCTTAAGCAGTTAATACATTGGAATTAAGGAAACAAAGAAAACAGTTTAAAGAAAACAAAACAAAAAAAATCACTATTTAGGACAAAAATGTGTTTGAAAATTATGCCCTTTACTGATTAGGAGCCTGAATACAAACAATTAAGCAGGAAGCATTCAACCTGAAAACTACATCTGGTCTCGTAAGACCTCCAGCAGTACCATCAGTGTCCCACATTTGAGCATGCACACACTGCAGTTCAGAAATTTAGTTTGCAAACAAAAGACCCCCTCTCTTTACTGAGACCCACAGGCTCCTTTCCTCCCATTGCCAGCTGACCAGAAGTTTTCTAATTAAATCATAATTAAGCATCTAGAAGTGTTATTTTCCAGGGGAGGAGGGCCAATCCTTTCATTGTGCCCATTCAGCTGTTAGCGTCTGTTGAGCCTGCCGAAAAGGGCATCAATTAATGCCAGCTATGGTGGCTTTCATGAACAGGCTGTTTGTTCAGTAGGAACCGGCTCTCTGCAGAGTCATGCTGAAATGTAAGCAACCAACCACTCCATGGTCACAACATTAAGACATCACTGGACACATACGTGCAGCCAGGAAGGTAGCATTCCCCATCAGTCAGATGGAGCTATAACAAATTAAGAGGGTTTTTACCCTTGGAGTTCCCAAACACAGCTACATCCCTTTAATAGCAAAACAACAAATAACCATTATAAAAAAAAACAACAAAACAACACTAAGTCCAGATGAAAACTGACCTTATGTAACTGACATTACTGTTGACTATTATTTTTCACTCAACAAAGCTTCATGAGAAATTCAACAGAAAAAAATCAAGTACCTGCCAGCACACAGAGCTGACGCAATTTATAAAACTACAGAAACTACCACATGAAATGTAGTTACTGTATATTTTTATTAGATATACAATAACTACATTTCAGAGTTAGCTGCCTATCTGTACTGGTTTAGCTACATGACATGTTCTCCCTTCTACAGACAAAGTTACATCACAGGGCACAAGTATTTTTACCAGTTCAGATATTCCCAGACAGAAATAAAAATGAACATGAGAATACAGTCTTTTTCAACTGTAATTGTGTACTAACAAAGCTACATCAGCCAAATTATTTTACTAGCTATAGCTCAAATAATTACTCCTATATAAAACCTAGTGTGTAGGCTATGTCTGGAATCAAACTTCAGCTCCATGTGGCAGTACACCTACCGAGGAAGGCAATCTATTACACATGCAGATCACACTGCTTTGCTGCAAAGTCACAGTGAGGTAACTGGAAACATCTGAATAATCCCCAGTGAAGCAATCCAAACATCGCCAAGCAGAGTCATCAGCAGGGGTTGACAACATGAGGCTTCTGACATCCACTCACTCTGGTTTGGGGCTTTTTTTTTGGGGGGGGTAATGCTTAGTCATCAAGCACCACACAAGCCAGTAAAGATCAGCCGATTTACATGTTTCACTTTGCTGCCACAGACCTGGAACTTACATACACATGCACTTTTATACTATTAAAAATAGTATGGTGCAGTACTATAAAAACGTTTCAGTGGTGTGTGTTTCAGGTGACTGGATGACTCAAACAGTGAGGTCAAAACCAAATTATCTAGGCTGTCCCAAGGAAGTATTGATAAAGCATTCATGTTATGCCACCAAATTCCCCCTCCCCCGACATGCTATGTCACTTTAATGATTCAAGTATCCAAATCTCTGTATCAGAAATATTGTACAACTTCAGAATCCCTTAAGCCTATTTAAGACAGGTTTTCTGGATAAAAAAACACAGTAGTGCTGGGTTGCAGCCTCTCATACAGGGTCTGAAAAGAGATGACACATTATCCAGGGAGAGGGGAATTTTTCTTCTCTGCAATGGTATACTTCAAGCTCCTTCCCACAACTGGTGGCCCAGCACAACTGTAACACAATCTGATCTTAAATTTATCCATGTGGGTTTTTCCAATGAAAATCTGCTGCGTAAAACTGGAAAATGAGCAGCAAAAACCCCAGTATTCATGCAAGACTACAAATCTCCAAGTAGAGCTCTAATGAAATGAAATGTCCCTCGAATTAAAATGTACCTCCAGGACTTAAATCCACACAATGATACAGTATATCACAAGAATATCAAGAAAAGACTAAGTCCGTCCTAAACACAGCACAGAGTATACCACCAATTTATGAAAACAAATTTTGCATATGCTTTGCCCTGGAGAAATATCCATACCAGGAAAGGAGTATTATACTACCACAGTAATGTACTAATTGCTCACAAATAGAAGTCAGTCACAGAGGATTCATGAAAGCAAATGCCAGTGACTCAGTGTAGAAGAAAGAAGGAATAAAACCAGTACAAGAATGTGATTTATAATGTACAAATAACTATGAGCTAATATTGTGAAGAGGAACAATTTCACAAGGAAGATTTGTTTAATTCACCCTGCTGCTTCAAGAAAAAAGTATCATATGAAATGACTAGTAAAGCAACATCCACTGTACATACAAAAAAAGCATGCAGTGATAGTTAATATTTTCATTTTGAACACGTCAGTTAACTTACTGTCCACAGCTAAGAAAGCCTACAACCTACCCGACACAACAGCAGCAACAGCTTTAGGTGCCAGATCTAGCAGCGCTGCTGGCAGTAACAACAATCTGAGATGCTACAGGAAATACTGCTTGTCAAACAATGCAACACAGGATGGCATGTATCTGTATTTAAACTTAACTGTTTAAACTTTATCTGCTCCAATATAAGCAGGACTGCAGGCAAACTAAAGGAGAGGAAACCAAAGTGAGTGTGTTGCCAACTATTACAACTGTATGATGTAGTACATGCAGTTATTCTTCAAGTTCTAGATTCTCGACTCATACAATAACTCAAGAACTCCAAATTTTTAATGTTTAAGGGTAGCATCTTGTTGTTTGGTTTGGTTTTTTGCTTTGTGGTTTGACAATTTTCTTAGAAGTTCATGTTTCATGTTCATTTTGGCAATGGAGAAATTTAACATGACCCTTAAACATCTAAAACCAGGTGAAAATTAACTTCTGTCCATGAACATTTCCACATTAAAATAGAAAGTGCTAAAATCACTACAGCAGTAATGGATTCCAAATAGAATGGAACACTGGCTCGGACACACATTGCAAAGCTGAATAGTGCAATTCAGTGTACAGTCTTTCTTCTTTACACATCAATCCCTGAAGAATTCTAGTAGTGCATGCTTAAAAAATCCCTCAAGACTACATAATCCTGCAAGAACAGATCTGCCTGGCTTTTTAACTTCAGTTAAAATTCCACCTTGGAGTAGCAATGTCTGGGACAGCAGAGACATGATGGTAGAAAGGGTAAATCTGGAAGGGAATTTGTGTCAAAGCTGTCAATGAGAGCTGGAACTCTCCTACGAAAAATTATTTTAGAGAAGCCTTCACCGTTTATAAACTGCTAAATATACAAAATCTGTCATCTCAGACATGAGCAATACACTTACAAGAAAAAAAATATAAAATCTCGAGTTTTTTGCATCCATGAATGACAACCAATTTCAATTGGAATTGTGCCTATGACTTACACTGGATTTAGACCCAAGAAAAACATCATTATTAGAACAGTACAATGGAACCCATAATGAGCAGATTTCCTGCGTTCTTCAACTATGCCTTGAAGTACCACCACATCACATTATGTTCCTCAAATTCTCTAAAACATACTACTATACTAGCAATTAATTCTTATGTGGATAAGCTAAAACCATCACTGTCCACACATTTCTGTAAGCTGTACTGCCACGAGGTTACATATCCATCGTTACTATTCTGAGATCCACACCACTGATTCCACCACAGAAAATGGACTTGAAGACGACCAGTCATTTTAAGCACCATGGATGAAGAGAACAAAGTTGAATCTACAGTTTAAGATTAATTCAGTAGTTTTAATACAAGTACTCTGTTCCACTGAAAACTTGTCTTGGCACATCCATTTGATGTAACGGGGACAGGTTCAAGTGAACTATGACAATGTAGCATTCTGCGATCTTCTAACTTTCTCACTAGTGAACAAGAACATGTTCAAGAGTTTGACCATTAATCCTTCATTTCCTGGAATCTGCAAAATCGAGGCCTCAAAACTCTGATTTGGTTCAGTGGTTTAATCAAACATTAGATTTTGTATTAACATAAGTTCCATCACAGCTTTTCAGATAATCATTACAAATGACCTCACACTACGTTCAGCTTGAAAGCCACGTGTAGACACACAACTGAAAGACAAAATAATGTCAGCAAAAGCCATTTCCCCAAATGTCTTGAATATAAAAGAATAGGGACATTCATTGGAATTACCCTTTTCCCAAATCATAACTGCAAAAATTACCACTACCCATATACGCAGATTTTACCTTTGAAGACATAAATTAAATGATAAAGCATTCACAGAAATCAATGTCACATTCACATGCTTTTTAATAATCTTCCTTCTATAAATGCGTAACTGAACATTAAATTAAAATGATTTTTCAGATTTTCAAAACCTTGAGAAAGTTATGCAGGTAATGGTAGCACTTAATTTAGAAGGGCTGGACAAGTAGTTTGATGTACACATGGGTGTGTGACCAATTAAAAAGTGACTGATTGTTTTCTCAGCCTTGCTTAAATTGATTGCAGAGCTCTGACTTGTTTTTATGGGGAGGTATAACCTCTTGCCTCATTCTGAGTAGCATAACTTTAGCTGATACAGGAAAGTAACGACAATTAAATTTTAAAAAGTGACCAATAACCCCCCCCCCGACTAACTGGTAAACTGGTGAATTCATATTTCCTCCTACAACTTTGTGAAATAGCAATGTAATCTGATCATCTCTTCCTTCCGAAGTGTTGCATGAGAATTCATGATTGTGGAGACTGTTTACTGATCAACACAGATTTCTTCGTATCCTTTAGAGAAATAGCATACCTTGCTCTCTTAATTTCTCTGGGTATTTTTCCCCTCCAGTAAACAAACTTAAACGCAAGAATAGCAGCTTCACATCTATTTAACATAGGAAAGGTACAGTATCATTTTGCAAAAGACTGCTAAACTCCCAAGCTAGACTGAATGTTGTATTACTGATACATACTGATACTGATTGCCACTGAAGGATCACTTACTAAGAGCTCTAACAACAAGTTATGGTAATAATTCCAGAAATTAATATTCTGCTTTTACATTCTGACTATTCAGTATGTTCTACTAGCATATCTTTAAAGCAGATCATGTAGTTACTCTCTCCAAAGGACAAATTCTGGTCTTCCTATTCATTAATGTCTCCCAGCACTTTTTATCTTTATCTCTTTATCACTGTGAAAAAGTAGAAACATGTCATTCATTGGTGTTGGAGACAGAAATCATGCTGCAACATGATACAAAGCTACACGTCACATCATTTACAAGTCTAGTTTTAATAGTCCAAATGCCTGTAGCCGTATCACCCACCTTGTGCAGCGATTTTGTCACATCTTAGGCTACAGGCATTAAGCTAACTAGCTGCTCCAGGAAATGATGATGATCTCTGAGTCAGAGCTAAGCACACACCCCAGGTATGGTGCTGCAGGGCACCGTGCTGTTTTGCAGATGAATCTGGGCTGCCAACCACGTGAGATCGTTCGAGATTACTGCTTTTGGTTAAGTCAAGCACGCACTTGTGAAAAAAACTACTGAACATTCAGAAACCCAGATCAACTGAGTGTGTTTTCTACAGTCCTGGGTTGCTCTTCAAGATCTCAACAAGCTAATTATAAAGAAAAAGTTTACTCATTTTGACAGCACATTTATGTTAAGCAACCCCCTGGTTACCTTATGCTTAATTTAAAATCAACATGTCTTTTGACAGAATGAAGCTACTGAAAACTACCCAAACTAACAAGAATAGGTCTGTTACAGACTATGTAAACACAGTTCTATCATTCAAGCCAATTTATGATTCCTAACAATAAAGTGCAATGAGGATGTTTTGAGATTAAATTTAGCAATACACAAATATCCAGTTTAACAACTCAAATTCTTATCAAGTCACAGGCCAAGTATAAAAAGTAGGTAAATTATACTGATAACCTCTTCAGAAGGTTATCACCACTGAGTATACAAAGAGAAGCATGGAAGTTCACTGATTTTGTTGAGGCAAACAGACAGTGTGTGGCCACAGTACAAGTTAGAAGTCAGATTTTCATGTTCAAGCAACTAAATCATACTCTCAGGATACATACAAATATTTTCAATAGAAGAAGTACCCAGCATAGTTCAATGTTATAATTTTATAAATTCAGTATGCTGGGAGAAGGGAAGGAAAAAAATCCAATAAGCCTTAAGCAAAACTACTGCCTTAGAGTAAGGTGCCTTCCAACTAACTTAAAAAAAATATCAATTTAAATAAATCCTACCTTATACATTAGGCACTTGCTTGAAAATCTTGGGAAATGCTAATTCACCAAGCACATTAACGCTGTTGCGTATTTTCTATTCCAATATTAAAACGCAGCAAGTATGAAAAAATAATCCACAGGTTTTGTTTTCTACATATCATTTTTATTCTAGAAGGACACATGAAAACACAAAATTGTAGGTACTACTATGTATGTCCCTACAGCCATGTGGTACTCCTCCCAGACAAAAAGAACAACTATGCCACTACAGGTAAATACAATGGTGCTTTTCAGTTGAAAAAGTCTTTGGAATAAATGATGATTTATTTTACATGTTCTTACTCTAGATTTTATTTAAAATTAACTAATGACTGGATTTTTTTGTTGCTGTTCAAAATTGTACAATAATTTCAGACTGTAACCCTCCTCCTTTAGGCTGCAATGGAGTCAATTTGCAGAAATTCTGGAAAACTGGAGTAGGTTAGCTTTGTTCCAAGAATTCTAAAGGAAAGCTATTTTGAAGGAAGATCCATCACAAATGAGAAAACTGCATTTTCTACTCTCAAGAACAAAACGACTTGGTCCAACATGCAAAAGAGCTCAGTGGTGAGAAGCATTACTCCTCACATATGCAACAGTGCTATGAGTCCCCATTGTTCTAGACATCATACAAACACAACAAATGACAGCCTCTGTTGGATAGAGCTTACACAGTCCAAAAAACCAGGCATAACACACAGATGAGACAAACATCTCCAACAGGTTAGAATAGGTTGTGGATGAAGTAATGTGACAGAAAAGGGTGTGCTACAATTTTTGGCCATCAGGAAGAGTAATCACCTCACTACTCATCCGGCCCATTAGCCCATTAGCTAATTTAAGGTTTCTATTTGCATCACAGCAGAAGTATGCCTGAAGAAGTGATGTGCAGAAAGGATAAAATCACCGTTTCTGCAGTCTTCACTTTTGTTTGGAAGATGTCTTATGCCCTGTGAACACCACTATCAAAGGATTCAAGAGAGAAGAGGGGGAAAAAAAAAAAAAAAAGGTGAGACTGGTCCAAAATTCACTTCAGTCCTGTCATAGACAAGTCACAAAGCCAGAAGCAAATTTACTTTCCACAGCAGTTCCCCTTGTTCTGGAAGATTTTTATGAGGGAACTATAGCCCTGACTTTTGACAGGATATATAAGAATCTAGTGCCTAATAAAAGCAGAAGTCAATAGATTAATGGGAATTGTTCTCATAAAATAATGATAATTAAAAAACAAATGCCTCAAACACAAAATCTGACACTGCATACTTCTAGGAACATAAAGCACCACATTCCTTCCAAATCATATTATAAAGAACTGTATTTTAACTACTGAAGACTTCTACTTGGACTTGAAGTGGAAGTTCTATACTTGCCTTCACTTATCTTGAACAGTTGTGCTGATAATATTTGCTGCCTTTGCCCTCAGGATGGCTATTGTCTAGTGGTAAGTGAAGTCATCCACTCATGGTTTGAGTTTTATGTTTACAGATCTTGGTATCTATCAGAAAAGTGGTTTTGACAGTACAAACTGTTCAGGTGAAATATCTGTAAATGTATATGAAAGCTAGAATGAAAACTGTGTCTCCACCCTGGCTTTTGGTTGTGCAGCATTATGTGCAGGGCTACCGTGCCTCCAAAGAGGCCACTGTGTTAACACAGAACACCAAGCCAGTTATAAACCTCAAATCTCTCCTCTGGTATTAGCAATATCCATAACGACAGATTTTTATTTTTTTTCCTATGAGCTTTTTCCCATAACATAGGGTAATTATGCTGACTTTCATAATTTCGTATCTTTTTACATGCATAATTAATATGCATATTTTTTATCAGAATAGCAACAACTTTGTATAAAAAAAAGAATAACGCTTAAAATGTAACTTCAATCAACTAAATCTTGGCAGATATTCTAATACTCTACATGCATATCTACCCCGTATTAAAACTATGTTCCAAAACGATGTAGAAAATGTCTGATTTCATTAGGGTGCTGGATTTCTACTATGCACTGGGTGATCCTGCCACATACAATGTTCTGGCTCCTGGACCCGAGTGTTCCGATTGTCTGTACTGCAGGAAAAATTTCTATACCACGATTTGGAATGATCCAACTATTTACCTACAGGATGAAGCCTGAGAATAGCTCTACAGATCACTTCTTAAGAGTCTACAATGGGACACTATTGCCTCCCACCGCACCACAGTCTTCCACCAGCACCACAGCAGGATGTGTTCCTTCATAAAATTCCCATATATTTCCACCTTTTCAGACAGTCTGGCCCACCCAAGAGAGAAAGGCAGCACAAAACTCCCCCATTCATGTGCTTACGCACACAGAGCCACCCAACGCTCTCACAGGGATCTGAGCCAATTGCTTCCATGGACAGAAGCCACACTGTGCTGCTGGCCCATAGGCTACCTTTCTGGGGCAGGTGCCTTTTAGAAAGCAACTTACTGTTCCCTCGGTGTGACCTGAAGGGAAGATTCTTTTCTCCATGCAGAGAAGCAAAAAATGCAGACAGTCCTTTGGACCTCTCTTCAGCCTGTTTCCCTCTACTAATGACCATCTGTTGACCCTTGGACTGGATTTAGGCAGTCACAGTCCCCAAGAACATACGGAACATTTTTATGTTTATAAAAAGACTGGCCCAATGTCTCTGAGGGCATTACTAAAGTTAGTGCAAAAGACAATAGCATCAGCAATAAATTAGTAGTGGTTAAACACAGCTCACTTAAGGAACAAGAAGAATCTAAAGAAAGCTGGCTAGAGCAGTGACAAACCTTTCAAGATTTTCTCAGATTTGTCAATGATTAAACAAACACATTACCTTCACTGGGAAGGCCAAACTGCTAAATCGCTAACACTATTACTCTATGTGTTGATGCCCGTGGACTGTCAAGAGTAGGTGATCCTACTGGTTTCTTCTTGCCTTATAATTTATGAATCAGAAGAAGGAAACACATGATGGTTGAAAGGTATTAATTTCTAGATAATGTTAAATGGTTAGGTCTGACCTACACAAACAATTTGCATATTTAATAAAATAACCTAGTAAATTCATATACTGTAGTATGTTTTGTATTTCCTTTGAAACATTTCCTGTACAGAGAGGGGGGGAAAAAAAAAAAAGTCTGCTGCTCTAAGATTTGAGGAACACACATTCGAAAAAAATGTGAGGAAAATTCTCAAATTTGAAAAACAAGAAGTAGTTTAATTTTTTGATTTTTTTTCCACCAATAGAAATCAGAGTCTTGCAAAAGATGATAATATTTTGATGTTTGGCAAGACAGACGAACACATACAAGACACAATCAAGCAGGAAGGAAGAAACTAGATTTAAGTATATTTCCCAATAGAACTCATGCTCTTTCATTAGTCATCAGTCACAGATGGGGAGCAGATGCCTCCAAACACAAGAGTTCAATCAACAAAACACAGCAGAAGGGCCAGGGAAGAAGCCAAATCACCAAGCCTCAGGTAAGGAAAAAAAACCAAACACAAAAACAACAAAACAAAACAAAAAACCCACACAAAAAACCAAGCTGACTTACAAAACGTGTTACAGATTTTCTTTGTCCATTATATGGGCAAAGCAAAAGGTAGATGTTCTGGTAAGACTTGATGGTACAGTGAACTGACATAATCATCCTTTTGCACGGGGTGTTCATAGACAAGGTGAATAGAGCATATCGGACTTGTCTGACTGCCTTTGCTTCTACTATTACAACACTTACGGAAATTCCCTTGACATACCCATGCGTACGAACAAGCTAGACAGGCCCAGACTCACCAAAAAAGCAAATCTGTAAAACAAATGTACACAATCTACTTCTTATTAGTTAACTCCAAGACGGTTAACAGTATTATCACAAAGGATATTAGTTAATTATGACTTCTTACTGAACAGCACTGTCAGATGAATGAGTTAACATTCAAGCATCCTCCTTCCAGTTTCCATAAAAGGCAATAAAAAAAGCTGTGTTTTTATTTACATCATGAAAACGGTCCTGACAACGAATTCTGGTAAACACCAAGGCATTTGTTGGTAGAAACAGAAGTCTGATTTATTCCTATTGTCAGTAACTAGCTTCTGTTTCATCAAGGACTGCATTATTATGTTTATGTTTGAACTACATTAAATCTGTAAAGATATATTTATCAGCTAAAAGTTCTGATAAAGATTTTTGCCTTCTCTCAGTCAGCATAGACTGTAATCAACAGGAAACATCCATGACTGAAGGCACAATTTCACTCCAGATTGCTACACCCATTGATGTTAAATTAAATGACACATATCTGGTTTTGGAATCTCCAACAAATAATTCTGTCAAGAAAAGAACCAGGGAAGCTCCGTTTTCTGTGTTTCCACGTCCTCCTACTAAGCACTACATCACAGCACTACAAACCTCCTGGCATAATGTTAATCTGTCATACTCCATTCGCTCTCCAAACCCCCTCTGAAGTCACTTTCCCTCACTTTTCTTCAGCTATCCAGAGTGCAAGAGATGCTTCTTGCAGCCACTGCAATGCCATCTTTGGGATATTTAGCAAGAATGCCACAATGTCTTGGCTGGAAGAAGGTCCTGCCTCCCAGTTACAGAGCCCTCTGTGTGTCCATCAGGCACAGGAAGTCCTCAAGTTCCATTAATAGTTTGGTTTGGGCTTGAAGAGGAGAGATTTCAGAATCAAAGTACATACATAGAAAATATGCTACTCTTAGAACTACTTTTGTGTTCTACTTCTGAAGTTTCTGCATACTTTTATGTAGGAATACCTTTCCAGAGAATTCCAGCAGCTCATCCAAGAAGTTGATAATACCAGTTGCCCAAAGATAATTTTAAGAATAAGAATTTAAATTAAAATCTGAGTATAGTGAGTAAGCTTCACCAAAGGAAAGCCAGCTAGTTCAAACTACAGTACCCATCTTCCCTATATTTCCCATCTTCCCTATAATAACTTCAGGACTTAAAACTGATGCATAAACCCATGATATTTAAATGTATTTAAAACAAAAATTATAGGCTTCTTACAGAAATCCATCTCTGATGAAGAACTTCAGTAAGTAACTATTTATTTATCTGTATTTTATATATATGCTTGTGTATGAAAGTTTATACAACTTCTTCTCAGGTACACATGAAAAAAGGCAAAGGGTCAATCAAAAAGGCACTGCAAGTGGTTCCACATGTGCAGGTTATCTTGTGTGAGAAATAGGATTCTGTTCAGAAGCCTGTGCCAAATGTCATACAGGACAGGGGCCCAGCAGCCCAGAGAGGGAAGACTGACTACACAGTGTTGCTGAATGCATGCAGGAAAACAGCTGGGGAAAATAAAAGTCTATCCTCCACAACTGATTCAGTTACGGATATCTTGAGTGCTACTTAAAAAAAATTACAGATAACAAGTACCAGCACTCAAACAAAGTAATTTTTAATTTATCAGGATTATTATTATAAAATGAATCCTTCCTCTATTTCTCAAGGGGGGTAAAGCGAGAGAGAGATCATGGGATTTCACAATGTAAATGCTATACTAGTTTGAATTAGTCATATGCAAAAAATCCAAAGAAATAAACCAGCTCTTTCCAGTGACAGAAGAGAGCTGAGATTTATTTTAAATAATAAAAAAATATTTAAAATATTTAAATTAATCAATTTGGGAAGACAAGCCACATTTCCCAGAAATCACATTCTAAATGGCTGCACTTTGGGAATTTTTGAAAGCTGTAGTAGACATGCACAATATGAACGCCATAAATACCCTTGCAGATGGAAAAGTGTCTATCCTACTTATGCCTAGATATGCCTTTGATAAAGCACAAATAAGAAAATTCAGTTTTTCTGATTGTTGAGCTGACCTCATAGTATCAATCTCACTCAGCTTCTCAAGTATTATTTTACAGCTACTGCTTGAGTATTAATGTACACAAATGCCTGTGCACCATTATGTGTGTGGATTTATTTACCTTCTGTAAAGGTGTATACGTATGTACCGATACATATGAAAATAAACAAAAATATTGGTAACATTTCCTCTCCAACCTTGCATCAGGTAAGTTTACATTCATGCAAGTCCTCTGAAAACAAAAAATAGGGATTTTGTAAGACCCATAAAAGAATATTCAGACTGATGTATTCCCTCATTGACACATACAAAAGAAACACAGCTTGTTTTAAAACAATCTTACTGCCTTGAGAGAAATAATGTTTTTTTTAAACTCTGCAATAATATAATCAAGCACAAAGAGGAATGAGGTTATATACATCTTCATTACACTAAATTATTTCAATGTGTGACACTTCACATTTATTTCAGCAAATCAGGCAGCATTAGGAATGGTATTTCTTCAATAATCAACATCCTTGACTTTACACAGGACTACCTTAGTCTACCCACCATTAACACAGACTTTTAAAACTGCCTGCATGTAAACACTTAAACTGATTTTTTTTATTATTATTAATAAAACTGAGTATGTGTACCCTTTATTTCCCTGTAATTTATGACGTTCATAACTAGTGGATGGAAGTTTTAAACCAGTCTAGTTAGAAAACACAAGACACTGATCACATATAAACAGCAATTCTTCTACCAGTAAGCAGTGCCTCATTTTTTTTTTTTTGTGTCAGGGGCACAGCAGGGGTCTACTAGTGGATAATTTTTAAAGAATTTTTCTTTAATATACAATTGTAAATCTAGGTTAAAGCCAAATGATAGAGATCAAAAGCAGGCATTACATGCTGGAACATCTATGTAACTTCTGCATATGCAGAAGAAGGAACAGGTAAGATAAGAAAATTGCAGCAGTTTTTACTTTCTAATCACCAATCCCAACATGGCAGTTATTTCATGGGAATAACAGATTCTACTTACAATAATAATTACAAACTTTCAAGAACAATAGAGCATGACGGTTTTCCTTATCCCTGAACAATTATTTAGGGAAGACCATTGCTAATTGAAAGAAAGGCTGTAAAAGTCAATATATTTATTCTGGCAAGACCCCAATATTTTTGTACTCATCTGTCAGTGGCAGGAATACCAGTAACACGCAGTTTGTGGCTCTGAAGTCTCTCTGTTTGGTAGATCAATCTGGGAATTGTTCCAGTGTACAGTACTTCTGAGATACGTTTATATTTACTGGGAGCTCTGCCAGTAGGATTTTCTTAGTTCACTACCATTCGATTTAGTTTGACCATTTTAAATAAAACCATAAAATTGACCTATCATGAGATTTTAAGGTTGTGCTAGAAGTGGTGTTTGTTTTGGTTTTTTTTTAAATCTCAGCTTTATTCAGGTGGAAGAGTCTACTGAAGCCGATCTAACTAATACGTATCAAGTATACAGAATATGCACTGCTACAAAAAAGTACTGAAACATTACTGCTAAGTAGTATGTTGTCTTAGAAATGAATAGAAAAATGTCACAAAGTATATTAAGTGTGATTTCCTTAAACGTCTCTCCACTGTACATTTAAGTCACATGAAAAATTAAGTCAAGTAACCATGCACGGTGTTATGCAGTAGACTCCCACACGAGATGAAATTCAGAGTCCAATATAAGACACTTGCATATTATGCCTCGACACAATTTTATGTATTAATACTATATATTTTTGTGGGGGGCTTTAAAATTTAACAATTTTTGCAGTTACTAAACACAATTATTGCAGTTACTAAATCTGCAAAGGTTCAGAGACAAAAATCCTCTGAAATGTTCTCAAGAGAAAATCCAGGAGCCATCACTGAATGCAACGTACCTGCTGAATAAGGCTGAATCAAAGATAAGTGAACTTTCTGTTTTTCCTCAGTTTGGGAAATAGAGTACAGCACATACGCATCTGTCCTGGTGCCAGTGCAGCATTCCTTCCAACAAATCTACCTCCTACTAAACCTTTTCTAACGACATGTAACATGACATTCTGATCCAGCTCCACAGCCTACAGATAATGTGGCAATATGCACAGAAGAACACACTGAACAGTTTTACACCATTATTAGTGTAACAAGTTTAATGAGCTTTGTTAAAAATGTTCAACCTAAATCAGCTAGCAGTATCTTCATATTCTAAACACAGTGGCTCAGAATATTGAAAGATTTCATTTCTCTAGAAATCATTACCACTCATGTTTCCTACTTGGTAAGCCATGCACACTGATAGGCCTAACAAATTCACAGGGAACATACCCTGAAATCCATTTATCTGACCACCATTTTCAGCTTTGACAAAGAACTACCAGAGGCCCATCAATCAGTACGTGCAGCCACACAAGTAGGTGCATAGCTTAGTAGCTGCCAGAAGTCTGAAGCTCTCTGGCAGAAGGTGCAGCAGAAGAGGCAACTATTAACCACTGCATGAGTGAGCTCCTGTGTGCTTAAAAATTACATTTGAGAAGGACCAGCCCACTTTTAATACAGCAAGAACTGTAATAGCTCTGTAGAACATCAATAGCAGATGTAAGCCAAATTCAATGGACTACAAGGACTGAATCTGTGTAATGTGCCCCCATCATATGACATGTCCCAACAACCACTGCTCATGAAGGGACATCTGGACTACTGTCCTTTTGATTCCCCGAGTAAGGAAGACAAAGACTGTCTCCTACTGTGTAACATCAGACTAACCACAGTGGTTGGAAAAAATAAAAATAAAAAATTTACAGCTTCTTTCAGCACATTCCAGTGCTTTCCTACACTTCTTTTTTATTTTTTCTCTTATTTCAGCTTTCCTCAAGTTTTCTACAGTAAGATCCTTTAGTCAAATCCTGAAGATCTCAACTTGATTCTAACAAAATGGGATTCTTTCCAGAGCAAGAACTAAGCAAAGAACAGGAATATGACCAGATGAATCCTCACCAGTCTGGCTGAAGCTACGAAACAATGATGGCTCATTGGAGAAAAACTGTTGTTGCCAACATTCAGATTGTGAGCAGAACTTGAAATACATTAATTGCTTGAACAAAAAGATTAGCCAAGTGAATCAACCAGCATAAAACCAGCACGTTCACTTTGACAGTGAGACTGCAAGGACCATACCCCTAACACACAGCCCTTACTGTCAATAAAGGGAAATATAAGTATCAAGATATATTAACACTTCACTATATAGCACAGAAAGCAGTAGTATCATTAGTCCAACAGATTAACTTCTAACAAAACATTCAATGACAATGTGTTCTGAAAGCAGAGATAAGCCTACATGGATGTATTTCTTACCCCCCCCAGTTTTAGGGTAACAAACTTCTCTAAACTTACTTAACATCTATGAGGATAATAGCTCCCTCTTTCTTGCATGTACGAATTAAGATGAATGAAGATGGTTCAAAGTAAGGACGCAAAGTTCTTCAAATCACCACACTCCAAAGCATATATTAACAACATAAATACAGCAAAAAGCAATCCTTTTTAAACTTTTAGCTGACATTTACTGCTACCTAACAAAAGTAAAATAACTCAAGTTGGAGCAGAGGCAGATTCAGCTGGTATCAACATGATTACACTTAATTTCTGTGGCTGCTTCTGTCTTAATAAGCATGCTTGGGTTTTCTTATGTCACCAACAGGACCACTTTTAATGAATATTATTAAATAAAACAATCCATTTATAGTATACTTACACATTTCTGTGTTGACAAAGGAAAAAACCATTATCAATACAAGAACCAACAGTGACAGTTTATATCATAACTTTAAAATCACTGCATTCACTCAAACTATTGGCTCAGGCAAGTTCAGAAAGACTGCTCAGTATTTTCCAGGAAGTATGCTGACCCGAAACTAGTAAAATATAACATAGTTTGACAACTCCATTATCTGAGCTTCCAGTAAAAGTTATAATTTTCCTTCTTTTTAACATTTCAGAAACGATTATGAACTGTTAAAATGTATGAAACTATTACTTGATGATTGATGAATATTTTGATCTCCCTATCAGGAAAGTCTCAATATCACTTCAGTGACTGTACACAAATAACATGAAGTTTCAATGCAAATCTAGGAGTCTGCTTTGGCTGAGAAGCAATTGGGCAAGCATTCACTAATTCTGTGCCTTCGGAAAAAAAAGAAACCCAACCACTCTGACTCAAGGAAGAACAACTGTAGTAACACTGTTCCAGTGCAACTACCTCCAAGCAGCAAGAGAAAACCATCACCGCAGCCACCACCTCCCACCACCGCTCATCCCTCCACCCCCTTCACCCCCCAAAAAAAGAATCACTGGCTTGTTGGTTTTGTAAAAGATAAACAGAGAAGAACAGAGACAGAAAAGTGGCAGCAGGAAACTTAATACATAGCACAGAATGAAGCAGAAAGTACTTTGTGATTTTTCCATATGAAGAAAGTATGTGCACATCTATACATATGTAAATCTACACACCAAACTACATAAATACATGTACGCACAGAGACCCTATCTCACACACACACACACAGTTTTCTACTCCAGATGATGCCATTTTAGGCAGGAACCTACAAGTTGGTATTATGAAGGGTCCACACACCTACAGAATAGAAAAAGAAATTAACACATGGTGGTACAAGTTTTTTCTTTGTAAAAGGACACGGTGTAATACATGTCATTTGATTTGAATACCAAATGCCTCCAATTTATAGTTTAACAGAATTTTTCTACCCACCAGTCCTGAAAACCCACTCCATGACTTGAAAGTCAGGCTGGGATATTTCTTGTTCACATATCACTTTCAGAAAGAGCTGCTGCAATTGAAATTCTGCTAGAGACTACTGTCGGAAAACAGAAGTAAGAAAGCTGTAATGAAAGACCTCAGTCAGCAAGTAAGACCACAAACTAAATTTTAAGTCTTAGTGCCAGGTTTAATGCTGCAACCTGAAGGAGAATAGACTACCTTTTCATTCTTTCACTACTAAGAACCTCTAACAGAAATAAATGCCTATATCAACTAAATCTGTACAAAGATAATTCTTTGTATTAGCAGACAATTCTATTATCCCAAGTGTCAAGAAAACAGGATAGCACTCACAGGAAGGATAGGGCCTAGCAGGCCACAAGAAACCTGGTAGTATAGGTAGAAGCAATTGAACAGGCAAAAGGAACATACTTAGGAGGCAAAAATGCACAACCAAAACATAAAATCAATGTCCTCACATTGGCAAGGAGTCCCAAATACAACTGCTGATACAACCAGAAAGAACAATGAACGTCCCTTGTAAACCTTTCACGAAGCACCAAGACTTGCCATTAGCTAGACAACCGTTTCATAGGCAGTGTTACTATTAAGAAAAAAAACCCTCTTGAATCCATGGATGCAAACTTTCACTTAAGCACAGCCAGGAAATTCAGATCACAGGAACTAGACTCCCTTTGAGGCTACTCATAGCCTACCCTTTGGTCCTCTAAAATGCTGGAAAGCTATACAAAAAATCAATGGCTACCACTACCCACCAGCACTCTTTTTAGAAAAGACATCCTTCAGCTATCCTTCCAGTTTTTTTATGCAATAGTTGAGCCTACAGCTGACTGTGAGTCTGTGAAGCCAGTCCAGAGGACACAGAGCTCAGAACGTGCAGACCCAGCTGGTACCTTAATTAACCCAAGCCCATTTCTGCAGCAGATTGTTTTTATTCCCTCTTGACTGTTTCACCACTAACAATATAGGGGTGCAAGGGACAGGTCCATTTTTAAGAAAACTGAACAAATGGGTCAGCCAGCCTTCCCCTGGAGAGAGCAACACAGCAGATGCTGAGCTTCCCCATCCAGATGAGAGAACCACCCTGAGAAGGGAGGGTATTCTAAGTCCATTAAAGAGTAAGCGGCCTTGAAACTGCACTGCTGGCTTTTTAGTTTCACAGCGCTGCGACATACTGATTTTGCTACGGAGAAGGCACTAAATATTGAGTATCCCTGTAACAAATAAAATGTAACTGCATATACTATTCACTGATACACCATGTATGTGACGTGCGGAGACAGTATTCAACACTGCTTTAAAAATTCTTTCAAATATTTCAAGAAAGCCAGTATTCAATGCATTTGAAAAGCAGGAAGGCATCCAAATACTAAAAAAACCCCCACAAACAAAAAGTAGTATGCATGCTTCTTGTGAAGTCTACCAAGTCTCTCTCCTCAACCTGCCATGCAGCCATACACTTTATAAAAGGTATTTCTAGGTCTTCACATAGGTGCAATCCTACTTGAATAAGAAAAATGAAGACTGTTTCAAAAAGCCTCAGCACATTCCCCCTCTTTAAACACAGATAAATTTGCAGCAGAAAAATACATATGGCCTATCTGGACACTCAGTTGATGCTACGTAAAAAAAATAATATATTTACAAGAGAGGGATAATAATTATTTTAAATAACTCAGCACTTACTTACACCTACCCCAAGTTACACACATAAAGAATCAATATACACTGAAAGAAGAGTTTTGCATTGATGTGAAATAGGCCACTTGATTTTCCTATTTTAACTTGCTGCCATTCAGTAGACAGATTTTTTTCTTTTTGAAGAATACCAGTACGTAAATGCTTAAGGCTTAGGAAAGGCCCTAGGAGGCCTGCTAAGCCTCTATCCTGCTTGCTTTGTGCCAGCTTTTCAGCCAGCAGAAGAAACATATCACACACATTCTCCGAAGATAATATGTAAGCTATTCCTCTAGGTACTCACTTTCACAGTCAGAAGTATGTCATAATTTAACACCACAACTGGTACATCTCAAAATGGCATACGGGGTACTAGTGAACAAAGTTACAAACTTCTATAAACTTTTGCTACTCCTTGTGACAGAACTATATACTTTACTGTAAAGGACACCACAGCACTAAAAACAATCAAGATGTCAAGGCTTGTCAGACTATTGCCCACTGTTGGTTGTTTTTTTTGGTTTTTGGTTTTGTTTTGTTTTGTGTTTTTTTTACTTTTACTCAGTATTTACTATTCCCAAACCTTTTTTTTTTCCTGCTGACAATAATGAAAACGCTACAGAAATACAAAGGGGGGTCGCTCCTATATTACCAGATGTCTGCGAGCCTGCCTGTGAGTAGTTATACAAACCTGTCTCTTTAAGAACGCTGAACAAAGCAGGCTATCTTAAGTTGTCCATATAAAGTATATCTGCTCCCGACAAAAGGTCAAATATTTGAGAGGAAGCTGTGTCTTAAAGTTAAAAAAAAAAAAAAAAAAAAAGAAAAAAAAGAGGGGGTGGGGTGGGGGAGAAGAAGGCAGGAAAAAAACAAAACATCTCATGAAAGGCGGCAGAGCGACACGCAGTCCGGCGGGAGCGGCGCGGGGCCAGCAGCACCCCGGCGGCCTGGCAGGGGCAGCCCGGCGGCTCCGCCGTTCGGCACCGGGAGAGCCCAGAGGCCGCGTCCCGCCGCCCTTCCCGGCCCTGCCGCCGCCGCCGCCGCCGCCTCTGTCGCCCGCCCGGGGACCGGCCCCAGCCGGCGCCGCGCACCTGGCAGCGGGAGGGACCCACCGCCCCCGCCCCCCGCCCTACCTCTGCGTCCGGCGGAGGCGGCTGCCGCCTCTCAGGTGGGGCAGCGTGAAGTTGGAAAGGACCGTCCAGAAATTTGGGTCCGACATATCCATCTCCCTGCGCGCCAGACCCTAAACGCGGAGTGCCATGGCGCGAGGCGGGCAGGGCAGCGTCCCCGGGCGCTCTGAGGCGGCCGAGCGCGGAGCGGCGCCGGCGGGCGGGCCCGCGGGGCGAGGCGGGGCAGGGCGGAGGCGGCGGCTCGGCCCCGCACCCCGACCCGCGGCAACTTTACCGTGCGGCTGCTCCGCAGGGCGCCGCCCCGCCCCGGCAGCGACCATTCGCGCCGCGCAGGGGTCGCACCGCGGGAGCCTCGGCCTCCCCCCGCCCGGCGGCGGCCCCGCCCCCCCCGCCCGGCGGCGCGCGAAGCGGGCGCCCCGGGAGCCGCGGCCTCCCCCCACCGGCGGCGCCAGGTGCGGGCCCGCAGGCCCAGCCCGCCCAGCCGCTGCGCCCGGCCCGCTGCAGGCCGGCGGCGAGCGGGGCAGTGCCGCGCCCGGAGGGAGGCAGAACTGCAAACCCGCCGCGCGGCCGCCGTGCCGGGACGGCCGGGAGGGACCATGGCGGTCTGCTTCGGTGCGCAGCGTCCGCATGGCACTGCCCTGACTTCGCGCTGTCCCGGGAGAACGGGCGGTGCAGGTACCTCGTTACTGCTGCTCACGTCGGCTACCTGCCGCTGCAGGCACCAGGCGGCTGCCGCAGGAAGCTGGGACACCTGCCTCCGTCACCAGGCCCCTCTGGAGAAAGCCACCATGGAACACGGGCGGGCTCAAGGATGGTAGGGAAGGGCTCCGGGTGCCTCTTCCACTCAAAACCGTGACCTAAACCCCCGCAGGTACCGACACATTTCCTCCTCCCAACTTTCCTCCTTTGCTTCTCTTCTCCATTGCCAGCTGCCAACCAGCTCAGCTGGTTTGCTTTCTTGACACCCCCACCCGCCATCGTTCCACCCTCACCTTACGTCTCCTTTCAGCCTCATGTGCGCTGACTGCAGCCCTCAGCCTTTCCACCTCTAAGGCCACCGCCACCCTCAAGCCCTCCTCTCCCCCTCCGCAGCTCTGCCTAGACCAGCGTTCTCCCTCACATCTCTGCAGCACACAAAAGTGTTTCTAAAATTACTACTGTACTGCATTGCCATTCGGTAATGCCTAACTCAAGCTGTCAGAAGCAGTGGTGCTCAGGTACAGAAAAGCAGTTACACCACGGCTTCAAAAAATCATGAGGTTGTCTGGCTTTTTTTAAAATGCTTAAAATTTCCATCTGCCTTTTTGTTTCCCAGAGTCACATTTAAGGGACTTGGTCGCATTTACAGTTGGGGAAAGAAGGCTGCAAGTTTTATGCTGAAACTGTTTTGCATATTTTAGTGAAAGCAAGAATCCTGCATCATCTCAACATCGCAGGAGCTCTTAAGATACACACTAACTACTGTGATAGCTGGCAGCACTGCACTGAGAGAAATCACGTAGTGCTGTGATTAAATCACCCAAGGCTGTCTGCAATAGTAGGAGGAAAAACATGGGAAATGCAGAAAACCCTGATGTAAAATACAGACTAGTCTATCACTTGGTTGAAAGAAAACTCATGGTGCAGAATGCCGCACAGCAGAGCTGGAAGGGCTCACACACCACTCGCGAAGAGACAGCTTTCAGGTTACCAGCTCAGCATGCAACACAGCACTGCAATGACGGCCCTCGTTTTGAAAGCTCTCCGGAAATACATATCAAAAAGGCAGCACTAGTGCTCTCTAACAAACAAAAACATGTTTGGTGTTGGGGTGCAGAGGAACAATCTCTTGGGATAGTTTTACAAGTCACGAGTACAAACTTTATCTTATGCAGGAGGTGGGTTTAGACAATAATTCAGTAAGGTGTTCACACAGCAATTACCACCAAAGCCCTTCGTACAAACCTCCAGCAAGACACCACGTGCTGACACGCCACACAGGAGAATCATGTCAAACTTCTCTAAAGGTATCTCAATTTTAGAAGAGACCAGACCCACACAAAGAGGGAAAACAGCCCCATCTAGGCCTCAGGTGTCAGGTTTTCTTGTTCAGGGTAAGGCTCAAGTAGCTGCAGAGGCTTGTTCTCAGGCCCGTGTCCACCTGTACCACTCACCAGGGCTCAGCCGCAGGGTGCTTCCCCACCAGCCTGCATCCCTGCTCTTTTTATACCCCTCCATTACAACGGGGAAGTAGCATTCACATCTACTGCAGCCAGTAACAGAAAACCTCTCGTCCATTTCTTTTCACTTTGAGGCATGTTTGCCCATATTGAATGTGAAGTTTTAAGGGTTTGTGTGAAGGCAAGCATGGCTAGCAACCCTCCTTTCTTAAAACATCCGAAGAAGGAAATTCCCAAATCTCTACATAAGCACTGAGAAACACCTCGTCCTCCATGTATTCCACTATCTTCTCTTCTAGGTACACAAGCTTTTGCCTGTAATCAGCATGTTTGGAGAAAGGACTGTACATAATCATGAAATCGAGGAATTTTACCTGTCTGGTTTTGTGAACAGCACTGGCTAAAGAATAACAACAGTCTTCTACCTATCACGCAGGAAAAGTTTCAGTGTCCCTATTGCCTGCCAGCTCTTCCCTCTCCTCACCTTTCCTATAAGGCAGTTAAAGGAGTACCTTTCCCCTCTGAGTAACAAAAGCAGTTCAGTTTCTGTAACTCAGCCAAACACATCACGTGCGGGGTGATCGTGCAACATGGAGGTCAAAACTAATTTCACAGACAAGGCCAAAAATTAGCAACCGCCCCTCCTGCAAGGCCAGGCTGTAATTCAATTCAATTTCTTTGTGAAAATCTCTACCACTTTATCAACAGTGATGTGAAGCCTCCAATTCCAAAAAATGAAGCAAAACTAGCCTATCATCTATAGGCAAAGACCTACCTGAAAAAAGATGATTGCTGCTTGCAAGTAAGACAAATGCTGATGGAAAAGAAGTTTAATCCTTCTGTGTACAACCAGAGAGATGATTATACCAAAAACCATTACACAGCCCCCAACTATTGCAATATACATTTCACAAGATGGCAAGTTGGATTTTTACAAAAGCAGAAAGGACTGAAGACATTCTAGGTAAAAGTTTCTGTCCGTTTATCAGATGGTATCATCATCAAATGGGAGTGTCATTCTACATGCAATGCTGAACATCATCACTTCAAACTGTGGTTTCTCATGGTAAAACCCCTTGAATTCCATCTCAAAACCCTGCACAGACTACTCACAAGCAATAGCTCCCCAAGTTACATGACATGTGGATCCCAACACAGCTTCGCCTTCGCCTTCTGCACACAACTAGATGCACACACAGTCCTGCTATCTCATCAGGCTGTTTCTAACATGGGCTCAAAAGTAAGCAGACTTGATTTTTTTTTGTTTAATTTTCATTAATTATTTTTCTGAAGTACTTGGTGGACATATACATATTAACGCTCTACAGAGACTTTGACAAAGGTATGGAAATGAAGGGAGGAGTTGTGAGAAGTCCAGCACAGTCCCAAAACAACTTTATATGAATTAATGTGCTTCGTAAAGGGAAACATAGGCCTTATCCTTAAGAGCACAACATGTAAATGATGGTGAAGACTTTGTAATGCCTGTCAATAAACAACATAGTTTCCAAAGCAGTGCCTGCAGTTTGTGACTTTCCATGACACAGAAATACCTGACTTCAAAGCAAACGTCTCAAGGGAGAGGGAGGTTTTGCAAACCAACTAAGTAGGTACTACGCAGCTGCAAAGGGGCCACCTTCTCTCCCAATTTAGTGAGCTGAACCAGCTTAAGTGCGGGACAGCCCAGGACCAGACCCAGAACTAGGGAAGCCGAGCAGCGTATGGTCAGGTGGAGAGGTAGGGGCAGCTGGACCACTTCCCTGGCAGCAGCTATCACTTAAAGGGGAGCCTCTTTCACTCTCAGTGCTGATAGTGTTACTTATCCTATACAAACACAGGCTCAATAGCCAGATTGTGTCTTGTACTGTAAGCACAATTTACTCACCTCTGCCATGCCAAACCTGACAAAAACCATTGAAAAAATGCAGATGATACAGTAGTCCAAAATACGTAAATGCAAAATTCTTAGGAACAGGTCTATGGCATACTGATAAATGTATACTTGATAATCAGATATTATTTGCCTGCCACAAAATGTTACTGGTATGTTCAGGATCTGTAAATAACACTCCTTTAGATTCAACTAAAACCAATGAATTCTGTAGTTGCACAAAATAACTAAAATACAACAGCTAAGAACCTGCAAATGTTCCTTAACAGCGTTTGTTGCTTAAGTTTTCAGCTATACGGCTACCCCCAGAACAACAAGCAGCTCAGGCCACTTCATCACTTAAGAGATGCTTTACTATGTAACATGGATAATGAGTTTTATTTATCACAAAGGATTAAATATGGTGGCAGATAAGAAAACCAGTGATAAGGATCATTAAGTTTTCCCTTTTGTATTCATTTGAAGATAAAAACATCACTCAAGTCAGAAAAGGTGATTAATCCAACCCTTCCTTTGAAAAAAATTACACTTCCGAAAGCAAATGTAAAGGCATCCTTTAAAGAGTCTCATTCAATACATAAGCAAAAAAATATTTCATAATGTCAATATTTACTTGCAGTAATTAACAGCAATAAAAATTCTGCCCCAGAAACATATTAATTGTATAACACTGACTACTGATTTTAAGTACCACTGTGAAATACCTAGGAAGTTAACAAAGTGCATCTTTGAAGCCAAATGCAATACCAACACTAAATCAGTATTTTGCACATACTAGTCCAATGCAAAAGTTATCTAACCTACCTTATTCACACAATAATTACACTAATACACATTGGTATTTTTCAAAACTTAATGACGATGTTCTGGAGTCACTGCTCGAAAGCATTACAGACTGCTCGAGTCTATCAATTTTATAGCAAGATGTACACTGAATGGAGTTCACCAGCAACAGTACACATAATAGAGTGTTCCCTAAAAGATGCTAAGACTAGTAAAATCCTAATATCATAGGCCTTATACTGAATAAGGAGGGTAAATTTGTGAACCATGAAGAAGAAAAGGTTGCTTTAAAGCATCTTCTCTAATTTCATGGGAAAGGATGACTATTCACATCTTCTAACAAAAAAGAAATGCTTCTCATTCCATCAATGCCTTGGAAGGATGTCAGATTAGAACTAAGTTTGTGGATGGGTTGAAAGGAGGTTTTTTGGTTTAGTGGAGCCTTTTTACTCAGATGGTTACTATCCAATGAATAACAAAGGAACTGGCTAAGCTGCTTATTCAATTATTACTATTTTCAAAGTGTTTGGGGTACCTGGAATTTTTAAAACAGTGAAAATAAGCTGTCATGCCACCGCAATACTTTAAAAGGACAAACAGGATACCAGCTGCTGTCAGGACTGAATTCAGGTATGGCAACACAGTGTCACTAAACACTGTTTTACACATCAAACAGTCTGCCCAAACAGATCATTTCAAATGAGGTTTCAGGTCTGGTAAATAAACATCTCAGCCAACAATACATTGAGACGTGTTACAAAATGTTTAACCTGTCTCCTCAGAATGTTTTAGTAACTAGCACAATACAAAAATTCATGTACAATACAGTAAACACAAAAACTCACCAACAGGTTTGAAAAAGTAACTGCACATTACATGTTTCTCATACAGGGTTATGTTCTTTGTTTAATATAATTCAATATAGATATCAATGATCTGGAAGAAAAATATGATAACCTTTCTACCCAACAACATGAAGGAGATAAATAACAACAGGAACGAGATAGTTTATCATTGGATAAAGCAGCCTTGTTTGAACAACATGCATTCTAGTATTGCTGGCCATCAAGTCATAGCAAGGCACAAAAAAACCGCACAGCCATAATATATGGCAAGGTTCTGGAAGGCAGAAACAATGTAAAGAATTTAGATACTATCACTGATGAACAGCTAAATAGGAGCACTTAATGTGATGGTATAGCTAAAAGAATAAATATCCCTCAGACCTACAAGCAGGAAAATCTCTCACGGGAGTAAGGAGATGATACAACTGAGCACTGAGGGGCTAGAAGTCAAGTTAGTTGTCACATTTCACAAAGGTTGCAGAAAATTCAGGAGGAGTTCAAGGGGGAAAAATTATAATAAAATCTGAACTATAGTCTGCAGCTTGAAAAGCTTAATTTATTCCATTTATCCAAAGCTAAAGGGGCACCTCGCTTGTTCAGTGTACGTATCCCCAGCAGGAAGAGATTTTTGGGAGAAGACAGGTTGTAAGAATACTGAACTCCATCCTGTCCCTCTCTGACACGTAGAAGAGTTATGGGTTCAAACTGAAGGAGTCGGATGAAAAAAGCAGTTTTAAATTCTGTCACCTTACTCATTGTAGCACAGTGTATTCCCCATTGCTCTGTCTTGTATGCCATATGCCTTTCTATCTAAGAAAATAATCACATTTCGAACAGCAGTTAAGAGGATAGATAAAACAGTAGACAAGGGTCTACAGCATATTTTGTATAGAAAGTCAAACTAGAAGATCTTATTTGTCTGTTCAGTCCTTAAAACGTATTAATTAGAATGATTTTTAATGACTATTAACGACAATGATTGAAATCTTGCTCCCTCTAGCGGTTGACGCTGATGTGTATTACCTTCCCCTACTGACTTCACATGATTTTCACTGTGGGATGTACATTGTAAAAATAAGCTGAAGAAATCACCAGAAAGAAGTTTTTTGTGGGTGTACAATGCATATTTGCCAAATCTCTAAGTTTACTAAGAACCGTTTGTAGATACATGTAAACACTACTGCTCTAACTAGTTCTGAAGTAACGTGTAAAATTCAAATAAACCTCCCACTGCTCTAATTAATTATAGCTCATTTAATATAAACACATCTAGGAAAAACAATGGTCCCAGCATCTCTTCCCATTTCTGAAGGGCTCTAAATAGATGCACAATATTAATTGGAAGTTAAATATATTGTGTAGCCCATCTGCATCAGGCATCAAAATTTGCATCAGGCCACACTATTTTTAACCCAACATTTTGCTGTATGTAGCGGAGTGAGCCAACGGTGCTGACAATTATGCTTCGTATTTGCTCTGGTCCCAGAGATTAGCTCTTCCTTCTGAGCTAATTTAGCAAACTGGCAGACTAATGAGAAAGTGTAAAACAGCTATTTCCCATTTTTATCCCTGAAATTACATTTATCTTGGCAAGTAAAGGAAGCATTACTACAGTTCAGAGGTGTTACTTTATGTGGTAAGCAGTCCAGAAAGGAAGAAAAAACAGAAAACATCTGATCAAAATGTCATCATTTTCCAGACACCGGGGTGCTTGGACCTTGACTTCATTATCACAAATGCTAGAAGGGGTAAAAAGTACCGTATTACATAGCTAGTATTAACCTACCCTGCTTTGTTTTTTTTCTTCAAGTGCCTATTTGCCAGAACTCGGCAGCATCCTCAGAGGATCACACCATTTTTTCAAATCACTAATTAACAATTTTTTTGGCAGCGGAACCACCAGTATAGATGTGAAGGTAGATGTGTTGTCCAACAGATATGTAAAGAGCAGTAATGGAAGTTTTCCATGGGTTTGAGCGTTCATGTGAAGTGATCATACATTTAAGAGACTTACTTCGTTGCACTGGCTCAGACCACTCTACAAACTTACACCTCCTTCTGACCTCACACATCCAGCCATATTTTACCATTCATCTTTTAAAATCAACAGCCACGGCCTATATGGCAAATGACATTATCGTTTCAGGGTCAAGGTGAAATTCTTAAATAACTTCTTAAGAAAATGTGGATACAATCATCCTCCTAAAACAGTATGTACTTTGCTGCTTTTATACATGCTGCTTCACAGCTGTAGTCAACTAAGCTGTATTTTTTGAGAAAAAAAATTTGAAATGTAGAAAAACTACTTTTTTTTCTGTAGAGAAACAGAAGTTTTTTGAACTGTAAACTTAGAATTGTGCTCTTTAAAGTTTAAAACCAGATAATTCTGGTAGACTGTATAAACATTACATCATACAGCACAATCTTTCTGCACCTTTTTAAGATTAAAATATTCATATCGGACTTTTTTACTAGGAGGAAATATGTTGTTTAAAATAGAGTTTGAAATACATCTGTAAAAAAGACTGTTCAGCATTTATAAGTTTTGTGTGATTTTGTTTTGTTTTAATGACTTATTAACACATGGAAAAGAAAACCTAAAACCTCCTACCTGCAGGCGGAAAGGCAGTTAAGTGGAACATTTTGTCATTCCACCACAGCTTTCTGGTTTGGAGAATCCCAAACAACATACTCCTACAAGAGCAATACTGCTTCTTACGCAGAGTCATGATCTCATGTCCAGCTCTGCCGCAGCCACCCACTGCAGTACTCACCAACCGAGGTAACAGATCTAAGGGATTCTCTATGCAAAACTCACACGAACTCGAGGAAGAAATTCAAGCTCAATTCCTGTTCAACAGCATTCAACCCTGACAGGTTTGGGAAAGCTGTCATCCTGAGTTGTAACTTTTCTCATTTTTGAGATGCCTTTTGTGGTGGGGAGGAGGTTAAATGGAGGTCAGCACAGGGAAGCACTTGCCTGTCAATCAATGTCTGACTAAACCAATTCTGGTGATACTGAACTTGAAAGCAGTTACTCAGTATAAATGCTGTCTTCAGTGAGACAGAAAACTTCATCAGCTGTAATATTTACACACTGAGTGTCCTAAATTAATGACCTGATCAGCACAAGACTGATGGCTACAGATCCGTTACAAGTTTCTGTCACAGCAAGGAAATTAAATGCTCCTCCCCAACACTGACAAGTACTGTGTTTATTTCAGCTATTTTATACACACGATTTATTTTCAAATCCTGATTTAAATCTCAGTGAATAAAAATCAAGTGCTAAGAACTCAGAGCTTTGCAGTATACATACACCCAAGTAGCTGCATTTCCTGAGCTCTTCCCTGTACTCATCTGGCTTCATACTTCACCTTATCTGTGTGATGGATCTTTTGTCAGCAAAACGGTGTGAGACGGAACACCCCATGCAGTGCAAGCCGGCAAATTGGAACTCAGGGACATAGAAAGTTAAAAGGGGAAATATTATGCTTAAAAGAAAGTTATGTGGACTGCTCATTAAGGTTACCATTGAGATTTCAAACAATGAGCTAAGCACACAGTCGTGCAAGCTGATAACATCCTTCAATTGCTTTCCACTCACCCTTAATGCTGTCCTGTTCAAAAGGCTAAACAAAAAATAATAATAATTCTGTTTCAGCTCACACCCCATAGTTAAAATCTGAATTTCTGAATAATCCTAATTAGACTTGGCTCATACTCTTATGTCTGTGGGTTTTCTGAACAGTTAACTACCCTGTCCCTCAGATGGTCCTGCAGCTGAATAATCCGAACTGTACACACAGATGACACAGTTGCCAAACAGACCATCAATAGAAGCAGTAAAACTAACTGCACAGAAAGAAGGTAATTTTACGGAAACAAAATGGAAACCAAGCATCTAGAACTACAAGAGTGGTAAAGACTATTTCAGTTAGTCATGCTTGTCAAAACATGAGAGAAAACCCTCAAAATAAAGCACAAAATACCAAAACTTATATCATGGCTGAGGTGCTTCAGGGTCTAAGACCTAGTGTTATCTAATCACTTAATCTGTTTGTGCTTCAGTTCTCCACCAGTAGAGCAAAGATAATAATGCCCTACTACTTCTTGGGAGTACAGTGAAGATAACTCCAGAAACATTTCCTCAGATACTAAAAAAGTAGGAAAGAAAAGGAGAAGACAACAGCAGGGAGATCTTGAGGCTGACCACTCCACAGATTCAGAGGTACTGAATGACTTCTACAATCCCCACCTCCCCACCCCAGGCAAAGACCACACAAACAGAAGTTGAGAGGGACTCAGATGAGTTAAGAAACAGTCTTAAATCTCTCTCACACACACCAGACAGAATGACAAGAATCACAGAGTATGGTACGACAAGTCACAGACTTCCACCTTGCAACCCCAATGACAGGCCAACACATTCCCTTTTAGCTTTTTAGAGCTGAGAGTGCACATCAGCATTCTGTAAAACACAAGCTACAGCTGGCACCTCGATCGTCATCAAAACTCTGTGAAAACCACATAAAACAAGGAGTGCAGGATCAGCACAACCTGTACTAGCTGTTCTTACCTCCAGCATCCTGGAAAACTATCAGTCATAGTGGAAATGAGGGAACTAACCGCTCAGCTTTCAAACAGCAGTTCAAACCACTGAGAGTCCTAATTTCACACAACTGTCCTAATAATATCAGATGACCTGATTACTCCATTCCTGTAAGTGCAGAGGATGTCAGTTTATGGAAATACCAATATCCTGGTACAAAAGGAACTTAAACCCCACACAACTACAAATATACATTCTTCATATGCCAGCAATAAAAAAACCCAAACCAACAAACAAACAAGAAAAACCTGCAGCAACAACAAAAAACCCCAACAATCAAACCCACCAATCTCAAAACCCCTTCACCTCTTCTTCAAGTTTTTGAATCATTGAAGGTGATTCAATTCAATCAGCCTCTCCTTTGACCATCTCCAGTCATGCCTGGACAAGGCTTACCATGAATTTTAATGAGCCGAACAATGTGTGTAAAATTATGTTTGTTTCTCTCAAATCAAGCATACTCCTTTATGTTGGTATTTTCAATTTTTTTTAGAGGGATTGGTTCTTTCAAAAATGATGTAACACGTCAATTCTGCAAAATTTACAAGAAACCACACTTAATATTGACAAAGGATTACCCCAACAAACCCACCAATGGTATAGCCTATTTTCTATCCTGCTCTTTGTCAACACCCACACTTGCACACTTTGGCACAGGCACAAGAGGAGAAGATTTCATCAGTCCAGTGGCAGACAGCATGTGGACAGCCTGAATCTTCTCATGGCACAGAAACTGCAGTATGGAGGTCAAGGAGAAACTTAACAGACCACTTATAATGAAAGAGACTGGCTTCAGTTCATACATACCTACACCAGCACTTGTCATGATCCCCTCCACTCAGGTACTACAGCAATTTTTAGAGGTATTCCCAGGTTTTATCAGCCTGGGAGGTCACAGAGCATTAGCAGCCTTCCCAGTGTATTTGTCAACAGAAATAACATCAGACTACAACCTCTAAAACATGACAAGCTCCTTCCAGACTGCTGTGGCTGTACTTTGGGGTCCCACAGACATGTCTTCTACAGTCCTTTTGTTGTGTGAAAATTTTAGGCCCATTTCTGGTCACTGTTTACCTCTCTATCAAATTGCATATCTGTGTTCCTAGCCAAGCAGCATCATGTCATCTCCCATCCAAGAAGCCCTTTTGGAGAAATCCCCCTCTCATATCCTTCAAGGTCCATGTTTTGTCTGTAAGACACACTAACTTAGCCCTGAGGCTCTAAAACTCCCATTGACTTTGCTCTGCTGCAGTGTTACGGTGCTCGAGCCACTAACTGCAAACCACCTCCTTTCTAGACCAAAGAGGACCTTGCTGACTCTCCTAGCAGCAGTTTCTGAAAAGCAGAAAAAGCAGCCTCCATCACTTCTGGCTTAAGGAGAGGACGAGACATGCTTTTGCTCTACGACAGTGGCTTTCTTACTGCTGGGAAAGAATTTTGCAGTTTGGGTCATTTCCTCCCACGGTCTGCAAAGCTAACTACCAGTCTGCTGCAGAGTGCCCCATGGATTTGAGCACCTGACTGCTCCAGCACAAGCTCTGAAAGTCATACTGTTCGTCAAAGCCATACAGCACAACATGCACCCAAGACAACGCAGGATCACACGAATACTGACTTTTTTGTCATGCACACAGAGAATGGTTACCACATTTGACAAACACACCAGTTTGAAAGTAGGGTTACTAGGAGAGGGAGACAAGGACACATTCGAGTTGGTGTCACTCCAGCATCAGGCTCTTCAACATCTCCTGCTTCCCAGCACTATGCTCTAGCCCAGGAATAGTTTTCCCAGACCTTCTAAGAATGCTGGTGCACCCAGCACTAAGTAGAATCGCCTCCTCAGAGCTGCTCAGGACTACATTCACTACATTGGCTCTGGGACCATGCTGCACATTTACAACAGGCCGGCTGCATCTTATCTTACAGCAGATGGAGTCACTGGGAGAGCTGATGAGTTTGTGCCCAAATCATGCTGTCATACACCAGCTGTCCTCCCCTCCCAACTTGCAGAGGAACTGTTTTCCTGTTTTAAAGCCAAGAAACTATTTTGCTGAATAGCTCTTCGGATCAGGAGCACTGGTCATCCCTGCTGTAACCACTAACACAACTTCTGGATCAACGTGACAAACTAGCCAAAACTGGCACCAGGGAAAGGACTGCTAAGTCTCCAATATAGCAGTTTGGTGACATTCTTCAGTTTTGTGAAGTTGCTGCAAGGCACTGCTTCCAGGAACCTACATGAAATGGTTAGTGGCAAGCAAAAGGAGCAACAAGACATCTGACAAATAAAAGGACTGAGAAGATGGTACTTGTGAGGAGCTGGGCCTCGTGCTTCTTCATTCCTACTCGCAACTTCATTTTGAAAATATTTATTTTTCAAGGTTTTTTAGAACTTGCAGCTATGAAGTTATCACTTTAATAGCATTCAAGAATACGCTGATGCCAAAGCAAGATACTTTCTTCTAAGGGATCACCAACTTTCATTGAAAAGCAATTCAGCCTGCACAGCAGTGAAACCAAGTTGTGTTGTGTACAGCAGAAATAATGAAGCCCTCAAAAAAACAGGCCGCTGCAGGGACAGCACTGCCTTTCTGATACATACTTTCTTCTGCATTCCTCACTAAAAGCTTTGAGAGTCTCAAAGGATTTCTTCTGCTGGAATTGGTGTTGTAGGGAAGGTTGATGCATGCAGCACTGATTTCTGTTCTGCATCTACTTTTATTAAGGTGTGATAAAATGATGCAGATGCAACATAATGCTGCAGCGTTGGCACAGAGCAGCAAGGTTGAGAGTTTCCATCTCAAGAATTTATCTGCAGGATTGTTTCTCTGGCAACTCATCCAAGGACCAGCTGAAATTTGTCACTGTACTGCACAAAGACTGCAGAATTTCTGAACTTGGGATAACAGGAGTGAAATTAGCTCAGCAAATACCTCTCCTGGAAGAAAGAAGTGAGCTGCTGACGTTCCTACCAGACCAAACTTTCAAAGAAAAGGACAACTGGAAGGTAACCTAGCAGTTTCTCCGTATCTGCAAGAATTGATTGGCAACAGACTATAGACAGTAGTCACATTTTTGACAACAAACGGACCTTGAGTTCAAGATGTTTTAAATGCTTTTCAATGAAACCACATGAAGCCATTCTGAAGCCATACTACTGAAGTCTGACTTTTACATGTAGGTTGAGACAACTGAGCCTCTGGAGATCTACAGTCATTACTAACAGACACGTCACTGTCTGACCAGCGAAGCCTCTAGGTCAACAGGTACAGTCACCGCAGTGACTAGTGATTGCTGTTAGCAGGTAGTTTGCATGCAAGTGAAACTGGTATGACAACACAGGAAGAGACCAGACTGTCCATTTTCAAGTTTATTTCAAGATCTGTCTAGAGTTATTTTCACATATACCATGTGGATCAGCAAATTTTAACCACCTCCTTGGCTTGGAGTGATTTCTGAACACCACACATGGAGTACTCAACTCACCTAGTCTCTATGTGGCCCCAAACAGAGCCCCATGATGTCTTCTCTCCCTTCCTCCAACTTCTGATTTATGTATGGCATATTTTTTGCAAATATTACAAACTTTCACTTGTTTTGGATTTGTGGGGTTTTTTTTAAACTGAGAACACAAAAAAAAAAAAATTTACAGAGCTCTACCCTTCATTTCCTGCTTTTATTTCACTCTTTCATCTTTCAAACAAGACATAAGGAATGTGATGAAAAGCTTGGACCAGCTCTTTATTATGCTATCATGTATAGCAGTTAAAAGAAACCAAAATTTGCCTCGAAGGTAAATAAAAATCTGCCCCAAAAGTAATGCCAGGTTTTGGTTACAAAAGGTCATTTGTCTTTAAGAGCTGTATGGCAAAAATGTTCACAGATTTATCAGTGAACACTTCATCATTTTAGGCTTCAAAACTAAGTAATGGGAGCAGCACATCAAATTATGGTAAAAATGTCCGTATGAGGGTGTATCTCAGTGGAAAATACTTCTGGAAGACTTTCATTCTCTGCTTTAGAAAGTAGTAACGCAGTTCAAGAAATCTCCATTCAGGTCATTCCTATGACTATGCAGCCTTCAAGGATGTAAAACAGTCTTTCAAACAGTATTTTGAATAAAAAATAGAAAGTCCTTACTGTCTCCAGACCCAGTGTTCCCACGCTACAGCACCACGCCACAATTACTGGAATTCACAAACTTAATTTCATATTACCTCCCCAGAACACTTAGAAAGCCTAACCTACTAACTTAAAAAAAAAAATTCAACAGTACATCCAAAACACAACTCAAAAGGCCAAAAGATTAATAAAACTAGCACACAACTACTTTGGGAGGATTTTTATGAGAGTTCAGGGACAGGATATCAACAAATTGGCATTTAAAATGATTCAGATGAGCTCTCTGTCTGTACTTTTCAGACTACCACAAAAACAGCTGTCAGAAGAACTTCGATTTCCTAAGATGGCACCTTACACAAAGAAAAACAAAAAAGAAAAACACAGCACTACAGCAAAGAACTATGTTTCTTTTTGCACTACAGCAAAGAACTATTCAGAACTAAAATTCTGTTATCTGTACCTCTAAGCTGGAATATGCGGTAGGGAGAAGGGGCTGTTGTTCTTGCTTTAATTGATCTAAAAATACATATATAGAGATCTTTCTTCTGAGTAACATCAAGCAGCACAAGCCACAAATCAAATTGCCTCACTCCGCATAACTTTTTCTAAGACTACACAAGCTTTTAAAATGCACTTAAAACCAAATCTTTACATATCAGCAAATTAAGTTTTACACCTACTCCAGAAGCTGTACAAAACACCACTGTAACAACGCAGGCTTAGCCGCCCTGACTCCATGCCAGTGTGCAGCACATAAAGCTGCATTTTCTTTATTGCCAGCCCCCAAAAAACACATGGGATCAGAAATTTGTATCCCCATATCCCTCTTGGGTGGCAAACCAACAGTAAAGATCCTGCAGGGAACCCACTCTGAGGATGGCTGTGCAGCTCCTGCAGTGCCCGTCTGGACCCTCATTTACACCTGTGCAACCCTATTAAGACACTAATAGGCTTTTACAGATGTAACTGACTGTTCCTCAATAAAATAGTGATGATTCACGGGCAAAAACAGAAACAGTATGTTCTCCCTTGCTGTGATGCTACAGGGCTCACTAAACTTAAAAGCCTTTGAAGTAATTCAAAAGCTGAAGCTGGTGTAGCATGTTTAAGTATACCGCATATCAGACCTGCTGAGTAAGGGGCTGCTTTTCCTTAGTAGCTCCTGATAATTCAGTTCTATACCTCAAAAATCTTAATTCATGCAAAAAACTGTGTGTCATTCTCCATTTTCTGAAGTCCCAGGGCAAACAGCTCTCCCTTTGACCTGTCACAAGTCTTAATATGGCCAAGTATGGGAAACAGCTGAGGAAAATGTGTTTTGTATGGTTAAATAAGTGCTCCCAGAAGGAATTCAAACAGCAGAGACGTAACTTTGGAGGAGACAAACTACCTTTGGAGGAGAAAGACAAAGATTAATTTATTTCACCTTGAGGAACTGACGCTTTATGGTAGGCGTTCATGAATGCTAATCAGATAATTCTGAGATGAAACAGCAGGTTTCCCCTGTTTTAAACAAAAATGAATAATTTGGGAAAGAAACGGAGTCAAGTGATTCCTTACCTCATCCACATCAGCCCTTCTCATGACCTTCCTGTTCCAGGGTAACAAATAAACAACTTCATCTTTCAGGACAACCTTAACAGCAATGTACTTTGTACCGACCTCAGAAAGCAAAGGTGGGAATAAATTTTAAAGAAAAATGTTTGCTTGAGCATCCCTGGGTATGTCAGCTGTGGCACTGAGACACAGGGAAAGGAGGCATCCTCTGACATATGCTCCTCCTATGCCTTTTATAAAACCTTATGAATTCAAGCACTAGCAGTTCTACAGTAGATCACACAAAAGTAAAGAAAGTACCATGAGACCAGAAAGGTCCAAATTTAGTTGCTAACTCCTCTACAGGAATTTTGCTCTACCTTGAGAGGACTATGTCACACTTCTGCACAAGCCACTCCCCATCACGGAGGGAATACTAATACTTCCTTTTCTGCAGTACTGACTGTCTGACGTATCTAAATTATACGCTTACACTAACCAGTACGTACAACAGCTGTCACCTTAGCTGTTACCCAGGTCTGGGCCAGTAGCTTTCAGAGCTCCAGCACAGCGCTGTCAAAGGAGATGCCCTCGTGTTGGTGGAGTGCCAGCCCAAGCACCACTGCTGCTGCCCCTCGTGACGCTGAAAACTGCCCCCTTGCTTCCTCCCCACTCCCCTCCTGGGACAGTCCTGTTCTCTCTCACCGTGAATAATCAGGGTAGGAACACAGTCGTGGCGACAGGGGCAAGGACAGGACTGGTAACAGGTTTCAGCCATCAGTTCAGCTGTGCAAGTCTCCAGAGGCAATTTTCCCATAAGCAGCTGCCCCAAGTGCCCCAGCCCAGCTATCCTGCACCACGCGGCAGAACAAATAAAGACTGACCACACCACTTCGCTCCCCACTGAAACGCAGGAATATTGCTAAGTTTACAAATGATACTACTGCCTTCCATAATGCAAAAGCTGAACAGCAAACTGAATTCCCACTGTCCCCTGTATTTTTCTGATGGGTGCATAAGCTCATGTGGGCACACAGCATCATACAAAGCTAGAAAACATTTAAAAGCTCTTTAAACAGGCTCACTTTCAGAGCAACAATAACAAATTGCTAGAAACTTTCCTGCTCATTCTTTAGTAAGATTCATCCATTTCACCAAGGGTTTCATGACAGAGACCAATACAGTTATTAGAAAGTAGCTATTTCAAGCTTTCTGTCTTTATCCCATTCAGTGAAGCAGGAATGAGGGGAGGGGGGGGCAGGCAAGGGGGAAAATATACAGGCAGAGAAAGGGGAAGAACAGGAAAACACTGACTAGGTTTTGATTTCTGTATTCAACAATTTGCTAAATAAATTTAAACAACTTAAATATAGTTTCAGGTAAAATTAAGTAATTTTTATTTTGACAAAATTATAAAAAAAATCTGATCATTCTTCCTTTGGCTTGTAATTGTTATTCATTCATATTATATATTCTGGTTACATTTAATGAAAATATAACTAACAACATTTTTTCGCAATTTCCAGATATAAAAACCTAATACTGAATACCAGAAAGTGGCTAAGAGCTCCAAGCTATTGGTGACACTAACTTCCCCCTCGGCTTCAATTTAGTGCCATAGGGTAAGGTTTAATCCATGACAGCCATACTTCTAGCTGCTGCTCCTAGAAACACATATGTAATCAGCTGACAACTTGACCACATATAAAATGCACTGTTTAACGTGGCACCCTCACAAGCTTTCCAAAAGAACAGACTACATTACCAAAAGGTGTAGTTAATAATCCTCAATTACCATCCTGCCAGCTCACAGTTTTAAACACTGTAAACTGAATGGGATTTTCCTAAAGAAAAAGGACTGTCACAACAAAAAAATTAAACCCATTAAAAAAAAGTATGAGCTTGGGCTCCTTTTACTTGCCAACCTCTTTTCTGAGGTTTCGGAATTAATCCTTTCAATCCCCTCACCAGGCTGAGAAGGTCAGTAACACTTGTGTCTGCACGGCACCTGACACTCATGCAATCCTCCCACTCCTCAGTCAAGGCCCTCTGGAAAGTTCACCACAGTCTTTATTTTTATTTTTATTTTTTTGCTTTTAGAAACTAAAAACTTCTGCCTGAGAATGAGGACAATCAGAAGTTAAAATGAGCTCACTGTATGAAGGGCTTTTTTTCCTATCTTGCCTGCAAGCATTAAATTCCTTTACATTTCTGTAAACATCCCAAAGCGGGAAAAGTCACAAACTAAACCAACATACCACACACAACTTAAGCAGAGCGGAAACATCAGCCTGCACCTGTCCTATATGGCTCATGAAGAACTAGAGCACTCAAAGGTAGCAAATGAACATTCTCCCCTGGTACCTACGTTCCATGTAGACAGCAGCAGAAACTGCTATCATTATTATGTGTTCAAGTCTTACAGACTATTTCCCCCCCCCCCCCCCCCCCAAGTCTGGTATCAGTGGCATCAGTAAAGAAAAAGGTAGAGCAAAAAATTTCTTATGTTGACAATCACCATCCCTACTTACCAAGCTCAAGTGCATGCTGTTGTACTTTTTTTTTTCTTTTGTATTTCCACTTCCTTTATCCTTGTTACTAGAAGCTACTCCAACTTCTCATACTTCACGTTTCCTTCTGGTCTCCTTCCAATACTTTTACCACACAATTCCCCATTACCATCACAAAAGACACCAAATTATTCAGAGCGAAGAGAAACACACTCTAAATTTATGTTAGAAGCATGGGCATCTTCAGTCTCTTAGTAGCTGTGATCAGCTATTTACATTATCCTCACCTACCCTCTTTCCTTGCAAATTTGCTGCTTATATTAATTAGTACTAAAATAGTACATAGTCCCCGCCCCCACCCCCGCAGAAGTTGAATGTCTTCACATGACCCAAACAGCAGATACAAAATCGATGGGAAATGTGTGCCTAGCTGACTGAAACAAAAAAAACTCTCTGCCCCCCAACCTCTCTGAGAACCATCAATAAAATTGGACAGCTTCATGCTGTACCAACAGACCCTTGTTACCACAGGTACTTCTATTCACAGGATGGCACTGTTTAATTTGAAAACACCATCATCATCCAGCTGGCAAAAGGTTCCCTTTAAACTACTACTGTATACTACAGTAGGATGTGACAACTGCTATAAGCAGAACTTCAACAGAAACAACCGCCTAAGGAGCAGCTGCGCAAGTTAAAGGCCACGAGGGAGATGAGCCAGCATGTTAGAGCCAGGCAATTACCACAGGAAAATACTATCCATTCGCTCTGATAAGGCTCTCATCTTGCTAATACTTCTGAATATGAGCAGAAGTAGTCATGCTAAAGTAATTCCTCTCCTCCCACACACAGGAGTACTCTGAGCTAACGGAAGTGCTAATTACGATAGACCCTAAAAGCCAACACGTGTGTTCTTCCCTGTTAAGCCAGGTCAAGCTTCAGCAGTAACTAATAACTAAAACATTTGCTGTTCAATACACCAGCAGTCCTCTACAGCTATACCTACATACAGCACCAAGATCCACAATGGATCAAACTTCTAAAATCTCTGTTCCAGGAAAAAAGCAACCATTCTCGCAGAGCTTTAAATACATTTCAGAACAAAACAACCCAAGCAAAATCCTTAGGAACTCCGACATTTTTCAGCAAAATCTGTGGAGGAGGCTTTACATTGAACAGTATCAATAATTTCCGCTCTGTTTCTTCGAAAAGCATCTGAAAAGTCTGCTCTCAGTGTCTTCCACCATAGGATGGAAAGCTCAAACTCAGCATTGTGCTATGGCAAGGGGAAACAAAAGCCTTGAGGGTCCTGGTTCCAAAGACCTTAAAAACACTGAGGGCTGCGTCCATAGCACAGTTTGTATGGCAGGACATCCATGCATCTGGAGATGCAGTGCAGCACATTATGCAAATTAAGAAATTTGTGCACAGCTATTTGATTCCACAGAACTGACATTCCAAAAAAGAGCACTTCCACCCCTGCAAAGGAAAGGTATTTCTTCTGGATTTATAAAATAAAGACCCAATTAGAAAATGCTAGTTCTAACAAGTATTCCCTACCAACCAGATAAACCCCACAGAATATATAATTTTGCTGATAATTCATTAAACAAACATCACATACATTTTCAATGAGGAAAAAAAAAAGGTATGTTTACTTAAATCGTACTGAAAAACACATAAACGAGGGATTCTCATCTCATGTCTTCCCTAACAAGTTTACATAAAAAAACCCTACAATATTTCTTCAGAAACACCCAGCAAGTCACAAAGATACTGCTCCATTTTTCAGTGCCACATGAAGCTTTAATAGAAGGACTCTTAAGTATCAGTTTTTCACTTTAAAGTATGCTGAAGCAGATCAACACATCCAAGCCCCTCTTTCCTCTGCCATGCTACATTAAAAAGGTGGCACCAAATAGGCACAAATGAATCTCATGTCATTTAATAAGGTGGTAGTTCTCCAAGAATCCTTCATCCTCACAGTATCAAGTGAGACCTTTGATCGAAAGTGGGTTTTTTAATCCACAAGACATCAATAACTCATTAGTAACTCAGGTTAAAAACTACTTTTTCCCTGTGGAGCAGAACCTCAGTAACGCACACCTATGAGATCCCTGGTTTGCAATTTAATTTTCTGCATTAAAAGAAAATAAAAAAGGCATAAAACCGCTTTCCTGTATCAGAAACATCCTTCAATTTTATTTATTATGATAATTTTACCATAATAGCAATTGTTACCTAGTATTTTTTAATCAATTAATGATTTTCTGATCTCATAAAAATAACTACCTTTCTGACAACTATCAAAAAAGTGATTCTTCCAAATGAACTTGGGAGTAGGAGGAAGAAGAGAGTGAGAAGGATGTTGTATGTGGCTGCTCAGGGCTCATCTAAAACATTACCGTATCACAAGTAAGTCTTAAAACCCTCCTAGCCCTGAAGAAGAAACAGTCCTACCAATAGAGTATACATGACTTCATGTTCTTCTAAACATATGTGCACCTTGGAAACTCAACTCACTAAGCACACTACTGCCTCTCAGGTATGCAAAAAATAACCATGTCTTTCACGAATCACCCTCATTTCTGAACTCACCTGAAACTTTTGACATAGCAGAATGCAGTATGAGGTATGATGACAGGAAGCAAACTATAGAATTTCAATAGCAGATATGTTCCTAAGCAAGCAGTCAGAGCAATGCAGAATTAATGCATCAGCATCTTGAATCTCTTTACTAAGCCTCAAAATATGAATTACCTTCTACTTTTTTCCCATAAAATACTTAGCTTCAGAACAACAGCTGGTCAAGCAACACATATTTAATTTTCTTCAGTTTTCCCTCTGAAACATGTTTTCATTTTCAGGTTTTGGATGCAGAAGAAAACATCAACAATGGAAGTTTACTGGCTTACCTCCAAAAATGAAAAGCGAACAGAGGACTGCATGGGCTGCAGGGGCTTGTTGGGGTTGGGCTCAGGCTCCTTGGGGTGAGACTGCAAGTTAAAATAATGTCATCTCTAGTGAACAGAAGGTTTAGCAAGTCGCATGTGCGTAGGAGCTATGAAAGGAGTTTCGGTTAGAACCAAAACATTACCATCGTCCTGAATGAAGTGACTGACAGTAGCCACACAGTTTTTGACTTCAGATGAAATTGATTTAAATAAAAACAAGTATGAAATCTGGTGCTGGTGCATATGATTGACTATGTTAGACTCCCTCTGGGAACCACTTGTGTACAAAGTCCCCAGAGGAGGGAAATAATGGTAACTTGTTTCAAACTGTTAAGCATTCTGTATGAAACAGGATATGTAACTGGGACATTTTTTTCTTTTAGAAAAAAATCTCAGGGTTTTTAAAAAGTTTTTGATAGGAAAGCCTGATTTATTAAAAACAAAAGGAATACTAAAATTGATGATGAACTTTCATCAGCAATAAGAAAATCGTAATAAAGATCTCCAATTTCAGAGCCTAAAATTTGTGCGCTTAGTAAAAATTAAAAGCGCTCTAGCTAGGTAGCATCAATTTCCATTGACTTCACTATGAGATGCTCCCTCACAAATACCAAGTCTTTTATCCAGGTAATCAAGTATGGATATAAACAGCCTCTCCAAAGTAAACCCACACTTGAGCATCTGGCTTCAAAGGTGCCCTCAAGAAGTTGCCTCAAGCGCACCTACATTCAAAAGGTCTTTCAATAGAACAGTAGGCCATGACAGGTTTCACTGATGTTCTTTTAAAATATACTCATGCGGTCACATGCACTTGTGCCCATAATACTTGCAAGAAAGCTTTTTTTTTAAAAAAAAACAAACAACCCACAACCATGTTTACTAGCATGCCTCTTGTTGCAATTAGCTGAAGTTACCTGTCAAAGAAACAGAGCTCTGCCTTCAGAGCAGACTGAGTGAAGGCAGAAGCTTACAGGGAACTTTTTCCAGATCACCTTCACAAAGATTTGCTCTGATGCATACCAGACCATTGCAGCCAGCCAACACTAGCACTCTGTCCTGATCGCAGTGGAGACACAGATGGACAATAGGCTTAGCACAGCTAGCTCCAACTCTAACCCCTTGTCTTCAGCTGCATGACATGCCAGATTTTAGAACAGTCCCATCAAGGTGTTCAGTTTTTTCTGAACATTTCAGCATGAATAGCACTACTGCTTCTAAAACAGATTAGGGATGACATTTTTTTGACATTGTACATTCTTTGCTTCTTGAGATGCTTTGGAGAGGACACGAAGTTTGGCAGAGACCTGCACTGAGTCAAAGGCGGGCCTGCTGTTAGCTTTCTGACAAGGCTGCTGTGTTAGGGCAAGTTCAGCAGCTCTGGCTGCCGGCTGTGCCTGCATAATCCCTGAACTAGGTGCACAGGGGTGCACACTGCCAACACAGCCCAGCAGCTGGATATAAACTAGTTTGATTTCAGCTGCAGACTAGCTGCGCTAGCACAACAGTATGTCTGAGCTAAGAAGCTCCACTAAGAGCCGACTGCTCAGTACATCACTGTGAAAACGGCTAAGCAGAACCCAGGCTCACATCAGTCAACCTGTGCAGGCCTGCAGACAAGGGTGTGGATTAACAGACTCAGATTTCTGTTGTTTCACTGGGGCACTCTGTTTGCACTGCACTGGCCTGCCACAACACGCACTGGAAAGGCCTTTGTTTGCATATAAACAGCACAGGCTTGTAAAAAGGTTTTTTTGTACTTCTAAAGTGTATCTGCGTTGTCTCTTAATCTCCACTGCAGGTCTGCTGCAGCAGAGCTGGCGGTTTGTCCCTGTTCATTCGCTTGTGCATCCCCCTTTCGTTTGTCTGTCGGTGCGGCGCTCACTGACTATGGGCCAGGAAAGGCTCCTGTGCTGTACCACCAGTGCTCACACTGCTGTTCCCGGGAGCAGGGGCACAGCAAGGGATGAGACAAAGGCAGGAGATGCAGACAGCCACCACTCACCAATCCCCAGCAGGATCAGAGGCAGGGAGGGGAGAATCCAGGTGGACGGAGAACTGGCACCAGCTGGCCAAAAGGCACTGGGCTGTGGCAGGGGGAGAGCGTGGGGACAGCTAGGGGCAAGGAATGTCATAAAACCAGAACAGTGAAAAGGAGAGGAGAAAAAAAACAGGTCTGGCACTGAATTAGAAGAAGATACTAACTTCAGACCCCAGAATGAGATTCTTAAGTCACCCTGCTGTCAACAAATCCCAGTGACATCCAGCGGCAAAGCACATCTCGCTCCCTCTAGCGGATGGCAGACACACAGCAGGCGGCAGTCCTACGCCTGCTGGAAGTACTTAGATTCGTCCTCATTTTCATTACTGTATCACATCAGCCTCAGTTGGGGGGTCGACTCTCAGGACATTCAGTATCAGTTGCGCTCGTACTACGGATCTAAAAATTCCCACTGACTGACGACACTGGAGTGTCAATTCAGTTCCTCTACAGGACTTGATGTTCAGCTTTGCTTTTTTAAGACCTACAGATTACATGCAAAAACCTATTAAATTATCACAGTGCATATGCACAAGGCTGACAGGCAGCCTTAATTCTTACATTTACTAAATTTGGAATGCTTCATTTTGGAACCTTAATATTCTTTGAAAGAGCTTTCTGCAAGTAATGAATATAAATGTAGACATGAATATAAAGTAGATAGACTGTACTACTTCTTTCAAAAAGACAACGCAATTCTAGTCCCAATATTTAAACTTTACTGAAATAAAATTCATGAGAATCAGTGTGCAAAGAATATTTCTAGGAATAAGTTGGATTTTCCCCCCTCAGACATGTTCTTTTATAGATGACTGAAAATAAGAATTTGGGAGACATGACTTAAATATGCATTGACTCAACCCTGACGAATCATGAGAGAACAACTCTGTGGGAATCATTTAAGTGCCTGCAACCAAAATATGATACTTTCTTTACAAGTTTAGAAAGTAGCAAGTGTGATGACAAAAGAAAGTCTAATATATGAAAAAAAATAAATATATCCAGAAAATGTTTTAGCAAAAACAATGATCAATGCTGAATTTAAAATACAATTAATTTTATCTATATTAAATACTGTCAAAATAGGGCAAAGCAAGTGTCATTATTTCAGGTTACCATGAAAGAGGAGGAAGCAGTAAACAATTACCTCATATTACAAAACCATGCACCTATGTTGAAAAAACAGTAATATGAATCATTTTTCATCCTTTGCAGTTAGTGATCTTATTCTCATATGATGATTACATAATTTGGTGAAGACTGATTTAAAAATATTTAAATTGCCACATCTCAAAAGGAGTTGGACACCATTTTTATGAGGTTCCTGGTAAGACCCCTCCTCCAAAACTCCTGAGAAATTAATAATGCTACTTTTGTTCAGAAATATATCTAGAGCTTAGACCGCTCACAGCTAACACATTGCTCTCAGCATAACATGCCAGACTGAAATGCAGAATTTCTCTCTGACATTTCAGAAACGTAGTTCTGGGGAACCCAATATAACATCTATACTTGTTCCCTGGAATAAAGTGCTCTGTCACCTTCATGTGATTACTACAATAAATTATTTGCTACACTGCAGACCTACCTATAGTCCTCTCTTTAATACATGGCACATGTCAGAGATAATACCTTTCATAGCTAAATAACTTTACTGCAGCCATCTGCAGCATTCAGGTGTGTTTTTTTTTCTCCAGCAAGAATGGGAAGTCCCAGGGAATACTAAAGGATCTGACGTAACCGTATCTATTTACCCAGATAAAATTAGCAAGTTCTCATGGTGACTATAACATGCATACATACATGCCTGACATGTCAATGCAGACTGTAGGCATGTACGTACAGAAATAATTATTTGGCTTTGACTAACAAATCTCGGGTAAACATATGCTGGCATTTATGAATAAAAGACTGTACTTACTATCACTATACATTAAAATTACGTATTTTCATATAGTTACTCCCTAAATAGCTGAAAGCACACAAATGAGTTAATCAGTTTTAAGTGCGTACCAAGTAAACATACTGCTAAATTAGGTAAACATACTTACTGCAGAGACTATCAGGAATCCTCCAGAATGTCAATGCAGTTCATTAGTGTAGTTACGTATGTAAAATACATCGCATTCCTGATGGATTTTCAGGAACAGCATTTCTGTAACGCTTTAATCTCTTGCAGTACACTCTATTATTCAGCAGAGATAAGAGGCCCTTCTAAAAGGCAGCACTGGGATAAACAAACAGTAACAGAGGGCTGGGAGAGCAGGGGAGAAAGACAAGACACCATGGCCTACTGACAGATTCCTCCCCTACGAGCTGACTGGATGCTCCATGCACTGAGATTCGGTAACTTTAAATATGCAGAAATGCTTTCTTTCCGAATGCACTGCAATATCCCGGCTCCGGGCTCACACATTTGCTGAAATCAACCGCAATGCATTTAAAACGTGTTCCTTTAACCTGGAGCTGCAGTGCTCCCAGACTGTCAGCACAAACGTATGTTAAACAGCTCCTGGTTGCACGAGAGCCAGCATCATGCAGAAACCATTAAAATATTAAAGACAGACAATACTTACTCCAAGGTCAGCCCTGGAATTTGTAGCCGTTCCCGCTGGGCTTTCATTGCTGTTATGTGTTACCACACTCTATTGTAACCATGACACACATTCACTGGCAGCATTCTGGCGATGACAAGAGAGCCAAAATGAACCACTATAAAGGAATGGACTAACGATCTCTTGGGGGCGGGGGGAGGACCGCAAGTTTGGGTCCTTCCACCCCTAGCTGTCACAAAGAGCTGCCGGCTGCCTCCCTCAGGTTAGCGGCAGCGCACACGGCACCGATGATTTTATGAAGCGAACAGCACCTCCAGTTCTGCATGCCAAGTAACTCACCGCCGGAATCCTGCAGCACCAGCCACCACGTCAACACACACACGCGCACACACTGCACCTTGGGGGAAGGAGAGGTCCCCCTCGCTACGCCAGCCCACAGCACAAAAAAATGCCTCTTCACTTAAAACAGTTTCTCTCATCAAATGTCAAACATTCGCCACCCCCTCTGATCCTGCTGAATAGGATTTAGCCATCTTGTTTAAGTCACATTATCCCTTTCCTTGGTAAACAGACAGGCAGTTTCTGCAGTAATAGAACAGCAAAGCGCTGAATGAAGAAAAAGGCTCTTCCCTGTTAATTGCCAAAGCATCTGAAGAACAAACATACTCTTGTAACACTGAGGTTAATACAAAAGGAAACGCTATCATTCTGGTTCTCTCATGGCTGCACTTGAATTTTCGAAGGGAAATAATCTAGAAATGTTAAGAGTGAAAGCCAGACCTAGAAATTGCAGAAAAGTGTATCAATTTCAGGTTTAATGGTAACTTCACTTAAGACTAAACCAGTATACAACAGTTTACAAAGACAGTTTTAGATAGAAGCCACTGTGTAGGATTCTGGTTTTAACGTAATTCGATCTTTTTTTTTTTTTTTTAAATGTAGTCTCCATTAGTCTGAGGTTATTCTTCTTCTAATAAAAAATACTGTGAATTGTTCTGTGAGGACTAGTGTCCTTTTTAATGCTCTATAAAACACCATGAAAAGCGAAGGCACTGTGCAAGTACGTACTTCTAGTAAATTAAGAGCTGGAATATTTCAGTTTACCTGCATAGCTCTCCTGTGCAATTTGCAATCTGTACGTCTTCCACAATGTCAATCACTTGATTTTATTTTTTGCCAGAGCTCTGGCCCTGCTCTGGACATGAACAACTTCCACAGACTAGTCAAAGCAAAGAATGAAATGAAGCTGCTGATTTTGGGGTCCCTGGCTCATTTTTGGAAGAAATTATTGAATTCATGGGTACAGAGCTGTGGGTTTCAGAGACACAGAGAAATCTGCTAGTTACGGAAACTGCTGAACTGGATTTGGTAAACTAGATTGCTCTTTCAACCACACAGTAGAAAACAACCATTAAATTATATAAATGTAATTATTTTAAATTACTAATAAATATCTCTTTTCCTCCTTCTACATATTTCTACCGGCAAGTATTTTAAATCTGTATTAGCCTTCATTTACAGATATTGAAAACAAAATTGAAGGATACACAGAACTATGCATTTCAATTTCTATAACGTAACAGACATCTGGGTTCTGATTACTAAGCTGAGGCCCCAGCAAGCATTACTAAGCCAAGCATCCTAAGGAAGTTCTACCCACCTCCCAGAAGAAAAATAAAAGATCTATGGGGTTAAATTCATGATCACAAATGGTGATGGGTGATTTCCCAGACTCGCAAAGGCACACAGACTGGTTAGCTGCACAATCCTAGTACTTTCAAAACACATTCTTCAAATCTTACTCAGAACACAGCAAGACATCATTTTTTTAAAAAACATTCTCCAACATGAAAAAATAGGACAAGAATCAACTATCTGAACAGCATCAACACTGAAACTATCAGGTGAAGCCATTCATGCCTACAGGTTCTTCCATGACCTGACTGTGGAGACAGCCATTTAGGAACAGAAATTTAACAAGTCAGAATCAGACTGTGAGCTATGACTACCGAGATTCCTGGCCCTCCCCTAGCTGCCAAGAACAGGCAGTCCCTATTGCCTTTACTCAGCACCTCTCAAACCAAGCGCTGTTCCCTTAAAAACTCCTCTGGTAAAATCTCTGTTGTACATAATAAGATTTCTTCAGTCTCTGAAATGTCCTGTTTCTGACAGAGACAGAAAATTTCAATAGGTAAACTGTGACTGTTTACACACCACACACACACATTTATGTAAGCCTTATATAATGTTCAAAGGACTTAACTTCGTGCATACTAACATTTATTGCAAGGTACTTCCCCCTGTTACTTTTGTGCATATTTGCACAAACAAGTAACACCAGAGTACTTAATTGCTGTTGTATAAAGCTGTTAAATTTTCACTGAAGGCACAGGGAGCAGAAGACAGCGTAAAACCCTAGGAAGACAGGCAGCTCCACTGAATCAGGAAGTACCACGATTATTTCTGTACACAAACCACCAAAAGGACTAGCTTGGAAGGAGAAGGTATGCTTCCTTCAAAAGCACAATACAAAAATTGCACACATTACTCCCAACGGCCAATTTTAATACTGAGCTGGACGGAAAAGACAAATTCACAATCAAGGTGGGTTTTTTTCCACATGCAGAAGAATAGTCTGTCACTAAACACCGCTTTACTGTGAAACAATTAGGCAGCAGGCACATTTTACCTGCAGGAAGACAAGACTGCCAGCTTGTCTTCTCTAAGGAAGAATGAGCTGTCCTGGCAACTGGGCAGAGCAGCTTAAACATGAGCAACTGCACGCACAGTCTACTTTGAGACCATGATAATTCAACCTCTTTCCAGAGCTCATTTATGCAGGCAATTCACATTACATTAATAGTAATATTCTATGATAAGACTGAGCTACAGGTTTAGTTTGAGAATTATTCTGTTATGCATTTTGCCTGATCCACACAAAAGTTTGGAAAAATCATGATTTACTGAAAATGAGAGATGAATACGTAAGCAGGAGATCAAATTCTGCCCACCGTTACAGTCTTAGGGTTTTTGCAGCAGGAGTAAATGATAACTGCTTCACATATCCAGGGGCAAAAAAGAGCAGCAATTTAACTAGATGAAGCCTTGCAAGTGAAAGCTGACCTCAGTTTTATCAGAACAATTGTTTGCTCTTCCTCTCAGGTATCATCACACCAACACATAGCTGAGGAAGCAAGTGCAAGTTAAAAAGGAGGCTCATTGTACCACAAAAGTAAATCTCATTCATTCACATAAAGCAACTGTAGTTTATTCCTAGGATAAATAATATTCATTATACTTGCAAAGATTACAGTAAGGTCATTGTCTCAAAGGTAGTGATTTAAGCATTTTCTTCATCTTTGTCATAAAATAGGCATCATGAGAGCTACTTTGTTGATAAAAGCAATTCCATCATTTTAACACAGCATTATTACTATAAAAGATTAAATTACCACAAATACTGCCTATCTGTGGTAATTAAAAAGTTTAATTTACCACGTATGAGATTTCAAGTTGAAATCTGCAGCACCTGCAAGTTAAAATGCTTGGATATTCACCTTAGGGCTTCTATTGTATTGTGACTACTGGAAGGAATTCTGCTCTTTTCTGTTAGAATGTACATTTGTTTCAGCAGAAGGATACTACTATTACTAGCAATATGACAGAGACCAGAAACATTCTCTCTTGGTACTAAATAGAAGTCTTTGGTACCTAAAACAAAACAAAACAAAAAAAAACCTGTCGCGATGGAGGGAAGACACAGTCACTTAATATGAGTGATCAGCAGACTTCGTTTATTGTGCCTTACAGTCACCTTTTATGCCTTCTTATAATTAGCTCATACATATTACAAAAGTTAAGCTCATTATTGGTTAGTTGCCTAAATACCAAGCCCGCCCCTAGTTTCTCTTCTGTAGTTATCTGTTCCCACCTGCAACATTCTTTTCCCACCAAAATCTTCCTGTTATTGTGTAACAAGGACAGCCAAAGACAGTGTATTTTGCTTTACTTCAGATGAGCTGAGAGCGATGTGCATTTTTGTCCAGCCAGCTGGACTATGTCTATGTGACCTTTTTCAGCTAGCCAGTTATCCACAAAACCCCAAACCACAAACAAAAAAACCCACAGCAGCTATTTCAGATTTATACAGCACATTCTTCTAACACTATGAGGTACGTAAGTATCAGACAAAGCAAAGAATAAGTAATGCTATACACAGCTGAGGAAGATGACAAAACAAGGAAAATGTTATTCCATGAGAAAAAACTAGTTAATCAAACAGAACCAAATTCCTGAAGAACTCCCATGAACATCATCTGTTTTTTCCCCACCACCACCCTCTAAACATGCCAATCCCCACAGCAGCACCAAATATCCTCTGTTGTCACTTATGCCCCCTTTACCACCACACACACTCATTTGCAATTTAGTGTTCTTTTTATCTAGATAAACCTCAACATACGAACAAGTTTTGCCTATATTGACATGACTTTTACAGAGAAAATTTCTCATGTGGAAAGAATCTCAAAGAGTCACAAACAGCACTGAAGACTTTAATAATTGTATTCCTTTGCAAATGTAAACCCTCGTCTCCCCTTAGATAGTTCTAGAGATGAAAGCCAAATTTAAAAAGTGAAATATAAGACTATATGGCTCAAGTTAGTAATTTAAATCTTTACTGAAGTTATTGCTGGTTTAGTAATCTCAGATATCTGGTTAAAACCAAGCAAAACCAGCAAAGCACAACGGAATATTTCATTTCCTTGGAACACAAATCTGAAAGACCCTTCTTCCATACCACAGGTAAGCAGTTTAATATTCTATGCTTTCAAGACCCTCCTCTTCCACAGCTGTCAACTATGCTTGTTTTTTCCCTTAAATGATGGTTACACACAGCAATACCATTAACACTACAGGTGCCTCTGGCTTTCATTAGTCTTTAACATTTAACAGCAGTTACACTGAGGCAACAACCACATCAGTGCATCCTTTGGCTCTGCATGCACTCTTGTCTAATATTTTCCAAAGGTACTCAAGTTAGCAATCAAGTCCCAAAGAACAATGACAATGGACACCTTCTTTCTGTGACAGTCCTTAAGCCAAAGATGACCTAATCTGAATTTCTGTCACCTAACTGCTTAGCATACCAGTTCAGATGTTTATGTATTTCCAGCAAACACAGTCTGTTTAGCAATGCTTACATAGACATACAGCATTCATTTCTACCCTTTCAAACAGGAATTGTATTGAAATTGTAACATTAAAAAAAAAAAAGTGCCTTGCTTTAAAGATAGTCATTATAATCCACTGAATACAAGACTAAAGAATATTAAAACTGTAATACCAGCATAAAGTACTTTATGATTTTTCCCTGATTTTCTGCTGGTTAACCTGCAAGTTAAGATAGGGTAGGTGTTGTCCTTATGGGGATGTTATGAGATTTAGATGTATGCCATGCTTTGGAGATAACATAAGCAGTGAAAAGGCCTGAATTCAGTAATACTTTTTTAAACAGATTTCAGATTTTAGCATGGGCTAAACAATTTCAGAATGAAAATGTATTTAGTATATTTTATCTTGACTTATTTTTCCAATTATTAGATTGGAATACTCTTACATCACGGTTTTGAAAATGGAAATCACGGTGCCTTTATTATCCTGGCACTCACAGTTACTACTTGTCTCTAGTCCCTTCTTCCTCATGAGGAGAAAAACAAGTACACCTTAGAGACAGAACTGACTGCAGTCTGTAATTCCACGGGCGATTAAGAGGCCTAAAAACACCTTCAAAAAGTCACAATGACAGAAACAAATGCTTTTGTCCACATTTGCTATGTAAGCCAAGTTGCTGTTTTCTTACGCTTAAAAAGAAAAGCTGAAACTTCTGTTTGCCAGTTTTCAAGAGCGTGCTGAATTCCATCCCTGTGACAATCTATCCAGTGTGCATCCTCCCAGAGGATCTATCAGACAAGCACTTGTGATTAGTAGTTCTGCAGTCATCGTCCCAATGAAGTAACCTTTAAGTGAAACACACTTGTGTCACGATTACCACCAGCACTCGTCTGTGTAACTCAGTTGCACACAGTAAATGACTAGACATTCAAGTCCTGCACCACAGTTACAGATTTGTTACAGAGTTGTTACTTAGGGACAATTTTTTTCCTCTGTTTACTGTTGTACTGTACAACCTGTAAAGGGTAAGGTAACATTAACAATGTAGGTGTACATATACACATGCATACAGATGCATACATATAACATGCATCTATGTGTGTGTGTGTGTGTATATATATATACACACATTTAGCAGCACTGTCTCCAGCATGTGATAACTTTGCATCGTCTCATGTCAGTGGGAAAATTTAAGATCTCAGGATTTGCTGTTAAGTCAGATCGATCAACACAGAAGCTCTCTCTCAATGGATCAGCCTCTAGTACTCCTCCTTGTTCAACTTTCTGCTGCCTTCTTCTGCTATAATCAAAACCTAACTTTGTGAAAATCTCTCAGATGAGCAGGTAAGTAATTTTACCATCAGACTGAATATTCACACCTGAGACACTGCAGAATTATCCAACAGGTGGAAAGTAAAGTTATAAACCTGAGAACATTCAAGATCCTAACAGCTTCTTCATTGGTAACAGTGCAGTTTCTAAAGATGTTCTGGCAGGAATAATGCAGATAACAGTACAACACTGCTTCCTGCAATGACTGAAAAGAAAAACACAGCACTACAGAAAAAGGGTGAAAAAACAAGCCCAACCTCTTTTTTGCATTCTTGCCAACACAGCATGTCTGGGCACATTACTAAGTAGCCACAAAAGTAGTCAGAAATATGAATCTACCAGTTTGTTACCTCTGGCTTTAGTCAGAAAGACCAACCCCATGTGTGTAAAACAAATCTCGTGCTTCAGGTATCTGTCAGAAAAAGTCAAGAAGTATTCTCAACACGTGTAACTGGCTACTATATTTGGGTTGTTTTGTAATTTACCGCATCTTTTCTCCAGAAATATCCGAGATAGACAACAGCTAAGGAAGCAATACCAGATGGTTAAAAGAATCTTTTTTTCTTTTATATTTCACTTACATGTTCAGACTCAAAGTAATTGCCCAATTTACAATGCCAAGGAATTTTTCATCTGCATCAGATACTATGAGGAAAAGGAGGGGGCTGTCTGCAGTTTGTTTCCCTGGGGAAGGGAGAAGTGGGTGAGGATGATAGAAGGTGTTTTCATTTGCTGGTACCCAGTGCGTGCCAAAATGAATTCCTCGTCACTGCAGAGCAGAGGTTAGACTCTGGTAGAACCTGCATGTTCCTGCTACCTGTGTTCAATATATGGCAGCCAATAGCACTATAAACTCAAAGGGCAGGGCAATGACTGGTAACCTGCGGCTGAAAGACATACTAGATAACCTGTTCCATTAAGTTCTGTAAGTCTCAACATCATGGATCTATTAACAGGCATACCCATAAATCTGACACCAGTAAGCAATATACAATAATGCATTTTATAATTGTGCCACTGGAGTACACAGTAAAAGTTCAGGTGGTCTTACAAAACATTTCGCCAGAGCCTATTTAAAGCTATAATTCTTATTATTCTCCAAGGGATTTGTTCCTAAATTATAGTTTTTAAAAAGCACTCTATTCAATTAAAGTGTACTTTTAATAACTTTTTATACACAGGTTGCATATTCTGCTGATAGCTCTATAGTATTGTTTATATTACTAAACAAAGGAATAGATCAAAAGAATGTGTTTATTAGCTATGTTAATTAACCATTAAAAATAACAGAGCTGCTGTGTAGACCTCTGGTTAAGTTAACCCAGCAACTGGTTGTCATAGTAAACACCTTAACTAAAAACACTGATCCTAAAACTTTGCCGACAGAAGGAATCAATAATGTGCACCAGCCAAGATCTGGTAAAATCTCTCCATAGCTTCACCCACTCCCACTCCTCCACGGTGAGTTTCAACAGATAGTTCTGAAATTTTCCCTGCAGCTAGAATAGCCTCCTTATACGCAGGAGGTGACAATTATAATTTAGCAAGTCTGTTGCTGACTGGTCCTGCAACACTGAGAGTGCAGTAGATAAGAATAATGAAGGTATCTGGCTGAAAAGTGAAAGAGAGAAGCTTTCTATCCTTTGTCTAAATATCATTCAGATAATTATTACAGATGACAGCAAAAAACCTGCAAGAGGTACCATCTAATGCAATGCATTTATGTAGCCTTCCTCATATTCCATCAGTCTCCCATCTCGCTTTATTAGACAGCATCATTTTTGTACCTGCCTCCTCCTGTACCTGTACCTTCAAAATAACATTCCACACAAAATCAAAAGCTCAATCAATACAACCAACGGCACACCTTTTGTCAAAGCTTTTTCTTCTGCAAAACTCCCAGAGTTCCTACTTCAGATTTAGACAACCTCCTACAATATCTCACATACTATAACAACAACAAAAAAATCCTAAACTGAAATCAGACAGCAATAAAGATAGCTCAACTAATAAAGTCTTCTCCTGAGAAATCATGCTTTAATAATAATTATGGTCTCAATCTGTGCTGTCTTTGAATATGAAAGAAATGGCATTAAAAATATCAAGAGCCAAAAACAGATCTACTTCTTGAAGTTTTGCATTACATAGGGTTTACACAGTTTTGAGTTTTGGTTTGGTTTGTTTTAAATTCAAGAGCCTTGGTATGCAGGGATGACCCAAACCCATGCTCTTAATGAGCATTTCTTTAACTGGTCTATCTTTAAGTTACATTTCAGTGCTAACTGATACCATTTAACTTCCCTGTATTTATTTTTGCATCAAAAGGAACACACTGAAAACAAAAAAGAAATATCTTCTATTGAACAGTTTTTTAAGATCCTGATGGTATGTGACTCTTCTTCAAAAAGCTGAAGCACAGATAACAAATGTCATGATTCTATAATGCAGCCTGCAGCCCTTCTCCCAACACCCTACACCTGTCTATCAACAACTAATATATACCTAGAACATTACTAAAGTCTTTCTTGGCTGATTGATAACATGATTCCTTATCAAGGTCCCATCACGCACACAAATACATGTATGCCTGCAGATGCTTCTTCCCAACAGCTTTGTAAGGACACATGTTTGCCTGAATTTCTTTTCACAATACACCTCCTGGTTCTCTCTGGATAGTCATTAGACAAATGGGTAGGCAAGCGCTCCGAACAGAGGTGAGCAGCAGAAATAGAGCAGTCAGGCTTTCACAACAAAACCTCAGAAAGACTGAAGTTTTTTGTCTTTTTTTCATCTGTCTTATGCTTATGTAAAGCGCTATACACATTTTCACAAGGAATCCTGTCATAACAGACAAGCACAAATGAATAATGCTGTTTATTAGAAGACAATTCCATGAAAGACGACACTTAAAACATGGTATCAAGTTTCAGCATAAATTTTTGGCAACTAATCATTAAAGTAATAATACATTATAAAGAAAGCCAGAAGGAGTTCAAGAGATCACCTTCTTCCCTAAGAGAGGTCGATTATACCTGTATTTCCCCTATCACTCCAGCCAGCTGTTTGCCTCATCTAATAGTGATTCCACAATACTCCCAGGTACTTCACTCCTGTGGTTCACTATTCAGAGACTGTGAAGGTTTCAATGGTATCTAAGCCAAATCCCCCTTGTCGCAATTGAAAAACATTATGTTTTGCTTGACACCTCAAAAACATAGAAAACACTTTTGTTTCCTACTCATGGCAGATGTTCCACACACTTGGAAGGCTTTCACAATTGCCCCTCAGCCTTCCCTTGAGTAAATAACCCCAGTTTGGTAAATGTTTTTCCACAGATCATGTCAATTTTTCAAAGCAGCTGACTCATCATTTGTTCTCCAGATGATCCAACTCAATGCATAGCAGTCATACCTAAATGCAGCACTGCAGCACAAGGCCTTGCAAGTTGTATGTAAGGTAGAAAAATCCTGCGTGCCTTGCAGCTCAAAACATCAGCTTCCCAGCATGATGTACCCTCTTCATCCACCCTTTTTTCCCCACAGCATCACACTGCAGAACCATTACACCTCTCAGATCCTATTCTGCAAACTGATGCTTATCCAACTATCTTGTATCTGAACAGGTGAGTATTTTCTGCTGAAGAAATCTCCAGCTTATCTGTTTCACTTGGTGTATTTTCTCCAGGTTGTCAGAATGATTTTGAAATTCCATGCTGTTCTTCAGTGTATTTGCATTCTTCCCATCTTGTTGTCTGCTGTAAACTTAAAAAATACCACCTATTCCATCACTTAGGTCACTTATGGAAAATAATGACTAAAGCCAGTCATCCGGGTCTAATTTCCTGCTTAGTGTTTCTACCCTACAGGCAATATAGCAAAATTGACAATATCCCCAACCCCATACCCTCTCCCCCCAGTTTACTTACCAATAAGCCATACCAGCTTATTATCTGACAGATTTGCTGGTACGGCTTATTGGTAAATCTTGACTAAAAAATCTGAAACAAAGTTCAAATTTATAGAGCAGTTATCTAAAAGCTTTCCGGATTTAGATTTACACAAGAAATATTCTTGGTACTTCTTACAGTCTCACTTCAACCACATAAAACATGCATTTTAAGTGTGTCCTAGCAGAACCTAGGGGAGAAGTATCCACAAAGTATGACAACACTCTATAAAAACTCACCTTCAGCAGTATCTCAGCAATACTATAAAGAATCACAGTTCAGGTTGGATCTTAAGGCCATACCGACACACGTATGTAGAACATGTGTGGTTCAATCCCATTTCCATCACATGCTGCATTGAAGTGGGATGTGTATTTAGTCATCTGTCTGCAAAATAATACTACGTAGCAGAGGAGGGACAAAACCATTTCCATTGTCTGTGTTCCCTGCTAGAGGCACAGCAGAGCTTTTCCACTCAGGCTAAACAGCAAGAACTTGCTTGTTTCCAGCAGTATGCTCAGCCCCATGTTAGGGACTTCTCGTACAGCATGTTTGTCTCAAATGCTACAGCTGCCTTCACTGCCCAGGGGCATGACCACACTAAACATTTGTAAGTGAAGCCACTGAGATATGAAGAAATGCGATTATATGCAACTGCACTGCCTTCTGCACTGTGGCAACCAACACACAATGAATATAAAGAGACTCCCAAAACCTGTGTCAGCCTTTTAGACCATCACTTGCTCCTCTTGTGGCAGTTAGCAACAATCCCTTTCAGGCAATAAAAAACCCACTTACCCCCGGTACTCTTCCTGACCTGTTTCACTTGCCTGTGAAAGCTGTCACAACACATCTCATTAAATCTCACAGGTCTAAGCCTGACTGGCTTGCTAAGAAAAAACATGTCAGTGAAGTGGACACACTGCAACATTTGGGAGAAAGGCCACGAGGACAGAGATAGCAAAGAAAAGCTGTGCATGGATGGCAGCGAAGTATGCTAATGCCAGGTTAGCTGCTGCCATGGTTCAGGGAGCAAAGGCTTCTTAGAAGACTGAAGAGGCAGAACTGGCTGATTAGCCCTTGCTGAACAGAACAGTATGCTGCCTTGGCATTTTCCTTCTGCAAACCTACAAGAGCAAAGCTGTGTCCTGCTGCCATCCATCCCCACCTCCCTCTTCAGCCCACACCAGAAGCCACACACCTTCCTGCTGCCCATGCTTTTGGCTGAAGTAACCTATTCCATTTCTGCAGCCTCCAGTCTCAGTGAGCCATCAACCTCCCTGCAAGTACTGCTCATGCTCTCTGCCCCTCATTTTAGAACCAGAAGCCATCACCCATCTTCCCATACACAAAGCACCTGGCAACCAGGTTCTTGGCATGCCTATCCCCATATGAAAACTATGTTCACAGAGTGAGTCCTGCAAGCCTAAGCCTGGCTTGGCATCCCTGCCCCAGCTCTCCTCTGCTCTATCCCAGAGAACATATCTGCAAGGAAGGCACTCTGCTTTAGGCAAAGACTGAAAATACAAATGGATGGAAAACCTCTGGTAAAACAGAAGTGTGTCAAGAACGGCACTCAGTCAACTAATCTTTTTAAAAGTGCAAACATAACCCATAACTCCCATGGGGAGAGGGAGGCAGATACTACAATGGAGGAAATTCAACAGGGCCCAGAAGTTTTAGGCAGATACAGAAGTGCTGGTAGAGGCAAAAATGGCCAGGGCCACAAATATAATGCAGTATATTCACAAGCGACTAACACGCAAGAAACGGCCAATGTGGCCAAACTATAGAGAAGGCACCACCACCACCAGCCATGAATGAATGGGGCCCCTGACAGCACAGGGTACCTCCTGCTGCCATACTCTACTCTGACTGCTTTACAACTTGCAAGCCTGTCTACTGACTCCCCAAGTTCAAACCAGCCTTCCTCCAGCTGTCTCACCCACTGCTGCCCAGGACTATAGAGTAAAGCCTTCAGAGCAAGATGCATCAGGATTTTTAGCATCTCCCAGTTCATTCAAGATCTCTGCCAGTGAGGACATGCCTGCGTTGCAGCTCCTCTGAGATCCAGCTATTGTCCCTGGTACTCCAGAAGAAGAGTTCATCTTCTGAAATTTTATGACTGACAGTCCCTCTCACATTCAGCAGCAACCTCCTGATGCTGACACTGACATAGCTTTTACTCTTCTCGTGGCACAGGTTCACAAGCAGAATCCATTCCCCAGGGCCCCAGGCTGTCATCTTTAGGAGGGCAAATGATCGCTGGAAGGACAGTTGTAAAAAGAAAAGGGGAAAGAGAGACACATGAAGAGCCAAAAGGTTCAGAAAGGGGCCCATCATGGGGAGACTGACACAGAAGGTAGATTGGATATAAAAAAAACCCTAGCAGATATGAAAGCTCAGTGAAGGAGGAAGGTGAGAGCCAAGAAGGACTGTGGGACAAGGATGACAGGCAATATGAAGGCATAGATGCCATCCAGCTGTTGATACAGCAAAGGAAGCATGTGAGGACATTCCACAAACTCAGTGGTCCAAAAGCATTTTCCTAGTACACATGTGCTCTGTACACAGGCATTTGGTCCCTTACTTCACCACTAGGGATAGGTACATCAGATTAACAGCCTGCAGAGGACCTTCCCATTTGGCTTCACCCAAAACGTATCTCCAGGGTGCATATAACAGAACAGTGATGTACACAAAAATGTATTATTACACTACTGCAAACTAAGAGGCTAATATTAGAAAGTATCTACACTATTTTTCAGGTGGTCTTTCCAATATTTTTATCCCCAGCTAGGCAGCAACTAGGATGAAGATCTTGAATTGGAGTTCTGGAGAAAACCAGAACATGGCAGCAGGTTTCTTTTGCTCCTCAGAAGATACAGAAGCATTCTGCATGAACAGGAGTTTCCCAAATGCTTTAGGCCAAGGCATATAACATTGTGGTAGCCAGCTGAATGATAGAGATACTGCAGATAACAAATAAACGAATATCCTTTATGATAAGCAACAGTACTGATCTAGAATACTCACTAATATAAAGAATGTTTGAATTTGCATTTCACAGGAAATAGGGAGGCAAAAAAACCTTTCGTCCTCCAAGACAAAACAGAAGTGGCTCATTGGGATTTCATGATCCTGACATCTCTAGAAAGTCAGCCTAGACTTTATGTAATGTTATGGCTATAATACCGAAAATTTCAGGGGGGTGGGGGGAATCTGCAATGCCAGAAGACACAGAGCAGGAAGATCCCTGATGTACAGCAACTGCCTGTTTTAGCTGACAGCAGATATTTAGAATGCAGATATTATTGCTACCAGAGGAACAGAAATGTTATACAGAAACCTGAGTGCTTCTTTCATTAAAATAAATCTAAACATTTATTTGTAGGTTAGACTTCACCTTTAATCTCCACCACAAAAAATACCAAAAAAACCCTCTATCATTAGCTTTTTAAGCAGAGTATAGGTTCATCAAACAATCCTGTATCTCCCCAGAGCCCCAACATGACCCCAATCCTACAGAGGCTAAATGTGTGCTAGCTAGAAACTGCACAGCCTCAGAAAGCTCTCTCTAGATTAAGATATTATTCAAATCTTTGTAGCATCAGTGAATAAAAAAAGACCAATTTATCAATACAGGATAGGGCAGCCTAGATCGTGCAACTCATGAGGGCATTACAACTCATTTATGGCAAACAATTCTTTTTGACAAACTTCTAATTTTCCTTAACTGAAGAGAAATGGACTTCCAAAAATCAATGTCACTGGGCAAAAAACAAGCAATGAACAAGAAGCTGTTCCAGTATGTCAGATTTTTGAGGTTTAGTATTTGAAATTCAAGTTGTGCTGACTAGCAGTGACTACCCACATGTTTTTCTGCCAGTTTTCTCACTGGGTAAGTACTTTCTCAGGCAGCAGAATAAAACAGGTTGTTACACAGTCATTTGTTCTTTTTCTGTACGTCATACAATTTTGAAGTTTTACTAGAACAAACGTCAAATAATTTTATTTGCTCACAATGCAACTTCTCTTCACAGAATAAATGAGAGGACACAGGCAATGCTAATTTAAAAATACTTACAGCAAGTATTTTTTATTTATTTGAGTTCTTATAAATTTTATTTAATCTGATAAATAACTATTTAATTAATAATTCTGGACTATATATTTCAGAAATTTTTGTTATTCAACATGCATCTATCACATCTGCCACTGAAAGTCAGAATTTTATCACATAATTATTGCACTCAAACTAAGCTACCTCTAGACCCCAACCTGCTGCTCAGAGATCACTATTCCCTTGCATCACTTTTTTGTTTCACGTCCCTTACATTTCCCTGTTTCACATTACATTCCCCTAGCTTTTTCCCCTCGGCTCTTGCTATATGCTTTGCTGCTATGCACACAGTAACAGTGCAAAGACCACAAACTGCTGGTTCAACAGGCAATGCAGGGTACAAGCGCAGAACCTGCAGAAACAGAACAGTTCAGTGAAAAAGGCCACAAGCTGAAGAAAAGGCTGCTCAGGCAAGCAGAACGTCGCATCAGAAGAGCAAGAACAGTGGGTTAGCCAGTTTGTCAGACCTCCATCGTATTACTCTTTTTTGCCTCACTTTGTCAGGTTCACTATTCAAGTTACAGTAGTGAACTGATTAGGTCTTTTCGAATGCTATTTCTTTGTAGAGATTCAATTGCTTTAGCACCTCGGCACCTACCTTTACATTGCCAGCAATCCATTGGCAATGAGATCTCGCCCTCAAATACCTAGGTTGAACCTCATGCGTTATAAAAAAAATATTTGCATGTATACATATATTTTAAGTATTTAAAATTTCATATAAACTACTCTACTGTGAAAACATTTTTTAATTTAGGTATAGCATAGAGGCACCCAGATAACTGATTTTCTTTGTTCTCTCCAAGAATCATGCAATTCCCCCACCCCGAAGTTCTGCAACATGCCTACAGGACCATGACCCTAGAGACTGATTTAATTTTGCTCTTTTCCCTATGGCTTAATCTGATCACAATTTTGATAAGGAATTACTTAAGATTATTTTTCATTCTTGACCCAGTCCTGTCCTTGTTTAAGTAGCTGAAAACAAAATTCCAGAAGGGCATAGCACACCCAGAGCACTGTGGAGAAACAAGGTACCTGGTCAAGCATAGGTCAGGTGATAACTTACTTTACTCAGACAACACAGCACTCACAGAACAACAACAGATAAATATTATGTTACACAATTAAGCTTTAAAACCTGAATAGCTCATTTTCTGGACATCAATCCTCCAGGTAGCCATGTTATGTCAATAACTTTTGCGATGTTCTGGGCCTTCTAAACCTATCTGTAATGCTGCAGGAACATATGTCCCGTTAATACAACAAAAAATAGTCTTAAAGCACACAAAGAAGTCATCACTACTTGACTTTTTTTGCCTGCAAACATAAAGAATATGGGCACGCACACACACACGAACATATGAGCATGAATTTACTGGTAACAAGGTTTCACACAGCTTTAAAATATCCTCAAGCTGCATATACATCTTTCACTGAAAAGGGACATGATGGGACATTAAAACAAATAGCTCCTTTCTCTAACACATGATGTAATAATGTAATAATGTAATAAATCATAGAAAGAGGACATAACTGTGTAAAACCCACACATACACTAGTAAAATGTGAGTCAAGAGACAACATGCAGAGATATGTAATAATATTAATATTGATAAAAAGGGAGCAGGGTGCAAATGCATGTATGAAAGCATCAAAAGAAACCACGGAATACAATTAAACAGAATGGCCTACACTGACAGCCAAGGACACAACTAACAGCCATAAAATACCAAGGGATATGTTGTTTACATCAAAATCATTCCTGTACTCTTCACAGCACAAAGGACTTGTCCACAGAAGATGCTGTGCTGGCAACAGGAAGATGGCAACAAGGCTACACAGCACACTGCACGTGCCATTACACCTCCCGTCAGCCCAACACAACTTTAACACAAGGAAACACAGACAATGGGCAGTAGAGTTGCACGTAATTTATGAAGGCTAAAGTAAGCAACACTGTGAGGGAAAAAGATCATGCTACAGTAACTGTTGGCTCCTAAAGCATACAAAACACATGTCCAAAACAAAGTTTTTCATTGTCAATCACAAGGAACCCCAGAGACATGATGAAGATTCAAAAGCTGGTGGCCCTTGACCCCATGTCATATACAAATGACCTGCCCAGACACATGAGACTCTGTGAAGTATTTTAAGTCCTTGCTCAGTTTGCATAAAAAAATTCTCAATAAATTATACATTAAATAGATCCAGCGTCCACTAACAGATCTCAAAAAAAACCCCAACAAACCAGTGGATGAATCTCCTCTGCACAAAGGAGTGGTTTTGGTTTTTTGTTTTTATGAGTTCATAGAATTTTATCAGCTGGCTTGATGCTATTCAGCATCTCCATCAGTGATAAGGAAATTAAATTAAAACCACTGATGAAAGTTCAAAGGTGAAACATTGAAGAAATGATAAATACTGAGGATGACAAGACTGTCGCATATGAAGCGATCTGGATCTCTTGGCAGTCTGTGCTCCTTTACATAAAGATGCATTTTAATCACAAATACAATGCTAAGCAACTTAAGAGAGTGTCTGCTGCGCTTAGCAAACCACCACTAAGAAAAATAACGTAGGAGTGCTTAGAAGACATTGTTCTCCCAGTGTGTTGCTAACGACAAAAGGTGCCTGTAGAAACACCAGCACAGAACTATAAAAGGGAGATAGGACTTTTAGATCTACTCGTAGCATAAGCAAAACATCACAAAATCAGACTTGCAGGGCCAGGGGGCAGGAATCCCCTCAATGACAGCAGTAGAAAACCCCTCAAAGTTAAGGACTTGCATCTACTAGTGTCAGAGAGACAGAAATGTGGTTATTGAGCACTATACAGTACACCTACTATAGCATACTGCCATCAGGGAGAAAACCAGCTAAACGAGCACGTTCTCGTTTAACACAGAAGTGGACACAGAAAGAGTGCTAACAACCCTTAATGCTAAACCATGCACGTCTTAAGAATCAAATGTGGGCTGGGGAGAGCATCTATCTGAGCACAATCCATTCATATTAAAATTAAGAGATGCATTACCTGGCAATAAGAATTAATCCACTCCAATTTCCAAATTAAGATAATGGTAATCTCCAAAATAACGTTAAGATGAAAAAGTGACTAGTTTTAACAATTAATGCTTCGTTGTTTATTACAAAGGTACAAGATCAAGGTATTGGGCCTAATCATTTGAAAGTCCAAAATGGAGTTTTAGCTTACTTTAAGCTCAGATGAAGCTGAAGAAAATGAGTGATGAAATGCGAATGAAAATTAAATGGAAGAAAAGAATAGCTGGTTCCGTTTTCAGGGCTCTAAAGCTAAGACCTTCTCAACTCTACCCACAGCTTCCACCTTAGAAAAGCCCTTTGTCTTTATCATACAATTTAACAGTACTATGTTGTCGCCTAATATACAAAACAGCTGTGACACCAACAAAGGTAATTTATTATTTTTTGCTACTATGCCTGCAAAACCCTAAACATGGATGCAACTAACCCAACAGAAGAAAGTTACTCTTTTTTGAGATATATTTTACATCAGCAAACTAAGTCTATTGCTCTAACACACAGGCAAAAAGTGGTAAAAGCATCTGATGCTTATGTAATGGAAGTAGAATTTTATGAATAGGTGGATTCACAGCTAATGTGGATACACATAAGCTGTACCCACAGTACAGACTGCACTACCCAACTATCCAAGCCAGGAGACAAAAAGGGCTAGCTCCTGCCAGTCCTGGCTCACATGCCTTCTTGCTTAGGTACTCTGCACTGCCCACTGCCTGCCAAACGTCACCACGCTGCAGAGACATGCAACGAGTCCTTTCCTGGGTGCAGCCTTGCCCCACATCCCTTGTCCAGGCACATCGAATTCCTTAAACTGCCATCAGATGGAGTCTATCAGCACACACTAATTTGCAGTAAAAATTCCTGCCAACAGAAGACATGTGAGCCGCAGCCACAGAGGCAGACACTCTGAAGAACAAACTGATCTAAATCTCTATACTTTCAGTGTTACAATGGTACTTATCAAAACACTCACCTCAGGTCAACACATTTACTTCACCCCTACACAAATACAAACAACAATAGCAGCAAAATATACACAGAAGAGAGCTACAGCAATACATATTTCCAGTTCAACACTGTTTTACAGCGTGAGGAACTCATTGCTCACGTTTAGGTGTAACTGTTGATACGTGTATTGCAGAAAGTTCTAAGTATTAGTTTTTCTCCTGTAATAATTCTGATGGAATACTGCATGTTATTGCAACTTAAGGCACTCAACTTCATTCAATGAAGAGCAGATTGTAGAGGCTGTATACTTTCAAACAAAAAAATCGAAACAATTCCTAAAACTTCCATAAACAGAGAAATAGAGAGGTTTTATTTTAATTAGGAATACAAATCTTCAGTAACTTGAGTATCTCAAGACCGCATTTTCAATAGTTTTTATAATTATAATGGAATATATTTTATTTCTCAAAGATTTAGTATTATTTATAGTGATCTGTCTAAAATAATTTAGATATTTTCCAAAACTAATTTCTATTTTCCAGAACTGAAATGAAGTTTCTGTCTTCAGAGATAATGAAACAAATTTTAATTTCTGATGTACCATGACACGAGCACTTTCAGAATAGTGCCCTTCTGCAAAAAGATATTAAATGAAAAAAGCTAAAAAGCTGCATGCATAAGCAAACACACAGGCCCTGAAACATACATATATAAGACAAAGGAAGTAGCAATCTTTCTTACATTTTTTGGGGTACTTTGAGGCTTTTGTGTTATTTTTCAATTTTTCACAGTTACTCAAAATCAATTTCCTTGACTGTCTTTGACAGTTGTGTCTTTTGAATCACAGTGAAGTCTACGGAATTAGGGAGATAAAACTCAAACTCAGAGGTGGCTGCTGGGAGAGTTAGGCTTGTACAATCAAGGTATTTCACTTTTGAGGTTTCCCCTAGGTGCTCTGATGTCTTATCCAAACACTTTTCCACATCACAGGTCCCCTATAAGCAGACAAGTTTTTTATAGCTGTATCTATCCATAAGCATACATACAGATGTGCACAAAGACACTGTCAATTGAATTCCAGTTTTCTCCACCTACCTGACAGTGGCCTCAGATCTCTTCTTTTTTTTTTTTTTTTTTTTTTTTTTTAAAGTATGGTTGGCATGATTTCATAGTTCCATTCCACTCAATTTCTCATTCCCACTTCTCTGAGGTTAACTGATAGCCCATATTTGTCATTGATAAAAAGTTTCCTACAAACCTGTTATTAACATTCTCAAAACTTATTTAATTAAGCTCCAAAGCAAGCAATAGTTTTAACCAGTGTTTCTCTTGAATTCTTGGCTGGACACACTCTTATGTTGCTGTTATCCAAGGGTATCAGCTGCTTCACTTTAATGTATAAATTTATTTTATGAAAATTCTGTGACCAACTGACATTCCACAGATGCAAGTATATTATATAATTGCTGCTACTAAACTGGAGTCCGTATTTTATAATTACTTAAATTAGTTACTGATATGTCAGGGGAAGGACAGATGCAGCAAAAATAAATACATAAAAGTTATCCAGCTCTAAATCAAACTGAAATTGACAAATTAAAGAAAAGAAAAAGGAAAGACAATTGATTTAGTCTGGAAAAGTCAGGTATTTTACTTCCAGGGCAGGCGCTTTAACCACTGAAGCTCTACAGAAAGTGGGAACCTCCTCTATCTACCCACTTACTTCTTTTTAAGTATTACTGTTTCCAAAGGCTCCTCTCCCACCTCACAGAAGCCTGTTGTTAATTCATTTTTAGAAGGGCATTTTAAACCAGAATGTACCCACTTAAAGCTGAGGCTAATTTTTGTGCCATAACCTTTGACTTCATGTCCTGTCTCTGTAGTTCTCATTTTGCTGCACTCTGTAGGTATGGGAAGGAAATAAAAAGAGGATAAAAACATCAATGCCTTAAGTTCAGTGACGGAAACTAACCCAGCTAACACGCAACACAGAGATCTCCTCTGGCTACCTACTCCAGCTAGATACACTCTGAATGTGTAAAGGATAGGGACTTTTAGATGCAATCAGGCATTCTCTGGTTCATCAGAGGATCTGCATGCTTTATACACAGACATTAACAACACTCTGATTATATTTCTAGATCTGGTTTAATATTAAACACAAATGTCTCCCCTGATGTTTGGAAGTTTGGTGAAAATAAACTTATTATTAAAAAAATATTGTAACAACATATAGATAATCTATCCCTGTAGTGGCAGTATGCAGAAATATACTTGGATGCAACTCTATTAGAAAACTGTAAAGTGGGATAGTAACAGCCAGGCAGGTTTGTAATCATGATAAGCTTGTATGAAGTCTGTTTTGGTGCTGGAGACAGCCCTACAGAACGCTCCTAGCCATTCATTCTGCCTCCACACCACCACACCTGGTTGCCAGCAAGGCCGCTGTGCAGCTGGACAGTAACACATGCTGAAGAACCTGCATGAAGCTAGCTGCAACCCAGATCAGTTCTGCCTATGTCCAACAAGCACTTGTGGCAGCACAGCCAGGCGGTGCTCTGAGGATGGAAAAGCTCACTTCTTTCTCTACCAACACCTTTATCTCAGAGTTTATACCAACTATGCTAAAATTAACTTTAATGTGGTTTTGTCTCCAATCCTTTCTTCAGGGGTTGCTGGATAACAAATATGTAAAAATAAAATTGCGTTTAATTGTAGGAAGCCCACAGAAAGCTTAACTTACCTCATGAGGTCCAAATGGGGCCCCACAGGCAGACAATCTGGGGAAGAGTGGAAGAGTTAGCTCCCTGTTTTTCCAAGTTTCCTCCACTTTGTGTCCTCAATTACCTTTCACAGGTATTTTTTTTTTTTTACCCTATAAAACACATTACATGCCTTCTTTTCCAACCCCTACAGATTCTTTCTTGACTTCTGCCACCACCATGACCTTGACATTTAGTCGAGTTTCACTCTACCCTGTCCTTGCATTCACTGAATCTTGTGTAACAGAGCAGGTAAGCTGTCGGTTTCCAGGGAAGTCTCCATATTTTGACTGAGCAATGATAACATAAACAGGTCAGTGAAAACAGATGGCACCTTGGTCCCAGCTGGCTAGTAAATTGACAGCCACAGAGCTAGATCAAAAGGCCAGCTACTATGTGGAGTAACTGCACACATGGTAAGAACATATGTGTCCAATGGCACCATCGGGATACCCCTGGCAGATGAATGGCAAATGAGGTTCAACAAGTAAGCAAGAGTTGCTGACTTGCAGCAGGTAACACAATGTGTTGAAATAGATGCTACAGCTAATTAATTTGGAATAACAACTACTGCACAGGTAGACTCCTTTGCTTATGGTTTTGCTGGCAGTAAGTCAGCATCACACTCTTTCACTGCGTATGTGATCAACTTAATAAAAGAAACCCAAACACCACTTCCAGCGCCGAGTTGAGCACATAGTTAAGTAAGTACAAGAGCTCTGGTTGGCTCAGCAGAATATGCAGGGAAAGGCCGGTACTATGTATCAGTCACACATCACTTCAAGTGATGTTACTCAGTATGCCTCCTGCCAAATACTCACCTGTCTGTATTACCATATTATATATACGCCATATCCCTTAAAATCAGCAGTCTCCTTTATGTTGTCATAGAAAATTTATTTTAAATTTATCTGTATATTTATGGAAAACAACTTTGTATGGGCCGGCTGGCACCAGTCTAAAATAAAGTATAAAAAAATACGCAACAAATATAAAACAAAGATTAAATATTTTGCACACTAGCTCTTTGAAACATACACATAGTGAACCATAAGCAAGACACAGTTCCTCATGCATCACTCTTTCCTTTCATCCTCTGATTGTATCATATAAGAGAGTAAGAGACCACTTCAAAGGTGGGGGGTAGACGGGTGGAAGGGGAATATCAATACCAGTCATTCATCAACTCAAACCTCGCCTTCCAAGCTTCTCTGTATAATTACCCCTGAACCAGCTCCTCCTGTCCTGCTTAAAGCTGCATCCTCAGCAGGCCATTGGCTCTGAAGCTCCAGAAGACAAAGTGATATGCTTACCTGGAGCCATTTGGGACCTCTAGGTGTTTATGGCAATAAAAACATAGGACCTCTCAACATTTTGAAATTGCCTTCACATCAACATGCATGTAACACACAAATAGAGCAGCCAACATGGCCTACACACACAACCCCAGATGCTACAGCCCTTGCTAACCTTAGCACTATAAGCCCTGTTAACTAAGACAGCAGTATTAAAATTTAAAGTACCACCACAGAATCCTAAGCACTTTTAGAAATAGATATGATCATACATGATCTTTACTAGAAGTCTCTAGATCTCTACTATGAAGTCTCAGCAACATTACAGAATGAGCACTTACATCCCGGTGATCAGCCATAAAAATACATACACGAACACAACTGAGGCAACTGCTCTGCAGCCACTTTTCAAACTCTGAGAAAAACATCTAACAGTATTCTATGTCAAAAATCATAGCAAGAGTAAGCAAGGTCGTGGCTACAGATAAAAAAAGGAGCCTCAAGAGCCACTTTCTGCTCTGGCTGAAGTCAACAGTAATTTAGCCATAACTTCAACACAGAAAGTCTTCGGCTCTCACAACAGTTTCAGGTTAATATAAAGCACCAATGCACCAAAAATATTTTTGTTAACTCTTTTTCTATCATTGCAATAATCTTAATGTGGAATTCATTTTATATTTTCTTGACTTTCTTAAATAATGGGCTGGCTTACTATTAAGTTTAAGACTTTTCATGTGTCAGAACCAAAAACAAGGAAGTCTTTTCCAAGTCAACAGATGTCCTGTGAAGTACAGGCTTTAGTATGCCATTTAAGTCAGAACAACATAGCAGTTCACTTTCCCAGCAATTACAGTTTCAGTTATTCACATAATTAACCTATCACTAAAAAAAGCTACACAGCACTATCAAGTTGAAAACAACTACAGAAAAATAAAATCAAATAACTGGCCTTTTGTGCAAGGGCTTAGGGTTCTATTCAGGTGTTGCCACACTAACACAAGCTTATTCAAGTACAGTGATACCCTTATAGTCCTAAGGTATTTTTTTGAAAGAAGGTAGCAAGAGAACAGAGTTTGTCAAGACATTTTGCTATGTTCTTATCCCAATACTATCTCAATAAATTACTAATGAAGAACAAAAAATAAACCAGATACAAATAAGAATACAAGCTTTCAAACCAAACAGTTCAAAAACACTAGAAAAATAATTCCCAGGCACAGAAATCTGACCACAGCACAGCTAAAACACAGTATCTGAGTTCATGTTATTGTAACTCAGTAATAATTTGTATGGAACATATAGTCTTTACTTCCACTAACCAAAGCATAGCTTAACAACCCTGTATGTTCAGTAGAACTCATCTATTCTTTGTTCCTACCTTTTCATCCATAGGTATGACTACAGAATTTTGTAAGGAAACAGATTTACTTACCTGTCAAGTTTCATTTATATCATTCACAAAAAACCCCCAAATTTCTTCCTTGATATTTAACAACACAAAACGTCAATACAAAAGAAGAGCTTCAACAAAAGAACTTCTTGTCACTCTGGAAATCCCCCACAAATGCTCCTCTAGAAGAGGAGGATGGGCATAAAAAAGGTCAATGCACAACCCACAGGTTTTCATTTACAATCTTAATTTCTTTGTATGTGTTTTAAGGCAGATCAACAGCCACATTTAACTCTCATTTTAACTGCCCTGAGAAGAAGACTAACCTAGTCAAAACCTGTCAAAACTACATACTGTACTGTGAGCACAATAGAAAATATTTCATATACTCACAAACTTCCTCTTCTTGGAAGGCTCAACTCCTTCTGCAACAGAAAAAAGTTACACTGTATTAGCAATAAAGCATTTCAATTCCAAGTGGCCTTTTTAAGACAAGTACTGTAATCCTTCCACCACAATACTAATAGACAGACTGAAGTGGTGTATTTGTACTACAAAAGATGATACAGATTTTATATGCCCCACCTTTTACTTTTTGCCTTCCATTCTTATTTGAAATATTAAGATTAGCAAAGTGAAAATTCTACACCTCTTTATAGCAGCCATGTTAAAATGCTTCAAACAATAAGATGGAAGTCACATAAAAAAACCTTACAGTCAGAGCTATGAGGCTTTGGTAACTGCACGAAAATTTGCAAGAGTCAGTGACAAAGATATACAAAGTTCTTAGCAGTATCCATCATTCGCAAAAGTTACCAACAGGATCAACACCTAAATAGGTGACCATTGCCACCAGACTTTCTACACTATGTTTTTTAACCCAAAAATCATTAAGTACACAACAGTTGGCCAATTATAAACCATTATTATTTATTACAATCTTCTGCAAAGTACTAGCATAACATCAGCACTGCTGTTGTATAAACATTTGCACAACTCTTGCTTAGAAGATTTAAAATACTGATTATGGGACTGACCAGATAGCCTGCTAATAAATTGCAGACAGAGTTTATTAGCATTTTAGTGTAGAAGAAAGCCACAAGATCCATAATGTTTTGCCCATCTAAAATAAGCATTATATATATATACACCCACAAGTAGATTATCTTGTATTGTACAAATCACAGAATAGCTGAGGCTGGAAAGGACCTCTGGAGATCATCGGGACAGACCTGCTCAAAGCAGGGCTGATTGCAACAGGTTATTCAAGACCACATCTAGTTCAGTTTTGAACATCTGCTCAGAAAGAGACTGTACAACCTCTCTGGGCCACCTGTTCCAGTGTTCCAACTACCCTCACTTTTTCCCATGTCTCACATGAACTTGTATTCTGACTGTCGTCTTTGCAGTCATGTCCAGCAGGGAGTACAGCCTGCATTTAAATAAAGGGACAACTTGTCTCGCTTGGATACACAGATACATTTAAAGGTGAAGAGCATCACAGAAGACAAGGCTGCATGTGAGAGTGATTCAAGTTACGTGTACGCATGTCCTTAGTCACTCAACCGCAATATTTTATCTTTACTTTCAATATCCTCACAAAAGGTTGTTTTCAAGTATGAAACAGTTTGCAATCTGAAAGCTAAAGGGAATAATCACAGAATTCTCTTTCAATGAGAATATGCATATATGCATATATATGTATGCTGTGTACGTGCACACATATATGTTTATTTCTCACAGCACATAAAATTATAGGCATTGACCAGAAAACGCACATGAAAATACAGCTGGATAGATAAAAATACTTCAGCTGGGTACCTTAGAAAAGACCATAAGGGAATTAGTAATTATGTATTCTTCACAGGCCTTTAAATGGTGTGCAGTAAATAAGGCCCAGGCTGCTAAGTGAATGATAAGGATTAAAATATCAAGTAGCTGCTCAATTCCTGAGCACCACCCATCCTGTTCACTGAATGAGGCAGGAAAAAATAGTGTGAAACAATGTAATTAGAGATCATAACGCAAAAGCATAGGAGAGCAGACTTAGGGGCCTTGGTAACAAATTCTGGCACTTCCTAGGAAGTTCCAGCAACTGTTCAGAATTTGTAATTCAGAATAAGACCTTTTAGCATAACATGTGCTTACATACAAAAGAACAGTTACACCTGCATACAATATTGCATTATGAAGGTGAGTAATTCCCCTAAATTTAAAATGTCACATTCATCATGAACAAAATGTAACTGCAATTTAGAACCCACGTACTTCCCTTTGTATGTTTTTTTTCTTTAATATTTACAATGCCATTGTGTTCTATTTCTAACGTAAAACTTTACTTCCAATGCTAGGCACTATAATACTGTAACAGGCAATGCTTGTAGAAAAACTGCCAAAATGTATGAACAAGAATCACATCCCATTTAACAGAGCTGCAAAGTATACTTCAAATTTGTTTCTTATGATTCAGGTGTGGGTTTGTTTGGGTTTTTTATTTGGTTATGTTTTTTTTAAAATCAAAGAATGTTTGGGTTATAGTTTACCATTATAACACCACAGCAAATGACACACTGTCTTCTGGAGACACTTGAAGTCACAGTAATCTCTTGGCCCATTTTCATGAACATTGTCCTGAAGCACTACTTTGGACTACAGAATGAGCTTCCATAAGAGGTAACTCACTGTAATGACTTGATGATAAAGATGTTAAGAACTGCCGAGATCTCTCCATACAAAGTAAAAAATGAAACAAAACCTTGATCATGTAATTCGTACAGGAACACTTACAAAATGTTACAAACAAAGCATTTGTAAGGCTAGATTTTAGAACAGTATACACATAAACAAAACAAGGAATAAAATAAAACAAATATCCTTCCACGATAATGTCTATACTCTCATATTTCCTATCTATCACAGAATTAATACACTAAAACTTGTTCTTCTGTCTCAGATGAGGCTGAATTTTTACAGCTTTTACATGATTTTTTCAGTGTCGCTTAGAACTCACCTGACACAAAAGATTTTTGCACAGCCTGAAAAAATTACAGTATCATCAGCTGTGTCAGTACAGACTTTCTTACTCCAGACAAGGCTCAACGTTGTGCTACCTTTGTAATAGTATAACAGAGCTCCACAGCTGGGTCTACACAAAGCAGGTGGGAAAAGTGTAAACATGCTCTACATGGGGCTAGCCTATAGCTTAGATTAATAATTTATTTTCTAGGTACATAATAAACATCCGTACCATTCAAAAACTAAAGCTGCCATTTTTACTCCTCTTCTCCCAGCTGTTTTACTCTCAGCCACGGAAAACAGGAAAGCACTGAACGGTACCATACTGAAAATCACTTAGTTCTTCAGGCTCGCAGTGCTCCAGCTCTATCGCAGTTACGCTGCAAAAGACCTGCAATGACTTCAGAGTTTTCTGGCATTACACCGTTTCCTTTCTGAAAGTCTCAATAAGACTCAAAAGACCAGCTGTTCTAGTTCTGCTGCACAGCACCCAAAACATACGGACTGCTGAAGGTAAAAATGTAGTGGTGTCAAGACCTTCAGATCACATACTTAGCAGGCAAGTCCCTGGAGAACTAAAAAGAGAAAAAGATGCCTTCACTACACCCTGCATGGTTCTCAGGCAGCAGTTCTGCCCCAGAGGGCATCACTATGCTCTTCTGCTCTTGCCTTGCATGGAATCCTCCTCTGGCTGCTTGACTTGGGCTAGTTTTAGGGCTCTTTCATGACAGTGCAATAACACAAAGCAGACTGAATGAACCAGAGACTCCTGCCCTTGAGGATCTTTGTGTCTCAAAAACTGGTCAGAAAACATAGTAAACCTTGACTCAGGTTTAAAGGATCTGTGCACATTGTGCCATACTGCTCTGATGTTGTGTTAAGACCCATCCGTATTGAATTTAATTGCAGCTATCATTAAACGCCACACTCTGATTTTACTATCAGTATCATGGTTTTACAAGTACAGATACTTTTGGATTATTCCAATAACTATGATTCTTCCTCTGATCCTACACATGTGTAAGACTTCAGTATGGACAAGTTCAGTCAATGCACCAGAAAACAGACATCCAGCCTTATCAAAAAAAACCAACCAACTAACTGAATAAAGGATATTGAACTTCATTCTGGGTCGAACTTTTCACCCTACTAACTGGAAATACGGTTGAAATAATAGAGCTATATAAAAAGGTTTAAACAACAGATGTGACTTAGACTAACTAACCTCATCTCATTTCTGTAAATATTACCAGCAAATTACAGAAAAATTAAAGTATTGAGTTTCCTCCCCTATATGGGAAGAAGATGTCATTAATTCATTGCTTGTTGAGGGTTCAATTTAAAAAAAAATCAGTAAAAAGTAGACACATTCATAAGCTGCTAAAGACACAGCTAAAGCTGTCAATACAGGTTGATTTTAGAACCACAGTAGATTTGCTTCATCTTCCAACAACTGCAATGTTCAAATATTCAAAATTTTTTACTTCTCAGAATTTTCATTTGTCCAATGAAGTAGTCTGAAATAATGTACCTTTTCAAGATAAATTCCAGTAATGCATTCATCAGCTGGGGAGGTGTTAAGTGTGTTAAAATTAGTATGAATCATTTTTTACATTGTTGCTCTACCCATCATCATAGTCTGTGAGCATCTGAGGGCTTTCTGGTAAAATGTTAGATCTTAATACACCGCATTAAGAATAGGTTAACACTGTAACATTAACACTGCATTAATAACAGTAGGAAGAAAAAAATCAGCAATAGCACACAATTCACCTTCTTATCATGAGCACTGACAGCAAGTGTTACTGCTTTGAGGGATGCATGTGAAGCATTTTTTTCTTAAGCAATTACTATGTTTTTGCTGAAGAGAAGCTGGGGAATGACAGCAGATTTAGCATTTGGATGTGGAAATAAGGAAAAAAAGCAGAGCAAGTAACATAGTACAGAATTGTACTGATCCATCAGGGAAAGGGCGTGCACTGTGCAAGAGCTTTTTACAAACTAATCTTTTATCTCTTTATAAGATTAATATATCAAGACATTGTATTAATTCATTGTAAATATCTTCTAAGCAAGGCAGTAGCAGGTTATGCTTTTTATTTGATTGCTTCTACCTTTGCCAACATTCAGTTCTTCAGATTCACAGAGCATACTATCAAGGGGCTCAGCGTGGAGACAGACCAACCACCCCATCAGCGGAGCCTCAGCACCGCACACCAGATGTGTCTCTCCTGCTGCAATTCCGTTTCTCCATCAAAGCTGTCCTTGTTCTCATGACAACTTACAATGTTTCTGGTTCCAAGAACAGTAATCCCCTGCCTCAGAAACAGTTGACTATGAACCCTAGGGTTGAATTTTACAAATTCACCAGTTCAAGAGAGGATTAACAGATTTTCAGAAAGATGCAGAAAGGTGTTCAGCTCTTTCTTTCTCAAGGTGTTCTCACTTGGACCTGATTTCTTACAAAACGGGTGTAACTACAGAACTGTTCTCCCTTCCAGATGACCCAAGTGAGTTGTTTGGATCACCTCTTTCTCAAAAATCCTGGCTTGTCCCAGATTCAATTCTGTATTTACTTTTTTCAGGAGAACTGTACTGATCACCTCCTTCACTGGTTACAGAAGCCCCCAGTCAAGTTCATCATCTTTCCCTTTCCGCAGTAGCTGCCAAGGAGCTAGGCATTATTAATGCCTGATGGTAAAGCCTGACATTCTGTCTTTCAGCTGAGGGCTTCCATATTCTTTCCAGTCATCCAGATGCAGCCATCAGTTTACCAGAGTTTTTGTTTAGTGTGTGCCCTCACCAATTAAATCAAATGTCATCTCTTCACCAGCATTTTCATGAATGAAAGCTGCCACTTCTGCATGACAGGCTCTGGAAGGTAGTTACTGCTGTTCAGACAAGACTCTTCCAAGCTCTCCCATGTCACCTGCAGAACACTCCTTGGCACAGAACACAAGGCTTCTTTTAAATATTTTTAACTGTGCATTCCAACATACAGGGATGTTATTCTGCATGGTAACTTATGCCCTCACATCCCCAAACACTAAAAAAATCCTCATAAATAATGAATTTGAAGTCATAAATTAGCAACAACTACTGCAGATTTTAACAGGGGATATACTGTAAAAGGCACTCAAGCTCAGATTTACCAGAAAAGGTCACATTATTTTTGCCTAATTCAATGTTCTGTGTTCTATACAATTCATTTTTATCTCTTCAGTTGATTTCCCTGCTTTTGTTACAGGCACTGCTGACTTCATCTTTCCAAGTAGAAACATACCTGTGCATCAGCTATATGGGTTCTGAGTTGATGTAAAAGGAAGACCCAGGTGCCTACTTCAAGCTAGGCATTATCAATTTAAATGTACATTACCTGGATCAAAAAGAATGTCGAACAGGCCACATATAAAAAACATACAATAAAAACAAATCAATTGCTTTATCATGTACAATGCAGAAGCAATTTAAACAATCTATTTGTATTTTCCTATAGATGAACCACATACAACATTTAGATTTGTAACAAACTAGATGCAACTAAGTAAACAGCAGATAAATCAGGTTTTGCTTTGTCTAGTATTCTACAAATTTTCTTATAGCATTAAAGAACCACTGATTCCTATGGAAGAAGGTGAAACATTTCAGAATTATTTCATGTGTTAACAAGGATTTTCCTATGAACTACACTATAGTCTGAAGTTTTTCCAATTATGGGATTGGTAGTAACATTTAGCAATGAAAAGAACTTGCTCAGAAAGAATTACATTGTTTAAGAGATACAATACAAATGACATACAACTAAATTTTGAAATAAATTAACAGAAAGCAAAGAACACCTCCTACACCAGAATGCACAGGCTGTAACTGTCTGTTGCGGGGAAAAGAAAGCTAAAGTACAACTGTTTCTTCAGACAGTAGCAAGCATCTGAATGAATGCCTTGTAGTCACAGCCATTCTCCTGAAAAGAGAGAATACTACAGGAGTCAGTCACTGGAAGAAGTTGTGAGTATAATCTCTTCATTTACCTTGCAAAGAGGAGAAAATAATTAAATTGACTTGGCCAGATAAAGAAAAAAAAAAAAAAATCGAAATTGCTACGAAACATACCCTTTTATAGGAATAAAACTCATCAACTCAGAAAAAAGTGCTTATTGGTATGCTTAATTTACACCAACTGAATCCGTTAATACTCAACACTTCAGAGACATACCAAATCAACCAAACAAAACCCCAAACACTGCAGCAGTAACCTACCCATCGAATGAGAAATAGTAATGCAATTAAGAATTATTCAGGCTATGCTTGATAACATTATCTCAGTTATATCTCAAGATTTCAACCAAAAGCAGAAGTGGTAGAACATGTCAATTCTACTTTCTTACAAAAATAATGCAGTGTAGCTTATTTGGAGAATTATTTACTACTGTCATTAGTGAAAGGTGAAAATTCCCTTTCATGAGAAGCACAAACAGAGCAATTAGACTATTGCCAACATTGACTCAGTAAATCTCTGTATTAATTTTCTAGTGGTCTGACCTTTACTTCTTTCAAATACCTCCTAGTAAAATATAATAGAAAACTATTACTTCAGGTTCTGTTTGTTGCCTACCATATTGCACTCTTAGCTCAACTTTTTAAAAATAAATAAATAACCATGTTTCTTCAATGAAAAAGCATGAAAATCCTGAATGAACTTTCCACCTTAAACTGCACAAAACCATTTCATCTAACACTGCGTTAGAAAATCCATGCTCCATTCTGACCTGCTGTCGTACAGTCTATTTCACCCATCGGCAAAGCACCACATCACCACATTACTAATGGATAAAACTGTAAAGTGTTTGAAACACCAGCACTAAATGTATTCCAGCTGCCAAGTTCACACGACTATTGTCAACTTTAGAATTTAAGAGTGGTTTCATATATTTGGGGGAGGCATATGGGAAAATCACACAAGACATAAATGCCACTTACTGGTACAACTGTTCAGCTGAACAAATATGAAAAATGATACAGTTTATCAGAATTGGAAAATCCTGAATGCCTTTTGACTAAAGTCAAGGACTTCTCCAGGTTCTGTTTGATTGTCTAGGTTATTTCATCCAACTGAAAGCAGTGGTTTAAATCAGGCATACCTACACAGGATTGTGCTTATTATTAAAAAGCAAAAGGAAAAAGCAACACCACAGCACGCAGTGGCCAGCTTCGGCACTTCTTGACAATGCAGTTGCTGGAGACAATTATGCTCACAGGAATCTAGTTGCCTTCCTTTTCCTAGCTGTGGATCATGTTTTGTTTTATACAATGTTTGGTATTATACAATGAGTATGTTTAGCAGCTGCTGCTGAACTTTGTTGAAATCAGTAACTAGACGATAAAATGATTAAGCTTGCCTTTAGTATGAAAGAGATTTGCCTACATTAGACTTCGATCACAACAGTTTTTCTTAAGTCATTTCACACAGGATAGAAGGGGCTAAAAAAAGTCCAAACCCATTTATTCCTTTTTCTAGGACTGCTACCACTAACAAAACACAGGCCTTGCTCTACCTAGACACATGCACAACCATCAGCTGGAAGGGACCATGTATGCTGGAAGGGAAAGTACACTTGAACTAAGTTCTAAGCCACGTTCATCAGAGGAACTGAGTCACGAGAGCCTTTCCAAGGGGGTTCTCGTGCCCATAGTGTCCGCTCTGGGACCCACAGAGCTAAGTTCTGCATCTGATCTTCATGCAAGGGTAAAGAGAAGATTTTGGGCAGGCCAGGAACAAAGGGCAAAAATCTGTTTGTTATACTTTCCCCACCTCAAAATCACATGGAACAGCAGTGGCAAACCACTAAATATTCATTTTCAGCAGAAAACAGAAATATATCTTCTGCAGAAAAAGGTTAATTTATGTTTTCTCTGTTCATCATCCCAGATCTTCTGCCCCTTAAGCAATTAAAGGTCTCAAAATTAGGCATTTTTATTAATGTTGACATTTAAAGCAGTATTTATAAATTCAAATTTGATTGGTTCAGCTGACCCCACAGCTTACTGGTAATATACTCCACTGATGTGGAAGAATAGTTCAAGTTTGAGGGCAAGGGACACACTGGAAAAATTAAGACTGTCTGGAGACCAGAAATGTAAGTATCAATCCCATTTGTGAAAACAACTTAGTCTAAATGAACGCTTGATGTTTTCCCTTAAAACCTGTAGTCACATGTTTCTCTCAACAAGCTGAAATTTGATTATTTCCTACAGATCTTTAAATGCCCCAAAATACCTGAAAGATCCATACTAGTGTCTGCCACTCCCAACCAAGAGACATTCTTGCTTAAGAAGCCACATTCTCATGACCTTTCATCTTTGCCACTATTATAAACATTAACATTGCTCTTCATGGGCCTTCTCAACATGTCTCCTACTTTGTCTTCTGCTTGTTTGCCACACTTGGTGCTGAACTGCAGACATTATTACTGCCAATACTGCTCTTCCTGTATGGTAAGCAAGAGGCACCCCCACCACCAGCTGCTGCACAAATCTTCAATTACTAGTCAACACTGCAAAGCAATAAAATCGATTTCAACCTCTCTAAAGACAATATGGCAAAAATATCCTCAATTCTTATTGATACTACACTGCTTTCCCTGCTGACGTTACCCAGGTTAGCTGTGATCTCAATTTTGAGTATCCACTGCAAGGAAGACAAGAAGAAGAAAGGTAATTTTTCTTTGGGGATCTGAACGCTCTTTTTAAGCATTCCTTTCCTTATCAGAAAAGGGATCATAATACAAACATTAGCAGTCTGCTATTTCTGGTTTTATTCACAAGTCTCAAAATGTGTACAGATATACCTGCTGCATCAATCACTGACCTAAAAACTCTGACACAGGCAGGAAGCTGATGTCTAGCAAAGACCACCTTGAGGCACAAACCCAGCTTCTTAATACTGACAATTTCACTGGAAAAATCCTTGAAAAAACAATACAAAATACTAGACCAGTGCTTGAGCACTGTATTAGAATTTGTGAACTCCTGACATTAAATAAATCACTGTTTCAGTCTATGCAAGTTTTTCACCTAAAAAACACAGTGGACAGACAATCCTTCTCAGCTACAGAAAGCAAAATTGCAACAGTGATAAATCCTTTTCTGTAATTTATATCATCACTTGGTCTCTCTGTATCTGCTAGCAATAAAGTCAGGTATATTTTATAGTTGTTGTTTGCACTACTACAATTCTAGGTAAATTGAGATTAGGGCCTAGATAATATTTCAGTTTATTGCCATTTAATAGCCAATTTCATCCCACTCCCTTGTCTAACATGGCAGATGGATTGTTCTAAGTCAAACTACAGTAAATCACATCAGCAACTGTATTAAGTTTGTGCAAACATTACATTTTTTTAAATTCCCTTTTACCTTTGACTGATAATCCTATTTATACTGTCTTAATAAGGTCTAACAGTGTACGTGAAGGTTACTTGAATTTATACCTCTCTCTAGTATGTTAGTCGGCTAGTTTCTGTTGTGAAATATCTACTAATTAATTGGAAGAACCTTCAAATGCCACAGAAATTTCTTGTGTGACAAGTCTCAAAGACCCTCAAAAAAAAAAAAAAAGATTTTTAGGACAAATACCTTCAGTTAGGCATCTATTCAACATGGAAAGTTAAAGACTGCAAACCACAGTTTCTTCTCTACACTTTCTAGCTGTTTTAAAGCCCACAGGAGGCAACCCAATCCTAAACAGACTTCTGCCATAGGGAATAGCATAACAAATCCCTCCTAGTCCCTGTACTGATTTATATGAGTCATCTGGCAGGCTAAGCCCAGCAGCTTTCACCTTTCCTGCAGTCATGCCACCAATATATCTGAGTAAAGTAAAGCACTTGTGTATTTCCCATGGTAATTTAATTACTGAAGACAAGTACATGCAGAATAAAGTAGGTCTCTGGGGGAGAAAAAAAAACCTGTATTTTTGACAACACAAATCTTATCTCAATACGGTTGAAATACCTCCCAACGCTGGTGCCCTCATCCCCGTCATCATCCTACTTCTTGGTAAACATTTCAAATTCTAGCCCACAGTTCAGTCCCACTCCATCCCCTTTTTTTTTTTTTTGTGTCCACACTATGCAGACATCCCACACCTAAATGAGGATGTATGTCCACTAATGTAATCATATCTTAAGACTACACTTCTGTAATATTCTTTTGCGTACATACTAGCCTTTATGCCAGCCAAACAATTTGCACCACAGCTATTTCTATTTTTAATCAACTGGGAAGCATGCAAGCACCACTGAGATAGAGGCCACACATATGAAGCAACAGCTGAAAACATCTAATTATAACTTGGCACTACCTTCTACAAAACTGAAGTTTTACTGAGTAGAAAAAGGAATACTGTGGATTAATTTTGTTTCCATTTTGTGGTAGAAGGCTGTAAAATCTATCCAGTAAAATGAATATTACTGACAGACTGACTTGCTCAGACTAATTTTATAAGGAAGGCAACCTTAAATTGCCAAAGAGAGGATCCACTTGTAATATCTGACTGCAAGCTATCTTCTGCTTCTATATTTATACCTCTGCCAGACTCTCTAACGCTTGATAAACATAACTTTCTAGCAATCAATTGACTATCAAATCAAACCTCTATCAGCTGTTGCCAGAGAGGAGCGCTAGGGAATAGTACTTTCTCTGCACTCCCCTGCCTACTGGATGATTTATTTTTTAAAAGAGCAGATCCTGTGATTAATAAGTTACAGTAATACCTTATTCTTGGAGCAGACTCTTCAATTAGTGAATTTACAGCAAATTGAATTAAATACATGCTGAAATTTACAGCAAAAAGCAGTAAAGTTCTAAGAATGCCTGTGGGTTTAAAATTTACTTAAGATGTAGTCTAGCAAGATATACAATAGCATCTGATCCATCTAGCCACTTATTACTGATAGTCATAAGTAAATAATTCTTTTTACTGAGGCTTCCCACCTATTTAAGACCTTCAGTCTAGGTTTAGCAGGTGGAGACATGGTTCTCAACAGCAAACTATTTCTTTACAACTTCAAGTCACGAGACACAGGTAGGTAGAGAAGAACACAGTTCTAGAAAAATGTTATCAGCTTAAGAGTTACAGTATGTGCAACAGTGACCACTGCAATTCCAGAAGAGACCTCGTAAGCAATAAAGAATGCTTTAAATAACCTTTATTTACAGATGCTGCAGAAATTTTTCAGTATGAGTTAAAATTACCATGCTCTGTAACCAGTTGATAAGGTACTCACACCAGAAAGACTTGGAAACAAACAATCTCTGCTGAAACGTCCTCTCTCTTCACAACCAGCTTGCAGTTTTTAATCTGATTCATTCTACTATCATTCTACTATTTCCAAGCTAACAAAATTCAAAATAATCTTCATAACTGCTATCTACAAGCATTCTGAATGTATACTGGCAGTCTATATGGAATACAGATTTATTCATATTATGTACTGAAACACAAGAGTTTGAAAATAGTCTGAATGCTTTCCCTTATAACTCCTTCACAACTTCCATGCTCCCATATCAAATTGATTTTTGGCTGTTACCTTTCCCAGCTTTATTTTAGATCATTACTCCTGCAGCACTTTTAACATTGTCTTCCTGTGTTTGTATTTGTTATCCAAAAAGAAGTTCTAGGAAACAAAATATTCAGCAATCCTTTATATTAAGCTTCCATTTCATGGCACCACCAAATAATGTAATATATATGGCAAAAGATATGTAAAGACTACATCTACACTAGGTTTTTTTTATGTATGTCTGAGAACACACCCTGCACTGTGGGTCAGAGCAGACTAGTTAGAACCCACAGTGTTTCAGCATCTTTGATACGGTCTATACTGCTTATCAGCTAAAAGATGCTATGCTGAAAAGGCCACTTGAGAGCTCTGCATCACCACAGAGCAGGCAGAGGCTAGCATGCGGTGAGTACCACACCCTTCGATCAGACAGTTGGTCACACTGGAAAGGACCTCTGGAGGCCATCTGGTCCTGTTCTCCCTTCAGAGCAGGGCTAACTTCCAAGTGAGAGCAGGCTGCTCCAGGCCTTTGCCACTCAAGTTTTGAATACCTTCAAAGGTAGAGCCCTCTGGGTAACTCATTCCAATGCTTAAACACCTCAATTAAGAAAAATTTATTCTGCCTATTCAGATTTTCCCTTCTGGCAACCCGTTAGTGTTTCCTCTCATGTTTTTGCACTGCACCTCCATGAGCGTGTCCATCTATTATGTGGTGAAAGACAGCCATTAAATCCCATCTTGGCCTTTGCAACGCTGAACAAACCTAGCTCCTCAGCCCCTCCCTGTACAAAATGAAGTCCAGCACCTTTCTTCTACCAGGGGCTCAAGTTTGGATGCAGTTATTTCAGATGCATCTCTTAAGTGTCAGTTAGAGGGGAATAATCACCTCCCTCGACCTACCAGCTATGCTCTTTCAATTTTACCTACTTTCTGCACACCCTGTAATTGCACAATACACATATTTGTAATCACAAATACATAAAGGTACTGTTCATACCTTCAGCAGCTGTTTAGCACTGGTTAGATAAGCTAAATACTCCTGCCACTGCCTGTTGTTGCTCATTCTGCTGTCAAATGGTCACTTTCACACCCAACGCATGATATGAGGCAACTCAATACTGCATGGACGGAGGAAGTACCTCCTCCAGTACCTAGAGAGAAGAGTCCTCTCAAAACATTGTTATTACTTCTCTCTCACATGCAGGTCAGTCTCAACCACTTCCAGGCCTGACCCAAAAAAGACCGAAGACACAAGGTTGCACAGACAGGACTAACCTAGGAACCTAGAACCGCCACCAGCTGTAGGCCCTAAGATCCAGATCCAAAGAGAAATCTGTAGAGAAGAGGCTCACCACTGTTTGAAGCCCAGCCTTCCCCGACTTGCATCAAATCAATCAATCAATCAAAGTCTGGACACAAGCTCATAGCTGGCCAAATTCACAACACCGTATCTTTACAACTCTACTAGCTTTTGCCAGGACAGGCCAAGATGCTTTCCACTCAGTAAGGATCAGTCTCCACATTGGAAATTCACAGAGCACGTCCCTTGCTGCTCCGAGTCACCCAAATCACTATGCCACAAATGCACTTCTCTGGGTTCAGGACAATCTGCTAAATGCATGCTGACATGCAGGCAAATCACCTATAGTCTGCTGACCATAGACAGAGGATCTTCTGGGCAAGTTGTACCTCAGCATCCTCTGAATCAACACTGCTGCTTTCATGAGATACACCGTCTTGCTTCCAAGTCTCCCAAATATAGTTGTTCTCTCACACCGATGAGGTTAGGAGACAGATGAAGGAAACCCAGGGACCAGACATGTAGAACAAAACACCCCTACAAGCCCCCCAGGATGTATTCCTAGGCACAAGAACAGTATTCCCTCACCAGTCTGATGGTCTTCCCCCACCCCCAGTGTCCCTGATACAGGCAACAGTCTCAGTAAGCTGTGCAGGCTGGGCTTCCATAACATCCTGCCACCTGGGCAAACAGCTGCTGCGCAGGAAGGCAAAAGGACTAAAAGGGGTTCCATCAGTCTTTATGGAGCCAAGAGACAACATACCATTTCAAACTAACAATTTTGCTGGGTTTGGGGGGGGGCTGTTTGAATTTTTTTGTTTTGTTGTTTTTTAAACTAGAAAGTGCTGAATCAACAGGCTTAATGAAAGACATGTTAGTTTTGTGGATGGCAATTTGCCATCTCCAGCCTAAAAGCAGCTGGCAAAGTAGCTGTTGCTTTAGGATGGCAACAAGACATGAGAATGGTGGCTTCTGTACACCTACCTACCCCTACCACCAGGAGCAAATGGCAGCTCATCCTGAGGCAATAAATAGAGACCAAGGAGAGTGATAAAACAAGCTGTTGGAGAAACTTCTGCCAATGGGAAGCAGTGAATTAATTCCTTGTTTTGTTTTGCTGGCATAGGCAGCTTTTGCTTTACCTCTCAGCCTACAAGTTTTCTCACTTTTACACTCTATTCTCTTCCTGATCCCACCAGGGGGGAGGGGGGAGTAAGCGAGCAGCTGTGTGGGTCTTAGTTGTCAGCTGGGGTTAAAGCATGACAGTACAGTAGGGCATTGGAGTATGGTGGAAAACTGCTGAAAAACTAGGTAATAAGAGGAACCAAAAGCTAACACAGCTTATGTCCACAGAACTGCACTTCGGTTTATTTTTCTTTGACTTTCCACATTGAGGGAATTACCTGGACAGATTCTAACATTACTGCGCACAGAAAGTAGCTAGTCAAGAGAATGGGCTCCTTATGAGACAGTACAGACTCACTCAAAATTATTTTCCACTCTTACTTAAAAAATAATAATAATAATAAACAACCCCACCACCACCAAAACATACTTAATTCGGTTTTACATCTGTAACCCCCAAAATGCCCTTCCCCTAGACCCCCAAACCAACAGCTTAGTAATGACAATGTTTTTACAGGCTAAAAGGAATAATTAATACAAGTTGGGAACAGTAGCAGTCAACACAACTAATAATTAGTCAGAAAGAACTGGGCTAACAATGGTGATTGAAGTCATAATTTAGAATGCAAGACAATGTCTGTGCATTTTTCTTTCTTTCGTAAAACCAAGGCTTTTCTTTCAAGACCAGGACTACTGCCACTGATCTACTTGAACCTGTATCAAGACTGTATGTAAATAATTTGATGAATTCTGCAAGTCCATAAATCTAAACAAAAGTGCAGAACAGGATTTCTGGAAGTGGTAGTAATGGATACACAGTTTCATTTTTGCTGGACAATCACAAAAAAGATAAAAAGTAGATACAGTTTAACAGTTACTGATGCTCTAAAATACCTGTTACTTTTTATTAGCCTAGAGAAGTTCCATAGTAACATCATGCTCTCTGAGTATCTCAAGGTTTTTCGTCGTACATTGTTAACAGAAAGCGTATCTCAAAAAGGTGAAACCACCTTACAAACTAACCAGTACTGCTATTACATCTTGTAATATCATCTTTTGATGCCGTCTTTTTTTCACTCTGAAACACCATATCACAGCTTGATAATAGACTATTTGATTATTTTCCATATCCTTGCCAATTTTGTAATTTAATGAAAGCCTTTTAAGAATGACAGAAGCGAACTGCACATGTGTTTAAGAAAACTGTCACCACGCAAAGAAAACCAAAGTAAAACACTTCATGCAGGTTCTACTTCACTTTGCAGATACAAAATACCTCCCCCCAACTTTTTAAAGTACAACAGCCGCATTTGAATATGAAACTCTCCAGTGCTGAAGTTCACTTTTACAGACAGTGATTGTATCATTTGCAGATAAGTAAAAATAACTAAATCTCCCACCAAGCACATAGAAGAGCTGCTCTCTAGTAACAATACTCTGCTGACACAACATTCCATTGTGAAAATGGTCCCTCAGTAAAGGCACTCACTTTTGTAGCTGTTGGTTCCACTAGCCTCTGACGGTGGCGTGCTGAGTTGAAATGACTCTTCTGAGGTGCCCCTTCCTGACAATGAATGGAGAAAGGGGAGGAAGAAGAACAGAGAAACAGGGGAAAATGGATCATGGAGGGGACGGAATGGAGGATGTTGGAGAAGGGAGAGTATTTAACTCAACTGCATTTTCACTAACTTTGTAAAAGCTTTATTACATCAATTTCAATAATACCACTGTATAAATATCACAAAGAAATGACATTTTTGCTAGAAGTAGCCTCATGAAGCTTTTATATTGTGTTATTCATATGCATTTAATGATGCCGTCTACTTTAAATAGACATATATGCACACATGTACACATGACTACTTCATTTCTAGATACACACATTAAAGTTTAAAAACCCACCCGTTTCACTCTTCTCAAGTATACACATCATCTTACATTTTCTGTATCAATTTAAGAAGTTACATACAAAAGAACCCAACCCACTAGCCATCCCACCCAAATGGATTCATACTCTAAAGACCAGCATCTCCTCTAATAAAAGAAAGACTTTTCAGATTCACATTCTCCACCCAGACCTTCAACAGACTAACATAGTTCAGGTATTTTTACCTAGCAGAGGTTAGTACCTTTTCCTGAGAAAACCTGAGAAATAGCAGGCTCACAAATGTAAAAAGATGAGCATTTTCTCTTAGGAAAAGAAATCTGAAAGAGCATTCCACTGAAAAGATGGAAGCACAACAGTCTTCATCACATGTGTAAAACTCTTCAGGATAATACCTTACTGCAGCCACTCTTAAAATTACTTGGATTTTTGCAGCTGCAAATAAAGGACTGCCTCCTAGGCTTTCAACAGTCCACCGCTCTGTTGTCTGTTCTTGCTGTTTCTTGTGGTTTACTCCTACTGATTAAAATCCGTACCGAACAATCTCTAGAACAGAGACCAGTCTGTCCCTAACTTTCTCCTACATGGATGGAGCTATTCACCTTTCAAGAAAAAAAAATTTTGAAAAATGACATCCACATACCAAACTGCCTAAGTACCAAAAAAAATTGGAACTAGAAAAATAACTTAAGCAAAAATACATACTTTGAGTAACTGTACTGTATAGTCTGAGATTTTACAACGGGGAAAACTTAGCATTTGTATCTCCTTTTCCTCCAATGAAGGGAAAGAATACTACAGATTTCTATTTCTTATGCTGGTGTTACTACCTCTCAGGCTTTAGCAGATCAGATTATTGGAGAAGTTTTGGTTCTCTTTCACACTGACACTCCCCCTTTTACTGAAATCGTCTTGAAACTCTTCAGACACCTTAAAGCCACACTGAAGAGGCGCGACTCTAGTACATCTAAAAAATATCCTCAATTAAGGTATTAGGATGAACAGTTTTTCTGGAAACTGATTCAATTTTTTTCTTAGTTCTAGACAGCCTGCATTCAATTTAACAGCCTTGCAATGTTTTAATCACCTGAAACAACAGCGCTTGCTCGGTTTGCACTCAAAATTAAGAAAATTTCTAAGTTAATTTGCTGCGTGACTTCTACCAAATACGGCATCTGAACTTTCAGGAGATAATTTCTCAAGATTTTATGGCACTGATGGAAGAATTGGAGGTGGTTTTTTTTCTGGTGTGTTTTGTTCTTTGCTCTTGACATATTTTAGTATTAGTTATTATGTCTGTTCTCCCTTCCTTCCAAGACTTTTAACAATCTGCCTAAAGATACTTAATCTTGAGTCCTGTTTTTGACAGCTTAAATTAAGATTATTAAGAAATACTTACACTTTCACAGATGATAACCAAATAAACAGGAACACTTCTACATAACACTGCTTCTGCTAGAATTCAATGAGAGCATTTTTTACTGACATACGTGCACAAAAAACAAGGTAGTGCAGGAAGAACTCTCAAAACACCAAGTTGTGCCAACCAGCCAAAACCGAAGCAAATCTTGGGTTTGCCTGTAACTGCGTTTTTTAAAGGCTAGTTTTAAAATACAGTGCTGTTTCTGGCCAAAGCACTTGAATTAATCTGGTTTCTTTTTTGCTTTGCACTCTCCAGCACTTTTAAGTACATACTGAGGAATGCAAGGGTTTATTTTCATTGATATGGAACATGAGCACTATTACTGAAATCAGAAAAAGACGACAAGAGGTTATTTATCCAATGCTGTCCATATCCCACACAGCACAACAGTCAAAAGATTCTTCCAGGATATGAGAGATACTAGTTCAAAATCCTCTACCTGCTGAATATTCAGAAGACAGAAAACCTATATTTAGTTTCTTCTCCAAGATACTATAAATACTCTGTCTCAATCTCTCCACAAACTTTCCAGTTAGACAGCCTCTCATTGCTGTAATGAGTATGAACTCTACAGTCTGCTACTTCAGGTATTGATCTGATGGGGAGGAAATGTGGGTCAAGAGTCTGCTCCAAATGACAGGAAGCAGAGGATGAAAATTCATGAGACCATTTCCCTTTCTTTATCACTTTCAGAACCAGTACACAATTCCTTCTAGGAGTCTTCTCTTAAAAAAAAAAAAACAAAACAACCCAAAACCACAACACACCACCAAAACCAGTTGCATTTGTAAAATGCAAGATAGATCCGCTCATATTTCTGAAAAGATATTCACAGGGTTCTTCAACTGAAAATACATTTCTACTCAATTTGGCAAACATTTCTCGTGATCTCGAGACTCTGCTTTTCCAAAAGTAGTTTTTACCACTCCTTAACAAAAAGGCTTCCACTCTCAGCAAGACACCATGCAAATCCAGCTATGTAACTCAAAAGTATCTAGTGGAAATAATCAAAGATTATAGCCAGCTTGGGAAGGTTACATCATATTCAGCGAATTAAAGACAGCAGGAAGAGTGGAAACTAACACTAATTAATAGAATCAGCATTACAGAAAAATTAGTTGTCTAACACTTGCACAAACATTTGGTGACAATTGCAGAAGGCTTTTCTACTGATGGTACTGTCTTTTGACAACACTCCATTAAATTACTGGTGTAACTGACTAAAGTTAGCAGGAAGTACTAGGGCTAGGTCACCTTCTCTCTTCTCATTTTGGGAGACACTCTTGAAACCTTTAATCATTTCTTTCTAAATTCCTCAATGCCTTTTCCCATTATCATCTGACATTAAAGTTTAATGTAGTTAAAAAACAGATGCTTGAAAAGTGTCTCCTTTCTACCACAGCTTGGATCCAATGGTAGGGTCCACTTAATCCTCACATTAACCAGCAAGAGTGCTGGTCTTCAGAGGCCCTACCTTCTCTCTTATTAAGGTTATTAACCCATGGTACAGGATCTCCTGTTACAAACTGAGAAGCTGGGAATTCTTCTCTGTTACGGGGCAAGGTTTTTTTCCATCTTGTCTCCCCTTTAGAATGCATTTCAGGAGCAGTTAAGAGCTGCAACGAACAGTTTACACCTGAAAAATCCCAATACAGCACAGATACCATTTCAGAAGCAAAAAAGTATACCTAAACTGGTGTGATTATTCCTGTGAGAATGGAAAGAGTCTTCAGGCTATTAAAATGCTTATGTGGGCTGTGCCTCCAATGACACCAGCCAAGTTGGTACACCAGTACAACATCCTTAATTAAATGTATCAACAGTCAATTTTATTAGCACAAAATCATCAGATGGGTAGACTTGGTGCAATACTGTCTTTTAGCAGGATTAACATCAGCAGATCCATGATATACTGCTGCAGAGAATCCATAGTAGTTTTGATACTAACAGACAGTAAAACTCAAGACAGCTACCAGATTCACTATCCCCTGTGTTAACAACAAAGGAAATTTCAGTTCTATTTTTAATCATAAATGTATTCCTCTCACTTTTGTGCTGCTAGTCACTCGGTACCAAAAGCTTCACATCCTTGGTTGGACACTGGATGTGAGCCATGCCACAGCTTCCCACCATGAAGACTTCAGCAGCAACCAGATTCAGGAGCTCCTTTCCCCAGCTCTTCCACCAGCTCATTCCTGCTCTAAAGCCGGAGCTCACTACTCCACCTACTGTACCTGTACAATTGTGTGTGGTTCTAGTCTGTAAAGCCCCACACTGAAACAATTCAGGCCAAACATAGCTGCTGTGGGAGCAGGGAGGGTCACAGCCAGTCTGGTGAACTGAGACCTGGGCTGCTATGAAATGGATCACCGAAGTGAACAGCCAGACTGGAAACTCCATATGCCACTCTGCTACTAAAGCTTTTTATGACGGAACAGCCAGCAAAGCCTAGCAGGCAAATCCAGGCAGGGAAGAAAGTTTATCATCAAGAAATGTTATCACATGAAAAGAGCTACCTTGAAGGTGCAACTGAGATCAGCAAGAGATTAACAAAAGCTGTTGGGACAGCACATGTGAAAAACATAACCGGAATTAGAGATCACAATAAAGATGAGAGTAAAGACAAGCCTGTTCTTTCACAATGGAAAAATTCAATATAAAGCATCTGACGTATGCAGAGACATTAGACCGTATGCATACAGGTTTTTCATTACATGATAACCTTATGCCCCTTAGTATTGCATTCCAGCTGATAAAAGAAACCCACAACCTTCTGCAAACATCAGCCACATGTACTGCTCCAGACAGCACTGTCTGATAAGGGCAGAGAAGCCACAGGAAAGAAAAGGCTAGGATCAAGGTCAGTGTCTCAGAATCACAGCGATCCTTCATTTAAGAAGGAAACAAAAAAAAAAAATAATCTGCACATTGAAAAGGCTATGCATTCAGAGAAACTGCGGTTATTACCAGCAAAGCACATGTGGATGCATGATACCCTCACAGGGTGAATGTCCTTTCCAGAGAAACAGGTCAGTCGCAATTATCAGTTGACATAATAAAATGGCAAAAAACTAGCTCCTTACAAAGGGCAATATGATTCACATCAACAAGGAGAGCTGAAGGAAACACGGAAGAATCCTACAATTCTCAAACATAGCAAAGTATTTTACATAGATGGAATGCAGAAAACTGGCCAGGAACCAGAAAGATTCAGAGATTTATTAAATTTAACAGCTGAGTAGTCTGAGAAACACCCTTGTGGAAAACAGTCACCTGTAAAGAAAAGAAGAAAAAAAAAAAAAAAGAAAAAGAAGAAAAATCACCAACCCCCCCACAAGAGTATAAGGAGCATCAAGTATTGAACATGCTAGACAGCTTATTTCTAAAGGCACAGAAGCCTGAAAGGAGTTGTGAGGAGAAGTCTTGGCTGCATATGCTGGTAGCTAATTCAACAATGTACATGCTTTAATACTGATACCAAAAAAAAAAAACCCAAAAAAAACAAAAGCACTTTCCATAAAACAAGTTATCATTAACAGCATAGCTGTTCTCATGAAAATAGTATCAAGAGACAATGAAGTGAGAACATCAAGTGACACAAGCACACACTCTTATCTGAAGAGATTTCTACCTAGAGATCGAAGCAGTCACCATACTTCTTTTTTCCTCTCCATTTTTACTAGCTGCCAGACCAAGATCAGAAGCAACAATGGCAGTAATTTCATACAGATGAGATGAATTCACCAACAAACACCACAGCTGGTGCCTGACAGATTTACAAGTATTTAGCTTTTAGAATTAAAAAAAAAAAAAAAAAAAAAATCACAGCAACAACATCCACTCAAATTTGCTCAAACTGCTTGGCAGTTTTATGGCACTTCCCCCTAACTGCATCCTGTCGAACACTGACAATCATTACAGTATTTGAACAAAGAGTGCTGGTCCATTTTGATGGAGAAAAAGGCAAGAATTAATAACTGACAGGATTTTCAGTGATACTAGAGAGAACACACATGAAAAACAGGTGCTTTAAATATGATCTGTTCTCTAGAATAGCTCATTTGCAGATCTCATTAATTGAAAAGTGCCTGAATCGTCTCCCTGCCATCTCCTTAGAGCCTGAAGACAGGAACACACACTTCACATACCTACAAGCCTAACCAGCTTTATTGTGTTTGGCATCGGAAAATCTTTGTATTGATTTGTCATATAGACTCCACAACAGTCAGTAATGTTACTGAAATAATTTAAGGTGTCTTTAGGGTGAAATGGGCAATCAAAAAGCATACAGTACTATGTTTTGCAGCAGTGCTAAACAACTAACTGGAATATTCCATTCTTAAAGCAAGGGGCGTAAGGTGCTACAAAAACCATTAAGATGACATCAGTCCTAAACACAAACAAATAAAATACATAGGAACTGAAGGGGAGAAAATAAAATGTACACACTAAAAAGGTGGTGGTTTTGTCATAATTCTATTTTGAAACCCCAAAACACCCTATAAAATAAGACAAGATCAGTTCTGCCAGAATCTTGTCACAGATGCTCAAAAATGAGCAAGCCCTCAGCTGCCATCTCAATCAGAAAAGAATAGGGTTTTACTGTGAGCTTAAAGATGACATAAGAAAGTCAAGAAACAGCACAAAACCAAAGTTGGCATTACTGGCAGAGCAAATAGCAAGCAACATAAAGCAAAATCCAAACACTCATGACGGAAATTTATGCTGAAAGATGAAGATCTACACAGAGTCCTAAGAGCATAGACAAGAAAGTAAACCAAGCGCTATTTGAGAAATGAAACTGAACTAACTCAAGAGTCAATCAAGATGTTACACCAGTTTAGCTGGCACATTCTCAGAACTAAGACAGAGACTGCTGTCTTCAGAAGATCAGGGACAAACACAACAAGGTCTCTGCAGCCATCTCACACAAATACCTTTTAATAAAAAAGTCAGAATCACTTACCACTACTGCAAAGCATACAAATACAGTAACATCCCCTACCTAATGATATACATGACTTGCTTTACGTTAGATCTTCTCCTCTGCTGCCAACCAACCCAAGAAAATTGTAGATTTTGGCCACCTTGCCCTAAGAACAATTTTGAACTGTAGCTTATAGACAACAGCAAATATTCAGAGCATAAGGGGAAAAATAAGAAAACGCTATTCAGCTTCATGCTTCAATGTTAAAATTGCTATTTATCCTTGTCAAACAGTCACAGATACAGTCTAATAATACAACATACTTGGTCGCTACTCCACTTACAGCTAATAAACTACAATAATCTTTTATGCTTAAACAGAAACACACTACTACATCTTGAAGAACTGCAAAAGGAAACAGCACACAAACTAATAAAGACTTGGAGTACCATAAAACATAGCTTTTAGCCTGGTCATAAATATTAGCTCTTCCTAATTTTTCATCTGTATTACTCCTTCCTTTCTTGCACTTCTCTACATTTACTAAAATCTTGAAGAACTTGAAGTAATTTAAAACTAGGAAACTCTGTTCACAGGGGGCACTGGAGTCCTAAAATCAATTTTCCACCCATAACCTAAACTTTCCAGCTGTGCCCGTGAGTGTTGTATTCAGAAAACGTAAAGCAGCAGGGATTATTTTCAGGTTCTGCACACAAATTCTGGCTGCTAAATTCCCTAATGTACCTGCAGAACTTATGTACAACCAAACCTTTTTAACGCAACTGAAATGGAATCCTCCTTCTTGTAGCATAATTTAAAAGCAAAAAGATAAAATACATTAGAACACTTTGCAGATCAAAAGAACTCAAAACAGAAGTTAATACAAGCACACACACACCATACACTTTTTAGCACATCTACATTGCTTTTCACATAGGAAGAGAAAGTTGCACTGTGGGACAGGAGAATAATCTGCATTAGCTGAAAGGCATCTTCAGATATATTTATGTGATATAGCATCATTTATCTGTAGAGAACACCAAGAATATTCAAATACACAAAACAAATATGCAAAAAACCGATATGCTTTCTAGGTAATTTAAGTTCTGAAATTCTAGCTTTCTAGGGCTAAAATACTATCAGAAGAATCATAACGTGACACTTAAGACAACACATTAATGTCCTTCAGTGCACTGTACAAGCTAGGTGTTCTAAAAACTACCAGGTTCCCAACACCTGAAGAAATCCAGGAAAACATGAGCTGTTTGGTAACAGGAACTATTAGTTACAAGCTGCATCTTTTAACTAAGGACAACCTTCCAGTTTCTTTAAGATTGTGGTTTTGAAAACTTAAAAACATTTTTGTGACATTTGATCACTTGGAAATTTTTTCTTTTACAGCACCTGCATAAGGATAACGTTTTTGGTACAGTGCTGCTAAACTGGATCTCCTGTATCTGACAGCAAAGGTTAAAACCCACCATCCTTTAATACTTTTCAATGCAACTGTTTCCTTGTTTTGACACAGTGTCTTGGCTAGGGAGGACACCCAAGTGTCATACCAAGTGCTGTTTGATATCCCTATGAAGCTATGCCAACTATATATATAAAACCAAGGAATTTCAAAAACGACAGAGTACTCCAAACATAACATGCTCTGTAGAAACTCAGAGTTTACATCTAAAGTCTCTGAAGAGTTTGCTTTCCCTCAAGGGTACAGACATTGGAGTGCAATTATCCTTTCTATCACTAATCCCAGTTTCTGCAAGGCACTGAGGAGTGCTCAACTTGAGAACTGAAGTCAAGGCGGACTTGAACAAAGAGGCAGGGGAGAATCCAAGAGGAACACGAGATCAGAAACTGAGCCCAAGTAATTGAGTAACATTACAGAGGACATGAGTTGTTCACAAATTATGAAATTGCAGTTTTGAATGTTTTCCTCTGTGATCATAACAATAATTCACAGATTTTTTTGCAACTTTAATGTTCAGATGGATAATTGGCACTGCTGTAAGCAAAGAAGTTTATTGCTTCAACCTAACAGCAAAAAGGAATTAATAGCATCTCAAATGCTGTGGGCAATTTTGATGAAACCCATAGCTTAAGAAATGGAAAACTTAAGACTTAAATCAAACAGTAGTGATATGGAGAAATAGTGTGAAATGGGGACACTGGACATCGATTGTGATTGTATATGTCTGCCCAGGAATGTGGGTATGGTCACTGGTCATGGGTGCGGTGTCTGGTCACATAGCCACACAGCTTTGAGGAGACACCTACAGTTTTGAGGAGACGCCTGCCCTTCTTCCTCTAACAAAGGGGCTATTTAAAAAAGAATGAGAAAAGGATAAGAGATACTCCAATGCTATCTAGAGGGAGGGAGTGCTAAGTCTCCTTGCTGGAGAAGATCGGATGGGCACAAGGACATGAATCACCTACAAACCTGCAAGACCACCACATTGCAGGCAAAGGACTGATAAGCTAATTAACATACGACGCGAGAGTAAGCGGGTTTAGGTAACGAATATGAATATTCAATTAACACCTATACATTTGTTTTATTGTATAAATGTGAGATGGTTCGTCACTTTGGGCATGCACGCTTGTGGAGGAGCAATCCCTCGAGCATCTGCACGCAATAAACATACCTACTTTATAACTTTCGAGTTATAGAGTCTAATTCCGCACGTCAGTAGTAGTGTATCAGTTGGTGAAAACAAATTTCAAATCATTATGTTAAACATGACACACGAAGCAGCACCACAGTCAAAATTGCATCAAACTTGCATGAAGCACCTTACAAAAATTTCAAGAAGAAAACATGGAAAAGTACTAGTTTCATTAGTTGTGACGGAGTGAGTAAAAACCAATGATAACAAAACCATCTGTCAAACCAAGAACTACCCACAGAATTGAAAAAAAAACCCACAAAAATTTCAATCAGAAGTTACTATCTTTCGTGCAGCTTTTATTCCTACTATTACTAAGCAGGCAAAAAAAAAGAAAAAAAGAAAGAAAAAATACAAGCAGATTTTGGGGATAAGCCAAGTGACTCTGCAACAGGAGCTAAGGAGCACACAGAGGACTCCAAAGCTGGTTTTCTTTATGCCTCTTACAACACAATCAAGCTCAGTTCAAATCAGATTCCACTGCTGAGCTCACCAAAGGCCTTGACATGAAGGAATGTTAAGTTTATGCTTTGCCTTCCAAACCTAATACAAAAGACAGTCAGCTTTGTGACATACTGTAGACATTATCAAGAAACATTACTGCAGTTACCAGAAGGCATTAGTAAGAAGTGTTACATGGGCTACAGACACCAAGTTTGGCCCCTTGCCAAAGATTTTAAGTTTGAAAGCAGCAGGGGTTTGGGGTTTTTTGGTGGCTTTGGATTGGTTTTGTTTAACTTTATACCCTAAAAAAAGTGACCACACCACCAAGAGAAGCAAAAACAGAAGAGAAGGTTAACTCTCTCAGAAAAGTTTTCACAGCTCAAATAACAAAATATATGTCTGACACAAAGCCTTTTAGAGGACCTGGCAAATACCTAACAAAGCATGAATACTTGGAAAATAGAGGTGAATTAACTGATCAAGAGATTGTACACTCTATTAGGCCTGCCAAAGTCACAGCAAATGAGGAGAGGGGAAGTGTTCTTTGTATCAGTGTCTCTTCTCTCAGAAGATTGGTCCTTCACTTTCTAAAGGCAGCTATCACTGCCCATCACTATGTAAAGCAAAAATCTATTCTGACCTTCACATCCCTCCCCCTGCAATAAAAATAGGTTTAAAATGCCCTGTCTCCTATAGCAGTGCCTACAAATGCCTTAATTTACCAAGCCTATACAAAATTTGGGGTTTTTTTTACATTTTACTTCTATGCATGCTGCCTATGTAAACACCTTGTAAAATGAAAGCGTGTCATACTTTAAGTAGTTCTGAGCATTACTTTGCAGATGTAAGAAATAAAGTATTAGACAAGGCTAGGCTACTACTAAGCAGAAGACGAATGCAGCGTGCAGCCACGCAGCTATTCCCACACAACACCAGAAGATGTACATACCAAGTTCTTCTCAAATGATTAATCTGGAAACCGCAAATTGTAAAGTTGGGGTTTTGGTTGTTGGGTTCTTTTCAATCCTTCTCTGGTTCCATGCCCTCCACAGACTTTATCTTCCACACACTCATCAAGAGGCAGAGACACGTAGCAGACCTGATTCACACCTACACAAGTCCTCTTTCATACTGTAAATTCCATTGCCACCAGTACAGAAACACCAGCAGAGAAAATGGATCACATCCCTCTTGCCTAGTGGGAGGGAGAACACTGTTGTATATAGCATTTAAATCCATGAAAATTAAGAACCCTTCCAGAACCTCATCTCTAAGACTGACTATTCCACCCTTTCTCTTCAGTTTGCAACAGAGGCCAAAATCTAATTAATATTCTCCAGCTTTTATCATCCTTTTTTCTGTAGCAGACCACTCCAAAAACAGACTCCCAAGCATGAACTACATCCACAAAAGAGACAGTTACTCTCTATAGTTTCCATATTTTCCTTCCTCTCCTAATAGACTCCGTATTTCCTTTGCTCTCCTACTGAGTGTGGCTTCCCAACTGACCCTTCTACTTCACATGTCAATTTTCAGTATTTCAGAAAGTATTACTTTCATGAAGCCTCCTACTCCAGAGAAATAATATAGGAGCCACAAATATGGCCATTTTTTTCACAGAAGTTACTTTCTTTCTGTCCGATTTCTCAGAATGCATTTTTAGGTAAGCCAATATGCAAGGACTTGGAAAATCTGTAAGGTTGTTGTTTTTTTTTGCGAAGGCCTGGACACTTCATGTACCATGTACCAAATTTCAAAATGTTTGCCTACAAAAGCCCATGATTTTCCTGTACTGGATGTGGAGGAAAGGGGTAGTCAAGGTGTCCTGGTCATGCTGAGTATATAAACTGGGGGAAGAAGAAGGCAGGGGGGGACATTTGGCATTATGGCGTTTGTCTTCCTGAGTAACCGTTACACATGATGGAGCCCGGCTTCCCTGGGGATGGCCGAACGCCTGCCTGCCCGTGGGGAGTGGTGAGTGGATTCCTTGCTTTGCTTTGCTTGTGTGCACAGCTTTGGCTTTACCCTTTTCCCCCCCCCCTTTCTATTTTGCTGTTATTGTTAGTGTAATTGTTGATATTGTTGTTCTTACCTCTTTATTCTGTTTAAAATATTAAATTGTTCTTATCTCAACCCTTGACTTTTACATTCCTTTTCCAATTCTCCTCCCCATTCCTCTGAGTGAGGGGGAGTGAGCAACTGGCTGCGTGGTGTTTGGCTGCCAGCTGGGGTTAAACCACGACACAAGGCTACATGATTGTGCCCCTTGCCATCCTTTCTAGAAACATGGAATTAGTATAAACAGACTCCTCAGTTCCGCCAAAATAGCAACACTCCATTTACCCACATTTTCATTTACACTGCCTGTTTTCATTTCTACAGCAGTGAATCTGAATTTTGCAACTGAATTCTTTTTACCTCACCACCACCACCACCTCCCAAATCAATGCATGAAGTACAGTATTAGAAGATTTTTAATTGGAATTTTCCATGTTGGCTATAACCATATCTTGTAAACTCAATGCAATGCAGCCATCCTGAATTTAAAGAAGCCTTAGATCCCTGTGAAAATTTTCTAGCACTTAAATGTATATATCTATACATACCTAGAAACAACAAAACAAATAAACGCAGCATTTTCTTTGACATTTGGGAATTTTCACTTATAGCTGATTTCTCTGCTGTTGGTCAATTCCTCTGCAAGTCTAATTAAAAAAAGCTCATGTAATTACCCCAAGATTTACAAGACATTGCTTAGCAGCCACTCAGAGGCAGAACTGAAATTAGCAAAAGGAAAAGGGAAGGCCCAAAGCATCTGTTCGACAAAGAGAAAGCTTCATCAGCTCTGGAAGCGTGACTGAAGCTGGCTGCATCTGGCAGTAAGATTTCTCCCACATTCCCACATCCTTCTTACAGACTGAGGAAAATGTGTGTTACCTATACCCACCACAACGTGGGTTTGGAGTCTTTGGTTTGAGGCAGTATAAAACACACTGCTCAGACAAACGCCTACTAGATAAATCTGTGAAAGAAAGATGAAACATAGGCTGTTCGCAGAATGCAATCAAGAACCAAGAGGAAGAATATGCAAGAAGTAGTTAGCCATCTTCATTTTTTTAGAACTTACTTTCAATACATACTAAATTATACTTACTATTTTTAGAAGTTGAAAGAAATAGTCAACTTTCTCCTGATGTTTCTTACAAATAAAATGTGTTCTTTGTAATTAAAGCTTCAGAATCTGCTCACCAAAAAGGAGCACACAATACAGATTCAGAACCTTTTATTTTCCTGTGAATACAACCAATGTAAGCAACTGGACGTAAAGGAAGAGTCTGTAGTAAGGTGACAGGTGTATGTATTCAGGATGCAACAAATTAAAGGCTCTGTTTCTCTATCAGAAAGCCTGAGCACCGATCACATACCAACCCAAAACAAGATTTATCCAAGTCTACATATTTACTTAAGGCTTATATTTTGAGGTTCAATTCAAGCTGCTTCCTGGCTTTTTTTAAGCGCAGCATGATGGTGCATGGAATTAAACACAACTACATCAGGTTCCCATCTCAAAAGGAAATGGTTTGTGTGTCCTGTATATCAAGCTTTGAAGCAAATGGTGTACAAATAGAAAAAAAACAGCAGCTGCACCAACCCAGCTTTTTAATTTAAGCACACGCTGCTTCCTATTGTATGACTGGTTTAATTTAAACGCACCTTCACCTAAGCAAGCACACAGCTTTTAAGCAGATTTACCTGCTTTTATAATTTCTGCTTCTAACAAAAGAACTGATGAAGTCACATGAAGTTAACTGACCCTTCACTGTAGATCACAGGTATTTCAGAACAGTCCTAACCCAGAACCTTTCTTTTTTCCTTTGTTTTTTTCCTTTTTTTGTTTGTTTTATTAAATCCCTTTCAGAGTATTCTCAATAGCCTTTAAAAGGAAGTACCACTAACACGTGAGAAATAAAGAGGGGAAAAAAAAGATACACGGATTAGTCCCACAGAACAACAAAAGGGCAGAAGAGTTATCTGGGTTTTTTTAATGGTAAGAACATAGACTGCTACTATAAAATAACCAACTCGTTACTTTGGGATGTACTATAAAAAGCGGGTATCAGCCAAGCAGGCAACTCATAGGCTTCATCTAACCAGTATTTACTGACAAAATTAAACAGGGGCTACACTCCTTGTCACATGTCATACCGTCTGCCTTCCAGCTCACAAATTCATCATGCTAGTCTATAGGCTACCTGCATGGACAACAAATGAAGATAAAAACACACAAGAATGTAAGGAAATTATGAAGACAGGATTCAGTTGTGGGTCTAATGAATACAACTTGAGTGTAAATAGAACTCCTCCCCTTCCATCCTTCTCTAAATGGCAGCAGGTGAGCTTGAATGCTTTGCACCATCAGCTGTTCTTCTCTACTGTAGGACCAGATTCTAAAATAGTCATGAGGTGTGCTGCTTTAAAAACAATTTATTACTGTGTGCCCTTCAAGCGTGAATTGGTCTTTCTTTCTGGTACCGGATTATTTACCATATAGCTTTCATTCCTCTTAAGTGGCTATGTTAGCATATGCAGGAGTAAGCAAGTGTTCTGTAAATGACTACTGGTATTCATTCAAAATTACTTTGTTAAATGTTACAGAAGACCAAAAAACCCAACCAACAAAGCAAATACAACTCAAAAATAACATCTGCAGAACTCAACAATATGCTGTCACATTACAATTTAAGTTACCCCTTAATCAGAACAGACTGCTGTTCACTTCTTGTCAAAAAGCAGAAATCCAGTTTACACTGGCTCAATGGATTGGTTGAGCAGCAGAAAATCACATTCTGCTGTGACTATCTACCTCTTGAAACTTTTAAATCCTCTCCCTTAAAAGCTGTCATCTGCAGTACCAACCTGCAGCACAGACTCTCTTTCCTGCTTTACAACCAATTAACAGAAAAGATTTAGGATTTAAGGACCAAATAAAACCTCAGTATCTTGTTACGAAAGTTATTCACTTCCCACAGGCAAATGCTATCACACACAAAGTTAAAGAAAAGCTAATGGATTCTTAGAAGACGAAGAGACCCCAGAGAGTTTTAGGACTTCTCTGTGCTACATAAAAACACAGGCTACAGATTTTACTTGTCTTCAGTCATCTAACAGAAATTGTCACACTTGATCGGCAGCACCAAGCTGAAAGCAGTCATCTGAAAGAGCATCTTTCTCAGAGGCTGAGAACTGTGCAAGTCCAGTGCATTTTAAGCATTACAAGCAGTTTCACATTACTTAAGAATAACGATCCCAAATGTAAGGAGGCTTTCCTCTTCACCCTCCTCCTATTGAAACACTGCGGATGTAAAGGAAAACAAAAGAAAGGAAGTACATTCATCGCTGGGAGCGACTTGAGCGAAGGGGCTCGCTGAACAATGGGCCAGAATGATGTAGTTTGAGGTGGCGCTCCATTTTGGTGAAATAGTAACAAAGTAACTACACCCTGCACTCGATCCCTGTCACATGCGCTTGACTAACGCACTCTCCGCCAAGGAAAAAGAAAAAATATAAAATTGAGCGTTTAATGCGTTATCCAAAAAAGTATGGGGCTCGACCCTCGGGTTCAGCCAGCATACGGTACCCGCATTTTCCCACAGCGCGCACTCCATCTGGGACACATCATTTTCTGGAGTTTACGAACGCCAGCGCCGAAGTCAGCCCAGAGCCGGCTGCGAACGGCAGCGCTCCGCCTCGCCGCCGTGCCAAGCGCGCCGCAAGCGCCCAGGACGCCGCAAGCGGGAGAAACTTTCTCCCCCGGGCAGCGGCCGCCGCTCCCGTTCGCAGCGCGCCCCCCGCCACGCCTCTGCGCCTCACGGCAGGTGAGGGCAACTTCGCCGCTCAGGGCGGGCGCGGGCCGCGGCGGTACCGCCCGCCCGCCCTACCTGCAGCCTCCGTCTGCGCAGGATGCTGGGCTCGTCCATGGCGCCGCCCTGCCGCCTCACGCCGCGCGGCGCCTGGCCACGCCGGACTGCCCGGACCCCGCGCGCCGCTCCGCATCCCCGCAGTGCCGACCGCTGACATCACGGCTGCGCCGATTGGCGCCGCCGCGTCACGTTACCGGGCGAGTTCTACACCCCGGCAACTTCGGCGCGCGCCGACGGGGCAGCCCCGCGCACGGCGCCCGGCCGGGGCGGGGGGAGCGCTGCGCGACACCACCGGCTCGGCCCCGCTGCGCCGCCACCGCGCCCGGCACCGTGCGCCTCGACAGGCCGAGGTGCCCCAGCCCCACCTCGGCCCGGGGGGGGGGCCGGGTCCCGCCCGTCCCCGCCGAGGAGGCCAGTGCCCCGCCCGGCTACGGCCCGGCCCGGCGGCTCCCACGGCGCTGCGAGCGCCGGGTCAAAACACGCCGCGCAGAGATCGCTTCAGGCACTCAGCAGGCGGGGTGTTCGCCCGCGGCACCCCCGGCACCCCCAGCAGTCTGATTCCGCCGGTTCACACTGCTCCGTCTCGTTCCCTTTCCATTCAAGGCGGGCGAGAGATGAATAGTAAGTTTGCGAGTACTTGCACAATGCAGCAGTAGTAAGGTGCTATCAGCACCTCGCACGAACCGCCCCGGCCGGGCTTCCCCCCGCGGCGGGCGCAGCTGCCGGTCCCCAACCCAGGCCGTGACCTTGGGCTGCCCGCGCCGCCCCGCTCACCTGGCCCGAGCAAGGAAACCCCCCTCCGGCAACGACTCGGCGCTGCATCGGGAAAGGTTAAATCTGAAAACACCGATTTCAAGGAGGAAAAGGGTATTGAACTCTTCTTTATCAGCTAAGCTGCTGGTTAAAGAAATCATTGATTTCCCAGGCCCCCTCCCCCCCCCCCCCAAAAAAAAAATTTTTTTAAAAAAAGCTGTCATCACACTTAGCTATTCCATTAACACCATTAGCACCACCATTAACAGTCTAGGATGAGGATTATGACAATTACACCCTCAAATGCAGTATGAAAAAAAATATTGATTTCCTGCCAGATTGCATCATTTTGAGAAGTGGTCCATGTACATTCCATAGCTGTAAAACGTGCTGGGGGCAAAAGCATTTAGAACAAAAAATTGAAGGACTGCTGAAAGGGTAACACTGAATAGTAACAGCTTATCTGATGTGAAGAACAGCGAAAGAATAGGCACTGCTTTTCCCCAGCACTGGTGAAAAAAGGAGCGTCTCATTGTATTTTTTTCCACTGAGAAGCTACTCAAGTGACTGTTGGTAGAAAAACTGGAGTATTTTAAGTGCCATGTTTTCAGAAGTCCAGGGAAGTGGACACGCTGTAACTACAGACACCTGTTTCTGCAAGTACAGGAATGGAAAAACATGGATGTGTTTAACACCAATTCCTATGCAGCCTTTGTTTGAGCACATCAGAGAAGAGAAACAAGAGCACACCAGAGTACGCCCTGTCAGATGTTGTAGTTAGGATTTTGAAACACTCATGCAAACACTGCTTTTGCATGTGTGCAAATCACAAGCAGAAGCAGCATAAACTAACTTGCCAACCACATGTATGTGCATGCAGCACACACACAATTATGCACCAAACCAGACCTAACTTCTGTAGCCAAGTTAAAGATCTCCATCCACATCTTTTCCATGCATTGTCTTCACATCACCACAAGTCAATATACAATTACTATTTTATCATTCTAACCATTCAAGTTAAGCTTTAAGAACCAGTTTCCAATTTCTGTAGGTGTCCTGCCAGCAGAACTGTGGCAACACATGACGCTGGATAAGGCTAATACATGACAAATAGAAAAAAGGAGGTATCGGAGATAGTTTTTTTAAAAAAAGTTACTACTGCAGCACAGCACTGAAGAAAGGCAGGATAAAAACAAAAAAAAAAGTGGTTCTTCACCCTCACCACCCATCCCCACCAAAAAAAATGTGAAACCAAAACACCTGACAATATTGAAGAAGAGACCAATTCAGAATAAAGAAATTTATATTCCTTGCAACTAGTATCCTGCCACCTCCTAGGCAGCAAACAATTACCAACACATACTTTTTTGTTGGTTTACTTTTTGCCAACCCTTTACTGGGTGTTAAGGGTTACTGTCCTAGAAGGCTCAATTGCAGTTTACTTAAACTACTATTTCTCTCAGCAACACTACACAGTCCTATCTTATTCTTGCTTCAGATTTCAAAGCTTTCACACCTTTTAGGACAGCTTTGGATTCTAGAACAAAAAAGCTTAAGTAAGATGATTTTTGTAACTCAGGAATGCTTCTTAAATATTTGCTTGGCATACATTTCCATACTTTCCTTTTTCAAGTTTCTCAGTGCAACAAGCTTAACCTAATCAGTCAAAGTACTAGAATGTTAAAAGAAGTTGCAAAGGAAAACTGTACAAGGCTAGCTACGGAATTTAACAAAATGAAAACTGAAACATCAGAGTATGAACCATGCTGGCATATGGCAAAAAGGCTTATTTTAAACTGACAGCCCAAGGCCACATATCAAGTTCAAGTCTACCTACAACCTAGAGCCTTCAAGTTCAATGAGCTTGTCGTCTTAGCGAAAGACTTTTAACCTTATCTCAGAGTGAAGCACAAACCTCCTAGCAGATTCTTAATGCTGTTTGTACAATGCATAGCAATGATGAACCATTCCAAATACAGTGTTCCTGTCTCACCACAAATGCAAAGGCTCACATAAAAGTAGCAGAGCTTCCTGATATCCAAGCTTCAGTAGCCGAACTGGTTGTCTTCCTCACTACACATAGGAATAACTGAATCTGTTCTACAGGGGTATTTGGTGCTGAAAGTAGTGGTTCAGACTGTAGCCCCCATTCAGTAGTACTCATTATTACCTGCTCACCATACAAAGAAATAGTGTATCTTTCTCCTTGCAATCTAAAGGCAAATGTTAGGTTTAAAACAAAACAGAAAACACACAGACATACAGAAATCTCATCTCAAAAAAATTTGTCACATATATGTTCTGCATCACGAAGATCTGTTTCACCCATGCAGCCAAAGAGACTTGCAAACCCATTCTTTTGCAAGCCTCCTGTGCATATATATCCACACCAAACTGTCCATACTGTCACTCCACAATGCTACGGGACAAAGCGATTTCATTAGAAATAATAATTGATATGAGCTTATCATCAAGTTACGTTACAGAGACATGAAAGCCAAAGGCATGTATGATACTGGGAGCTGGAGGATGTACGCATATTTCTTATATCAGTTTGAAAAATCATTATGGCAATGAATCAAAATGAAGATGATCTTTAAAAAGTTTTATACAGATCAACACCTATCCATCTTACATAAATCAGCAACTTCTAGTATCACTACCCACTGTTACACTCCCCAAGAGTTTTCTTTAATGCTATGCTAATAATGTTTTCTGAGGGGAAAAAAGGCTATGGAAACACATTATCCATCTGCCTCTTGTTCCTTCAAGTTCCAAAAGCTCTGTTGCTCTGTGAAGTGTCACTGAAATCGGCTACAGTATTGGAGTGAGACAGCTGATCAAAATTAGCAGCCAAAAGTGACAGACCCACAGTTACATTGTCACTGAGATAAAGGCAGCTGTAATCCACCTGAAGAAGCAGATACCTTTTTAGTCTGTATACACAGCCTAACAGACGCAACCACAGGAACACTTGTTCATTTCAATATTAACAGGGAAGCATATTTAAGATGTTCAGTCATTGAGCGAATATAGGCCAGACAAACTATCTGAATGGGGTAATGAAAATCCACCACTTTGTTTTCATGATTTATTTTCCAAGACCTCATTTACCCATAGAAGCTATGCATATGAACTTGCACATTACTTTAGGAAAACAGGGAAAGCAATTCTCCCATTTTAGAGTGTTAGGAGCTAAAGGTGCCTTGTTTTAAATGATGACATTAATAAAGACAATGCATTAATAATTACTGACATACATTACAATTCTGAGAAACTAATTCGTTTAACAGAATCAAGTAGCATACATAACATCATCATTAACTACTGATAAGGCATATCAATTCACACATAATTTTAGACACTGTAAACAATACCCATTTTAATATTCAAAGTGTAGAACTTACAGTATTTCATCCACATAGCCATTTATGCCCCTGTATACATTTGTCTAATGTCCCTTTCAAAGGCTTAGAAAAAGCATGGAATAAATGTTCCATGTGAAATCAACAGCTCCCTTTCAGGGCTCAACATAACCAGTACCACCCAGGAAAAGAGAACAGACATGCTTCACCAGCCAAATGTTTTCAAGGCACTACTTCTGATGAGACCCCAGCTACAGCACTGTTCTGATCTCAGCTGCAATAGTGTTAGTTTTCTTTCTGTGTTTTGGATTTAGCATGAGAACAATGTTGACAGCACGCTGATGTTTTAGTTGTCAATAACTAGTGCTTACTCTAAATCAAGGGCTTTCCAGTTTGCCATGCTCTGCCAGTGAGCAGGTACACCAGAAGCCGGCAGAAAGCAGGGCCAGGACAGCTGACTCAAACTACCCACAGGGATATTCTATCCCACACAACACCATGCTCAGTACATAAACTGGTGGCATTGTCTGGAGGGCGTGGATTGCTGCTTGGGGACTGGCTGGGCATCAGCCAGCAGGTGGTGAGCCACTGTGCACTGCTTGCCTTTCTCAGGATTTATTCCCCTATTATCTTCCCTATAATCTTAGTATTATTATTATATTTGACTATTTCAATCACTAAACTGTTCTTACCTTAACCCAGGGGTTTTACCTTTTCCCAGTTCTCCTCCCCATCCCACTGAGAGGGAAGGGGAAGCAAGCAAGCTGCCACACAGTACTTAGTTGCAGACTGAAATTAAAACCACAAGCAGCACTAAGAAGGCACTGCTGCCCTGACAACAAAATCATGAGCTCTTAGCAGTATTTTTCTTGTATCCCCCTTCAGCATTACAATCCTATGCCTACTAACAGAGCAAAGCGCATTGCTCCTTTTACATCTATTTTGTATTTCCAAAGTAAAGATTTTCAGGCAATATACACTGCATGGGTTGCTACAGTGCTATTCTATTTGTGTTTCCATTCACCACGTTACACAAAAACAAGTTCACATAAGCCAGGCTGGTTTGCTGTGTACCCAAGAGAGCACTCCAGCTACTAGGTCCAGCAATGTGTTAAGAGAGATTTTACTATTTTTCTGAGCCGCTGTATATTACTTAAATACCCATCACCAGCAGGGAGAAATTCAAGGTTCCTTAGTTAGCAAAACTAGTTCTCTTCTTCTAGGGCTGACCAATTTACAGAAGTAGTAAGGCACAGGTCAGTGTAGGGGTGCAACAATTTTTTACACATAAAGAAGCACAGTTGACTGTGGCTGTTTCTTATGAGAGAAAATATTGGTTTTCTGATTATATCTTAAGGTTCTTGAAAATAAACTGCTTTTTCAAGGTACCTTGCCTACAGTCTCAGTTATACACGTAAGAAGAGCAGCCATGAGAGAACGATGCACATTCCATGGACAGCATAGGTACACACTGGGTTTTCATGCCACCTGCCGGACAAAATCCTGCTTGCAACAACCAATTTCTGGTTTAGCCATTCAGGGGGCTTAGAAAGGTAGTAAAATCAATTATGAAAATACCAGAAGAATTTTTTTTTTCTTTTTTGCAGAAGCAGAATTCATTTTTAAGTAATGAAATTCCCTTTCAATGACACAACATACAGAAGTACATTGGTTACAACAGACATTTCAACTTCAGCGATTTTGCCTTTGCATCAAATACTGTTTCTCATTGCAAAAAGCATAGATGAATCACCAATCCAACCAAGACAGGAAGCCCTTCGATTTTCCAGGTTTTCTGTAATTATACAACAGCATAAAAGAAATTTATTTCTGAGAGCACAGGCACATCAAGAGTACAGTCCATTTCTCTCACAGATCTCTTTTCAAGCAGAACTGAGAAATTACATATATACCCAAATGTTCTTCCTTTTTAGAAAAGTTTCTGAACTAGTCTCAGTATTTTTCTGATGAATGCCACACATTCACGTTTAAAATGGCATAACTCCTGTAAGTTTGCAGTTCCACATATCTAGCTGTTTTCAGTGAACAAATAAAAAGAATCCTCCGAGTTGAGCCATTTTCAAACAATGAGCTCAACAGAGTATTTCAGATTCTGTATATGGAAAAGGAAGCAAATTCTTAAAAAATACTCACGGCAAAACAATAACCACAGCAATTACATTCTGAATAATCCCTTCCTAGATACTTAGAAGTTTGGTTCTTATGTGAAAACAGTCATAGGCAAGCCGTATTCCAACCGCAATTATTAAACTTTGGAAGGGTTTAAGTTGATGTTTAACGTTAATGCATCTAGTCTCCTTCATTTTGATGCCCCATTTTCATTTTTAGAAGCACTTAATCTCAACACTTGCAATAATGCGTTATTTTCTCAATGAGATAGCATGCTAACATACTTTCCCTTAAAGAGATGTAATTTTTCTTAATGTGTTTTGGCTAATCTTTCCACTACAAGATTCAGTACTTCCCACTACATGTCCATCATTCTTCGCAAGAGCTCCATCCTTCATCAGAGAACAGTAAAGTATTTCAACATTCAAATTAATCCAGAAGGTAGTTCACTGTGCCAAAGTCCTGACTCCCCATGAACCTAAGATCCATTACAAACCAGACAAACTACAGAAGTTTGGAACAAAAGGGAATGCTCTCCAACTGATCAATAGTGTCCTATATTCGGTAACCGCAGCACATATAACAAGCATACCAAAAAACATTTATTCACAGTTACAGGTTTCTGGAAAAGCAGCATCATGCTAGCAGGTTTGTTCAGGATACGCTTTTAGTGACCCCAAAATTAATGAAATACACTGAGATCCAACTCACTTTTGTTGTAGGTCAGTTTTCTTAGTTAACCTGAGCTCTTTCCTCTCTTACTTACACTAGAGAATCTCATACTTCAACTCCGTTTCCTAGTACCAACTTCCAACACTTTTCAAATAGATAACCTAACACAGAAAGAGTCAGGAATCCATGATCAGCCAAGTGTATATTATCAAGGTAAAAAAATATCAAAGTCCACATTGCCAAATGCTCCCAAAGGACAGAAGCGCAATTTAGAGAAAGACATTTGATTCCACATCAATGTAGAAGCAAGTCTGACTAAAACCAGAGGTACACTCAGCAGCATGTGCCAAGGCCAAACTGTGGCAGTCAATCCACTTATATTTTTCAGTCAGTAAAACTGCACCTGGTTTTAGATCTAGAAACATAAGAAATCAGAGGTAGCAGTTCCATCATCCAACACAAAAGTAGGCTCTGTGATAGAATTCTCAAATTGGAAAATGCCTGCAGAAAAATCCTTGCTATACAACTTTGCTTGTTTGGAGCTAAAAAAAATCTTCCCAGATAACAAGAGACAGGACAAGAGGAAACTGCCTCAAGTTGAGCCAGGGGAGGTTTAGATTGGATATTATGAAAAATTTCTTCACTGAAAGGGTTGTCAAGCATTGGAACAGGCTGCCCTGGGAAGAGGCTGAGTCACCATCCCTGAAGGTATTTAAAAGATGTGTAGATGTGGCATTTAGGGTCATGGTTAAGTGGTGGACTTGGCAATGTCGGGTTAACAGTTTGACTCGATATTAGTCTTTTCCAATCTAAATGACTCTATGAAAATCAGAAAGGAGGAACTTCCATTCCTACCAGAGATCTAGATAAACTACTTTTACCCTCCCTCCTCCAGTGCCTGTAAATTAGCAGCGTCATTCAACTCAATCTGAGTTTGTTTTGAGAGATATAGCCATCATCAGAACCACAGCTGCACTCCAGCTCGAGGGATGAGTTATTGTTCCCACACTACCTGCTTTCATCCTCCGCTACACTACAATCACTTTGCAAGTATCATATGCATGAGACCATGCTGACATACAGAGAAGAAAATAAAAACGTTACTTCAATTTAAAAATGTTCTCTGTCTAGTTATCCCTTAATATAAGGATACTGCCCCAGAGTAAAAAAAACTGAGCAGAAAGGAATATCCCTCATCAGCTTCCAAACAAAGTCCACCATTTTTGGCCAAACTTCACTAGGAAGTTCAACGAATGTCAGTATTTGCATTTCTGTTAACTGAAACTGACACAGCAGAAATCAGGTTTTCTACAGTAATAATTACTCTCAAACAGTACCAGGAAAAAAATTTATACAGTGCTCAAGCCTCTTGACAATATATAGTATCACTATTGAAATTCAGATTATGGAGCAGTACCTTACTCTACTACAAAAATACTCTACAGTTGTGTGTGTTTTTTTATATAATCACCCTGTCATAATTATGCATAGGTACCTCTATCTCTAAGATCTCTAAGACTGCTAAGAACAGTCAGAGAGGTTGTACATGCCCCGTAAGAACTCCCAACGATGCCCTAACCTACTGCTACCCACCTAGGCAGCACAAGAAGCACTCCGAGGTTATCAGCACCTCTTGCTATGCCTTCAGTTCCCAAATGCAGAGAAAAAGACAAGGATTTTCCTACACTTAAAATGGTATTCTCCCACGCCTACTTTATCTCATTTATTTTAAAGTCAGAGCTGTGAGTGACATTAGTTTAGAATTTTATCACACATTTCCAAAAGTGGAAATCAGACCATCAACAGCAGATTTGTACATCAGCACACACTCCTCAAGCAAAGGAGAACCTCCCTGCAACTTTTTATTAAATATTTTCTCATTCAATTAAACCACAGTAGTCGTTTTTTCTGCTTTTTTTGATGGGGCCCAGGAGACAGCATTATAGCTGTCCTAAATCCATCCCTGTGTGAGCCATTTTTCCAGTCTCTTCCTGTCCTCCATGTCCCTTTTACATCCCGCCCATTTCCACCCTTATAAATTCTTTAACAGATTGCAGAAGCTTTTGATCTAAGGCCTGAAAAGTCCATCACTATATTCCTGAATCTTATTCCTTGTTAATCACAAATAATAACATTTTATTCTATTATCCTCTAAGCAAAGTCCAACAGCAAGCTGAGAAAGCTTCTATTCCCAGAAAGGCATCTAAACTTCAAACACTATAATTGATGACACATCAATTTCTTCTGGTTATACACTTCATTGCCAAACCACCATTACTCCCTTGTTTCTCATGTGGCTAATTTTACAAGCATTAAGGTTGATGGCCCCACTTCCGTAACACTTTCCACTTTCTTCTTTTTAAGATACACCGGCAACAAAATTCTAGATGACACTAAGATAACCATCACTAACACCACACAGAGAACTCAAATATCGCAGCAGGCAATCAGAATAAGCCCTTATTCAGAGTCGATACTAACACACAGTCAGAAGCTTTACTTCTAGGAATGAAGCACTACATTCAACCTAGCTTACTGATCTTGACTCTGCAGGTCCTGTGGACCAGATGAAAATGTGAAAGAATAAGGCATGCACAAGTGACAACACAGGCTAAGGAAGATACTTTTAACACCCCTGGTTTCTTCATTATCTAGAAGTAAAAATTGCTCCTAGTCTGCCTTTTCACTGTTTGGGGAAAGTCTCTCATGAAGGAAGATCGTTAATGGGATGCCTGGAAAACAGAAGCATGGTGTTCATGTGCAAAATAAGGATGTACTGCTAGCTCCTACACACATTTGATCTGTACTGGTTTTGCACTGTTAATAGGATACGTAAGAGGATTATACCTACATTCAGCTCTAACAAACTGTACGAAGTACAAAGAATAATGTCTCCTTTCACTTCTAGAAGATGCTCAAATACATTCTGTCAGCTGGAAGCTAACAGGCTGATGGGAGGAAACCTACTGCACCGCAAAATACATACGCTTGGAAGTATGTGCTTGCAAGACCTCTTAACCTAGGTCAGTCTTCCAAGAGAGATTATTAGTATTTTACTTACTTTTCCCGTTATTCTGTAACTAATGACATATTGCAGCATGAGACGTGTTCTCAATTCTGAGAAATCGAAAGCTCTCTATCACAAGAGGGTTGACCCTGGCTAGCACCACTTCTGTATTTCATTCACCAAGAATGAGCAAGAAAAGCATCATAACTAACAAAGACACTAGTTTTAATCAGACAATTTAGGAAAGGAGTCAAACATCTAGAACTCTGTTAAGCAATCTACAAATCTACAAAAATCTACAAATCTACAAAAATCTACAAATCTACAAAGAATCTACAAATGCGTTTTAAACCCAGATGTGCAGTGACTATTTTAACAATGATATAGACAAATAGAGGTATCTCTGTATTTGTGAAACAGAGCGCCCAGACATCAACTTCTTGCTTCAGTTTATCAGAAGGTATTAGTTTCATGGCTCTGGATCAGATCTTCTCCAGCCTTTTGCTGTGTAGAAATATTGTGTATAAAGGAGGCCTTATGAAGATGGATGCTCATTTCCCTCTACTACTAAATTAGAGCTACATACTGAATTAGAACTGCGATTAATAATTTGTTAGAAGGTAAATACAAAGAAATATGAATGCAAATACAAATTCATGGGCAAGGAGTTACTGAAATAAAGTACGCATAGGAGAACAGCTCTCTGGTCTTCAAAGCTAGAAGTAACTGAAGCATGGAAAACCTGCTACCATTACTTGGCAATTTTAGCATTTCATAGGAATAAATACCTTCGATTTTCCAAAGATTCTCAGTGATTAGTCTTAGAAGTTGAGCTGGTTTTAAGTCAAACAGGAATATGGCATTCAAAGCTATACACAGGCTTAGCATTCAAGTAACTCCTCAGTTCAAACTCAGTATTTCTGAAATTCACCTAACTGTTTTGGGAACATCTTAGAGACAGATTAGCTACTTAGGCCATTACTATTATATCTTCCTCATGTTTCTTGCAAGTGCCATCCCTGTACACGCTCATTAACTTGCAGAGTATTAAATAGCTGTTCATAGAGACAACCAACAATCTCAGGCATTAAAGACCTGAATTCCCGGACAGAAAGAGCTAAAATTTAAAGCAACTCAAGTTTCAGATGCAGGTCCCTCTTGCTCTCTAGTAAGTTTATTTAAAAATAAATTCAGTGACGCCTGATAGCTATTAGATAAAACCAAATACAGACAATTAATGATTTGAAATGTTCCCTACAATTCTAAGCCAAAACATTTAAATAAAGGCCTTTTCTAAATACATCATTTGCCCAAGCACAACTGATACCATCATTTACTTATCTAACCAATTAGTGTCTCTAAAGTATGCACTGTATTTGTTTGCAGTCATTTATTATCTAACCTATAATTTTGCAGCTTCTCAGGCAACAAACTGCTATCTTGCATCTGGGGAATAAAATGCACAAAAGGGTGCTGGTGTGCTGTTTGAACACATGCAATTACTGGCAGTTACATTCTAATTAGCATAATTAGTTTTGAAACAGTTCTTATAATAACTGTCAACATTATGTCAATTTAGCTGAAGTTAATGGCATATTTAACAAAGACACACTCATTTTCAGTATTTAAAAGAATGGAAGAAGGAAAGTCCTTTCTGAAAAAGTAAAACTGCTTTTCAGACACTGAACATTTCTTACTTTGTTTCAGCAATTCATCTTCTAAAAACAGCACTTTATATAATTATCACCCTCCAGCTTCTGGAAGACCATCCTTACAAATTAACACTGATAAAGTGGCAATAAAAAGCAAGTACAACAAAGTACAGATGCTTGCAAATGCAGTCTTCTGTTGTTTTGGGGAAGGCAACAGTGGGGGGGGGGGGGGAAGTGCGGAAGTTGGAAAAAAATCTAGAGGTAAATCTTGGAAAAACTAGAAGAGGTAAATAGTGTGCTAATGTGCTAAGAAGTATCAAACGCTTCTAGTCATACTTAGACAAAACATCCCTTTACTGCTTACTAGGAAAGGGCATAAGCCATTCATAAAGGCCAGTTTTTTACCCTTTTTCCAGTTTTGGTAAGTTACCAGATACTATTTACAAGTAGCCAAAGATGTTGCATTATTAAATCAAGTAAATACTTAGTCATTTCACTGACTCTTTTGAGTTTCCAAGAAGAAACAGCATGTCTTTCAGGTAAATATTCATCTTCTGCACCAGAAGGAACAGCCCAGCGTATGCTTAGTACTTGCCATAAAGCTGAAGTTACACAACCAGTCTTGACTGAATTTAAAAGCCAGGTGTATTACAGTGTACATGTTTCATTTAAGAATCTTGTTCATAGTGGGGTTTTATTATGTGGATATTTCAAAGAGCAAGTTACTGTTCAGTAGTCATGAAATATGCTGTCTTAAAAAAACACCTCTCAACTGTGAGAAATCTTTGCTGGTTTGGGGTTTTTTAACTTATATGAAACACAAACAAAATGAAGGACTTCATGCTCCTTAAAGTAGATTTTTTTGGAGGGTTTGTTTTGGTTTTTTTTAAATAAAAAAAGTAAACAAAACAGGAGTTTGATATTAAACCATGGTGAAGACAAAGAAAATCCATGGAACTTTTACCCAATTAATTTGGACACATTCTTTCCCTTTCAGATACACATTTATCATCATGTATCATAAAGGCATCTTACGTTCACGTTTCTACTGGCTTTATGTATGCAGCTATCCAGAAAAACTTAAAATCAGTTAAAACTTGATTCAATCCATGCCACTCAGAAGAAGTATCTTTCTGCCTATAAAATGGTAACTGCTCAGTTTCAGACTCATTATTAAATTTTAAGCACATCAGCTTATTATAATGAAGTATTACCAAATTTACTTTATTTCGATTTATTTAGAACTACTTCCCAAAAGGTCTGCTAGCAGTAATAAAAACAGACAAGTCAAAACAGTACGTATTAATGGCATTTGTAAACACTTGTAGAGCAGCAGGAGAGCTGGGAGAGAACAGGAGAATTGCTCCCACACGTTGGATGAGGCAGTGACATTAAATTAATTCCCAAACCACTTCAACAGAAAAGCAGCACTTTCAGGAGCCAATTCATTCAACCCTGAAATAGGTGCCTAAAATCAGGCAAGCTGTCAGCCTATAGGGCAAGCAAGGAAAGTCACCTAAGCTAGCTCTATCACTGTTCCCCTACATTAGCGCAGAACTCCGCACTGAGACACACACTGAATTGCCTTCCAGGAGCATGTATTATTCTCCACTGACTATGGTGAGGAAGAGACTGACTAGACCAACATTTGACCTTTGAGAACATCCTAAAGTAGAATTGCTCTATACCTCAGCTTCACCTTTCTATTTAGTGTCAAAGACATCCTGTATCATTTTCTTAGAGTTTCTAAGCCCACGTTAATACCCCCTGATGACTCCCATCCTCTGCGTGACCACCACAGAATCTGTCCGTTACGGACAGCTCAGCATGCTCCTGCCAGAAGCAGAATAGTAACAAGACAATCACTTAGCTATGTCTAAATTAAGAGCCCCCAGCAAATCTAATACACTGACAATTCATCTGAAAATCTGCCTTCCCCGTACACATTTTTAACCCACTTATATGGTTTCATACAGAAACTGTATTTTTAATATATAGTCCAACTGCCTATATTACAGGAGTGAAACATGCATAGCTACTAAACTCTAAAGAAAAAAACCTATAGCCCATTTCAAATCAATATTACATAACTTAAAAATCTGTAATTCACCATAAGAAGGATTTACATTGTGACACGGTAGGTGACCTAGGAAAGTTTTTTGTCTTTTGTACCCCACCTGCAAAGCCACTAAACACTAGTATGCATCTTTGAGCTGCTTGCTTGTTATTCTTGTCTGTATTGACACATAATCACTACTCACCATCAGGTCCACATCAGCTGGGTATCAACCCCAGCAAGAATGATCCATCCTAGTAGAAGAACTAGTAACAGGCTGGTTAATTGTTCAGATGTGCAAGACACTACATTTAAAATCATTTCAACTCAGACTGTGAACATCTAAATGGAAATTCTTCATACAAATCTCTTCTACATAAAGTCAAACTCTTTCCTACATATAATTAAAAGCTCCCATTACTAGAATGTAACAATAGGCCTCCCCAACTCAACTCTTTCAAAGCACAGAACGAAGACCAAATAAAAAAGTGGAGGAGAGAGAGCGATCCCTAACTTTTGGGCCCTTTTAAGCAAAGGCAAGAGTCTTTCAGAAGCCTAACAGCAAAGTATTTGTCACAGGAAGTTTGAGAAGAGATTTGCCTATGTGACCATGTAACATTAAATCCCTTAGGAGACAAGTCTGATTGGCAGTTCCAGATAACAAATAAATACATCCACCCCACGCACAATCTGCTTAGATCTGCGTAGCAGGCCCTCTCCTGCTTTTGCACCAGCATGGAAAGAGTTGAAGTGAGGCACAGAGAAAAGATGTAGAGATACATGAAGGAAGAAGCCTGTGGAAGACAAATATGCCCTAAAACTCAGTAAATGATGAGTAAAAGGCCCTTAAGGAAGCACAGCTCACTGAATTTTTCGTAGGTCTGTTATTTTATGACCATTTAAAACACTTTCTTAACAAAGCTGATGAATCTTTCTCTTCCTATAGTTTAACCATTACACTAAAACATGAGCACAATGTTGCTAGTGGCATAACACATAATTGTTGTGTGCAGAGACAGAGGACCAAATAGCAACAAGGCATACTTAATTTAGATCAGAAGAAATTATTCTTTTAATCCCCAGCTACAGAAATAACTTCCTTCACCATGAACTGTTTCTCCTAACAAACTAGAAATCAAAAATACATAGGTTGATACTTAGTTCCCTGGAAAATACTAGGGCTCAAAGCATAGAATTTCCAATAGAATCAAGCATTTGTAATAAGCGTGGAGTCCAATAAACCACATCTGCCCCAAAGAACCACAACCACCACTAAGCAGAAACTGTGATAACATTGGTAAGTGTAGATTTGCTGCCCGTAAGTGAAATGCTATTTCAGATAGACTTGTGGAGAAACTAGCCATCTACATACCAGTATGATATGAAAAACTAGCATGGTGGTATCTGTTTAGCATTATCTGATCACAGCTTCTTTAATCTGAAGATTATGCAAAAAAAAGAGGTGAATTCCACCCCAAAACAGACATGGATCAGTGAGTTTTAATAATCAGCCAAAAGGCAGAAGAGAGGCGGGGCAACATTAATAAAAATGCCCAGCGTTTTTATACAACATGCCATACACATATTAATTATCTGAACAAAAGTATAGGCTAGTGTACACGGTACTGCATTAGGGTGTTCTGGTTTGGGCCCCTCACTACAAAAAAAAGAGTGCTGGAGCATGCCCAGAGAAGGGCAATGAAGCTGGTGAAGGGTCGGGAGCACAAGTCTTATGAGGGGCAGCTGAGGGAACTGGGGTGGTTTATTCTGGAGAGGAGGAGGCTCAGGCTGGAACCTTATCACTCCCTACAATTGCCTGGAGGGAGGCTGTAGGCAGGCAGGGGTCGGTCTCTTACCCCAAGTAACAAGCGACAGGACAAGAGGCAATGGCTTCAGGTTGTGCCAGGGGAGGTTTAGATTGGATATTATGAAAATTTTCTTCACTGAAAGGGTGTTTTGCACATTTGAAGCACTGGCACAGGCCACCTAGGGATGTGGTGGAATCACCATCCCTGGAGGTGTTCAAAAAACATGTAGATGTGGTGCTTATGGACATGGTTTGGTGATGGACTTGGCAGTCCTGGGTTAGCGGCTGGACTTGATGATCTCAAAGGTCTTTCCTACCTAAATGGTTCTGTGATTAAATTTCAACACATCTGAAGATCTTCATATACAGAAGAACAAAGCAGCATAATGGATGCCTGAAAACAGAAAGCTGAAAGTTCAAGTGTATGATGCATCTCAGCCCTTATCATTTTATCCAAAAGACTTAAGCTCATGCTTCATACACCCGTGTTCTGAGGACAGTCCTGCAGAAAGTGGAAACAAAGACATTGATAGAAAAGAATGCTCAGAGGAAAGGACAGTTATCTTCTATTGCTGTCTTAGAAAGCATGCCTTTTTTTCTTTAAGGAAAGAAACCATTTAAATACAAACAGCTATATTAATGCAAAATTCAGCTCAGACTTTACACAAAATCCAGTAACCCAAATCAAGATTTACTGCTACCATATATGTTATTCAGTTGCATACTACATTAAATGAAGTTGTATGTAGAAATGCACTAGGTACTTTAAAAACACAACTTAAAGAGCAGAGTTTGATCTGGAAATAAACACTAGTTTGACCCCCATTGCCCCACCAATAAATACAGAAATGCAACAGATATTTTTTTTTGTACACTCCTAGCTTAGAAATACATTACTTACCACAGTGTCAATAAGTGTAGGTGCTGACTGCCCAAGTGCTTGGTAGTGTATGCGAACAAGATTAGAGGTTTCTGAAGGTCTCCACAGCTGCTGCCCAGTTGCATTAGGAAGTAGGTACTTGCCTGTCAAGTTAAGAAAGACTGTGTTAAAATACTAGATGCTGCAGGTGAGGCAAGGCAATGGACTGAGTTTACTGTAAGATAACACTCTTTAACATTCAAAAACATTTGGTTTTTTCACTATAGCCCTGACCAGAGGGGATTCCACTAAAACAGAATTCCTGCTATTCACTTGCTAGTCCTTCACATCACCCTTCCACAAGCTACACTTCACTTAGGCAAATTCATTCTTTCCGCATTCAATTTCAATATACAACTGTACTTCTTTCCTACCTAGAAACACAATGCAACAACAGATAGAAACATCCAGAATGGTGAGTCTGAACCAAAGAAACTTAAATTCTGAAGACCAGCTAAAAATAATTTTAAAAATAATTTAAAAATAAAAAAAAAAAATATTCTACTATATACTCCTTGAAGAATAAGGTTCCAAGCCTGAGGTACAAGACCAGGTTTGTTGGAATAAGGCACTTACTACGTAGATAACAATTACACCACCCTGTGAGTGGGGACTACTCTGTTTCTATTCCAAAATTCCTTATAATCTACCTAGTAGTAATCACTCAATTCCCAAGAAAGTATCTGTACTCAGTGACCCAGGTAAGAGGAAATCCCTGAGGCACAGACCAGCCAAACCGCAGGAGCACTGGCATCAGGCTCTGAGGGAGCAGCTGGCAGACCCCTCCTCGGTGGTTGCATGCTGACCACCTAGCAGCATCACTTCATTGTGGCCAGACCAGCTCGGGCCCAGTGCCAGAGAAGGTCAGATCCCCAGCCAAAGCTCTGCCACTCAGTCTGGAACATGTCCCCACAGGTACTAGTTAGGTAGAAAGCACCTCTGGCTCAGGAAGCCCCTGAGCTGTAAACCAGCAGTAGGGAGAATACTCAGGTAACTAAAAGGACAAGTATGTAGTGATACTGTTCTTGCTTACTGTCAGCCACTGTCAAGGAACAGAACAAGAGGCTATATACTGCTCGTATCACATACGTACACCTTCAGTTTGCGACAATAACACTACTAAAGCAACTGACTTATCTTAGAAGACAAGCTGATGCAAAGTGACAATTGAAAAGATTATTATTTTTTAAATCAAATCTAGGTTCAAAACCACAATGAACAGTTCAAATGAAAACCACCTTCAAATGAAACATTCTAAACTTCTGTTTCCTGAAATTACTAATTCCCATCTCATTAATCTTGTCACCTCAGAGAACTACAGAGTGGGTATGTGTATGACCATTGACATGGGATTTGCCATGAAATCAAAGGCCTCAGCTTCATAACTTTATTTTTAACAGCAGATCCACTGGTCTCTGTAAACTGACTGTCTTAGAGAGTTGCCAAGAAGCAGCACAGGACAGTCTTTTTAATGCTTCCCAATTAATCTTCAAGATGTGCTACTGTTCTTTATTACACTGGTAAAGCAGAATCCACAGACATTTTTCACCCAATTTCCTAACAGCTTGCCCAAGACTAGAAGAAAATGTGTAACAAAGCTGTGGTTTCTTGCCCAATTATCCAGGATAACATTTTCCAGAACTGGAAAGACTGAATTAATTTACCATCTGCTCTCTTTGCCTGTTTATATCAAATTCTGGTTAACTTTTTACGTAGTCTCTCACCATCCTCAACTACAAGGATGCTATAAAAGCTTAAGGCATTGATTCCAACATCCACATGTCTGATATTCCATTGAAGTCAATCCTGGAATACACCAGTGACTTATGCAGTCAATTACAGCTTATATCTATCACCTCAAAAGGTTAATTCCTTCTCATCCAGGCACGAGAAAGAGAATTGAAAAGTGAGTGGGGAAAAAAAAAGCTATATATACCTCGCGCTTAAACAGGTATGTTTTATTTCTTTAATGCTTTCCACATCAAAAGAGGTCTGCATTTCCTTTACTTGCTTTTTGACTCTACTCCTTCAAGTCAATGGTAAGATGAGGTTCTCTGGGTGAAACCACATATTTCCTCATGCTGGCTCCCCTCATTACAAAAAACTCTCCAGCTAGAATGCACCCTACAAACACTGTAATGAAACTCTGCAAGAAGGCTCCTAAAATTCCAGCAAAGTCAAGCCAGCTCCAAATATTGTATCACTCTTGGTAACACCAGTAAAATGCTTTGGCAACACCTGTTTTGTCAAGTAGGCATATATTACACAAGTCACTCAGAAACTCTGTATTACCCCACCCTAGAAGCCACAGGAAAACTACATTAAACAATTTGCAAGTTGATCACTGTTAGCATACTCTTAGTGCATTTTATCATCATAGGAATCAATACTTGAAAACAATAGAGTTGTCATCTGATCTTTAGGAAAAAAAAAGAATGCAAGTAAGAAAAAGGCCTTGTTTATTAAAGCTTGTTCTAAAACTGCGGAAGAGCATCACCCTTTGGTTAACCAATGCACTTCCTAGTCAGGGTTTGAAAATAGTCTCAAAATCCATTGTCAGACTTTAGGCTTTTCCCAGAGTACACTGATTCTCATTTCAGATAAACCCTCTGAGCGTCCCATGGGAAAAAAACAAAATGGAAGGCCATCATTTGTATTTTGTCCATAAATTAATCTGGTTTTGTTTAGGTTTGGATCCCAAGCCAGAAAGGTTTATTATTAATGTTTGTCCTTACTTTTTGCTTTAAATGTGAGCCAGACCCAAAATATGGCAAACCAATATTGTGATTCCTACTCATGTCAGTCACCCAGCAGAGCACAGCACTCTGAGGTACCTTACCATGGGCAGGGCTATGCTGACACAGAACATCTCCAATGGACACCGTTATTCTTTGTCCTTTACAGGCATCTCTGTTTTACTCAGTTTTTATCTTGCTCAAATGTCTGAAAGAAAGTCTAAGATATTTTAGTACAGAGGCAAGATGGGAGGCAAACCTACTCTTTACAACAAGAAGATCTTACACTAAGCCTTTCCTTCAACTGTAAGATTTTGCCTGACTGACAAGAAACCAGAGTACATTAACTCAGCATCACAGGGCCAGTGTCTGCACTGTAAGAATTCACTTAATACTCCATTATTTCATGATTAACCTCTAGAAATATTTAAAATAACTTTGGATAGCCTGTGGAGTACCTAATTAGGCAGTCAACACTAGCAAAACTGCCAATGAAAATGTAAGCTGGAATGACCTGTCCTCCCATCCTTACCCCAAACAGGAGCCTTGAGGGCACTGTAGATTTCACAACATACTGAAATCAAGGTAAGCGTAGCACACTGTCTGCAAATTCCAGTTCTTATCATAGTGCATCCACACGTGCTTTTAAACACAAAAATAGCATATAATAAACACGCTTTCTATAGAAGCAGAAAAAGCCATGGCTTATACAAAAAGATGGTAACAGATAAATCTCTTATCTGGGAATACCATTAACCTTTATGCAGAGAGATATTACCAGGAGATAAGCAGTTACCAACAAGAACACCAACTGCAACAAAATATCTTTAAATAACAGCTGTACTTTCAATCCTGTGCTGCTTAAAATAAGAAAAGTTGGATATACTTTACAGGAATGAAATGAGGTTTTTATATTTCCAAAGGCAAATGGAACATCAACATTTCTTACAGAAAAAAAAAAAAAATATCTGCCAACTCAGTCCACTTTCTTTGAGGGATTACAGTGCCACTATGTTGAACCACCATTTAACAAAACAGTCCCTCACCACTAGTTGGTCAGCAACTCTCCCTGGATTCCTCCCTTAAAAAAAAAAAAAAGAAAAAAACCCCCCTCAGACTATCCACTCCTTTTTCTTGCTGCTGCAGTACTCCCACATTTTCTCCTGTTACAGTTTCACTCATTATTGCATGTATTTTCCCCCTTTCACATTTTCTTTAAGAACCCCTTGAGTTTACACATAACCACACTTTTCACATAACAGTTTGGTTGGGAAGGAACCTTAGAAATGACCTAGTTCCAGCCCCCTGCCATGGGCAGACACACCTTCCACTAGACCAGGTTGCTCAAAACTCACATCCAGCCTGGCCTTGGTTTAAGCACTGGTATTACACATAAAGCTTAAGCTGAAATGCGTTATTACTTTTTACACTGCATTCATTTCTGCCTCCAAGTTTAATGCTGCAAGCAACTACCCTCCTTTTTGAGTGAACTGACTCATTGGGGGACAGAGAAGAAGAATTCACCTCAACTCCACCTGATCCCTTCCATCTTAATTTGGCATTTTTGGCCCACATACAGCACATAAATACTGCCAGTGTCCAGGCCAATCTCCATCTAACAACAGACCATTGCCACACCAGTAGTAATTTTCTTATTACTTTCATCAGCTACTGATGCAGACAAGTCAACTACTGATACACGTCCCCTGCTGCTGTCCCATTCGATCCTAAGATGGCCTCTGAGCGCCTCCCATGCCTTCCACAGTGGCTTTGCTGGCACCTCTGCTACCCTTCCTGCGCCTGAAACTATCAAGAGAGCCCAAAGTCACAACACTGTAACCAATGGCGTCTCCTCCCACACCTGAATGCAGCCCTCATTAGTCCAGCACATTTATCAAAACACATGTCAATGAAAGGTGTCTTAAGTTGATTACATAATGGCAATAACTTAATACTCATTGGTAGACACAGGGAATACAACCCTGGAGTTCACCGTTATCTCCCTCTGCCTCTCACACGCCCAACTTCCTTTTATAACGGGCATCTGTAGAAAGCCCTAATGGAATCTTTGTTACTTACTTCCGTCATCCAGCATGCACATATTTGTTGTATGCCTTACTGCGTAAGGCCAAAAGAGACTAAAAAACCACACATGCTTCCTCAAAGATCAGTCTCAGAAGATGGGCTTTGCTTTACCTTAATTAGAAAAATCTTCCCTACAGCTAAAGTAGTCTTCTTCCCCTCTCCCTCTCACATCCATACCACAGTGGGATGGCTGAGAATTACTAAATGAGCTTAAACTTCATACCTATACATCTTCCACCTTCAGTTATAATTTAGAAATTACTTGTCTCAAATCTTCAGCAGTCTCATGTCCAAAAAGTACATTAAACTGGACTATGTTTAAGTGATGATGAGAAAGCTGTATTGCTCCTTCTGATATGTAATTTTGCAAAAAGAAGAATCCTGCACACCGAAAGCTCAGAGATAGCTCTTACTTGCAACTCTAAATATTGGCAGACTTGCAACAACCAGGTTATGCATAGCATACACATGCTCTAACTTTAAGAACATCAGAAAATTCACCATTGCTCACTTCAACCACGATGCGAACAGCTACTTCAGCCTGCTGCCAGTATTCTTGGCTGCCAGCTCTCTACCACCTTAACATTTATCTTTTTGCTACCTGCTTCAAAGAAATTATGATAAGATATGACATAACTATCTTCCACTGCACTGTGAAGAAAATGCCCAACAACCCTATTAGGAATGACAAGTGTGAAGTGATGTGCCAACACACTGCTTTCTCTATAGTCCCTACCTACTACGATCCCTATTTTTGCCTCATATATACCTTCCTAGGCCACATGATTGAAGAAATTATTTGTAACTATATGTTTACAGTATTTTTTCAAAAGACGAAGTTTCCCAATAGAACAGCTTGCCCTCATTTTCACAGGAAAATATCTATAGACTTTTCCATTCAAGTCCTCAACCTTCAACCTAAGGACTAAGCATAAGAAGTACTTTCCCCTCTTCTCAAGCGTTTCTCAAGCTGTACATTCAACTGATGTTAAAGCATATGTCTTGGAGCAAGCAGGTGCAATTTCCCTCCACATGTGGTCAGACCACTGGCTTCACAACATCCATTCAACAGAGTCCACCAGTGAAAGAGGAAGATGTAAGCCTCTAGGAGTACAGATAATGTAGTCTTGATGTGCAATTATAATGTATTTATAAACACAGCACAGAGACAGTTTTGCACTAACAAGCTGAGTTACTAGCAACAACAGGACTGCAGCCTCACAGAGCTCTAATTTAGGTATTCAGCTGATTAAACTCAAGCATTTAACTAAGTCCAGGCAAGTTCTTTCATGTGTGCTTCTCCAGGTACTTTGCTGAATATACTTCAGCCAGCTAATTCAACAGCTCTTGCGGTATTTTTTAAGGAGCTACAATGCAAACTTCAGAAATTTAATATGCATGTTCACTTTCTCCACATTTTATTTTTCTACTATTCAAGATGACTTATCAACTTTCAAGCTGCTCTTATAAGTATCCCAGAGAAGTTTAAACTCTACTTCTCCACCCCTCAAAACAGCCAACTTGCAAATGCATCTGCTAAGCGGGCACTCTACTGCTACAGTTTACTTTGATCTCAACACCAACTTCACATGTTCCGATGACATTAATTATAAGCAAAATTAAGCAGCAATCAAGGAGTTAAAGGTAAAATAATGAGACAGGAATACAGTATCTTCTGTTCTCAAGGTACACTATTACATGATGCAGAGTTCAGACATGAAAGAATATGGAAATTATCTTGCTAGGCACACAGGGAAGTAAAAACGCAACTCTGCAGGCTGATTGAAGCCTTAGACCAGGGGTCCTCAAACTATGTCCCACAGGCCGGCTACGGCCCCCCAGGGTCCTCAATCCAGCCCCCAGTATTTACAGGACCCACCCGCCCTCCCCTGCCGGGGGTTGGGGGGGAAACCAAGCAGCCGCAGATGACTGCCTGCCACTGCAGCCGCGCGCCGGCCCCCTGGTTAAACAGTTTGAGGACGCCTGCCTTAGATGATGAAGGTAACTGACAGTGACAAACATAAGCTAGTGTCATCTCAACCACCAGTGCACCAAGAACCATTTAGAAATGTGTATTTCACAGCACAATATATTTACTTCATCTGTAAAAGACAGCTTTATACTGCATGCTTGGGAAAAAACATTTTCTCAGGTGTGTAATTACAGAATAGCTTGCACCTATCTCTTTCCACTAATTCTGGATGAAGTTTAACATGTGGTACAGTGCTTTAAGGAAGCCTTTGAGGAAGGCAGTGAAAAGACTCCAGCACATGTTCTGGGTAGGCAATGCTACTGAATGAAGAGTGTTGTGCCTGTTGTCATGCACACCTGGCTGTTGAACCTTCTGTACCCAAGACAGAGGGGTGTTAGCGCTGGTGCTGGGCTGCCACCCTCTCTCCACTACTGTCGGGGAGAGCCCTCAGGCAGCTGCAGCTGAAAAAAAGACATTCTAAACTGAGTACATCCAGTCCTGTCATGCATCACAAACATGAAAGCAATTTTGAAACTCATTTCTGCTCTGATATCTGAGGGGAAGAAAACGCAGGAAGTAAAATTTCTACAAAAAGGCACATCTGAGAGCTTTGGCACTGGCAGCCATCCTTCCTCTGCATCCCACAGCACCCTGGCTTCTGGAGCCTGAGACAGGCCAATAAAGCCCACCAAGCTGTATCCCCAGACGCAGCCATGAAATCACAGGAGTTTTTATGAAATTGTACATGCATAATTAATAAGTCCCATAATTGGAAGTCAGTAAATTATTTTGACATTATACAGAGGAAATAGGGAACACTTCCCCTTATCTACACCAGCTGGACATCATTAATGATCTTTTTAAAATGTTGCCACTAAAATAGTGACATTACAGTTATGACAAGCATTGTACAGAATGGGAAGTTACCATTTCCAAAGAGGTTTCAAGATACAAGTCCCATGATTGTATGCCTAGCTCTCCTCATCCACCAAGCTGAATCAAGTATTTGACACTGTAAGGTTTCATGAGCTAATCTGCATTTTCAGCAATATTAATAAGAAAAAGATACACAGCATAATGTTTGTGAAAACCCTGGATTTCTACCACTGCCAGCTGGTCCCCTATATGACTTCCCTTCAAAGTCCTGCCAGCACATGCCAACCCAAGGATGAGAGAATAGCTTATTCTTCATGGCCCATAAAGCTGTTACCTTTCTGCCAGTTAGTGTTTGTAAAGCAATGAATCTCTGATGCAAAGAAAACAAAGAAACCCCAGATTCATTTCAAATCAACCACAGATTAGTTATAAGGGAACAGCAGTAACTGCCGAGTATATCTGGATGACTGATGACTCAGAGGTGGAAAGCTGATCAAAGCAGGAATATTAAAGAAAAAAATATACACATCCCAAGATTTCTTAGTTTTCAGCTCTTCACTAGATCATGAGGTAAATTCATTAATGTAAGTGCTTTCAAATCTTTGGATTAAAATTCTATAAAATTAAATCTGTATGTGTTATGTCACCAGTATTTCTGTAAGATCAATTTAAGGTTAGCAAGATAACAGCCGTACCACAATTAGAGACAATTAGCCCAGCAGGAAGCCTGTTTCCAGGCAGTTATTGATGAGATAACAGGAGGCAAGATAAGAAGTTGATGCTACAGGTAACAAAGTGTATTTTTTTTCCTTTATATCTCACTGCAGAGCTTATTGGTACAGCAGAGAGACAACTGAGCTAGCTGCAGCACTCTGCAGACTACAAAATCTTTCCAACAATATGCTCTCATACCTTTCAGAAGTAGAAAGGGAGACATCAATCTCCAAATGCTGCACCAGGGCAGCTGAGAAGACGGAACAGACCTGCACCGCACACTGCAGTACAGATGAGCAGCAATGAGACATGAAAGCAAGGCCAATTTGATTTGCTTGTCCAAGTGATTTGCCAGGTTAACCCCCTTTGCAGTAAGAGCTTATTTAATTTCTCAGCCTTTCACATTACTTTCCGCCATGAATTCTATTTAAGCATCTCTGAACACAGCAAACTAAAATCTGTAGACAATTTAAGCCAAAAACCCTCTGACTGTAGACAGTCCTTTGAAGTCTGTGGAGATCAAGAAAACCAGCCACCACAGAAAAGCAGCTTTTTAATTAAACATCTTTTCTCCTGATTAGAAACAAGTTTAAAGCCCCACTCTGTGCACTGTTAGGAATCCTTAAGAAGGCCATCTAAGGCTAGGGCGAGAAGCATTTAAATACATATTGTACACACCAAAGTCTATTGTCCCAAGAAGCACAGAGCTGACCTGACCTGACCGTGCTTTGCTTTCAGTCTGCCCAGCACTCCTCCAACACCCCTGCACACCCAGCGGGCACCAGCATCCTTATGAAGCAATGATCCTTTCCCTCTCTACTTGACTTTGGGCTACTAAACGAGTAGCTACAGCTCAGCTTTGTGACAGGACTTACTTCACAGCTGAACAAACTGTGCAACGACTGTGTTTACAGCACCTGTGGCAGAACTTTCAAAGCTCCAGTTTACTCCCCAGGTAAAGGATGTCGCAAGTGCTGTTACAGGAATGGGTGAACACAGGGAAGGGTAAGCTGGAGCAGGAAAGGAGTTATGATGCAAAGGCAGAGAAAGGCAAACGCTAATTACTGTGTAAGTGGTTTTGCTACCCAAAACTTTATAACCCTTTGGAAACATGACATTTTAAACTAAAAGAGGTACTGGTCATAAATTACTTTCAAATACTTTCACTCTGAAGCTGTTTTATCTCAGATGATGCTTATGTTTAGCAACCCCCGTTATGAAACACTATTTTTCATCCTTTCTTTCTATTAAGCAATACTATTAACACTTCACAACAAGCAGTATTAAAGTAGATTTGCTGGAGTAATAGCAGACTACATCCAATACAGTCGTTTTCCAAATTCAGCCTCTCTCCAGAAGTCGTCTTCCTCCCTCTCTTGGGGATGAAGATTAAGAGAAGCAATAATGTTGCAACAATTAGGCTGAAGTGACTTCTCCAAAATATAATAGCATTGTGTCTCCAGGAAGCAGTATTTTATTTCTTTTATTGGCTGAACTTTATTTAATATCAGTGCTTCCCTAACAATTTTCAACAGGAAGCAAAAGTAGATTTATTTGAAAAACATTGACTGAATTTTTCTCAACTCCTAAGAGCATTCTTTGTCACTGAAAACGTGTGGTTGCCAGATTGCATAAAACAAGGCAATTCAGGAAAAAAAAAAACAAACCTGGGTTCCAGTTTCCCTGAAGCTGTGTAGAATGTAAGTTTAGTTTCCATCTCACCTCTCCAAGTTTCCAAACCTTCCCTCCCTTGTGTTGATTTCCCACTGGAAAGAGCTTGCACATCATTCTCAATTTTTCTCAAATTCCTATACAAAGAATTTTGCAATTTACTTCAGCCAATTTAGAGTAGTAGGTTCTCAGTAACTGTAAACCTTCAGGTTTTTTAAGTCTCATTCAACATATTGCAATAATACAGATTTTATTTCTTCTCATTTGTCATGCATAACATTATTCCCTGTTGTAAAGTCCAATAAACTCATTTATTTGGGATCTATTCCCAGAGATAAAACCCCTATCTATTTACCTCTCCTAGTATTCAGCCCTGCAGGAGCTGAACTATTCTGTTTTATATAAACAAATTACATTTTTATTTTTGTTTTCTGTTATTAATACTACTTACACTTTATGGCTCAATAATGTTGTGGTTCTAACAGCAACACAAAAGAAAGTATCACAAAAAGTACAATTAACTTATTTTCTAACATTTAGATTGAGCAACAAGCATCAGCATAGGAATACTCTGCAGATTTGTAAGCTAGAAGTCATCTCTCAACTCCCACTCAATTTCCAGGAGTTTAGCAAAGGTAATATTTTTGAACAACAGGAGGTAGGGATTGTACCTTAAGCAACTTCAAAAATATCCTCATGAACTGTTTTTCAATGGACTGATCCCCACTAAGCGAGCATTTAAGTTTAGAGCATCAAAAGCAACAAAACAGAATTAAAAATAAAGGAAAACAGCAATCAGTGTAAAGTAATATTAAAGATCAAGTACTTTTCCAAATTACAGGTCTCCAAATATTTTTGCCCCCTCACGGGCCATGAGTATCTCTTCAGACACATGAAGACTCAAACTCAAATTAGGGAAGGGAGGTGTGAGCATAGAAGTAAACTGAAAACAAGGACTTACAGCTTATTCATTTTAACTGAAGGCCTTCTCATCCCCTCTTATTTTTTTAAGCGGTACTGTGATTCTTTTAGTTTCAAACCAGAACAGTGAGCCACTCCTAACAATTACAGAAACTTAAAAAACCCCACAAACTTAAGCATGTAAAAAATCATGTAAATCAAGTCCAAGGTAACAAGGTAACACTGAAATCATTAACTTCATGTTATTGAGCATTTGAAACAATTTCAGGAAATAGTTCTCTATCTGCAGTGCTTTCTTTAAAATGAATTTTATTTAAAAATCCCAAAAGAATACTAAGAACCTTCTGTCATCAGAATGACTTTGATTAATTTAATCAGTATCATGAAAGCTATTAAGATATTTAAACTATTTTAGGAGACCAAAGTCTCAGGGTATTCAGGTTCATTTAAAGTGCATTAGTAATAAAGCAGTTTAGCATCACTGCACACTTTATTCCCAAATCCTGACATGAAACCCTGCACAACATATTGCAAGCAGACAAAAAGCATATCCATTTCCCTTCATAAAGGCCTCAAGCAGTAATTCAAGCATAGAGATAAAGACCAGAGACTACAGCAGCAGTGCACATTTGCTTCATTTGTTTTCGATTAGACTGCCTTCTCCTATCTGGAGGGCTTACATGGAAAAGTTCCATTTTTAAAGACCACCACCCAATTTAAAAGTTAAACAAAACAAAAAAAAAAATCAAACCCCCACACCAACTCCTGCTGAAATAATATGTAGTGTGCTGGCAATTTTTAGTTTCAGTAAAACATCAGTTTGGTCTACACTTCAATTTTTTAGAGTAGTAACACTCCAGAGAAGCCAGAGCTCACCATTAGCAAAGCTGGTATTTCAGATTGCTTTAAAGCACTACTTTCATGAAAGCCCATGCAGACCACAAACACTCTTACGTTTCTGAAATCTTCATAATACAAATCTTGATAAAAATGAAGTCACAAGGGAAACTGTAAAACTTTCCCCCTGACACTAAACATCACAGCAACTGTTACGTGCTGATGTGACAGAGTTCCTTCTCATGAAGCATGAGACAATTTGTTAATTAGGTGAAAAAACAAAAAAATACTGCCACTCATAAGAAGCATTATGATTCTAAGCTACTGATTACAGACAAAGTGCAACAATGCAATAGTTTCTTGGAGCTTCTTCCAGCATAAGGACAGGGAAAGGGGTGGGAAGGAAGTCAGAAAAGTGAATACTTTAAAAGCACTTCCCAGACACTTGTGGCAGAGGAGTCACCTCTGTTCACCATGGCACCATTTTTCATCCCTAATCAAAAACATCTCTGAGCAATGTAGAGCATTGAGACACAGAAGACAGTCACAGCTCAAGTAAATGCCATTTCAACTTCCTCTAACCTGAATTTCACCTGTTTGATTTTGCTACCAATCAACATCACTTGAACAGATAAAATAAGATGTTGAGTCTCAAATTTATCCCTTCCACAAAAGTCTCTGAACCCTATTATCCCTCTCACCAAGTACTTAATACCCTGTTCTTCACAACAAATTCTTCAAACCGTTAGAAACAGTGCACTTCAGGAACATATTTAATTGCCAAATTCTAGTTAACTTAAAAATTATTTTTCTTGAAATACACAAAGCAAGTGCCAGTTAACCTGTCATTGGGACAGGTTTTCACATTCCTTTCATTCCACACTCAGGAATCACCACTCTTTGGTGAGCACCCAGCCACACTCCTCCCAGGATACAATCATAGTTTCAGCATCAGACACTATCAGGACAGGAAAGGCCTGGGGCCCTCCTCAAGCATCCTGCTGCTTCTGCATGGCTCCACAGAGAAGTTGCAGCCCACAGCCAGTGGCTAGCTAGTAATGGCCCTCCACCACTGTGAGGACTCCAGATAAATGAGGCCAAACTGCTTTTTTTTTTTAATGAAATTAAGTCTAAAGGGACCATCTGTGCAGTTTAGCTCCCTAAGGAAACAAGATGTATGTGATCACGTGGACGAACAAACGCATGCAAGCATGTCTCACACAACCTTTAAGCCACCAAACTAAGTCAGCAAGGTAAATGCCATATTCCTGAAAACTTCAAGAAGTGTGTCATCTTCAGGTTGTCCATAGCCACCTATCAGCACCCCATCAAGACAGAGCCTCAAACGTGAGCTCACTCAACTGACAATTGGGGAGCCCACATGGAAGACACTTTATGGAAACTCCGGGTGGAACTCACACCTTGCCCAAAGAGTTCAGCCACAAGGCAAATGCCAGGGGCAAGGTATCATCAGCTCCACAGCTGCTACACCTCCAGGTGACATTACAAACACCCCAAACTCACCAGTCAAAGCTCCTCCAAGGCTTCCTCTTCTGAACTGTCTGCCATCTTCACTCAACTGCCTCTTAAACTTAGGGACATAAATGACTTCAGGACTGCTGCATTTTCGAGAAGACATAGGCTGGGGGAATAGGTAACCAAGCTGCAAAGAAACAGAGTTTAAAAAATAAAATAAATATGTATATATAGTTTATATGCTTACCTTCACTGAAAAAAACCCAAAACCTAACTTACCTTTACATAAAGCTTATGACAGCATGGGGCAGGGAAGAGGGGGAAGTGTTTACAAAGATTTTAAGGTAATTAAATTACTAAATGAAACAAAAAATTTCACAAGTGCCAGATTTGTGGCTGGCTGTGTAAGAAAGCCACCTTCCTCTAGTACAGCTCATACCACCTCCAACCACACTCTCACACAAGGAGTATTTTCGCAGTGGTCCTGTCTCAAAGTATGCGGGATCAGACTTCAGCTTATTTAACCTTCCATAAAGTAGTCTTTTTGCAGCTGTGAGCGATCTGACTTTGCAACCCATGAGATACCTGCTCTTGCCAACATCTTTCCTTACCAATTTCTCCCTGCCTTCACGTGAGCTGTCACTAGATGGCACTGTACCATCAACAAAATGCAATCCACTGCCCAGTGTAGGGAAACGCTGACAAATGGATTTATCAACCCCAGTACAAAAAGAAATAATTTATACTGTTCATAAAACAGGCATTCATTTACACTGACTTTGAAATAAGCATAAATACAGATCCTCAAATTCTGTTGCTGTCACTATTCCTACACAAGATGTTAACCCTCTGGTTTTGACAATACATTTGGTATCTCTGTATTTGATAAAATTCACCAAAAAAAAAAAAAAAAAGAAACCAAAAGAAAAAATAATTGAGCAAATACAGACAAAGAAAGAAAAAGCAGGGATGCAAGTAAGCAAAGCAGAAAATTTTACAAGCATCCTTCACCTTAAACTTAAAAGTCAGGTGGTGTCACTATTTTACAAAGCACTCAAACGTTATTCTGTAGCATTTAAACCCTGATTCTCAACACCCTTATTTTAGGAAACCAAGTACAAAGTCTTTTAAGATTTCTGCAGTTCATGTACTGAGACTTATCAGCCAAAAAGTCTATGTATCACCTGCATACCTGACTGCTTCATCCTCTCTGTCCACTCGAAGGGAAGGAGTCACCATAGTCACCAATGAAGATGCACAGTGAAGCCCATTTTTGCTTACCGCTAATCCCACAGCAAAGTACTGTATTCCCTACAAAGTATTTCAAATCCCGTGTTTAGAGTTTCTTTTGAATTTAGTATTTCAGGTAAGTTAGTGGTTTGGGCTTCGGTTTTGTTTGGGGTTTTTTTATCAAATCTGCAGCTTATTTGAATCATTTGCAGATACACATTTCTAAAGCATCAAGGAACATGTTCGTTTCTGAATCTGCTTCTTCGGGATATTAGGACTCATTCATGTTCATGACAGACACTGAACTAACTTATGAACTCACAGTCCATGCCTTCAGCAATTTCCTAAACTGGAAGGCTTGGGGTCACAAAGACTATTTAATTAACCATTGTTACTATTTACCTTTCACAAACCCCTGTATATCACAAATATTTCTATTTCCAAGTGCTAAGATAGCTCACAAGCTGAATTTACAAATCAGTTAAAAAGGGAATGACTGACAACAGCTGGCTTCTAAGGAACATTATTTTGGGACTCTCACATGTCTGTAAGCTAATACTGATGACTGACGGACAGCAATGACTGCTCAAGGCTGCACTCAAGAATGACTCTGGTTTAGGTGAGTTATTGGCAAAAATTCATGTACTTTCTTAAAACGCACTTCAAAGTAATCAACCACATTTGAAAACTTTTTCCTGGCATAAGGTTCATAAAAAGCTTTCAACAACAAGAAGGGGAAAAAAAAGAAAAAATATTCAACAAATGCATTAAGCTCCCTGAACACTGTCACTTAAGTTACAAAACAGAATTACTGCATTCCACCTTGCCACCTTTTCCTCATATAATCAGTTATGCTTCACAGCTGCTAAAGTCACTCCCACAATAAACACACTTGGGCATTCTGTGACATGCAGTCTGATCACAAAATCCAGAATTCCAATTAAGTTGTGCCCCTTTTCCACAGCTTTCAGGGTTTCAGAAGAAACTTTAAGATGGAGCTATAGCACAGCGCAGCACAGTACCATCGAGGTCCTCAATTCATATCTAAGATGTTTTTCCAATGTCCCAGCTATCAGCTTCAGAAAGTATGATGCTTAAAAGCTAAGACAGTTTGAACATCAACCCCCATTAGCTTATCATTTTAACAGCCATGCCCTGACAGCACTCTCTTGCAATGGTACCTCCTTGCTGCTAGGTGACTCTGCCCCAACTACAATTTGATACAATTCCAGCACCAACTTCAGGCACGCAAGTTCTCAACAATACAAGCTTCTTCAAGGATTTCACAGAAACGGAGAAGACAGACCCATGCAGTCAGGGACTGGGTCTCAGCCACGGGACAGAAGCTACCAGCCAGGAGGATGACATTGTGACCCCATGTGAAATGGCCATGCCTGAGGTCCTACATGTGCAGGTTCTTGGGAAACAGGACTGGGGAGGAAAGAAAGGGAATGGAAAGGGGAGAGACATTCTTCCCACCAACACTTTTCAACATGATGTCCTTAGCTTGAAACTCAATATGCAATTCTCTGACATGAGAAACAGGAGAATGAAAGGCAATTTCTGAAGTTTTGCATTTTTAAACACAAAAAGGTGAAATTCAGATTCTGTTGAAGAAGAACATGATTCTATTACTTGGAGACAACAAAAAAGGCATTCTTGCATACGCCTAAAGACCAAAATATCACAACAATATTAGGTTTCACTAAATGTTTCTTGGGGGCAGAAGTTCTATTTAATATGGGAACAGTCAAATTCAATATAGTAGACAACACACAGATCTGTCGGCTGTGTTTCAGCTGGATTTAGACAACCACATCTCATCACCTGAAGGAACTATACCAAAATACATTATATCATCTAGCAATGCAAAGAAACAATATGGAAATAGGAGATTTAACATTTTCATATTGATGGCCAGCTCCTTTGATATGTGTATCATATCAACAAAGCATTTCTGGAAGCTATCCAAAGGCTTACTTTTGCTTCCAAAGGGCAAAATAACATCTGCAGTACATACAGTGTGTATTTGAAAGCCGTCTGTACATTGTAACTGCTGTTGTAGTAGACTAAGTCGACAAGGATATACCCTGTTAACAGCCTTAACATAACAACTCGGGATGCTGGGGAAATACGAGGGAAATGGACTGCAGAAAGCAGTCAGGCTTGCAAGCTCCTCTTGAATAAACTCTTGTGCTGCTCTCAAATAATGAACAGCTAGATGACCCAGAGGGTCTTTCTAGTCCCCATTCAGGCCTTACACTTCAAGCACTATGCAGTTGATGAAAAGCCTTTGTGTCCTCAACAGAGCAGCCTTCCCCTCCTGCCAGGCTCAGTATTCAAGTCCAAGTAAGTGAAACCAATAGAGAACATTTTATTAGGTCCTATTCCTTGGAATACACAGCTGATTCTGAAGAGGTAAAACATGGCACATATTCAAGTAACACAGTGGTTAATTCAGCCAAAATGACACTACAATCATTCAATAAGAAGTTTATGACAAGTTTAAATAAGTAATAGCAAGACCTATTCAATCTTGTTAATGGTTATTTGAAAAACCTCCTGGAAACCCAAATGCTATGAAAGTTCAGGTGGTATGTCGTATTGGGTACAGACTGGACACTGCTGTCCACAAGACAACATCAAAGCAGTATCTTTAGGAATGAGGGTTGTTGAAACTCTACCAGAGATATTTTAAATAATTTTACTCAAGCTGTTTCTACTCAGCACATCAAACAGTTTTGCCCAGCCACAGTCATCACTAATGATATTTATTCCATGCTTACCGGCTATATGGACATGTGTTGATGTTGGATTATATACAAGCACAACAGAAGAACCAGGGTTCAGTTGGTTGGGTTTTTGCTTTGTTGTTTTTTTGGTTTGGGGTTTTTTTTTTAATATATTTTTATTTTATGGTGAAACTTGCTTGACAACAAGGTTTAAAAAATACAATAGCTGTATACCTGCAGACACTTTCCAACAGACATTCACGTTATACTTTGAGGTTTTGGCTATCACATGCTCTGTCCATGGTCTTATTACTGTACTTGGGCTGCAAACATACACTTCTCTCCACACCCTTTTTAAAGAAACGTTAGTGACTTAAGGAGCACTGGGATAACAGAGGGCAGTCTTCCCCATTGCCTATGGCATTGCAGAGCAGGGCAATGAAAGATTTTGAGAAGTTACTTCAGAAAGGCGCTACTTCAAAGACGCGTAACAGCTAAGACAAAGCATATGAAAACTAGTACATTTGATTGCCCAGTATCTATAGTACAGAGGGAATTAAGATAGCCCTAAAGTGTATATGGCTACTTAGAGATGGATTTTTAATCAGTACACATCTCTCTACCAGTATCTGCTGTTAATATTCACAATGCACAGATAGTTAACTTATCTAAAAACACTTCCTCCCCGAACACCAAATACTGAATAATTCCTTTCCGACAAAGGCAGTTTGAAAGATGGAAAACACACAGCAAACTCCAAGCTATGCAGAAGGTACTGTTCTACAAAACTCATTTTTTCCAAACCATTTTTCCATAAATTTCATTTTAAAATCTGCCTATTTATGTTGCAGGTATGATGAATTTCTACAGAAGCACTGTAAAATTTAGGGCAACACCTTCCACAAATCCCTGTTCCCCCCCACTCACTCCTCTGAACCTCACCAAAAAGAACAGACAGTATCATTAGAGGAGAATGGTTTAAAAATTACATAGAACAGAATCACCAAAATATCCTACTGTAGACCTCTACATATAGATTTAAAGATCCTACAGGAATATGGATGGGATTTGAGTGCCAGTCTCCTGTTACACAGGAATTCCCTCCAGGGAACCAGGACTGAATCAATTTGCCCTCAATTTCCCCATTTTTTGTCAGAACACCAACTTTTGCAGGATCCTGCTTGAGGGCGCAATACAAGCAATCTGGGGATACACAGGAGTCCCCATGAACCTGCATCAAACCCAACAGCTGAACAAGACTATTAGCAGTTCCAATTAAATCAGCTGATGGTTGCAGTACTATACGTTCCCTTTGTCCACAAGCAGTATTAACCCACCTCAGTTTTGACAAAGGTTTAGAGAACTATGCAACTCTTCTGTATTCACAGCTCTTAGAGCAGCCTCTGCTTTGCAAAATAGAGAATCACAAATAACCTAATTCCACACAGAGATACAAGGAAAAACTTCTCCAAAAACTACCACCACTTCCAAGAAGCCAAGGATAATAAAGGCAAAGAATGGATACGGAGGAATTCACACCAGGCCATACAGATTTCACTGGACCAGGAAAGATGCTGTTTCTTGCCCCGCTTATCACACTTCCTCAGAAGCAAAGAATTTTTCTTCACCACCACCTGCCCTAAATCAAATAGGAAGAGGACTATTCATCCCACTTTTCTTAAATTCAGCACTGTCTTTCCACGCCCCCCTCCACAGGAAGGATCTCCCTCACTTTGGGCTGAGCAACCTCCCTAATTCTCCAGTTGAATGGCATCTGCCATTCCTGTTCTAGACTTCAAGCCTTGGACTATGTCATTTCCTTCCATGACCTCCAGTTTCCTCATTAGGACAGTGACACCAGCTTGTCAGCTGCTACACAGGCAGAAAGTAAGTCAGGTCCTAGGATCCCTGTTGAAGGAAAAGGCTAAGAGGCAGAAAAGGTCTTGTTTACAGTCAGATTATTATTTGTGAATCATTCATACAGCAACTCTCTATTTATATAAGAACACAACCTGCAGCTAACACTGCAAACATGTCCTTACCAAGGTAGAGAACAAATGCATTGTGAAGCTCTGCTGCTTAAAGCATCACTTCTAACCCATTTATTTATTATCATCCTACATACACAGATAAACACAACACTTAAACCTAAAGCGACCACTCAAAATTGTATAGTTTATTATGCCAGATATATCCCACTGTACAGTTAAAATCAGCGAAAAAAGTTCATGATGCTTTTCTGTAGCATGTTCTTAACTATCATATCCTAGGTAGTACAGATATATTTTCAGATTCTGCTATGGATCAATAGATATATCCAGATTGTTTTGCTACCCACTTCACACCCATTCTAGAAATGCAAATTTGCCTTTAAAACAGTTGACTTTTTCTTGAAAACAAACCTGACCTCTGGTCATTTAAAAAAAAAACAAATAAGTACAGCTCAGAGGAATAGGAAGAATCAGCTATAGCTACCTTAAAAAAATCAACTTGCTTCCAACGCTTTTTCACAAACATATTTACACATGATTGCATAGAATGTGAAGCTCAGCCTTCACAGTATTCTACAAGGTCAAGAAATGGCCTATAAATATGCATGCACACTGCTGTCTGAGCCAATTATTACTCTACCTTGGTTAAGATGGAACAGTTTTGTTACAATATGATCAAGTCTTTCAGTTCTTGAAAGCCTCCTGTGTGTCAGCTCCATACACACAGATGGACAGACTGCTCCCTTTCCAGGGAACAAAGGAAGCAACAGTATTTGTACTGAAGACACTGCTTTCAAAACTCAGCCTGCCCTAAGTCTCCTTGAATTTAGTCACCCAGCCTTAATGAACATTAAGAAAAAGATTAACAAATAGCAGGTTCTGCAGATCTCTTGTAAGACCCTACAACAAGAGCCAAAAACTAAAAAATCATTCTAATTAAACAGATACAGATACAGCTCAACTCATGGTTAAAGGGCATCACATAGGGTAGTTCACTAGCACCGAGACTTTCTTTTTAATCTCACAGTCATACAGGTATCTTCTCAGGAACACATATGATGTACAAAAGCCTTTGCTTCTGACAACAAAGAAAAAAAAAAAAAAAACACACAAAAAACCCAACACAAAAAAACCCCAAACAAACAAAAAACCCCTCTTCATTTCCAACCTAGGGAAAACTGCAAACACTCTTTGAAAGCGAGACGTCAAAGCACCACACACAAACTATTCGCCAGGCTGAAGCTGCAGCAGCTCAATAGGTCAGCCCTACTAGGAAGGGCGCAGAGGGACTGGACTAATCACAGTGGATTTTGTAAAGAAGCTCAATAATGTAATCCCAAACAGCCTGAAAACAGACAGCAGCGTTCAAGGGGTCGGTCCAACCCACACAGCTAAATGTACTGTCTAGAAGGAATCCCCCTCTCTGCAGCGGTACAGCTATTCTGAGCACTGCCTGCACATCAGGATGTGCGCTCATGTTTCACCTTCGCTTCCAGTTTTAAAAGCAATCTGACAGAAGAGGGTAAAAAAAGAAAACCCAACCTTCACTGCCCAGATGTGCAACGGTGCATGCCACCACCATACAGCAGGAAGGAGACTCCCTTCCTGTCCCCATCCTGCTGGCCATCTTGTCAGGAAAAGCGTTCTGTAGTGTTGAAATTTGCAAAAGACCAGTGAGTAGCTGGGAGGCAGCAAGAGAAAGCCGGCAGAAAATTGCTCAAACACCCCCACTTCATTCAGAGAGGAAACCATGCACACAACCCAAGTTCCAACTCTGGTGGGCAGCTGCCAGGGTCTGGGAAACATCGTTTCTGGGCCAAAGATACAACAAATGGAAACTTGCATGCTTGCCGAATTAAAGAAGGAAAACACGCATACACACGTCATCTCAGGACAAGACACTGCAGGTTTAAGGTGTAGCATCAGCACAAACCCTTCAGCGGTCCTGCCCCTTCCAGCAGGTCCATAGACACTGTGAAGCAGCAGTGACTGACTCCTGCGGTGTCGCCTTGCAGACAACTTTGCAGGGCATGGCAGAATTGCAAAAAACACATCTTCCTAACACAAAGCACACCGTTCAGGGAGGTTTGTTCTGTTTTCACTGATTTATCTGCTCCTAAGAAGTGGAAGAGAACAACCAAGTTTTCAGCTGAAACACTAGGAACCGAATGTCAACCAGTTTAAATAAAAGTTACCAATACTATGCATGACTAAAAAAGTAACATGACCCAAAGCAGGATTTTCTTATTTTCCCTTGCATAAAGCCTCTTTTTCAGCAGACTTTTGATCTTTAATATTCTATGGATGTATTAATTTTCTTACTATCATATACAAAGCTATTAGTAGCATTAGCAATGCAATGCACTATGCTCTGCTGTAGAGAAAAACATCAAACTAGCCACACTGACTATTTCTTTCAAGTTCTCAGCAAAAGCAGAAATTAGCTGTGGAAAAGATCTTTGATATTTCTAGACACCACAGGCAGAATTTTCATCCTTAATTATTTTAATGATCCTTTTTACAGCACAGGAGAGCCACGACAAATACATAGAAACACATATTTATATCTTACATATGTGCAGGCATCCACATGCACACCTTACATCAAACATTTCCAATGCTGCTTCTCATACACAGATTTTTAAGAAATGTTTTTCCTGGCTCTTTAACTAGGAGGATGAAAATTCAGTAAAGCTAACCTTCAAAGTCACTTTCAGTTGCAAAAAATAATTTTAAATACATAAGAAAGAGAGCTATTCATCTTCATCAGCTGTTGACACCATCATCATTTGTCTTGTGAAAAAAAATAATTCCAAGGAGAGTATCTGTCTCTGGAAAGAGGGGTTTGGGGTTTTTTTAATACCATGAATACTAATGAAGTGAAAGCAGTTGAGTTCTTTATAAAATCTATTTCCATTCACATTCACCAATGAGCTTCCAGACTACCTATAAAGGTTTCATTTTCATTTGCACTGGAGGCCTCAGAAAACTAATTGTTTATTCAAGTCTATCTGCTCTGTCCATGCTCAATTAGGTCTCACTTCTCCCTCAGTTACAGCAAAATTAAAAATAAAAATGCAAGGTGAAACATTCCTCATTTCACTGACCAGCTCTCCATAACAAGCCGCTCTCAACTGCCACTCCAAGCACGGCAAGAGCTTCTTGACCATAGCACCATGTTTGAGGGACCTACTCAGTGACTTAAAGAATTCCTGCTCATTGACTTACTCCTCTGACTAATGGAAAACTCATTTGTAATGCAGCTTTCTAATAAGCACTATCAAACACTGCTAAGTGTAACCAGGCACTCCAGCTACAACAATTAACAAGCAGCCTGGTTTTAGGTAAGGGAGACATAATCTTTACACACAATATGAAAAAAAAATATCCCTAATATAATTTATGACTCCTTATTTAGATCATTAAAATATTAAATAGCCCATTTTGTCATTTAAAGCTTCAAATCCAGCATCACATTCCTTAGGAATAATGTATCAGAGGGAATCACAACACATCTATACAAGGCAAGTAAAAAACAAAAGAGAAACCCATGACAAAATGAGGCTGGAGTAAAAGGTTCTCAGCATGTAATGGAGCTGAAGTTGATCCATAAATCAAGGAAAGATGAAAGCAAGATTATTTATGTGAAAGGTTCCATTGTTAATTTACAGTCTGATTCAGGAAAGAAATGCTTTACTTGATCAATGTACCAGTGATGTGCATGTGTGTACTTGGGCACAAATTAGTAATAATTACCAGTAGGCATATCTCCTCATATTTTTTAATTAACCTTAGCAAGCAGCATATACTGTTCCAGAAAATGGAGGTTTTCCTGAAGTTTGCCTTTAACAGACTCTTAAGTTTTTAAATAATGCAGGCTCGCCACAAGAGACCTTGCATACAAGGGCTTTTTGATCTCCTTCTTCCCATTCAGTGCTAAGAAAGAAACCAAGTGCAGTTATTGAACAATAGCTGCCATAAAAAAACCTCTTCCTGAACTGTTTTGAACATGAACTACAATAAGGTATTTGATATCTTTATAGTTTTACCCTAGACATCTAACACAGAATTCAGAAATTGGAATGCTTCTCCTTTAGTCTCACCAACACCATTAGTGAAAAAAGATCAGAAGGGCAAGCATATCTGGGGAAGGGGGGAGCACAACCCAATTTGGCAGAGATTTGTAGTTAAGGACAATAATCAAGAACCATGTTTATAATTTTAAGTGCCTCCACTGCATTTCACATCTTCTGTCAGCTGCCATTTGTCAGTCTCAGACAATTTACCCAGGTCTGTCATTACCAGATGTGTTTATTAACGCTATCTGGCACAAAGATGATTTTTTTTTTTCCTAAGGACTTCAAGTACTACCACAATTCAGAAAAATAATAAAGACCATGTGAGAATGTAACTAGAAAGCTGATAAGGGATAATTTTAAATACTCCACCCCTCCATTTAATTACTCCACCCCTCTATTGAATTCTTTGTGTAATCTAAGCAAGTAACTGTCCATACATTCTAAATATCCTCATTTTAAAACCTACACTTACTAAGTAGACTTACCATCACTCATCCTGGTCTTTTTACCCAAGTTTTCCAGTTAAATGGGTAGCTATATAATACAATGACACTGATGGGTGGGAGAAGGGAAGATCCCTACTTAGATTTTAAAAAATCCTGTATTAAGTTCCATTAGGCAGGAAATGATAGCAGAAGGTATTGCACACTGTATCTGAAAGAACAGACATCAGTATGCAAGTGCAAAAGAGTACAAAACAGACAGGCATGTTAAAAGCATGCAAATCAAAATGATAACTGCATTTGTTTTTACAAATTTACATTTACATTTACAAATTTAGAGCTGCTCTGGTTTCTTCACCCTCATACAGAAAACCTCAAATTAACAGCAAAATATTAACTTGTATGGCTTTTACAGTTTTATTTATAGATCATATCACCTCAGAGATTTATACACACTTTTTTAAAAGTTCAGTATGACTTAGAACTCTCTAAATTACAAGGTTTAGTTGTATACTAAGTTGTAGCCATTTATTATTTTTATATCACCGTGAATCTCATAAGTAATTTAATGCAATTTCATTAAAATGTCTGGAGTGCAGAACTTGACACAAAAGCACTGTTTGCCACAGGGCAGTAACCGCTGAATAAGAAGAGTTTTCTAATAATATTTTGCTAAAGTAACCTGATTTAATTAAAAAAAAGTACAATTCTACCCATGTTGTTTCATACTGTGTTGTCTTATTTCAACTTCTTCCCACTCTCCACTAGTGAAAGGGGAGTGCTATCAAAAGCACGACACCACCACACATATATGCAAGTGTTATCAGGGTCTACTAGGATTCCTCATGTCTGTAAGGCAGCATGGACAACAATCATTAAATCAACCTTTGTGCCCTCGCTTCAAGCATGCAACACACCACATTGTGTGTGCTCAGGGTAATGCCATCTAATTCAAAATAATGGGACCCTGCATCTTTCATGAAACTAAAGAAGTTGTCCAAGTCAACACTAAAGACTTTAAATCACTCATAGTCCTTTCATCAGTGCCCAGTTACAGGCAGTGATTATGGACTAGAGTAATTCCACACAGGTAGCTTCAAAACACATTAGTATTCTTACCACTTCAGTATCTGAAAACAAACCACAGCTATTAGGAGGCAAAGATACTGCCCTTTCTACAGTTTAGAAATTTGTCAGTTTATAGAAATCTGTAAGTCTCTAAAAGGCAAAACAACACAGATTTGAAAATGGACATTGAATTCAAAAGTACTTAAAACCAGTGTAAGGGATGAGAAGTCTAATAAAATAAAAAGATTTGGAGTCATTATCTGGAAACCAACAATCTTCTATTCAAACAGTTGACATGCTGGCATTAGCTGTATAAGGAGAAGCAGTTTGGAAGTATCTAACATGAAATTAGGGACATTTGACCAGTTTCATCCATATATACGAACAGCATCTGATTTGGCTTATATCTCCATTGCCTACAGCACAATCACACTTATTTCTGTTGATTTCTTCTATTCTCATAGATAGCAGACTTTAATCCAGGAAACCATAGCCTAAATTACAAATAAAACAATCTTGCTAAGCCATACTAACGACAGTCCACCAACAAAAACATGCAGTACCAAAAGCTTTGAAATTTATTAACTTGTGTGACACGTTGACCACTGTGGCAGCTAATCTAGATTTTTAGTGCTGTTGAACTGCTCTATGAACTGGATATTTTTAATATTGAATGTGAAAGTTACTTTAAAAAACTATTTCACAAAGAAAGACATTGAATCATCTTAAGCCAAAGCCCAGGTTTAACCCCCAAGAAAAACTTGGCAGCACTGCAATCAGTGTACCCCCTCCAGAAACCCACCCTTCACTTAGATCAAGAGAGTATTTAAACTCACTTCATCTTAGAACAAAGAGGCAAGGCTAGTAACACAGAAATTCAAGTTCTGTTTTTATCATTTGGCTACTGGAGCAACATTTATTAAAAAAAAACCACACCCACCAATAACAAAAAAAACCAAAACAACACAACCCACCAAGAGATTTTTCTAGCATTTTTTTTGAAAATTTATCTCCTGATTGTTCTCTAGAAATCCTTCAGTTTTTCAGAAATCGCATTCCCAACACAGAACAACACACTTCTAAAGGTTCTTCCTTCAACACTCCATTTTCAAGGACTCTCCCCGAAGACCCTAGCAGTACTTTATGTACAGGGTCCTCTCCTCCAACACACAGAGAGGATCCGTAGCTGTAATGATTCCTCAGAATTGCTCTTTTCACAAGACAGATGCACTCCCCTCTCACAATTTCAAATAAAGATACAGCAAGTGTTGTTAATGAAAAGCAAAGAAATTCAGATACACAAATTGGTTTCTTAGTGACCTTGTCTTTACCTGCACAGCAGCTTCAGAACATGACTGACAACAGTCAGCCTTAGTAAGCAGCATATGGACAGAACAGCAAACAACTTTGAATCTCAAAGCTACCCCACAATTACTTGTACATCAGTAACTCACTAACCTTCCTTTGGGTAAGACTTAAATGTTTCCTTACTTACACATACTAGTTAGTTATCTTTCCAAGATAAAGTCCCTCTGGGAAAGGAAGACCATTTTTTGTATGTTAAAAAAAATAATAATGTTTGAGTACATAATTTCAATAGAATAAAGACTTGGCAAAGTTTAGCTTTAATATTTGATTTTCCTGAGGATTACCACCATCTAATCAATCAGCAACATACCCCACTGAAGTAACGCATCAGGGAGTTCTGCAGCACGTTTGTCCCCAGGAAGGAACCGGTCCCAAACACTTCAAGGCCTCTTTTGTAAGGCCCAACTGTCCCATAAACCAAGGAATCCAAATTTAATTTAGGGATCTACTACATAGGACTGCCACCTCCATAGTGCTTAGAGCTCCTGCCTGTCCAGGGAATACAGGATCCAGAAATCTTTCCTGTAACAAGTACACACTACACAGCCCAAAGACAATAAAATCAGCAACCTCAGCAAGGTTTTCCAACAAAGAAAACACAGTCTGCATGCACACTGTCATTTTACAAAATCACATAGGAACTAGCATAATTAGCATATCTATCTAATAAGAAATGTAAGCACACTAAATTGTCCTTTATTTTCAGGCACGCAGCCTAGATTCATGAAGCCGTCCTCTCCCCAGTAATACTACCGCTGCATCTATTTTCGCAGATGCAAAGGTGTCAAACTGTATCCACGCAGCAAGACCCAGAGTGCCACACCACTTTTGTTCGTGCCTCTACAAATGCTGTCCATTAAAGTGCCTTTCCTACAGCTTCACATCTCACATTGACAGTATACCAGGAGGTCACTCAAGAATAACATGAAAGAATGGGCCCTCCAGGAGTGACTGCTGAAGAACGTGAAAGAACATAAATCTCTTCCAGAGGCTACTACCATGCTGTAGTTGAAAACATATTACAGCCTCATTAAGAAATACACCACTGTTGGAAATCCTGACTCAACAGCAAGCCAAAACTACCGTAAGTTATTTTCTCTCCAACTGCATTACATAAAAAGTCACTTTTCCAAGTCAGTAACACCTTAGCTCAGGCTCCTGGTTCAGAGTTCGCATACTCACACCTTTCACAAAATAGCAGGGAGGGGAGAAACTGCACAGGTGCCTGCAGGAAGTGAAAGAGGAAGCAATGGTGGGAAGGAAAAGGCAATTCCATCCCTACCAGCCTGCTTGACTTGAGCTCATTTATGTCCCTTTTCAGGACATAAATCCCTGTCAGGACTCTCTATTGCACCCAAGCTCTCTGGCACATCTTCACAATTCCCTGCTGTGCTTCCATGAAGCACGTTATTTTCTGTGACAATAGAAATTAAATGAATTTACAATGCAAATGTTTAGTAATGTTTAATACATTTGTTTCCACTTTCACCTTACCAATTGAGTCTTCAGTATTCTCTAGTTCGTATTGCAGATAAGCTTCTCTTTACTGCTGTCCAATGATTTATCTCCAAAACAACAACCTCCAGGTACAGCTCCTAATGCACAGCCAGTAAACCACTTTCTTATATAAGGAAGCACAAAATAGGTATCTGATCTTGAATTTCTTTTCTGTTCTGCTCATTTAGTTAAAGTTCTAGAAATATTCAGGAGCAGACTGCTAAAAGATATCCTGAGATGCTGGACACAAACCACAGTGGGGCTGCAGTCCCTGCCAGCCAGCAGGTGGACAGCATGTGTCTTTGCAACACCAGTCTGAATAACAATCACCTGCTGAAACTACATGTTGACAGAAGATCTCAAAGTTCCTGATACTCAGTGTCTGCATTGAACTCAGCACCACAACCTTCGCTGAATTACGAGCTTGAGGGTCCTGAGACTGTCTCAGTTGACACAGTTATCCTCTGCCTGATTAAAAGATGACTGCTCAAACAGCAGCATGCTCTTCCAGTTGTCTTGCAAAGCCATCTGACTCCAGAGAAGGAAAGCATTGCAGCTACTCCAGACAAGAAGAAAGAGTCATGAAAAATGGCAGTCTGGACAACAAGTGACATCTTACTCATTGCTCAGCCTGTACATGCTCACCAAGTCACTTAACAGCCTCCCACAACTGAGGTTACTGGAGAAAGGCAGACCCCTCACTCCTAATTCTCCAAGAGCAGAGCAGGAAAACCAAGCCCACACAGTATACTGACTGGACAGCTGCGTCCCCTAAGATGCAAAGACCTGAAGGAATGAAAGAAGCAAAGGGTAAAATGCTCAACCTATCGATTCACTTCCTCCTCTCATTTCAAGCCAATACTTAACTTCAGGAGAAGCCTACACTGTAAGCTGCCTGCCAAAAATCCCAATCAAGAGAGGCACATTCTCATCCCCAGGCTCTGGACTATGTTAGAGTCTGCTCCAGCAGATCTTTGTGGAACATGTCCACATCCCTCCCAGAGAAAAGGCAGGTGATGCAAACGCAAGGGGGAAGCCCGTATTGCTCTCAGGTCCTACCTCAGCATCAGACATCTTACCAAGAATTCTCATAAGACTGCACCAGGGAAAGCCAGCTATCACAATAAGAGAAAGGTAATACTTAAGGATGTTATCAAAAGAAATGAGATGTTTCTGGTACCCCTGGCAATATGAAAAGAAGATTCTTAAAATTCAGCAAGGCTGCTTTTCAATACCTTGAAGGTATTCCCCTCCTTTCATTGCCAAAGTCCTAAATTCAACTCAAAAGAAACCTCACGGGAAGATTGCAAGGTGCTGGGAGAAACAACTGTTTCTTAAACTTCATACTTAGATGTGTTTTTCTCCTGCCTTCCACTCACAACCCATTTTGCTGAGGGTTCTCCTGAAGTTTCTCTGGGGAAGAGGAACCACCATACCATTCACTTCCATGCTAGCTGAAGACATCTTGGCATTCAGGCAGAATATTCTGGAGTCAGCCTCCCTCCTAGGTTCACATCAGTTCCCAAACCACAACGTCCAGGGCTTCATTCAATAGGAAAGCTCAGCTAGTAATTATAGATTTGCTGTCAGGCACACAAGGTACAACCTACTGGACAGACCAAGCTCTACCATGAGGACCACCATTAACCAAAAAGTATGGTAGACTTCAGGAGTTTTTACAACTCCACATTATAGCTAAGAAAAGAGAAATTATATTGATCAAGCGTGCTGGTCTAGTAACACGACCTTGTGTTAGTTTCACTATCATACAAGCTTAAGTAGTGCCAGTGGTTTATCCCTATGTATTCAGAAATCGGAAATAAAGATTAGTTAGCAAACAAGCATATAGCAAGTTACAGTAGGTAAGCCATGGCACAAACATGGAAAGCTAAAGACCAGTATGCTACCTTGTAAAGTGCAAATATTAACATTTTAACTTTTCCTTGCAGTTATTTGATCACTTGTTTACAGTCTTTAAGCACTAGATTTATGCATCAGTGTCAAACATTTCAGGGGAAGGTTTCCATGGCTCCCTCTTTTGCGTTACTAAAAATGAATTCCTTAATAGTTCCTATCCTACCTTTAATAGCAGCTTGTTTAAAAGGTAAAGCAGAGAAGCTGCAAGCTCTCTTTTGCTCACAACTGCAAGCTCTTCCATAAGTCATCCCTAAGCTGTTTGCTTTCCAGGTGAAATCAGAAAGTCACCTGCTCCCGTCAAATCCGACTCAAAAAACTTACGAAATCCCACATCATGCAGAGAAGACAGAGCTCCTGAAATCTGTATTTAAAAGTCCATACTGCAGATGATTTTAACACAGTGCCCAGAGACTTCTCTCAGAACACCAATGAAGCATCACGATCTCAAAACACCACCCACTACCCATTTATTATTAGGACCTGCACTAGCAGAACAGGGTAAGTTCTTCCCACACTTTCCCATGTAGCTTTAGTCTGATCTGGTGAAAAAATTAGACAAGGAAATACCTAGGAATCATACTGCAGGACCTTATGCCAGTGTTATTGGACAAAGGTTCACTGAAAGTGCCTGAGGTTACCACAGGAGTTACCAGGTTGGATAGCACTGCCAGGGTTACGAAGGTGGTTTATGATTTGTAATAGTGACTCCTACTTCTGTAGACTTCTGTGCGAACAACCCATATGAATAATACTGAAATGAAAAGTGTAGCCACACTGGGCAGGGCAAGCACAGGTATAGAGCACCAAAAAGTCAAAACCCCCCAACTCCTTACATGAAAAGAGGCTGGAATACTCCAGACACAAAAAGCGAAACATGAAAAAAGATCAGCCTATTTTCTTTTTTTCTTTCATCCTTCAAAACCCCTCTCCTTTCATGCTGCAAAGCACTGTCATTCTCTGACCATCATTCAAAATTTGAGTTTAGTCCTTCAAAGCTTTAAGAGCTAATGCACAAAACCTGAAAAGCCCAAGGTTAAAGAATTCTGGTACAGATCTAAACCCTTGAAAATATGTGATCTCAAACTCAAAATCCAGTTGACAGTGAAGCCTCAAGCAAACAAAAAATCCCACATCACTACCAGATAACAAAAACAACCTGTTGCTCAAGAAACTGCACTCTGAAATCTTACACCAAAATATAGAAATGAAATTAGTATGGAAATTATTATTTTAAGATGTTTTCAGAAAAAATCCATACTACACCTTGTTGATGTACAGCATAAATCAGAATTCACCAAGAACAGAAGTTTCGTAAAACATTATTCTCCTACTTTAAACAATATTTACTTGTTTCAGATCAAAGTAGTGACACAGCCCTTGGAAGCAGCAAATTTGCATACATACTGAAGAAAAATAATATACATCATAAACCCTCCTAAAAAAAGGCCCAGATTTGTGCATGAGGTTCAAGCACCTTTAGCATATTTTCCTGGTTTTGGCTGGATTGTAATTTTCTTCCTAGTAGCTGGGACAGTGCTGCATTTTAGAGTAGTGCTGGTAACACGGTAATGTGTCGGTTACTGCTAAGCAGTGCTTACTTGAAATCAAACACTTTCCATTACCCATGCTCTGCCAACAAGCAGATGCACAAGAAGGCAGGAGGGAGCAGAGCCAGCACAGCTGACCCAAAATAGCCAAAGGAGTATTCCATACCACTGAACATCATGCTCAGTATATAACTGGGGGAGTTGGTGGGGGCTGCCAGTCACTGCTCAAGGACTGGCTGGGCATCGGTCAGCAGGCAGCGAGTAGTTGTATTGTGCGCCACTTGACTTTCATGGGGTTTATTCCTCTCTTTTTGTTATTTCCCTTTTCATTACAAGCATTTTTTTTTTAACCTCAGTTACTAAACTGTTCTTATCCCAACCCACATTTTTTACCTTTTTCCAGCCCTCCTCCATATCCCACCCGGCAGCCAGGGTGGGGGTGGCAGTGAGTGAGCAGCTGCCTGGCACTTAGTTGCTGGATGCGGTTAAACCATGGCACATCTCTTTCACATCATGTTACGAGTTTTAATCACGGAAACAGTGAAATTACTCAGTATACGAAAACATGGCCACATTTGCAGATTAATCCAGTTACAGTTATTCATCCACTACCTATTCCTTCATATGTATATATACACACACACACACACACCCCCCAAAAATATGAAGGTTCAGAGCTCACCTCTGTAGTTTTTCCTTTTAATTTTTTTTTTATTTTATTCTTCTATTAACAAGGCAGGGGGGCATAAAAGCTTTCAGTTATATGTGTATACACGTCAAATACACTTCTACACATACTGAGCAAGCATGGGTAAAGAGGAAAAACAAAATTTAAAAAAAATCATCACACCTTTGTAGATCACAAAACACAATGAATCACAGAGAGAGAGCAGGTTTCAAATCACTGTTACTAGCTCAATTGAAGCTAATGTGCATCTAGGGGATACATTTTGCTTTGCATTTGCCATTCCATAACATTATGGATTTATAAAAGCAGAGCCTCAGAAAGATCAATGTACGACAGTTCTCTTTGATCTCTTGGTTTACTTCTGCAAGTGAGATCAGATTTAAAAAGCCACAGGAATTTACCACTTTGAAGTATTTTAACTTTTCATTAACTGGAACAGTGGTACCCGATTACAAGACAAATTCAGAAGGTAGAGCTTATTTTATTTTTGCAGACTTAAGCTTGTTGCACAACTAATAGGAAAGCCAGTGTTAATTCAATTTTCAGGTACGCAATTTCTTAGTAATATGGGAGCTATGGGACAGAAAAGGATACTTCAAGAGAGATGACCTATTTTGCTCTGGAATGAGCACAGCATCCCCTCTCAAATTCCAAGAAAAGCCACTAGGAGATAAAATACATTTTCCTTCTCACGTTTACTCAGCTGACAAGCATGACCCTGGACACTGACCAAATTAACAAGGGCCATTTTGCCCTTTCTCAAACAAATTATGACTAACTAATGATGATAGGAAAGAGAGACTGAACTGTTTGCTCTGAGTAACATTAGTGGCTCTTGATATTGGCATTCTTTCACGTCCTAAATGACAACTAAGCATAAATACAGTGGAAGTACCTAAAGCTAACAAACTTGTAGCTTTTTTTAAACAGTTAACTTGGAAGTAGATTTACTACTTTGAGTTAATATGCTATGAACTCAGTTACATGATATAAACTACATTTCCCATTCAGGAAAACTAAATTTTTGAATATTTTTTAAGATTTAAACTGTGACTCTGAGCCAAATATGAAGAGGAACCTCACAAGGCTGCCTTTTTTCTGTTTGTTGGGTTTTTTGTTTACTGCTTTTGGGGCAATCTATGTATGATTTATTATTTCTGCTTAAGAGTTGATCACAGTATCTAGAAGGCAAACAGCAGAGAAAGGTGGAGATTGAAAATTACCAAATACACTCTGGCTAAAAAAGTTTCTCTGAGAACAGAAATACAAAAACTTCACTGGATGACAAGTACAGACAGGAAGTTATTTTTTATTCTTCCTTTTTGGTGGAAATCAGAAGAATAAAAGAACAAAAAATAACTTGCTGTGTTGTTTCTTTAAAAACTAAGTAGTCCTGTAGTTCTGTTTGGTCTTGTGTGTACAAACTGGGGCAGGGATGAATCACAAGTGGAACAGATGTGCTTGGACTGGTAACTATGGAAAGGAAAAAACCCACAAATATCACAGTAATGCTCTTTTTTGATTTGCTTACAACAACAGTCCATACACTGAAACATAAAACTGCAATAGCAAGACTGACAGGACTCATGACACTAGGGTTTAACTAGCGGATATAAAACCATCACAAGTATCTATCAAGAAGCAGCTCCATAACAACAGACAAATTATTATGAAGTTGTCTTTGCCTATTTATATTCAATTCCTGGTTTTGCCCACATAATCAACCCATACACAAGTTTATCAAGTATGATCTGAGATTTCCATTTTATCACCTGGACACCCACAAATATGCTAAGGAAAGGAACAGACTTCACTGTTTTCTTATAAACCGGTCGCTTCTTCATTACCCAAAGTAAGTAAATATCTTCTTTCCCCCAAATAAAAACTTACTGTTAATAAAATCAGTTTTCTCCATTAAGAAGCTGGATTTGAAATAACAGCACAGCCTCCTAAGAACAGGGAGATGAAGTACTAAACTTTCCAGAAACAAACCCTGTTGATTCATCCAGGGGCAGCTTGAAACCAAAGCACCAGTTCACAGAAGAAGGAACCTTCTTGATCAAAAGCCAGCCAAAACCTGGGCCAATGCAGGGCTTAACTGAGGAGGTATGAAACTGCAACAGAGCAGCAACTGAACCCTGGCAAATGCTGAAATTACCATAAACGCAGTCCAAGTCAAGAGGGGCATCAGGAGCAGCAAATGACAGAAGATACTTTTCTACTTTATGCTACCGAACTGCATTAGAAGCTGTTTGCCAGCTATCAATTCTCTCACTCACTCCTGCCCAAGGAAAGAGATGAAGCCGTAACACAGCAGGCTCACTGCACAAAGTATCTCAGTGCACTGCTCCAGGGCTCTGCACTGCAGGAACATGGCTAGGACCCTGAAGCCAGCACAGGAACACACACAGGCCGGGGCTGGAGATGCAGTCACAGCAGCCCTCCCACTTCCCAAAGATGCTACTGACAAGGCACGTGACAATCCTCAGTCACAACAGACTTTTTTCCCAGCACGGGGTCACAAGTCACAAGCCACATCATGCAACAGGAAGGGATGACAATCTTTTTGTTTAGACAGCAGTCACTTACTTTAAAAACCAACCAAAGAAACCCCACGCAGCTCCCCATCCCTTCTCACTCCCCAGAGGGCAGCCATATGGAGCAACAATATAGAATCCGTCTTCCCTAATGTCTATGAGAAAAAAATCTGAGATTATAAATGCTACTAAGGAAATAGCTTTAAGACAGTCTTGTGGGAGAAGAAAGCTCTTTTTAAACTGTTACTATGCTTTCTGCAGACCAGGCTGAAGAGCTGACCAGCAAACAGGGAAGGAATATGAGACCCTGCTCTTCAGTGAAAGCAGGAGTATTTGCCCTGGTAGTACCTCTTCTAGAACCAGCATGGGGAATCCAGCTGAACGGGTAACAAGCAGCAGGAGGGTCAGTCTGAGTCCACGGTCCTTGGGACCACACACAGGTGGTCCCAAAGCAGAAACCACAATGAGCTGTGTTAAATAAGGTGGTGTAGTTTAATCCTAGAAACACAACCCTCTTTACAGCTGAGTCCTGCTCTCATGACATACCTATGTGCACTCACTGAAACCCAGGAGCGGCAAATCACACCTTACATGTCCATGGGCACACCCAGTTTTACATGAAGTGCAATGTTTTTCCTACATTTTGATTATTTATACAAATTTTTTGTTGGTTTTCAATTACTTACATCATTAACTAGCAAACAGAAATGCAGTTACATTCAACTTTAAGTGACAGCCACAAAGAACATACTCAGGTCTTCTTGATATGTACTTAAATGTTTCAGTTTTCTAAAGTCTGTATACACCACAAACATAAATATCTTTCAGACAAAGTAAATTATCTTCCCACAGTTTCAAAAGAATAACAGTCACCATTAGGCTTTAAAATGAACTGGTTTACTGCTGCACACTGATATTCATGTTAGTACAATTCATTACATGATGGCTGTATTACTTAAAAGGATTTATTTCCATTTTCTGAATGGTGATCAAGTATTGCAGTTCAGGATTATCAAGCACTCTTGTGTATTGCTACGGCTGTCCCACTTTAATTATTATGAAGTCTTAATTAGAAAATACCATCTTTCCTGGCCCCATCTTCAGAAGTGGGAAGGCTGGGCAATGAGGAGGAGGGGGGATGACCAAAACCTTCCTGCACTGGTCATTTCTTTGCCCCAGCTCTGCCCTCTTCCTATCACTCATAAGAAAACCTGCATCTCCTGCCTGTGTCAAGGAAATGCGAAGGCAGAGCAGCTGATGTGGCAAGAAGATAGCAGAGCAGTGGGAGCATCAGGAAAACAGAAAATCACAATGAAAGAAAACACATCAGGCCAGAAGGTACCTCTCAGGTCATTCAGCCCAGCCTCCTGCTCCCACGATCTCCACCACGACTCAGTCACGGCTTGGCAAAGGCAGCTCTCAAAGATGCCATTCAAGACTGAATCTTGACTAAACCTGCCTGTCCCATTTTCCAGCCTGCACAGCAACTACAGATGTGAACGGCCCCCCTCGAGCAGAGAGATTTTTGAAGCCGCTGTGAACCATTTCCCAAAATGCGATTTCTCTTGTGTGCAATGCAGCACACCCAGACTTCAGCCTTGTGCCCGGTGGGGGTCACTACATCAGCCCCCACTCCCCAACCACTGCCCACCTTCCCAGGGCTCTCAGGATCATTGAGGGACCCCTCTCTGCCCACAGACCTGTCACAAACTCCACTTCCTAGGGAAACAAGGCTCAGGACAAAGACTTGGGCTGAGTTCAAATAAATCCTGGAAAGTTTGCAGGTGACCAGGGAACTGCAACATAATGAATGCTTTGTTACGAAGTTTAGCTGAGAGGACACCATGGAGAAGCACCTTCCCAGGCAGACTCCCCCATTTCTAGCAGTTTAATGGTAATAGTTTTAGAACTTGAAGTAGTTCTTCTAAATACATATTTATAACAAATCTGGAATGACCACTAAAAAGGTCAATATTCATCTCAAGTCAGAAACTGAAAGCACACCTTTATAAATGCTGATTATTAACTTCTTACCAAGCTGGATTTTAAAAACAGCTACGGCAACATCTTAAGCTACCTTTCAGAGCAGGCTCCTGTAAACCAAGTGGTACATGCAACGATCTCAGCTTTTTGGTTTTGTTGGGTTTTTTTTTAGAAGGGGCCACAGGATGAGAGGCAATAAAAAACCGCACAAAGTAAAGGCTGGTCTGTCAGTAGGAAAAAAATTGCTAGTTTCATCAAAGGAAGCACTAAAAACTTCTATGACCTTCCAACTAAAGGCCTTTCAACTCTTTGGTTACATACTATTTACTTAAATAACTATTTGTAAACAAGCTGTTTCAGACTAATAATGAATGTTATTTTTTGATGTTAGCTAGTGACCCACTGCATAGCCTCAGGTAATGTCTATTTCACAGCACTGAGATGCAGAATTAAGTGATAAGAAAAATACGTTTTTCAATTGAGTGTGCAAACATTGAATCATTAGGACTTGGAAAAGACTTTGCAAGCCCCCTTTTACTCACTAATGCACTAAAAAAGTAAGCAAAGCTGGTACAAATATAACAGCTTATGTTCAATAATTTCTTTTCTCTCTTCTCGCGTAAATTAAGTTTTCCGTAAAGACAACCATTAACAACCATGTTTAATGCCAGCTAATTTGAGTTATTTGAAGACACAGAACTACGTTTTCCAGAAAAACTACAATATTAGTTACCAAGGTTACCCAAGAGGGACAGCAAGGCCTAACTAACACATGGAGAAAGCATGACACCCTTGCAGCCAAGACAAAAAAGTAGCTACTGTGATAAAAATAATCTGAAGCCAGCTGCACTTTATTAGGTGAACTTATTGCTTAATTGACTCAGAACGTGTACTGTGTTTAAAAAAATCCATCTTAAATTTCAACAACTGAAAGTTCAACTTGTACATGCTACGAAAAATACAGGTCATTTCATTAACATACCAGACAACACAACGAGCTTGTCTGCATCTCTAGGTAGCAGAATCTACACTTTTCCTTGAATTTACTACTAAAATGCCATACAAATTGTGCACATTTTTTCAGATGCAGCTTCCTGAGTCTCTTGAGTTCCAGTCGCAACAAAACAGCAGTTTCTGTTCTCTATATTGTTAACAAACTGCCAAAATCAGAACTTGAAGTTATGCTGAAAGATCTCAAATCAACACTATGTGATCTGCTTGGTATTTGCTTTAATCAAGTACACCATTTGACAGCTAGCTGTATATTCATATCCCCACGGTATCCATCTGCAGTTGTGCAAATGACACAAAGTACATCAGGATCAAACTATTGACCTCACTCTTGATCTATTACACAGAGGTTATTTATTAGGTAGCTGGGCTAAAGAAACACTTTCAGAGTACTGTCAAAGTCCTATGCTATGTAGAGAAGACTGCCCTTCACAGGACCACAGAATGGTCAGGGTTGGAAGGGACCTCTGGAGATCACCTAGTCCAACCCCCTGCTAAAGCAAGCTCACCTAGAGCAGGTCACACAGGATCACATCCAGGTAGGTTCTGAATGTCTCCAGAGAAGGAGACTCCACAGCCTCTCTGGGCAGCCTGTTCCAGTGCTCGGTCACCCTCAAAGTAAAGAATTTCTGCCTCATATTCCAGTGGAACTTCCTCTGTTGTTACAGTTTGTGCCTGTTGACCCTTGTCCTGTCACAGGGCACCACTGAAAAAAGCCTGGCCCCAGCCTCTTCACGCTTGCCCTTCAGATATATTTATACGTTGATAAGATCCTCTCTCGATCTTCTCCAGGCTAAACAAGCCTAGCTCCCTCAGCTTTTCCTCATAAAGGAGATGCTCCAGCCTCCTCACTATCTTTGTAGCCCTCTGCTGGACCCTCTCCAGTAGTATGTGAGGCTGACTGGCCTGCAGTCTCCTGGGTCCTTCTTCCTGCCCTTTTTGAAGACTGGAGTGACACTGGCTTTCCTCCAGCCCTCAGGCACCTCTCCTGTCCTCCCGTGACCTTTTAAAGATGATGGAAAGTGGGCTGGCATTAACATCTGCCAGCTGCCGCAGCACTTGGTGGTGCATCCCATGGGGGCCCATGGATGTGTGTCAAGTTTGCTTAAGTGATCTCTGACCCAAGCCTCCTCAACCAAGAGGAAGTGTTCCTTTCTCCAAACTTCCTCTCTTGCCTCCAGGTTCTGCGATTCCTGAGGGCTGGCGTTGGCAGTGAAGACTGAAGCAAAGAGGGCATTCAGCAACTCCACCTTCTCTGTTATCAGCAGCTCCAACTCTTTGTCACCAGGGCACCCATCTCATTCAGATTTATTTGAGCCATCAAGCTACTTGCACCAGCCTATGGAATCAATTAGCAAGCATTCAACTGGAAGCAAAGATAGTTTAGAATGTAAAGGAAGCCACGACTACTGAAGAAACTTCTGTTGTTGTACAGCTACACTGTGTGATGCTGTACAAACAGCAATGTTTCCAAGTGTCACTCTTGCTATGAAAGGTATCCTGCAATGAGGCTGCCACCAAGCTGTGTTCACGCAACGTGAAGTCAAAGGTCCCTACTAGCAGGAAAGCCAGACTTACAAGAAAAAACTAACAGTAACCACCTCAACCTTGTTACAGCCCACTAAGACACAATATAGTTTAACTTGGATCTCTCCTTGTGATGTTTTAACACAGCCAAGTTTGTGTTTGTTGTACTGCATTACCATAGATAAGAAGCTCATTTCCTTTTAAAAGCAAAAAGACAAAATGTTTTTAATACTATTCTCTCCCTACTTAGTACAGTTCTTCTGGACAAAGAAGCAATTGCCTTATGAGAAGTCTATCAGAAACAGCAATGTATGTTAACAAGATTTATCATTTCACCGAAACAGGAAATTCTGCAAGTTTCCATTTAGAAACAAGTATCTTTTTTCCTATAGTCCATGGCAAATAGCCATATCGTGACTAATATGGCATACTAATGCAGCCAATTATGGAATATAAATCTGCAGACAAAAGTAAACCAAATCCACTCCAATAACATGCATGTCATGTAATGCAGGGCATTTCCTTCTTCATGCTTATTTTCTTGTGTAAGTGGTAACGAGTGCTTGCTGGGGGGGTGAGGCGGGGTGGGAAATTATGGCACCCTAGAAGGAACAGACTCACTTCCCATTCTTTGACTAAGCAAGAACTCCAACTCTTTCTATTTATATCCAATTACTTCTTTTTGCTGTACGCAATCTAATATACTTTTCTACACCACACATTCAAGCTAAAGATTTTATTTTTGACAATGTTTAACCGTGTTTTTGTAAGGACTGTCATCAGCTTCATGCATGCACTCAGATCAACTAAGTAAGACTTATTTCATCTTGAATTGGTTGATTTTTTTCCAGGTGTTAAGTCCCAAGTTTTAAAACCTGAAAATGTTTAATTCCTCAGGAATGGTAATTAGCCATTGGTACTTTTTACCCATGTAAAAGAAAAATGTATAAAGAAAGGACTTCTTAAATAATTAAACTCCCTTCCTGAGTAATAGAAGAAATAACTGATTCCCAAATATATTTAATTGAACCTACTGCTGTTTCAAATTCAATTTTTCTTTAATTGGTAACTGTAATACATGTGAATTATTAACTAGCAATCCCTGAGAACAGGGTATAAAATAAAAAGGGAAAAGGCTTCCAACGTAGCTGGAAGATAAACTTGCATTTTTCAAGACACTGTAAAAATCTCCCCATGCTGCTTTTTTTTATTACCATCTACCTGAAGTTCTGCTGGAAGGTTTCCTCTAAGGAGCCTACAGAAATCAGCTGGAGGATGACAGTATTATGGGTCTTGCCTTTTCTGAAATGTTACAGATTTTTAGAAGGGCTACAGGCACAAGAATTTTTAACTGTGACTACTAAAGAAGCTGAAGAGTAAGGAAGAACTTTTCAAAGATACCTCTGCTCACACATGTAACTGTGCAGCCGAACTATTTCCCCATTAAACCAGTAGAGGCAAGAACCAGTCAGAGATACTCCAAGTAGCCACACAGCAATGAACACAATCACTTTACACACAGCACAAAGCACACAGCATGTCTGCATAAGCACATCCTTGTGCTTCAACTGCAAGTGAACAACTATTTTCCTACATTTTCACATATTATGTTCTTAATATGCCTACAGTTCTTTCAGCTTCCCTGTGTTTAAACAAGGTTATTACCCCAGTCATCAGTACGATCACGTTAACTGGAGTCAGCATTACAAGCTCTCAATTTTATTTCAAATCTTACGGCCCTCCTCGTTTACCTGAAAATGCTGATGAAAAGACATCCCACTTCGCCAGGTGCCAGTCTTTGTTTCAGAAATACACCAGCCTTCATTGCAGAGCTGAACCCTAAAATGCTAAATGACCAAGGTACATCTGGTATCATTTAGTTTTTTCCGCTTCTATTTTCTAAACTAAAGTCCACTGGGTAAGAGGACCTGCCACCTCAGCTCTGCCGGGTGAGGATCACCTGAGCTGAGGTCACACAAGTCCATAAAGAACATGCAAAAGAGTATGTTAGCGGTAAAACGACTGCTCCACAGGTCCAACAACAATCTAACCCTCAACATTCACCGTTTTCCCCGATTGCCAGAAAGGTGTGAATTTCTCCTATTCTTTGGAAGGAAAGAGTCCTCCAGGCAAAGAAATGGACAACCAAAACTTAAGAAAGCCTGAGACCCTCGCATATGCATCAAATTAGTGTTCATCTTCTCACCGGCCACATAACCTCAGAGCATCAATCCATATCTTCCTAAGCAGCAGCACCATCAGTACCTGCTGCTGCTATGGTCCCTCAGCAATCTACTCGGTTAATGCTGCATACCATACCGCAGAAGATGGGATGCCATTTGGTACTAGATGATAATGTGAGCACAAAGATGCCTCTTCCTGGCTAGTCATTAAAAAGACTAGTAGCACAGGCAAAGCAGGCAGGGATTGCTCTATAGAGGAAGACACAGCTGACCCCTTGCAGGGATCATCTAATGCAGAAAAATAACCTGGTTTCCCAGAGAGGCTTGGGAACGGTTGTGTTAAGCTGAAACATAATGAACACACCACACTAAGAAAGTTGCCTACCACAGAGGAAGCTGAACACAGGCTGGTCCAGCCAGGCAGCAGAGGCAGCTGAAGCAACTGCCAGCAGTCCCAGCAAACATCTGCTGCAGTAGAGAGAAGCAACTGGACATTGTCTAGGCAGGAGACAGCATAAAATCATGCTTGACTCACACCTGCCCTAGGCACAGAAGGAATTATCCTCCATGCTCACACCTGTTTCATAAAAAGACTTCTGATTAGGAGGAGAAAGGGAAGCACAACCTTCCTGCATACCAAGTGAAAACTTTTTAAATTACATAAAATTTTGGAATGTCCCAAGTTCAAGACTTTAAATTGGCTTCCTATCTTGAACAGCAAGTATCCTGTGAGAAGGTTGTTCTTCCTCTCCTACTTCCTCTGAGAAACTTCTATCATCTTCTACTTAAAACAACAGGAAACTGTTAAATACTTAGATAAAACTTATCTAATTATTAAAACTAGACAAACCAAACTTATTCATAAAAATTTCATACAGATTTGTCAAGTAAAACACCTATCTCCTATTAATGGAAACAGCAAGCTTACTTGCGGTACTAAAATAACAGTAAAATAACTCTGCAACATATTCTTGTGCATTAAGTCTTACAAAGATTGCCCAAACTACTTTTGCCTCGCTTATTACACAGCTACACACGTGGGCTAGTGCACTCAGGAGGTGGAAGCACTAAGACAAAGTGCCTGTGAAATTCTTAAGCGAGTCCACAGAGCAGTACTTGCAACTGTCAGCCAAACACAGACATGCAAATAAAAGTGAAAGATCCCAAGCTGCAGTCCTCAGGAGATGGTCTTAGCTGTCTCATGGGTCAGCCCCAGACAAAGTACCACAGATTTCCTGAAAGGGGCCATCAGTTGTGTCTTGGAGGTGGGGGTTTCTGTCACTACCCCAACACCCAATTAAACTGAAGTTTTTTAAATAACAAGTTCATGACTTTCTGAACTACTTCTCAAAAAAAAGCAAGACACCCATCTGACACTTGGTAAGAACAAAAATCCCTTTCCCATGTTATTTGTAAAAAGAAGTTTCATCTCTGTCACATACATTTAAAACGACCATCTGAACTTATATCCTCACAAGAACAGCACAAAGGGTTTAACGACCAGCCTGTCCTCAGTTACCGGCCCCACAAAAGATGGCACACATCACTACCCACTAGAATCCGTGCTAGGGATCTTCTGTGCAGACATACAACACAAAAGCACATGAACCTGGGAGCAGAGGGAACGGACAGGACAAAGTCAATGCAGTGCCCTCAGCAAGAGGGCTTTGTTCTAAAACTGCATCTACTTCAGACTGAACTTTAGCAATTCAATTAGAGAAGCATCATTTGACTTTCAGACTAGATGCATTCTCCCGCACAGAAGAAAAATCTCAGTCATCTTTGAATTACAATCCAAAAGAGGCAGAGGTCACATGCAGAAGAATGGCTGCAGAAGCATGGCTTTAGAATCTCTGAAGATCTGCACAATCCAGGCCTGGTATTAGAATAGGCCTGTAATCAGAACTGTACTGAAGCTGTTGTGCTGAAGTTAACAAGAAAGTGGCCTTGATCTATTCTTGAATCCTGAGACCAAGTAACTTTGTTGTACTAACAGGCCGTGGCTGTAACAAGCTGCAACTGTTGGGAAGATAGGTGCAGGGCCAAGGGAGATAGGGAGCAGAGTGGAAATAAAGGGAAATAAAGTGGAAAAAAAGGAAATAAAGCAAACCGCAAGGCTGAAGCATAGCAACAATGGATAGAATGCTTATTTTAGTCATGATAATTAGGGGTGTGAGAACAGCACGTGCTTAGAGGCTAACAACCAATTATATTTTTGCTTTATGAATATGCATGTGTATCGAGTCTATAGAAGTAGTGTTAGAAACTAATAAAGTTGAGCAAGATGCATAACTCATATTGAGCGATTTCTTGACTCCAGCGAACCCTTCTTCCCAGCAGTCACATTCTGTTTGGCGGTAATAAGCTACTCTGCTGGAGAGTTTGGATTTTGAAGAGAAGGGACATATAATGAAAGCATGGGCACTCCACAGGAGACTGTTCCCACTTCTTCCATTCAGAAATCCACAACATGATTCCTGGAGTTCTGAAGAACAGAGGAAACAGGTGTCTTTTGAGGATAAATTCTTCAAACTCCCCTATCTATGCTTTTGAAATGGTCTGTATTCAGCTATAACCACCACCAATATTTTACTGAGAGTGGAATTTATGCAGACTAACTTCTACTGTCAATCATATCCCAGATTTAGAAAGGATGGGAAGGAAGTTACAATTTTTGCACTTTACAATGTTTATGTAGGATAATAATTCTAAAGGGGTCTTTCCAATTTTCACTGAACTGCAGAACTCCCAGAAACCTCATAAACATCCTTTAGAGTATGTACAAAAATATACTGTAAAGCCAAAAAATGACACCGGCATGTATAAATCAGTGTATCACCTTCTAGCATTAAATCACTGTTTTACAAAATGGCAACCAAATGTTTTCCTGAAACTCTGTCATTGTGTATGGATTATACATTGGTCATTCAAGTACCTTTTGTCTTAAGACAATGTCTAAGCCTTGAGAGATACATGGAGAAAACCCTAAACAGATCCTCCATGGTTTTTTCAGTTCCAGTAATTTAAACAAGCACTGTGCCTTCCAGGTAAAAACCAGATGAATACTCTCACAGAGCACAATAACCATCCTGTGATTTAATCTTCATAAAGAAATTCTGCATCCTGCATACCTACCCCAAGCATTTCTCGTGAGTTGCTTAGCTCTGCTGAAAATTCAAAAGGTTACATTTAACTGCTGCTCTGTAAGCACTGAACAAGTATTATGACATGTGACCACCTAATTGTGCCCAACTATGCATCACAGAAATAGTCCTGCTTGATTCAATATGAATTTATAACTTGGACTAATTTTTTGTTAGCTGTATTAAACCATGATGGTTTTGGAAATCTATTACCCTGTCAATACATTAAAAAAAATAATATGATCAGTGCTGCAATAAAAGCTGTACAAAAGAAATTTAATCAGCTGTAGGAGCCCATAAAAAGCAAGTTACTTAAAGACACCTGAACATGTTCAGACAAAAGACAGGTATTGCAAAACTGCTCTGTTAAATAAAAGTTGCTGAAGAGAGTGTGATCCAGGGAAGGAAAGGAAAAAAAAAAGGTACACTACTTTTTCTGCATCACTTCAATAGCTTTCAGTATTAAAATATGCCCATTGCCCAAAGTGGTGTCTTAGTTACACAAAATCAAGTCCTATCATCAAGGCTTTTGTAAATGACTTTCAAACTTTCTGAAATTCTTTCAGTAACTAAACCAAACGAGTAACAAATAAGTATGGCACAATCACCTGGGGGGCTCACCAGCCTACTGAGTGGGTATATTTGCAACATGAAGGAGGAAACAATCTCATTTACCATCTACCTCAACTAAACAGGCACTGAAGCACACATTTAAAATAATTTTGCAAGTTCTCACTTCTCTCCAGTTTAGACAGCATAAGGAATATATAGAAATATCCCTATTTGCATGCCTCTGCTTCTCCCTCTCAGTACTGAAGTTTTCGTTAGCATTTAGACTTTTAAGAGCCTTGAGGCCTCCCTCATCTTCCTTCTCTCCTTTTCCATTAGAGCCTAAGTTTTATGTTTTCACTTTTCAGCTTTGGCATCTTCCCTTCCCCACTTAGCACCACCATAAAAGCACCCCTTCTCCTCACTCATCATTTTTTTTGTTCACCACTTAAAGAGAAGCAGCCCAAGAAACACCTGCAAGGCTGTGCGCCTTCACCGTGTCAGGAGTTGCACATGGGCAGGCCAGCTCCTTGTTCTGCTTGTGTGAAGTTTAACAACCTGTCAGTACTAGCTCCGTGCCCCACAGATGCAAAATTTCATCTCAAGAATAAAGAGGCAGGTGACAGGTAAGACCCCATTCAAAGCAGAGCACGCACTTATATCAAACTCCTCCCACCAGACAGGAGCCTTCAGTCACACGTAAGCAGCTCGACAAATCACTTCACTCGTACGTTTGTGCTCCTATGTAAGATGTTTCAGAAAAGCATACATTTCACCTCCCACCTCTTTTTACAGGATAGATAATTTTTCTTTCTCTTTTCTAAAAAGAGATTTCTAAATTTCTTTCTAAAAAGAAAAATTTTCTCTTTTTACAGGATGAATAATTTTTCAATTATTCAATAGAAAATCCTTGCTTGGCTCAGTCTTCACATCAGGAAAATGGCAAGAGAAGAGTAGATAGCCAAGTCTTAACACATTGTAAGTCATCTAGATACACAGGAGACTTAATGATTTTGTTTATATTTCTTCCAAAAGGGCAGAGAAACCCCTCAGTTTTATTCCTCTGAACAGTAAAACACTTCAAGTATTTCATCTCCTACACCTGAAGAAAACCATAGCAGCATCTTAAATGTTATACAATCATAACCAAGTAATACCTGAAGTTAACATGCAGTTCTGTAACCAGCAGGGCACTGGGAACACCAGACAAAACTGAAAGGGTAGGTAACTCCTAAGAACCAGCATCCCATGTTCACCTAAAACAAGACTGCTGCTGCAGACTATTTAAAAACAAAACAAAAATAAAAGACTGAAGTATTTAACACAGAGTAAGTCAAATTCACAGAAATCCTGAAAAGCATTAAGAGCTTCATATAGAACAAACCATTCCACCTTACAAATTATGCACTTACCGAAGTCATCCTATAGAAACACTTTCCATTTCTGGAATTTAATGTTGGACATGCACTGCTCCTCTTCCACTATGTACACTTCCAAACACACAGACTAAAATAGCAAGAGACAACGTTGCTGGGAAGGTAAGATCAAAGCACCTCCAACATTTTCATGTCTCATGTTAATATTGAAGTCAAACTTAAAGTCACTGAATCCAAGTTTTACCTCCTTGAAGCTACGGGCACCAAAGCTAACAGGGTCAGCCCAAGCCTATCTCCTAACAGGTCTTAACACATGGTTCCCTCAGTAAAATCTACATTAGACACTTAAGAATCAAAGCCGAACTTTCTCCAGTTCCAGGGAAATGCTTAATCATAAATATTATTTAAAGAATCACTAAGCAACAAATAATTAAAAGAATTTACTACAAACTTAATTCTTTCTACCTTCTTTAACAAGTATGTCCAAGAGATGGAATCAAAATCCTTCTCATTTCATTAGCACTAAGACAGAATTCACTTAAAATGGAAAAACCACACATATTCAGGGCTTATTTTCTCTTTAATGCTAAAAAATAATTTACATCAATAATGCAATCACTCTCTCTGGTGTGATCTGCCACCTTAAGCATGGCAGGAGAGCATCACATTGCAGCAAGATTATCTGTTCTCCCATTCGCATCTCCTGTGCACTAAGCAAACACTGCCTATCAAGAAGAACTGGAAGTAATACTCATTTTACAAAGGCAACTTCTTCAGCACGCTGTGGTGAAGAATAACACTAAATCATAGTAGGTTTGGGTTTTTAATTAGATCCTTTATATGAAGTATCAACTGCCCTGAAAATGCTCTGAATACCAGCATAAAGTTTACTAAGGCAGCTTTTACTACTTTCTTGAGAAGCTTCACATATAGCATGTCTACAATTAAGATTTAGATTTTGTATATGATCTACTTTATTGAAAATGTGAAAACCCTAGTTCACAAAACTTATATCTGCTCCAATCCTGATGCTGTGCAAGGGAAGCTAACTGGAGACTGCTTATACAGGCTGCCTGCAGCAACAGGTGCATGACTAAACTGACACCCAGAGACCAATTCTCTGACCAGATCCATCAGACTTGTTTCTACCTGGATTTTTCACAGAAGGAAGAGATAGGCATAACTGAACTGAACAGTTGGTTTCCTAACACAATTTTAATTTGTCTAAACCAAGGAAGTGACAGCACCAGAAACCCCATGGCAGCCAATAATTGCCACTTACTTCCCTCCAACATCTTAGCTTTGTTCTTGGAATTGAGAAACATCTTTTTCTAAGAGTTACATTAAATGAACAATTTGTTCTACCCATGAATGCCTTCATCTCAATTACTAAGACTTAGAGATAAGAAATCAGGTACATTATGAAGTGGGTCCAGAAGTTCAGTTTCATTCATAACTCACCCACGAGGTTTTATCACTAGATTACAGTTCTATTCTTGTAAAATCCCTTGATCTCATCTCCTTAGCCTAAAAGCAGAAGATTTGATTAAAAAGGAAGATAACTGAATTGAATTGTGTAAGAGAGAACTAAAGATGCCTGGAAGTTAACCTAACTAGGAAAAGATAATTTTTTTTTTTTAAAGTTTACATCAACAAGTTCCTACACTTCATTTATCTTTTAAAATAATTTAAAAACAAAAGTTTCTTCAGCCTTTCCCAAGTTACTCAGTATTTCCTGTGTTACTAGAAATTACAGGTGCCTAGGTAAGAGCTGCAGTACATGATTAAAGCATCATCATGATGGTATGTTTAGCCCTGCACTGTAATTATCAGAAAAAATAATTACCCTGAGGTGAAACAATTCCGCCTGTTAATTTTATGTATAAACTTTTAAGCTGTATGCACAATTCACTTGGGCAAGAGGCATGAGACATGCTCACAAATCAATTCAGGAATATATTTATTACTCAGGGCTGAGAGGTTTTTTGTAAAATAAAAATTACCTGCAAAACAAGGCATTAGCAGATTCTGTAGATGAAATCTTTTGAGCAACCACAATTATTTAGTACTGAGCAACCATATTCCAACATGGAAAAAAAGAGTAGCAGAAGCATTCTAAGCCATTGGCAGAGGTGAACTACAGGCTTACTAGTTTATAAACCTCTGCTTTGAGCCACTACAGATTTGGGGGTACAGCTTCTGAATGTTTACTACCTAGAAACAGCATGACTAAGCCACAGTAGCAGCATTAAAGTGGAGATTCACAGCATTCAGTCCCACTGCAGTGATCACATTGCCCCGTGCTCCAACTTGATGCCGCACCCTCACAACCACAAATTATACTGGTTCTTCAGAAGGAGGATTTCTTTGCCCTTCGCATTATCAAAAAATGCCCTTGTGGCATTTATCACTTGCAGGTTGATCAAAGACTCCTCTGCTTCTAGTGGCAAAGAAACTTCTCTCAGAAACCATGATCTCAGCCCTGCCAGGTTATCCAATCTTTTTGATAAACTTCCAATTATAGAATAATTTGATAGTTTACACATTAAAAACTATACTAAGATTTAACTTCATATTAAAAGGCCTTCAAGGCTTGCACAAAATACTTCAGAATACCAGATTATGTGAAGTATTTCTCTGTCTGGCTTAGCGACCACTCAGTTGGATGCTGTACACACAACAGCTACAAACACACACAGAAACAGTTAAAAGTCCATTCTCCCAGAATAAGGAAGCAGGCCCACAAACCAAGCAGAACCCAGGATTTCACTGTCCTGAATCAAGCAAAGCAAAGCAATGCAGAACAAGACCTGCCAAGACCCTACCGCGCACCAAGCACTCCACCCCGGTGCCTGGCTACTGCACAGACAGAGGTGCAACAGATGCTTTTGGGAAGAAGAGATTCTCTCCGGAATCAGAAAAAAATATTCACTAACAGTATTATTAAGAGACTGCTGCTGCCAACATCGCACCTTCATTTCTCAACAGAGTACTGGTTTGGGAAAAGACTCCAGAACAGAACATGGAGGCTTCATCAGTTCAACAGAGCCTACACAAAATAACAGCTAGGAGAGTCAGCATCACTCGTTTTTCATTTAGTCTGCTCCAATTCAGTGAATAATGACTGCAGCATTCCTTTCATTAAGAACGTTCATTCTTTGATATCAACACTCCTAATTGAAACTCTACAAGCTCACAGTATGTGCTTGTTACAGAGGGCACCTTCTAGCAAAGTCAGCCAACCAAAAACTGTATTTCAACATTTCTAAGGTTGGGTGGGCTTTTTTGTAGGAAAATTTTGTATGTAAGAAATCTTTAAATCACATGACTACACTGTCAAATAGAGATTAAAATGCCAGTTGATTCTCTCTGACTATTCCTCCCATGAAAATGAGATTTTTTTGTACTTCTACTCTTTCACCAATCCCAATGACTACAGATTTGGATTTTTTGAACATGAGACAGCAGGATTGTTGATCTAAACAGAGGTCCAGTGTTACCACAAGTCAATTACCAGGCGTTACACTGTACATCTCCTGTTTTCTAGTTTGAGCAGGGGGTTACTATTATTACTAAACACAATGAAAGAAACAAGAGGGATCACTTTCAACTCAAAAAGCACAAGACCCAACTTTCTACTTAAGCAGTAAGTGTGCAATATGGACTCTCCAAGGTGATTAGAACTTTGTGACAACTATACCTTCTCAGTACAATGGAGCAGATGAATTTCTGCATCTGATCTGTCACTGCCATGATTATTTTTCCCAAAATACCACAACGCTACCCTCAGGAATAGGGTTTTTTTTTTGATCTGTAATTCTGTAAACAAGATGGAGTTAATTAAAGTGCACAATGGTATATGAAGTTTATCTAATACATGCAAATACTATTTTCAGTGCTCATTACCAAGGTAGGAATTGCTTAAAAGTACTACCTTTTAAAAAGAATTACTACAACACTTTAGAAGAAACCTAAAATATTATACCATATTTTGCTACTAGTATGCAGTCATTTAGAAAAATATACATACAGAAAGGAAGACATATTCATGAAGTCATTTATAAAATCCTTAATATATTAGCATTATGACAAGAAATTACATGCACTAATAAGCAACAGGCTTACTTCAAGAGCAGCATCTTTCCATGAGAAGAACATTCCATTCAACCAGCATAATCCCCAAGCACAACCAAGCAGATGAAAACTGGAACCATCTAACAGCTCCACAAGACTTGCTCCCCTCTTCCCACCTCCTCATTGAAAGGAAGGGAGGAAGAGATGGGTGGTTACGCACTGTCAGCAACAAGCATCTGAAACTCAGAGTGCAGTGTCATGACAGCCTGGATCACCAAGCACAGGCCAATCTGAGGAATGGTACAGAATAAAATGAAGTTCAGGAGTAAGACACACAATAAAGGAAGAGCTACAGGTGTTTAACACTTGATACAAGTCTGTGAAGAACATGTACAGCAAATTGTAACTGCAGTAAGCGGCAGTGTGAACCACATAACACCAAGAGATTCAGATAGTCCTAAATTACTTTAACAACTCACGCAAGTGTGTTATTTGAATATCTTAAAATACCTAAAAAGCAACATTGATAAACTATTCCAAAAGCAGTCTTAAATGCAGACTTCAATATAGATCAGACTGCAAGCCCTGTAAAAATTCTAGTAAAAATAGTAATTTATACTGAAATATTTCACAACGTGAGAATTCAAATTTTTAAAAAAGTGGAAGCAAAACAAGCTGACAAAGACTTTCTTTAGTGCTGTAATCAAGTGCCAACAGACTTCTTACTACAATAAAAAATCAAAGCACGTGGGACAATACATCTCAATTATGGAGACCCAGGCTAAACATCTGCTGTTATCAATTCACATGGCGGGAGGGAGAGAACCAAATCAAGCTGGACTACATAAATTCAAAGCAGAGAAATCTCAGAGAGTTTATTTTCCATTTACGCTGCCAGATCATCAACAAAGACAATGCAGGTCAAAACTTCTGTAAAAATTTTTGTTTTCTGCTACTGTCTTTCTAAACAAGTCTTCAAAAATTGGAAGAACCACCAACCCACAAACCAAACTCTTACATGGCCCACAAAAAAGGTTCCAAGTAAATTATTTGACTAGCATTCATCTTCACTTTATAACATACGGTTCTGTAAATGAAAAGCTATGTTATATATTACCTAAGCATATTATGCTTGATGTCTTTACGTAAGGTTTCTGATCGATTGTTGCCTTGCAGCATAATATTTAAGCATTCACAGTATAATTTTCTCTATTTGTGTTGTGACCATATTTTCTCCTAGATAATGGTCAAGAGGATATAATTTTAAATAAAGTCTCATGTTCCTAGCTACTGCTAGATTACAAAGTGAGAGTTTTCTACAGTAGCAGGAACCATTAATATTTAGGGTATTGGAATGTCTCAAGATACCTCTATGCTTGTTAAGGTAGAGCTGCTGCTTGCTTAAAAATTAAAAGGTTAAACCTTTCAATACATTAATAAACAGGTTACAGAAAGATGCATATAACATTTAATTGATTTGTAGCAGAAACCAGGCCCATGATGCACAGAGATGTCTGTGGAATAAGTGCAGGTTAAAGAAAAGAAATTAGAAGTCACTAAAAGGACTAAGTTGCATTACTTAAAGATTTCAGTGTTCTGCTTGTTTCTAGATACTCAGTCTTACCATACTGAAGTCCCACCGAGTTTTTTTCTTAACAGTAGTGCTTTTTTACTGTCTTCTCTCCCCTCTTAAGCCTCCTATCATTCTAATGACAAATACACATAATGATTATTAACAAATAGTCAACAAAAGAAAAAAAATCCCAACTCTCATGGTTTAATCCCCAACAGTAGGTACTACACAGCTGCTTGATCACTCCCCCCCTCACCCAGTGGGACGGGGAGAAGAATTGGAAAGGAATGTAAAACTGGAGGGCTGAGAAAAGAACAATTTAATAAATGAAATAAAATAAAACAAAACAAAAATACCCCAATAAAAGTTATAGTGAAAAGGAGAGAGAAGGGAAGAGGAATGATGCCCAAAGGGAAGGGAGAAAACAGGTGATGCACAGTACAGCAGCTCATCACCGATGCCCAGCCAGTCCCTGAGCAATGATCCGCCTGCCCGGCCCAGCCCCCCCACAGGTTATACACCGAGCATGGCGCTCCATGGTATGTATGGGATACCAGGTCAGCTGTCCTGGCTGTGTTCCCTCCCAGTGTCTTGTGCCACTCCAGCCTTCTCGCTGGCAAGGCCTGAGAAACCAAGAACTCCTTGACTTAGTTTAACTAACATTACCCAGCAACAACTGAAAACACTTTTCTCATACCAAATCCAAAACACCTATCCCAGCCAAAACCAGGACACCCTTGCCACTGGTTTCTTTACCAAGTGTGTCTAAGTTTGAAGTAGGAACCAAGAATGAATGCAGTAGTTTTTTCTTTCTTAACCAATTTTGCCTACAGTCTTGAACAAGAAAAAGAAATCTTTTTTGTTTTTCTGATCAACCAGCTCTGGAAGTGACTTTCAGGAGAAGCAAAGCTGCAAGCTGCAGAAAGCTGTAAGAAGGCAGCCTGTATAGCCAAGAAAGATGGATTCCCTGTTTCCCGGCAGAGAAACTTGTGTATTAGATGCATTTCGCTATGTTTTGTCGTAGCAACTGTGCATACCTTAATATAGCTTTTCAATTTTTATTTATTTTTAATTCCTAGCGGGTTTATTTAGTCAGTGAGTGACAGACTTCCATGTGAGGCCACAGTGCCATGCTAGGGGGACTGTATAATTAATTGCACCCGGACTATTAATGATCCGATTGTTTTTAATAGTCTTGCAATCCTGAGGAAGGGAGCTGTGAGTGAATGGAGCAGATGAACTACTGCACTAAACTGTTGATTTGATTTTCGTTGTCACCTCTGGAAACTTTTGCTAGAATGCAATAATGCTGTAGCAGTGGCTTAGTGGATGCTTTCATTGCAAAGCCGTTACTCAGGCTATATAACAAAAATGTCTCAGATGTCTTTCATGCAGGTTTTGTGTATGGTACACGACAGGGAAGGGCAGGGCAAATTATGCCTGGTGTATTTTGATCTGAGCTAACAGAATAGATTGTTGACAGAAAATCATGGGGAAATGCTTTAGCTTAATTGGGATTTTATAATTTTGATAAGCAGATAGGCTATGTAAACTTTCTGGATACGTTTTGATCTGTTACCAGTGGTTCCTTCCCCCTCCTGTTTGTTTGAATACTGGGGATGTTAACACATCACACCACTGGAGAACATTCTAAAGGTAAAGGTGCCAGTGACTTCCTTGGAGCAGCTCTGCAGCAAGCAGAGTTGAACTGACTGTAGATGTTTTTAGAAAATGTGGGTCTAAATTACAGACTGATTAGCTGAAACAGCAAGCAGGTAATCTTGGGCATATCACTTACAGGTCACTGCAGTGCAGTGACAGTGCAGTTTGACTTTCTTGAGTTTCATTGATTTCTTGAGTTTGATGAACTACAAACTGTGTAGTGGAATTGTGCTGAGGGCGTGTGTATATGCTCACACTGTGTATGTGTTAAGGTAGTCGTGCGGCATCCTGTCTTCACAGAAAGACATTAATTAGTATCAATAGTGGTTTACAATACTATCACTCTGTGCTGTGTATTACCTCCCCTCCTGACACCTCTTTTTGTGGTCTCCCCTGGTTTGCTTCCATCCAACTTAGCAGGCTTAGTTTTAAATTATCATCAGAGGTAACAGCTAGTGGCTAAAAAATGAAGCAACTGAAACTTCAAGGGTTACATTCAGACAGCAGTGTTCCTACAGTTAAGAGAGTTACAAGTGAAGTAAGGATGTGAGAGGAGGAGGTGGTGGCAGCGGGAGGTTCAATTAAGGTATAATGATATGCACTAGGGGAAAACCTCTATAGTGTTCAATAACCTTTATACTTCTAAGTATGTTACTATTAGCATTGTGTTAACAGGGCCATTAGGCTCAAAATGAAGGAAGTAGTATGTTAAAAGTATGTAAAAACCTAGTCCCACCATCAGGCACTGTATGTGGAAGCTTGTTTGAGGGTGAAGAAAAGTATGTCTGAACTTTGGTAAGTCAGTAACCACTTGAACAGCTGGGAGGTGTAAGACCTGCTGTTACAGACCTGCATTACCTCACCTGCATGCTACCTGAGAAAGCAGCTCTGCCAAGAACTGTGGCATTGTCCCTTGTGCACAACAGAGGAGTAGCCTCACAGCTATGTGCGCCCTGGTGACTTGCAAGCAGGTAGAGACTAGTTTTATAGCCTGCTTTCTCAGTATGATGCTCCTAAGTAGTGGGTTTTGGCATGGTAATTAAATTAAGAAAAAACTAAAATGCAGAAACTGGAGATGACAAATGTAGATATATCAAATCATAGATCTGTCATGGGAAAACAAAGACAGAACTGGAATTAGCAGACTAAACATCTCTGAGGACCTGGGCTCTAGTCCAGGACAAGCTGGGAATGTTTTTTCAAAGCAAGTGTGTGCTAGTGTCTTGCCTATAACTAGCTGCAATTACTGAAATCTTGCATGCTTCTGAATTTCTTTAAAACAAATAAAAACCCCTGCTATTGTTATAAACTAACTAATGCTAATGATCTACCCATAATTGCATTTAAAGCCTTTCCTTTAATTCTTTCCATTTCGGAGCTTTAATAGATGGTGTTGTAGAAAAGTTATTTTGACACTAAACTTCCTGTATGCAGCTTCTGATAAAAGGATCCTACAGTTCTCTGATGAGCCTGATAAGAAACAAGACTTTTCACAGAAATCTCATTCCTACAAAATGAACAAGGCATCAGAAAGAGACTTGTCTACATAAGCAGGTAGCACTCTGCAAGGGGAACGGATTTGCAGGGTGAAATGGTGTTGAGGACAGTGTTCACATTGTTCAGGTGGGCTGACTCATACCAGCTCTGGTCTGGTCCCAAGGGGCGATGATGTGGTACACGGCCAGTTGTAGGGGAGCTGGGTATGCTTCAGGGCTTGTCAGAAGGGCGATAGGAGCCTTGCTGGTTTAGGCACTGATGGTGTTGCCCTCCGATCAGCCCAGTTTAGCTACCTGAAGCTCTTGGTTGGTGCCTGGCCAGGGATTTCTATGTGTTGAGCTTCATGCAGCTGTTGATTTGTGAACTGTTTTTTTCTGGATAAGCTTGAGTGTGTCTGCAAGAGCTGCAGTTGCAGCTTTGGTTATACTGTAAACATGAAATCATTTCAGTTGAAGTTTCTGGCTGGGTGTGGTGTTTTTCATTAGTCACTAATCTCTCTGTCCTCATTGATTATTGCTGAGGTGATGTGCTTTCATGAGAGAATTAATGGGTGGCTGGTGTGTTAATCCTTTCTGTTTAGATTTGAGTTTCGTAATCCACCTTCTAGATGTCTTGCCTGTCTAAGGCTGTATTTTCTGTTTGCCTTCATATTTTGAATAGGAACTTTTCTCCCACATGCAGTTACTCCTTGGCAGCTTTCCCCCTGTGTTTAGGTAGTCACTTCTAAATAGATATGTCTCCTAGGAGACAAAGCAATATTATTGTGCATGATTTCAATCCTTAAGGATGTTACATGTACATAAACAAACATGGAAAAAATACAGTTTTCCCTATACTTTAGGAGGTGTGGACAAGTAGAATGGCTTGGCCTGTTTCCAGCTCTGGTACTGCTAACAGATGCCTCCTGCAGTTTGGTATTGGTAACTGTGCAATGTCTGTGCTTGTTCAGATAGTATCCAAATAAAGCCAGTTAAGCTGCTTAAATAAACCTGCAGGCAGAAGACATTCCCATAACAACAGATAGTTATTTACTCTAAGTACAAAACTAGGTCCGAAGGTTTAAGGACTCCACTGAAACCACACAGTTTTAGTGCATGCATGTAGGAGATACTTGGGTTTTACTGGGTGTCGTGGTTTAACCCCAGCTGGCAGCCAAGCACCACGCAGCCAATTGCTCACTCCCCCTCACTCAGAGGGATGGAGAAGAAAATCAGAAAAGGAATGTAAAAGTTAAGGGTTGAGATAAGAACAGTTTAATAATTTAAAAAGAATAAAGAGGTAAGAACAACAATAATAACAATAATAATAATAGCAAAAGTGGGAAGGTGGGAAAAAAGGGTAAAGCAAAAGCCACGCACGCAAGCAAAGCAAAGCCAGGGATCCATTCACCACTCCCCACGGGCAGGCAGGGGTTCGGCCATCCCCAGGGAAGCCGGGCTCTGACACGCTTAACGGTTATTCGGGAAGACAAACACCATAACGCCAAATGTCCCCCCCTGCCTTCTTCTTCCCCCAGTTTATATACTCAGCATGATGTCATATGGTATGGAATGTCCCTTTGGCTAGCTTGGGCCACCTGTCCCTGCTGTGTCCCCTCCCAATATCCCGTCCCCCTCCAGCCCTCTGGCCGGCAGGGCCCAGGGAACTTGAAAACTCCTTGACTTGGTATAACCATCACTCAGCAACAACTGAAACCATCAGTGTGCCATCAACGTTGTTCTTACATCAGAGCCAAAACACAGCACTGTACTAACTACTAAGAAGAAACTTAACTCTGCCCCTGCTGAAACCAGGACAAACAGTAAAGTTGAAATGAGGCAGTCTTGTCTGCAGAGATGTTGGAAGTGGCTGTTGGTGTTGGTTACCAAATAAACCTAGCTTTTCTGTCAGAATATGGAGTGGGTCCGTAAGTGTTCTGTTATTTGCAGTAGGTATGCAATCACATTGCTGCCCTTTTGGGAAGAGCTGTGCATCATTTCTTTAAGGAACAGTATTTGTAGAAGGTCACTTAAGTTAACATGTAAAATGTTTTTCTAGTTTTTTGCCCCCCTTTGAAGTTCCTGAATGTATATAGGGAAGTGGGTACTGCTGCCGCTGAGGACTGTAGAGCTGAATATAAGTGAGTTCAGGTATGGAGTTTTAACAGCTATACCTGTAGTGCTACAAGGTATGCGTATCTGTTAGTGGTCATCTCAGAAGAAGAAAAATCTGTCATTTGAAAACTGGTTAAGTGTAAACAGTAACATTGATACTAATTTTATAACAGAGAGACTTACATTTGAACTGTGTGCCAAATGAACCTAAAGTGGTTTACCATGTGGAGAGGTAAGGCTGTTGAGTTTTGTTTAGGAAGAAGATAAAGTAAGCCTATGGATAAGATGGAATACTTAAAGAGAGCTTGAAAAAACTGGATTGTGGCATAATCTATTCTCCCAGTTACTGCTGCAGCTGCAGCCTCAGTGCTGCCTGTTTGTTCATCTAGGCAGAGTTGTACCTTCTTTTTCTACTATGAGGGAACAAGGTAAGGTTAGTAAAATGGAGTCAGTTAGAGAAGTCTTTAAAAAACAGTATTTATAGTGAACCCTTTTATTTCAACAAATATTTTTGTAAAAATAACGTGGAATTTGTCAAAGGTGGGCAAGTGTCTTAAGAGTTGGAGTATGTGGCAGAGGAACATAGCATCAATTAAAACTTCTTTTTACAGTATTTTTAGCTTTATGAAGTAAGATTGCAAAGAAGCAGCCTTTAATAAGGTAAAAGTTGAGGGTCTGGCCATTTTGAGGCTGGTTTCACAGGTCTTCTAATTGCCAAGGTTTTAAAACCTTTTGGTCATCTTCAATCAATCAGTCTCTTTAATGGATAATTATGTGTGAGTTTAGGATTTGAGTTGCATGGAGGCTGGAATGATGCCGTTATTTTTATATGAAAGACTGAAAGTTCCAGAGCTAACTGGGGTAAGATTTTTTTTTTTTCTTCTGATAGATGCACTCTAATAGAGGCACAAGAAACGCATCTGTTTTTCCAGTGTTCTGTCATTATAAAATGGGCTGTCTGCACAAGGGCAGGGGCAGGTTTGAAAGAATATTACTCTGGTAAGCTAAGGGACCTGTAGTGCAGGACCAGTGTTGAGTTTATCAGTGGCGGTGTGCAGCATGCTGTCCTGAGGTTGTCCAGGTTGGCTTGATTCCACGTTTGTGTGGCATGATGGAATATATACAGCTGTAAAATCTGGAGTTGTGATTTGCTGCCTTAATTTTGTTAGTGTGTGCCTGGCTTTGGCCTCAGGTGCTTACTAGCATTGCTGATTTATCAGCTGTGTTATGGCCCTAGTATAGGTTTAAGACTGTACAGAATTGGTTTGTACAGGTGACTTTTTTCTCCCCTGTATTTTTAGTTTATTTTCCCCAAACTAGTTGTTCCTACTTTTCTATGTGGTGGGTTTTGCCTTAGTTCAGCCACCAATGCATGTTGCTTTAGAAGAATCATGTCAGATCTTTTCTAAGCAATAAAATTGTTTTAACAAGGCTTCTGTTGCAGAGATGTGTGTTCAGTTGGATGCTAAAGTGAGAGGTCTTTGTTTAAGAGATATTGTATAGGTGAAGAGGTTTTGCAAGTAAAGAGGTAGCCTGACTACTTAAAAACAGAAGGAAAAAAATTCAGTTGGCTTATTTATGCCGGCCTAACTTAATGATTTCCACGGAACACTGCTACTTTGCCTACAATGTCAGTAGTGTGTTCTTACATACCCATAAAGTTATCTTTGAGCAGAAGAAATGGTGGAGCTAGAAGATGTTTTGCTTTCAAACTGTTTAAAGCTGTATGCCTGTGTACTAGCAACCTGAAAAAAACAAAGCGTGGGAATCTGAAAAGAGATGTGTGTTTTGCTTGTGGTTTTGGGTTTGGGTTTTTTGTGTTAATTTTTGGACCTATCCTATCACTGTGCAATTACTTTCTAAGATGTGAATTAGTGTAACAGTTCTGTATTAGTCATTTCATTTGCTAAAATACTGCCATGTATACAAGCCTTCTCATAGTGGCGTTCCACTTCTAGGGAAACCTTGTTCATTCTCCTCTAGTCTCATGATCTGGGTTAAAACACTTTCTGCTTTCTGTCTAGCCATGGGTTTGTGGTGTGTAGACCATGGAGGAATGCATGAATTATCAATATTAACAGTGCTACAAGAGGATGACATATTTTGAGTGCAAGTCAGTCAAGTTTTAGTACTTGGTAACAATACAGATACTGAAATCTATGCTGCTATTTTTTCCTCTGACAAGTTATGCTTTCATTGAAAATAGAGCATAGGAAACTATTAATAAAAATTAGCTGACAGCTGATAACTACTTTTCTTAAATTAATGCAGTTGAGGATGACTCCTGAGGAAGAGTCAGTTGATGTCTAAATGCGACATCCAAAATTTTTAGTGTTCCAGATAGCGTAACCATCTTGTTGCTGTAAGGACACAGTGTTCTTGAGAGTAAGAATGGCATATGGTGAAGAGGTGTGTGCACTAAAAGTCCACTGCATGAATGGTATTATGCCCACTGTGCCCACCCCAAAAAATTACATTGGTGGGCGGCTCCTGCAAGAACCTGCTGAAGCAACCTTTGCTACTGCTGAGTACCAGTACTCTGGTACTGCTGCTATTCTGTATTTCAGTTACTTGAGGATTATTTACTATTGTCACTGGTTTTTGACTGTGAAAGTGAAAAAGGGAAGAGGAAAAAATCTGTCCCATTTTATGTGACCTAACCTGCAGGAACTTCCAGAACTTTCCTGTCCAGACAACAATCCTTGCATCTGTACAACGGCCTCAAGACTATCACAGGAAAGGGAAAGTAATTTGCACAATTTCATCTGTTCAAGCTGTTTCTAGCTTGAGAGACAGTTTTGTTATTTGAGACATTGGGCATCTGTCAAGCCAACAGCTGGACTGAAGATTTTTCCAGGAACTACTTTTTTGCATTGCAAAAAACCAACCTGTTGAAAAAACAAACAAACAAACAACCCAACAGCTTACAAAATTTCTGAGTTCTCAGCTTGATTACCTTGCAAACTTAGTCTCACCATTTGAGAAAGTATATTGATGCCCACTGACTGACTTCAAGCTTTTGCTTTTCTTCCTTGTATGTCTGTTCTCTGCCTGCCCAAATGCATTAGTTGTTTTCTTTTTTAGTTGTCTTTATTTAGTATCCTCAGATTTAGACTTGCGCAGTATGTATGTCACCTGAGGTTTAGGATGGTGGTACCTGTCTCCTTATATTCTACGCTGAAGGACAGTGTATGGTCATGTGTGAAGGCATATTTCAACACTGCTGTTCAACTAACAAATGGTAAGTGTGCATACATCACAGTGGGGCCAAACTGCTATTTGTACAAACTGCTGCCATCTGTTCTACACCTAGTGCTAACCTCTTCTCATAAAGCACTTAGTGATGCACCTAAGCAGATGGAACAGATTCATATGTGTTCATATGTGTGGCTGGATAATAGAACAGTGATTCCTGGAATAAAACTCTAATGCTGCTGGTGAAACGTGCAAGGTTGTCTCCTGCCTTACCACAGACAAGAATTCTTAAAACAAAAGAATATTTGAAGTGAAAAAGCCTTGGAACAGGTTCCTACCCTATCATTAGCTAAGAGAGAACTGAGCCAAATCACAGCATTGTGGATTTGTCCCAATAATCAGGCCACTTTCTGAGATGTTGTGGTTCAGATTGTCTACCCCTTGGTGAAGTACTGATTGACAAGAAAACTGAAGAAGGTACTGCATTTCCAGGGTGGACAGGGTAACTAGATTCAAAAAAGTGAAATAAAAAGTAATTTCTTGACTCTCCTGTCTTTACAACAAACCTGTTGGGAATGCTGCTTAGAAATTAGGTTTTGGAGGGCTCATGAACATATGTGAAAATCCTGGAGCTTGGAAACATGACTGATCTCTGCATAACATCCCACTCTCATTTTAAGATCTTGTAGTGTGTATCCTGGTAGACAGAACCACTGTAGTGGAGCCTTTCCTGTATAGAGGAAGTTGAACTAAGGACAGCATGTCATTAGCATACCCCCAACAGTAACGCTGATGGCCCAGCACGTCCAGGCTGTGACCAGTAATTATAGCCTTAGAGGTGATAAAAGTCTCTACTGGATATTCAGTTTCCCTGCATGTGTGTGTTCGAGAGGTGTGTGATAAACTTGCAGGAACCCCAGCCTGCTTCCCAGTGATTTCCAGGATGGCTTTCCAGACGAAGGCGGAAAACACATACATGCAGCCTCCTACTGATGTTGTTCATCACAGCCTGCTACAGGTACAGGCATAGGTTTCTGTTCGCCTTTCAGGCTTCTTCTAGCTGATTAGAGGTGCCACGATAAGAAATTTCATTCAGACTTGGTAACATCTAAGTTGAGATACAGGGATTTCAAGTCTGCATGGAGGCATCTTGACTGCATGCTTTAGATCAGGTACAGACAGATTACGTTAAGTAAAGGCATTAGGTTCAGTATTGGTTCAGTGAAGGAGAAACAGGTTTTTAAATGCTGTAAGGTCTTTAAACTGGAAGACTGTAGACAGCATAGATGCGGTTGCTGAAGACTCAGTCCCATGTAGCCCTATGAAGCAATTTATGCTGCCAAGGTTTCAAAGCCGTAATTACTTTCCTGTTATATAGGGGGAGAGGAGGGTCAAGAAAGCATGGTTAGAATCTGATCATCTGGATTTTTATAGACAAATGTTAGCAAAAAAATTTATTTGTTTAACTTAATTGGAATGCCATAGAAATTCATATGACTTGCTATTCTTAGTTTTCTGTGTCTGTTTTGATGATACACTACATTAGATTGCTATTAAGTATTCTAAGCCATTGTACTTGTTGTCATATTGTATCTGCCTACGAGGAATTTGTTTGATCATTAAGTCGCTGGCAGGAGGGGGAAGATACAGCTCTGTGCACTTTTTTTTGAAGTAAATAGTTCTGAAGCATTTTGAGGTATGCTGCTAGTGGCAGGCTTCTCAAACATAGCGGTGACAGCATTAAAATATTCTTCTTTTAAAGCCCGAAGAGCAGGCATCAGCAAGACTTCAGTCTTGCACCTTTAATTACCTGTTTAAACCCTGAGTTTCTGCAAATGCAAGAAACTCAGCATTTTTTGGCTTTTTTCTCCCTTGCGATGTTATGCTTTATGCATTATATTGCTATAAGGTTAAAACTTGATGAAAAGGTTGCTAGATACTTCACTTGATGTTAAGTTGCTTGGAAAAGGTGATGAGTATTTTTGAGTAGGTTTTGGGCTCTGAAAAGTGGTCTGGTCCAGTCTACAGTATATGTGGCATAACCTTGCAGGCAACGTAACTAATGGACGTTAACTGGATTGCCTGCATGGTGGATTACGCTATATGAACAAAGGCAGGAGGTCTGAGAGCTCATGTTAACAGCAAGTATTTAAATTATATTTTTAAGGCGTGCAAATTTTGAACTGCAACACTTGAAAATTGGTTTCTCTTGATCTGACAAGTTAAAGTTCATGCTTTGTTGGTCTCTCTGCAGCAACATGGGACATCAGAAATGTCATGACCACTTTAACACATAATCTTTTTCAGTTAATAAAACATTGATAATTCTAGTGGTGCAGCCACACAAGTGAACTCCCCTTCTTGCTGATTAATGTAAATCTGTTACCCTGTTTCTCTCTGCATTGCATATGAACCCTTAATGATTTGTTAGCTATTATAGTGTTAGAATTAATGATTAAATATGTTGCACATGGGCCTTATATTTGATGGTAAGAAATGCTTGGTGTAGTTTTAATAGATTGTTTCTGTGGTGTTGCAGAAGCATGCAAATATATGTTGTCGTGGTTTCAGCTGGGATAGAGTTATTTTTCTTCCTAGCAGTTGGTGCAGCACTGTGTTTTGGATTTGGTGTGAGAACAGTGTTGGTAACCCACTGATGTTTTTAGTCATTGTTGGGTAATGTTTGTACTAAGTCAAGGAGTTCTTGGTTTCTCAGGCCTTGCCAGCGAGAAGGCTGGAGTGGCACAAGACACTGGGAGGGAACACAGCCAGGACAGCTGACCTGGTATCCCATACATACCATGGGGCGCCATGCTCGGTGTATAACCTGTGGGGGGGCTGGGCCGGGCAGGCGGATCATTGCTCAGGGACTGGCTGGGCATCGGTGATGAGCTGCTGTACTGTGCATCACCTGTTTTCTCCCTTCCCTTTGGGCATCATTCCTCTTCCCTTCTCTCTCCTTTTCACTATAACTTTTATTGGGGTATTTTTGTTTTGTTTTATTTTATTTCAATTATTAAATTGTTCTTTTCTCAGCCCTCCAGTTTTACATTCCTTTCCAATTCTTCTCCCTATCTCTCTGGGTAAGGGGGAAGCAATCAAGCAGCTTAGTGGCACTTAGTGGCTGGGGTTAAACCAGGGCAAAGGGCTACCAAGCTATTTATACAGCAGAACACTTGAGCTTTAACCCTTGACAGATTTGTAACTCACCTCTGAACCACAGAAATTTGTCAGCTTAGTTGCATTTGTACAGGAGGGCAAGGTATTCATCCCAATGCTCCCTGGCTGCAGCAGTATAGTCCTTCAGCTGGTACGTTTGATGAGAGCATCCTTTTCAACTAGGGAAAGGATAACTAAAACTTTACTTGGCTAGGTAAACCAAAAGCTAAGGCAGGTTCCTGAGTTGATTTCAGAGTAGAGTTTGTTTGCCACCATGCCCTCAAGTTTTTCACCTTTTCAGCTACCTTGTCCTCAAGTACCTGCATCTTTTTTCCTTTCCCTCTATCACTGCACAAAGAACGAGCACTTCATGATTTTAAGCGCAAGTCTCTCATCTTAAAACACAATACCATCAACTACTAAAATCTTATTTAAAAAGCAATTTTAAACTCCACCGCTGCAAAAGAAGAGCTGAAAAATCCAAAAATCTAAACGCTGAAGCAACAAATCATAAAAATCTGGGGGAGCTGAACTGCAGAGTATTTGAAGTCCACATCATTGTTTTTAAAGGGGCTTAGCAATACCATGCACAGTACTGCTTGCGATACCACAACACTGAAAAGCTCCCAACATAAGCTAGAATGCCCCTGTGCTTGGTACTGTACAAAAAATGAAAAAGACACCCACTGAAACAAAACAAAAAAGCTAAAAATGTTACTTATCCTTTCCACTTTCACTTATCAGACTATTAAAACAACTGGTATTCCTCTTTAAGTCAGAGACTGTAATTATCAGATTCCTCAACCACCTCCTTCCAGGAGGATTTTAAGTAGTTAAATAGTGCTGGTACATGACAACAGACACACAACTCCATGAATCTACTTCTTCAGCTCTCACTTACTTGAATGGAGAAGGGACATGCTCTAGTTACAGGCTTGGTTTATATCCACCGAATTCTTGAAAAGAAGCTCTGGATACCTGCAAACTTTACTATTGAAAGGATAATCTAAAAGCTCAGGCAACAGCAGGCAGCTGTATTAGATAAAGCCCTCAACCATGTGTGACTCCTTATCCCAGGGTGTTTCTGAGATTAGGGTGTGTATCAGCATGCAAAGGCCTATCCTGCACACAGAAAGTTTAAAGTAAAGGACAAACGTACATTTTTTTCATACTAAAAACAAATTAAAGTGTTTTACATGATTGTTGAGACAGCCCTATACACTTAAAGTGTAAAGCATTTACCTTCACAGGTAAATTATCACAACATTAGCAAAAAAAGCAGCAATGCTGTTTCTCTGACTCACATGACCAAAGAACAGTTTTGTGGCTGCTCCAGCCAGGATGAGTGTTTATTTCGTCCCACTGCAATCATTTTAACCCTAAGAAGTTGTCCCAGTTTCAGCTGGGATAGGGTAATTTTCTTCTTAGTAGCTGGTGCAGCGCTGTGTTTTGGCTCTGATGTAAGAACAACGTTGATGGCACACTGATGGTTTCAGTTGTTGCTGAGTGATGGTTATACCAAGTCAAGGAGTTTTCAAGTTCCCTGGGCCCTGCCGGCCAGAGGGCTGGAGGGGGACGGGATATTGGGAGGGGACACAGCAGGGACAGGTGACCCAAGCTAGCCAAAGGGACATTCCATACCATATGACATCATGCTGAGTATATAAACTGGGGGAAGAAGAAGGCAGGGGGGGACATTTGGCATTATGGTGTTTGTCTTCCCGAGTAACCGTTAAGCGTGTCAGAGCCCGGCTTCCCTGGGGATGGCCGAACCCCTGCCTGCCCGTGGGGAGTGGTGAATGGATCCCTGGCTTTGCTCTACTTGCGTGCGTGGCTTTTGCTTTACCCTTTTTTCCCACCTTCCCACTTTTGCTATTATTATTATTGTTATTATTGTTGTTCTTACCTCTTTATTCTTTTTAAATTATTAAATTGTTCTTATCTCAACCCTTAACTTTTACATTCCTTTTCCGATTTTCTTCTCCATCCCTCTGAGTGAGGGGGAGCGAGTAACTGGCTTCGTGGCGCTTGGCTGCTAGCCCGGGTTAAACCACAACAAGTACACATCTTATGACTGCACTACTATTCCTTAGTATGATCTAAGCATCACACTATAGCAATCAGGTACTTCATCTTCAGGCATCTGTAACATTGGGGAGTGCTACAACAGGAAACGATCCATCCCTGTCAGAGACAAGAAAGTTTGAAACAATGAAAAGAAAAATCTATTGTATCTCCCACATGGTCTAAGGATGTCCCATGGTTGGTACTTCACAGGACAAGCAGGAGGGGAAAGAGAAATGTAGCAAGAACATTACTGCTAGTTAGGTCATAGTGACATTTTGACAGAACTACCACCATCTCCATCACATATGAATGTAAATGGTGCCATTGCTTTGACACACTCTTTCCTTACTTTATCCCAAAGTACTTTTATTTCTACTCTTCCCCCCAGCCGCACTAAAGTTTTGCTGGGGTGGAAGATCTGGCAGACAGTCTGTAATGCTGGAGGGTACTGTAGCTGTCTAGTGGACACACATAAGGACAACTGTGTGAAAGAGCAGCTTTTAGAGCAATACATTCTTTACCACCGCCTTTACCATGCTATGAGTGGTTTCATGACAGAAACTTGGCTTCCCAGTAATTAATTCTCAGCATACAGTCCTCCTGAAGCCACAACAGATTACCACATAAGCAGCAAGAAGGCAGATTCAGGCAAAGAGTTAGCATCAACAGAAAAAGCTTTTGTACTTCTTACTCTGTGCAGTGATTTTTTTAATAAATGACACGCATCAACTAGAATAGGAGAATGCAGAATGTAGAATAATCAACTTCAAAGGTCAATGGACATCCTTCATGAGAAAATCTGTCTTTTCATGTTGCTCATCATCTTTCCAACACAGGATCAACTCTTATCAACTCTGATAGCCACTCCAGTGCCAAACATTTCATTTGCAGAGCAAGAACTGAAATTTCAGAACAAAATACCGTATCTCCCCCTCCTTTTTTTTTTTTTTGTGAGTGCTTTTGTTTGAGCGCAGGTTTGTTTTTTTCAAAGTATGTAAAATAATGAAGAGGACTCACTACGGCAATTCAGAAGACAATGGCAGTTTCAGAAGCTTTTGGATCCATTTCAGACCAAGACAGCTGTGCTATATAACAAAGCAGTATTCTGTCTGAAAGACTACTCATCCTCCCTGGGTTGCCACTCCACTCTAGTAAGCACTGCATATTTGCAGTTAAGGTGACAAGGTTTCCAGAAAGATAAGCTCTTTCAGTAGGTCAGCTGACAGAGACAGACAACTCCAAGACACACAATTTAGTGTAATCTCAAAATCCTCAAGACTACTGATGTAGGCAAGGAATCCATAACTTGCCTTCATCCTCTTTTTAAAAGAAACAAAATTAACTCAAGCAAGCTCTCTTTTGGCCTGTAAAACACTGATTAAGATTTATAAGGCACCATCAAAAAAAAAAATAAAAGCATATCCTATGCCTGACTGAAAGACTGTAAAACATTTTGAATAAGAGAAAGTAACACAGCCAATGACATTTGGCATCATTTGCCTCAATAAACCTCATAAAACATGTTTCCTATTCACACTCACTTTTTCTGCCAAAAGGAAGACTATTGTAGAGAAGATAGAAATGCAACAGAAAGGAAAATGGGAAAATCCTGGGTTTTTTTCTTTTCATTTGTCCCTTTCTTCATCATCCCAGTCTGGTATTGACTACCCACATACTGTGGAGGCAGCCAAATTACAACAGAAAACATGCCGTTTTCTTGACTCCTTGATTTCACAGTCTGGAAGACACTGTTTCCAACAAAGAGTTCTCAAGAGAATGCAGAATAATCCTTAAGAAAACTAAGCCACCATGCTGTGTTAGGAAGTGGTGAGCCATCCTCTGTGTAGTCTTTGCCTTGAGTGCCCTTCACCATGCTTCTGTCAGCAGTTAGCCGCTTGCCTCACAAGAGCACAGGCAAATAATCTGCTTGAATTCATTTGAGTTTCAGGTGTTTGCTATCCACAGCACTACAATGCAGGGATGTTCCAGAAGTAAAGCACTTCCCACATGAAAGTAAAGCCATATTTAATAAACTCTTTAGTAACTGATGGCAATAATCTTGTAAACTATCCTTTGTTCTTGATTACATGAAATGAGAGACTGATTTTCTTTGCTTATTTTGTAATTTTTTTAAGGTGTTTATGGAACACCTTAGTTGGCTGAAGTAATAATAACAGGACAAAAAAACCCAAAGGAGTGATGTACTTTCTCTTCCCACCTCTCCTGTCCCCGTTCATCTTTATGAATTAACTTTTTCAGATTTGATACTCACAAGACAAGTTACCAAGTTTTCATTTCTACTATTTCATTTCTGGACAGAAAAGAAGCAGCCCTACTCTAAGTGACAGCATTAAGTTTCCTCCACTGAGCTGGGGAGACAAACCATTCTTTTTGGTAAAATAGAAAAGTTGACTAGTTTTTCAAGAGACAAAACTCCTAATGGACCTCAAAGTGCGAATGAGGAGTCTGGGCATGCAAACAGTAACACTGCTTCAGACACCTCTGAAGTAATCTTTCTGTTCTAGTCAGCTCTGGCAAGGTCTAAATCTGAGTATGGCATTCTGGGTTTTGATGTCATGCTTCAAGACAGATGTGACCAGCTGGAAAGAGTCCACAAGACAGCAATGAGAAAGGTCAGATGTCTGGAAACACATTCTATAAAGAAAGATTAAAGCCACTGGAGTTGTTTAGTCTAAAGAAGAAGTCTAAGAGGAGACAAGATCAGAGTTGTCAAGTAGTTAATATACAGTGTCACAGGAGAATGAACGGTTCTACTGGAATACCACACGAAGTAAAAACACATATGGGAAAATATGCCTGTTTTCTAATTACCCACTCATAGACTTAGTTTGAAAATATTGAGTCATGGCTTTGAAGAATTTACTGACAGCTTAAGTATCAGCAAGACAGGTATCAGGACAATCTGTTTCACTGCTGTCTAAAGGATGCTGAACAGCTGTGACAACAGATTCAATTCTGCTATGTTGGCAACAGGAACAAGGACAGGGCAAAAGGAGAAATAAAACCTGGAAGAGCAGGATAACACACTGGGGATCCACAAAACCAAAAGAACTCAGAAACAGAACATTGCAGAGAAGATAATTTTCATTATTTGACAGTAATTAAGACAGGATGTCAATGTGAAAATCGTATCTTCAAGCACTTCTCTCAATGTTACGCTTTAGGCAGGCAGCACATAAAGCCTGAAATCATCTGTACGTTCATCATGGACCTTAGTCTTGCCTTTTTCCACTACCCTTAAAGGTTTCAGCATGCCAGTAACATAGATGCTTCCTCAATTTTAAATTAACATGCATGCATTTATTTCCACACTTTAATGCATCGCAGTATCATTGCACAAGATACAGGTGGATTTGTCAGGCAGCTCTGCAGGTAGGTAGGAATTCAGCTGCAAGCACTGACTACACCACAATGGAAAGATGGGCAAAATCAAAGCACAAAAAACACAGACAAAAAAAAAAAAAAAAAAAAAAGGTTTCAGATAATAGAGGAATCTAGCACAGGGGAATAAAGGGGAAGGGAGAAAGCTACATATTCTAAGCAATCTTTCCCACTACACTAAAATGAGTTTATGCTGCTATCTTCTAGCATTACTCACTGCAGGTGAGTTATCAGATTGCCCATGTAGAATTCAAAAATTCCAGCTAATGCAACGCTGCCTTCTTTTGGGCTTACCTTTCCTACACTGTTAACTCAAAATATGCCTGTTAATTCCTTTCCAAAGCACACACAGAAATACCCAGCCTTCACCAGAAGTTAGCTGAACTCACAGCCACTGGCAGACCAGTTAACTGAACAGACAGCTTTTGTATATTTCTACAGAGTATTCTGCAAACTTTCCAACTGAGCACCAAGCCAACAAGACACCACACGGCTGTGGTAAGCACAGCCCCCAACCCACAAGACCTGCCAAGAAGCAGGATATATTAATTACCTACCAGTGAGCACCACGCTAACAGCAGCTACAGAGCTGCTACTCAGTTCATTTCAGCGAATAAATCAAGTTTACATCTCTTAACAAAAATTACTGTGTGGATATAACTACATTTGTTCTACTACAATCATAAATGCACTTCACCATAAATACATTCCACCCTTTGTGGGCTCATACAGTTGAAACAGACTAGGAATCTGGTCTAAGTTTGAGTATTTAAAGAAAAGGAGGGGACAGACAAAGGTACACTTAGACCCAGTTCACCATGCTGTCCTACAGTTTTATCAGTTCAACAGAGAAGGCATCAGGGAATGCAGAGGAAACCAGGAGCTATATAAACAGCCATTACTGTGCAGGGAAACATTCCCTACAACCACAACTTAACTAGTTGGAAATAACTTCAGCCAGTGCTTTGCGGATACTCCTTTAAAAATGTCAGGGTTTCCCAAAAAAGCCCTTACACATCCAGCTGCGTAAAGGCACAGAATAAAGAAACAGCACCTAAGAGCAAATTTAAAAGTTGATCACAACAAAAGACAAGTCAGCCTACTCCACTACGGCGCACAAGTGATTATGTGCAGAGCAGGCAAAGTAAAGCAGCAGACAGACAAAAAAACACGCTTGGTTTGGGGGTCACATCAGACAAAAAAACACGCCTGGTTTGGGGGTCACATCAAGAAATACCTGAAAGGGCTGCAAACCGTGCAACGCAACGAGGGGCCGGGGGTGAGTCAGTTTCAGATACAAAAGAGTCACTCTACTGTAACAGTGGGGGGGCTGGTTTAAGTGCCGTTAGAAGGTATTGCAGCTAGATCAAGAAGGGAGGGAACAACACGCGTATCCGCGTATCACGCTACGGATCTATCAGCCACAGAGCTCCTCCATAATCCACTGCCTGTCATTAACTCTCCCAAGAGGATTACTGTAGTTTACGGGCTTGCCCATCCCTTCCATCTGACACTGAAGAGTTTGCTTTACAGCAACGCTACCCAAAGGTGACGCACTAGAAAAAACATTATTTAAAACAAAAAAACCATACCCGCTCCACACAAAACCTCCCAACCCTCAACACGGGCAGCCAGAAAGGGAAAGAGCCGCGGGCGCAGAAGCAACGACGCCAGCGGTTTAGCGGAGGGGTGACGCGACGGGGCGGTACCCAGGTGAGCACGGAGCCGCTCGCCGCCGCGGGCGGGAGACAGCGTGCGCCGCCACGCCGGCCCCACGCACCTCCTCATCCCGCTCGTCCAGCGAGGCGCCGTCCTCCGCCCGCCCGCCGGGGCTCGCCCGCAGCCGCCTCGCCGCCGCCCCGCCGGGGGCCGCCGCCACCCCCGCCGCCTCCGGGCTCCCCTTCCTCGGAGAGAGTTTCCGAGCCGGAGGAGGAGCCGGAGCAAGACAAGCCGACGTGGCCGGCACCCCGCGGCCGCTCCGGGGCCGCCGAAACTTTGTCAGCCATGGCCGGGGGCTCCAAGCGGCGCCGCTCGCATGCCCCGCCGCCCGCAGCGCGCAGCCTCGCGGCGGCCGCTCTCCCCGGGCCGGTGCCGGCGGGCAGCGCCGGCGGGCGGGGCGAGGCGAGGCGGGGCGGGGCCGGGCCAGGCCGGGCCGGGCCGGGGCGGCGGGACCAATGGCGCAGGGGGGCGGGCACGGCGCGGCGGCGCGGAGCGCTGCGGGCGGGTGGCAGGTAACGGGGCGGGGAGGGGCCGCCGCGCTTTCTGGGCGGAGCGGGCAGCGGCGGGCGAGGGCGGGGGCCGAGGGGTCCCTCACGCTGCCCCGCGCCGCCGGCGGAAGCAGGGGCGAAGCCGCGATGCCCCGGGGCTGTCGGTCCCCCCCGCCGCAGCCCGGTCCCGCCGCTGGCCCGCGGTGCGGAGAGGGCAGAGGCGGCCGCCAGAGCCCGAAGCCGGCCGGGCTGCGCAGGGTGCGCCTCGGCGGGGGGGGCGCGCAGCGAGCCGGCGGGGCTGCGGGGCGGGGCGGCGGCGCCGCGCTGGGTAGGGGCAGCCACCTCCGATGACAATAGGCTTTCCCGCGCCCCTCTCTTCCCTCGGAAGGAGCGATCAGCGGTTCGTCGCAGCGGCTCTGCCAGCCCCGTGTCGTTTGAGGGAGGCTACAGGCGCCAGTTACGACCTTGCAGCAAACAAAGTCCCTTTGGGCGTTTGACTTTGGGACGGGCACCGACACCGGGATTTCTAGTCAGGCCGTCAGAGGCACTGAAACCGTAGCAGAACACGGGAGTTCGGCACTTGAAGGCTTTTGGGAATCCTCCTAGACAACTTTACCTTCAAGGACTTAAATGGCTTTTAAACCTAGTTGTCCTGACAAATTTTAACATAACTCTTTTTAAGTAGTCTCTTGAAAAGACTTTTTTTGTTGGTTTTTGTTTTTGTTGTCCTGAGGCGTCTATAATGATACCATAGGTCCTAATCTAAGGTACTCGTAATGTATATAAATATATACCTATATACACCAGAGCCTCATTTGCTTATGCTTGTACAGGCCAGGGTCCCCTAGGCTAACCCAATTGTGGAATCAAAACAGATTAAGCGCCTTGGTAATGAGTAAAGGCCCACTGCATCACTACAGAGCAGATATGATCTCCATTTTATAGAAAAAGGAATGTGAGTGCAGACCAGTTACTGATGTGCTCTAATTAACACAGTATGTATATAATGAAAGTAGGAACCACAATGCAAGTCTCCCCTTTATCAGATTTGTAATTCGACCAGTTCATCCAGTATTCCCAGATGGTACATGGAAAAAACTTTCCATTTTAAATGTTATAATGACTATATGGATTATCAGATTAATAGTGGAAGGAAAAATAACTGTATAAAATTCTCTAAATCTCAGCCCTCTGCTTTGAACAAGTCATGAAGGCTGGGTATTAGGTTGTAACAATGCTGATAGTTCTCTGTGGCTTCTTGTCAGTACTTAGATCAAGCACTTAAAATGCCTAGAAGGTAATTTATTGGGAAAGAGAATTACAGTAGTCACTAGGGACATAATTTGACCCAGAAATTTGCCTATACCAGCATTTAATGATAAGGAAACATGAGATATATGCAGAAACACAGAAACTTTTTTTATTTTGATTAAATTAATTGTACACATATACTACTCCAAACCTAACTATAACAATTTTAACTAATCAGAGAAAAGAGTTCCTCCTCAGTACTCCAGCTCCTGCACACAAGCTCTTGGATCTCCAAAACCTGGACTTACTCTTGATTCCTGAGTATTAAAGCTAAACCTCCTCCAGTCAGATTCTGCCTCTGGTTTAGCGACATTATCCCAGCAGAACTGGCTTTAATTTCCTACCTGGGAATTTGCAATGTGTAAGAAAATTGCCAGGTGGTAAAAAGCAACACTGCAGGTCTCTGTCGCTTCCTTTCTTTCTCTTACTGCCTGAGATGAGACTGGGAAACACAGAGCTTAGCCAAACCACTTCCACACGTCAGTTATTATCAGCTGCCAGAACAGCCTCTGTAATCTGGGGACAGCAAGGCATATATTAGAATAGCGACTGAACTGCTCTAATTTATGCCGTAAATTGAAATCTGAGAAGGCACCCAAGATATTTGTTTTATCACCCCAGAGTTACAGAAGACAACTGACAGTATTGTTGTGCTCTAGACTGTAGACTGTGCCAGACCACATGCTGAAATTATTCTACACAAACAGAAGAGGGGTGCTATGCTGCCTATAGTTGCTAAAAGGGAGCTAAAGCTAAAAGCAACAAAGATAGAAGTTTACATCATTTTCCATGATGGGAAAAGTGCTGTTGCTTGCACTTCATCACAAATATAAGCAAAATCAGTCAAATGCAAAAAGCAGAGTTTCGTAGTAGCTATTGTGTCAGTTTTATGACATTAGTTGTCTTCATTGCCTTTTTGAACTAGGTAGTGTTGCATTAAATTCATAGAATTATAGAATGTCTTGGGTTGGAAGAGACCTTAAAGACCATCTAGTTCCAACCCCCCTGCCATGGGCAGGGACACCTTCCACTAGCCCAGGTTGCTCCAAGCCCCATCCAGCCTGGCCTTGAACACTGCCAGGGATGGGGCATCCACAGCTTCTCTGGGCAACCTGTTCCAGAGTCTCACCACCCTCACAATAAAAAATTTCTTCCTAATATCTAAATACACAGTCTTTCATTTTAAAGCTATTACCCCTCGTTCTATCACCCTACCTCATTCTTTTTTATACTGCTTAGAATAATTGTTTTCCACTTTGATTCTGCATATTTAGGCAAAAGTCCACATGTGTAAGAAGCAGTTTTCAAGACCCAGGTAGTGGGTTAGCATCTGAGAAAATCCCTAGGCAAGACTGAGAGACCTGGGAAATGCAAGGCTCTCCAAACAATGCAGTTACACTACAGGCAACAACAGCGCTCTGCTTCCCTTTCTGCATAGTAAAATGTGCATTGAGTCTGACCTGGAACAACCACTTCTTTGGATGAATAAGTCTCCATGCTTACTCAGTTCTCGTCCTCCCTGTTGAGACTGCCAACAGTATTGCCAATTAGTGCCAATCCTGAATGCAAATTGTAATATGAATAGGCCTTTAAATTTTTAATTCCAGGCTTTTGCACTGGTGGTGTATAAATGTTTCATTAGCACACTGCCTTTGTAAGAGGTGGTTCATTCACTCACATTTCTGCCTCACCTCCGGGAAAAAAAACTGCCTACCTGAAGTACTAGCAGAAAATGGGCAAACAAGAGCTTGTATTTCTGAGTGCTCCTCCCAGCTCTAGCAGTAAACTCTAGAATCGGAGTTCTTAGGAAGAAGGATCTATTGAAAATACCTGTTAAAGTGCCATGAAGACCACCTTAAATTTTTACCTGATGTGCTTTATCTCTACATGCTTGCTTTCAAGGAATATCAAAGATCAGGAATTTAAAACCTTGTATCTGGTGAGGTGCAAACCACTGGTGTTAGTGGCAGGAACACCCACAAATAACAGCTGCAGTTGGAAGTGGGTAAAAATACACATCATGGCAACTCTTATCTCTGGGCTGTGGCAGGCCCCACCAAACATACAGCATGGTTTGGAGGTCCTTTCTTCTTCTCTCTGAGGGTCATCTTAGGCCTTAAGATAGGATGAATTTCCTACTTCAGAGTAAGCAGAACCCACCCACTTCATTCCTTCCCAAGAGCCTCTCTCTCACCATTAAAGAGCTTTTTTGACAATTAATGTGAAGCACAATTTGTTTTCCATAGCACTTGCAGAGCATGAAGCAAGGGCATTTGAACAAGCTGATTAGCTTCAGATCATCTCAAAAGGCATTAACAGGCTGGTCATGTTACATTATAAATCCTAGCAACAATAGGTATATGCATGAACAGAAATATCCTATTCAAGTCAGTGGAACATGTAATAAACCTGAGAAAAATATATCATCTACTAACTGAATATGTTACTAGATGTACCAGTCCCTGCCAGGGGAGGAAAAACAGCTTGTATAGGCCTCTACTGCAGCAGGTGCTTTCATGAAGACCAGGTAGTGCCACCATCTTGTCAGGCAGAGATGATGTGATCAGCGCAGCATAATTGCTAAAAACACTTTTCCTGATTACTGGCACTTGGGGAGCTGCATGAACACTGCATGAATCACCGTCAGGAGACCTCCAGAAAATCACACTTGGAGGAAACCTCTGGGTGGGGAGGAGGATCAGAAAGGAATGTAAAAATCAAGGGTTGAGATAAGAACAATAAAGCAAAAGCCACGCACGCAAGCAAAACGAAGAATCCACTCCCCACTCCCCACGGGCAGGCAGGGGTTCGGCCATCCCCAGGGAAGCCGGGCTCCGACACGCGTAACGGTTACTCGGGAAGACAAACACCATAATGCCAAATGTCCCCCCCTGCCTTCTTCTTCCCCCAGTTTATATACTCAGCATGATGTCATATGGTATGGAATGTCCCTTTGGCTAGCTTGGGTCACCTGTCCTGGCTGTGTCCCCTCCCAATATCCCATCCCCCTCCAGCCCTCTGGCTGGCAGGCACAAGGAACTGAAAAGTCCTTGATTAAGTATAACCATCACCCAGCAACAGCTAAAACCATCAGTGTGCCATCAACGTTGTTCTTACATCAGAGCCAAAACACAGCGCTGTACTAACTACCAAAAGAAAATTAACTCTATCCCAGCTGAAACCTTCAGCTATGAGCCTTCCACAAATTCTCCCTCACCTTCCCAACATCTGTGTATCAGGGGCGTACACAATGTGCCCACAGCAGGGAAGAGCAGTGCAAGTTTGGCACAGGCCTGTTATCAACTGGCGTACAATGGGAATCTTACTCATTTTGAGAGCTCTGTTCCCAAACTAAACAGTCTCTTCATAAGATATTTTTTCTATAAAAAATTCAAAGTCAATATTTTGACTCTCAACAAATTATGGAAAAACTCTTGCTTCTCACAACACATTTTATCAAAGGTTATCACTGTTTCTTCGCTGTGATGTGACTGGAGAAACAGGAAGAGGATGATAATTTCTTATTTTACCATGCAGTATCTTAGTGCCCAGTTATGAGCTCTTACAAAGAGCAGACAGAAGAGGTGGTCCCTACTCAGGATGGAAACGGGAGACCAAAGCTCCAGCTGCACTGATAGAATGGGTAGAAGAGAGTAGCTCTGAGACCCTTCCTGCACCGTGGTTATGTAGCCAAGAGGCGTAGTCAGCTATGGACTACTAAATATAATCTAGACCTGCGTGGCTGCATCCTGTGGTATATTCTGGTCACTACTTTAGCATTCCCAAACCATGTTTTAACTTTAGCTCAACAGAGAGAAAGTAGACCTAATTTACAGCTTCACCCTGAGAAATGCAGGATTTTCCAGGCTCCAGGGGGTAGGGGACATCCCTGGACAAGTTTAGATGGCATCAATTACCTACACAGCATCCATTCTATAAATGTTAAAGCCCTAGTTGATAGTGTTAGTATGGGCTGCAAAGTTTGTGGAGAGAAATCCTCCTTGGCAAACGTTAGCCAGAGCCTCTGAAAAACAATGTGAAAATAAGGAGGGAATATGAGATCCAGTGATTGCCCTGAATTGTCAAGCTCTCCAAGCCTCCATGGCAACAACTGAGGCAGAAACAGGTTTGAGGCAGCCCACGAGGTTTCTGTAAGCTCTGCCTGCCCTCATCCCAGGCCTCACAGTTCCTAAATAGAGCAGGCACAGCGTTTGAGGGAAAGCTGTGATTTTCTCTCAGAAATCAGCTATTCTGTGGGAGCCCTAAAAATGGTGTCACAGTATGTACATAGTTCCATTTGTGCAGACATTCTAGCTCACACAAAGAGTAAAAGCTAAGTCCACATTGTAAGTGTTAATAGGATTAATATTCCGAGTTTCAGACACTTCTGGTCTCCCATTAATAACTAGGGTAATCTCCCAAACTCAAAATGTCGTGACTCTAAAGCGAGGAAGACATTAAATGCTTAAGAAGATGGAATTTTTAGTGTATATACCTTACATGTAAAGTACAATATTTGAAAACTAATTTTTACTTGCTCTGTTTACCAGAATTAGAAAACAGTTCTGCTTTTTTGAATGTGTTGCTTTGCTTTTTTTTTTTCTGTAAGATTTTAATAGCAAAAATTACACCTTTTGTGGCCTACTTCCCATTTTCAAAGTAAAATCATATCACATAAGGATTCAGTTTTATTTATTCTATTATCCTTACTGTTCGTTGACTATATTTGTATCCTACCATATATCAAAACTGAGTTCTGTATTTCCAGGGGGAGACTGAATAGGGAGGAAATTCATTGTTGCAACCATCATCCTCACTATGATATAAGCACTTACTGAGAGGAAGATTTCCTAAAGCTGACTGAATTTTCTGTTTACTTATCTCCACTGTAAGCTTGTTCCTGTCAAGAAGGATGCTGTGCCTCCAGATCTTGCATATCTCTCCAGGCTTTAAGCATGGCATGAGATAAGGGTTAAGTACAAACTCAGTGGATTCTACATCAAAATTTGGTCTTTATTTCATCTCTGGCTTGATAGACTAATGATATCACTAGTACTATTCTGTGACCATTTTTTGCTGAAAATATTACCTAAAGCATAGATCTCTCAACTTTTATTCTATGTTGTATTTGTCTGATTGGCAGTTTCATACGAGGACTGTTAGGTCTAAAAATAAGTATTTTACAGTAGTGTTTTCGGAGCTTGTTGACAAATCCATATTCTTGGATTCACTTACTGCCAAAATTTCAGTGCTATTTATACCAGTAACTGCCAGTTTAAAAGAAAAACTCCACTTAACAGGAACGCAGGAAACTCTCAACTTACTCAAACATTTCATTCTCATGTTCCAGATTGGAAATAGTGGTCAACACAAAAAAAGCAAATGCCTAAAATCAGATTCCTAAACATGTACAAAGGATCCTTAAAGGCCACTTACAAATATGAAACCAGGTTAATTTTATGTAATGAGCTAATTTGAGGCAGCTAGCTGTGAAAATAATAGACATTGCTGCTCATCTGGCCAGTATGAATTGTGGAAAAGATTAAGGGCAAGTGCCAGATGGCTTCCTAGCCAAGCAGATCATTCTAGATTCTGGAAACCCACCCAAAACTGTCAAATGTATTAAGGAACAAGTTTTTCTCCCAGGCAAAAATGAGTAAGAGCTTTAAACTGAGGTGATGTTGATGATGATTATTATAATAATTATTATTAACATATATAATATAATTATATATTATAAAATAATAATAAAGTGTTTTGAAATAATGCAAGATTTTTATGTGCAATTTCCTACAGTTAATTTAATAATTAATCGGTTTTGATATCAACAGCATCGAGCAAATTTGCACCCTGTCAATGTTATTCTCCCTTTTCTGTTCCAAACAACTATCTCTGAAATATTGGGGTTTGTGCTCCAAATTATCTTTGCACAAGTAACTTTCATCTTTCTAGCCTGTTCATGACAACACTTCAATAAACTTGAAGGGCTTAAGCAAACCTGTCTTCATTTATTAAGTGTAGAGAGATGATGCTTCTCCAGTGATAACTCTTCTCTGTTCTAACTAATGAATATGATAAGGGACGGTACTGATTCCCAGACCTCAGAGACACAGTAAAAATATTCAGATTGAAAAATATCCTTATACACATCAATAAAGAAGCTGCCTGTATAAATCACTGTCCCAGCCTAAGCTTTGCCAACACAATTTAAGTACATCAAAATTAGTATGAAATGTATTGAAATAATGATCCACTCTTCCTACCAGACCGAAATATGGCAGCCATGTTGACCAAGACTTTCACTATCATTTCTATCATTTATTTCTGTGATGCAAATTTAGTTGAGGTTGTGATTACCCACATGCTTTTCCTGTTATTGTTGTGGCTATTTTATTTTGGCTTTTTTTTTTTTTTTCATTTCTGGAATTTTCAACCAAATCAATTCAGCCACTTGCAAGATTACATCAGAGGAAATACATTTAGCTTATCACTGTAAAATTCTCACATCTGTTCAATACAAAGCTGCTGTGCTTTTATGCTTTAGAACCAGAACTAGAATTTGGTGGGAGGATCACATTGCTGTCAGAGATGTGATCTTACCATCCTTATAAGAATGTAACCTAATTTGGTGATAGACTGCCTTATTTCATGTAGGACCAGTAGAAACATCTTTGTGTGTAACAGATAAATTGTCCAAATTTTGTCTGAAATTAGCCCAATATTCACCCACATATAAGAGAAAGTCACAAAGCCTGACAGAGGCTTTTCATAGTGCTGCTTTTCCTAAATGCTGAAAATTGGTGTGGGTTGTCTTTCTTGTGCCTGCATTGCCTTTGCTACTGAATCCATGTAGCAAAGGCCATGAGGATCCAAACCAGATGGAAGTGAAAGGAGCAGGAGCACAGGGAGAATGGAGATTAGACACCTGAGGAAGGAAGAGGAAAAACAGAAGGCGAGTTGGAGCAGGGATGTGGAAACTGGCAGGTGGAGTGAGTGTGTGCACAAACTGCTGGAAAGAAAGAAGAGCAGGATCTCAGGGAAGAAAAAAGCACGGTACAAAGCCAAAAATGATACAAGCCATAGGAGACACAAGACAAGGGAGTTGAAAATCGCTTGGGCATAACCTGCCCTGGCACCTGCAGGGGGTCCCAAAATCTCACCACATCAGTTCACGCTTCTGTTGAACAGCCGTGTGAGAACTTACCCTGGGCTGAGCCCAGCAGGCTGTGGGGATGCTCTGTGGGAGGAGCGCACTTGGCAGCCGCTGGTGGTTCAGCTGCCCCCACCGCCCTGGTCCTGCCCTGGCCGGGAGTGAAAACAGCAGGAACCTGGGCTTGCCAATTGCTGTCACGGGCTAAATAGCCTCGACTGCAGGCAATTTACCTTATTGCCAATTAAGAGAAATATTTACCGATTTGGGAACCGGGAAACAAGAGAGGAAAGAAGCAAGTATTGAAACACCTTCCTCCTCTGACCTGTGTCCCCTCTGCTGTTTCTCACTCATTTTGTTCCCTCCTCTGCCTGTACAGTGTTTTCTGCCCTTTCTCAAGTACCTTTTCCCAGAGGATCCACAGCATGTTGGACGCATCGCAGCAGCACCCTGCTGCCCAGCTATGCAGGTGACTGAGGCCGGCTGGAACCGGCTGGAACCGGCTGGAACTGGCCCTGCCCAGCGCCTGGCAACGGCAGACTCAGGTCAGCGCCTGGCAACCGCCCGCTCAGGCGCCGCCCCCGCCCCGTGCCGGCGGCCCGCGGGGCTGCGGGCCGTCCGGGCCCTGCGGGCCGTGCGGGCCGTGCCGGCCGTGCCGCCCGTGCGGGCCGTGCGGGAGGGGGCTGTGGCCGCTGTGGGGCAGCCGCTGCGGTGGAGGCTGGGCCGGAGGGACGCGGCGGTGTGGGCCGGCAGGGTTGGTTTCCAAACCGCAGCCTGTCGGGCGTGGCAGTGTGGGTGCACAGGTGGGCATCCCGCCCGCACTTAGGACATAGCCGAGCTGAGGTTTCTCTGGTCACCTCAGCCTGCCTCTGTCAGCGTGTGTGGCCTTTAGGGTGATCTGTAGGACCGTGCCCAACACCCGCAGCCTTCCCAGAATGGCTCGGCCCCGTGCCATGCGCCGTGGGGTTCCGTGGGGAATTGGCTGGGCCGGGGGGAGGCGAGGCAGCTCCCGCAGGTGCCTCTCCCCCAGCTGTGGCGAGGGGAGCGCCCCGCCGGGCCGGGTGGGCAGGGGCTGCGGGGGTGGCGGGCCGGGGCGCCCTGTGCCTTTGCTGCTTTGTGTACTTAAACAATAAAAATCTATACTTTGCTTTATCATTGTGCTTTACGACATGAAGGTATTTCAAAATAAACTGCGAAATAATCAAAATACAACTTTAAAACCTGGAAACAACACAACTGCAACATTAAAAATAAATCAGAATATGCTGGAGAAATGTAAGGGTAGTCCTTTTCTTTCTTTCTCAAAGGCAAAGTTTAATTTCAATTAAAACTGTTAAAAACAATTTGAATTGGAAAAATCCATTGGAAATGTTTAAATAAGCCTTACTGAGCACTTAGAAAAACTGGCCTGTTGCACCTTCAGCCAAGCTCGCCCAGCCAGTGTGTCTCTAGCAGCTGCAACTCCTGTTCACCCTGAACAAAGATAAAATCCATTTCGCTCACAGAACTGTTGCATTAAGAAATTAATTCATTGTATTACAACAATGAACATCACAGGAAACTACACAAAATTAATTCTATGTTCGTTTTCAGGACTGGGGTTTGTGAGGTATGTCAGGCCTCGGGTCACATGTGGCAAGGGAATATAAAGAAATGTAAAAAAGATACCTGTCGCGACGGAGGGAAGACACAGTCACTCAATATGAGTGATCAGCAGACTTCGTTTATTGAACCTTACAGTCACCTTTTATGCCTTTTTATAATTAGCTCATACATATTACAAAAGTTAAGCTCATTATTGGTTAGTTGCCTAAATATCAAGCCCACCCCTTGTTTCTCTTCTGTAGTTATCTGTTCCCACCTGCAACATTCTTTTCCCACCAAAATCTTCCTGTTATTGTGTAACAAGGACAGCCAAAGACAGTGTATTTTGCTTTACATCAGCTGAGAGCGATGTGCATTTTTGTTCAGCCAGCTGGACTACGTCTATGTGACCCTTTTCAGCTAGCCAGTTATCCACAGATACCCACTCAACAAGCACCTAACATGTAACCTATAACACGAGTCTGGATTTAAATACTGTAATGATGCATCTGATTGACTACAATTTTTACATAGGAAACCTTGATTCTGACCTGTTCAAAATTGATTTGCTTATTTAGTGACTTTGAAGTCCTTTTAATATTGTGGGCATACAATACCACAAATTCTGAAGTAAACTCATGAGAAGCTAAGGTGAGTAAACCATTAGTCATCTGTTTAAAAAGAAAATAACCAATTATTTCAAATAATGCAGTCAACAATTGAGCAAGAAGAGGTTCAGTGACTTCTTAAGTAGCAGTTTAAAAGACTCTTTCAACAGCCATACTTTCATCTTTCAAAAAGAATATTTTCCAGGTTTTAAAACCATTTATAATCCTTCTGATGTGTTACATTTTTTCTGTCATTGCAGAGCATTTAATATGATACTTAGAACTGCTGGCAAATATAGGGGAACTTTATAAGGATATTAAATCACTCTTAACACAGCTCTAGGTCCTGACGGATTTATTAACGACTTCTAAAATGAGATTCCAGACAAATCAAACAATTAAATGCTAGATCCAGTAAAAAAAAAAACCACAAAACCAAAAAAAAAAACCAAAAAACAAAAAACTGTCAATGATCTAAAAGATAAAGAAGTCTTGGAAGGTATAGTATGCATATATGTCTCAAATCTCTGTCACGGTAACTTGTTGAATGAAATACTTACCCAAAGCACATGAGCTATTTTTCAGTTCAGCTGTTATGGTAGGATTTAGGGAGTTAAGCATAGTAAGTTCACTTACTGCTGCAACAGTTTATTCTCACTCCATGAGGGTCAAAGCTTTAATTACTTTCCATAGGGAAGTTACCCTGCTGTTAATCCACCATTCTACTTCACATAGCACAGATAATGCAAACACATGGTAGTGTTGTATAACTAAAGCATGATTCATTAAATGAATACAAATTTAAAGTCAGTCAAGTAATATAAAGTCATCCTTTAACTCTTCTAACATATAGAAAACTGAGTTCAGAAAGTTTATTGGGGATCAGAGTGGCCAGCAGAAGTGGAAAGTGTCTGCCCTTTACTGTCTGCGTGAGGGAGGCTGGTACAGTGGGAATATTTTGGCTGGAACTGCAGCTGGCGAGCTGCAATATTGCACCTCTGTCCCCTGTAACGAGTCTCCCTGCAAGTGGGGGGAAGTGAGGTATATACATATACACACATATGTATGCCTGCTGTGACAAACTTTGCCATTCGCAGTAACATAAACTACTGAAGGCTCATAGAAATATTTATGCATGTCTGTAAAAACAAAACCAAAACACAAACCTGAAGTATCGATGCATAATCTGTGGTTTTATCTACAAAATATTTGCTTTGAGTGTTTGTGTTAACAAATTAATTTCTGAGCGTTATGATGTTAAGAGTTGAATTATGCTAAGAATGTTTTGTAAATGAATTAATTTCTTACTGCAACAGTTCTGTGAGGGAAAAGTCATTTTATAGGTGACAAATGTTATTTTAACAGTCACAGTATTTATCTGGAAATGTAGGTGGGTAAATATACTAAAATATACATAATTATCATTTGCCTAACTTGAAATAATTGTTTCATTTTAATTTGCCAAACTATTTCAGCTATGTACACAAGCCAGTGTGATATTTAAAACCCATAAATAGAGTCCAGAGATCTGAATGTGCACTGAGATTATAGTTTGTCTTTCTTTATGTTTTGTGGAGAATATCTACCTTTAAATATTAACATATATTTTTGGACAATGTTCAATTCTGAATATTGCAAAATGTGTGTATTAGACTAGGCATTTTTAATAATGCAATGTCATATCACATTAATAAATAGTACGACTTGAAAACACAAATTTCAAACAAATTATGACTGACTCTGCCATGGAGCCAGAGTTGACTAAGGAAGTTTTTAAAAAGAAACAGAATTAAAAGTGAAAGATTTAAAGTGCCTAAGTCATCCAGGAGAGGACTGGAAGGCAGTCAGCAATCTGGAAACAAGCATGCCTTTCTTCAGCTGACTGTCAGGTCTCAGGGCCTTGGAGAACAGCATTTATTCTCTACATTTCTAAATAGCTGCATCTAAGCTCAGTGTTAAGTTCAGGGTCTCAGTTCTCCAACTATCCAGTCTGTGAACTTCGATAACTGCACTCCAGCTTCTTTTAGGACCTGAGCACCTGAGCTCAGGATTCCTTCCAGCAGAAACTATGACAGGTTTCTGGGGTGTGAAGAAACAAGGGTGTACACAGTGATCTCACCCAAACATACAGCTGGGACCGAGCCAGGGGACATAGCTGGGAGCTGCTATCAGCTCCCACAGTAGCCTTAATATCACAATTACACCCAAGGACTGCTGTGATATAAGCTCTATTTCCATGCGGTCTGTTAGACAGGTAAAAAGAGATGCCAGCATGGTCACTGCAAAAGTGGACAGTTCAGCTATCCTGCAATATTAAGTTCTTTATGAAAACTATAAAAAGTAGAATTAGAAGTACATTGCATATAGTATGTACAATGACATTAATGTATGCATATATGTCATAAATCTTTAAGATTTTGCAAACTTTATTTCTTGCTGGGTTCTGCACACGTAGCCATGTTGTAAAGCAGGGAGTGAGAGAACAATTAATTTCTGAGATCCTAGAAAAAGAGTTCAAGGATTAGATGTGGCTCCCCTCATGAACTGGAAAGAGACTCGGAGGTTAAGTGCTATGTTCTGTCTATGGAAACTAGATGTCTTCAGGCCGTTTTGGTACGAATTCACAGAGACAGATGAGAGTGCATGTAGCCAGACCATGTTTCAGGTGGCGTCTCTCATACCTACCTTACTTATGTTTAAGAGTCATTTTGGCATTTTTTCCATGGCAGGAAGCCAAATAGGTGTCGGAAATGTTATATACACATATGCATTTGTATAAGGAATTTCAAAACATTATGCTTAGAAATCATACTGTTTTCCATTTGCACTAAGTAACTGCAGATACAATGCAGGAGTCAAGAAAAGGAGAAGAGACAGAACAAACAGAACTAAAAAGAATCTTCTGAAATTCACACTTATATTGACCATTTCCTTGTCTTTGCTCTTCTGTTTTGGCCACCAGGTCACCACTCCGTCTAGACCAGGGGTCCTCAAACTGTTTAACCAGGGGGCCGGCGCGCAGATGCAGTGGCAGGCAGTCATCTGCGGCTGCTTGGTTTCCCCCGCCAACTCCCAGCAGGGGGGGGGGAGCGGGGGGGGTCCGTAAATACCGGGGGCCAGATTGAGGACCCTGGGGGCCGTATCCAGCCCACGGGCTGTAGTTCGAAGACCCCTGGTCTAGACTATCCATAGCCAACTGGAAAGCAGCATGTCTTAAGCACCCCCTTATTTTCAAAGACTCAGGCGTCTCAAGTATCAACCTTTTTCGATCTGTTCAAGTTGATGTCAAGGCATTTACTTCCTGGCAATATCTATTTTTAATCTATCATTCATTGTGGCTCATCAGACTCAGGGAATATTATAGTGAACCACAGAGTTAACTTTACATATGTCTTGGAAAGAAAGAATAGGCTATCTTGGTAACTGTGTCTGCTTGTTTCACAGAAGGGGTAAGAACCAAAACCAAGGTATGAAAGCCGAACATCACCGAATCAGGCTTAAGCCATACAGCTTCTCATTTCAGCAGGCTGCTTTGCAAGTGATTCCTGCTGTCACCTCACAACTTCAAGGCACCCTAGGGGCAGATCAAGTGGTAAAAGATAGTGCATCACACTTTAAATACTAGCCTAACCCCCACAAGCAACCCCCACCTAAAGGATGGGAGTTACAGTGATATCAAAGCAGTATTTTTAGCACTACTAGCTTTAACACTGCTGATGACTAAGAGAAAACAGAGTGAAGCTCACAGCTGTGATGCTGTTTCATACTGAAAATTGCACAGCAACATCTGCTTTCAAGTGTGATCTTAGCATAGGAACCTCTTCACCTGGTATATATGGCAAACTCGTCCTCAACTGAAAGGCAGTTGCACATCCAACCTAACTAAAATGAAAAGCAGTGAATCCAAAGGAAGTTTAACCTATTTTTCAGCAATGTATGTTTTTTTTAACAAGTAGGATTTCTCTAGGGCATGCAGATTGTAAAACATTTCTTTGCAAAACAGCACTTCTAACCAGTCGCAGCACCTTTTCTCTTCTTTGCATGCAGCAAGCAGAGGAAGAAAAAATAATTTTTTCCTGCTTTCAGCAAGTTGCCATTCATATTTTGAGAAACATAGTGCTAAATTGTCTGTCTCTTCCAAATATGTCCTACACTTGCATCCACAGAAACCAAGAATTATCACCCAAATCTTGCCAGTTTCAATTCTCTTTCTTTCAGTAATAACAGTTTTCCAGGCGAGGGCTTTTGAGTCAAATTATTTACAACCAAACAAAATGAGACACTCTGTTCAATGTTGTTATTTTAGAAATGGCCCCTTTTTTTACTGAGGTTCATAGAATTTTATGATATTTTTCTTCAACATGAGCAGATGTAACCAGTAAAATGTTTTGACAAAAACTGAGTTTGCAGATTTTTGTGATGTATGAACATGACTGATTTGCTAAGAGAGAGGCATTCTGGCCAACTCAGTGCTTGGTACACTGGTAAGTGCATGGTAAGATTGTATTTTTGTATCTTTACATCTGGATCTGCAGGAAGAATCCCAAGGGCTTTTTCCTACTACTTAAATTTTTAACCATTTAGAAATAAGCACTGTACATAAAAGAAAATCTGTAGCAGGGCAGAAGAGTAGGCTGCTTGGCCAAAAACCTTCATTTTAAGCTGAAAAAATATACTTTTAAGCATAATTTCATGGCTTTTTTATTTATTTCCGTTACTGTAACTCATTTCACCAACTTTACTGGCATAAATGGTGCTTTTATTGTACTATGATGTGGCATCCTATACAATGCAATGCAGCCACCAGAAGCTTAAAAGGTGGACAAGAGAGCTGGGACAAGTCAAATACTAAAAAGTTTTGAGCTATTCAATCAGGTCATTGTACTGCACATGTCTTTCTAGCTTGCTTTATATTTATGAAAGTAATTTTTAGCTCGAAAACATCATTTGTGTGTTTTGACAGTGCTAGCGCAAAAGCATAACTGGAAGAGGGCAGAGTGGCTCTCCTGCAATATATTTCAAAATTTGTTACAATAAGCTCACATGCTTCTCTAGAAAAAATGAATATCCATCCATTCCATGAAAGACACCTGTCATCATGCAAAGGGGCAAAATACTTGTAAGTCCTGCACTTTAATAACCTCTGTGCCAAAAAGAATTGAAGGGCCCTATGAAAAATTAAGGAGTAAAGGTGACTCAGACTATGTAGTGCACAGAGTTTAATTTGATTCACAGCAGGCTCAGTAGAAACATGGTATTTGGTGTACCTACACAGGGAAGTAAACTCTTCTTCTGTAAGGAGCATTATAGTGTCAGAAATATGAAACAAAAATCAAAATTCTGAGTTTTTCAGTCTCTTCAGAAAGAAGAATGCAAAGAACTTACAGAAACCACTTCCCAGAAACCACAGTCACTGGAATGACTTACTGACTTGTGGGGCATATCTAATTATTCAAAGTTAACTCCAAAGAACCGTGACAAATGTGGAACTTTTTGGCTTCTCTCATGATTTGATGCTTACACCAAAACATAACTGAAGCAAGCTGATTCAATGACATCACTAAAAAGTGCTGAATTTTACTCTGTGTGAGACTGTGTAGAATAGCAGAGGTGGATAAACCCTTTCCTCGTCGAACTCCCTGAGATGGAGAGATGTATGTGGCCCTGTCTTTTCGAGGCACATCACCTCTCCATGCAGTGCTTCATGTCTTCTGAAGTCAAAAGCTAGGCAATATAATATCTTCACTGTGGAAAATGAAGTATCACCCACCAGATGCACATCTGTAATACCTGTCTACTTCTATAATCAGAAATTGTGCCCCAAGTATCAAGATGGTGTTTATCTTGGAAGTATGCACTTACATTTGTCTATTGAATCACACAGCACTAGAAATACTGGTACGGTATACAGTTTTTAGTAGAAATGAAACACTGTGATACATAGTTCCTACACTGCCTATTTGAATTCTTAAATAAAATGTGATCAATAATTGTTCAACTTCCTTGCTTTATGCATGGCAGGCTGAATTATACTTGCAGTGGGTAGTAGCTACTGTTCAAGCTTAAAAATGATTCATGTTCCATAGTGTGCAAGAACAATCTTAGTTTTCTGCAAGACAAAGTGGCATACAGCAACTATTGACAATGAATTACAGTTTTTTTATGAATTTGCAGCTTGAGTAAGTGGCAGGCAGCTTTTGCATCGCAAGTTTAAAGCACGTCTCAAAGGATGGGGGGCTTGACACCAAGCTGAGTAGGGTAGTAGGTAAAGAGCTTAGATGAACAAAGCATCTTGCTTGTGGATGTAGTGTTTCTACCCAAGCCTTGTTCCTCCACCTCTCTCAAATGAACCTGGCTGGATTTTAAAAACTAGCTTGTGTCTCCTGGAGAGCCAAATATAGTAGATGTTTTCTCAACTTATTTAATGCACAGGTAGGCTCAGGCTCCCACAGAATACAGTTACAGCAGCTTTCTTTCCAAATGGAGCAGCAGTACTTCTCCTCTCCCCGATCCTTTGTAAAACAGCTGGAAGGCTAAGACGTTCATTCGGGAATCAAGAAAGCAAGATTACCACCTCAGTCAGATGGGAGAAAAATGTGCATGTCCCAAAGATGTCTCCTTCTGCCTGATGTCAGTGGGGCACGCCTCACCTCCATGGCTGAAGCTGTGCTGTTAAACAAGGAGTTCAAAACTTATGAACAGTGTAAGAAAGAGAAAGAAGCAGCCTAGTTCCACGGCCAGGTATTTAAAACACCCTATTGAGAGAAGAAAGGCACAGCTTTCAGCCCCAATGGCCATTTTGCTTTAAACCAGGGGTCCTCAAACTACAGCCCACGGGCTGCATACGGCCCCCAGGGTCCTCAATCCGCCCCCGGTATTTACAGACCCCCACCCCCCCCACCCCGCCGGGGGTTGGAGGGGGAAACCAAGCAGCCGCAGATGACTGCCTGCCACTGCATCCACGCGCCGGCCCCCTGGTTAAACAGTTTGAGGACGCCTGCTTTAAACTTTCTTCAGGCATAACTTGGACACATGTCAAGAGTTGGTAGACAGATTTCCTCCTTCCGTGGGAAGCGCCCTAGACATTAGCTTTATTGTATCAAGGCCGACTTTCAAGAGGCTTCTCCTGAGTGACAGAAACAGATATGCTTCAGGAAAGAACAGGTTAGAAAGAGGAAAACAAGCCCTACTTCCCTGGCCTCTTCTTGAAGGTGGCTTTGGGCTGTAGGTCCCAAATGGTGATAGTTTCCTGCTTACTACCTCAATATCTGGAGGAGAGACAGGTTGGAAACATGCCTGGTTGTCAACTAGTCACTGGTTTCCTTTACTGAGTTTCCTTTGCACTTAGGAGGTGTTTGTGGGAAGTGCCTCACTTTACTAAGCACTGTGTGGGAACACATCTAAATCAGCAGAGCACAGGTTAGTGCAATTGGTGCAACACAGATTGCACTTCAGTGCACAGTATTTCAGATGTGTTTTTTTCTCTCAACACCAGCCTGGCCACTAGCTTGTCATCCTCTCCTTTTGAAACTAGTGCGATGTAGTAGAGGGCTTACTGAGACAAGGATGCAGGGCACTGTGACACCTACCTTTCAAATCTCAACATTTTTAGCACTAGTCCAGGGTAAATATGTGATACTTATTCTTTGACAATATTGTTCGAACACCTAATTAATGTTTGGTAACCACATTGCATTGACTTTAGCCAAAAAAAGAACATAGCCACTATCCACTATAGGACATATAGCTCCAGTGCAAGCTAATGAACAAATGTTACTTAACTCTAATCCCCAAAGTGTCATTTCCTTTTAGGTTTTCATTTCACTTCTGGAATTACAAACAAAAGCGCTGCTTCTCTTTGATAGCTTTGGCCACGAGGAATTAGATTGAGATCACCATTTTGTTTAACATAGACATTAAAATCCATCTCTGTCATGTTTTTAATATACGTTTAAAAAAAGCACATGTGGCCCGCTCTTGCACACTCAGAAGTTACCTCAGCACTACCTGCCTGGCCTGTCTGATGTCTTTCACCAAAAAGTTGACTGAAAGCTTACTACATCACATTATATTTATACAGCTTCTTGAGAAACCAAGCTAAAAGCTGGCACCTCGCCAGCTCAGCTCTGTACAGATATGCATCTATTGGTACTGTAAGGTGTCTCTGGCTTAGCTACCAGCATCCATCTACTATAAAGGCACCTTGAGATCAGGCCTTCAACAAATCCTATCTACGCTTCTGGCAGCAAAGTTCAGGAGCCATGTGGACAGGCACAGGTGGGGTCATTGATTGTGCCTGCAAGTACATTACTGCTCTAACGCGTGCTAAGGGATAGCCAGGGTTTAAATTTTCTCCATGGCCTCCTCTGAAAGTCACATCAACAGCATTTACAGCCCTTTGGGAGCAAAATGAGATTAGATTTATGTAAAGCCTCAGCCTTGCATTTAAAATGCAGTTGATAGGCTATGTTTGTATGTAATATTTAACAAAAAAGGGATAAGACCTTTTGTGAAAATTTCATCATTATGTGTGATTGATAATAGATCATTGTTGGCTATCAGTAGTTTTCTGGTAATTACAGACTAGGAAAGAATTGATGCCAGAATATGAACAAGAAAATTCTGGAGTTTTTCTGAACTGAGGAAAGCTAGGCGTATTATTTATTCAATTATTAGGTTTGTAGCCAAGAGGAGGAAAATGTATGTTTGTTGCCTTATTTAGTCACAAGCACTTTTCAGCAAGATCATTCTGTAGACAAAGTTTTATTGAATTATTTACATTTAAGATCAGGTATGAGATTAACTGAATTTATATGTATAAATAGATCAGAATACCATATAAATCAATCAGAATACCAGTCATGCATGCCTTTCATATACAAACACAATCTTTACAACTCAGACAGGTTGGACTGACTGCAGTCATTATCTCTACACAGATGAGGAATGCCTAAACAAGCCTTGAGTAAGTTACCAGTTACAAAGCAGTGGTAACTAGAGATGTAGGTTAGAAATATTGGGGGGTCAAAAAGGAATGGCCAAAGTCAGAGGCAATTCCTCCGGAAAAGTTCTACTTCCTACCCCTTCTCAGCTTCTGGCATTTTCAGTATCAGACTTGGTTATCAAAATGATGAATTCCCAAATGCACAACTGGCTCTACTCTCTCCTTCTCCCTCACTGCTCCATGCACACAAATTAACCAGCAGTACACACTAATGAAGCATCAGCTTTGTAAAGCTGGTTACAAGTCCTCATTTTGATTGCTTTTTCTAGGAAGCAATTAAATGCAAGCAGCAAAATTAACCATATCCTGTTAATTCACTCTGACACTGTTTCTTGGGAAGGTGACAGAAGATGATGTGTACAACTGTATGAGAGAGACATGCCTGATTTGTAATAACTTATAGTAATTAAATAACATACATGCTATATTCTTTTTACTAAGTGTTTACCATGTGTGTTTGAATTACTTTAGGGATACATCAGGAAGAAAAGACAGGAAGGAACAATTGCAGAAGTATCAGACTATCTGCAAACATTCAGGACCATTGACTTTGGTGTAACACCTTTCTTCTGCTAAACTACACAAACTGGTTTAACACAGCTTCAGAAACCACAGCAGAACAAGATTTCAGCACCTTGAATAGATGGTGCCAAAAGGTCAACTGAGCAGACATGCAAGGCAAAGAAAATGCAAGACACACAGAGTTTATAGCTAGTGTAAAAGATCAATACTGACTGATAGTAAAAGGGAAAATTACTAAACCAACTCAATAAGACCATTTTCTATTACTTTCTTTTCTTACTAAAATTAAGTCTTATTTTGAACAGAGAAAGTTGTCTGTGGATCCCTTATGAGTGGTTACAAGATACTAAAAGGAAGAAAGGCACATGCTTGGAGAAACTAGGGGCTGGAGCGTGTGTGGTTGATCCCCAGTGTTCTGTAACCTGGAGCAATCCAGATTAGAAGACATTGCAGAGAAAGGTCAAGGTGGGGGCTGCCTTATGCCACAATGCAGGGTACCCATTTTAAGTTCACATTCAGAGGGATGCCTTTGTAAGCATGAAATCTCAAAACATAGCTTACAAGAGTTGCACAGTAGAGTTTTTTACATGCTGCTGTATTGAAGCCAGGTCTTTTGAGAATTTCAGTGGGTGTCTGCTAGCAGAAGCATTGACTCTGTCAGACTTTTTGCTTAATAAGAATCAAACAAAATAGCAGCTCTTCATCTGTACTGGCACATTTTGTGCTTTTAGTTACAAACAGCTCAATGGAAACTCTTCTTCATATTTGCTGCCCCACTGCTGTGTCACATTTTTCCCAAAATGACTGTGTGAATAATATGCCACCAGTATTGGCATTTCATTTAATGGAGATAACTTAGAAAACCAAAAATTTCACAGCTAAAAAGATAAATGTTTTAAATATTCTTCTTAGCTTACATTATTTAGGGAACTTGAATTTTTATTTTCTTATAATTTATTCAAAATCATAACATTTTTGCTTTATGACAACACAGTTGATTGCTGTGGAAAAGTCCATTATGTCACAAGCATAATATTTAATAATTCCAGAGTAATGAGAATGGGACCAAGAAAACTTTTAACATCAACAAGATGGACAGTAAAGATAAAAGGAGAAAATATCAAGCGTAATAATAGGAGATGTTGAAAGAAACGCCACTTATGAAATATTTAGGCTAGATATTTAGATAAAACAGATGTAGATATTTTCAGTTGTGCAAGACTGTTTCCCTTAAAATTTACTTGTATTAAAGACAGTGTGAAGGAGACAACTATAATGAATGCCTCTGATTTCTGATTTTCATTTTTTTGCAGTGTTATGCATACAGTTACCTTAATAGTGGCAACTGGAATCAGAAGATTCTGATGTGTCACATAGTTAGTAAGATTTTATAACCCTGATGTTTAGAATAAAATAAACTTTCATAATAAAAAAATACTTCATGCCATAAGAAAAATGAAACCTTGTGTAGAACTCTCAGTCTAATATTCGTTGAGACAAAATCTGTTTTCCATCTCCCTGGCTAAGACTACAAAATCTCTGTAGTGTAACAAATAGTCTTGTTTACTTTGCTGTCAGAAAGTTCTCCACATTTTGAGGTACAATCATCAGACTGATCAATTATTAACAGTAGTTTTGTCTCGTTGATCTGTTGATATCTTTAATAATATTTATTTTTTAGAGATACATCTAATTTTAATGTTGGCCACTTTAGTGATTGTCTTCATCCTCTGTAGCCCTCTGCTTTCTTGGTAAGTGGGACAATTTGCTGGCTGCTTGTGCAAAAGGACTGAAAACACTTTGTATTCACATTCTCTTTGATTTCCATGTATCATGATCCAGTATTTCATGAATGCTCTGAGACAACTCTCTTAACATTTAAAGAATCCCAGCTATTCATTGCCTTCTTTCCAGCTTGCTTAGCAATATGGTCTTTCAGTTTCTTCTCTTTAACTGGAGGCCTGACAAAGGCTGTTATTTTATAAGGAAGCCTCAGTTACAGCTGACATTCAATCCCACATTTCTCATGGACATCCTCTAGTTACCAATGTCTTTGAAACAGTTACAGAATGATAGCGAGACATTTGCTTTTGCTAGTTGCTGATTTTTACCCAAAAGCTTTTCCAAGAAACAGAGCAGCACAGGGTCTCATTTTTCTCTGGCATACTGTAATGGATAATGTTCTAATGCATTTCTTCCCACAGCTTTTCCCTGCTGTATTGCATTTTGCCTTTGTTGTATAGGCACAGCTGAGCCTGAGTTGCTGTTGGCTTAGCTTCAGCTAGCTTTGAGGTTATTCTCACGTGGCTTGGTTTAATTATTTTCTAATTTTCATTTTATGTCTTTGAACCAGTAGCTCAGCTTATCTAGTTCTCCCTAGCTTTTTTACCTGAAAATCAGATAAAATAGCTCAAGATTTTCAAAACTATATATGGAATTATACATTTGTATTATTAAAAAAACCCAGCCCTTCAGCCAACCAGGAAAAAAAAAAAAAGAATCCCCTAAACCAACCAATCAGACAAAAAAAATCCCCTAACCCATAACTGGTTTTGCACATATTCTGTTTAGATTTTAAATGTACCATTTTGCCATTGGTTTTATCTTGTGTTTTAGTGGGGTTTTTTTTGTTTGTTTGTCTCGTGGGGTTCTTTAACAAGGAATTTGGAGCTTTCCTAGTCTATTTAGACATTTCCCCCCATATGTCAACTGGTGCAATATCACATTACTTTGTTTACTAAATCTGTAAGTATGAGCCAATATAGCTTTCCTGCTAAGACTTTTCTTTTTTAATCTCCTTATATGTTGCTTTTTCTGGTCCTTCTTGAACAGTATCAGATTATCTACCTTTAAGAAATAAGACTATTAGGTGATAACATTGTCCAATGTATTGTACCTGACTAGAAATCAAGTTCTCTATTCCTGATTCCAGTTGTGCTTTATGACAGTGGATAAGACTGTACCTTTTATTTTCCTTTTTCTTTTCCCTTTAGGTTAAAAATTTTTAGGGAGGATTACGTACTTCTATAATGTGGCTCAGATCTTGGGCAACCACTAAGAACACAAACAGAAATCAAACAAATTATTCAAAACAATTTGGCAGGAAGATTAAGACATGTTCTATCAGTTTGTGACCGTAAATCAGCTCATACAAAACATGTAATTTTCTGTTTCCTAAGACAAAAAGCAAGACAAAGCAAAGCAAGGAAGCCATCCCACCCCAAAAGGGACAGGAGAGTAATGCTGACCCTTAAAACCCAGTAAAATAAACAGCTACACAGGCTTCCCCATTTTTAGGAACAAGTTGTTGTAATTTTGCCTTGTGCCTAACCTTCAAACCATGGATCCAAGTTTTAGAACGAAAACTTTAGGCAGTAGCACAGAAAAGTTTGCCTAACTATATCTCATTAATATACTGCTATGCAATAGCAATGAAAAAAATAATTTATAAAGTCTCCCCAGAAAACTAACACCAATCACCATGTCTTGCTAGAAAGCAGACGAAACAGTCAGAGGGTCTGGTCACCAGGATGCAGGATCTCCACCCCTGCTTTAAAGCTGTAGTCGTGACACCGCCTTGTCCCAGCAAACAGCAAGAGTATTTCAAAGGAGGCCACATGTCTACCGGAACACTACAAGTCATGATGCAAGCCACGAACCTAAGCACATACCTGAACTGAATCCAAAGGGGAGTCCATCAAACAAAACAAATAGATATACTTAAAAATGGCACCTCATGTAGGGCTACAGACAAAGGTTTAACTTGAGATAGCAGCAGGTAGGAAAATAGAGGTAACAGCAGGGAGATGGGAGGAACTTTCTGGACATACCATGAAAAAAATCACCTGTCTATGAAAATTACAGTGAAACAGCATGCTTCTGAATTTCAGCAAGATTTTTATGCAGATGGGAATTTACTTTTTCTGCACCTGCTGTCAGTATGCATTAGACCATAAACATCAGCAAACATTGATTAAGCATATTGCCCAAATGAAGCATTAGGCAAAGAAGGAAGGAAACAGCTTAGAAACTCTAAATCAAAGAAAAATGACTCATCCCACAGTAATTTAAGGCAGAGTCATTGCTGCTTATCACACTCAGCTGTGTTGAAAGTTGTGAAATTTATTTTTTTTTTAGTAAATGTAATCCAACTTTTTAATTTAACAATTCCCAGAGACCAGTAGTCATCGACTCCAACAAAACTATGGAAATCAAAATTACTGGTCAGCTGCATGAAGGGGTAGTTCTTATACTGCTTCTCTCTGGAGAGAATATGTAAAAAAGCACTTCCCTGGTAGCAAGGATTGGAAGTGTGGCAGAGAAAAGACCAGCAGAAGGTTCTTTTGACCCTCAAATCAATAGGCTAAAATGTGACTTCTCTACTTCTTACCCAAATGTTTGCTGCTTGGAAGTATTTTGAGACAATACAAGCATCAGGAATCCAACTGTGTCTGCACTTTTTTTTCATTACTGGAAGAAGCAGCCACAATCTGATCAGTAGTATTTAAAACAGTATGGCAGAGAGGAAGGCATGAAAGTTACAGATAAGCACAAAAAATCTTAGCAGCCATACAATCTCTTTTTCTTGGCAGAATAGACTTACCCAAAACTAGACCTCTAGTATTCAGTGACCATTTTCTGTCCAGTATCATAAATGGCTCAAGAGTAATTCCAAGATGTGTGGATCATTTTTGGCATGATTTAATCCATGTTCCAGCTGTCATTTGCAGCAGCATGAGGCACTATAGGTAACTGTTACCTATAATATACTGAAAGATCTGTTTCTGTTTGTTAATACATTGCAGGAGGGTTTTATTATGCAGACCTGCTTAGTTAGAGATAAGCTTCAATAAATAACAAAAAAGTTAACGTATTGCTCCAATAAATAGAATATATGTCATATGGGGCTTGATTGCTGAATGTCTGTGTGACTCCAGAGAATCTTGAAGTTAATGGCATTTACAGGGATCAGACCTGTTCTGTTTCCTGAGGTTGGAGATCCTGATTGCCCCCGCAGCGATGCCTGTATTATCTGTATGCCACAGCCAGGTAGTTCAGTTGAATGCAGACTCTCTTCTGTGCTAGAACAGATGCTCCAGATACCATACTTCAGCCTGCTAACGATCTGCAATCATTGTGAGGCTTAATGAGCCTGGGCACATGAACTAGCCATCCACAATGTGTATGCCTGACACCAGTGATGACTGACTTTTCTTCAGGCTGAGTTCTAATGGATCTTCACAAGTAATTCCAACACAGTTTTCATCCATCTCAGCTGATCTGTAACAAAGCAATAACAATGCTGGAAATTCTTTAAACTGCTCAGAGCAGATTACTCCTAGGCCACATGTAAATGCTGGAGAATTAACCTTAAAGTTAACCTTAAAGGAGGTCAACTGGAAAGTTTTGGGAAGGGAAACTGGCAATGTAGGGAGTTCACAGTAAAACAGGAAGGGAAAAAAAGGAGTTATATTTTGACTTTTAAACCTTATTATGTACTGATAAAGTGTGTCACTTCAAAATCACATTTGTAATTCCCTGAGAAGCTGACTAATGTGCTATGGCTCTCTGTAAAGTGAAAGAATGCCTTTGCTGAGCATTTTGATTTGCAATATTTTAATGGCTTTTCACACTACACACTGAACATGAAGCCTACCTATCACCAATGCTTCAGTTCTGTCTTCTCATGTGCAGGCACATTTTATACACCAATCACTTTGCTACCCAGCTTTGTTTGCAGAAAGAGAAGTAATATTTAGCATAGTAATTATCCTTTTAGCCAGGCCATTTTTATCTTGAAAATAGGATCTCAAGCACCTACTGCAATTCAGTTACTAGAGTATGTCACAGCCGAGCACCTGGCCTTACTAGACTTATTCAGGCTAAATGCCATTTGATAAGCCTTTAGAGGAAAATGGATTATATACACTGATGCTCTGAAATTGATTTTATTTTAATTCACCTAACTCATAACTAAGGATATATTCTGCTTTTCTTTTTGCATTGTGAAATCTTTGATAGGTGATATTGTGAGGTTCCAGTAACTGGATATTATTAAGACAAACACATTACCTCTGTGTTTAAATGACAGGCATTCATTTCAATGCTCATAATAATGTCAAGTGGTCTGATGCTGAGGAACATGACTATCAACTTATTTAAAAGCAAAATAAATTGGGTTTCTTTTGTTAGAGTTTTTTTGCTCTGTTTTTCTGTCACCATGAATTGGTAGTACTTATTTAGTTCCAAAGCAAGGATACAATAAATACTGAAATGCCAGTACCCAGGGGCAAAGAGATACGGTCCAGTTAATGGTCCCTTTAAAAAGTTTATTTTGAAGTAAAAAAGCTGAGACATTTTTAAGGACTATTGATCTTCGATGTATATACTACAGGACTAGCTATTCCAAGCAAAAAGACTCAGCACTCAAAAGGCCTTACCAGCCCTGAGGGGGCCATGCTAGCTTTGACAGTAGTTGGAAACTCATCACTACCTGAGATAGCTGACCAGTTCTCATAGCAAGATGTTTTTTAGATAAAGGCAGAACCAATTTACTAAGTATTATTGCACACCTGGTTTTAAATTATAACCTTAGTGACAAGGGCTATAACTTCTGTGTTGTAGAGAGCACTGAGGATGCCCCTGGGGCTAAGCAAGGAAGGAGGACAATATATGGGGCCCTCAGCTCCAGCTATATCACAGTATAGAGGGTACTGTCAACACATACAATTCTTACTTACTCAAAACTATACAGTGTCTATACTCTCTGATAGGAATCTACTCTTTTTACTCATCCACAGAACAAACTTGTCAAGTTCTTACAAATTGAGAAGGAGAAGCACAGCAAGCTTTTAAAACATGATTGTCTCCCAGGCAGCCCTATATTTCACTTTTGCAGGGCTATACCCCAGCTCCTCACTCTCTTGCTGCAAGACCCATGACCAAGTACTGGCAGGAAAGCTTCTGTGATTCAGTGAGGGGAAAAAACAAAGTCGGAAACCCTTGTGCCACCTAGTTCCCTAGCACTGGGGGAAGGCACTAGAGAGAATAATGACCAGGAAAAAGCATCTTTGAGCCTGTGCTGGCTTTGCCTGGGATAGAGTTAATTTTCTTCATAGTAGCTAGTATGGGGCTATGTTCTGGATTTGTGCTGAAAACAGTGCTGATAATACGGAGATGTTTTTGTTACTGCTAAACAGTGCTTACACAGAGTCAAGGCTTTTTCTGCTTCTCCTGCCACCCCACCAGTGAGTAGGCTAGGGGTGCACAAAATGTGGGGAGGGGACACAGCCAGGACAGCTGACCCCAACTGACCAAAGGGGTAGTCCATACCATATGGTATCATGTTCAGCATATAAAGCTGGGGGAAGAATAAGTGGGGAAGGATACACTTGGAGTGATGGTATTTGTCTTCCAAAGTAACTGTTACAGGTGATGAAGCCCTGCTTTCCTGGAGAAGGCTGAACATCTTCCTGCTGATGGGAAGTGGTGGATGAATTCCTAGTTTTGCCTTACTTGCTTGTGTGTCTTTTGCTTTACCTTAATTAAACAGACCTTATCTCAAACCATGAGTTTTCTCACTTTTACCCCTTTGATTCTCTCCCACCAGAGTGGAGGGAGCAAGTGGCTGTGTGGGGGCCTAGTTGCCAACCAGGGTTAAACCACAACAGAGCCCAAGTTCACATTTGTATGGGTAATAGAGATCCTTTAATGTATACACAGACTCACAGTTTAGGATAGTTGAGGACAATAAATTCTTTGTACTTCAGTGTTTCATCATACTTCACTGTTAAAAATTTGAAATGTACAAGAGAAGTATTAACTGAAAACTGCAGTGGAAGAGGACACAAAAAGAAGCTGGAGGCAATGGGAAGGAAGGGAAGACAGAAATCAAAGCTGCTTACAGACACTTGCACTTTTTTAAATCCAGCTCTGGAAAGTGGGGAGGAAAAGGAGGTTTAAGCAGAGAGACATAAATCCAAGTGAGAACAGGAAGGAAGGTTTAATGAGGTGAGATGAGAGAGAGCAGGCAAACCTCAACAGCCCTAAAGGGAGCCATTGCTAACAAAGGGACAGAGGAAATGTGTGTGCTGAAGCTGATTTAGGAGGGGCCAGCCCTAACAGCTGGGGACTAAGCTGACAGTTTCCTAAGCTAAGTCAGTCGTGGTGTGGCTAGGAAGCATCTAGTCATTAAATGTTATCTATACTTTTCTTTAAATATGGGGTTTTTTTCAGCTGTGTTTGAAATCCCATACAAAAGCAGTCCAGACAAAATAATACAGGTGTCAGTGCATCAGACTGTAATCACAGGGAAGATTAAGGACTCTGTGGCACTGTGATGGATTGTGTTGGTTAAGTCACTTTGTCAGTGTCACTTGAAGTAAGTACACATGACCTCAGGTGTGCTCATGTCTACAGGAATGACATCTTGTTCCTGACCTAAGAGTCCCCAGCTTCATCCCTTTGAGTGCTGTGGAACTGGGACATGGAGACTGAAAATCCTGGGACCTAAGGTTTCTCCTGACCTTCCAGAGCAGCAAACTCACCTTTGCAGAAGAATCCACTGCTCGTTCCTCCACATGCTGAGGATGGTGAAGTCACACAAGGAGGTGTTTACCTCTCTTCTCCTGTCCTGAAAGTCCCTGAAAGACAGAAGAAACACGACTGTGGTCACAGTCAGATGTAACCATATGATAAATGTAATATGCTGTATTTTTTGGAGTCCCATCTCTCAGCAGCACTTCTGGTGTCAAGCATCACATGGGGAGACAGAAAAACCACTATGCCCTCCATCCTTCAAAGTACCCAGCCTGGTACAGTTTGCATCGAAAGATCAAAACCTGTTTTCTTGGGCCTGCTCACACTGTGTGCATCTCACCAGCAGCAAGAAGAAAGCAACACAGCTGCCCACCAGGCTTAGTATGCTGCACGCTGATTGACTTGAGAAAGGCAACCCTGTTCTATAATACCTCATCCTGGAAAGTCATAGGTTGTGCATGATGCATAGTGACTTGGAATGGATGTATTTGCAAGAAGTGCTTGGTATAGAGGGGTGCAGAGGCAGATGTGCTGTGTTCCTGCCAAAACACAGTATAAACATGGCTGGCCCGAGACTGAAAGCAGGCAGTATGGAAATGAAACCAGGGGCCCCAACAGAAGGTTATGGCAGACCTCAGCCATGCTGTGGCCTTGGGGTGACAGGAATGCTCAGGGGCTGTAAATGGAGAAAACAGACAAATGTTATTATGTAAAAACATATTCTCTTAGACTCTCTTTCCTCACCATTGCATTCCTCTGAAGTCTCATCTGCCTCAAATATTGGATCCCTTGAGTCTAGAGAGACTAGAGAGACTCCCTATGTTGAGAACCGTGGGGCATACACAAGAACAACGAGCCACAGCTCCCTCCTGCACAGCAGCAGATCCAGCAGATTGTAGAGGCCTTTGATGCTTCATGTGCAAACACAGACTGGTGCCATTGAAAACCCAAAAATTTCCATGCAGCCACCAAGAGCAAGACCAATGCAAACAGCAACTGTGCACTTGTTTGTACTGGACGAAGAGCAAAAGGGTTTAGTATAAACCTCCCTAGCCATGTATGTAAAGCACCACAGTTCCTCCATTTTATGTTGCTTGTTCTATATTTGCGAATTTGTGCATCCACACTACTAGGAAAGAAAGATTTTTGTTGCTGTTGAACAACCAGTTTGGAGGCTTCCCGTTTCTCCTGCGGCCAAGCATTTCTATAAAGTCTTACTCACTGACATCTGTATTAAAAATCCTATACAGACATAAGAGCCTATATAAAAAATCTGCCATACAGACAGGCCATGACCTCCTCTTTGCATTCCCTTCCCTCTGACACAGGAAGGCTTTAGCACCCAAGTAGCCAATACCAGAAACACACACACTTTTTGTAGTGCGTTTGAAGAATGAGGAAAGATACCCTAAATATGACTCCCTTATGCAAAGTTTAGTTTGCACATCATTTCCCCCAAGGCATGTACCAACTCTTACAGACCCTCCACAGCAGCTTCATAACCATTGTTCTATGTAACATTAGTGAAAGATTGCGAGGCTCATTAGGCAAATGCCACATAGCCCAGCAGGTTGTGGCACTCTGCACCCCCCCAAATCGTGACAAGCAACTTAAAGGGTTATGCTGAGTGTATGTCCAAAACAAAGCATCTCACTTCAAAGAAACTGCTTTCCTTTCTTCCCCACTAGACCCATCCATTTCCTGAGAACAAGAAAGAGCTGTCTGTGTAGTATTTGGATGCAGTTGCAATGTAGTTTACATAGGAGATGCAGTGTGCTCTTTCACCCAGCATCTCATTCAGTGCTGTCTTTAAATTTTTAATAAAAAAAAACCATGCTGAAGGTATGTGCTTCCCCTTTCTGAATGTAAAATGTATTTATCATTTTGTAGTGGATGGAGACAGAATATGGATGCATATCTGCTACTTCTCCAAAAAACAGACTGGCATGAAAATGTTAAGTATTTTTCCTGCCTGGAGAAACCAGAGAAGGCACAAAAGCTCTCTCCTCCCTGTAGTGTTGGTCACCCTGAAATGACCCTCTGAGACCTCTTCTCCTAAACAGACAGGGACCAAACATGGTCCTGTACTTTGTGTAATTGTTTAAACAGCAGCAAAAAGGGGATAAAACATTGTCAAATCGAAACAGTAACATTTTACATACATTTTTCCCAGGTGAAATTGATTGCAGAAAGAGCAAGTTGATTAATACAATTCTCAGTAATTTTAATCAGGTGAAATTACAGAGGCATCAGCATGAATCAGCACCATATGCTGGTAAGTTTTTGTTGTTTCATTAGAAGCCAGATGTTTCTGCCTCTGCATGTTATCTATTATAAGACCATTTTAGCATTCATTTTTCAGATAAATAAAAATTTACATTTTCAGGAGTTATAGGAGAGCTTTAGTTATAAGCTTAATTTATTCTTCCAACTCTGTAAAGGTCCTAGCTGATAAAAATTCAGAGCAACCAATCTCAGGTTTTGTGACCTCATTTTGGAAGCAAGAAAAATGTGAAAGCAGCCGCTTATTGAGCCTGTAGGTTTCCTGTGATCCCTGCAAAAGATGGGACTGAAACACAGGCTGGACTGCAAACAAAACTGATGATAAAAGTCACCTAACTGCACAAACACTGTTTAACTTAACTGAATTGAAAGTAAATACACAAGTGGTAAACTTTCTAGTCTGCAGGAGGAGCTACTGGTACAAACCACTTTTTTAAACTGATCTGATGTATGCACACATACATCTGCAGGTACTGAAGTATCTTTACTTGTGCACTCACACATAAACTCACATAACCACACTGCAGACCAAGTTCTGGGGTATTCAGAGATTTCCATCCAAACAAGAACATTGGCTAAAAATTTGGCTTCCTTGCTTAGCAGATTAGCTCTCTCTTTTTTCTCAGAAACTCAGTTTGGTTGGGTTTCTGATTCAGGTTCATACAGACTCTTGCAAAAACTCTGTTAACTCTGTGGTAATAAATTTTAAGTTTTTTTTTTCTGATTGGCTGTTTGCATCAAATAGTGGTGCCAGCAACACCCTTCCCATCTCAGCCTTCATACTGTTTGCCCATGATTCCCTTCTGTCCCCAGCCTTGTCTTGCTCCCTTTTTTGTACTCTTCTCTGAGAATTAAACTAATTCTCCCACTTAAAAAAGACCCAAATAATCCATCCTACCATTCTGTGTCCTTATAGCTCTTCTTATTCTGTCTTTTTGGACTGCAAGCTCAGTGGAACACTGATTATATTTTTATATTTTTACAGGAACCATCATTCTATGTCTTGGTGCTACAAATACCACAAACAACAGCATGCCTTTGCTGGAACTAAGACCAAAGTCGGGTCCTGCCTCCCTTAGATCCTGACTAATAACACACTCAAACATGCACAAAGCTATTTTAGAGCAGAGTAGCACTTAGAACAATTTAAGTACCTTAGAGCTGACTATGCATAGCTAATTACTGCATGAGATTTAAATTGTGCAGATGTAAATTGAGTGTACAAAAACCCATCTGGAGTTCACTGTTCACTGGATTGGATAAACACAACGTTAAAAATCAAATAAAACCCTAAGCACCATAAATCAAAAGTGCTATGCCTAATGTGACAGGTAAAAGGACTGTAGTACTCTTTCCAGTATTTTTCTAAGATATGTCTAGAAGAAACAAAATTCAGGATGTCTGGAAACATATTTTTAAGATTTCACATTTTCTTCCTTGAAAATTTTTTCTCCTTTCCACTACCCAAGCTTATGTTACTATGGAGCAGGGTGGCAATTAATCCTTTCACACAATACAGTTTTACTTGGGCTATTTTAAACACATCAGCTAACAACCACCAAAAGTATCATAAACTCGAAGTGTGTAACCAGTATCTGGTGATGAGAATGGAGTACTTACTTTAACTCAGTATTATTGGGTATGGAAAGCAAAGATAATTTCTAAAATATGATGGGAAGAGAACAAAATTATACCTTTAGTGGTTTGAAGTGTGACTATTGACAAGTAAGTACTTTGTATCAGAAAACTCCAACACTCTTGCCAAAAATTTAATGAAGCCCTGGTTGGGGACAAGAGCTGAGTTTAAAGACTGCAGCACAGAGCATGGTTTGAGTGAGCTGAGGGGGACAGTAACCTTGCAACTGGTGATAAGTCTAGTTGTAATTCTACACTACAGGCCTCAATCAAACCTGACATTAAACTTTATCCAAAAACTGAATCAGACTGATAAAGATGTTTTCTATTAGGTCTTTTCATCATGATTTCAAAAGGCACTAGATGTATCTGTCATATGTATGAACTAAATTACATGTTCTGCACAGCACATTTACCACTAAAATAAGCACTGTAGGCCCAGTCAATCATCCTCAAGACAGAATGGTACATTTTCAGGAACTGTTGATGAAACTACTAAAAACCAAGCACATACGGTTTAATACAGAATTTATCTAGCAGGAAACCAAGGAAATTCCATAATTATGACTGTTTGTTTGAATTTATTTTGTCTCCTAAGGCATATGTACACTTTAATTATCCAGTCATGCATTGTGTTTGCCACTAGCAATCTTAATTCTGGCTTTTCTATTGTTTGAGTATGAGTTGTCAACACTACTAACGATCTTCTAGTAAGTTTGTGATGCAAATGTATAAAACAGAGGAATAAAATGCGCGACAGAAAATAGCACAGGTTGTATAAATAACAAACACCATAGTGTGCTTTCAGATTCTAAATGACAACACATTGGCTGCTTGTGTTTAAAATCCCATGGGTGGGGATCCTAAAAGGATTTATAAAGCTAGCCTGTGCCTTTTCACCACTGTCCTTTACCAAATAACTCCAGCTGCAATATTGCTGAGGTTATGTCATGTACATGTCTATGTGTAAATAACTGAATAAACACAGGAAAGGTCTTTTTTGATCCTCTATTCTTTCCATTAAAAAAATCATTTGGTGCCAGTAATAATTTAATCTGGTCACCCAAAATGAGGTCTTAAGCCTTTTTTTAAGCTTTGCTGCCAGAAAACCTACCTAAACACACATTTGGACACAAATAGCAGTCTGACAGCTCTAAAATGTCAGCATGCCTTCAGCTTCAAAGGACAGCTGGAATATTTAGGTTATTTTCTGCTGAAATCTACCATCTAAGTAAGCAAACTTTCATATAATTGATCAAAATCACTTAATAAGAAAATCTTAATTATCACTTAATAATAAATTAAGAAAATCTATCAGTCTAACAGAACCAAATATATTCATAGCTTTTGCACTTAGACATGTGTCAAATGCTTGATCCTAAAAATGTTTGATTTGATTAACAGAGGTAGTCCCTTCACATCATCTAATGCGTTTCTCAGATGAATTATGTTATTTGCCTTACTTAGTTTTCACCTTTTTCAGGATCAGCCCCAATGTGTCACATTTCATCCTCCTTTACTGTAGCTCTGTTGAAAACCATAGAGACATATTTCATTTTCCCTCCATTTTCACAAGATTTTACGCTATCTCCATATCCTGAAGTTCAAAAATGCCTGAAGGGATTTTCAGTCAAAAGAAATATTGTTGTAGGCTTGACTTCTTCACCTTTTTCATTGCTATCACACTGGAAAATAAACATGTTCTACACTGAAATTAATCAAAGTCAGCGATCTTTTGACAGTAGTGCTCCAGCTATCTTCTTTCACTGCTTCATCAGACACAAATAAATCATGATGGCTGGTGAGGCACCAGAGGACTGACATGGCAGGGTGTCAATATCTGTAACTGAAGTATTGTTGTTGCATGGTAAATTATTAACAGAGGGGTTTGTTGACTGAGCAACAATTCCCCAGCAGTTTGGAGCCATTATGGCACATTACTTTCAAAGCCCATTGGCCACAGAAGACTGTTACAACAGTTTAACCTTAACAAGGGTATAACATTTGGGCTGGGCCATCCATATACATGTCCAGGTCTAGACCATATTCATTGATAATCGTGGAGCTTTTGGCTGTCTCTCAGCATGCAGCTGGGGAACAACCACGAAGTAGAGAAGTTACTAATGCAGTTCCCCAGGGAACCTACGGCCCTAGGACAGGTCACTTTATTTAATCAATGACTTGAAAAAAACCAAAGTCATTACAGATAACATTCCCTGTGGTCACAAAGACTGATGGAAGGCCAAATGAGAGAATATGTCCTTAACCCAATGTAATTTTAATGCCTGAAAGCCAGGCACAGCATGTTTAATAAAGCTAAATATTAAGTCACACAGTGTCCAAGTGATGACTGGTGATTGATCTCCTCTGTGCCCATTAGCACCCCGACATAATTACTTGCTGTCATTTGTGGGTTGCAAACAACAGCCAGTATTGAGCCATATGTATTCATATAGTTATGGAAGGTGTGTCTGACAGAAGACAGGTTTTCCAAGTCCTACAGATTCAGCGAGTGATAAGGCTTTATGTAGAATTGGAATACAAGGCTACTAAGCTAGAAAGAGCACAAGCAGTGATTTATTTGGGAGTAGTCATTAACAGGTCACGTTAAGGTCATGCTAGGAAACATCAGTCCCTGGCCAATTAGGTTGTGAAATGATCAGTTATTCAAAGCAAGGCTGATTGTGTGTAGTTTCCCTGTAGTTTTAGTTTTCTTAACCTGTTGATGTTGAGAGTGTACAAAACGAGAGTTCCTTGTCATGTGGTCAGGAGGTCACACTGTTTGCCAGACACAAAGCAGGAGAGAGCAATTTGGCCTTGGAATAAGCAGTTTCTGTCCTATTCTGTCCTATTTCTGATACCTGTAATTGAATCATCTGTCAGGGATATCACAAATTAATACTTCTCACCTTAGCGTGGCTGTAGCTAAGGACATTTCCACGGTATCTGTTGAATACTCGCTGAATACTCAGACATTCGATTTCTTGGACTGCAATGATACATACTTGGCAGTACCTAACACCATAAAATACAGCCCCAGCATTTCTGGCTAGGTTTATGAGTTGATTCAACAGTTAACAATGCCAGGAAATGTATTTTCACATTTTACAAGGGACCTGTATAAAAAGAAAAATCTTCTGGTGACGTTCCCCAATTAATTGAGCCTTTGCTTGCAGTACAGTAATAGAGAATATTCCTACTCCTCCTGGGAAGCATGTAGCAGTGCATATAAACCTAAAGAACATAGGTGTGCAGTATCTAGAGAAATACGGTTTGTGACCCAATAACTGAGCAAGAGCTCCAAAAGCCAATGAGAAACATTAAATAATTAAAGACTTGCCCTATTTTGATAGATTGTACCGTGTCAATTGATTTGACACTTGATGGTACTGTGTAAGTACTCACATGCACCACAGCAATAGGATAATGGAGAGCTTGTCAGTCCATCAAATACATGATGATCAAATAGCTGGAAGCTGAACTGAGGCAGTTCAAACTGGTAGTAAAATGTTATTGTTGTTTTAAACGAGGAATTATTAATTCAGGGATGATTGCAAAGATTGTGGTTCGGTATGACCTATCACTAACAACTTTCAATTAAAGCTTCAATGTTTTCCAGGGACAGTCATTCTAGTTGAACAAGAATTTGCTTATTTGGTCATACAGCCTGTGATGTAGAACTCAAGATAAATTACCATGTATTGATCCCCTTCAGCTTGATAATCTAAGCCTCTAAAACATTTCTTTAGTCTCAATAAACAGGGGAAAGAGTGGGGTTTTTTTCTGTGTGGCAAATACAATTCCCAAATCTTGTAGCACATGACTAAAAAGTAACTGAATTTCTGCTGAATCTTAATGCTTGTTGGAGAATATGATCTGCAGATGCTTTAAATTTAGAAGGGGGTTGTATTTGTTTGTGTGTTTGTTGGGGCATTTTGGTTTGGTTTGGGTTGGGTTTTTTTGTTGCATGAAAATTTTTCTGTTCCTGCAGAGTAGCTCAGGCTTAGCTAAGAAAACTGTCATCTTTTGTTATCAGAAAATACAAACCCATTGTGGACAACCCTGCTGTGTATCCATGCCATCAGACTTTGTTTCACTGCTCCACTACACCTTGATTTTAATGAAACCTGTCCTTGTGCTTCTGCTCACTTTGAATTAGCTATTCTTCACTCAGTCAGATTGACTGACTTTTTTATCTCATGACTGCCCAAGTATAGAACAAACTTCTTTCACAACCATCTATATCACTTACAAATTGTTTTCTGGTTTTTTTCCATTTATTCTTGTAAACACTGAAGCACAAGACACTGAATGCTTCAAACTTTACCATCAAACTTTACCATCAGGGAAGTTCTATTGAATTCCGTGTTTTTTCCCTCATAGTCAAGACCTTGCTTTTTAATGTTATTGCTTCAACTGCTTATGCAAAGCGGGATCTTCTTTGGGTTAAGCTGATAAAACATATTGAGGGCTTGTTCTGCTTTGGGGATTTTTGCTACATGTTATTCAGGGTGGGGGGGGAGAGGAAATACTCTAATCACTAAATCACATAAAGTTTACTATTCAATTTTGCTTAATTTAAGATAATTAATAATATTTTTTGTGGATTATTTAGAAATCTGTTAAAATATTATGGCCATATGCTGTATTTAAATATTTTGTAACAAATTACAGTGCTTTGATTTTTAGTAATTTTACAACTGGGGTTATGGTATTAATTATATCATGATATATATGGTACATGATTAAAATTATGGTATTATTATCTCCATATTTCATACTAAGATTGGATAAACTATGATCCATAAAGATTAATCAATGTTTAAGAATGAGCACCAGGAAGTCTAATGTAAATTCACCTCTCACAGTTAGGGTTACTAGATTTGGTTTTCTAGTTCTTGTGTCTTCAGTTACTTTCGTTACTGAAATCAGAACTATAGCATTTTTCATGTCCCTCCCTCAAGATTTATTTTATATCCAATAACTCTCTGGAAGCAAAGGGATGGAGGAAACCTCAAGATGTCATTAACTCTATTATTGCTTTACTCCAGAAAGAACAATTATACCAGTGTAATTTCTGACAGATATTTCACTAGTTGGTTCTTAAGGACTTTAAAAGATGGAGAGTCTACCCATTCTCTAGGCAATTTATTCCAGTGCTTCACTCTCCTATCAATTAAGCTGCAGTTTATACACATTATTTCTAGGCATAGAACATGAAGAATTCCCTCTCTTTGCAACCATCTTTTATGCATTTGAAGATTGTTTTATTCCTTCATTCCTCTCCTTTCCAGGTTAAATAACCCAATTTGTTCAATAATTTTTCATAGGTCACATTTTTAGGCTCCTGAACATTCTCATTTTTTTCTACTGTCTCACCGACTGGTCCACATATAATTGGAAAATTGCTCTGAGTGAAGCCTTTAAGTGCTGAATCAATAGGGAGAATTCCTTCATGTCTTGGAGGCTACATTTGGGGTTATAAATTCCATTCGATCCCATAGAGCTCTAGTCTTTTTTTTTTTTCATCAATATGACATTATTCAATCACGTTGAGCTAGTCCACTGTATGGCCAGCTTTAAACCCTATGTCCTTTTCTGCAGAACTGCTCTTTAAATTACTTTTATCTATCCTGTCTGCAAAATAGACAACTCCTGCCTAATGTATGTGTCCACATTGAATAGTACCTGATTATTTTCAGATCATATCTCCAGTTTGTCTAGATCACTTTAAATGGTTATACCATTCTCAGTATATTTTCAGATCATATCTCCAGTTTGTCAAGACTGCTTTAAATTGTTATACCATTTTCAGTATATTCATCCCCAGCTTGTCTCCATCTGCAAATTTAATAACGATTCTCTATACTCCATCATCCCAGTTATTAATGGAACTATTGGAAAGAATATGGATTAGAAACAGCTGTTACTCTATGAATCTATTTTGACAGTGACTCATTGATAAATATTCTTTCAGTATTGTTTTCAAATCAGTCTTGGATCTTGATTCACGCAAGTCACAATGTTTCTTTATCTAGTATATAATGTCATTGTAGAATGCCAAAAGTCTTTCTAAAACCAAAGTACAGTATCTGTGCCTGCCCTTGCTCCACAAATACTCTTTTCCTACTGCTGAAGGAAACTCAACTAATAGCTTACTGAAAATATCACATATAATTCGTGCAAAATAAAATGCAAAGCCTGACTGGGTGAAATCCTTGCAATGGATTGTGATTCCCAAATTGTGATTTTCTCCCCACAGAGGAGTTGCCTACCCTCACTGTTTTTATTTTCTCTAGACTGCACAGTGTGTTGGGAATCTGAATCACTTGCCATGCCTCTATAAGTAGCAGAGATGTTTGAGCTGCAAAGGCTTTAGCTTCTGTTAAATGAAAAAAGCATTGTGAATTGGCAAAGAAAAGGAAAATACATAACAAACAATATACAGCAGAAGGTTTAAAATATATTAAAAAAATATACAGCAGAAGGTAAAAAACTGATAAGGAGAGCTTGAGGTGACAACAGATTATGGATGGCCAATAAAAAATTACCTTTGAAGTCTATTTTGAACAAGTGAAATTTTAATAATGGTATAAGATCATTGCTCGACAGAGATGGTAGATTTATTCACAATACTGCAGAAGTATAAGTGTTTATGAAACATTCCATGCTGTATTTGAAAGGAAGAGAAATCAGAGAAGGATAATTCTTGCATGATGAAGTACTTCCTGGGCTATTCATGACAAAGGACATTAAACAGCTACTGCATTTAGTAATTTTTAAATGAACAAGCTGGGGAAACTTGCATCTAATTCTTAAAAGCACTATTTGAGGAACTCTCTGGTTCGCTTATCATAACACTTATTAAATCCTGGGCTACCTAGGAAATTCCAGAAGATTGAAAAAATTATAATGTCATGCCAAGAGTCCAAGGGGGCAAGTAGGATGAGCAGGATAAATGCAAGGGAGGAAGATCTACTAGAGAAGCAACATATGGTTTTAATAGATGAAATTTCATAGGGTAACAGATTTGCAACAGATTTATCAAAATTACTTCAAAAATACAGAAAAATATGAAATTTTGCCCAGTTAAAACAGATGGCAGGCACTGCAGTGTTTCTAGACAGTGGTTTCAAGTCTTGAAGGAGGCTCAAAATGAAGTAAAACAAAAAAGTAATTGAGCTGCCTGACATATTCTCTAGTAAACAGTTATTCATTCCAAACAACTTGTCACAGCTCCATCACTTATATGAGGTGCAGACCAGGATTACTCAGGATGTAAATGGCAGCAGTTACAATCTTCAGCAAATTAGAGAAAATACATGCTCTCCTGCTGGTCTGTGTTTGGTTATGTATTGCATTCTTATACTTATGCTTTTGTGAACACTACCATTCAGCAGCTGCCTCCAAGATAATGTGCTCCACATAAGCATTTGTTTTGTATTATCATCAGACTTATGCTCCTACCTGTACTGAGATATGCAAATTTAAGGTTTCTTTATAATTTTCAGAAAAGCCTGATCGTATCAGTGCCTAACTGGTTTGCGTGACAAGAGTTGAGGGCCAGGAAGAAGGCCGTTGTTCTCTGAAAGTCCCACTGAAAATCTTCACACCAAGAGTAGAAAACCAAAACTGACCATTCCTGAAACTGTGATCAGCTTTGACAGTCTAAGACACCTAGCTTGCTAACCTTTGGGTTCAGCTGGAAATAAGACAGGAGTAGACATTAGGAGTTAAAGCAAACCTTAACCCAAATTACTTTCAGAAACTAAACAAAACAACTCAGAGCTCAAAGCCAACTATTGAGCATTCAGCCCAAAGGACTTAGTGTTTGGCAGATATATTTACTTACCTTCATTTTTTTTTTCTTTTAATTTTTATTTACTTATTTTTTAATTGATACATTGTGTCTCTTGAAGATAAAAGTTCCATCACTCAAAGCCAATGTCACAAGCATCTGGCTGCTTACATTTTTATAAAAATGCATCGTTGGAGGACTGGGACAGAATACTGAGACTGCAATTCACCTCACCCCAGAGGTATTTCTAGGGCATGATTCATCTAGTCCTAATGTAGGCAGATGAACCAAGATTTAAACACCCTGTTTCTCTCCTTTTTCTATAAACAGAAATAGGTGGCCCATGAGATGCTGATGTCTTCATTGTGGATATCTGAAGGCAGGAGGGAAAAGTCCAAAACTTATGTTATCACAAAGTAGTAATAGCCTATGTGATTTCATTTTACCACCATTTCCTCATCTGGAACGACCTCATGCATATGAGCAACACATTAGTTTTCTAGATGCAAGGTCTTTTCTCACAGTTTTGGTCTATTATTTTAAAGGTCTGAAGTTTGGGTCAGTATACTAGTATCCATATCCCAGATCCCACATCCCAAAAGTTCAAGGACTTGTCTACTAACCACAGCAAGAATCTTTAGACACTGGCATAAATAGGTCTGTTAGTTGCAAAGATTGCAGTTTTAAGTCAAGGTCGATCAATATTTATGCATTTTGCAGCTTTCTGTACAAGATCAACACTAATTTCTCTGCACTGACATCTAAATAATTTTTGGCTCTGTTCCATATCCTATTTTAAGTCTCATTGTCCTCGCAGTCATAAATGAAGGACATAATACTTTGTTTTACTTGTAAGTGTCAGGAGGTGTAGCATTATCATCTGTGTTACCAGTAGCACTAATAACATTGCAGACTAGACCGCTCCATCTTCATCAAAGGCTATGTATCAGTTGAGACACAGTGCTGATGATAACCTGAGTCAGCTATCAGTGAAAAGAGCTCTTTATTATGTAGGTCACTACCCAAGGTCCATTTCAGCAAATACCAGCAAATCACACTTCACCAGAAAAAAATTTTCTTCTTGGCAAAAAACTTAAAAGCGGAGTACAGAAAAGACACGTGAATGCTCATGTCCTCATGCCTTAAGTATGCACACAAGAAGCAATTAGTAGCTTGCTGAATATTTGTACAACCCCTTTCCTCCCACAATTTTGGTTTATTTTAGCATTGATTTTTTCAGCCTGTTTCCAAGTCATGCTTCCACCCTACCTACTGAGAGGCCATAAGAAAGACAGCAGATCAAAACCTGCCAGGCACATCATTAAAGCAGTATAAACATGATGGTATCTATACCAGCAACAAAGGACACTACATAAAAACATGTGGGGCTGAACTCCAAACATGGATGTACTGGAAAGAAATTCCTGTGTATTAGCAGAGTAAAAATGTCTTCTATTCATCCTCAGCCAACATCTGTCCTAGACAGCTATACACAGGAAAATTGCATATTGTAGGGAGGAGTGCTGTGAGTGACCAGCTAGGTTCACCAGCCCTTCAAGTACAGATTTTCCTCATTGTATGCACAGTATTAACTCAATCTGCAATTTTAAAATGAATTTTTAGACAAATTTTCAGACTAATGTGTAATTAGTTTGGGTTTTTTTCTTCACCGTAGTCAGCAGAGTAGGAAGGTTATGAAAAAGAGTTCCAGAGTCTTGCTTAACACTGAAATTAATTAGCTCACTATAGAACTCATACTCACAACCAGTATGTTTAAATAACATATTCCACTTCTGTTTGTCTACTGTGATTGCTGTCTTGGATTTTTTTCTATCTAATCTTCATATTCAAGGGAGGAAGAATTTAGAGCACCTATATGTTTACATGAGCTGAAATTACACCCTTTAGTATTAAAAATGTCTATTAAAATTACTTTTGTGTATTAAGTGAATCTTCCCCACTGTAATGCCCTTGCTCTGTTTTTTCATAAGCAGATAAATAAAAGAAATACCTTGAGCTACCATGCACCATCTGGGTAAATGTCAGCTATATCCCTACCTAGAGGGTTTGGGGTTTATTTCTCAAGAGGGCGGGCGTTGCTTTTGCTTTTCTTGCCTACAGTTTGCACAGCTGAATAATTTAAAAAGGACTCAGTGCTGAAAGATAAAATGAAGATGGAGTATATTGTTTCTGGCTACAATCCCCAGTGCTGTAGGTGGCATTTTCTGCTAATACAGCTTGCAGTAGCATTGCTAACAAAACCGGAGATTTGAATCATCATAATTAAGGCTGTGTCACATGGGATTTTTCTTTGCAAGAAATACATACATAAATAATACTAAGCACACCAGTGTGCCACCAGTATATATTTAATCTATATACCAGTTATATCCCTAAAAGAATGGTCTTTCAGTGAGCTCACTAAAATTCCTGGGTCCTAAATATAACACCAAACTAGCAACTAGAGAAATGTTCTATGAAAAATGTTCTCTGCAAACATTTATTGCCTTTGAAACACACCATTCTTCCCCATAATTAGTGAGCTGACAAAAGGTATCAAACCTCAAATTCTGTTCCCATCAGTACAATTAGTTTTGTGTAACAGGGCTGACATTGATGAGATTCCATTGCAATAGATGCAATGTAAGCATATAATATGGGGCTTTGTCAAAATCAAAGTATTTGCAGCATAAATAAGAGAAACAGAAGTTTGTAAAGGTCAAAGTGAAGAAGCAATTTGCCCAAGGCCGTACATCAATTAAGTGCTAAATTGACTCAAGATTTCTGGCCTAAGTAAGTCATAAGCCTCCTGCTTATATGACAGTGTAGGTGAAGGTGTGTCTTTTGAAGAAATGCCATGATTCTGCACCAGGTGCTAATACCTGAGTTTGTCTAATGGGGGTTTGTTCTTGCCTGCACTCCCAGTTTGTGTACAACTCAGCTCTGGTTTTTTTCTGTGAAAAATTCAATCTCTGGCAAAAAGAGCTGCATGTGTGCAGCTGCATGCTATTGTTCTTCAGCCTGTGTCTTCCTGAACTGTATGTAGTGCTTTATTAACAGTGACAGTACTTTGTAATTGAAGAATCAGATAAGTTCTGCATCAGGTCAAAATGGTTTATCTACAATCAATCTCCGATTGATTTGCCTGTACAGACAAAGTATTTGCATATCTCCTTAAACACTGAGATGAGAACACGCTGAGTGGCATGGTGAAGCATCCCTGAAGACTCAGTAGTTAGAGAAGGGTCAAGGTGAGGGTCAATACAATACCTGCTAAAGCAGCAGTGAAGGCATCATTTTGAATGTATTCTTAGCTGAGGGACAACCTCATTTTCTCCTGTATATTGAGGGAGGGAGGAATGAAAAGAAAAGGTAAAAAAGAAGGCATAGGTCGAAATAGTAAAAAAGGCAGGGAAAAAGATTTATGGAAAGAGGGGAGATGCAGAAGGAACTGTGAAAGAAAGGTGGGGAAGAAACCTCCAAAAGTGATATTTGGAGTATTTCTCAATACTGAAGCAATATTGAGAACCAGCAGCTCAGTTGCTCTTCACTACCTCAGAGTTCTTTTCCTGCCTTCATCTCCCAAAGGCATGGGAGATGCCCCATGCTGGCTGGAAGAGACCTCTGAAAACCATCCAAATCAACCCTGTACTTGAACGAAGACCAGCTACATCCATGCCAGATATCTGTCTAACCTGCCCTTAAAGTTGTCCCCAGGTAGACACTTTTCCTTGCAAAAATACCTTTAGACATTCCCAATTGTAGGTGTGGGATCTAGTCAACATACCACAGCTTGCTTTTCTTAATTAGTTGTCATAAATCATTTTGAAGCAATCCATGTAGCACATGTTGACTTACGTGATGACTAAAACCAATTGATTTAAATTATTTCCTCTTAGGTAACATTTTCTAGATCAACCCACATTTGAATCCTTTTGAATCCTCTGTACCCTCACTTCAAACATTTTATTGAACTAAGGCAATACAGTGCAATACAGCAGTCCAGCTGAGGCATTGCTGGCCCTGAGGAAAAAAGGATTATAATTTTGCACATCCCCACAGGCTGAAGTTTACACAATTTTCTGCAGGATATCTGGGTTTGGGTTTGTTTGGCAGAGGGAGAAAGGCAGGACATGATGTTGTTGACTTGCACTCAGTTTGTGAGCTGTAAAATCAACCAATAAAGATCTGCTTCTTAAATAGTTGTTCTCTTTCATTTGTGCAGCTGATTATTCCTGGCTAAATGCAGATCCTTATATCTATCCCCAGTGAACAGCATCCTATTTATATCAGACCATACCTTCACTTTGTCAAGATCACTTTAAATTCTAATCCTGTCCTCCACCATACTCTCAGTCCCTTGCAGATTAGTGTTATTAGCAAATCTAATAAGCATGCTCTCATTCCTTTCATTTTTGGAGATCCCCTGAGATTACAGCACTTCTATGACCTTGCTAAATTGTAGGGATAAGATACACCTCGGCAACATTTTAAGATAGCAACAAACAATCAAATGGACTTTGAGGATATTTGTCCTCAAAAATTCAATACAGGTCTCCAGCAGGACAAGGTATGTCTACACTGCCTTTGAAGGGAATCCCAAGGCCGCTGTCAGTGTTTTGTTCCACTGCCTCACTAAGCCTCCCTCACGGCCCCAGGCGTGCTCAGCTGCTGACACCTGCTTTTCGTACCAGTACAGTCACACCGGGAAGGCACGTCCAGGGAGGTCATCCACCATTTCGCTTCAGGATACTCACCAGCTGCCTTTGAAGCCCCTTTGCAATGGCTTTCTCAAAATGGGGAAGGTGCAGCAATTCCAACGTGGCAGGGAGATAAATCTCTAACAAAGTAAGAGAATGTAAGGCCATTTGCCCTGCATGACGAAAAGCACTGTGGTTTTCTGCTACGGTTTTCTACTGCTGCAGAGGTGACTAAAGATGCCAGATGTGACCCACTCTGGAGTCACCAGTTCCACTGGGTCTGGGAAAGAATCCAGCTCCCAGCTGGGAGCACCCACAGCCTGTGGTTCCATGAAGGGCTTCTGCACTGACATCGGCTCTAGCAAGGCCACACTGTGAATCCTGCCTTCGGCTTTGGGCCCCTCACTGCAGGAGGGACGTAGAGGGGCTGCAGCGTGTCCAGAGAAGGGCCACGGGGCTGGGGAAGGGTCTGGAGCACAAGTCTTGTGAGGAGCAGCTGAGGGAACTGGGGTGGTTTAGTCTGGAGAAAGGGAGTCTCAGGGGGGACCTTATCACTCTCTACAACTGCCTGACTGGCAGGCGGCTGTCCAAGTAGCAGAGGGTAGGACAGGAGGAAATGGCCTCAAGTTACACCAGGAGAGGTTTAGGTTGGATATTAGGAAAAACTTCACTGAAAGGGTGGTCAAGCATTGGAACAGGCTTCCCAGGGAGGTGGTGGAATCACCATCCTTGGAGGCGTTCAAAAAACATGTAGATGTGGTGCTTAGAGGCATGGTTTAGTGGTGGACTTGGCAGTCCTGGGTTAGCGGTTGGACTTGATGATCTCAAAGGTCTTTTCCAACCTAAATGATTCTGTGATTAAAATTTAATCTGACTGACTGCAACAGCAAGGTACAGATCCAGTCTACCACCAGCCCTGACAGAAAGCAGTAACTGGAAGAAGACCTGCCACTGGTGCCTTCCCCACTTCCCATCAGAACCATGGAGAATCAGGGAGTTTCAGCAATGTAGTATCTTAAAATAGCCACTCTGCACAGAAATGCCAGCTGCAGTTGGAGGCTGATTAACAAAACTGCTCAGTGTTACAGGCAACCTCAGTATTGCTAAATCCCATTGCTTCTCCTTCTGGACCTGGAAATGCTCAGCTTTTCCAAAAATGAAATCCCCAGTCATCTTTATTCAACTGATATGATTCCTAAATTTACAGAAATGTGATCTCAGATGGAACTTAACTCATTGAAAGGTGTCTATTGTATGTAGGTGTTTGTGTCTTAAGTTGCTGTTTATTTGGAGAAAACAACTTTATTTTGAAATAGCAAACTCATAGCTGTTCCCAACCCCTCCAGCTACTTAATCTACTCCAGTTTAAACAGCAGTTTTCTAAAAAAAAGAAAAAAAAATCACAGAGGAAGCAGCCCACAAAAAATAAAGTCTTCATCTGAGAGATTTCTATAACCTTCAACACTGCAATAAGAATCATGCAAATGCTGAAAGATCCTGGTAACACAAAAAAAATCACCTCACAAAACAAGTGAGTGATGTTAAAGACTTGCTTGACACACTCAAATAAACATCCTTAAACAACAGCTGCTATAAAGTAAATATGCTGCAAATAGATTTGTTTAAAATTGCTGAGGAGGAGAAGCTAGTTAGACACTTAGGAGACTATCCTGTTCTTCCCTCTTCCCCTGTCCCCATCCCCCCCCAGTTAGTCAACTAAGCGATGTTAATGGTCAGAATAACTCCCTTATACATACAGTAAAGGGCGGAACTAGAGGCTCTTTTTAGGCTCCTGATACAGGAAACTAGTAGATGACTTTTTGATAGAAGGAGATGGATTTCCTTTGCAGGAGATAGAGGGAAGTCACATTAGTGATCACCATTTATCATCATCACAATTTCACCAGGAGATTCTAATCATTCCTTGTCTCAGTCACACACAGAAAAAGAGTGGTACGTTGAAGCGTTGAATGCAGGAGACCAATTTATGCCTGGTAGAAGACATAGGATGCCTGTGGCAGATTTGGATAGTTAATTTTACTTTTCCTTAGGCTTAGCATAAGAAAAAAAAATTATGTCCATTTTGCCTTTTAAATCATAGCAGTGTAAAGGCATGGGTTTTGAAAGAAACTGGAAAAAGACTCTTGTAGGTGCAGAAACTCTGAGGGAAAAATACTTTATATATTCTCTGTATTTGTCTTTTCCTTCCGTTCATCCACATCTCCCTAATTCCAGAATCTTTTCTAACACTGGATATATTTCTTATATATTTATTACATGAGATTAACTGTTCTCTCCTCAATCTATTTCAGCTATATCCAGCTGGCAAGAGATGTAGAGTAGGTGCAGGTAAGTGCTATACAGCTTCTAGGCCTGGGACACTTCTGTACCACCAGCACCTGAGGTAAATCAGAGCTAGAACACGAGAAGTGACACCCAGTCATGCCATTTTCTCTTTCTTCTATCCCTCTGCCTGGGACTGTAACACAAAGCTGCAGTTCCTCCCTGCTGGAGAAAGTCACGAACTCCCAGAATGGCCGGGGTTGGGGGGGACCCCTGCAGGTCATCTTGTCCGAAGTCCTGGAAGGAATCCCTACATTTCTTGCTGCTTTAAGCCAAAAAAAAACCAGGAGAGAGGGGGGGGAAAGCATTATTAGGGCAACGGATCTGTTTGTCATGTATTACTTAAAATTACAAAAAAGGAGATATATTTTTTCACCTGTACTGAGTTTGCATGGCAAGGTTTTGGTAGCAGGAGGGCTACAGGAGTGACTTCCGTGAGAAGATGCCAGAAGCTGCCCCCATGTCCAATGGAGCCAATGCCCAGTTGGCTCCAAGATGGATCCACCTTTGGCCGAGGCTGAGCTAATCAGTGGCAGTGGTAGTGCTTCTGTAATAGCATATTAAGAAGGAAGGAAAAAAAATGTGGCGCCAGTAAGATAGAGTGAGACTATGTGAGAGCAACAACCCTGCAGACCCCCAGGTCAGTGCAGAAGGCGGGCAGGAGGTGCTCCAGGCACCAGAGCAGAGATTCCCCTGCAGCCTGTGGTGAAGACCATGGTGAGACAGGCTGTGCCCCTGCAGCCCATAGTGGTCCATGGTGGAAAAGATATCCACCTGCAGCCCATACCCCATGCTGGAGCAAGTGGATGCTCAAAGGAGACTGTGACCCCAGGGAAGCCCATGCTGGAGCAGGTTTGCTGGCAGAATGTGACCCTGCAGGGGACCCAGGCTGGAGCAGTCTGTTCCTGAAGGACTGCACCCCATGGGAGGGACCCACGCTGGAGCAGGGGAGAAGTGTGAGGAGGAAGGAGGGACAGAGACAACATGTGATGAACTGACCATAACTCCCATTCCTTGGCACCCTGTTTTGCCCGTGATGGTAACTGCTGGGTGATCTCCCTGTCCTTATCTTCACCCACCAGCCTTTGTTATATTTTCTGTCCCATGTCTAGTTGAGGAGGGGTCTGATAGAGCAGCTTTGGTGGGCACCTGGCATTCAGCCAGAGTCAAACTACCAAAGCATCCCTCCCAGCTCATGTAACTTACAATTGTCTTTGCTCTGTATCTTCTGTACAGTGCAGACAGCTAAACATCAGCCACATGGGACAGGGAAAGGGTTCAGCTCCATAGATTATTTCTATCACCGTGGTGCTGCCTGTGAAAGCCTCCCTTTTCCTTTCAGCCACTGAGGCACACTGAATGCAGGCGGACTGAGTAAGAAGGGTGCAAAGTTCATAAATATGTTTATATATGTTTTTATTGCCAATGCAACTTAACCCATTGGTAAGCAAGTTAATGAGTATGTAGTAAAGTTTGGAGTGCCTAACTGCCTGCTAGAATAAACAGTGAGCTCCAAAAGGAGAATATAATGTGCTGCTTATGTCACATATGAAAATAAATAAGTAAAACTATTACTTTAAATTAAGAGACAAGGGTGTTACCAAGCTCTCTTCTCACTACTCACCTCATACTGCCAGGCTGCAGAAAGCTTAGTTACATTAGGTATTTTGACCTCCAGCTCTTTTATATGGATTTTATATGAGGTGGTTATATAGCATGTTTTACATATTCTGGCTCATGCGTTTTTACTATTTTAACAGTTTATTTTGAGCTTGTGCATCTTTTATTCCTAGTATTCTTTTCTGCATACGTTGTCTTGGTTTTGTAATTTCTGCCATTTATTGCCAGTATTTTCAACAAAATTATTTCCATCCTTTACAGGAATATGTCCTCAGAAATTTTCTGTTAGTTACAACTAGGAAAGCAAATCAACATCCTTTATTACAAAAAGTAATTAACAACTACATAATTCAGAGATCATTGCATGACTGTCTTTGCAGTATGATGTGAAATTGCTTAAATCATGTCTGATTAGCAAAACAAGAGATTAAATACCCTTCGAAGTTGAAACAGGAACATAGTTTGTATGTATAGTATCACCACCTCTTTCTATTCTAGAAAAGAAAATTATGTAAACATTATTTGGATGCAATAAAATTTAGTGCCCTTGTGTTTGTTCTATCAAATTCATTATTTCTTTTGAAGTCAGTTTTAGCACTGATCTTGTATTAGAACACATAGTCTGTGTTTTCATTTAATTTTCTGCAGGCTTTTTTTATTTGGCTGATTTATCTTTCCTTATCCCTTGAAATCATCTACAGTAATTCAGTTCACTACATTCAGACCTTCTGACAGAGCCAGAAATAATCAGCTCTGTGCATAGCTGATTCCAAAGTCAACTAACTAGTAATTCATGATGCTGATAATTTTATGCTTTTTAGGTAATGGAGACATTTTGGACAGCATTTCTTTCTCATTCATCCTGTCAAAGTGTTCCTCCTTCCTCTTCCGTTTCCACTGAAACAGTTTGAGCAGTGGTACAAAACCAAATCACACATAGATATAATGAAATAGAATTCTCATCTGGTTTATTGTTCCTGGTACTAGTTAATGTTTCTCAAAACATTTCCTTCCAAAGTACAGTAGTGTCACATAATATTTCCATACAGACAATTTTTTACTTAAAGCCTTTTAAAATGTAAGACAAACTCATTTAAATATAATATCCATTCTTCTTAACCTTGGTTAAACAAACAAATGGTTCTGAAAAGTTGTAGTGTGGTTTATAGTTAAGTTAGGTTACTTAATGTAAGTAATTCAAGTTGTTTGGTTTTTTCCTACCAAAGGCATTGTTCATGAAAATTCACCAAGCGACATGTGTACAACCTTGGTAGTCACAGTCCAAGCTCTCCATGCTGTCTAATAGTGCGTCACATGTCTGTTCTGGAATACCACTTTAGATACTATCCCTTTGACTGGTCCTAGGATAAGACAATGTCCTTCGAGTTTTTTCTTACTTAACTGAAAGGATGGCATTTTGCTCGTAACACCTGGCCGGTATTTCTGTTGTACAGGGAACCTAAGTAATAAGTTGACATCCATTTTTGCTGTGAAATAGAATGAAGTAAAAATAATAGAATCATAGCATCATAGAATAGTTTGGGTTGGAAGGGATGATTAAAGGTCATCTAGTCCGACCTCCCTGCCGTGAGCAGGGACATCTTCAACTAGATCAGGTTGCTCAGAGCCCCATCCAAACTGGCCTGGAATGCTTCCAGGGTGTCCTGGTTTCAGCTGGGATGGAGTTAACTTTCTTCTCTAGTAGCTAGTACAGTGCTGTGTTTTGGCTCTCATGTAACAATATGTTGATAAAACACTGAGGTTTGTAGTTGTTGCTGGGTGATTTTTATACTAAATCAAGGACTTTTCAGTTTCTTGGGCCCTGCCAGCCAGAGGGCTGGAGGGGCATGGGAAACTGGGAGGGGACACAGCAGGGACAGGTGGCCTGAACCAGCCACAGAGGTGTTCCATACCATGGGGCGTCATGCTTGCTATATAAACTTGGAGGGTTAGCTGGGGTGGGATCATTGCTTGGGGACTGGCTAGGTGTCGGTCAGCAGGTGGTGAGCAGTTGTACTGTGCATCACTTGTTTGTTTTTTTCCTTTTTCCCTTCCTTTGGATTTTACCCTTTTTCCCCACCTTTCCATCCTAATTGTTATTGTTATTATAATTATTATTTTTGTATTATTGTTGTTACTTGTTATTCTTATATCATTATTCTGTTTAAATTATTAAGTTATTCTTATCTCAACCCTCGAGTTTTACATTCCTTTCTGATTCTACTCCCCACCCCTCCGGGTAGAGAGGAGTGAGCAAACAGCTGCATGGTGCTTGGTTGCCAGTAGTGTTTGGTTGCCGGCTTGGGTTGGGCACCTACCACCTCTCTGGGCAACCTGTTCCAGGGATTCACCACCCTCATCATGAAGAATGTCTTCCTCACATCTAGTCTGAATCTACCCTCTTTTAATTTAAAACCATTACGCCTTGTCCTATCGCAACAGGCCCTGTTCAGAGGTCTGTCTCCATCTTTCTTACAAGCCCCCTTTGAGTACTCAAAGTCCGCAGTAAGGTCTCCCTGGAGCCTTCTCTTCTCCAGGCTGAACAACCCCAGCTCTACCAGCCTGTCTTCATAGGAGAGGTGCTCCAGCCTTCTGATCATCTTTGTGCCCCTCTTCTGGCACCACCGCAACAGGTCCATGTCTTTGCTGTGCTGCAGACTCTGGAGCTGGACACAGCACTCCATGTGGGGTCTCATGAGAGTACAGTAGAGGGACAGAACCATTTCTCTCGACCTGCTGGCCACGCTTCTTTTCATGCAGCCCGGGATACAGTTTGGCTTCCTGGGCTGTGAGTGCACACTGCCGGCTCGTGTGCAGCTTTTCATCCATCAGTACCCCCAAGTCCTTCTCTGCAGGGCTGCTCCCAATCCCTTCATCCTCCAGCTGGTACCGATACCAGAGGTTGCTCCAACCCATGTGCACAATCTTGTGCTTGGCCTTGTTGAACCTCCTGAGGTTCACATAGGCCCACTTCTCAAGCTTGTTGAGGACCCTGTGAATGGTGTCCTGTCATTCAGGCGTGTCAGCCGCACCACTCAGCCTGGTGTTGTCTGCAGATTTTTCCAGGAAGCAGTTGATCCCACTGTCTATGTCATTGATGAAGATACTAAACAGTACTGGTCCCAAGACGAATAACAAGACAGGAAAGCTCTGTAACAATAGATGCAACTGTGTTGCATAATTCCTGGGTACTTCTACTAAGTGAATCTAGAAGATTCTTCAAGTGGCATGTCCTCTAGTTTACATCTCAAAAGATAAAAATATCAGTGGACTCCATAATATTTACTTTATGTAACCAGGCTAATACCTGCCCTTCTGGAGAAGGAAGAGAGATCACTACATGAGTGTCTGCCAGTGTGATGGTATCCAGTTTGATCTCATCAAAAGGGATTCTGAGTCAGCAAGATTACATGAAAACCATGGTTTTGTTTTAGTACTGCTGGTAATAGAGTGATTTCAAAGATGCCCCGATACAGCCTATTTGTTGCTACCAGCCTTTCTTCAACTTTCAAACAATGATTATTCTGTTTAGCAAATTCTCGAGTGTAAGTATTTGTTTTATCTCCAATTTATGTGCACATGGCATAATCCATTTTTCTTTCTTTTCCTTGAATGCACTTTACTGAACCTGAGGAGCAGAGATTACTCTATAGTAAACCTCTCCTTCTCCACCATTGTCATTAATAAGTTGAAGTGAATGACTGGGATGCTCTGCTGACTGCCAATGAAAGAAAGGAGTTTTATTGGCAAATCTGATTTTGAAAGCCATGTCTTCTAAGAGCAGAATATTCAACAGGATAGACTTTTACATAAATAATGTGTTGAATTCATTATATATGTTCTTGCAGAGAGCCACAGGGGATTTCCCACCTTGAATCACAATGCAAGTTATAAGATATTGAAAGCTGCCCTATGCTAGCATTTCTGTTTGGAAGACCCTGTTTTCCAGGGCTCTGCAGTGTGAGCTGGTGCAGATTCTCTGTGTATTATCATGTATTAGCCTTCAGCCACAAAAATAAAACCTTGTATTCCAGCACTTATCCTAGAGTTTATTTTCATTAATTTTGAAAATGGGTTGAAGTAGGAAAACATATACCATGGAGACAGAATAGCTCATATAGGACTCACAACGTGGAAAAAACTAAGCCTGTTGTAACAAGCAGGTGCAGGTATATTTTCAAGGATATGTTTTGTAAAAAGATAGTTTTGATTTGGTTGCTTTTAACAAAAGAATACACATGCCTCTCTGGAATCTGTTTAAAACGCAGCCTTTTGTTACACGTTATTGCTGTGCATGTGTGAATCAACATCACCCTTATTTTCACTGTGATCTTTACTTTTCACAAAGGTGTTAATAAGGTAGCAACTTCTTCAGTTCTTAACTTCCACACCCTTCCTGATGGTAGGGTTTAGTCCTTGACTTTGGATCCTCGGTGCTTCTGCCATACTAGTAATTTACAATGTGAAACTGAAGCAGCAGTTCTGAGCATTTTGTAGGCCTGTGTTGCTTATTCAAACCCACCAACTGCAGTTTTACATTTCCTTTCCAAGCACTGAAGTTCTGCATTCTTGCCAAGACTTGCTACAGCTGTTTTTTCCATGACCAGACAAGGATAACAAGACACTTGCAATAACATTCTCCATGTCTGATACACAGAAATGCTCTTTAAAAGAGAACACTCACCTGGCAGTTGGCTATCTGACCATCTTCTGCTAAGAGAAAAATACCCAGTAACTCCAGCCTTCCTGTTCAAAAGTCTGTTTTCTGTCTGAATCCATGTACAGGGTAAATAACTGCATAAAGTACTCAGGAACCTTGTGGGTTTGTCCATCAGAACTTCTGTGAATAATGTTTTGTGCAGAGCAGTGTTCAAGTGTCAAAATCCTTATGATCCCAGAGGTATGGAATATAAACCACCACAAACAAAACAAATGTTGGCTAAGTAATGTCTGTTATCTCCAGGGTAGAAGCAGAAGGCACATTATCTCCAGGTAAAAATAGCTCTTTCATTTGTGAACAGTGCCATGTTGCTAAGCCTTTTGCTTCAGGCTGTGTAGCAGTCTCACAAGTATTTTTTTACCCCAATAATTTGCCAGCATCCTTTACCCTTATGCAGTTGGTTGTGCAATATGTTCAAGTGACCTACAAGGCTTTTCAAGGTAATGACCGGTTTTGCATTAAAGAAAGATGAAAGTGTAGTCTTGAGAGCATTAGGGAAAGACCATCAGATGGAGAGAAAGCTGCAGCATGGAGGCATGAGGTGAACAAAGGAGCTTAAGCATATGCATAACTAGAGTAGCAAGAACTGCTAATGCCGACATAAGTTGTCTGGGGAGGACTTAGTATGTCGTCTACTAAATCCACCTTTTGTGCTATTAATACCGTGGATGGTCTGCAACAAGAGTTGGAGGTGACCGAGGTATTGCAAGATTGATAAGTGACTGTGTGGTGAATAAATTCTATCATATTTAATATATAAAATACTGTGGCAGCCTTGAAAATATTACAATCCCCAGAGAATCCATGTAATCTGGAAATACAGAATATGGTAGGACTGCAATCACAGAAAAGGTCTTGGGAAGAGCTAAGGACCCTATTAGCCACAGCTGCATTTTGCAACTCAACCCAGAGAACCAGGCAGGAGGAAGAAGCTGGATCCCAGAAAGCAAGGGAAGAAGAGTGAGTTTTCATAGCTACATTTGGTAAAAAGCCTTCCTATTCCTAAGGCAGAAGGCCATGGACAGAGGAACAAGTTACCTCACATCCATTTTAGCACTGACAGTGATGAAAAGTCTTTGGAACTTTATTTCCCACAGAGCTAGAAATAATTTGGGGGTGATATTATCATGCATTAGGACAAGAGAGAAATCTTATTAAATTGGTGCTCTGCTGGCAGGTGTTATGCAGTGCAGAGCCAGCTTACGAATTTTGGAAGCCCTATTTTGTCACAATAGGTTTAAACTTGACGCTTAAAAATATTGTACAGAATTCTGTAGCCTTCAGCAGAGGCATGAACAAGCATAAAACTGGACAACTGTTTAGGGGAACTGTAGTCCTAATATGTTTGTAATCTAGCAAAAGAGAGATGTAGGACTTAACTGTTACATATCCACACCTCACAAGACCAGGCTGGCTGCATGCAGCTGATGCAAGTTCTGTAATTGCTTCTGAGGGTATTATAGCGCAGACATTTCCAAGAAAGCCTTAAATTAATAATCCTGAGAAGTGCTAGCAATATTAGCAATATACGTATGACTACACTATGTGATAGTTACTGTGGTGCAGCCTTGTTCAAAACGTCACTGCTTAGAGAAGATTTTTAAACTGATGCACCTGAGAAACTGTTCGTCTTCTTGGGCTTTGTTTGCATGGTGAGGAAAGCATCAATTCACCTGCTGTAAGAGCAACAGTTCAGCTATCTTGAATTGATGTGTACTTCATATCACTTTGTTACGCCAGTTTATGGTTAATAATAACATTCGTATAGTTTTGCCCTTTCCTGAAAGAGCTATTCAGCAGTCTGACCACATATCTCACCATACAGCCATCAGGGACTAGCAGGACAGGGTGCGTTTGCAGAAGTGTGATAACCAGCAACGGCAGCTGAGTTGTGGGAAGACAGAAGCAATTTATATAAAAATCTTTATGAAGGTGCAGCGATGAAATCCGAGTTCCCCTTCTCTACCTACAGCCATTACGTGGGAACACGCAGCATTCAGGTAATACTCAACAGTTTCTAGCTGAAAGATCAGCTCCTGGGGTTATTCTGCTGTTAAAGGTGTGTTGCATCTCCACACATTCTCTTCCCACCTTTCAGGGATGCCATTTCCTGCTCCTGTGTAAGCCTACCCTTGAGTCATCCCCAGCACAGATGTGCTGGAGCAAAGGCTTTATGTTTGAAGCTGAAATTGCACTGTGTCATCATCAGTGGTTTTGGGTGAGTCTAATGTACTTGTGATTTACACAACCATTTTATACAACTCGGTGATTAAATCCAGACTGGACTAGGTGCAGCAGACTGGACTAGGGTTAGATATAGCAACTGCTGTCAATGCAGCAGCATTAAGACTATGAAACACTAAAGACAGATGAGATTGTGACCAGAATCTACTTTAAAAGTCAGGATATTAGAAAATGTGATTACAACATGAAGTTCAGGACAGAAATTGAGACATGATGAGACCAAATCTGATCTGCAGTTCTTGCAAGTATTTAAGAGAAAGAAGCAAGTATCAAGCAACAGTGAGTGGCAAAGTGAAAAGCACAGAGGAACTTCTAGTTGCTGGAGTGTGGTGGTGCATCTTGTCCCCTCCCCTGACCTGCTTGACGCTCTCAGGAATCCCCATTAGGCTTTAGCGTCTGTGTAATGAGTTGGGTGGCTAAGCATCCCTTGACAGTACCAGCAACTCTCGCACAGCTGAGGTGGGAAAGTGCACTGGCTGTACCAGAAACATTCCTTAGATGAACCAAACCAACACCTGACAGCTTTGGGACATTCCTTATCTGAATCATAACATCCCCTAACAAGCCTGGGAACACTCTTCATCTGAATCCAAGTGATACAGTACCACCATCACTGAAATTTTGAAAAATTTCAGTAATTACAGACTTGGATTTTGTTCAGGATGGAAGTTTACTGGTGACTAAAGCCAATCATCTCTGACCCAATAATCAGTGGTCCTAAGTGAGGCCCTTTGAGCTCTCCTGGACCACAGTGGGCTACAAACAGCATCTCCATCTGAGTGGAACACCTCGCAGAGCTCAAAAACTCCCAAGTCTGCAAAGTTAGGAGGACTGTCGCCATAAGCAGACCATGGAGTCTGGGCTGATATCCCCACTCCTTGCAGCTCAACCCTTCGCCCATGGAGAAGTGTGAAGGCATTTGACGAGTATCTCACTGAACTCAAGGGGCACTTCTGATAGGTATATACCTTCGTACATTTGTACATATACCCCTATACATCTATCTTTTGTGCTTGTATACATGTGTGTGTGAATTGATTTAGGTACCTCATAATAAGTATAGTATAAGTATTACTGTCTGAGATCCGTCATTTAGTTGCTACTGTGGTTGTAGTAAATCCTGTTTGATTCACTTTGTAAATGATAAATTAGTCAATGATTAAGTGCTGCTAGAATCCTATGAGCAACCTTGAACTCTGAACAAACCTTAGACATCCTTTAAATAGAAACCATTGGCCAAGTCTGAGACTAAGGTTGGATCTAGCCTCACCTAAGCTCTATTAAGAGTGTAGAAAGCAAGGGGGTCCACTCTGAACCTCATTGCTCAATGGGATGGTCTCCCTTACCCTTTTACGTTTTTAGTCTCTGTGTAAATTATTTTAGCTTAATTTTAAATCTGATTCTTCTTTGTGTGATTTATCTATGTGGTAAGTAATAGAGTGAATCTCACCATCGAACCTTATGAAGCTGTACTCCCACAAATCCCTTTTAAATCTATTTCACTAATACCTTTGATGATAATTCTTTACATGACCTAAACCACTTGTTTGTGACATGGAAGCTGCTTCAGATACCCAACAACATAGTCAAATGCCAGTTGGGCTCACTAGTCAACCGTTCGCTTTTCCCAGCTGGATCAGGTGAGGAAACCCCTGTTCCCACAGGCTAGCTGGCTGCAGGGTCCCATGTCGACATTGCTTTCCATGCTGGGTGGCTGGCAGAGCACACAGGAGGCAAGAGGCAGCACCTGTATGCCTGGGCAGGTTGTAAATGGTCACCAAGCTGCAGAAGTGGCCTGTTGAAAAAGACAGGGGTTGAGCTAGGGGATGTGCAGTGATACCATTCAGAGTCTTCTCAAGTGGCATAGGAAGAGAAGGAAATATCAGCCACCATGGGAGTCCTGAGTACGTTGCTTTGCTATACAAGTTCAGGTGAGAATTAAAAGCCTCTTTTTGCTCAGGTTCTGTCATATAATACTTACAAATCAGCATAAAGAGAGCTGAAAATTAGTTGCATTCTGTAGCGATTGTTACAGAGGTGAGTACACAATCATGCCTTAAAAGAGTCTTGATTTCTCCTATGTCTCCATAGTCTGATTTGAGCCATTTATTTCTTGAAATCTCAACTTTAGAGAATGTTGAGTGTGCTCTCAAAGCTGTAAGTTAGAGTATCTTTTCTATCAGCCTTTTATAGCTTTCTCTACCTGAAGGCAAAATGCACAATGTGCATTACCCCTATGTCGGGGTATAAAGATCTGATTGCATTTTATTTTTTAACCCATCTGGTGCCAGCATTTTGTAGTTGTGTGGAGCCTCTGAAGTGAGAAAGGGCAGCAAGCCAAGAGTAATCCAGGAAGGAGCTGTTTGACAAAAACAAGCAATGCCCATGGGATTTCACAGTACAGAGAAATTCAGTGAAAAAATTCCTAGACCAGCTGTGTTGTTTGAAGGGAGGTCAGTGACATTCAGGCGGAGAGAAACTCTTACCTCCGCCATACTTAGATTAGGACAACCCAGTCCATGCCTTTCCTGACCTCCTTGTTTTGTAATGCAATGCATGACACTATCCTCCACAACAGAGCTGGTGTGGCTGGTACTCACAGGGTTTTGGAGCAGGATCCAGATCTCTGGGATGTAAATTTTTTGGTTCTTCTAATGACTCCCATCCTGGTGAAAACCCATGAAACATTTGTAGTAAGAGACTGAGTTCCTGGGGGAAAAGGGTTGAGTGTGATATGTTTTCCCATGTCTCTTCTCCCACCAAGGCTGAGTATGAATTACATAATAAAGGCCGAGTCCTCTGTCAGGGAATTTGAAGAGCCAAAATGGTCATTACTGAAAGGGGCACCTCTGGCCACCCACCATGACTTGACAGGTGACGTCCAGTCAGGATAACTCCACAACCATAAATCAATACAATTAAAAACAGCCAGAATGTGGACAACAGACACTTTTCAAATAAATTAACCACTACTATAGCCTGATACCAACCCATGCAGACTATCTTTGGTGATCTCACTAGCCCTGGCTAGCAAACACAAGTAGAACTGTCCTTCAGTGTCTTAAAAGTGTCTTTTAAAACTGTTGGTCCTAAATGTTCCATTGCAGCACTCCTGTTTTTTCCTAAACAGTGATTCTCCAGTCCCACATCCAGTGACATTTTTTTGGATATTTATCTCTAAATATGGAAGCCGTTGAGCACTCGTTCCAAGAAATTACATCAGCTGTCTCCAAATACCGTGCAGGTTAGGCTGCCACTGTAGTTATATCCTAGACCCACAGTTTGCCTCAGATGACCTAGTTCCATTTAATATGACTGCTTTTATTCCAGCAGCCCCTGCACTAAAAAGCAGCATCTCTCCAGCCCTGACAAGGGATGTAATATTTTCATCTGGATGAAAATGTATCTGCCAAATGCTAGCTAGAGTGAGGCCCTAACTCAAGCAGGTTTAAATAAAGAAATACTCTGCAGGGTGCCATGCTGCCTTTTTCTTTAAGTTCATGAGGTCTCTGCTCTCATTGATTTCAGAAAAAGCAAGGAAACTATACTGTGTATACGAACATTGATTGGTCTAATGATTTCTTCTTTTTTATTTGTAGTATATTTAAGAGCTGCTGACATGCAAAAACATTTTACTTGGTGTGATCAGGAAGTAAATTGTCCCTGCCCTCCAGCATGGTCCAGCAATTACTTCCATTAGAAAAAAACAGTAAGTTAATCACAGTATTTGCAAACTCAATTTCATTGTTCGTATGCTGAATCTTTTCCAGTAGAATGTTATCCATTGAAATTGAGACCTTACAGGATGTTCATTTGAGGCAGGCATTTCTTACTGATAAGAATACTCTAATTATTATTTTCTAATTAAATTAAGCTTTTTAAAAAGGTTAACTATGACATTTTAATAGCTTCAGCTTATATTGATATTCTGAGGGCACACTTCAGCTCAGCCACTTGTGACTGAAAAGGATGTTTTTCCAATTAAGAAATCTCTTTTTAAGAGCTTCTTCTAAATGACATCTATTTTACAGAGGGATGTGGACTAGAATATAATTTGTTTCCCTGGCTGCACAATCTCATAGTTCAGCAGGTAGCCCTTTCAAATATTTTTATTACAAAATTTTAACCTTAATACTACAATGAGTTTACAGTGTCCAACACACAAAAGTTAACTAAAAGTAAAGAATTATTATTAACAGTTAGTTATAGTCAATCCATGTAAATTTCTTTTTAATGCCTCAGGGTAAATCCTAAAGAAATCCATAGAAAATTTATAGACATACTGGATTAGTTAAATGGTGTAGCTGGTATTTCAAAATATTCCATTCAGTAAGTGCAGTGCTGCTGGGTTACAGTTAGGAGTTTTCTTTCATTCTGTCTTTACAAATTTTACATGGGGACCCCTACATGGATTTGGACTTCATTTTGTTAGGTATGGCCCAGACAAAAGAAAAAAGACAGGAACTATTCTGGGTGGCCTAGAAATAATTACATCAAAACTGTATATGAATGCAGCCAGATGAAGGGGTAAAAAGAACAGTAATGAGTTTTACTGTTTTTTTTTTTAAAAAAAAATATTAAGTTTTTAAATTAAAGTTTAAATATTCATTTACTGAATAAATGAATATTAGTCAGATTGATAGCCAGCAATATCAACACCAAAAAAGCCAAAAATTCTTTCATTCTTTGAAAGTTTTCCACCAAGTTTGAAGAAGGAGTCTGAATGAGAATGATTTGGTACTTCTGCAAATGTGTCCAGTGAGCTCTTATCAAATACAAGGAACATAAAAAGAGAAAAAAGAAAACATTTAAAAACACAGAGGACAATGTCATCCATTTGGTAATGGGGGCCAATTCCTCAACACAGAATGGTAATAGGGTTGTGATTATTGATAAGGGGCCTTGAAGATAAAGGCAAATAGTTTGTCTTTGTTGAAATAGAGAAAATGTATTGGAGAAATGCAGAGCAAGGAGTGACGTTAACAAGCATCAGACCAAAAATAAAAATAAGATCTTGTGGGTGTATTTCCTTCCTCACTTGGTAATTGGTGGAAATTATCAGGCAAAAATTGAATTGAATAATATTGATTCCAAACAGATTTTGAAAGGTCAAAATCAGAAAGAAGCATTTTGATTGCACTGAATGTTTCTGTCTGATGCTATGTTTTGTTAGTTTAATTTTGTAATACACCCTGAAGATAGTTGCCATTACTGAAACTTGATGGGACAAATCCCATGACTGGAGTGTGGCTATCAATGGCTACAGGCTGTGCAGAGGGGACAGGTGAGAAAGGAAGGGAGCAGGGGTGTTGCACTTTACATCAAGAAATTAATAGAGTCTGAAGAGCTGTCTCTGAAGAATAGCCATGAGCAGGTTGAAAGCTTATGGGTAAGAATTAAAGACCAAGGCAACAAAGAGAACATTGTGCTTGGTGTCTACTAGAGGCCACCTGATCAGGGGGAGTCTATTGACAAAGCCTTCTTATTCCAGCTACAGGAGGCATCATGCTTGTAGGTTCTTGTCCTGCTGGGGGACTTCAACCCTCCAACATCTGCTGGAAATGTAGCATGGTGAACTGTAGGCAATCCAGGAGACTCCTGGAGTGCATTGAGGATAACTTCTTAAGCCAGGTAATAGACAGAACTACCAAAGGGGATGTTTTACTGAACCTGTTGGTCACCAACAGAAGTGAGCTCACTGGTAATGTCAAGACTGGAGGCAGCCTGGGCTGCAGCGATCATGCACTGCTAGATTTCACAGTCCTGAGGGATATGGGTCAGGTGAAAGGTAAAGTCAAGACCCTGAATTTTAGGAAAGCAAACTGGCAGCTGTTCAAGGAGCTGGTCAATGGGACCCTCTAGGAAACTGCCCTCAGGGACAAGGGAGCAGAACAGAGCTGGCAGATATTTAAGGGTGCTTTCCATAGAGTGCAAGAGGTTCTTAATCCCCAGGTATAAGAAATCAGGAAAGGAAGGCAAGAAACCAGCATGGAGAAATCAAGGCCTGCTGGACAAACCAAAGAGCAAGAAGGAAATGCACAGGCAGTGGAAGTGGGAACAGGTATCCTGGGAGGAGTATAGACATACTATCCAGTTGTGTAGGAATGGGGTCAGGAAGACCAAGGCATGGCTGGAACTGAACTTGGCAAGGGATGCAGAGAATAATAAGAAGGGTTTCTACAGGTATGTCAGCCAGAAAAGGAAGGTCCAAGAATGCATACTCCCCCTGCCCTGATGAGAAAGACTGGCAAATTGGAAACAATGGACAAGAAGACAGCCAAGGTACTCAACTTTTTTACCTCAGTCCTCACTGGCAACCTGTCTTCCCCCACCTCTCAAGTGCATGGACCACAAGACAGGGACTAGGAGAGCAAAGTCCCTTGCACTGCAAGAGAAGATCAGTTTCATGACCACCTGAGGAACCTGAACATAAAATCTTCTCTGGGACCTGACAAGATGCATCCCAGAGTCTTGAGAGAACTGGCTGATGTAGTTGCCAAGCCGCTGTCCATGATATTTGAAAAGTTGTGATGGTCAGGTGACGTCCCCAGAAACTGGAAAAAATGGAAAACTCACACCAATTTTTCAAAAGGGTAGAAAGGAGGACCCTGGGAACTACCAACCTGCCAGCCTCACCTCTGTGCCTGGGAAGGTCATGGAACAGATCCTCCTAGAAACTATGCTAAGGCACATGGAGGATAGGGAGGTGAGTCAAGACAGCCAGCGTGGTTTAACTAAAGGGCCAGTTTTGCATGACCAACCTAGTGGCCTTCTGCGACAGAGTTGATGAGGAATTGCTTGGATGTTCACATCCAGAGGGTAGTGGTCAATGGCTCAATGTCCAGAGGGTGACAAGTGGTGTCCCTCAGGGGTCCATACTGGGACCAGTACTGTTTAATATCTTCATCAATGACATAGACAGTGGGATCAACTGCTTCCTGGAAAAATCTGCAGACAACACCAGGCTGAGTGGTGCGGCTGACATGCCTGAATGACAGGACACCATTCACAGGGTCCTCAACAAGCTTGAGAAGTGGGCCTATGTGAACCTCAGGAGGTTCAACAAGGCCAAGCACAAGATTGTGCACATGGGTTGGAGCAACCTCTGGTATCGGTACCAGCTGGAGGATGAAGGGATTGGGAGCAGCCCTGCAGAGAAGGACTTGGGGGTACTGATGGATGAAAAGCTGCACACGAGCCGGCAGTGTGCACTCACAGCCCAGGAAGCCAAACTGTATCCCGGGCTGCATGAAAAGAAGCGTGGCCAGCAGGTCGAGAGAAATGGTTCTGTCCCTCTACTGTACTCTCATGAGACCCCACATGGAGTGCTGTGTCCAGCTCCAGAGTCTGCAGCACAGCAAAGACATGGACCTGTTGCGGTGGTGCCAGAAGAGGGGCACAAAGATGATCAGAAGGCTGGAGCACCTCTCCTATGAAGACAGGCTGGTAGAGCTGGGGTTGTTCAGCCTGGAGAAGAGAAGGCTCCAGGGAGACCTTACTGCGGACTTTGAGTACTCAAAGGGGGCTTGTAAGAAAGATGGAGACAGACCTCTGAACAGGGCCTGTTGCGATAGGACAAGGCGTAATGGTTTTAAATTAAAAGAGGGTAGATTCAGACTAGATGTGAGGAAGACATTCTTCATGATGAGGGTGGTGAATCCCTGGAACAGGTTGCCCAGAGAGGTGGTAGGTGCCACATCCCTGGAAGCATTGAAGGGCAGGTTGGACGGGGCTCTGAGCAACCTGATCTAGTTGAAGATGTCCCTGCTTGTTGAAGGGGGGCTGGACTAGATGACTTTTAATCGTCCCTTCCAACGCAAACTATCCTATGATTCTATGATTCTTTGGTTATGATTCTGTTTCTCTGCAAAGGTGTGGTAGTAGCTGTGTCAGGTACCAAAATGAACTTAGTTGTGGTTGCATGGAGCTCTGCATTGGTTCTATGTGGATCATTAGCAGAATCATCCCTATGCAAGTTTTGCTGTCAAGGCTACCCCAGCTTCCACTTTGGGTAAACAGTCTGCTGATGGAGGCTCCTTTTAATAATTTCATAATTAACTTTAAATACAGAACTAATTCCATACCTCTTCTGCAAAGCATTTTAACATGCATTGGGACTTCACTGACTTCAGAAGGACTCATGTTTCTCCTGAGCTGTAGCCAGCCCTCCCATTTCTGATCATGTCAAGTCCACAGAATTTGGCTCAGAGCATGTGACAACTCCAATGGCAGAGTACAGCACAGCAATGACTGCAAGCCCAGCTGGCAATACTTGTTTACCTGAGGAAGACTCACTGTTGAGGTACCACCACGAGATTAGAGCTGCAGGACTGTCTTCTTGGGAGGCTGGCTCAGCAAAGCTAAATCTTTTCTAAGATGGTGAGTGCAGTACATTTCAGCACTCATTCTTCTTATTACAGGCAGTACAGAAGGATTTAAAATCATCAGTATTTCTGGTGCACTCACTTGCCTGTGCAACTTATTTAACTTAAATACATGTTAGACTGCAGGTTTGCTGAAACTTTACAAAAAATTTGATTTTTTTTCCCCCAGATAGCAATTAAGAATTAATGACTGAAGCTTACATGCTTTATGATGTTTTTCTCATATGGATCTCTGTACTAATATTGCAGTATTTCCTTATTAAAAATTGCTTTGCTCTGTTGCCAGGTACTCTGTGAATGTTACATGAATTAGTCACAGCAGATCAAAGATACATTTTAAAATTTCCAAAACAGGTGTAGCACTTTATCAGGATAATTTATCATACAGTTGTGATTTGCAAAGACATGGTGGTTTTTAAAAGCAAATGCAGTCAGAGAAGTCTAATAGCATTTATTTATTTAGATGACAAAGCAAGTTTTGTGGAAGTTACAGCAGAAGTTACATAAGGAAAAGTGACCCTCCAGGACTGTTTGCACTACAAAAATAACCAAGGTCTTTACAAAATATAGAGCAGTTAGCAAGTTATTAATCTGATTAATCTGAATCAAATTTGTAGGTCTGACTATTAACCATACTTCTCTGACTGGATGGAAGTCAGGCAGAAGAACCTATGACCCCAAAGGATTAAGATGAACATACTTGTTTGTCTTCTGCAAAAGAAGGTAAAATGTTCTGTACCATGAGATATGCATTAGCCTAACCATGACTCAGGTAAGCAGCACTGGGTGCACACAAGGGACATACTCATTCCCTGTCTCAGCTATTATTTCTGAGCAAGCTGTTGATTTAATACTACATGAAGAAGACAAGACTAATATTCAGTAACTGTGATGCAAATTAGCTGCATCTTTCTAGAAGTCTAATGATTGCTGAATCTCTCTTGTTTTATTCAGGCAATCGTCGATATCCTGGCTATGTTGCAAAGTTGGGTTTTCAGTTCATTTGCTTGTGTCAGCTGGATCAGCTTTCAGGAGCAAGCAGAGCTGATCCATTCAAATCATTGTGTCAGTGTACTTCCTTGACAGTGTTTTTCAGAATGCAGATTTTGCACAATAATTTTGTACATTGAACAAAACTGTCAATAGCAGTGATATATGAAGGCTTTTTTACCTGCTTACAACACCTTCTTTTAATCTGTATTTGCTAAGGTCCAGGAGCTTGCTGGCATGCAAATATGCAAAGATACAAAAGACACTGGTCACATCCACAGCAATAATCCACAGACAGCAAGATAATGGAAACTGAGATACAAATTAAAAGTATTCCACCTATTTGTACAAGTGAGTCATTGAGCACAGAAATGCACACAGACTCAGCACTTTCTCAAGTTCACATCAGTCTGAGCTGTGTTGTTCTCTGTGCTGGTCAGCCCACGACCTGTGAATTGCTACCCTCCAGCAGCAGGTCAGGGGATACACAGCTGCACACTTTGGTATAGAAGAAAACCCCAAAACATAGAGATTCCCGTGCAGTTAGCTGGTTTCCAACAGTCTGCTGGTAAACATGTGAAGAACCAGTTCCTGAATTCTTTCAGCACCTCATCAAGATGTTTGCAATTAAAATAATGAAATCATTAAGTTTTGTAACTAGTGTCCTTTCGTTTACCTTTCTTTACAGCTACATATCTATTTCCTCTTTCTCATCTACCAAATGCTACACAAGTTAGTCTATGAGGGCTGGAGAATTTCCACAGAAAATGTTTCCTTCTTGCAGAGAAAGGCAAGGGCAGACATTCAGCTCTTTCTCTTGTGCACAGAAATCATCCTGCCAGTCCTGCATTTTGTTTGCAATATGCCATGTTGTTCAGGAAGGTAGGATGTGGGTAGGATGTACGCAGTGGAGAGAGGACAAGCAACATCTGAGGCATGAAAAAATAGAGGGACTTCCAGCACAAGGGACACAAAAATTTCCTTTGTTAGAATAAATTAGGATCTTACTCATACCTTATCTAGCCTTGGAATTTGCACAGTTCTGGCATACAGCAGTCTGATGGGTCAGGTTCTTCGGCAGGTGTGTCACCTGTCAGGAATGGAGTGCTACAGCAGAGATGTCTTTATTTTGAGTGGGAAGGTACCATGTGAACAACAAAAGGCATTGGTGTTGATATGGAATATCCATCTGGATAAATGGGATAAATCACAGGCAAAGGCAGAAACACATGTCAGTCTGAAACAGCTCATCAGGTCACTGGGATGTGCTTTCTGCACTAACATCAATGGGGGAAGCTTGTCAGATGTTCTGCTTATGAAAAAGGAAATGGCAGTTTGCTCTGAGGGTAACTTCAAAAGGAGAAAAAATGTTAGTCTTTTTATCGTTTTGTTTTGTTTCAATAAAAGAAACTGGTTAGAACAGAAAAAAGGGCTGTTTTCCACTACAGAGAGAACACTGACAACCAGGTGATGCTTAGAAAAACAAAGAAACCTGCTGGAATACTACATTTCTCTGGATTTAGCAAAAGGTGACTGTGTGTCTGGCTCTGAGAGCAGGAGTGTGTGCCCAAGCTGGTTTGTTCAAACAGAATGGGGTAGGGAGCAGTAGAGTGAGCAGGGGGATTCCTTCTGCAATAAACTCCACAACCTGCCTGCAACTCGTCACTAGCTCTTTCTGGGGCTGATTTTACTTCAATACATAAAAACATTTATTGAATGTCACCTAATAGAATATACAATATTTGAGATGAAGAAACAAATAAATTCTTTTTTCACTATCCCACTGTCCTGACTCCTAGCAATCTCTAAGACAGTATTAATCGAGCTGTAGTCCATAGACTCACATACCCATACAAGACATCACAAAATTCAGCTTTTTTTTTTGGATGAAAAACAGAAAACTAACACTGCATACATATATTCCCATGCAGCAGACATGTGACTGTGCCTACTGGCAAGTATAGTCAATGCCCAGCTCTCTCCCAGAATTTGAGGAATTAATTGGGGTTCACTCATCACTGAGTATTCAAAAGCAGTCTCCAATTTTCCACCAAAATCTAAAATTGATGGACAAAGGTATTTTCAAAGTTAGGTATCTATCTACAAAAATATATTGAAGAAAGCTAAAAGCATACTTACATTGTGTGCAAGAAAGGTGAAATTACAGAGACCTATACAAAAGCTAACAATCTTGTTGGCTCATCACTTTTGACTATAAAACAGCATGGTACCAACATTGTGGCAATGGAATATTGCACATTAGTTCCATATGTTTTAGTTCCATACATGTCCTTCTGTTCTGGTCACTTTCATAGTGCCTGAGAAGCCTCAGACACATTGCATTAGGCAATAATTCCTCTTGTGTTTGTCCTCCCACTCTCCCTCCAAAGCCACTTAGCCTTTGTTGCAAACTACAGAAGAATAGATAGCATCTTACTCAAAATAAATACAAATAAGTACTCAAATCGTTTTATAACCAAATAACAAAGATGGTAAACCAACCATCTCGCTTAATTACAGTACATGCTTCTTGTCTCTTATATTCACAAGGATAAATCTAAAAATTATCCTAAGTAACATTATTAATCAAAAAATTCCCTTTGGCGTCTTTATCTCAGATTGTGGGCAAACCAGAAAAACTGTTATTGTGATTATTTTAACATATTATAGTTTGAGTAAAGATAAAAATCTGTAATATAAACATATTTACCAATGTCATGACAGTAGGTAAAAAAATGTTTCATATTAAAGGTTTACCTTTCATCTGACAGTCACAGTTTCAGTGGTGCTGATCTCTTTATTCTCTTTTCTCTTGTTTGGTGAAATTCCATTTCTTAAAATAACAGCCTTCTTTTTGAGATGACTGTATTATCATTACCCTGGTAATCTCACTTTGAGATTTCACATTATTCATTTGAATACCAATTCCAATCTGCCTTTTGATATTCTTTTCCTCTCTTCAAACAGGTTTCTGATTGCCCTGGCTCATCACTGAGGGGGCTAACACTGAAGACAAAACGAGCTGACATCCCACAATGTCATTCAACAAACCACACACTCCTCTCCAGCTACAGCTACTGTCAAGGACGTTAGGAAGTGGTCACAACATCTCACTTGTAAAATCTTCCAGCCATTATCCGCACACTATTTTTAATCTGTACTTTGCGTCAAAACACAGTACTTTTGGCATAGGAAGGGAAGCTGTAAATCTTTCCAGATTCCAGGCCCCTGTGCACAAGTATTGTTTGGAAACTGAAGAGAATGCCTTTTTGCTTCCTTATTTGTAGCTGCTGGTTTATAGTGCAAAATGTTTTTCTCTGAGCACAATATACTTTTTCTATTTTAACAGCTGATTATATGTTTCATAGCTGTGTCTTTGATTTCATGGTTTCTTTGTGATTTGCCTTAATAAGAGGTAGTCTAGTTTTATGATCAACCTTCAAGGAACCTGTAGGAGTGCTACCCAAAAATGTATTTTCTATTTTTATTCTTGTCTATTGTCAAAATGTTTGTTTTTAACAACATATGCTCAGGAGCTCCTTTGTAGTTTTTAAGGAAATTCTGGTTGCATTATAAAAGTGCTGTATACTGGGAACATGATGCTTGCTGTTCACTCCTTTAGCCATACAGGAAAGAGGGACAACGTAACCTAGTGCATATTTAAACAATATCAGCTTCCTTATGCTGTGCTTTCATCCCAGTTAGGATTCAGTCTCAGCAGGGGCGTATATACAGAGAGATGATGCAGTTTACACAAAAAGCTTCCACACTACTATTACCATGTAGGGGTGAACTGCTATCTTTGCTCTTTTCTGTCTTGCTGTAACCCTCTGCTTTTCAAAGTCCTTTCAGAGACTTTCAACAGCACGTGAAAGGTCACTCACCACAAAAAGAAGCACTAAATTCATTCCATTGCCACATTTCTTGATCTCTTTCCTGTGCTAAAGTAACAAAGCAGTGTGGTGAGAACTCGTGTTAGGTTGCAGTATGCAGAGGCTCTTGCCATGTACCTGGGAGCAATGAGCCGTCCTGATGCCATGCAGCAGAGCAGGCTGACATGGGCACAGCTACTCACTGCAGTAGCAAGTTCACACACTGTGTGCTTGCAGACGTCGTGGACTGCAGTAGCAATCAGTAGGTGTACAGGAATGCTTTTATAGCTCTTCCTGTCTTTCAAGTACTTTGTAACATTTTGGACAGCTCAGCGTGCTGTTCTGGGGTATCCTTGTCTAAATCAGCTGGCATGGAAAAAGAGAACTGTTAGGCAGGAAAGAACCTATTACAGAGCACATCAGTAATAAACTTGGTTGCAATGTAGGCTCTTTATGAGTTTAGAATTTGTCTGGTTTATCTTATGTGAGATGCTTGAAACTCTTTGCTTCCTCTTTTATGATGCTGCACTTTCATTGTTTTTGTAGGGCATTAGGACACTACTTCTTGTCCAAATACAGGGCTCAAGTTTGCAAGCCCTCCCTGCCATGGGAGTCCATCCCAGGCACAGAGGGTCTTACTTCCCTCTGTGCTTACATGCAGCACTGTCCCACACCTAGCACAGCATGTGACACAAGGCAAAGGCAGTCAATCAGGAGGCAAAGAGCTATTTTGCTTTTAGCATCTCTGCTGAGACAGTTCCATACCACTCCTTAGGCAGATGTCTGTTTTACAGTGTACCTCAACCCTAACCAGCACAGGAATATAAGGAAAAAACAGCCACAACAACAAAACCAACAGAAAGAAAATTAAAATGGTGAATAAACAGAAAAATAGAGGATGCCTACATCCCTTACAGGTGGAACTCATGTTTTTTCACCTCTTCCTTTCAATTACAGGCTTTCAATTTTGAATCCATTTTTATGAATTTATTGTTCACAGTTGCTAGTTGCTATAGGAAATCCTTGATGCTCCTCCAGGGTAGGTAGCAGATGAAAGTGAGAGTGTCACAACTCAAGTCATCTGATTGGAAGCTCACTGGAGCCGTGCTTTTCCTCCCTGCCTACCTGAAGAGTATCAGCAATGCTTATGGGCACTGTGCAAATATTAACAAATCAGCTGAGGATTTCTGAGCTGGCTGGAAAATGAAGAACAATGCAAATAAGCAGCAGGGGAGATAGAAAACGCATGCAAATCAACCTATACTTTCTGGTCCATAGGTCCCAAGCCTCATTACCTTTGAAACTTTTGCTTGTGCTTAAGCAGCGCTCTAGTTTCCTTCTCAAATGTGGAAGCAGGGTCTGCCATCCACAATTTAATGAGCCTCAAGGAGATCAAAAGAACCAAGTGAGGGAGATTCCAATTGTCATCTTAAAATAAACTACTTCTATATTTGTTTATTTATAATTCTTTATCTTCCTTATCTTATAATTATTTTTCTTCCTGTTTTATAGATATATTTTTGATGGATGTCTAGGAAAGGACAGAATTGTTGCTTGAGAGATGAGGAAAAGCACTAATGTGCCTTTTATGATCAAAGTAGTATAAAGTAATGTTTATCATATATTGCTTTTCATCTTCAATATGCTCTGCAAACATGCATGTATTAAACCTTGAAACATTCTCATGAGGTACATAAGATAAGGACATCTTCATTTTCTATGTGGAAAAAACTGTGCCAGAGAGAATTTTACTGCTCTGTGCATGAGAAGACTGCATCAAAGATCAAAATTAGCAACAGTTTGTCTGAGTGGGAAAGAAAAGTATAGGCAAGCTAAACAATCACAGCAATGAGAGGCTTATTCTTATTATCCCCTGTCAGTGAAAACTGTAATTATAAAATCTGGGGTGCTAGTGGGGAGATTTTTTTTTTCCTCAGAGGAGGAGAGGCTGAGCTGAATATATATTGAAAGAACTATCAAAAGGTGTGTACATGTAGCAAAAGAAAAATTCAGAAAACAGTTCTGTCATGTGATAAAGAACAAGACTTGAGCAAGTATTCTCAGCACAGTCTCCTTGCATGCATTATGAAGCAGTCATTACCAGCAGGCATAAACACTACTTTTTATTCTGCAGAGCTTCTGTTCCTTCAGTAGAAGGAATGGTTATTGAGTATTCACTTTGTTATTTCCTTCTCCAGCACACACTTCCATCCTGCCTTTGGTGACAAATATTCGACTGAAGAAATACAAGTATCTTCAGGGGTTTTCCCAGGAGGTCCTCAGCCCTGCCAGTTCAAGGAATCTGTACCTCACAGGGCTACACCTGAGACCACGGCGTCAGAGCTCCAGCACAGACCCTTGTTACCTGAGACACTTCCCAGATGCCAGAGGCAGAGGGAGCTACATATTCTGCACCCGTACCTATGCTGCAGGACAGAGCAACCCTTAGGCCTGCTCTGGTTGTGCAAGACTGCATCTCGACTAACCCTTAGGCCTGCTCTCTGATTGTGCAAGACTGCATCTCGACTCCTCATCCTTCCTTTCTGAAGAAAGACCAGACACTGGGGCAGGAAAGGGAGCAGAGTTTGCTTTACAAGGTTGCTGGAAGACCTCTCATACACCTCTCAAAATCAGCTCAGCCAGAGTACTCAAAACCACCTTCCTCTCTGTGCCCTACCACACCCCCAAAGGAAAAGGTGACTCAGTCTGATGCAGAAACCACACTTGAAAAACAATGGTCCACACGATGTTTGCTCTACAAATTAAAGGATGGCTGGAAAAAACTGTGGTTGAATCTTCATTGCCAGCCTCAGTTCTAAAGCTTTTATGTGCGCTGAACGTGCACGCACAAAAATTACTCTAAAAGCAAATACAGTTGTGTCAGCTTTTACTTGATCTACATGAGATGAGGAGAGTTCCACCGAGTACAACCTCACTGAATACACACGGCAGGAAAAACACCTGTGAAATGTCACCGTTATTTTAATTCTGACACCAAAGTAGCTCCTTTCAAATGCAAACGCGTAAATTAACAGTGTCTACAGACCAGGATTATTTCACCCGCTTTGTACACAAAAGAAGGTATTTTCATTAAAATTAGAAAGCTGAGTGTTTATCTGTACTACTTGCAAGCCGGAGGTATTTCTCCCGAAAAATGCAAATCTTGCTAAAAGCCAAATGACCTCACACTTCGGTCATTGCAAAAAGCCATCGTTACAAACCCGGTGCATCGACGGAACACGAGCGGTGCTACGGCTTTCGGGGCCGTCCCGAGCCGAGCAGCGATCATCGCTGGCGTTTGGGGACACCTGGCGGCATTTCATTTCCTTGCGGCAGGGAAAGTCCGTTCAGCGGTGAAGTCGGACGCCGATGCTGCAGCAGCGGCGGCTCCCAGTGCCCTGCCGCAGGTCCCCTCCCCGCCTCCCCTCGGAGTCCCAAGGGGGGCCGAGGAAGTCGTGAAAGGCTGCCATTGAGAGCTACGTACTTTATACATGAAAGAACAGTTTCATAAAATGTGGGAACGGGAGGAAAACGGTTATTCCACCCATAGATCAGAACCCCTTCTCCCGCAGACGTCTGGGAGAGGACACCGGCATCCCTAGAAACCCCTGTGCAGAGAAGGAGGGCTGCTCTGGGACCCAGGTGGTGCCAGAGGTCGGATGTAAAAGTGTGGTCAATCATTGTGTGTCCTTAGGAATGCACCACAGGCTGCTTCATGGAGGTGCAGTGGCTCTCAGAAAGTGTTTTAACACACCTCTGGTATTTTTCACTTGCACTAGTCTTTTCTATGATCCTAGCCACACAGGATGTCCCGTTTCTGGCACCTGGTCAATGTTTCGTGCTAAAAATAAATCTTCCCTGCCTAAGTGAAGGTTCTTCTGCAGCAATTGTCACCGAGAGGCAACCAGCACAAAAGCCAGCGGTGAGGGGAGCTGGGTGGGATGCGGGATGGTGCTGGCCCAGCAGGGTGACAGGCCCATGGCTTAGCACCCTCAGGGTGAGGAGCTGGTGCACGCACTACAGGCTGACAAAAAAGTGTCTGGGAAGGGGCAGCCACAGGCCTTTCCGGCACCTGGCGGAGGAGGCCTCACCTGCGCCATGTCCCCACCTGCCAGCGGGCTCCTCCACCCACACCGAATTCATCAGCAGTGAAGCACTTTTGAGTGTGAAACACCTGAAGCCCTACGCAAGATGGATTCTTGCAGGCTTCAGCAGCAGAGCCTACGTTTACACCCTTGGGCTTCTGCACTGTCACAGAGTCCTGACCCTGACGACCGCCAGGCTGGTTTTCTGAAGCAGTAAGTCCCTCAGGGCCATGGCGGCATGGCTGCCTGCCTAAGGGCCTGGTGCAGGGGGTCAGGAAGGCAGATCTGAAAATGTCAGCATAATTTTATGTTCTGTTGTGGCCTAATTGAAAAATTTGTTTGGCTGCAGAGCACCAGCTGAGGTTTGATAGCTTTATTAATCTCTGTAGTGGTTTTATGTTTTTGCTGTTGTAACAGTTCAGTATCTCTGTGTCTGGGAAAATCAGTCATAATAGCTTTTGCAAGCAATTCAATTATGTAAATTATTACATTATTGTTATACACTGTAAACCACAAGTAGACTTAGATGTAGAAATGGATAAGGAGTTTGTGACAGCACTTTTTCTCTGAGAAGTGTTAATATGTAAGAACGTTTTGTGGAACTATACCAGCTTTGCCTACCCTTCCTTAAGATGGGAATGAAGGAGGACAGGAGCGCAAAAACTAAGAGTGTCCAAAAGCTGATGAGAGGGACATTGTGCTGGGTTCTGTGTGATGGGCGTTCTATTCCAAACCACACTTGACAGCTCTTGGCTGTTGCTTTTCAGTGTGCCAGGACCATAAAGCTTCTCTGGGCTGCAGTGTTCTCTCATTTTAAGTTTTTTGTAAGACCTTTCAAATACTCCTTGTTTTGTACTGGTTATAAAAAAAATGAGAACATTTCTATGAATATAAATAATCTCCTGTTCATCTCTACTTAAAGAGCAAATAAGTCTTTATTTAAGGAATTATGTGTTAGAAAAGTCTAGGGGCTTTTTTAGTTCTATTTCAAGAAATCTTGTTCTAGTAGATGTTATGGAAAGAGAAACTTAATGTAATTTTTTCTGTCAAGTAAGAACTACTTTCAAGCACCAATTCAACCTCCACAGTCTGTTCAGAATGACAGCATTATGTGGACATAAAGGTTACACAAATAAGACTTTTGCAGATAAATCAATTTCAGATCAGCACAAGGTGTTTGAAACATAACTTGATAGTTCAAAACACTACTGGTTCCTATCATTTCCGCCTTGAATTATGGCCTATTTGCATGCAATGGGAGTCAAGTGCCTTTATTTACTAGCAGCAGTTGAAATCACACAACTTCATTACACAGTACTCTCTGAAAAACAATAGATTTCTGGGGGTTTTCAGTAACTCAGAAATGCCTCAGCAGATTTTGCCCTTTTGTAATGGGTTAATAACAAATAGGAAAACTTTCGTGGTATGGTTTGCATATTTGAAGCTACAGTGAATTTAAACTCTTGTAGCCTGTGCCTCTACTTTCACAAGGAAAATGCTGGCTCCATCAAACTCCCTAGAGTGCCTGAAGGGGTGTTTCAACACAGGCATCAGAATCTCCTTCAACTTTAAGTTTTGCTCTTTAAAGCATGGAAGGTGACGTGGGAGAACATATTTCTGAGTCTGACTTTTGTCTTTTGATCTCTGAAGATAGACTTCCTTGAGTTGAGCAGATTAACTAGTACAGGATGCACATGAATTGCTTCTGGCCTGCACTATAATCTTCACTTTTAAAATTGCTTTTAATGAAAAAGCACTCTCCTTTAAATAAGTTGTAAGGAAGTAACATAAAGAAATATGACCTTTCTTGGATTTTTCCCTCTATTAACTGCTTCTTTTCTTGTGTTAATCTTATCCAGTACCATGAGTGAGAACTTGATGTACAAAGATGTACAAAGCCTACACAACACTACTCAGAAACTTATCAAAGTTTCAGATCTGTGATGTGTTATTTTTTTCTTACTCTTCATAATTCAGAAACTCAGTTAAGAAAAAAGGCATTACTGGATTTGTGTCACCATGAGGCACTGCCAAGTTTAAGCAGACTTCACAGAACTCATAGCCAGGTTTTGTACGGAAAACATCAGTGAAAAGGAAGTTAGAAGGATAAGATCTTCTACTTTCCACCCAAGGGGGGATCACTGCAGAAGGGCTGACAGCCACATTATTATTTGGCCCTTGGCCTGTCAGCAACAGCCCCGGCTCTACAACTAGCCCATGTGTGGTGCCTGGAGCATGGCCTTTTAGACCCAACTGACAGTACTCTGTCCCATTCACTGTGGCTTAAACAGGGATTGCTTGAGTCATGTTTAGTTTTAATGCTACTGATTTCCCAGTCAGAGGAAAATTCTTGGTACTTCAATAACCACAGATCGTGAGGTACTGAGGAAAACAGTGAACAAAGAGCCATCAAACACTGGTATGGACATCAGGTTTTGCATCTTACTACCTATCCAGGCTTACTGACTGAGAGACATCATTAAAGAGCATTGCACCTAGTCAGGCTTACTGAATTGTGAATGCCTCTTGGCCAATGCATTTCTGATGCCACTTGTAATGTAGTATAATAAAATTAAAGAAATCCAGATCTTTATTGAGGTGTGTGGCGGAATGATTGCATCAAAGGATGCTTCAAGTTATTTTTGTCATACAGAGAGTCTGTTGTGTTTGGAGACAATACTGGTAACCTCTGAGCTGCCATTAAACATGGAAATAGAAAGCCCCTGACTCTAAAGGGCAATGGCCCTCTATAGAGGGCCAGTGACTCTAAAGACAGGGTTTAAAACATAGCAGTGTCTCACAAGATTGTATTCCCCGCTAATGAATACTGGAAAGGAAGATGGAAAAGTGATTTGTAGAGTTCCTTTATAATTCTGCCTCCTAGACAGACAAACAAGACAGGTGCTTTCTCCCAAAAAACTCTCAGAGATTTACAGTTCTGGAATAGCTTTCCACAAGGAGTAACAAGAATCAGAAATAACCAATTTTAATTTGGAGCCTGAACAATTTACAAGCAAGCTGACTGCAAATGCCTTCAACAACTCCAGTCCTCACGAAGCACCCTTCTTTCATTTACAAGCCTAAGGCAGAAGGGATAAGTGAAATACAATTGTTCTCTGTTTGTTGCAGTGTTGTCGCCTCCTGTACAAGAGAGCTTTTTGACTTTGTTTCTCTTCTAGATGGCTGAATTTATGGCTAAGTATGGAATTAGTTCTCCAGCTTCTTTTACTACTGAAGTGATGCTCACAGCAAGCTGGGTCAAACAAGCCAGATCAGAGCTTCTCTCTTTTAGAAACAAAGCAAAGTAGCTTTCATAAACCGTCTCTCGCTTTCCACCATTCATTGTTTCCTTCCCACGGCAGTGTAAGCTCCTGTGTTTCATGGGGCAGGACACCAGAAGGCTGTTTACATGACACAGTGACAACTGATGGTCAGCAATTGCTTTTCCCAGCTATCAGGCACACTCCCCTGCTCATCCAGGCCCTGCTTTTCTGAAAAACAGAGTGGTATATAGAGATACCAGATTGCACTCACATCCTCATAAACACAAACCCAAAGCAAAACTCTCAAACAAATACCTCTTGAGTCTGATTGTCCCTTGCCCTGAACGACTGCAAAGTGTATTATCCCAGGGTGGCAGCACTTGCTTTGCCTGTGTATATACCCATACACAGTAGAGAATTGGATCCTTTAATACTTGTATTGTTTTACAGGGGAAATATATGTCTTTTCTAAGTGCTTAGACTTTGTGTTTTATATCCATCTACATCTTAAGCATTCAGAAAGAATGGAAAGATCAAGTAAGAGACCCACAGGCAGCCTAGCTCACCACTGGCTCTAGCTCTTACTTTGCTGATAGTCCATGTTCAGGAGTTTCAAACTATGATTAATCATTTTCTCTAGTGCAGTTCCAACCCATCTTGCAGCAACACCTTCCGTAACCTGGAAGGACTATCCTTTACGTATTTCTCATACCCTTCTCAGCTGAGTGCTGGAGTCAACATATTGACCAGATACTGCTTTGCTGCCAAGAACCAGTGCCTGAGGAGGAAACTGAGTGCTAAACCATTGATGTTGATTTGTTATGTAAATGAGAAAAAGCCACAAAGATTAGCTCCAAACTTCCCCAATTTCAGGGTTGCTTATACCCTCTTCAGTTCAGTTTTACCCTTTGGCGTGTCATTTCACTCTTCGTATGATTTCTCTTTACCTGTCATGCTCCCTCTATGGCCTTCCTTTCCCTTTATGGAAAAAGAAGCTTACACTTATGGTAGTTATGCAGACTTTGCAGTCACTTTCACCTTATGTCTCCTATCACATTGCTTCAAGGCTCTTGCTGAGAACTCATTGAGTAAACCCACAATCATTTTCAAGATTGAAATTCATCCTTTTTGCTTCAGGAAACAGAAGAAATTCCATGAAAAATTTTTAAGTACACTTTTTTAACTGGAGAGAGCTAAGTAGGTTTTCCATTCTTCAAAACAGAAGAGAGAAATTTGCAGAGGGCAGTTTTGGCATTGCTGTATCATAAGTAACCATCAGTAGCTTTGCTTGAAATTCATGTTTCTTTTTTACTAAAGCTATCTGTTAAGATTTTTATCATTATGTTTCTTATTTTTGTAATCACAATGTGTTTTATCTACACTGGTTGAACAGCAGGGCCATGCCTGCACTGCTTTGTTAGGGTTCTTTCTGCAACCGTGCCAGAGATGCATTGTGCTGCTCCACACTTTCAGCTTTCAAGTGGAGGACACTTATGGTCCAAAACGTCCCATGCCCATGCAGTCCCTCTCTCCTCCCCGGGTCCTTGCCACGCACTTGCAGACAAGCCCTAACATTGTCCTTTTTGTGCCATTCCACTCACCAGCATCCATATCAGCCACTTTGTGGTGGGATGTCATAAAATTTTTAAAATAAAACACCCCTGCCAGTTCAGACCCAGGCTGTCACACTCCTTGGCTGACCACTAAACCACACTTCACCAAGTCAGAAATGAAAACATAACCCTTTGTGATCAGCAGGAAGAGACTGCACCCCAACAGCACCCCTAGCAAAAGGAAGATGGTATAGGGGCAACAGCAGCAATAGCCTAAGGAAGTGTTTTTTCTTTGGTACTATTCCATTATCAGCAAAATATCAGAAAACCAGACTCTGCGGAGAATGACTAATGAGATAACTGGGAGAATGGAATATTCTTCATGCAATAATAGACTAAAAAAGAATGATTTGTTTAAACCCAGAAAAACACAGGCTGATAATCACTATGGGGGATGACAGAAAATATTTAAATCAGGCACAAAACCTTAGAAATGTAATCCATCCAGGAATAAATATAAAGCTGGAAACTAGAAGGAAGTCTAACCAGTGATTGCTAAATTCAGGAGAAGCCTCCTGAGGGATGAGGACAAAAACCCCTACTACTCTCATGATAGAACTAGTTCAGTTCACAACAGAAACTGCAAGAAGTTGATATCTGTGATAGCAGGGCAGAAACTTCAGGCAGCCACTACACCCCTGGTACTTCTGGTTTTTTAGTAGCAAACCTAAGCTGAAGGCTAAGAGTGAGTGTGATGTGTTATAAAAAAGCCAAGAAATCCACAAGTTCACAGGGTTTATGTACAGATAGGCTTTTTCTTCAAAGAGACCATGATCAGGGCTGTGCAAGTAATCTATTGGCAGTTGACCAAAGAACAAAAGTTGCAAAAATGATTCAGATCTGTATTCTTATCCACGCATACAAGAAATCTGAATTTCTTGGCTGTCAGCACACCCTAACTACTAAGGTAGCTAGGCGTTTTGGATAGGGGCACTCTTCAGTCACTCTTACTATATGATGTTCTAGGTTAACAAAATGCTTAAATGGGATGTGACTCACTAAATTCTAGTCCTTGCTCAAGGGGTTTTTCATTAATTATTATTGATATAAAGCAGAATAATCTTGAAGGGGAGATTCAAAACAGGCCGTGCCAAGACGTCTTAAAGCACAGTGGTTAGTCCCATATGCAAACCCCTGATGCAGCCAAAGTAAATTTAACTGATCCCACCTTCTGATCAATTGCTCCAGTCACTGACCTCTGAAAGATACAGGGGGTAATGAAAATCATGACACTTACTCCAGTTTGAGAAATCTAGCCCCCTCCCTGGGTTTCTATTCCACACAGGAATAGCAAAGATCTATCTGTGAATAATTTTAAGATGACTGAAGTCTTTGGATAAAGCTAATTAAATGATCTCTCAAAAAACTATTTCCCCCAGGTTATCTACTGGGTCATAATAGGGGAAGGGAAAAGTAAATGGCCCAGAGCAAAAAAGCCACAAGTGAGCATATATACAAACCCTGATGACTCAGTTAACCTTAATTACTATTTTTAAATCACTGTTCCAAGACCGGAAAGATGGCTGAACAGATTTAAATTAAGAAAAGGTAATGACTTGGCAGCTCAGTTACACTGGATAAAATTCTGAGAGAAAAATTACCATGGAGAAAAGTACAATGTGAAACAGTCACACAACACAACAACAGTTACAACAACACAAATATGTGCACTATTACTGAAGTGGAAAGGGCAAGATAATATACCGTGAACACAGAACAATATGTTAAAAAAGTTCACTTTCTGCCTTGTACTAAGCAAGCATCTTCATACTGCTTTCTTGTGCTTTCTCCAAACATGCTTTCTACAATAGCTGTGTTTCTCCAGAAAGCATTCCTTTGTCCAGGAGCAATCACAGGGCAGGGGGGAGTGAAGGGAAAAAACAGGTGGCTTGGATATTAATATCTCTTTTCACTTGCCTCAGGGATAAAGAAATCAGGCTTTTTAAAAAAAAAAAAAAAAAAGCAATTAAAAAAAGCCAACCTTTCCTGTAGACTTCACAAATGTAAAGCTTACTTTTGCAAGTGTGTATAAGTACAGCACAGAGAAGCTTTTGTCAAATTCTCTTTTTTTCCACACCACATATCCCAAAATATGTAGCAGATGCAGGCCCACTGGGTAAGCCAAACAGGATGGCAAGGAAGAAGGCTTATTTTCTTGCTCATCTGCCTGTGTAGTAAAAGCACTAAGTTCCCTTTAATAAAGCCTTAGGAGAAAGTTAAGGGTGATCGTTGATTCTTCTCTTGGCTACACAGGAAGACATAATGAACACAAATCTGAGCAGATGCTTCAATCAGATTTTCAGAGCACTTAGAGACTACAGCTTAGTAAAACTCAAGTAAGATGTGCTCAAAGGTGATCTCTACCAGAGGTAAAGATCCTGTTTCCAATTCAAATCACAATACGTGACTCTGGTCCTGCACACAGCTCAGCCAAAGTGTGTGTGTCTGTTGAACTATTGTTTTCAAACCACTGGTCTGAGCTCCCCCAGGGAGAATTTCCTTCCATTATCCCATAAACAAGCCTGTAGTGCTAACTGTGGTGCTGCAGTAAAGACAAGTTACCTGTCTCATCTAATCAGACTGCCTCAACTCTTACAAATATTCTAGCTGACACACTAAGCAAAACTCTGCATCCACACTTGGGGAGATCTACCATCACATCACTGTCAGTGGATAGACACCAGATCTACTCTAGTATAAGGAGAATTTAGTCCACATTTGGTCTTAATGAAATCAGTTTAGTTTCCTCCATTATTTTTTTTCTTCACAGAAATCTTCACCCAAATATAAACTCTCTCATTCTTCTGTATTCTGTGTTGGCTGTCAGATTTATTCAGTGACATTTCTGTTTTATCTGTACTTGCATTTTTTTAAACCTCCAGGGCAGATCTCATATATAAACTTTTTTGATGGTGTCTGCTCAGCCGATGTGTTAGGATGAAGATTGTGATTTTCATTAAGATAGCATAGAACTGTTTGAATGATAAGCTGCTTCACGATGCAGCTTGAACTCAGAAAGGATGAAAGAGTGTGTGGTGTACTTTCCTTATCACAGCAAATTTCCCCCAGGGGGGTGGCTGAGGGCTGAGTGGGATTTTTTTTTTTTTTTTTTTTTCTTTCCAAAGACCGTATGAGAGTTGCTCTTTGAATTCAGGTAGTCATGTATTTCTCTGGCAAAAAAAGCACCCTGTAAGTATCTGTCAGATCTTTTACAGAGCTAGAGGTCTGCTTATTGGAAGCAGAGTTATATGAGAAACAACCTGTGAAAAACAGTGTAGCTCTACTTTAGATCCATAGAGGAAAGATATGGGACTTAAGTATCTACTACTAATAGGCCAAAACTGAATTTGAATTTGCTACAAAATTTGTTACAACATCCCTGAAACAGATCAACTGTAGTCAATTGGAACTGAACTTTTCACCAGTGAAACAGCATGCTATCAAAAACACACACAGATTCAACCAGAGGAAAATGAAGACCTCGCCAATTTGTACTTCAGACAAGGTAAGACTTCAAACAGAAATGCAATATTCCTTTCCTGATGCGGTGTCTCTGCAATCTACATTCTGCTTCAGCTGCCCACTGAGTTCTGAGTCTGCTTTAATGAGGCTGCTGGTTGCACATAACCCAGACTGTCTTGGGACATGTTTAGGACTCTGAGCAAAGAGGATTTCAGACCTCTTCTGTTTTGTTAGCATTCATGGGCACAAGCGATGCCTGCAAAAAATGTACTCATAAGCTCATGGCCAGACCAGTCCGCCTGTGCTGTGCAAGGCTACAAGAGATGGAGCTCCACAGGAATGGAGCAGGATGAGGGGCCGGCAGCACATTCCTTGCTATGCCCACCTGCCTTCGGAGATTATTTTTCCTTTGAAGAGTAACAGTTAACAGATAAATTTGGGGCAAGAACAGAGAAGGATGCTGTGGGTTTTCTATTAATTCACAGATGTAATCCAGTCTAAATAAAAAAGTTCATTTATTTCAAGATTGCATTCTAGGGAGACCGAGAGCTTGCCATGCCTTTTACTGCAGAACTTAAATAAGCAAGTGAGATGGAAAAGTGTTCAGAGAAAACCACATCTGAAATGATCAAACACCTAGGTCTGAGAAACCATTCAGGTCACAAATGAAGCAGAGTTGGTGACATCCACTAGTCGTTCTGCACTTTTGAGCTTATCATAGAAGGTGGCATAATCTATCCTCATGAGTAACAGAGAAAAGTAACACATTTACAACTCTGACACAAGTCCATAGTAGTGAAAAGGGTGAAATATTAAACATTTGAAGAAGTGGTTCTATCCAAAGTTTACCTCAAATATAATAATTCAGCTTTTTTTATACATTAAAATGTTACTGTGGCAACTTGATAGCTGAGCTGTAATTAAAAACGGGTTCCTACTGCTACAACAGAGTCCAGTTCTGAAGATTCTATCTCCTCTGCTATTTTGATTGGCAATGTATTTTCTGTACTTGTTTAAAGTGACTTTTTTCTTAAAAGGACAGGAACATTCATACTGAGACCTAGACCTCCAGTAAAGATAATATGGGCTTGCCTCACTGAGTTTATTTCTCTCCAGTATGTTCTGTTGGAATTCTGTGCACTCTGAATCCAGTTTCCTGCTCTTGCACTGAGTTACTTAAATGGGTTTTATTTATCCCAAATGTGATTATCCTGATCACATCAAATCAATAGGTAAAGGTCATAGAGTTTTCTCCATCTCTTGACTTCCGTGCTGCTCTGAGTCTCTAACTCTTCAAGCTCCACTGTCAAAATCTCTCTCACATATGACTTGCTTTTTCTCTTTGTCAGTTTTTCCTTACTGCTCATAAAATAATGCTATGCCCTTGGCTATTCTTTGTGAGAAGCATTGTCACGGCTGATTTTTGGGTCACTCAGATAAGAGGGGGTTTGAACCTGCACGCATATACTGTGTCCACCACCCTTCAGCATTTTGAAGCTTACTCCCAAGCCCAAATGATTCCATCGCTCGGAAACTCCCTGTAACAGTCAGTAGAATTCCTTGTTCACTTGCATTTCATGGCTATGCCCCTCAGAAAAATCTGATAAGATATAGTTGGTGCATTAGTCACCTACTCTTACTGTAGACCAGGCTCAGAAGCATGCCCGTAAGTCTATCTCTTTAAGAAAGTGATTCATTTTAAACAGAATTTTTTTGCTATTCAACACTCAACCTGAAATATACCATGGTTGCCAAGATAAGTTAATAATTTGCCTATCACCAGGCAGGTCTGAATCCAACTTTTGATAGTGGCTATCTAAGCCCAGAAGGGAAATTTCCCACAGAAGTGAAATTTTCTGAAAATTTCCCTTTACTGCTTCAGCAGCAGCAGTTGTTGTGGCTTTGGTGGCTTCTGTGCCCAGAGTTATTTTAAATGTTCTCTGACCAGACTTAACGGGCACAGACTTAACAGTCACACCTGGTTTACAGCTATGGTGATTTTTGTCTACCTTAGGGCTCCTGGTGTCGGTATCAACAACGTAGACACAGTGCTTTTGTGGTGGTGAGATTGCATTGAACGGGGGAAGAAGCCAGAAAGTGAAGACAGGCAGGGGCTGCTGCTGCACTGCCCAACCTTTCACGTTAGTGTGAGTTGAACACCCTGACTTACCTTTTATTGATACCGGTACCTCTCATTCGCATTGGCATTTAGGCTGGGATTTTCAAAGGAGTTTGGAGTACCTGTATAAACTTAATTCGGTTTGCACCGCTGATCTCTCAGACACCGTTAAGAATCTGTGGCTTCTTGCAAATGCCAAGGGGGGAAGTTTCTGTTTTTCAGAAGGGTTGCTAGGATTTCACGAGTATAATTCAGAGCTCAGAGCTCAAGCGCCCCTCACGTTGCCATTAATAAACCCGTTACTCGTGTGCAGCCAGTAGCAGCAGAGGTAGTGGAATGAATAGGAAGTTTGAGGAGGAAGTGTGAAAAACAGACTGAAGACAGTGTAGTGTTGATGGTAATCACTTTGCTTCCTTACAGAGGAGATGAAGAACCCGCTGCTCGCAGCTATCTTTTTATTTGCAATGGGTGAGTTTCCATTTGCTGCATAACTTACTACCCTTTGTAAACAGTATAAACTCCTGGCTGTTACTCAAAGGCAAGGCTGTACGACCAAAATCATGACGGAATTAAGTTCTGTGCGTAGGAAGAACAGCAACTGGTAACATTTTTCTCCTGTTTCTTTCACAGTCGTCTTGTTAAACAATTCCTTTCTATTTCCCAGATTCCTGCAACTGCGCAAAGGGGGATTTTTCGTTTTGCCAGCAGCTCCCAGGTGGGTGAGCGTTCACCACGTAACACCTACTCGGTCGAGAGCCGAACGTTACTGCTGAAGGATACCGGCCAGCCCCGACGACCTCGGTGCCCACCGGCGGCGCGCGGCCCCGCGGCGCGCGCCACGGGCAGGGTCCGACCCCGCCCCGCCCCGCCCCCGGAGCTCGCGCCACCGCCCCGCCCGGTGCACGGGCGCCGCCTGGCGGCCGCCCTGCGCCACACCGCTCTATTGCGGGGGCTGCGGGAGCGGGGCTGCCGCAAACGCCCGCGGTTTGCGGAGGGGAAAAGCCGGAGCTGCGAGTAAAGCCTGGCTCGCGCGTAGCGCCCGGGTAGACTGGGGTGACATCAAAAGGGCGGAATCGGTAACGTTTCGTGCGCGACGGTTGCTCGGGATGAACGACTGCTAATGGCAACACGGGCCGGGCCGTCGCATTTCCACCGGGGCTGTCACGCAGCAGCTGGTGGCCGCCTGACGGGCTTGACGGCGAGTTGGCTGCAGGCAGGAACATGCCGCTTGCCCAGGGCCACATCAGGGTGTGAGTGCGCGGTGGCACTGGGCGCGGCATCGCCAGCAGGGCGGGTTGCCCTGACATCAGCCACGGGTAGCTTTCTAGCCCTTGCTTGTAGCCCGTCACACCCAATTCTGCCAAAGCTTTACTGAGAACGCCAGATAAACTAAGAAGAAAACCAAAAATTTCTAGAGTAAATAAACTAAGGTTTTTCTTTTTTAAGAAGAAAGTGGATTTTGATGTCTTTAGAGCAAAGAAAAGGAAATCTTTCTTTGCATAGCTCTTGGAGAACAGCTCTGGTACAGGGGTAGTGCTGTTCTAGGGCTGGGAAGAACTAATAATGTGCATATTCTTTAAGGGGAAGCAGTACAGTAAAACAAAAAAGCACTAGGATAAAACTGAATGCACATGTGGTCACTAATGTCCTCAAATAATTGGACAAGGGGGAAAAAAATGGTGTGTAACATTTGTTATGTTCATCTGGAGAAAGTAGCATAGAGCTTCAGTATATCAGCAGCGGGTAGTGCGATGGGATGTTAGTTGAGATAATTTACTATTTCCAAATGAAAAATCTACTATTTTTTCTTTGTTCTAATACCATCATCTCCTAGAGAAAGCCAGAGGTTTTTTGTAAGACTGAGAGCATAAGGAATAATACAACACCCTGTGCTTTTGCAAGCAGAGACAGGTCTGCAACACTATGGTCACCACTTGGATCTCAGTTAATAGAAGTTATTTGGGAATAAATTGGTAGAAATTTAGTAGAAGAGTGAAAATGTTTCCTTTCCATCACTCTCTCCAGAACTGTTTTTTCCAATAGTTTCAGGAGCAGTATGGTACAAACATATTGACATGAAGTGTTACAGCACCAGTGTTGCTTTAAAACAACAAAATCCACAAATATGAAACACCAAGTAAATTAAAGGCCGAATTCAGAGCAAAAAGGGAGAAGAATGAGAGAGCACTTGCTGCTTTCCACAGTTAGAGCACCATGTCTGTGGTGTGGTAGCCAAGATTTGGTATGGTGGTCAGACTAGGAAAGTAAAGAATTAAAAAATTATTCAAATTGCTGTAGAAACAAGGAAGATCTGACCTCCACCTTCCTGAAAGGAAGCTGTACATACCTAAGCTGGTGCAGCATAACTTTATTAGCACATTTCTTTTAGTAAGAAAAAGGAAGCATCAAAAAGTGAGGGTATTAAATTCTGAGCTGTATTAATCTGACAGGTTTTGGTCCAAGTTAACTTTTAACTTAAATATACAGCTACCATCTGAATGATGAAATGAATACCGAGGATACTCTGTAACTCGGGCTGTAGGAAGAAATTGCCCTGAACCAGGAAAACAGGAGGGCTGATCTTTTATCTCATAACCTAGGTTCTGAGATACTACAAGCATGCTGTAACACCATCTCCAGGTCTCATTCAAGATTGATAGGCCTATTGGCAACTCATTAAACCAGGGGTCCTCAAACTGTTTAACCAGGGGGCCGGCGCGCGGCTGCAGTGGCAGGCAGTCATCTGCGGCTGCTTGGTTTCCCCCCCCCAACCCCCAGCGGGGGGGGGCGGGGGGGGAGGCAGAGGGGTCTGTAAATACCAGGGGCCGGATCAAGGACCCTGGGGGACGTATCCAGCCCACGGGCCATAGTTTGAGGACCCCTGCATTAAACCTGACAGATTAAAAAAAAGGTCATGTGTTTCTACTTATCAGGAAAAATTCACTTTTAACCACTTAAGTATCCTGTACCTGTTGAGATCCCTATCTACTTTTCTGAAGAGGGGAAAAAAAAAAATTCTGGGTCTTTTTTTAATAGTGTGGGTGGTACTTTGAGACATCATGGCTGATTCTTCTGAACTAATAGTTCAGACAGTAAGACACAAAGCAAAAGAACAGTCATATTTTATCACTACCATTTCTGGTAAGAGATTTTTGAAATACTGAAATAAGCTTAACCACTAGAGACTGAAAATGAGTTCCTTTAAGAATATCATCAGTGTTTAATTTCCCTTCAGCTGAAAAATGTATATGTTCAGTTGAAGAAAAAAATGCTTATATTTTTGCTTCCAAAAATTAAGCACAAGTAATTTTGTACATAAAATTTTGTTCCTCCTCTTTTATAATATGATCATTATGAAGCTAGTAGTATAAGCAGCATATTGTTTTTCTCTAGCAATAGTGCATTATTCTGAACTCCAGGCAGAGGTGACTGATGGGTTTGGAGTAATTCTGAAGTCTGGTCAATCAGTTCTACTGTGGATAATTAGCCTTGTGTTGCATTGTATATGGCTTTGCAAGAAACTCCACAGCAATTCTTGCCAGTTGGAAACATCACATTGGCCCTTGGTGGTACTCACTAAAATGCAGTCCCTCTCTTCATTTGTACCCCAGCTTAATTGCATAACATTAATTTCTAAGATTTTTCACAAGGGTGCATGCAGTCAGTTCTGGCCCATTCTTCCCAAAATGTCTATAAATATGTTTAACAGTCAATAAGCTGCTCCAGGCAGAGCTGCTGCCAACTCCAGTTTACAATCCTGCAGGTGAACAGAGCCTCACTCCCACGCAAGGCAGATGCTCCTGCTTCTCCAGGGTTCCCAAGTCACAGCGATTCCCCCAGGGAAGGGGCTTACTCCCCAGACCCAGAGTAACCCGCCAGGAGCCAATGCTTTGTTACAGGTTTCAGCAAACAATTGAGCACTTCCAGAAACACAGTGTCAGGACAGGCACTGTCTGTCAGTTGAGAATGGTGTGAAACAAGAGCACAGCTGGGAGATAAATATCTAGAGTCTCTTAGGGCAGAGGCTCACAGTAGCTTTATCATTTGGTTTAAGGAAATTACCTTGCAATAGCTTTCCTTGAAGCAGAGGGCCAAAAGCTAGTAATGTGTCCTTGAATATAGGCAATTTGTTTCTGCAATTTTTGTGACAAAGAATGCAGAAGTGTTTCCAGAAGTCTAAAAGACATTTCATTCAGAATTGGAAAAAATATTATTTTTTTTAAATTAAGACTTAAATAAGTGGAGAGGCAAGCAGGATGTCACTATTATAAGAGAGAAACACAATTCAAAGGTGTTAACAATACCAAAGCTGTAGGAAACACCATGGCATGCATAAAACACAGGAAGAATTATCCTTTTCTACCTTCATGTAGGAAAACTAGGTTTTACTTGGAATCATTAGGACTGATAAGGTTTAATCTTTCGACATGTCTCTGTCACTTGTTCTAAAATTGGTGAACTGCTTGCCTTGAGAGTAAACATGGCATAAGGACTCACACAGCTGGTTCTTATTTTGTTGCGCAAAAGGGTATAGCCTGCTTTGTATTTAGTTTTGCTTCTCATAGTCACCTCGCACTGGCTGATGGTAAATAATTGCCTGTGATGGGTCTTTTCCAGTCCGTGTGTTTTCATCTTGCAGACTGGGACAATGAATTGGTATGCTACAAAGAATTAAGTGAGGATCTAACCTGTACCTGGCTGCCAGTACCCAGTGCTCCAAATACAATTAATTATACTGTGTTCCTAAAATGGTAAGTCTAAAAAGTCATTTCAAAACCCAAAAAACTGTCATTCCTGATCGGCATCGTTACTACCTGCCTGAGTTTTGCTCCAGTGTATTTTATCACATTGTAGATTGTTACACAATACCGGTCAAAACCTTTCTTCACACCCCATTGCTACCTATTGATTTGGGAAGAGCTTGGTAAGAGTGTGGTGGGTTGACCCTGGCTGGACACCAGATGCCCACCAAGCCAGTCTGTCATTCCCCTCCTCAGCAGGACAGGGGAGACAAAATAGAACAAAAGGCTTGTGGGTCGAGATAAGGACAGGGAGAGATTGCTCACTAATTACCGCCGTCACAGGCAAAACAGACTCATCTTGGGGAAAAAAATTATTTATTACTCATTGAGTAGGACAATGAGAAATGAAACCAAATCTTGAAAACCCCTTCCCCCCACCCCTCTCTTCTTCCTGGTCTTTACTCCCAGGTAGTTTTCTCTACCTTCTCCTGCAAAAGCAGTGCTGGGTGTCAGGGAATGGAGGCTGTGGTCAGCTCATCACACACTGTCTCTGTGCTCCTTTCTCCTCCGGGGAAGGGGTCTCCTCACACTCTTCCCTGCTCCAGCGTGGATCCCTCCCGTGGGGTGCAGCCCTTGAGGCACAGACTGCCCCAGCCTGGGTCCCCCACAGGGTCACAGTCCTGCCACCAACCCTGCTCCAGCATGGGCTGCTGTCTCCATGGGGCCACAGTCCTGCCAGGAGCCTGATCCAGCGTGGGCTTCCCTGGGGTCACAGCCTCCTTCGGGCATCCAGCTGCTGTGGCATGGGGGCCTCCATGGGCTGCAGGTGGGTATCTGCTCCACCATGGACAGCCATGGGCTGCAGGGGACAGCCTGCCAGTTCTTCGTGGGGAACATGGGCTGCAGGGGAACCTCTGCCCTGGTGCCTGGAGCACCTCCTGCCCTTCTGCACTGACCTGGGGGTCTGCAGGGTTGTTGCTCTCACATAGTCTCACTCCTCTCTCTCACTGCAGTTGTGCAGGTTTTCTTCACCCCTTCTTAAATAAGTTATCCCAGGGGCACCACTGTTGCTGATGGGCTCAGCCTTGGCCAGCTACACGTCCCTCTTGGAGCTGGCTGGCACTGGCTCTGTCAGACACAGGAGAAGCTTCTGGCATCTTCTCACAGAAGACACCCCTGTAGCTCCCATGCTACCAGAATCTTGCCACACAAACCCAATAGAAAGAGTCACTATACATCTTTCCATGCCTCCAACACACTCTCTGAAACACTATTGCCAAAGATCACGTTTATTTGCATATATTGACTTGCATTGAATATTCAATACTAATGTGTTAAAAAAACCCCAAACAACCCAAACAAAAAATCCCCAAACAACAAATACTAAGCTGGATTTTATTATACATGATATATTTTGTTATACCATGTTTCCAAGGAGATGTCAGATGTGGCACATTATAAAAACAGGATTTTAGGAAATTTTTTGCAATTCTGAATTGGTTTAATAGATCGAATGAACTTGTAGGGTTAATCTTAAACTGATTACCTTGAAATATGGGTATCTTCAGTTCTGCCTTTTTTGAAAAAGCTAAACCAAAGAAGCCAGGTACAACATGGATAGGCATATTAAACAAGTATCTGGTCACTGGTTTGGTAAAAAAAAAAATAAAAAAAAAAAAATGCAGACTTCTGTTTCAGTATCTGTAGTACAAAACGGATTTTCCTCATTTTATATCTACATATTTGGATCTCCCATGAGATTAAGGGTACACTTAGCAATACATAAGTGAGATCTGACGAGATGATCTTTGCCATGAGACCGTGTCATGGGGTCCACCAGGTACAACATTGTATGCCATTGGCAAATTCTGATACTTATTGCTGATTATTTTGCCACATAATCCACCATTCTGCATTAAAAAAGATCTGTGGTTAGGAGCAACTCCTAAAGCTAAGGAAACGTCACTACACTGGGAAATTCCCCAGGGTCATCTTCTGCACATTGCAGAAGAGCAAAGCAGCCACCTCAGGGCTGAAGTGATTCCCCCCATTGCCTTTAAGATTTTTTCACTGGAGGTAGCAGCGGGTGCCAACTCACAGCAAGCACCAAACACCACTGCATTTGCTGTCTTGCCTCTTGGGTCTTCCAGGACCTCCTGTTTCTTGGAAGGGGAGAAGTACCTGTGAAACTGCTCTGCTTCTGTAGAGATGTTATCAGCTGACACAATGGTAAACTGGCTGTGCTTAGAGTCTTCAGCCAAGATCAGCCTGTGCTGTTCCTAGGCTGCAGAGCTGATGTTCTAAATGAGGAAGGCAGAAAAAAAACAGTGAAAGAGAGGTGGATGGGGAAGGAGGGACCCAGTTGCTTCACAGAGGTGTTGATTGTCCCAAGCCAGAGCCACAACTTGCGCCTCAGTCTCCTAGGCTTCAATCCAGTGGTCTAAAAGAAAAACTTCCTTTCCTCTTTTTTATTGGGTTAAAAGGAAATAAAAAATGCTTGAAAGGGCTTTTTCCTTGCCTAGAAAAGGACATCACCCCTTTCTGCAAGTAACATCAGTTTGACACTGAAATTATCCTTGCTCCTTAGGATTTAGTTGTCACGAAGGAAAGGATTAACGAAAAACACTCCCACAGAGAAGTTCTAACCAAGCATTCAAAATTGTACTTGGAAATATTAATTGCTGATTCACAACTAGTCCAAAACAGAAGACAGGGGAACCTTCAAGTGTTCAGTTATTAAATATTGTATCATGATCAGCACATTTAATATTTAGGTAGGCAAATTAGTATGCCAGCCCATTTCTTTAAGAACTTTGAACTGGCAGAGCTTTAACCTTGAAAAAAATCTCTCCTGTGTGCAGCAGAAAGTAAATAAGAGAGAGAGAGAGATGTGAGTGGGTGGCAAGGGTCGAACCTAGGCAGAACAGAAATAGCCTCATATGTAAGGCCTTAAACCTCTCGGACTTTCTGTGCTGTGTGTGTTAGGTACACCAGGGGAAGTCTACAGGGCTGAGGACTGAGGTGGCATTTAGACATCTCTGTCAGACTCTTTTTTTATTGCAGGAACAAGTCAGAAGACAGGCATACAACTGACAAAAGGTTTTTCATACCTATGTCGTAATTTAGATTCAGGCAACTGGGAAATTTTGCTGTGCAAAAGGAATTTAGGTGCTTCTATGGTAGGTGGCAATTTCACTTTATGAAGTAATTTCTAACTTGATTTTATACCTTCTAAATTTCCTAGGGTACTGTAATTACATTTGCTGTTTGAAGCGGCTCAGGCCCCACCTTCAAGATTTCAAGCTGCTGAATTTTGTATATAAGTAGCTGGAAAACTATTAATTGCTGTAATGTTACTTTCTGAGACGGGGGAGGAAAGAGTAATCCAATAAAATGTTTATTTTTCATTCTGCTTCCTTCTCTCCAAAGGGACAGAATACCAAAACTTTTTCAACGAAACACATCGTCATCTTCCATTACGATAGAACGAAGGAATCTTTACATGAAGCGATCTGCATCTATTTGGATAGCAGTGAACTATGCCCATGACAGCTGCGTGAAAGGAAAGAAGATCTCAGTCATACCGAGTGAAGCAGGTACAGCATCTTCATGAGTTGTTTTACTGCAGTGCCCAGCTGAGGTGTTTTCTTAAAGATTATTTCCAAAATTGTGACTTACAATATACGCTTATTATTTTTACTGATTCAGAGAGCTAAACTGCAGTTTGGCTTCCTTGGATGAAATCTTTAGAAGTCAATAGCAGCTATCAGCTTTTACAGAAGGGTTTTACTTTAAATAATTTGCTAGACTATAAAATAGTCACATCCAGGAAAATATATAGCAGTATTTGTGTACAGTACTTAACCAGTTTCCTGTGCTCTCTTTAATGGTTGTCTGAACTTCTTCATCTGAACTTCTTCATTGGTTTACAAAGAGCAGGTTGACTCAGTACCATGTGCTTAAGGAATCCTTGTTATAGAGTATTAGCATTTTGAGAAACCTTTTCAAAGTTCAGCTCTTTTCAAAGGCTGGTTACCCATTACAGGGTGCTGCAGAGGAGTTATGAAAAAAGGAATCCTATCAACTATGTGCTTTAGGAGTTTATTTAAAGATTCCCTACAGTATCTGATTACTGAGATAACTTTGAGAGCTTCTCGAAACTTCACCTCTCAGAGTAATCATGGTCCAAGAAAAAAACAGTGCTCCTCTCTGCTGGGGGGGCACTACCAGTACAACCGGAATATTCACCGTGACCTCCTCTGGAGGCTCTTGGCCACCTTGTGGCTTTTAGAGAGAAAGACAAAAACGTAGTTGCACTTACAATTATATAGCTAAACACAGTTGCTGAAGACATTCTGAAAAGTTTTTATAGAATTCATGATTATAGGTACTCTTGACATTTTGATTTTGCTTTTGCAGATTCACCTGCTTAGAAAAAGGGTCTTCCTGAAATCAGTAGAAGCATTTACAAAAGAAAGGCAAAAGGAACAACCCTCTTTTTTTCATACCATGAAGATATAGTAATAGTAATTTTTAATTTCCAGTCTTCTTAAAAATCTTTGTGTTCAATATTCTCTGTCAAGTCTTTTATTTTTTATAAATGACGCCTGAAAGACAAAATTATCAAAGCTTTCCTGCATCTCTTGCATTTATAACAGTTGCATGTTCCCCATTTTAGGGAAGTGCTCAACACTATCTATCATAAATGCTCACCAGATCACAAACCAATTGATAATAAAATGGGACCTGCCTGCAACTCCTACACTGTATGAGCTGAGATACAGAGAGGCACTCACAGAATCCGCTCGGTGGACAGTGGTAAGTACTTCCAGATGACAACCAAGAACATGAGGTGCCTCGCTGTCAGCTCAGCAGTACATAGCACACACAGCAGGACATCAACAGGATGCAGCTGAAGATCACGCACAACAAGGGGAGCAAGGAAGCACAGCATGCAGCCGATTTGTAGGCAAATCTCACAAAGGTCCCTTAATTCTGTTCTAACAGATCCTGAGCTGTTTGGGAAAGAAAGATTAATAGTTTTATACAGGAAAAAAAACCCAGAATGACATGTCAGCTGGTTCATTAACCCATCAATGAGACACTACAGTCATCAGCAATGCAAAAGCTGAAAAGGATATCCGAAATGCCATGCAAACTCAAATCCTGATTACAGTTTAAGTGATGGGCAATATTAGTCTTTCTGCTGGCATCATTAAATTTTCAAACTGATTAGAGATCAGGTTGCTCTGATTTTTAAGGTAATTCATACCTTACACACTTGGTTTTTGCTTTGGTTTTACACATTTCCTTCTTTGACAACAAGGGAAATAACTTCTCTGTAATACAAGATCAGTTGCAGATGCATTTTAGCACATACAACAGTGAGAATATGGTGCAACAAGACGACACCTAAAACTAAAGGGACAAAGAAAGAGGTGAAAAAAGTCATAATTTCAGTGAGATTGGCATGCAGCAGCAATGGTTGCTCTTCCTGCCCCTTGTTATGAGCACTTGATGCGAAGGCTTTGCCAACGGGCATGCATATATACATATCACCGAGTCCCTGAAACTGTGTTTTTCAAGCTATTCTCTGTAGTTGGATGAAGAATATGTGTAAGAAAGATTTCACCTTCCTACAGAGAAAGTGCAAGTCTTGGAAGAGTTCCCATATTCATTGATATGCAAGTTCTAGACCATTCTATGACAGTCAGATACCCAAGCATTCTCCACCCAGTAGCGTGACATATAGATAACCATGTGGAGACAGTCTGGTACACAGCATGTGGAAGAACAGAGAGTTTAAGAGCAGTAAGAATGCATATCCTACAAGGTTTGGAGGCAGGGGAGACAGAAAATTCAAGTTAGGAATGTGAAGGACTAGTAGGGACAGCCACACTGCTTGATGAGAATGACAGAGTACTGAAAGACTACAGGTCATAAATACTCATTATCTCCCGTGTCCCAGCTGATCCTCTGAACTTAGGCTATAATCTCTGCATAATCACGTGAATGTAAGCTGTATTTACAGATGGGACTAGAGGGGAAGGGTGAGTGTGGGCATACAAGCACAGAAGATATATAAAGCTAGCTAAGAAATAGCGTTTATCAAGAGTAGCATTAATACACCTGTAATATAATATAACACTTGGGTCTTCAATCTGTTTCACTTCCCTGTTGTTCTGTAGCATATTTTGAGGTTTTCTGTAATATTGTGTATTGTAGGGGGGGGTTGTGACCAAGCTAGTTTTGTTAGCAAAAGTATATGAAGCCAGTTAATTAACTCTAATAAAAAAAAGAAAAGCACTGCAGAAAACCAAAAAGAAGAGCTGGTCACCTAATAGTGGGGAATTTGAGCAGAATTCTGATGGTTTTGGTTTGGGTTTTGTGGTTGTTGGTTTTTTTTTTTGTAGAAGTTCATATAATTAAGAAAACAAAACTTCACAACAGACAAACGCTAAAACAATTATTTCAATCTGCAGTAACACTTCTACCAAAAACATCATAACACCTGTAACTGTTCAGAACAAAGGTCCATTTAATGCAGGATACTATGATCCAATAGCACCCACCAATGGATATCTGGGCAAGACTATAAAATAGTTCAAGCATATAGCAAGAATTTGCTATCATGTATTCTCCTACAGTTTTCAGCTCAAGGATTTCCTTAGACACAGGTGGTGTCTTTGTTTCAAGGCAATCTCCATTCCCTGTACAGTCACTGGAGCTCCAGTGCCATCATCAGCTGCAGATGTACATAACTTCTGTGGTACTGAGGCATGGACAGTCATATGTTCAGTCCAGCCATGCTCCTTACCACATCAGTCATGTGGATCAATTCAAATATACTATAACATTTGAGAATAAAGGGATTTAATTTTTTTTTTTTAATATTTAATTTGATTTTGACATCTTGTTCTTCAGAATGCCAACAAGGCTTGGAGCTAAGTGGTAGTTTTTCAGTATTTGTATAATGCCTAATTGCTTTTAAAATCAATATTTAGACCTAAACTGTTGCTTACATGTCCTGACTGAGCAGAACAAGCTCATGAACAGGCAGGTATTGCCTTGAAAGAATGAAAAGATATTGGCTAAAATGCATAGTAATTCCTCTTCGATGATAGGAACCCCTACTTTCAGCTGTAGTTAGAAGACTGGTCCTTGGCTGAGAAAACAGTTAACATAAGGTTATGTTTTATTGCTGCCACATAAATTAAACATCATTTGGTTTTAGGTGCCTGTAGAAAGCAATGCTGCCAATGTCACCATTTCGAACTTAAATGCTATGTCTTCATACATTGTTCAGCTCAGATGCAAAGCCAAGGATGGTCTCCACTGTGTTTGCATTTGGAGTGAAGAGATTTTGGTCCCTCGCAGTAAGTGAAATAGTTTTGTCCTAGTGGGAATAAACATGATGTAAAAGCCTTTTGAAGTGTTGTACCATATGAAATAGCATAGTCAGATAATTTTGCAAATATGAAGAACAAACTAATTCATATGAGCACCTCTCCATCTTTTTCCATGTTTACCAGAGCTCACAAACAAACCAAGAATATCATATAATGCTACTACAGAAATCTCTCCAGGCAGAAGAAGTGTTCTTCTGAAGTGGGAGGTAATGTTCAGTTTGAGTCTGGGTACCTTCTATTACGTCCATGCTATTAATTTATTGCTTTATAGGAAAACTGATTGTATTGAGACTACACTGTATAAGCAAAAGGCATTGAATATTGTACTTTTGCTTCAGGATTCACTGCATTTGTATGGTGGTGGTTTAGGTGCTAGAAACTAGCAAGGAAAAACAGCACTGATTTATAAACCTTAAAAGTTATTAAAACAGCACTGCGCTTAAAGTCATTGACTAGAATAAAGATTCTTAGCAGCTTACCTAAAAAATTGCTGTGCCTCAAGTTTGTCTCTTGAAAGCTCCTCCTAAGTCTTTAGTGCATACAAATGACGCACCTTGTGTTTCATGTGTTCCTAAGGACCATTCATATTCTAGAGAGACCAAAACCTTTTAGAAAAGCTTGCTAAATCTACTAACTTACTAATTCAGAAATGCAACTACATTATAATCAGGATGGAGAAAGAGCCTCTGGCTTACAAGAACAGCATCTAACTGCACGCTTCCCATGATGACATCTAAAGTTCAAACCTACGTGTCAGAAGCAACCCCTCTTCTGCAGCAGGAATCATTATCTATCAACTGACTGACTACAGCAGATCAGTCAGTTTTACCATCTGAAGTCATCTTGGTAAGAAATGGAAAACTGACAGTCTTGAATATATAGTTGAAGGTTCCACAGGCCATTTCAAATAAGCAAGGTGTTCGTAGAGGTGTTTGTGTGGGAACCAATCAATTCTATCTAGATTCTGAGATCAAGAATGTCTACAAACTCCAAGAAGTTTGACACAGGGGACATCCCCGGCAGAATGGACAGAGACTGGCAGAGTCTTGAAATACAGAGGATGCATGAAATTTTGTAGTTACCCTTTGCATTTTTGTTAAGAAAAGACATCAGAGGAAATGGACACCTCATCTCCTGATAAGGATGAGAGATCCCCTTTTTCCCTTATCTCCTGAGATGAAGGTAAAGCTGAAGAGTAAATGATTCATTTTGTGCTAAAGCAAAAGACCACATGTGCCAATTTAAATGTAAAGCTAAGAAAAATTTTCCTCTATCTAAATGCTTTAGTTAAAAAAAGAAATATAGTAGCAAGGCTAGGACCTTCATTCAGGATAACACTTAGTCTATTATATGATGTAAGGTTCAAGTTCAGATGCCTTCAAATAACATTGAGGGAAGGAGTGCACTCAATAATTAACATGTTAAACGTAAAGAGAAAAAAAAATAAATCTTTGGCTCTGTTCCGACCTGAAACAAAAAAAAAAACAGCTTGAAGGTGATAAAGGCTAGCCATAGCTCTCCGCTTTTGCTAACATTGAATGAGTAGCTTCTACAGAGTCTGGATCAACAGGAACAAGATAACTGGCTTCAGCTCTGAACACCCAACCAGGCAACACACACTGCTTTCATGGCTGCAAATAACACAGGACCCCCTGCAGGACTGCACAAGACAGAGCAATGCTAGCCTTTCCAGTCTCATTTTGCTGAGCTAAGAAAGCGAAATTCTGCTAGTTTCTTCTTGTGTGATAGACCTCATATTTCACATATCCTAGGAATCATTTCTCCTACACAGAAAGTTTTTCCAGTTTCAAAGCCTGGTGAGAGAACTATAACACTATTCCTCCAGCAGCTTTACCTGAGCTCCAAGTAACAGCACCAATTCTTCCTTCCCTATCCTGGGAAAAACACCTGCTTCCATTTTAAGAGCTTCCAACTTTACCAGAAGTTATTCTTAACACATGTGTCTCTGCCTTTTAAATTACTGAATGTCACCTTGTCTGTTACTCCAGAAGTGTCCAATTATTTCATTAAGATAATCCAATCTCCCAGCTTTGTGATGTCTTCACACTATTAGTTTTGCGCCAAGAAATAACAGAGAAGATTGATATCAGAAATAATCCTTGCAGGATTCACAGGCCTTCACGTATCAAGTTCAGTTTCTATCTAGATTGCGGTATTTCCATTTCTGTGCACTCATTTTCCAATCTGTCATGAAGATTAGTGCGGTAAAATAACAAGTGAACCATCAACACCTAAAAATTTGTATCAATGGATATATAACGTGTTCCAAAGTTGTCATATAATTACTAGCATTTATCCTCAAAGAGACCAGATGCCTAACAGAACCTAGTAAATGAAGGCTCCCAGAGGCATAAATTGCAATTAAACACCTCTCATTAACTTTCAAGTTCCTAATTATGAGGGGTATGTTCCAGTGAAATGTAGAGAACATCACAGCTGCTTCACTGCTGTTATTACTAATTGGATACACATAGCTAAGATCTCAATTAAGCAAGACACTTAATCCTGTCCTTAATCCTCTCAGTTTAAGCATGCTTTTAATTTTAAGGAAATGCTTTTCTTCATTGATTCCTAATAGCCTAATTAAAACAGTATGATTTTATCCCTATCATTAAAGGTAACATTTTGTTTATACAATTTAATTCCTCTTGATTTTCTGCACAGGATGTAATAACATTTATAGAATAATAATCTTTTTCCTCTTACTAGGTAACACAAAGCGAGAACATCCTTGGATATTACATTAATGTGGAAAGAATACCCAACAGTTGCAGGAATTCACCAAATCGCATCTGTCTAAAGAATAGAGAAGTTCTTCTAAATCTCTCCATGGCTTATTACAGAGTTAATATTTCTGCCTATAACAAAGCAGGAGAATCTCCACAAGCCACCTACATTGTCCCAAATGTCTCTGCATCAGGTACTTACCTTGTAAGTCATCCGCTAGAGCAGTGGAGTTTTATGAGCCATCTCTAGGCTACCTTTTGACAGTCTTTGGAATCGGGTTAAGCATTCTCTTGAATATTCATCAGGCTGATATTTTGCACAGTAGGAGTCAGTACTGTTTCTTAAGAAAGGAATTTGATCGACGTTAACTAACAGACTAAGCAATTTAATGTTCTGTTTAGCACTTCTTGTTTTCTCAGGCTAGAAAAATAACTAGCAGCACTGTGAGGCTGCACCTCGAACCCTGTGTTCAGGTTTGGGCCCCTCACTGCAGGAGGGACGTAGAGGGGCTGCAGCGTGTCCAGGGAAGGGCCACGGGGCTGGGGAAGGGTCTGGAGCACAAGTGTTATGAGGAGCAGCTGAGGGAACTGGGTGTTTAGCCTGGAGAAGAGAAGACTTGGGGTGATCTTACTGCCCTCTACAACTACCTGACAGGAGGCTCTAGGCAGGTGGGGGTCAGTCTCTTCTTCCAGGTAACTAGCGACAGGACAAAAGGCAATGGCCTCAGTTTATGCCAGGGGGTGTCCATATTGGATATTAGGAAAAAAAAAAATTAACTGAGAGGGTGCTGAAGCATTGGAACAGGCTGCCCAGGGACATGGTGGAATCACCACCCCTGAAGACACTCAAAAAACATGTAGATGCAGTGCTTAGGGACATGGTTTAGTGATGGACTTGGCAGTCCTGGGTTAGCGGTTGGACTTTGTGATCTTAAAGGTCTTTTCCAACCTGATTCTGTGATTCTGTGAACTATGTGTTAGATCTACCTATTAAAAAGGACTCATGGAGTGTATTCAAAGTTAAGTAGATGCCAGCAGTTTAAACAAAGCTCAGAATTATGTGCAAATCTAAGGTGTTTGAGCTAAGTAACTTAAGAGACCTGCTACTGTCCTTCATTTCAGTGTTACCCCTACTGGCACATGGGAGGAGGAATAGATAGGGTGTATATGTCATATTCCAATGAAGATGTGAGCTTTTCTGATCCTAAATGCATAGGGTTTTTCATTTAAACAATATAATATTTTTCTTAGAATATAAGCTAGTTTCACTTGTTACAATCTTGAGGTATAGTTAGTACAACATAAGAAAAAACCCTCTCTTTCAAGTTTTTTGTTTTTTGAGTTTTGTTTGTTTGGTTTTTTTTAATTAAGCTCTCTCATGAGCTAGTAAAAAGTGTACAAGGACCCTTGTTGACATCCAGACAGATGGAATTAATTGATTTAACCAGGATTTTCTAATGCACTCCCCTCATTCTGTTCTCCTTTGCCCTGCAAAGACTTTACACTTTGGTTTTGCCTTAAATTTGACTGCTTTAACTTTATTCTGATGAAATATGTGCCACCACTTCAAGCCATCTTTTGACTGACAGCTATTTGTTTACTGAACCGCTCAGCTTTTGTTTCATGGCTCTCTCCAGATACCTGTTTCATACTTGGTTGTAATTCTATGCAGGTTCTGTCTCTGTCATGAATTATGAGGAAGATACCTACATTAAGTGTGTTCCCAAGATAAATTCCTTCTCAGCATGCGCAACTTTTCCTCAGCTATTTTCTTTAATTTTACTTCATTATATTTGTTTTCAGACAGGAGATGAAATGGAGAATTTTGTTTGTCTGCCACAAGATCCACTTCTTACCCCAAAATGACAGGTTGCTCTTCTTCTCCCTTAGTTTCAGTCAGATGGTCTTTCCTAGTTTGATAATCTGTCTTTAAAAATCTCAAAATATTTAAGATCCTTGCAAAAAATGCAAGGAATATGAAATCATATAGCTATAATCCATAATGAGCCCCTTCTCTTCCTCCCCCAGATAAGCACTATCTCACAGTTCCCTATGTGTAGCAGTTAATAGTGGCTCTCAGGAGGTTATTTAACCATGTCAGGCTTCTTCTGGCCGAGGCTTGGAACAGCCGTTTCCCCTTTTCCCACTGTGGGAAGTTAAAGGTCATGAACAGCAATTAACACTGGAGATCCCAGACATCATTGCAAAGTACTAGTTGCTAAATTTCCTGTACTGACATACTAGTGTAAACCTTACTATACATTGATCACCTGCAATGATAACAACTTAATGAATAATCTTTGAAAAAAGAGCAAAAGAGAAAAAGGAAGGAAGGAAAAAAAAGCTTTCCTGTTTATTGAACTTTGACAGTATATTTCTTCACAGACTTGCCTGGCCGAATCCATGTCAAACACCAGGGAACTAATGCAGTTGTCACCTGGACTCCAGAATACATGCCAAAATGTTTTGTGGTTGACTGGGGCACTGGTAAAGAGGATATGCGCATGAAAATAGTAACTACAGCTACTGGGAATTTCACACTAGGTAACAGCAACCGCCGTACATACTTACGGAGGCACCATTTCATTTACTGGTTGTTTTTGGTTGGGGAGGGTAGGATTTTCATCCTATTTTTGTGAGCCAATGGATAAAAGAGCAAAGATAAGTACAACTCTTATCTTTGTCCGGTGCTGAGACATCATCTTATTTTTAGCAACACCAAGGCAGATAAAAAGCAGAGTCTTCAGCAGAATTCTTCTGGTCACAGTTGTACAAAAAATGCAGCTCAGCTACTGTTGCTGGTATAATGTTTCTCCTTGTCCACATTCCAGGCAGACCTATACACTACTGGCTTTAAAAAAAGTTTCTCTTGTGCATAGGTAAACTTAACTTTAAATATACACTGCTCTGTTACAGTCTCCCTCAGATTATTTTATTTTTATCCCAGTGTTTGCCTTTGTCAAAACCTAAGTTCTCAACTCCAGTATTCTGTTTACCAAGCTAGGTGTGATGATCTGCATCCAGGGACCACTTTATGGAACAGTCATTGAAAATGTTGATTAAAATCATGCAGGTAACTCTTGGCATTTAGGACTGGCTTTTATGTACAGTAGAGAGCATTTAGCTTCAGAGTTCTATAAATGAATGCACTGTTTTTCTTGGTCCTTCTGCAACATCTGCACTGCCACATTACATCTAGTTCTTTTGCTCATTTTAAAATATGCTAGCTGAGGGAGAAATACTGTCCTTAAACTAAGATATCTACTGCCATTTTAGTTCCCTACTTCTCTTTCAACAGCTGAGGCCTTCCAGAAGGAGACTATAAGCAGATCTGGCATGTTTTAAGAGAAAACCCATGTTATGTCTTGTTTTGCTTTTAAAATAGTTTGTATTAATCATCTAGAGACAATGAAGAAGGATGCATATATTTTGTACTCAGTGTAAAACACTGTAAACTTATACTGTGCTTTGAGTCTCAGAAAGTAAGAATTATACACAAAAGTTATAAAGTTGTTTTCTCTCCTTCCCTTCTTTATCATTTATAACTTTGCAGTAAACCTTGATGTATCTTTATTTGTTTTCCAGACAATTTTCAGCCATATAAGTTGTACAAAATAATGGTACATGCATCTGATGTGTGTCAGTGTGAAAATTTCACAAGACATGAAAAGACTTTTGGAGTGACCCACTTTTATTCAGTTGAAGGAGGTATTCCTCCCCTTTATATAAACTCATTCTTTATATTTCTTCTCTCTTCCTATCTGCAGCAATAAAAGTAATCCTATACAAAGTTTCCTTTCCAGGTGATTTAACAGCATTCTTCTGTTAACATTGTTTTTGGTCCTAGCAGTCAAGCACCGGCAGTGAAAGACCTGGATGTTGTTCCTTACTGACAGGTCCACAGAAATATTATTACACATGACATTACCAAAATAACAGAAAGAGGGTCTCAGAGTAGCTCAAATTTAAGTGTGGCCAAAGTTAGATTTTCCAATCTCAATTTGGTAATGTCTTATATTGCAAGTTAAAGCAAATGTGGCTGTGGCTATGAGTCACAAGTTCTATTTTATGGGATTTCTCCTTTCTCATCCACCCTTAATGTTATATTTATGACAACTAGAATCAGGCAAGGAGCTCTCTAGGAAGCCGCTAGGTTTCAGTCTTGTATATCTATTGAACAAGTATTGATGCAGAACTTAAATTATTGTCTGATTTTTAAGTTCCTAGGACAGGTCCTGCTAATGTGACAATTCTGAATATCACAAAGCATTCTGCACTTGTGAAGTGGACTGAAATAGCTGCCAAGGACCGTTTGGGCTTTCTCCAGGGTTACAGGATCAGCTACACAGATTCATCAAGGAAAAAGTCTCTGGGTAAGTCACCGAGGCTCAGAACAAAGCAGCAGCTCAGAGCCAGGACAGAAAAGCTTCATACAGATCACTAAGTGCTATCATAGCACACTACTGAGTTACTTAGATTCCCATGTGGATTGGGTGTTCTTAAAGATCAGCTCCTGGTTGGAGTTTTAATGCTCCTATGAATACCTAGAGTTTTCTAGATACCATCTCAAATATCGGTAAGAAAATACTTCCTTAAAAATTACAGCTCTAAGACTGCTGCTGAATTCTCTAGTAACATTGGAAGGAAGGTGTATGCTTTCAGTGTTTCTGAGGTGTAAAGAGTTTGGACACAATACTTTTATGTTTCATTGCAACTTAGCTAAGCTTGGCTCTAAGCCTTTCTATAGGACTTAGGAAATTCTGTATTTCTCTTCTGAACTCAATTAGCAGGGAATACAGTTCATATTTCTTACCTGTCTTCAGAGACACTATTATTAATTTAATTTTTAGAAACATTTTCTTAAATTGATGACTTTTGTGTTTAGCTAAAGAAGATGAAACAAAAGGAGACAGAAGGCAGTGTCAAGGACTGCACTTAATTTTATTTTTTTTTCCTCTGCCCTAATCAGTCAATACATCAGTGAGACAATACCCAATTACTATGTTTTTCCAGGCAGGGAGAGTAATTTTATTGAAGAATTTTGGGGAAGGAACCCTAGAAGCTACAGCACCATTTCCACTTCTATGAAGATCTAAAATTCACAGTGACAAACTTGAAAAGCAATTTCTGTGCTGCAAAAGGCATACAACAGCATAATTGATTGCATTATTCTGACCAGGGCAGAAGTCATTGCACAATCAGAAATAAAAGATGGAGTTGAAAGCCCTGCAAAGTAGGTGAGGCAGAATGCACAGCCCCTTTTCTGCACTGAATCATGAGTAGTAGCAGTGATATTAACTGAGGTGAATAACCACTGACTACTGTAGTCAGGGTAAGGCATGTGACTGAGTCTAGCCCTTGTGTTAACAGTTACAGCCAACATGAAAACCACTGTTCAGCGTCTCAGGTGTATTTTCCTGTCACATAGTACACACAGCCTTCTGCACTTACCACCTAAACATCCGTGGTGTGTTAAAAGCTCCTGCTTTTTACCTCTGGATTTAAAATGCACGAAAGTATTATGGAGAAATCTTGTACCCATCTGAAGAACATTTGCACAGGGTAGCTTCTTCCAGGTGTGGATGTGGGCACAGAAATTTTGTCTTTTCCACAGTCAGCTACATTGATACAGACTCAGCCATCAGAGTTCATCTAATTGTCTCCTTCCCCAACCCCTCTTGTTTCAGCTGTTACTCTCAATTCTTCTACCACAAGTTACCATCTTACCGGACTGAAGGAAAAAACAGTCTACCGTGTGCAGATTTCAGGATTCACTAATGCTGGTGAAGGACCCCCAACTCTTTCACAACCATTCAGCACTCCAAAATATGGTACTGTGGGGGCTCTACGCACCTGTGCTACCCAGCATCAATCCTTGCTTTATGTACTATACATACCATTATTCTCTACCCTTTCCAGCTTTTCAAGGAGCAACAAAGTGCTCATGCACAAGATTTATTAGTCAGTCCTTAGTTAATGATAGGAAACATGAAAAGTTATTCCTTTGCTAGAGGTAAACTATGCATTACACAGCTCTGCCTGTATTGCATTACCTAACATACAGGCAACACTTAACTGGGGTTCTGCATCTCTGAAACTTTTTCTGACCTTTTTATGCCAGCTGTATGCACATATCTTTATTTACGGCCCATTCCTGCCATGCAGTTCAGCAGTTTAAATATTCTGCCTGTAACTAGTTAAGTTCAGTAGCCTTTGCTCTTGGCACATCCTGAGCAATCATGTAAAACTGGTTTCCAGTTAGACCACTGAACCGATAACACTAATAATAAATACGTAAAGTCTCAATTGTTCCTATTGTGGGTGACAGCTAATCAAAATATTTTTTGTTTCCTAATAATCGAAGTACATTTTACATAAGTCCTGTAGTTGGCTGGGGAAAGTCTGCATTTTTCAAAGGTACCAGGATAAGACAAGATCAATATAGTTACATCTATAATGTCTCATAAATGGTAATCATACAGGGCTGGCTAACTATGGTCTCTCAAACATTCATAACACCTTCGCAGTTAAGCTAAATCTAGCACTGCAATAGACCCTTTGTAGTTTGACCACAGCTTCATTCAATTGAAGCTTTCTAAATAAATAAAAAAAAATAATAATTAAAAAAAAAAGAGTAGACTAAGATGGTACCAGCCACAGGAAATATAACCTGTGAATTTCAGAGACAGAAGTATGCAAACAGCTTCTCGCTACTACAGCTTTTTTGTATTATGTGAAGGAGGTATACACACAAACAACTGAATAGTCAAGAGTGTGAAGCAGAAAGAAAAAGGAAAGAAATTAAAAACCTTCCTTGAAATCAAACAGGGCTTCTGCCCTGTCCTCACCCCCACCAAAATCCTTTCTCCTGTTGAAACAAGAAATTCAAGTGCCTCCATTGGAGCTTTTCTGCAGAACTTTATTCCACACATCTTACCAAAGATGTAGTTGGATAGGATTCAATTTTTGAGGAAAGTAACAAAAATGCAGACTTAATTTAATGCAACATTTTAAAAATGCAGGTTATTACATTGCATTTAACATTACATTTGCCATTTCCCCACCTCCCCAACATTTCATAGGTTACTTAATCCTTTAGAAGAACCTCAGGTTTCTTTACTTTGTCGATGAAAAAGGCTTTTATGATAATTTGCAGCTTTTCAAATACTTTCTTAAGCAAAATCAAGCAGCTGTTTGATTTTTTTTTTTTTAAATTGTTGGCCAGTGGTAGGAAAATGAAAAGCAAGCAGCCTTCCTACAGATGTGGTTTGTCAGTATCAGCAACACCATCACAAGCTGACCATGCTTTCCTGATGCTATTTTGAAGCTTCTGATTTAGCGATCTGTAAAGAACACCTCAACCCCAACCCACTCTTCACACAGAAGACTGCTTTTGTTCCTGTGTTAGAAGCACTGCTCTGGCTGCCTGAGCACTTTATCAACCTTCCTTAACCTTTCAAGCACTTAATCTCCTTCAATCGGGTGGGGTGGTGCGAGGAAGCATCTCAAGCAAGTATTAACACAATAGATGTAGGTTCACAGCAAGGGTTGACAAATGGCTGACTGCAAATAAAATTGCCTTAATGTTCCTAACAGGTACCTAACGTGGCACCTACCAAACAAATCATGTTATTATCATCAGGACCAGGTGGGATCTCACCAAAAAATCTCAAACCCTACTAGTAAAACCTGGAAGAGATTAAAAGCCACTTTCATTTAAATAGTTCCTTATGAAGTCAGATGCATCAGGGCCCTGACCCATTAAACAAGCTACAGCTCACGTTCATGTAATAGCAGGTGAAGTAGGTAAAGTAATCTTACTATAAAGTGTTTAATTTAGTTGATGGATTTAAGAATCAGCCCATACATCTATGTATCTCAAAATTACAAACCTGAAAGCCTCAGACCCCCCAGAAATTCCAGGCCTTGTTTTAACCAGATTTCACTTACACAAAACCCAGAACATGCATAAAGTTTGACTTGACTTCAGTTTGAAATACTTCTTTTGCCAAGACAATAGAGCCTTTCTATGCTAATATTGTAAGTCTGATTCATTCTTTTCATTTCCCATCAGATAAAGGAGAATTTGAAGGTTTTGTGACTGGCCTTTCCTTTGGCATGATGTTCATTCTTGTTTCTGCACCTCTTGCTTTTTCCCTGCTGCTTAAAAGGTAAGGGGGGAATATTGGCTGAAGTTCTTAGCAGTGCTTCCATTTTGCTTAACCCTGAGTTTAATAGCACTGGACCCTTTTTATCATTAAAAGCAATAGAATGTAAAAAGCACACAACACAAAAGATACACACTCATTTACACAGGGAGAGCAGTTATAAAGCACTATAAGCTGGTTAAAATAGTTTGTAAAATACCTGTTATCTTTTGGTTTTGGTACAGCTACCTGACTACCTCCTGTCTCAAACACCCTAGAAAAGAGCAAGGACTATTTCTCACAGTGGAAAATAGGTTACATATATGGAAAACCCATGCATTTGATTATTTGCTCTTTCATTCCCAGCTGATAATCATGTCCCTTCTATTGAAAAACCAAAATAAATTCCAGCAGCATACACAAATTGGTGTTGCTATCTAAGCAGTTTCCTGCAAGCACACTTGGATGTTAACTGTATAAATTATGCACATAAGTGCATAATGAGAGGGAGTAATGGATGGATGAGTAGGAAGAAGACAGAATAATAAGGGTCCCTGTAAGATATGGATGAGGTCCTCCTATTTTAGGAGAAATTCTTCTCTGCTTTAATAAAGTACACCACCCCCTCAAATTTATCTGAGATACAATATTAGGGGCATACACTACCACTAAAAGAAAAATGGCTTGCACAGTAATGGATTCTAATATTAATTTTCTGATAAACCTAGTTGTGTACAACAGTTCATATTACTATCTTGATGTCCTGGAACACTGCCCCCTCTTTTTCTCCTTTTTACAAAGCATCAGCCTCAGAAGCTGAAAGCACAACTGCTAAAGGACAGAACAGACAGACAGTACAATCCATGGCTTTAAAGCCATACATCATTACATAGCTCTCTTCAGCTTATGCATCAGGATAAACTGCCCTTGCCATTGGGAAACAGACCACACTCCACATTCAGTCTCCTGTGCACTTTCTTTTTCAGATTTTAATTTAAGTTGCTCTATAACTGATCCAGTATTTTTAACAAGAACTTCTGAGATCTACACAGACGTTTTGACTTACGGCAAACTTCATTGTGTTAAATATAAGATCACACTTCATTGTCTAGGCCCATTAGGAAAGAATTTTTGGCAAATAGAAAAACAGCACACAGAAGCCCAATGTAACACTACAAAATTGCAATTAAATATGTAGTAGTATTGAACAGTTGGAACTGAGGCAAAGGGTCCCAAGATCCCCTCATCTCAATTGCCTGCTTGATTTGTAGAAAAAAGACTGACCAGCCAGCCAAACACTCAACTTCATAGGATCAGCAAGGACATCCAGTAACTCTACAGCCTCAGGCTTCACCTCAAAACACAGCCTAAACAGGGGCAAATAACTTACAGCTAATAAAGTACACATTTGATTTGAAAACCTAACACTGAAGTCACCACCAGGGCAGGTTCCTATGGAAGTGAGTCATTGCCCAAAGCTCACAGGGGGGTGCCAAGAGGTGTGCTCACTCCGCTCCCACAGGAGCTGATGATGAACAATCAAGAGTGACTGATGCTAATGGGATCAGTCAGCTCTGCAGAAACTCCTTTTGAAATTCTCATTCCGGTCCACTGCTGCCCCTCCGCAGGGAAATCACAGCTGGCCCCTGCCAGCCTGGGGCCAGCCCCAGCATCCCAGGGATGTCAGAAGTGATGGGCAGGTCACCACTACAGCCCACCCTGTCTGGAAGGGCCAGGGAGGGCAATGCCTGACAGGGTGGTGCCCATGGTGGCCCAGGGATGCTGGAGATCATAGAAGCCTGGTAGCAGTTTTGCTGTTTCTGAGCCCCCCAGGTGCAAGGAAGGAGCTTGAAAAAAGGACTATGATGAGAGGTCTGTGGACAAGCAGCCAGCTTAAACACATTTGAGCAGCTCAATGGGCAAACTCAGCTCTGCCTTACACACCCCTTCCTCTACAGCAGAAGCAGCAGGTGTGAGCTTTTACTAAAGGCGTGTTTAGGTTTGTGTCAGGGGAGACAGTGACATACTGTATGTAATAGCTCTCAGAAAGAGCCAGACTCAAAACAATCAGGGAAGAGCATGACCTGTAGTGTCCCCCCTGTTCTCATCTGCAGGTCCCAGGCAGAGCCTCTTGCAGGCCACCAGTGCCGTGGTACAGAAGCTAAAAACTGCAATAGCTTGCTCTTTGTTTGAGGGAAAGTAAACTTCTAAATATAAGCCCAGGAGCAAATACTAAATCAAACTTCATCCTACATGTTCCAGAGTCCTCAGGGAAGATGGAGGTTTTGTTGAAATGATAGCAAAATAGGAATATACCATGATTAAAGGTATAGAAAAAGACAACATCACCAGCTCCTGTCACAGCTTCTTTGTCCTTAAACAAAGATGCTAATCGTCACTAATTCAGCATTTCAGTATAGACTACCAAGCTTGGTCTTCAGCTTTTAATTGACATCGTGCTTAATAGTCATCGTAGAATGTCTTGTTTGATGGTCATGAAAATAGCAATAAAATGTTACATATAAATGGTAGTTAATTTAAATCCATAGGAAATATCAGTCATTTAACCTGACAATAAAATAAGAAAATTTTTTTCAGGCTGAAAATATCATGCTGGCCCAGTGTACCAAGTCCAAGAAATAGCAGTGCACTCCAAGATATGGCAAGTACTCTTCTGATGGTGTGAAAAAATACACAAGGGAGATCTTTTCTACTGATTAATCAGTAATGCTAGTTATTAGTCTTTTCACACTTCACCCTAGTAAATGTCTAATATCAACAGTTGGGAAGCTAAGGTAATATTAGAAATATAGCATGGGGGAGGGTCGTTGTTTAGGCATAGTCCATTGCACTTTTTATTTTAATAAAGGTTCTCAGACTTTTTGAGAACATTATAGAACATACTTAAAGGTATGGGCTGTTAAAAGAACAAAGCAAATTTGGATAGGGGAAGATAGAGTCTAAACAGAGAAATTCAGTTTTCAACAACTGCAACTGATTATCAAGTACAAGTTATGCAAAATACAACTCATTGTGGCCTATTTCCACAGAAGTGTCAGGGAAAGACTACCTGCCTCCAGAGCAATCCCGGGTTCTAACTGGTCAGCTGGTAGCTGGCTGGGGGGCACCTACTAGTCAGCAGGCACCAGGGTTCAGCCAGTATGTGTTAAAATCTTGCCCACAGCTTTCCCATATGCTTTGTTAAGGATACCTAAATTTCAGGACTGAAGAAACGCCTAGAAATCAGCTGTTAGAGGAGGCTGCTGGGGACCATGTTATTCACTTTTGCCTATTAGTGGACTTACTTGAATCTTCCTTTCCTTATCTCCTCCCTTTTAAACAAGTTTCTGCTTCAGTTTTGCTGACACCAGATACTCAGTCCTTCCCCTAGGGCACCTCAGTTTATCTGCCCAGTCACAGACCACTAACCATTATGTTTTTGGAGCAGGAACTTACACTACTTTCCTTTTTAAATGTCTTTGTTTTTTCTGGCAGATCTGAACTTAATCTGGCACTCATAGATCTAGTTTCTCAAGCCAGCTTGTGAGCTTTAACAAAGCAGGCTTCTATCTATGTAGTCAAAGATCAGGCAGAAGCTGGGAGGTATCTACAAGCTAGACAATGGCCAAATCTAGGACACAGTGTGAAATCATCAGCAACATGACAAGCTACTAATAATCAAAGGTTCTGCTGAACATCAGCGTTGCTTCCTTCAACAGAACAAGTATGAACTTCCAAGGACTTCCTTGCTTGCTTTCTTCCTTTCTTCCACCTAAATGTGGATAAAGAAGTGATGAGCTCAGAGGTAGTATCAGATAGTCATTTTGCCAAAGCCAGATAATGCCGAACAAAGGAGGATCAGATGTACAAATGTACAGCTGTACAAAGTCAGCGATGCTGTTAGAAGATTGCAGTTTCACTGTTTTGTTCAGTTAAAGAAACTGATCTGTTTATGAGCACCAAGCAACTTCCAGTTCTCAGTGCTGGGATCCAGATGTCCCTCACTGACCACTCCATCAAAAATAAATCCACCTAATCCTCTTACTTCTTCTCCACCATGCATTTAGAAAGTGGGAGACCTGCAGATTCAATACTTGTTTGAAGTAAAACTTCTCAAAGGCAAAAAAAATAAGGAATCCAGTATATTCAGCATTTGGGGAAATTCAGCCTTAAAGAAAATGCAAGACCTGAAGCTGTTTCAATGTAATAATCTTGGGTGAAGTTGAATTGCAGGATAGAAGTTCAGCAAGAAAGGAGTAACTACCAGCCAAAATAACCTAACAGGTTCAAAGAATAATTTGTCATTGTGAAGCAGTGCAGGTAAAAAACATTGAAGTTGCATGTTATAGAAAGGACAAATGGGTTTTATGAACCAGAGTACCACTTCGACATAAATACATTAAAGCAAAATATACCTATTTAAAATGCATTTAACTGTGCCTGCAAAGGCAAAGCGATTATAAAGGGAAATAATGACTGTATTAGCCAAGTCTGGTAGACAAATACTGTAATGTTGATAACATGGCAGGAACAGAACTAACACATCAGATAAGGGTTTTGGGGAGAACAGGAAAAGCTCTGTGTGAGGAGACAGGACAATAAAGCAGTTACCAGATATGTTGTCTAGAAGTAACTTGATGTTATGAAGATTTCATGAAATGTAGAGAAAGGTATTCCCTGTAAAACAGAACCAAGGAATAAATCTTAGTGTATTGCGTGTTTTTATTCTATTTGTAGGTTGTTTCAACTGAACCCCATCAGGTTAGTTGAGCAATGTAGCAACTCTTGACAGAAACACACATACAGTCCAGATAGGTGCCAAGAAAATTTGTACTTTAAATCCAGACAGAGCATTCTCTACTGCAGTCTAAGGCAATGAAACATCCCATGGTACAGAGCAGCAGGCGCAAGTGGGGACACTCTCAATTCAGTCAGAACACAGAGGCCAGGAAAATGAACTATGGAAACTAATGTGGCCAGCCAGCCACCCCATCAGTGTCCTGTTCTTCATGTTTAGACAAGATTCTTCAGATATTCTCCTTCTTCACCTATTAGTGCCTCTTTCAGACAGAAGCTTACACAGAACTGATTTTAGATTTGGTAGGTGTAGAGTTCAGGCTCCCATTCATAATAAATATGATAATGGAGATAAGTATCACACAGGTCTTCATTCAAAACAAGGCAAAAGCTGACCATCTAGAGGTGTCAACTCATCCCATTATCAAAGAAAAATTGAGATATTTTATCTGGGATTGCTGAGATTCCAAAGAACAACATGCTCCTTTCCAAGCCAGACCACAAGAAAGAAAATAAAAAACAATTTATACTTATTTATTTATTGCAACAAAAAAAACCCAACAACCATAATGTGTGAAACAAATTCAGAGCAACTGAAGAGGGGGGAGGGGGAAAAAGGTGGGGAGGAAGCTAACAGTTGTATCACCCTGTCCATAATTTTAAAAAAATTATGGCAAAAGTGGGCAAATGCAGCAGAACAATCTAAATAGAAAAGAAGGGTGCTTGGTGTTGCAAACTATTCTCCATTTAATCATCCAGAATTTGCAAAAGCTGATAACCCAAGATACACTTAGATCACAACATGGCATTAAGTTGAATAACAAACTTTTTGCAGCAGCTGATACCCGAAGCTTAGTTGGCTGCTGTTCAACTCAAGCTGCTGCCTTTTTGTATTAGCACATTTGTTAAACTTTTTGAAAGCTGTGGGTCTCAGAACAGCACATCACAAAGCTAACATTATATCACCACTACATTTTGTCCCAAGCACACATAAAAACAAGAAAACCTTTGCTTAAATAGTATGGGAGAGGAGAAGATGAGCCTCTGAATTAAGGAAATAAGTATTTTCTTCCCTGTTTTTTTAAAAAAAATAAGATGAGATGAAATGCATTAGTTAGCATTATTATATAGGCAGGACCAGGTTGCCTGTCTCCTAGCTTTAGTCTTTTGTTATGTATTTCAGTAAATTGCTGAGTGCAATTAGCAGAGGTATGGTGCTAAAATTATTCTTTCTCCTTATTTTTGTCTTGCAGACTAGCTGGAAACCTGTTTCAAAGTCGCTGCTTCAGGCCCTGTCAGACAATGATACCACCAGCCTTTATGTCATAGAGCATGAGTCAAAGGCTTCTTTGAAGCTAGACCTCTTCACAGGTGGTGGAGAAGACAGCAAGTGTGACACTTGCCAGTCAGAAGAACCTAGCAATAACACAGACATAAGCCTAAGGCATGAAGAAATCCCTGAAGAAGCAGTTACAAGTGAAGAAGAAGGAATCATTTCCATTACAGTACCACTTTTGAGTGACTACACCAGCATGGAGTTCAGCCAGAAAGCCCTGATGAGTCTGACAGTGAAGGTGCCTGCAAAGGCTGCTCATCCCAATCTGGAAATGGAGCTAGGCAGTAAGCCAGCACAAACTGTGCATCAGGTTTTGTTTGCTTCCCAAGACTATCTCAAGCAAAGCCAGGTAGTGCTTTTGCCATCTGGACCAGCTGTCATGGGACAAGTGAATTCAAACTGAAGCATCTTTGTAATTGCCCATACCATAAAAGCAAGTTCCAAAACCCCTGATGCTTAAATGGAGCCGTTTGGACCATATAGAACAGTGAGCTTGTGACAATAGTTAGTCTGTACTCAATAAGGTTCCTTGGTGGACTAGATCAATGCTATAATTATGTTAGCTATTTCACTACAGTCGCTCTCTGTAAAGACCTACTGTCCTCACACAGGCAAAACTTTCAGGGAACTGTATGGAAAACCTTATGGTAGGGTACCTCCTGCTAGGTGCTTAGTCCCAGGGTGCTCAGGAAGCCAGTTCAAGGCTTCTGCTCTAAGTACAATGTTGTTCTGGTCATCAGGGGAGTTCTCTAATCACTGTGGTCAGTTTAAGACCTGATTTTCAGAACTGGTAAGTTCTTCAGTAGAAATTCCAGCAAAAGCGTCTATCACTCCAAAGAAGCTTTTCAGCTGGTCAAAGCTGGCCTAACAAAAGAGTGAAAAGCCTTGCATTTAGGAATAGAAAATTATGCTTCTCCATATACGTAAAGCACCATTAAGTGCTTTATGTCTTAGATATTTACACCTTTATTCATCATAGACGAATAGTGCTGTGTAAATTAAGATGGTAGTAAGTATCATTACTAGCACTGGGGTGTTTTTTTTTACTCGCATTAAAATAAGGCTATTTCTTCCTACATTTATCTATGCAAAGCTTGCACAGAGGAGGAGTCATTGGAATGCAGGGCATAAAAGGGTCTTCCATAATATGCTCTCTCTGTTACTCCATTATGTATCTCCATGGTGCAAGGAGTCTGAACTGGTTTTCCAGCTTGCAGCAGCTTCTCACCCATGAACTCTGTAGGCATTAATGGTTTGCAGTTATTGTAGATGACCCAGTTTATTGTGGTTGTCTCTAGTTGAAGGGGCATTTCATTAAAATTATTTTGTTGAGAAAGAAATTGGTCAGCTGTACCAAAAGCACCAGAGGCTTCTTAGGCATCTTTCAAAATTCTCTCATTTAGAGAGAAGGGTGTTTCACATTTATACAAATATTTCTATGCATATTAGGCAGTATGAGTTATAGAATAGCCATGCTTACAAAAAACTCAAATTTCATATCCCCCACTTGACTGATTTAGTGAGGCCCCATAACAAAACCAGTTTTATTAGTTTTCCTTATTTATAGTCACCCTCTCTTTACTTATATCTCTTTATGTCTGTTGGGGCTGGCAGGAACCAACCTGTGTTTCACTGGTTTTTAAAGTTTCACATTATTTTTTCTTAGCACTTAAAACGTACTGTTTTGCCACAAAGCAATGTACACATTACCTACCACTCACCCTTGTTACGTCTGCTCATTGAAAGAAGAGGTAATAGGAGCAACTCTCCATACCACCTCAAAGGTCTAAGCAGTCTTTTAAATCTCTTTCTTTGTTTTTATAACTTTGATCAGGTGACTTTGCCTGATTTGAATTTGGGAGAACACAAATGATCCCGCTATTAGCGGAGCTGTTGCTACTTGCAATGTCTAGTAGAGGGGTTGAAATGAAAACCTGTTATGGACAATGAGGTCCTCAAATGTTATAAAATCATTATCAAGCAGTCACGTGAACACAGCCTAATTTGTCCGTTTCCAAAATATGAGAAATATCCATGCTTCTTACTTATAGTATTTCTTCCATTTCTGGTCAGAGCAACTTGTTTTACTGGTGCAGTTGGTACCTTCAATAACTTACTCATCCCTGTAAACATTGAATTATTTTTTTCTTACTCTGTGCCTCCCAAACCAGTACATATTATTATGTTACATATAAAGTATAAAGTAAACACGTAGACTCAAACCAATAGCTTGTGAGCAATTTCAGTGTATGAAGCAGCCTTCAAATGCGAAACTCAAAAGACAGTTTTGGGCTTTTGACCCAGTGAGGATTGCTCTCATGATGTTAGCCATTGCCTGACATTTTGCTAAAGAAAAACCACTTATCAGGCCAGAAGAATTTCCCTAAAAGTATACATGGGCCTATTTGCCTCAAATAGAAGGGATGTATATACTCCACTTTCAGTTATAAAGCTCACAGTATAATTAATTCTTAGTTGATCTCATTAGAGCAATACTATACTCACTATTTGTATAACGGCTATAAACTGTACATTTGGGAGAAGGAGAGATACATAGAAAACCCTGGTATGAAGATTAAATATAAATGAAGAACTCATCCATCATGATGTATCCTTTGAGAGCAAAGAAAGAAAACTTTATGTGGAGTGAAAAAGAGTACACTTGCTAGACAGTTTCACCTAGACAAGGATGAGGCTTTGGTGGAATAATGTACCTACTCAGGGCCATGGACCTAGGAGATGCGTAGTGCTCAGGTCTTCAGATTAGGGACAACTAGGGTTTTGTGGCTTGGTTGCTTGGGTTTTGTTTGGTTCTTTTTGGGGGATTTTTACTTCAGTTGAAAGGGACCTACAACTGACCTCTTCAGGCAGTTTGAAAAACTGTGCACTTATACAGATGTATGATGACTGCAGAAGCCTACCTCTACTAATAAACATGTAAGATACTTCATGTGCTATAGTACTGTTCAAGTGGTTTCAGTAGTGTTCTTATCTTCAGTATTCCTGATTTTGATATATGTTATATTAGGAGTGAAATTGCAAAAATGAAGGCTCAGGACCATATAAGCCAAAGCATTTTTTAATATTTTTTTCCTTTTCTTTTCCCAGTCAGCATAGGTCTAGATGATGACTGTTAGCATTATGGCAATTTAGACACTGTAAAAGCTTAGACACTTAACTGTAGGCCTGGAGGCACATAAGCATAGTGATTTATAGTATGCAGTATTATACTGCAGGATTACAGTGTTTTAGTACTTTATATTTACAGAGACAGTCTCTAACATGGCCTCTAAAAACATGCATAAAGCAGTTAGTAGATACCTCTTTTTTTCTGGTATCCACAGTAGATATTTTTTCTTGCATACTTTATTGTAGTATGGACACAGAAACATGGGGGTTTTACACTTTTTTTTCTCTTTACACTTAAGGTCAGACTACAGTGCAGTAGCTAGATAGCACTGAAAATTATCACAGTGTTTCAGAGACAAGAAAAACAGCTACTCAGCCTGGAACAGGAGACTGCAGCGACCACAATATTCCAGAACTTTTTTTCACTACCAAATAGAATAATAGTAACTACAGAGTATCTACAAATCCCCTAAAAACCTACACCTTTCAGGTACTTTGGCAACCTTAAAAGCCACCTTTATAGGACAATGGCACCTGCATTTGAGCAGAGTCTTCTTGAAAGCTGAGAGCATAGGGACATCCTGTCAATCTGAGTCAACCCCAGTTACTGCTACAAAAATTGAAAAATAATGAAGCACTTCATAAAGCCTTCTAACTGCAGAAGGTCATTGTCTCAGAGCACTTGACTCTGTGGCACAGGCTCTTGGTTTTCCTGTATCTCTCTGTCTTGATGGCACCCTGTGACTGCTGCCCGAATGATGTTAACTGTGTTCTGGTACTGTGTTGATGGGATCCGTAGGAACATGGGGAATAAAATTTGGGACAGCTTACATTGGCCGCTTCTGAGCGCTGCTTACAGAAGACTGCTGCTAAGACAAATCTCTCCATGCCAATGCAAGGGAATAATATTATCCCCACATCTATTTGGTTTCTGCAGCAGAAGCACCAGTTTGATTAATAAAACTGAAAACAACCTGCCATGCTAGAAATGGTTGTTCACATCGTCCATCCTCAGAGATCCCTTCAGTTCTTTATAGAATCATAAAATAGAATCACAGGATTGTTTAGGTTGGAAAAGACCTTTCAGACCATTGAGTCCAACCACAGACGTAACACTGCCAAGTCCATCACCAAACCATGTCCTGAAGATGCCACATCTACACATAATCTGAATACCTCCAGGGATGGTGGTTCCACCACCTCCCTGAGCAGCCTCTTCCAATGCTTCACCACCCTTTCAGAGAAGAAATTTTTCCTAACATCCAACCTAATCCTCCATTGGTGCAACTTGAGGCCATTTCCTCTCATCCTATCACTTGTATGTGTGGGAAGAAACAGAGACTCACCTCACTACAACGCCCAACTCCCTCTTAGGCAGCTGTAGGGAGCGATAAGGTCCCCCCTCAGTCTCCTCCTCTCCAGGCTGAACACCCCCAGTTCCCTCAGCTGCTTCTCACAAGACTTGTGCTCTAACTTCCTCGCACAAAGCCTTCTCTGGTCCAGGGCAGAAATCTGGATTTTTTGAAGTGGCAGACACAGGCAGGACAGAGGACAATCCTGAGGAATGACAGGTACAGCAGCAGCCAGTGCTGCCAGGGGACTCCTGATGAAATGGGCTCAGGTCCTTACTGGAGGCACTGGAGCCTAGGCAGGCTGGAGAGTACTAGACATGCTACTCTACCTGAAAAATTGTAGGCTGCAGCCAGTTTTCGGTAGGTTGCTAGTATGGAAATGGGTAGCAGAACCATAAAGCTCTTACGGGTATTCTCTGACCTTTCCCAAGCAGTAACTGCTACTGTTGAATTTTGCTGGCAGTGATTCATGTCCAGGTACTCAGCTATCAGCACCAACCTTCACCTTTCTTGTGACTTGTAATTAGATAACCATTCTGGCATTCATTTCAAGTGTGTAGTTACTGGGTGTCACCAGGATTAGGATCCATAAGGCTCAGTAATCCCCTTTTGGTACAACACCTGCGGCTGTGTGTTCGGTATCTGGGTGGCTTTGGTGAGTTACATCCATCCTGAAATGAATGTGGCCACTTTGACTTCTGTGCGTTACATTCCAGTGCTACATACCCACTTCTGGAGAGGAGGCTGCCTGTGATTCTGCAATTTTTGGTTATCGTAGCTATGTCAAACCAGTTGTAATTGCCAAGGCCCATACAACGTACATAACTGAGCTGCTTATCCAGGCCACAGACTGTATTGTAGCTTCTCAACACCACGTGGGTTAGTACCTCACAGCTAAAAAGGAAATAGCACACAGTCACAGTAAAGTTCTAATTTGTTTTCTCCGGTTATGCTGGATCATACAAATGTCCTTCCAATGCTATAGAGCATTAATGTAAAAGGTAGGAAAAAATTTAAACGGTATACACTGGCTCAATGAAAATTAGCATGCTAGTAAAGCATGCTAGGGAAAGATAAAAATTTCCACTACTTCAAAAGAGATTTTGCAGATGCTGAGAAAAGCCCTGGCTCCAACATCAGTTAAAGTGCAATCCAATGGTGCATGAACCTGTTCACCCTGTTTCAGTATTCATTCAACTTCGGTCAGAAGACTCTCGGGATTTTGTAAAATGTACGTAAGAAAAGCAAATTATGACAGTATGTTTAAATTCACCATATATAGGCCATATCTCTGTTGGAATTATTAAGGAGCCTTCAATTCTAAAAAGGATTGTATGTGTGTTCATAAACACATTATACAATTGCTTTGATGCTATTTGCTGTAAGATAGTTTCTTACTCTCACATTTCTTTGAACACCAGTTTCTCCTCTCTGTTTCTGTATTTGTGTAACTGAAGTTGCAGGGTTGCAGCAAACTTCAAATCCTGTGTCCATCAAATACTTTATTGGCAAATAGTCTATTTTGTTTGTAATACTGTAAGTGACTCAGTTTCAGCTCTCCAGATCTGATGAAAACGTGTGCTAATCCTAGCCCATGGAGAAGCAACACTGCAGAACCAGTTACTAGAGTAACAGAATAGTAAGTTTCCAACTTCTAAGGACAGCTGTGTTTTGGTTTGGTTTTGGGGGTTTCATTTTAGTACTGGTTTGGTTATGGAAAGCTTACAGGAACAAAAGGGAAGGTTTGGATGGAAAGAACAAGTTGACTGACAGAGTTCCAGGCACTAGGAACAAAATGGAAGATACACAGTTTATTTTTTCCTTACACCCTTACACTTGAATAGTCTGTCTTTCTAGCAGTCACGGTACAGCTTGGACCTGGAAGCAGCCCAGTACTGCCCACCAGCACCATGGTGCTCTGCCCAGTGCCGTATCGGCAACACCCAACCTTACAGGTCCCACCTCTTTTCTGTGCTGGCAAAACTCTCCTTGCAGTCATAGGTTGAGTACGGACTACAGAGTTTGGACTGACTTAATTTTCTCTTGATTTAGTTTAAATAAAAACACCTTCCTGCTCCCAAGCATTTTCAGTTACCTTTTCCCACCCAAAAGAAACAGGTCAAATACATGATGTCAGCTGATTAGCTGCATGTCATTAAATGCAAACCTCCAACACACATCGGCTTTAGCGTTGGTCTAAGGCACCAGGGAATGAACTGGGCATGCCCTCAAAGCCAAAATGAAGCTGTTTCAGGGATGACTAAAAAGGGCCTGTAGCCCATACACAGAGCATCTCCTACTTATTTATTAATAGGTACATCACATTCCAGTGCATTTTAGCAGATTCCTACTGCATTAGGGTACTAAAATAGCAGTGATAAGGTACTAAAAATAGCAGTGCTTTGCAGTAGGCATGTAATGAAGCCAGCAGCACGCTAAATATGCAGTGTTTCAAACAGTATCTGAAAGGCTACTGCGACAGGGGCTGCTGCAGCACCGAGTGTCATTCTGCAGTGCAGCACAGTGGAACTTCTGGAAGAAGATGCTCTTCCTACACCAGTTATCACACTTGGACTTTTTGAAATTCCATGGCAGATTCTGGTTGGAACGTTTCCATTTCTCTTGCTATAATTCCTTCAACAAGCCTTAAGGAGCCTGACGTTTCTCGGAGGTTTTTCTCTCAGGACATATAACCAGCCTGTGCTCTCAGCAATAAAGGGCATCACTTTCAGAATGAGATATTGGTATAGCAAATCCCAGACTGCAATTTGCAGTCTTGGTAAGTGATACACAGAACGATATTAAAAAAAGGAAGGTTTCCAGGTACTGATTCAAAGTGTTGTGCTGGAAAGGGTGTATTGTCAACAGTAGCACATCGATCCAAAAGCAAGAACAGCACAAACCATCTAGAAAGCTGGTGTTAAAGGTTATCAAATCACAGTGGTAAAGTTTCTGTATAAGGCCAAAATCAGCATCCTGCCCTAGTGCCCATCTAACAGCAGGGCCCCGTTGCAAACTACTTCCACCCCTCTGCCTCACATTGCAGCTAACCTGCTTCCACGCACGCAGTACTCTTCAACCAGTGCAGACATTCATCCTTCACGATTCACACATCTGGTCTTCCACTCCATCTCAAAGTTACAGCAACCCATAGTTCATAGCACACAAGTTCACACTTTCCTAACACAAAAAGGAATGGGGAGATGCATCGTACGCAGTTGTCAGCCCCCACCCCCAAGCCCAAAGCCCCCCCTCCACCCAAATGTTGTCACAGCTTGCAGTCAGCTAGCCACCAAGCAACAGCAACAGTTTACATGGTATAGAGTAATCATATTATCACAGCCAGGTATGTTTGACCACTAATGTTAGGCATTTCACATCTTTTGTGTGTGCCTGGATGTCAAAAGATGAAGAACAGTGGAGCTGGCACGCTCAGACTGTTGCTCACCTCTTCATGCTTTTCTGAACTTGGGGGAGGCAGTGAACAGGAATGATGCTTGACTGACTTTATAAAAGTTCTTAAGAACTATGATCTGGAATGTAGTGACACAAGTCGAGGCAGACTGAAAAAAACACTGTGTCTGCGTGGCTGGGTTCGGACAAAATGGCCTTTATTGTTTATACAAACTATTTATATATCTTAGACAGTGCGGGTGTCAGACCCTGACAGGTTTTTGTGTCCTTCTTCTGGCTTGCTATTTGCTGTTGCTGTAGGTGCCCGTGTGCTGCGGTTCTAAGTTCTGGTTCTTCTCATCCTGTTTACATACCTGACAATTTGTGGCTGTCTTAAAGGTACACGGCTAAGTCTTTGAGGTCAACTAAATTATCTGCAGACCCGCTGCAGACCCCAACACTGGAAGGCTCATACAGCCTCTAAAATAATATTTTTTGCCTTTATGCTCTTGATAGCTCTCTATTCATCCCTATCAATGAAGAGCATAAAGGCAATTTATCTTACAGGCAGAGGATGATACAAAAGCCATGAAACATGATCACTTCCAAAGGGATGTACTACTCTTTCCAAATGCAGTTATGAGCTACTAATGCAATACTTACACATCTGACAGAAGAAAAGAAAGTTTTTCAATAAAAGAAGCAGGATTTCTGTGTTTTATTATCACCTACTGAATTACTACAGTCCTTAGAAACTATAAATTACCCCAGGTAAAAATGATCAAAGGGAATCTGATTTGTTAAGAGTGAATTAACTTACATAATACTTGGCTACCATCTCTCACTTCGCCATAACAGCACGGTAAATGCCCGTTTCTAATGAATTCAGTGCAATGCAATGACCAAGGTCTAGCACTTTCTTCCATCAAAAGATTCTGAAGTATACTTTAAACTAATAAACTCAGCATTGCCACACTTGAACAAAGCAACTATTGTAAGGCCCATTATAAAATTAGCTGAGTGAAGAGCAGAGTATTTTAGTGTCTTACTGCATGCCTCACGTCACCTGAGAAATGGCGCTATAAAGCAGTCTCCAGCTTTCCCAGGCTCACACCATCGGTGTACAGCTGTCATCTTTCCATCCTCTTTGGAGATTAAGCAACAGAATAAACATCACAACTCTAAGGATCTTTAACAGATCAAAGGATCTTCTTGCTGTTACAAATTAAACTTGGGATGGATGAAATAAGACCTTCTAATTAACATCATAAATATCCCATTGTAGACACCGGCCCCTCTTCTCTGCATCCCAATAAACTCTTTAATAATGTATCTACCCCAAATCTCCCCTGGCTAGAGGAGAATTTAACTGGGCACACCAAAACAAACCAAAAAGCACCTCATGTTTGTTCCTGGTTAATATATACCATCTCCTAACACCTGTCGATATATTGTGTATTACAGTCCATTCAGAAATACTGATCCCTTAGCTTGAGGCTGATATGTAACACAGGTTCGGATGACCTACAGCACAGTTCAGACAAGTCTAGTCCTTACTAGATACCTAGCCTTGACAAGGCCAGGCAGGATGACTGGGATGCATGAGTTGAATACGTGTGAAGAAAACACTGAGCTAACAGAAAGAAAAGTATTAAGACTTATTAAAGGAGTCACAGTAAAATGAGTATCCCCTTAAAACTGAACAAAGCAGAGGAACAATTGTGGAAAAGGTCACCTCACCACAGTAAGACACAAATCTGATGAAAACAGGTGATTATAAATTTGTTTAATGTTTACTTTTCATGGACCAATGCATTTGAACTTCTAAATCCAGTAATTTGAATCAACCCTTTAAAATATTACACTTCAGTAAAAATTAAAGGGTTTTTTTAGGTTTTGTCTTTAAAAAGTTTTGTGGGGAGAAAAACAGGAACAGCACAGCCTTCCCCAGGTTTGATACTAAAGCAGCACACCTAACAAAAGACTAGTACTACCACATGTTTGCCTGTTGCCTTAAAACAAGTAGGCAGAACAAACCATGCACACAAAAAACCTTGATTTTAAGACCGTCACTTTTTAACTCAGTTTTCAGTCCCCTCCTCTAAAAATAATTTATTTTTAATGAGTAATTACTTAAGGAAATTAGGTAGTACATAATACAAATAGGTAATATATTATTTTGAACTATTGCTAAGACATCTCAATATATTTCTCAAATCTGTTTTTCCCTGCATTCACATTCAGAGGAGTAGCACAGTGAAATGCAGTTATACAGACCACACATGGGCTGATCAGTAGCAGCTGACCCAGCCACAATCCTCATCAGACATGACTGCTCTCAAAATTCACAGGATCCCTACTGAGCTAGGGGAGGTCCGTTGGGAAGCACATCTCAAACTTTTACCCCTTAATCATCGCTGTTTATCTATATTCTTACACATTACACAAAGCAATAGAGAAGCTTAAGCACTGAAAACAGTGACTTTTAATATGAAAATCTCCATGATGATAAATTGACATATACCATTAATGTCAGAAGCTCTGCATGAACTCCAGATCCTATGTAAAAAAGAAAACCAAACAAAACCCCCCCCCAAACTCCACCCCACCCCCCACCAACAAGGAATTTTGACATACACTTCTATACAGCCACATTTACTAACTCACTGGAAGTGACAAGCTCTCCTTGGTGGAACTATGGTGGTTCTCTCTGGAGAAGAAAATCCCCTGCTCAGCCAGGGGACTGGGAAACCTTTTTTGCAACTGAGCTGTGATGATACAGTCAATTACTTAACCCCTTAGCACCCTTCCTGCAATGTTCTTGTCAGTATCAGGCAACAAACTTAGTCACAAAGCATTTGACTCTCTGGGGCAGAGGTAGTGGTTTTTTTTTTTAAAAAAAAAAAGCTTCACACTCCTTTTTGCTGTATGTCATTCAAATTTAGTGGAAGTGAGTTTATGAGACCATTGGAACTTTGGGACATTGTTGATTTACAACAATAACAACATCATAGCATCTGACATTTCTTTACTTGTACCATTTCATAGTTGCTTCATTAATGCAAAAATATACTCCATCAACACGGAACAAGTCTGGTTAACTGTTTACTAAACTGAGAATACATACTTTATTACCAGAAGTATCTAATTTAGAGAAGAGAAATAATATTTTTGCTCCTACAGTGCTTAGGTTCCCCAAGTATATCTGAACCCAAACTGTGCTAGACACTCTATAGAACAGATTAGTCATAGCTCCTGTACTAGGGGAAAAATACCAGAAAGGATCTGCTGAAACACCACCTAAACAGTGCATGTCACATTCTCTCTTGATGTTTCCAGAGCAGATCACTCATTCCTTATGAAAATCATGTATTTATGATGTACCATTTTCTAAGTGGCCCATGACTTACTCATCAACACAGCAGTAGTTCTGAATCTTTGCACTAAGAACAGTTTTATTGAGTAGAGCAACAACTACTTTTAAGAAAGCTACTTGACTGGCAGCCTCATTAATGACATCAAGGACTGAATGAAAGGAAGATTAAATTATTCTTTTCCCATTGCTGGTAAGTCTTTCAGGTCAAAAAAGACAAATGTAACCTTTTCAATGGGAGAACAATAATTTTATTAACAAGATTAGTATGGAGCATACTTTGTACACCAAAAATCCCTAATCTTGTGTCAAAGTTGGCACTGTATTTCCAGAAGAAAATATATAAACAGCTAATTTTTGCTGTCCTTGTTCTCCTGTATAAAGCTTAACACTCCAAGTGTCACTAATTAAAAAAAACCCAAATAATTGAAAAATAAAGTTCACAGATAGCTCCTCAACTGTAGTATTTACTTTAACACTTCAGTTCTGTATTGTTTGAGTTGTGTCTCCTCAAATAAGGGGGAAAGGAGCTGCTCCATGTATTGTCAGACAAGTTTATTATGCTGTTTTATATTGAAAAGAATACAGAAGAAATCCCCATATTAATGTGCTCAGATCCAGCAATAGGACTTGCCTACAAATGAAACACTCTTGAATTTGAAATAAACACTGCATGCAAAGACATTTTTTAAAAGTTTTAAATTGAACACAATTGAAAGTGTATTTCTCGTACATAAAAAAATTTCCCTTTTGTACAGTGTTTTTATTATTTTAATTATACTTTTCAACATATAAAAATAAACCTAACATACAGGCTGAAAACTCTTTTTCTGTTTACATATTAGCAAATAAAATTAAGTTTTAGATTCTCTTTAGGTAATAATGGTACCTACAAACTTCAACTGTCCACACTCCAATCTCTGGTGAAAAAAAAACATCTCCCTGAACTAACTGCCTACTGATTTACATTATTTCAGCCATTTACAGATCCCAGCATTTGTGCCACTAAGCCCAATTCTCACTTCTAAAATTATGACAACACCAAAGGCATAACAGACTGCTACAAAACTGAAAGTACCACCAAGTGGCAGGCAGGAAGCATAATACGCTCCAGTTTGCAAGTCCTTGTTCAGAATTCATGTCCTTAAGATTTTTTGTTTTACCATTATAATGCAATTTTCATGCTAACATTTACAAAATTCAAGCTGGTTTTTATCTTTTTTTTTTCCTCAAGTGAATGGCTACCAAAATTGAAATACATGAACTCTAACTTTGTTTCATTACAAACTAAGAAAAAGACAGTGATGCAGAGATGCTTCAGACCTAAAAGTTGAAGATACATACATCATTATGGCATCACTGCTTGCAACGGTCACACACATGAATGAAAAAGGTAAGGCAGCTATAAGGACAGGTATGAAGTATACAGTAACTTGTATCATACAAAGCAGCCTTTACTAAGGAAGAGATAGCTTTTGACCAAAAGAAAATCACAGAAATCCCTAAATCTGCTAACTTACAAAGTATCAGTACGAGCTAAGGGGAACATAGAGAAACTACCATGTAACAAACAGAGTTGCAGTGTTTCAAAGTAATTTCAGGTATTGCCTTAGAGGTAACTGGGCCAGAGAACACTAGCAAGCAATGCAAAGCATGCTAAACTACAGAATTTACCTACTTTCCAGAAGAATAAACACACTCAAGCGGCCACAGCTCATTTCAGAAACCAAGCTGTGCATCGGTTGCTGTTGTTAACCAGCTAATGTAAAGCTAGTTCAGGTGAACCTATCCGAAATCACCATCAAAAAAATGAGCAAGTGACTAACAAGTAAGCAGAAGCCACATCTCACCGATTTCTCAGGTATTCTTCAGATGTTTCTAGTTTCCAACTGAAGTGCTTTTTCCCTCTCTTATTTCTAATTCTGAAATATGAAAACCAGTATTTTTTTACATACCACACTATCACTGTTTGCAAACAAAATTTCACCCCTCACACCTGTGTAAACCTATTGACTTTGATGAACTGATGTCACAATCACCTCTGTTTTAAGCTTGGAATCCTGCTTCATCTGCTAGCAACTGTCTTCTGCTACCTTCTTTCAAAATCCAAAGAAAAATCCTATCTGTTATCCAGAAACAATGTTGTGAAATAACTGGTCACTAATGGAAGCTTGCACATACGTGCTTCACATGGTCTGAGCAAAGTGGCACTATATCATCACTTTTCTTAGCAATTACAAGTCACAACATTTTCAAACAAAAGCTGACTCAAAATTATATTTAAAACAATAGAGCAATCACAAACTACACTGTTCTCAAAACCTCCACTCAGCTGAATCTCATAAAGTGCAAACCCAAATAATCTGATGTGGCAGCTTAGCACGCAAACATGTTAACAATGAAGGCAATAGACATCCGGTGGAAGATGGACACATTTAACAGATGATGTACACAATCCTGTTGGAGGAAGCAGGAACTTCATTACTGTGCTACACCACCAGCTTAAAAATGAGCTACCCTCTGAAGAGACAGGGATTTTACAGAATAGTAGATCCCTAGGAGTGGCTTTTTAGGAAGAGGGGAACTGTAAAACACCTAATATGAATAGACAGAACTTAAGTACCTCCCAGACCTGCAAAAGCAAAACCAGAAAATACAGCATTTCTAAGAAAATAAGACTAAAGGTGGGGAGAAGTGTGTGTTTGACGGGTTTGTTGTTTGGGGTTTTTTTGCCTTCTTAAAAAAGAAACAAAACTTTTTGTAAGGGAACCATTAATTTACACACAACATAACAAGGTGCTGCATATGGATTTACACTTGTGATAAGTTAGCCGGCACGGCTGCCATCCTTACCTAAATCTCCAAAGGCATGTTTCTTAGCTAACTGTACACAACCCTTTACATATTCAGTAACTGACATAATAGAGCCATGCAATTTCAGGAAAACAGAACTCCAGAAATCAAACTAGTTTCAGCTGAAACACGATACACTGCAAGAATTCTAACTCCTCTCAAAGGAGAAACTAAAGTTTTTCAAAGAAATAATACATGTATATTTTCACTGGTATCCACATTTCAAATCAAAGAAGCTGCGTGAATAAGACCAAATCAACTAAAAATATTCCTTTAATAAGTATGTACCAGCAGAAACTTCCCTCTAAAATACTTAATTTTATTAGTGAAATGGTACCAAAGATAACAAGTATACAAACAATCTCTTTGCTCTATGCTACTTACACATCATAAATAAGACAGCTGTTGTTGCGAGACACAATCCTTCACAGTCTTCCTGTAAGCATACAGATTTGTCATTCTTTTATCAGAATAAGCTGTTTACCAGCCCACAGCATGTGGCTTAAACATCACAAAAATGACTGTCTATACTTTACATGGTAAAGCATTTCCTATAGTCTTAAATGTACACAGTGGCAAGAACATTAAATCCTATTGAAAATGAAGAGTAATTAAGCAGCTTCACAATCAAACTGGGTTTCATTACCTTAGGAATTGGGCAAATTTTTCATCCCCTGTAACAGGCTTTTTTTTTTTTTTTTAAAGAATTAACTATGCAAAGGAAAAGAAAAACAAACTGAAAGCAAATAGCCAAACTGCTATTGTTTGCTTCTTTTTTTTTAACTCAAAGAAATAACTCTTCCCATGAGGTAAGGCAATTAAGTCATTTGATTGTATTAAGTTGTATTAAAAATAATCTACTCAATTTTAGGTATAAGTAAGTGTTAAACGTATGACTCTTAAGAAATATCATGTAACCAACTAAATTCATTCAGAGAACACAAGCCATGTTTTACCTTGACAAAAATATTTGCTTTGTCACTCTCTTCTTACATGCTTTCTCCCCAGAGAATGAAAAAAGAATCTCTACCATATAATTCCTGTGTAAATTAGAACTTTTTACCCCAAATTATTTATCCCCCCTTCTTTGCATACAATTCCTTTTATATCACCCAACAGGTATCAGAGATGATGATGAAGAGGTAACAATTAAGGCCATCCAAATGTAGATTAAATGTCTAAAGGGCTGTCTTTGATGTAGGTGATCAGAAATGCTTTGTATTCAGCTACTACTTTTGTACAGTAGTGGTCCCCAAATTGCATCTTTGCTTTTTCCTATAAATCTTTCCTAAAAATAAAAAGTAAAAATGGAACTTCAGTATTTTAACAAGTGAATCAAACAACTGTTCTGACAAATCACTTGCATTCTTGTCTACAGTATGTTGATGGCAAAATAGCAACAGAGGTCATGTAAGATCTAGCTGAAAATGAGTAATAGCACAGATATTTCTAGAAAATACCACATTTTAAGAAGGCACTAAAGCTTCTGCTTGTGCTCCCATATTCTTTTAAACAAATCAAAAAAACAATTGTTTTCATAACGGCACCTGTACTATTTGCAGCTGAACAGACACACTGCAGTACGGCTTAAAACCAAGATGTAAGTTCTGATAATATCATACAGATATGCTCACTTCTGGAAGGACGAAAGAAAACAACAAAACAAAACAGCCCTAAAATAACCCACTAAGCTAAACTATTATCCAAAACATGGCAATATTCCTTTTATGAACAGAAAAGTAGCATGCATTGTTCAAATACTTGAAAAGAAATATTAATTTTAGGGGTATTAGTAAGGATTTTTTTTAAATAATAAACCCCAAGAATCTCAAGCATTGAGCAAATAAAAAAAACATACTAGCCAGTGGGTATTTAACGCAAGAACCATAAAACTGTGTTTACGTTTAAGAACTTAACTTTCCTTTGAATTGTCATTTACAATGAACAAAAGTGTGTATATTTATGCACCATTTCCAAGCACATCAAACAGTACACATTGAAGATTTTTGTGGATTTTTAACCCACAATGTAAAACAATACAAAATTCATCAACAAGCAGTATTTGAAACAACCTTCAATGCATATCTTCAGCTTTTTTTGGGGTAGTACAGGTTTACATCTTTCAGTTTCTACTTAATTGTAACAGCTTATGGCAGAACTTAACACAAATCATTTTACAAATTAAGTACAGCCATCATGGAAATGCATGGGTTTTCAGAGATGAATAGTTCTGATGGCATCTGCCTTTTCATGGTATAACTACTGGTCCGTGCTCTCTCGCTTTACAGCAAGAAGACAACAAAGCTATCACAAGAATTGGAAGAGCTACTAGTATTATCAACATGTTCAGGTTGATTGCTTTGACATTTTCTTCCTCATTCTGGGAAATAAAAAGCTTTGGATTTCATTCCTTAGTTGAATCAGAGGTCCATTCTTTGCTTTAAACCACTTGCATTTTAATTGAGAGGTTTTCTTCATTTGGTTGACAGTTTCCATTCTGTTGTAGTTTGACTTCATCTGTCCTTTGTGTACCTCTGTTGTCTACTTCCTTGTCAGTTTCTGAATTCTGATCCTCTTTAGTGTGATCTTTGTCCTACCAAAGATAAAATCATTTTACAAAAAAATCATATTCTTAGCATTATAGGGTACGATTATCTTGGTCCATACCACTCTTCCCCAACTCTTCAACTTTACCCCTGTAGAGTCCAATTGTTGGAAGAAGGGTTCGCCGGAGTCAAGAAGACGCTCAATGTGAGTTATGCATCTTGCTCAACTTCATTAGTTTCTAACACTACTTGTATAGAACCCATACACATGCATATTCGTAAAGCAGAAATATAATTGGTTAGCAGTCTCTAAACGCGCACGGTTCTCACACCCCTAATTATCATGACTAAAATAAGCATTCCATCCATGTAGCTAATTGTGTTGCTGTGCTGCAGCCTTGTAGTTTGTTAGTCCCTATTTTCCCATACCGGTCCCTATCTTTCTTGGCCCTGCACCTGCTTTGCCAGCAGCTGTAGCTTGTTACAGCCACGGCCTGTTGGCACAACATAATTACTTGGCCTCAGGACTCAAGAATAGCTCAAGGCTACCTTTCTTGTTAACTTCAGCACAGCAACTTCAGTACAATTCTGATTACAGGCCTATTCTAATACCAGGCCTGGATTGTGCAGATCTTCAGAGATTCTAAGGCCATGCTTCTGCAGCCATTCTTCTGCATCCAATAGGCAGACCAGAACTAAAGCAACGAGGGAGAGGCTAAACTGCAGTGAAAGTTCATTTTAAAAATAATCTTTTCAGCTTGACAACTAAGCTGTCCCTGAACTCTGCTCCTTAGTTACACAATTTGCTGCCAGTAAAGTCCTAGCGTATGACACAGAACGGGAAAAAGAAACCAAAACAAAGTGTTTCCATAACCTATTCACACACCTATTTTGTATCCTATAGATACAAGAAAGTTTAAACACAGGGGCTTATCAAACTGGCCCACTAACACCAACTGGAAGTCTCCAACTGATAAAACCCAAATGGTAGTAATTTCATAAGGAAAATGGGAGAAAAAGAAAGGGAAGAGGAAAAAAAAAGAAAATAAGGGAGGTAATTTCAACAATGGCTCGACTAGCACCACTTCACTCTGCATATCACTTGGTCACACTGCTTACCTTCAAAGTACTGGTGCTTTTGTCAGATTTCTCCTTCCCCTCTTTTTCTTTACTACTTTTTTTCTTGGAGGTGGAGCGTTCTCTTTCTCTTCTTTCATTGTTTGTATCTCTGTCTCTTTTTTTTTCTTTCTTGTTTCTGTTTAAGACATTTTTTACTCAAATCAGAATTTGATCCAACAGCAACAACCTTCAAACCATTTAACTCCAAACTCAACTTTCATCTGTGGGTTTTCCAAAAAACCCAAAATATTAACAAAAAACCTGCATAAAGACAATGAGATTTTTGACTGAAGAGAGCTAAAAATGCATGTGTTCAAGTATGCAAGGTATTTGTGAAGAGAAAATCCAAACTAATCTCTATCTGATGAAGGGCTTTTATTGATTTGAAGTGAATTTGCATTGTTAACAGATTCGAAACTCTCCAGCTGAAAGCATACCAAGGCTCATATCCATGAAGGTTTTTGGTTTGGCTTGGTTTGGTTTTGGTTTAAGTTAAAAGTTAATTGTACTAAGCAGCTGAAACCATGTGAGATGATTAGCACAAAGGCAGCAAAACAATGAAGATGCTATTAATGATTCCTCCTTTACTGCTCATTAACTTTTATGTTTACATAAAACTGACCTTCTTGGAGAAGGAGTTCGTGAAGACTTTCTTTTTGTTGTTTTCGATGTTTTAGGAGACTTGGAGGGACTTCTACTCTTCCTTTTACGCCTTTCTCTACAGGACCAAGAAATTCAAGACCATCGAAGGATTAAAACAATAAACTCAGGAACTGGATAAAACCAGAAAGCTCTTAAAATGATCTGACACAACAACTAAGTATCGTTACTATCATTAATTTAACATTACGTATCACCAGCAATATATGAACTGTACAAAGCAGAAAAAAAATAAATTGTATGTTTCAGTTTTGTGGGGAAGAGGAGGCTGGAAGTGGGTAAAAAAAAAAGGTTGTACCCTTTCAGATTTTAGTGTTTTGTTTATCCTTACATGCTTGTACTTCTAGATGTTGCAACACACTGAAGAGCTCATATTATTTTACAAAACAACTGTTTTACACAGATATGTGGAGTTTGCTGAAGTTACTATTATGGAGTCTGATCCCAAATAGAACAAAACATTAAATAACTGGTTGCAAATGTATGAGGCACATGTTAAAATAAAGCAAAAAATGAGCCAGTAAAGCTTCATTCAACATAAATGTAGAACCTATCTCTGTCAAAGTCAGGTAATTTTCTCCTATCGCCTCTTCACAGAGCAGGAAAAGTGGACAGGAAGAATGGCCAAGGAAAAACAGGGAAGTTAAAAACTAATTCAGAGGGCACTTCAAGACATGGCATAAAAGCTACACTTAGGCATAACAGCTTTTGCAATTCACACCATTAGGTGTGAGTATCTCTATCTTCAATATTTAGAAAGACCAAGAAATCACCTGTTATTAAATAAATTACAAAAGGATATAGTAAGATATGCCTAGTATCACTATCTGGATTGATACTCTGCCCGTGACCTCCTGAAGCTGCATAGGACAAAATTTCTTAACTATTTTGCGGCTAGCTCTTAAGCGTGATTCAATCTTTGGTAAACAAAAATATAAAGTGGCCTCAGAATCACGCAGAAAATAACAGAATCACTGATCAGCTGCACACTAGTTAATATGCATCTCTTTTTTTAACATCTTCAAATTTATCACTACCTTTTTTCCAATGAGGATACTGGAAATTGATATATTATTCTGACAGTGCTCCCACTTGGCCTACAGTGAGCACATCCCTACTTTATTTTGCTTTCTAGCATACGTATCAGTGAGTAACCAAGTGCCTTAGTAATTGTGTTCAAACTAGAAACTGTTTATTCATAAAATCTGATTTTCAGTTTCTGCTTTTTGTCCTTCAAGTTGAAAAGCTACAACTGTGTCTGACAGTTTGTTCCCATCTCCATTACATTAGTCTATATAAAGTTTTTTGTGTACCTGATTTTTAATGCTCTTAAGTAATACTAATACAGCAAAAATTAAGAGGGAAAAAAAGGCTGAATACTTTGATAGTGATCCTGTATTTCTAATTCATACACGGAACTAACACTCCGTACCTATCTCCTCTGCTAGCCTGTAGATGCCCGTTGAAAAAGGAGCCACATCCTCCTCTTCCTCTGGTCTGTGTCTCTTCCTTCAGCTAGGAATCACAATAGCCATCTGATCTCCAGCACTTGCATGCTGTCTGTCAGTAAAGCAAGGTCAGTTGCCACCTAATTCTTAGAAGGTCCTGTATGTCCTATTCCACCTTCATCCCTTCTCCAAAAAGATGACTATTTGTCCAATATTTTACACTCATCAGGAAAAGGATCAGCAGTCCCAACTCAGTGCTGCACTGTAAAACTGGCAGCTGAAATGCCAGTTTGTTGGGTCATCTTCTCTAGAAAGGTCTGTAAGCACTTCAACTTGGCTAAGTCAGCCACCAAAGTAAACAGATACCCCTAACTGCAAGCTAATGGGGACACTGTAGCCCTAACTATTCACAACTGATTTTCAGAAAATAACACCATTACTGAGGTTGAAAGAGCCCTCTGGAGACCTAGTCCAACCTCAGCCTCCCCCACCTTAAAACAGCGCTAACTAGAGCGGATTACTCAGGGCCACATCCAGTCACATTTTTCATGTCTCCACAGATGGAAACTGCACAGTCTCTCAGGGTAAATGGTTCCAGTTTGCCCAGAAAAAACATAATTTAAACATTACAAAAAAGCCTTTATTTCCTGTATGTCACTAGATGCCTACTGCCTCTTAGTCTGTCACTGGCCCACAATGAGAAGTCCAGCTTTGTCTTCTTCACACTTTCCCATCAAGTATTCATACGCATTGATAAGATGCCCCCTCAGCCTTCTCATCTCCAGGCTAAACAGTTGCAGCTCCCTCAGGCTCTCCTTGTATGACAGATGCTCCAAGCCCTTCTGTCAGTTTTGTGGCCCTTCACTGGACTCACTCCAATATGTCTGTGTGTCTCTTGTAAAGGGGAGCCCAGATCTGGGCACAGGATTTCAGATGTTGCCTCACCAGTGACAAGGAGTGGGAAAGAATCACCTTCCTTGGCATGTTCACCAGACTGCCTAATGCAGCTCAACATACTGCTGGCCTCCTTGGCTGCAAGGAGCTCTACGTACTTTTCTGCCAGCCAGCCTTCCCACCAGAGAGTCCCCATGCTGTACTGCTGCAACAGAGTTATTCCTGCCCGTGCATGACTTGGTATTTCTCTTTGTTCAATTCCATGAGATGCCTGTCAGCTCATTTTCCTGTCTGTCAAGGTTTCTCTGAACAGCAGCACAGTCCTCTGGTGTACCAGCCTCTACTGCCAGTTCTGTGTTGTCTGCAAACTTGCCAAAGATGCACTCTGTCCCACTGTCTAGGACACTGAGGAAGATGTTCAATAGTACTGGCCCCAGTATTGATACTTTAAGGATAATGCTATATCTGAAGAAAGGATTGTAAATGCATGCGAAAACCTGCATTTCTCTCATCCTCCATCTTCAAAAGTACACTGTCCTTGTTTAGTAACATCTGTATAAAAAGAATTAACTTCATATCAAAGTAGGGTTTTGTACTGTGAGACCACTAGAAGAGATGCACTAATTTTCACTAGAATCCTTGCCCATGTACACAGCATTTGGGCCTTCCATGGCACTTTCTTATATAGCAAGATCCTTAAAGCAAAGCATAATTGTTGCAAACTAGAGTATGAATTTTTGGTAACATCCAAGTAACCACACTTTTTATTTGAAGAATTGGGTCTTCCACCAAGGTTCTTATATAAGGTACATATTGTCAAAATTTTAAATCTTTTTTCTCCACTTATCTAATTCAACACTCCTGAGGCCTACAGACAAAAAATGTTTTGTTTTCAGAGCTGGCAGAACTACCTCTACTCTGTGTAGGTCTTCAACCCATGAAATAATGTTAAAAATACATTACAACAGGAAGATGCATATGATTAAAGCAGCCGCAGTATTTTGCCCATAAATCACCAAAACAACATGGACATTTCACAAAACACAAACAGAATGTTCAGAAACGATTACATTCCTTTCTGCCTTGTATGAACCATGAACTCCCGAATTTTGAGGACTGTGAGAATTTTTCTTTTTTCCGGTATAATTATTATAGTACATAGAACCTTTCCCAATTCATGAAGCATTTCAGTCTCTCAAGGTAACAGATAAATTTGGTATTTAAATTTGACATGTGGTACTACTGAACTCCTTGTTTCCTGAGGTATTCAGAAAGGACTTTTTCCACCAAAGCTTCTGAACTTAAGCCAGCTGCAACGCTTTCAGAATGAACCTGAGTTTGTCCACTTACAGAGCTTATAATTAGTCTCACAGTCTCCCTTTGCTGAACTGGATTTAACCAGGCTTCCACACAGCGTAGCCTCCCTTGGATGCAAAAGTAACAGCTACATTAACTTGAACATTTTCCTGTTTACTGTCAGCATCATTAAGGAATGTTACTTTTTACTTACACCTGTCCATCTAATCAGCTAAACAAGGTATCCTTGCCTTCCATCTGAGATACATTCACCTTCTGAATGCCTAGCCAGCCAAGTGACATGCTTGCTTCCTGCTGTTCATCCATCCAGCTGAAGAGTGGCAAGTACTATCACCGAACTGTTCATAAGATCTACAAACCAACACTGCATAGTATGTAAGTAAGCAAGGAACTATGTAAAGAGGGACTCAGACTTTCATCTGGACAAAGATATGTGTGATGTTGCTTTATCAGAACTTTTGGATGCAGCCAGTGCAGGGAAACGGCACAAGAACCATCTACTTACTGTCCTCAAGGACTATACTATATGGTTATGTGAAAGGCAAGCACCAGCAGCCTAACAAGAAACCATGATCTATCAGGCATCATACAGAGTTCTTTGTAATAGATTTTACTTTTTAGAAAATCTACAGAAAAAAAACCCAACACATATTTAATTAGTGAGAGACATGGTGATATTGATATATAAAAACTAGGATGGTGCCTCACTTAACTGACAAGTCAAAAAAAGCATGAAAAGATTCTAAACAAACCTGCTGGAGCTACGAGATCTTCTTGAAGAGCTATAGCTTCTTGGGGGTGTCCTGGATCTCTTCTCTTTCTTCTTTTTATCATCTCTCTCTTTTTCTCTCTCCCTCTCCTTATCCCCATCTTTTTCCTTTTCTTTGTCTCTGTCCTTCTCTTTGTCCCCTCCTTTGTCCTTATCTCCCTCCTTGTCCTTTATCTTCTCTCTGTCCTTTTCTCCCTCTTTCTCAATACCTTCTTTTTCCTTGTTCTGGTCTACCTCTTCCCTGTCTTTTTCCTTCTCCTTATCTTTCTCCTTTTCCCTGTCCTTGTCTTTGTCCTTCTCCTTGTCCCTGTCCCTATCCTTGTCTTTGACTCTCTCTCGATCTTTGTTTCTCTCCTTATCTCTCTCCCTGTCTTTCTCCCTGTTTCTCTCTTTCTCTCGCTCTCTGTCCCTGTCTTTGTCTCGATCTCTCTCTTTCTCCTTGTCTCGGTCTCTCTCTTTCTCCTTTTCTTTGGCCTTTTCTTTTTCCTTGACCTTTTCTTTGTCTCTTTTCTTGTCCCTGTGAAAAGCCAAACACAAATCCATCATTTCACCTTTGAACTTTCCAATTAAAATTACAACTAACTCTTTTGCATACATTAATTGCTCAAGATAAAGTATGCATCTGCTGAAAAATTATATTCAAAATTTTAATCTTCCACCCCTGTTCACCCTGAGGGAAAGGTTATATAGCTAGGAAAAATTTGGAAACCAAATCGGAGAAGGGGAGGCTAAAATCTTCAGAGCGATGTTATTACACTTTGAAAGAGTAAGTCTCTTCACCCCACATTTATGTTATTGTACATACATAAATTCTCTATATTTTTTTTCAGGAGTAAGGCAAACTCTGCAATCATAAACCCACTCTTTACTACAGGTGTGTCCACATAAAATGGACTGCAGATTCACCACCCCCACATGAATAATGACAGCCAACTGACAGAAGCCTTTACAATGTTCCCTGACACAGATATCCTGGAACTGCTTGGAAGTCCAACAACAATTAATATACAGAAATAAAAAAACAAGGGTAAAATTTCACTAAACAAATCCCCTCAAAAGACAAATGTAAGTTCAAAACTCAATCAAGACAACACAATCATCTGTAATGTCATTAGGAATTCAAAACTTATTGAAAAATTGTTAATGCAGTATAAACAGAAGCAAGGATAACAAGTCAGCTTCTTTGGGACAGGCAGAATTATACATGTTCATAAAAAGAAGGGTGAGGAAAATTACAACTGATGTTCTAGTTGTTCAAGCCAAACAAAAACTGATTAGCTCACAGCTTTGGCTGGAAGATTACATTTTCATATAGAATTATTTGGAAGTGTGAGATTCCATCTTTTCTTTCGATTGTACAGACACGGGACTCCTAGACCTGCCTTTAAGACATAGGAAAATGAACAACTGTTCAGAGAGAGAAACAGGAGAAAGTACAGGAAAGGAAGTTGATTAGCAGGCCTTTACATGTACAAGAGAACCGAAGCTGCTGTGTCTACTGGTATTGGTACCCATTCCAGGATTTTTAAGGATTCTCAAAGAGACTCCTTCACACATGAAGAGTCCTAAAGCACAGCCCCTCCCTTTCTTCAATGGAAGAAGTGCTTGGCTGTATCCTCTCAACTGCTAATAAATAGTAGGCTGTTGCATGTTCTGTGACTGGACAACTTTAGTTCTCATCAGGTTTTGGCAAATAATTCTTTAGAAGTCTCAAAGAAGGAATATAAAATAAAGATGATGAAACAGCACGCAGTCCCTGCAATAGCAAAGAGTCTCACAATGACCCAAGAAGTGCCTTCCAGTCAATTTATCACAGAGATTTCATTGGACTTGCACTTTCCAGTAAGCAGGTATCTCAAGAAGCCACAGACAACAGCAACCAAGAATCAAAAGGATCCATCAACAAAGCCCAGCTAGCTATGTAGCCTATTCCTGTTTCCACTGAGGTCCACAGATCTCTATAGTTCTCTTTCCCACAAAACTTCCCCTCAAAACCAAGAGGCAACTGCACAACCTAAGTAGGAAGCTCCCCTTAAATGAATCAGAGGACTAAGACATGAAAAAAAGAAAAGTACCAAGACTCCTATTCATGAAGCTACCTTCGTAGGTACTTTTCTTTTGTGAATATTCACTACATCATCCTTCAGAAAATTATGGTATTATCTTGTTGCAAATGCACAGTTCAATAATTAGATGACCAGACTTAAAATTGAGTAGGTAAATATAGATGTATTAAGACCTGAAATGCACATATGCCATGCAACAGACACATGTATTTGTGCCCACAGCACTTATGGCAAATAGGAGCACGGCAAACGTGATAAGACAAGTTCATGCACAAAAACTGTATATGTTTTCAGAAAGCAGGATCAAGTTCAGCTTAAATCCAGCCTCCTCAACAGATATAGACTAATCAAGAATCATCTGCTTTTTTGTGGGTTGCACAAGCTACACAGACTATTCCTGATCTACTGGTTAACACCTGGCAATTAAAATTACCTGTTTTCAGTCAGCTTGCACGTTGGTATAAATGTAGACTAGACTACCAAAATCTACATACTTCAATGTGGTGGTTAACCTCCATAGGCACCGTATAAGCTACCATGAAGAAAATCAACTCTATCCCAGCCAAAACCAGTATATTCAGCATTAAAATTTGCTTTCTATTATTTTGTCCCAAAGACAAAGCCTAGGGACAGGCTAAAGCATTTAGAGATTCCACCCTTTAACATCACCTAAAAAGTTTGTTAAGATTTTTTTCAAAAACTGTGTACTGTGTGCTAAGAATAATTCACTTCTTAGGAACGGAACTTACCGAGAATGAGAGCGACTTCTTGATTTCTGCCTTTCCCTAGATCTAGACCGTTTTTTCAGGGGACTTCTGGATCTGCGTCTATCCTTGTGTCTTGAGAGTGATCTGTTGCCAGATCTACTTCTACATGAACAATACCAGAAGAAAAATACTTTAATATTGGAACTCCATAAAAATCAGGTCAAACAACAAAGGAAAAAACCTGCAATTCTTGTCTCACTACACAAAATTATATCAAGAGTTACACCGCAGTAATACATTGCCTAACCAACGTTTGCAAATATGGATACATTATTTTTCACCAGGTGCACATGCCTTCCTCCTTTGAAACAATGCACCATTTAAGTAATACCCATATTTCATAATAACCTTCACTAACATTCTGGAAAATATAAATTTGTATCATATTAGGATAGCTGTCGTTTGTAAATTACAGCATGTAAATCTACTATAGACAATTTCTAGCAGGTTATAAAATAATCAGTTACATTTTTTTTTCCTTTCCAGGCCCAGTCACTTACTGCAGTCTTGGTCACTGGAGAAAGATGGCTTTAATTGGTGTCTTTTGGCTTTGTTCCCCACCCTTCTAATTTAAATGAACTTTAAACAAACAAACCAAAAGAAACAGAAAATCCCCACCGTTTGTGGTTCAGCATTTAGTTGTTACCTTTTCAGCTGGAAGGATTTGTTAGCATGGATTTCAATCATAAGAATTCCCAAGGAAAGGAATGAGTATTTATTACATGATAAATAAGGAACACAAATAATCTGCAGATACTCTGATAAAAATCCAATTGAAGTCTTCTGATAAAGATATATAGTATAGTCACAAATTGATGAATAAAATAAGACTCCGAAAAATCACTACATTCTTTTTTTCCAAAATATTTCCTATTTTTGGAAGATCATAATCCCTAGTAAAGCAAAAATAAAAAGCTGAATTTGAACATTAAGTTTCAAAAAACCACATCATTGGATACTTTGCCTGAGAGACTAAGGTACCATGAAGTTTAACTTACCAAAGACAGAAAGGCCATTTATATTAGTTAATAAATACTGAAGAATTTATTATTTTCAGTATTATATAATAATATATTATTTAATACTTTAATTAATTATTTTATACTGAGGTATAAAAATATGCAGCTCCACCTGTCTTCTGTAGCTCAAGACACATAGAGTAATATGCACCAAGAGGAGAGGAGGTGCAACCATTTTTTACCTACAGCTTTCCTCTGCTTATCTCTGCAGAAATACAAACTAACTACAGGGCAAATTAATGGTAATTGAATCAAAATAAGACCTTTATCCTAGAGATGAAAAAAATTTAAGTGTTTTATGGAACAGTAAAACAGGGAAGTGGTAACGAGTTTATTCTTAGGGAACTGATTGTTTATTTTTAGGGATGAAGTTGCCTCAACAGATCAAGACTGGCCTTTTTTCAGCATGTTCTCAAAACTGACAGTAGCAGTGGTAAATGATTAAAAAAACCCCAACAACAAAAGATAACCATCAACAGTTGTTTAAAGCACAAGTTTTCCCCAAGTAAAAAAATGCAATTTTATCTTCTAGAAATCAATTTGGTTTGGGTCAATATAAAATAGTACTGAGATTACTATAGTGTTATACAAAACAAAGACTGTTTTTCAGTTATGTCCTGCGTTAGAGAAACAGCAGAGAGGCAAGCAATAAGGAAGTGACCAAATGATTCTTCTTGCATTAGGAAGGCACCTGACATTTTGATGTCATTAGGTAACACGTACTGTGATGTCTCACCATTGCAAAACTCAAAACTGCACTTATATGACATTTGTTTGGTAGCGTTTGGACAGCTTTTCTGTATCTAAAAGAATTCTAGCTGCTTTGTTAAAAGACAATGCATGGAACAATGCAACAGAGCTGTTGCTGCACACTGACAACACCTTTTTAGAGTATAAGCTATTAAAACCACATTTCTGAATTTCTTTTTTTTTTCTTTTTTCTGTGATACTTCATGTTAGCCAAACATCTTTAAATTGATTACATAAATGCTCAGAAGACATTCCTGATATTTAAAGAATATGAACCACTGTAGGAAGTGTTTGTAAGTCTCACATAGCAAGACTGTCTCATTCTTGGGAAAAATCTTAATGGGTATGCTTTAAGGGTGATCTCATAATTTTATTTCCTCCCATATTCCAAAGCTTATTTCAGAACTGAATAAAATCAGCAAAGGAAACAAAATCTGAAGAATGAAAAACTGCCCCTAAAGCCTTTTTATCCTGCTTTTAAAAACTATAGCTTTACATTTACAGTATATTAGAATACATTACATTTACTTTACAGTAAATAAGTATACTGCGTTTTTTAACTTGATGTTTAGAAGTTCGGGACATCTGGAACTTTCTACTAGCAAAACTAGCCAGTCTGTCTGCTCAGGGTGTTCACCGTGAATTACATGTTCAATCACAAAATGGTATTATGCTAAACAGCACAAAACATACCATGAAACCATAGAAATGGTTATGTTACATGGCACAAAAAGTATATTCTAGTGTGTTTTAACTGAAAATAATTCTGAAAACACTTAGGATTTAGAGGGAAAGAGTATTTGTTCAGAGACAAAGTTCCTGGTTACTCTGATCTGCTCAGTGAGTTAGTAACCTTTCTACTGGGATACTTGTCTTACAACTCAGTAAGAAATTTCAGTAAACACCACCATGCAAAAAACCCCAGTATGGCCTCTTAGATCTCTTAGAACTAAAAACCATACCTACCTGTGTTTTGAGTGTGATCTTTTCCTTCTAGATCGGGATTTTGAACTAGACCTGGATTCTGAACGAGAATGGGAACGAGATCGACCGCCTTTTCTTTCACTGCTCTTTCCAGACTCTGAGAGGAAAAAACGACTTTGCAGTGTAAGCTCAGAACATTTAAAGATCCCAGTTAACAATCTGGCACAAGTGGAATGTACCACACATAGTGCAAGGGGCCTACTCTTTGCACATCTTCCTTCTTTGCAAATATCCTTCAGAAACATCCAAGTAAGTCATTGCATATACTCGTTGAGTGCAGCCATCCTGCAGCAGTACACATAAATCAGATAATTATAAACAGCTAGATCTATCAGGAATGGGATTTATGTTGCTGCCACAATGCACAAGTTCACAACACGTTCTCCTCTTGGTCTATTATTTAATATAACTACTTTTTTTTTTTTTTTAAATAGCCTGAGAAAAATATCATAAATTTAGAGGACATAATTTTATAAACAAGCATAAAATGCAAATAATAATTAGTACTTTCTATACTTTCAGATATTTCAACTACTGTAAATATATTGAAGTTTTATTCCTCAAACACTGTTTCGTGGGAGGAAGGGATAGAGAGAACAGGGTGAAAAAGTCTGATTCAAAGGCCAGGAAGTCAACAAAAACCTTAACAGTGACTTCACCAGGCTTTGGTTCAGATTCTGGAAGATTTTTATTCTGTTACTTAACACTGAGGAAATGTTAGACCTGTCAAAAACATCAGAAAATATTGCCCCACACACCCCCAAAAAATTCCCAAGACTCTGCACTATCTAAGCTACATAAGACAACATTTGGTCTTGTTACTAAGATTGACGACAAAATCTTGCTAATGAAAAGAAAAAGGAGGATCTCAACTGCAAGTTTAACAATTTTTTTATGCTGTGCTTAAGTCTTTTTTTGCAATCAGCTTAAGTCAGCATAAATCAGCACTAAAATGTCTGTCCAACTTCTCAACCCAACACCTCCTTCCTTGACCAGCCATCTCAGTGTTAACAAGGATCAGGGAACCAATCTGGATAAAAAAAAAAGTCCTTTAAAATATGTTAAGTTTTATCCCAGACTCATTCTCTGATCCCATTTGCTATGAAGATGCACACGATCTTGAGCCAGCATGAAAACCAGCACAGCACAGGGCCAACATTAACCCAATGAAGATAATAAAAGCATACTATTACTGATTTCAGAACCATGATAGCTCCCTCTAATTATGAAACTATGGCATTAATGGATGCTAGAGCAGAACAAAACAAAACATAAAGCATTTTCTTTTAGAAGTTTGCACATACTTTGAACATAAAAAGTACCAACTTCAGTATTAATTTAGTATTAACTTCAGTATTTTGAAAACATTCAGTGAGCATATATCTGAAAGTAAAACATGTTGAAATAAAGTGTCAAGCTTTGTTCCACTGCTTTGTTGCACCAATACAATTTTGATTGTTTTCTTTATTTTCCACCACATACTGTCTGCCTTTAAGTAGTACCCTTTTCCTGTGTTTGAAAATGCTTTTAAAAGCACATGCCAAAGTATACTCAGAACACTTCTTTTAGGTAATGTATCTAATACACTTACCTGGCTCAATTGCAGCAGATATGAAAGACTGGGCTTCTCTTACTCTCTTCATCACCTCTTCCAGTTCCTTGGCAGCAGCTTGTGGTGTCATTTCAGGAGGCTTCACTATTGCATTATTGGAGTGATTTATTCTAAATTAAATAAAAATGAACCCCTTAACTCCCAAACATTTGAGAAGGGAAAATGAAAAACAACCAAGAAAGGAAAACACCTCAACTTCCATATACAACTAAAACCTTCAAAGTTCAGCAAAACTACAATTTGCCCTAACAGTCATCTAAGTATGTGAAATGTCTTCCATTGCTTTAAAATCTAACCACTTTTAAATAAATTCAGCACCCTACTTCTGTGTTAAAAATATTTTCTAGTAGAAGTCTAAGAATCTATTTCTCTATTTCACATCAAATCTTTATGTTAAGGCCTACTAATTACATACACATCATATAGAAAGCTTAATTAGTACTAAGGATTTTGCAGATTATGTCACTATCATGGCTTACACTACCTCAAGATTAAATATGAATATATTTCACTCAATGCCATCCATACACTTTTCAGAGACAGTTACACCCAACCTGGAAACAGGAGTTCATAAAAATGTTCAGGTTTGCTAACAATAGGTCCTTACATTGAAAAAATATTCCTCACAGCAGTTTCCTGAACATCGGAGTCATAATGTATCAGGATACAAAGAAATCTCTCATTCAACAGTCATATGGATAATTAATTTCTTACTTCAGTGGCCTGTCTCCAAACATAACTCCATTAAAGGCAAGAGCTCGAGGTACAGAATTTTGGTCTGCAAATTCCACAAAAGCAAATCGTGTTGGTTGCGTCTCATCACCTGCCATTCGCACAAATTTGACTTCTCCAACTTGCTTAAAGAATTCAAGCAGTTGATCTGCTGTTGTAGTCTAGAAAGAGTCGAAGAACTCAGCTGAAGTAAAATATATAATGAAAACCACTTATCCAATATATCAGGTAGTCTAAGAGGCACAGATTTTGTAAAGATATCTCACCATTATTACACAGGTGACATGGATTTCATAATGTTACACTTTAAGAAAGACCGGTGTTTTTTCTTCCATTAATCTAAAGAATATAATGTAATTTAAAATAGTGCAATCACAAGTTTGGAAGTCCTACATTTAGGCTAAAAAAGCGCTTGCACAGGATTTTGCACCTTTCGGGCAACTCATTTGAAATAACTGATGAGGAATTTCCTTATACACCTGTGTCCAAGCTATTGACTGTGAATCAAATAAGAAAAATAAAAACCCAAACATTATTACAAGACTTCAGTTTTTCCTGTTTTTCTACTAGCTTCCATCTTGTCTTATTTTAGTGCAACCAACAGTACTTTTACACTCCAGTAGCTACACTGGCAGTCAAAAAACTGCAAATAAAATACTTGTATTGTCATCAGACAAAAGAAAATAGTACTTCAATTAATTTAACCAACTGCTGAAAAAACAAGTTTCTGACAGACCTAACTACTGTCATAGAAACACAAGGGTATTTATGCTAATTCTGCAGCATCCACTTACTGCACATCATTCCATCTTACTGTACTTGAGCAACAGCACAGTGGTGTGGGGGACAGCTACCATGATCTCACAACTTCTGAGGCATTGCTCACTTAATACAACACAGCTGGACATTATGTTTCTTGAATTCAGCTGCAATGTGATTTCTCTGCTATCCTGCCAGAATGAATTCCACAGCCTGGTCTGACCTGATGGGCATAGGAGCATTCAAAGTCTGAAATATCACTAGTAACCAGAAAGAATTTTTTCTTTGTTTAAATTCCTGTTGTCATCAACTAACCAAACCTCTTTAACATCTACGATTAGAATTCATAAATTACAATTCTACACCTTCCATTAATATTTCCATTACACAAAAAAAAGCTACCTGGGAATTCAAGTTTCCAACATAGACTGTTCTCCTGATTTCATCAATTTTGGATGGATCCACATTCCCCATAATAGGCGGTTGTGGTATTTCTCCCAGTGCTGTAATGTTAGGGTCCAATGCTGCCGCTGGTATAGCCCCCAAAGTGCCAAGTGAAACACCAAGCTGGAAAACACAAAAACAGAATATACTTTGCCAAGAACCATTGGTAGGAGATATTTTACTTGTTAATACTTGTCTGCCTTGTGCATTTCTGTAAAAATAAACCTAAGGAATATATGCAATACTTTGAACTTTAAGGTCCAAGCTGAGCACTTTTTATAAAGAATAAAAATCTACCCATAAATAACCTTCTTTAAGGTTACAATTAAAATTTTCTATGGGCTATCAGTTAACACTTTATCAAAGAGTATGCAACGTATCAATCAGAAAACATAGGCTTGAATTTCTAATGCTCACAGTCAATCAAGTAAGATGCCTTCAGACACTTTTGTTTTTGCTAGAAGAAGTATTGGGAGTAGATGAGGAACTGCTGAACCCTTCCCAGCAAGAGAAGATGGGAATTTGCAGTGCCCAGCACCAGTTTGTTCTGTAATACATATCAGTCCATCAAAGGGACAGATCAAGTACTTTACGGACAAACACATCACATAAGGCAAGATTAATTACAGTCGATATGCGAAGGATACTAAGCCTAAGTCTAAGTTCTTTCCCTATAAACACAGTCACTTCCTAGAGAATGAGGACAACACATCTCTCATTTTTTGAACTGGGAATTTAAATCTCTCCTGGGGAATGTTATAAAGAAAGTCACTTAAAAATCACTACTAAATTGGTCTGCTGAGTTCCTGGTTTGATTTTTACTTTTTCCACCCAAAAAGCAACTGCCTTTCCAGCAAATTATTTTCCTAACAAGTGTGAGAAATCCTTAACAAGCCTCGAGTAATCTTTTTTATGTAACAAAAGAGAAAACTACTCTATTTTAACTTGAAATTCTCCCTGAATAGGTAACAGCAGCCTGCTGATGTCAAGAAAGGCTTACAGAGGCAAAAGGAAACTGAGCAGAAGTAGCAGCATCCCTATGCTTTTTGTAGTGAAAACATTGTTAGGCAAACACTCAAAAGCCCTGTTGTAGAGATACCAAGTAAAAACACCTTAATGCAGCATTTTACTACTCCGAATAACTGTGTCAATGTAACTAATTATGTTTTAACAAAATTTGAGGAGGAGGATAGCACTGCCACTGGACCAAATTAATGCTAGGGAAAGCCAATAATTAAAATGGACACAACCAGAATCAGTATTTACCCCCTATTTTGCAAAATAATAATCTGAGGTAAGAACCCAGGAAAGTTAGTGCACGGACACCTTGTGATCTACCCTCTAAATAGGCAGATACAGCATAGAAGAGGACAACATCCATGGATCAGATAGTTCTTGTTCTCTGAACACAGAAAAGACTACTGAGTATAGAGGAAACCAGAAATCAAGCAGCAACTGAATTTTACTTACTGTAGTCAAAGGGGTTGGTGTAGGTATAGGAAGCAACCCTGCACCAGGCATCAGACTTGTCATAGTAGGAGCAGGCGCCAACAGAGAAAGGGCTTTGGCTTCATCTGGGATTTTACCTGAAGAAGCAAATGGAAGCGTTACACAGAGTTGAAACATCACACAAATGTTACTCTTTCTATGACTTTACAATTACCCTTGCAGTTAAAAATGTAATAAATAACAATGAATCTATCTACCAGATCCTTACAAAGAAACAAGTAAGAACTTAAGTTTTTCCTTTTACCCTGCTCTACTAGGAAAAACAAAAGTGAGCAAAACTTCAAAGACTAGCAATCTCATTAATGGATTATTATTTTAAAAACTGAATAATGTAGACAATTATTATACACTTTGAGCTATGGGTCACCTGTACTGGAAACTTAATGTTCATGAACCAAACGATATCAAGCATGGACGCTTTCCCAGGGCGGTGTTTTCGTGGTGATCGAAAGTTGTTTTACACATGACAACCGTTCGTGTTGGCTGCATCACTAATAGCACACAGAACATCAGATACAGAAAAGAAGAACATTTTTTAAAGTTTAATCCCCAGAAATGGCAAATAACCAAATCAGTAAAAGAAAAAAGAAAAAGAAACCAAACAAAAAAAACACCAAAAAAAACCCCCAAAACCCCAAAGTATGAGCTAACTGAAATTTGTGCTTTTTTTTTTAAATTCCTCTGGTGCTACCTACTTTGGATGTAAAAATAAATGAAAATAAAATAAAAACTAGTGAACTCTGTGACTCCACGCAATACATACTACAAGTGAAGTTGGAGGTAGAAGAAGGGAGGGCAGAAAAAATACAGATCTGTACTGCGTCACATACTAGGCTACCTCAGTTCTCCTGAAACTCTGACAAATTACCTTTAAATTTACTGAGACTGAAGAAAATCATAACTGATCAGCTAAGCAAGCTATATTTTCCCCAAGTATGTATTTCCTACTATTTAAACCAGATTATATTTCCCCTGTCATGCTAAAAGTTTAAGTAATATCTAATCTGAATTAAATGCAGGTTTCATTTAACGTTAGTCAAAATCAGACCACTAAATAAACCCCCCAAAAAATCTTTAAAAATCAAAAGAGTTAATAGTTAAAATAATTATGATTGCAATTAAATGTACGTAATACATTTGAAATGCAAAGGGATTTAAACTGGTACAAACATTAAACACTAAACTGAGAAACTACGGAAAAGTTCTAATTATACTAGGTATCTATGATCTATTCAAAATTACTGGCATAGTTATATATATGCTATCCAACTGAGCCCATTGGTATTACTGCATGCACTTTATGATAAAGTAAATGCTTTTATTTAAATATTGCTTTATAAGTCAAGGTATATACAAATACTGCGCCAGTGGCTTTTACTGCTTTGGTTTAAACTGTATATGTTTTAACCATAAAACCTCTTAGATTCAGGATTTAAAAATCAGTAAGTGAATACTATTATCAAAAAGCAAAATAGGAGTTAAGTTTCAAAACACTGTGCAGTTTTAGCTATACGAGTTTCAATAGACCCCAGAGGAAACATACATCAAAAAAAGAAAAAGAAACAATGTGTTGCAAACCTGTTCTACAGATCTGCAGCAAGGACTGGGTTACAGTTGGGTATGACCAAAGGACAAAAAAAATCTAAATGAAACTTAATTTATATGTAGCATGGGTGGAACAGAAAAGATAAAATAACAGTACCCATTTTTTTTTCTCATGCTTCCTATTTACATTTATTTTATTTATGTTAAATTTTGAGGCACCTTGCTCCTTAACATGTAACAACCACTTGATTTTGCTATCTAAAGGAGAAAAATAGGAAAATTATTAGCACTTAAGAATTAACTGTGCAATAATGACTTCCAGGGCTTTTTAAAAAACATGCATAAATCTGAGCCACCATCACAATGTTCAGCACTCTTTACAGATCCCAATTTTAATCAGGCATGCAATGAGAAGCGTACCTGATTTGCCTGACTGCTCATGAGTATCAGGTACTGGGCTGCACATCCCGCCTAATATGTAGCTAACTAACAGGCTTTCGAATACACAGTTCCAGCAGCTGTGCATGCAAATTAGGCATAGAATTATGTACCAGTTCTTCTGAAAATCTAGATACTTCAGTGTTTTCAAATAACTAATGTACCAGACCTTATTCTAAACAGTGAGCATCTTGCAATTAACTGGACACTCATGCAGGTTTCTACAGGATAAACAGACATGCTAGTGGCAGAAGTGGTTCCTAAAATAGTGTGCCTGCATTCTAATTTATGGTCTAATTTATGACCAGATCCCTGGTCAGCAACGTACATAAGTATATGCCTAATTTAAGTATGCGCTTACATACAGCCAATTCAATACACACTTAACCAGTTAAACTTAAAAGATGATTAGGCACTTAGCCATTTTAAATAGGAATAGAGTTAGGGACATAACTGAACAGATGACGAGTCGAGTTCAGAAAGGTACTTAAATACAAGCCTAAACTTTAAGTATATGGGTCATCTTACTGTAATAATTAGAATTATTTCATTTTATCAAATGTTCCTCAAGGAATCCACTGAACATTTTCAGTTAAGTGCACTGTTACAGCAGTTCAAAGAATGAATAACATGCGTTATCTAAATTGTGAAGTTAGCAGCATTATTTCCAGAATACTTTGGCCCTTCAACAATGTAATGTTTTATTTTAAATATAAAACCTCTTTGGTCAGTTCCATGCCACAAAGATTCATTTATTTTATTCAAGAATGAGAAAGGGTCTATCTCTACAGATAGAACCCCCCAAAATTGCCTGTATATTCAAAACTACTTCTCCAGTTTTTAAGACCAGATACAACTTTTTAAAAATTCTATAGCAAACAAACTGTTATAGGGAAAAAAAGAAAACCTGAAGTATCTTTCAAATTTTGAAAAACAAAATTAATGTGAGGCCAAATAACTTCACGAGTTACAGGGTTTAAGTTTTGGAGTTTTATCTCCATGAATTTATTTAGAAAAAGAATAGAAACCCACAAAGATACAATGAAATGTGGGTAATGACACAACAAATCAGGACACTTTAACTGTTCTGGTTTTTAAACTCAAGGTATTTAAAACCTGAATGGAAATGAGGTAAAGATACTTAAGTTTCTAATGAGGGAAAGAGACAAAATAAATATGCCACATCTGTACCACATTCTTAGAAAGATTTCTTAGAAGCTGTTGTATTTAGTAAATTACAGATCCTATGATCATTTATTTATTGATTCTTCACTTTGCAAAGGAATCTGGAAGCAGATGTAGATTAGCTCTGCATTACCTAGAGACATAGAGATATGCTTTCAGGAAATGTACCGTTGTCCTACATATAAGTTATCATCGTTACTTTTTTGTATCATGAAAGTGCTTAAGAGCCCTAGTCAACCCAGTCCACACCAGACACCATTTTGCTAAATGCCGAACAGAAGTATCTGTGTTAAGCAAGTACTAATCATCGCAGTACTTTTATCCCTCTCCCATGCCCAGAAGCAATTAATTTCATACTCTTTATACTGAAACTACATAGTTAATCCTCCTCCTCTAAAACTGCTTCTGCAATAAGTAAGTTTAGTTATTTTAAAAATACTAACAGCTCACATCTACTCTAAACGTAATTAAAGGAATTGTTATTTTCCTGCTCTTTTAAATCACTGGAAAATGCACATCTACAAATAAAATAATTTGTGTGGTCCAATTCATGGTTCTTATTTGATTTAGCAGCAGTGATTAAAGAGATTACACCTACTGGCAATTACCTCAACTGCCACAGCTAAACCCAAGAGATCACAAAGCAAAGCTCTTCCCAGCTGCAGTGCATAGCCTGGTGCATTATCAGAGTGAATCCAATTGCTCCCAGTGCAGGTAGCTGGGAAGAGCAATGCCTGAGGACCAGACACACCACCTGGTCCACCACTTCTGCTTCAGGCTTCCATTTCACAAGAAGTTAAGAATATCACTTAGGGATGCAAACCTTCTCAATCACTCCAGCATGAACTGACAGGGCTTCTGAGATTGTAAGATGACTGAGAAGACACTTTTTTTTGTCTTTATTTTCTTCTTTTTAAAAAAAAAAATCTTCTTGAAATAACCACCACAGGAGCATGTCAAAGTGCAATATACACATACATACACACACACGCACACACAACTGATTCAATCTTCCCACAAATAACAGTGTTAAAAGACAATGTGCCTCACACAACACATTCCAACCAAAACTTCAGGCTGCATTTGTACTTATGAGTGGTAAACAGTTTTTTCTGAAAATTACACAAACAAAAGGATGAAATCTTACTGCCACTGACCTCACTGGAGCAAGGTTTCATCAGAAGCAAACAAGAATTTCATGACATTCAATATTCATGAAACTTCAATTTCAGAAATAGCTATTTTTAACTCTTCACATTAGACATAAATAGTATGCCTTCTTTTAAACAGACCGTGCAACCTAAAACTACTCTGCTGAGAAGAGGAAAACTAGCAGAGAAGGATCATGACTATACTTTGTAAAGTTATTTTCTCCAGAAGTAAGTTTCAACTATCTTTTTCCAAGATAAACTCATAAAGCACAACATATGAAAGAATGTTATCTTAGAACTGATGTATTTTTCACTATTCTTGTCCTCTGACACAGTGTGCTCATCTGTTGAATTTAGATGCTTAAACATATTCCAAATCAAATTTATCCATAATTCACAGCATAAAAATTAATCATATACTAAATTCTGTGTACACCATCCACCATTCATAAGCAGCATCAGGTCAACTTCAAAATGAAACACTGTGAACCCTTTACAAAACACCATTTTTACAGAACTGAAGTACCAGTTCACAAGTACAAGGGAAAGAGATTTAACAGAACAAAACAAAAAAAGGGACAAAATAAAATAAAAATAAAAGAAACAAAGGAAAGAAAGCAAAATAAAAACAGAGACAGGGCGTCCATCTTCAGCAGGCCAGACTTCGATCTCATTTCCCCCATGAAGGTTTCACTTGGCGGCAGGTTTAGTGGCATGGCAAACAATGCCTAACTCAGGCAAGTGTAACAGGTCTGCCTTGGCCAGTCTAGTCATCTAATAATGCACAAATATCACACAGAGAAAACATACAAAACCAAATTAATAGTCAAAATCCATCTACCAGATAATGTGGACATAAAATTTAGAATGATTAGGGTGGCATCTTTGTTTATCTTTCAAGCTTTGTGTTCTCAAAGTGTAATGTTTAAAGAAAAACTTACTGACACACACACGTCATATTTTGGCAGTTTAATGATGTTACTTCACTTACAATTACGTTTTTGTTAAATTACTAAATGTCACAATATTAACATTGTTTTCATTGTGTTGTCATTCTCTCATGCTCCCTTGGTTTACCAGTTTAAATACATTCCAAATTTCAAATTTTATTCTGTCTTTTGAAACCAGGTTTTCAGAGTTCCATTTTACCTCTCCTCTACGTTCAATATAGCGCATGTAATGCTTTATTATTGGCACCGCTGGCCAACGATTTAATTTTACCTCCCAGTAGTATATAGCCATCACTACTTTGAAAGCCCGTGATACACTCCACTGACTCCATTAACAATGCATCATATGATACACAGTGAATCAAAATTTTTGTACTGTGGTGTCCAAAGCCGTACTTACTCCACACAATAAATTCCTCAGAAAGTTAAACCTATATTGCTTCACATTTTTATAAATTAAAATTAGTGATTCTCTTAGAAAGTTACATGGAAACAGCATTCTGACATTAAAAAAAAAACTGACCTCACAACTCAGTCATTTGTTCACCAAATTATGCAAAAATCTCTGTTGGTTTTTCAAAACCTGTCTATCTGGATTTTCAAAATCCAGAATGATTTTGAACAGTACAATTTTTCTGTAACGTGTTTTCTCAGAAATGCCTAATAAGTCAGCTACAAATGAGGTTGGAACAAGATTTGTCAGAAATTTGGTTTTATTCTCCTTTCAATCATCAAAAGACATAGGAAAATGCAGCTTTACCCATTGCCTTATCACATCAGTGATACCATCTCAAGAAAATCACCAGAAGTCATTCATTAGGCAGCAGTCTTCCCTCTCTGACAGTACCGAACCAGTTAAGGTCTTTTTAATGAAACATAAAACTAAGATTCTGAATAATTTTTAGTCAATTATTTAGGGGCAATTTTTCAGCAATAAGGATTCTGGTCCCATTAGCCTCTACAAGTGGATACAGCAATATCCAATTTGTGATTTAAGAACTTTCAAAAAATAAAACTAAAAAGCCCTCAAAGCAAGGCACATGTAAAAATCTAGGCTTCACAAACACAATGTATGTGCCATATGCCCCTATTAAGAAGGCTACAAGAACAGGCAATATATTGTAAGTCAATATAGCCTTTAGTGAAAGTACTTATAAAGTCTCTGAAATTCTGGAGACCTGTCACGAGTTTGCTAGGAACATCCCAGACCATTATTCCAGCAGCACTAATCTCATACTATCCAGATTGCAATGTGGCAAATGTGCCAAAAAATGGCACTCTGGGATGACTGTTAACAAACTCCAAGAAGTCAACAGCATTTTCTGAACCAAAGCCTGTCTCTTGCAGTTAGAAAAGTTATGTTAATAGAAGTTATTTCTGGACTTGTTGCAGTTTATGGTTCAATCATTTTAAATACTGTTGTTCATGGCAAAACAGCTACCATGTTCAAAGTGAGGTTAGGTTCACTCCAACAGCTGGAATGTTTCCACTCCAAAGAGGCAAAAAGTCCAGAACTAAATGTGCAGACGCTCAGTTCCACAATGATCCCAATGAAGTCAATGGGGTTTTGCCTAACTCCAGCAATATGCCTACTGTAAGGCCATGCTTCATACAACTGTATTCAGATCTGGCATATTATACTAACAATACCAAATACCTTGTATTCAACACCTCTGTAAAAGTATGGCCTCAAAGCTACTTAAAGTAACACTTGTCAATTTAGTATTCACCGAGCATTTTATTTTATTTTATTATGCGTTTAAAAAATATTTTATGCTGGTAGCATTCTGTACAGATCGCTGCGTTTTTAAAGAGAAAGGAATTATAAAACCAAAAAGGAGTACCAATATACATAAGAAAGCCTTATTACAGGACACAAAGTAGTATTTTCCACAGTAACAAGAAAGGAAAACTGCATTTTTTTTAATTGAACTAGCAGGTAAACATTCATATTCAAACAGTAATTATCACCACAAATGTTAAGTATTTTAGGTTAGATTAATTTCAATGGCCACATGCATACATCATGTTTACAAGACAAAACTGGAATTCAGTCTAAAAAAACCGAAAAATAACAGCATCTTTAAAAAAAAGCAAACAAACCACCACACCAAAGGTGATACATAAAGATCCAAACTGCAGTGTTATCAATGCCAGGAAATTGCCTAATCTTTTCAGAGCTCCATTGACTTCAGTGAGAACTCTGTGTGAGAGTAAGCTTGCCAACGAAAATCACATTGAAGGGAATTATTTTACCTTCTTTTCCCTCAACATAAGTAATAACAATGGAAAATCCAATTATCCCAATTCAAATCAACTATCTTTTTCCTAATGCTGAATTTCAACTCAATCTATATAATTGGGTTTCTTCATTAAATTTTCAGTTTTGTTTCAAGACTTTTTTTTCAAAAAGCAGTAAAATAAAATAAAAATACAGAGCACCACCTTCTTACATGGAAAGCTTGAAACAATTAGCAGACATGACAAAGACGAACATTACAGAGGAATGTCTAAAATACCAACCTTCTGCGCAGGGCACAACTATCAAAGCTCTGTCAATAAAAACCGTGTTAGTTAGATGCTGGGCCACACCAACACTCGATGCTTCACGAAACTTAATATAACATACTTTGGAGGAAAAAGCAAGAGGTGCGTTGCTGCAAGATAAAAGGGAAAAAAAAAATCAGTCACATTAAGTAATTATTTGCATGTACTTTTAACTATTACTTCTTCATTAAAGAATAGGTTTTAGACTTCCTGGAAAAGCTAGCCAAAAGGCAAGAGTATACAAATTAACTAATTTGCTTGCTTACTATGTCACTGAAAAAGGCGTAGCTTTTTCTTCCTCTTCATTGGAAACTTGAAGCCAAAATCCCAAATTAATGTTTGATTTGATGTTCTTGCTTAACAACACTGACCAGTACATTCCAAATTATTATTGTAAGTAGCATATTTATTTGACACATCTGTCAAGTAAATAATTCATAGTTTGTCTTTATTCCTCCAAATAATCCTTGTTTAGGAAAGTCAAACAATAAACCCAGTAATTTTTCAGTGGGTCCTTCAGATATTAGCCCATAATAACTGATACTCTTTCTTAGGTCTTCACAAAAGCAGCTTTGTTAATTTTTCTTAAGATAAAAGCAGTTCTTGAAAGTTCTTTCAAATGTTAGGCCTTGGTTCACTAATGTAACAAAAATTTTTATTGTCTGCCTTAGTTTAGCATAGTATAGTATGGGATAACACTGGAGGAAAAGGAACTCACTATTCAGCTAGAACACTTGAAGAAAATCTGTAATTTACTTTCCATTAGGAAGTATAACACCAGAGATGTCAGAAAGCACAACACATAAACATTGTAATCTCAATCAAAATCAAAGAATTTTGCTTTAAAAAATGTAGTCCCTAGTCAAGGCTTGTAACCTTTATACCACCAGTTTATTTCTTCATATGAAGGAAGTCAAGGTGAAATCTTCAAAGAGAATCCAATAGGATATTGCTGGAGCATCAGCAATTTCCATTTGAAAGGACCATCTGTCTTCTAGCAAAGCAGTAACTCATGGAAAATATGCTGCATAAACTGTCCCTCAACTGAAACAGAAACACTTGTCAACTTTCTAAAAGTACCAGAAGCACATCAAGTTCAGCCCAACCCATCTTGTAGTCCCTCAAATTCCAAGCAGGTACTCACAAAGTTGTTGTATGGACTTAATTAGACTTTAATATATAAATATAAGCTCAGATGGTTTAGACACACTATTTCATTACATTAGTTGCATAAAAGACCCAATAACTAAGTCTGAGGCAGGCAGACTGGTATGGTTCTAGTTACTAGAAAGATAACACCTAGGTAAAATATCTATAGTGAGCTGGCCAACTTCAGAATGGCATTCAGAAACACTTATCATGGAAAATTCTGTGAAAACAGATACACTGAGGAGGCAAAAATAAATGGAATGGCAAGACATAAATATGAAAGTTGGCCTTACATAGTTTAGAAAAACACTGTAAAATCACTACACTTCTGCCCATTTATTTTGCTTGTAGTGACAAACATTTTCAGTTTCAAATTTCCACATTCAGGAAGGAAATAATTGTACAGAATGGTTTCTGAGCCAACTGTAAGGTCTTGGTTCAGAACATTTCCAGAGGTGACAGCAAGCTATGACTTTCTCAGAACTCTGCAGAAATGTTTGCATACAACTTTTGATCTTACATACTCTGAAAAGCCAGACTCTGCTCACTGCAAACTGCAAATTTTTGTTTATGGCTATAGTGGTTTTTTGTTGGTTTTGGTTTGTTGGAGAGAGGGTGGATGGGGGGCTGTATGTGTAGGCTGGGAGGAGAGGGTTTTCATTTTGTTGTTGTTCTTTGGGGTTTGTTTGTCTTTAAATATACATGCCAGTGTTACAACCCAAATGGGTGAAGCCTCCACTGAAGATTCTGTGGTCCACACTGTTGAAGACTCCCAATATTGCCTGTTCTTTTCATTCCTAACTCAAAATGCAGATTCAGACCCCATAAATAATCCTTATAAATTCTGACACCTATAGAACCAGCTCTGACAACTGTATTTTTTATAATATTCTCCCCCCTTGTACTTCCTGGATTCCAAACACAAAAGCTACATGGAAAGTATGTTCAAAAATACTAACATCAGAAAACTGCTGCAAAACATGGGTCTTAAAAAAAAGTCTTGGTACAAAGTGCTTTCTGAAGGTTATGGAGGATAAATTTTCTATATAAGTAGATCACCTCTGCTGAAAACACATCAATGCTGCATCTGCATCAAGGGAGATGATTAAGATCCAAAAGATCTAAATTTCTAGAAGGTTTCACAGTGATTGAGTCCTCTCTTTCTATGAAGTGGGCTTCCTAAACCTCCCCCAGCAGGCTTCTGAAGAAGTCTTTCTTAAAACAGAAAAGTCTTGTTCTGTTTTAAGTCTTTGTCCCATTTTTTTCTGCTAACCTTTCCTGAGGCTGAATTGCGGTAAAGTTCTAATCCTCTTCCCAAGGTTACAAAGTACCAATACAAAAAAGCAACTCCTACATTGCTGACTCAAGGTTACTACAATACTGTTTCTCTAGGAAGACAAGAAAGCTCAAAAAGGAAATTAGTATCTGAATAGTATTCAGATGTTTCTGCCATTTTTGTTTTCCTTTGCAGGGAGACAGTAACATCTGTCCCCCCAACAGAGTAACAACCAAAAACACTTTGTAAGAATGACCTATTCAGAAAAAAAACAAATAAAGGGCTAGAAAACATTCCTCTAAGGGTCTGTTTTTTCTCAGGGTGGTGGTGGAAGACACAACAGAAGTCCTAAGAGAAATAACTTAACAAAAGAAGATGTTATGAAATAATTGTGCAGATCACATTTTAATAAGGTTTTGTGTGTTTTACTTGAAAGGCCTAATCTACACTGCAGTCTAATGTCTAAGAACCACTTGTGTTCTAGCCTCCAAGAAAACTTCAGACCATCTAGAAGCAATCGGTATTACACAGCAGGGCTTTCAACACCTAATGTAGACAGTTTGTGCCTCTCTGCTTCCAAACGACTAATTCTGCAAAAATCCAATTGTTGCTCAATAAAACGTACCAGTATTTTAACCGCTCAAAAATCCTCCTACAGCCACATTTGAAGGTTTATCACTACAAATGCAATTTTGAAGGCTTTGAAACACAGACTTCAACTGGGCGACAAGCATAACACAAAAGCATGACTGAGGCTAAGAATCTGATTACAGATGTCACTGGTCTCCTAGTAAACTGAAAACCAACTCTAATCTGTATGAGTGGCTGGCATACCAGAGTACATACCCAAGGCAAAAGACCTGTCACACCCTGCAAACCAGCTTCAGATTTCAACTGTACTGCAAACTGAAAGTGATCTATAAAAACTGGTCTTGGTCTTCTTAGTAACCTAAGTTACTAAGTAACCTAAGTTTTTCTAAAGAAAAACAAGGCATACTTCACCTTCTCACAAAAGCCAATTTAAACAGCCAGCAGAAAGGTACCAATTCAATACTCTCTTGAACAACACACCTTCTAAATTTAAATGTAAGTAACTCAAAGCTTTTACAAGAAACACACAACAAAGAGACAAAAGTTTAAGGGAATATTCTTCTGCAGAGCAGGGAACACTGCATACCCTCTCATACTCTTGCATATTCAAATGTCGGCATCATCATCCAAGAGTGGTTTCTCAGAGACCTTTTGCACACGCAGGCTTAAAGGAAAGAGGTCTCCTTCCTACCTCCTTAACAGCCTCCATCTATTGCCACTTGAGCAAATTCAGGAAGCACCAGAAGTTCTGCAAATGTCAAACTGAGGAGCTCTTGTTAACAGTGACAGCAATTCTCCACTCCCAACATGGGAATTGAGATCTCTGATATTCCTCTGATATAAAGATCATACACAGGTATTCAAAACTTAAGGAGTTTTTCCTCAGGCTTTGTGACAAATTATCACTGTAACTGACAGTGAAGCCCCACTACAGTCACCCTCTTCTACACAGAAGTGGCAAATCCACATGGAGACTCTGGTGTAGTAACAATTCCTAGTACCCAAACTAATACTCTCACACAGGCTATGGCTGTAACATTACTTTCTTTTCTTGTTAATATTTTCATCCTATTTAACCATAATTTTCCAAGTAACTTTCATACACACATAAGTTTCTGTTACAATATTTAAGTTTTCAGCTTCAGGAAGAAACCAGAACTCACTTGGTAAAATCAGAAACCTGCAATTCAGTCATACTTGCTTTCCTCAAGATGGAAGTGAAAGGGAAAATAAGATAACAGTAAGTATGAAAACACACAACACAGACATCAGATTTTCTGAAAGAATTTTGCAACCATCCCTTACTTTCATTTCTGAGCATTTTTCATATAGAGTTGGGCTGGGCAGGCAGGGAAAGCATTCTCAAAGGGTCTCTGAATAGCCACCTTCTCAAGGTTAAAGCTGTGTTTATGAGACAGGGAAGAAGAAATGACCAAAATATTTGGTAATAAAGTGGAATAACAGGAGTCTTTGAGCACTGAAAACCACTTACGGTGCTCTTTAAGAGACAAGTCTTACAAGGAAAGGGTTAAAAAAGTCTCATGAAGTCCAAGTCTCTTGTGCAAATTTTTGATACCAGTGACCAACAAGGTTAAACCAACAATAGACAGATGCAGCATGATAAGAGAGAAATTCTGCTGCTCTTTTTAAAATCTGATAATCAAACACAAATTAAGGGTGAAGTGAGTGGATTAAAAAAAACCACAACAACATCGCCACATAGCTTACACTGGTTTAACTGATAATATTCAAGGTCCACAAATAGTTGCTTTCAATTTTTAAAGTTTCAAAAGAAAGCCTTCCAGAGAGCAAATAAATAGCTGCACAATCAAGTCAAATTTGCAATTTTCTTGTATGAAAAAAAGTAAATACAAACAGCAGCCACCAGTAACAATCATTTGTGACCCACTGAAAGATGATTCAAGTTAATGTTTTTTTCATTAAAAGAAATACTGCTTTCAGTGCCAATGAAGTGTCTCTCACTGACCAGTAGCTAAAATTGGGATGATGACTGTATGGAAACTTCTTCAGTGCCAAGTGTTTCCAAAGCCCTCAACACTGAATCCGAGGGTGGACTACTTGCAGTTCACATACCTTAGGAATGTAACAGTAATAACAAAGTAGCATTCACTGCCATCTGCATAAAGTGTGAAAGCCTCTAATATACAAGACAGAAACTTCCCCCCAGAGAACCAGCCTTTCAGGCACATGGCAGCTATGAAACCTGTCCTACTTAAAGGGATGTCTGATTAGCAGTGACTGAAGAAACTGAAGGGCTTTGATCAATGAAGGGAAAACGCGAATTGAAAAAGTTACTATAAAACATAGCATGACCTAACACTCATAAAGAAAGCTTTCCCAATCAATTTGAGACATAAAATGAAGGACCCTAACAGAAACTGGTACGTCAGGACAATAGTCTTAACATACTAATTGCTGGGAAATGTCACTAGGTTCACAAAGGTTGACGGGAATACTGAAGAGTAATCTTAAAAAGCCTGCATTTCATTTAATGCATTTAAAAACTGAACTGGTTTCTCTCTTCCTGTCCACATTTGCAAGCTTACAAGAACTTAAGTAAACTACTGAAACATTAATGTGCCTTCTATTTAATATAATTACTAAAATCTGAGACTTCCTTTTAGCTTTTGAAGGAAATTCTCTGTGGCACCCTATAAAACTGAGGTACATGCTAATGACAGGAAAAACGCAGAAAATGGGTAAAAAGGAACTCTCCTCTCTAATAATGTTAGCTCAGACAACTATAGCATATTCTTGTACTTTGCTCCATAACTGCAGGAGCGGGCTGGAAACTAGGACCATGCGTGGCAATCAGTTACCTGAGGGGAATGTGCTCGAGCTTGTCTAGACAACAATCAACATGATACAGAGCACAAGGGAGTGGGGGAGGGATGGCGCCAAGGAAAGGTAACACCTTGCTGTTAATTGATGGTAGTTAACCACCAATCGGGGATTGCCTAGTATGCAAGGCTTAGCTTCAAGAACCAATCTGTTTAAAACGCGCAGCTTCTGAAAGTGTATATAAACTCGTGCTTCTGTACAATAAATTGACATTTGCTTGCATCAAGCTGCGTCCCGTCTCTTCATTCGCCGCACCTAATCACTGAAGCACAAAACCTATAGATGCCAGAGCTGAAATCCTTACTCCCTAAAGTCAGTGGTAGGATGCTGCACGATTAATTAGAGTGGAACAGTGCTAGCAAAGGAATTTCTTGTAAGATGGAAATGGTCACCTGATCCCATTCACCACTTCTACAATCCTCTTGGATTGCTCTGAGAGCAAAATATCAGAGAATTAGGAAAAAAGCATCCATGTTCTTTAATGCTTTAAATAAATAATCTGAGCACAGGAATGAAATGTACGTTAAGTAAGTCTGATGATAATACTACACTAGGAGGAGCTGCGGACTCCCTCAAGGGTAGACAGACCTCATAAAGAGATTTAGATAAACTAGAGAGCTGGGTGGGCCAACATCACCAACAGTATGAAATTTAACAAGAACCAGATTCTCCACCTGGGACGGCGTAATCCTGGTTATACATACACACTGGGGGATGAGAGGCTGGAGAGCAGCCCCACACAAAGAGATCTGGGGAGTTGGGTTGATGGCAAGTTCAACATGAGTCATCAGTGTGTCCCGGCAGCCAGAAGGGCCAACCATGTCCTGGGGTGCATGAAGCACAGCACGGCCAACCAGTCCAGGGAGGTGACTGTCCCACTCTACACTGCACTGGTGTGGCCCCACCTTGAGTACTGTGTGCAGTTTGGGGCAGCGCAGTACAAGAAGGATATCAAACTGTTAAGAGCTCATCTGGAGGACAGCAACCAAGATGGTGAAAGGTCTCAAGGGCATGACTTAGGAGTGGCTGAGGTCACTTGGTTTGCTCAGCTTGGGGAAGAGAAGGCTGAGGGGTGACCTCATCGCAGCCTGCAACTTCCTCAAGGGGGGCAGAGGAGGGGAGGTGCTGATCTCCTCTCCCTGGTGACCAGCGATAGGACGCGAGGAGATGGAATGAAGCTGCATCAGGGGAAGTTCAGACTGGAGATCAGGAAAAGGTTCTTCACTGTGATGGTGGTCAGTCACTGGGACAGGCTCCCCAGAGAAGCAGTAACACCATCAAGCCTGTCAAGAGTCCAAGGTCATACGGTTTAGTTTCAGGTCGTCCTTGAAACTAATGATTCTATTTCCTTTTAATTAACAAAAGTAGTTTCATTATTAAAAAAATTTGACTATTTAATACAATCAGATTTTATGAATTAGACTTCAGCAGATTAAGGGAGAAAGTAGAAGGCTGACAGACATGACTGACTTGGAAGAGATGAAGGATAACTTATGCTTTAACTTAGAAAGATCATAGAGAAAATGGAGTCTATGTGCTTTAAAAAGCGTGTGTGTGTGCATACATCTGCATCTATGTTTTGTTGCTGCTGTGCATTATCAAAAGAACTGGAAGTTCACATCTATTAGAAATACAATCTATGCCCAGCAAAGGCAACAGATATACAAATACTATAGTAAATTTCTTAACATGAATGCCTATATTTTTAATACATGAAATGATGCATACAGAAGAGAACACAACATCACTCTTCTCTACAAACTCATGCTTGGCTAATCAGAAGTATTTTGTAAGCTGAATATTTGCAATACAAAATTAGAGAGAAAACAGGTTGCAATTCTACACAATGCAACATGTAACTATTTCACCTCATTGCTTAATCTATTAAAAAGTCAGGATAATACTCTTTTAGTATTACACCACATATTATTCTTGAAACAAGAAATATTTGCTTTAATTTTTTACCCATTTCTGTAATTTCTGAACAAAGGCTAGCAAACGGGGTCCCGGTCACAGTGAAAGCTTTTACTTAATTTAGTAACACACTCTCAGATGACTGAAAGCTACTATGTCACTTCCTCTTAATCCTCAACATGAAATCACTTACAAAAAGCATACTAATATTATTCAGTAGTCAACATCCATGAGACCTGTAGTCCACTAATTCAACTTACTGAATTATATTGTTCACGTAGGAAACTGGACTGAGAAGTGAGTTTCCACTGTTGCACAAAGGTAACAGAATTCATGCTGTACAATACATCAAAAGTTTGGATTTCTTGGAATTATTTTTAAAGCTAGAACTGAAATGACATGATTTTTTATCTGATGTTGACTCTAATGTAAAAAGCAAATTTCCCTTTTAATTAAGAGAATTGTTTTTAAAAACATCTAGGCATTAAATCATTAATTACTTAAGGAAAAAACAGTAGTAGAAAATAATGTTAACAAATCGCAGACATCTATTATAACATTTTTTTGCTTGCGACACCTTTGCTTCCCATGCACTCACCAATGAAACGCTACTCTCTGATTTTATCAAAATATTATTCAAATATATTTATTTTCAATAAATATAGTAAGTATACAGGAAATATAGTCAATAGGAAGCCTGTCTTCTTCTGTTTCACAAGAAGGGCATTAAAGTAAAAAATTATTTTTCAAGATAATAATTTGAAAGCCAGGTCAAATGTCTATAACTATTAGACATGGAAATCCATATTTCTTAAAAGTTATTGCATAGAAACCGTAAATAAAACAAGAGTAAAATGAGTAATCGCAATCCTGCGTCTTATCTCTGAAAACTAAACTAATTATATAGAATGGATGTTTACCACATTATAACCTTGACATTTCCAAGTCAAACCCTACTATGGCACTGGATTTTAGTATTATATGTGTATATGGACACTGGCAAAAATTTATACTTGGGCACAAACGTCATTTGCATACGAGTGTCAAAAAAGTATCTATCTGCTTTAACATCTATTATATAACAGTGAAAAATGAGAGCAACAGCTACAACAAAAAAAATATTCGGTCAGGAGAACACTCAAGTGTATTAAGCAGCAAGTGTGGAACCAGTCCAAAGTAAAACCCCAGAAAAATGTATAAAAATCACCATAAATCTATTAAAGAGTCTTTAAAACTCAGTAAGGCTGTTTTAAACATATCTCTACATGAATGGATGCCTATTACATATACTTTTAATTACCTAATAAATCGTATTTGATTTTTCTGAATGGTCATCATTGAAACTTACTCAGATGTAACGCAGTAACAAAAAAAGGATAAATACCAACTTTATTGCTATTTTTTTAAATTAAATTTTATTCATCTGAATGACTTCTTTGTATTAAAATTGAAGTATCTGGATGCGAATGACTCCTGCCCCTTTCTGCTATTTCTACTTAATTTTCATGAGAAAAAAGAAAAGATAAATGGTTTGAAAGGAAACGTCTGCCATTCATTTCCTAGTACAACAGATGCATTAAGAAAAAAATATTCTTCTCCCCTGTTGTGTTGATGGTTTTCTGCTTAGGGAAAAAAAATACTGTTATTTTGCAAACCTCAGTATCTCCCATGTGAGTGCACCGTGCAGCTGACATAATGAGACCGGCTACGGTTTACAGAAACGTGTCACGTCTGTTACTAACTCTCATTTACTGCACACGTCTTATCAAGGGCATTTCTGAGCACAAGGCAGGGCAGGTGCCGTCCCTCTGTGAAAAGCTATTTTGGCTTCTCTTCGCGCGGGCCCTTCTCGGAGAACAGCGCCCTTCGAACGGGGGAGGGGGGAAGCTGGTCCCGCCGGCACGCAGCGCCCTGGCAGCCAGCCGGGCGGGGGCGGGGGCCGGGCCTGGGGCTCTCTAGCCCAGCACACACGCACCCCCCAGCTCGGTCCGAGCGAAGAGAAAGGCGGGCCTCAGAAAGAGGGTTTGCAGGAAAAGGGGGGGGGGGGGGGGGGGGGGGGCGGGGGGCGATCTGCGCCGGGGGAGCGCTCCGGGGCAGCCTAGCCGCACGCTTCTCGCCAGGCCTCTGGCGGTGGCTCAGTGCCCGCAGCCTACAGCGGGCGGTCGCAACCCCGGCCGCCGCCACGAGAACACTAAAACCCGCCGCTCCGGAGATATCGCGGCTGCCTCCCCCCTCCGAGCTGCGGCCGCCATCTTAAGTGCGGGTGAAGCTCCTTTCCCGGCCGCTCCAGCCTCACAAAGGGGTGGGACAACGTGAACCGCTCCCCGTGCGGAAGGCTCCGGTGCCCACACTCAAAATGGCACGTAGGGCCTTCTGCCTCGTCCCTCCACCCTCCCGGCCCCTCTAGGCCTCTTCCTCCTCCCAAGTCTCTATCGCTCCAGAGGTCGGCGCGGGCCCCACTTACTCCGGGGGATAGAGGCGCAGCTCCTCGATATCTCCTAGGAAGCCGAAGAGAGTCCGCATCTGCTCGCTGGTCACTGCCGAGGACAGGTTCGTGACCTGGATGACAGACGTGGGGCCCAAGGGGAAGCCCAGCGGCACCCCGATCCCTCCGCTGTTCATCATGGCGGAGCCTGCTCGACCGCTCCGCTCCCGGCAGTGCCACACACAGCCGGAGAGGCGGGCCTGACGACAGAGAGAAGCGCGCGGCGCCTGCCAGAGCGTCCTACCGCGCGGGCGCTCTAGGGGCGAACTCCACTGCTCCCTGGAGGAGTCTCTGGGCGGGCCGCCGTTGGGCCGCCGCGGGCTGCGACTCCCGGGAGAGAGGGCGTCCCCGCCCCGTGCAGGCCCGCCTCCGCCGGCCGCGCTCCCGGCTCGGCCGCGAGGGGAAGCGCCGCGCTCCTTGAGGAGCCGGCCGGGCCGCCGTGGCGGGGGCGGGACCAGCGCGGGGCATCGGCCCCGCCTAGAAGGGGGCGCGGGGCCGCGCGCGCGGCCAGGCCGTGGAGGGCCGCGTGCCCGCCCTGCCGGGCTGCCGGGGGCCGGGGGGGGTGCCGCGGGCCGGGGGGGGGGCGAGCCCTGCGGGGGCAGCGGGCCCGGTGCCCGCCTGTAGTGACGGGGCAGGGCAGGGCGCAGGCCCGGGCGCCGCAGGCAGGCCCCGCCGCGGGGACGGCGGCGGCGGTCGGTCGGGGGGCGCCACCGCGCGCGCCCCTCGAGCCCCGCTTCCCGCTCCCGCAGCTGAGCGGCGGGGGTCGCAGCTGACACCCGAGTGCCAAGGCCCGGGCACAACCCCCCGTGCCGGGGCAGGCTGGGTCCGGTGACTGGTTTGGCATGCAGTCCGCCGTGTGTTCTGCCTTGCAAATCCCGGCACGCCCACCAGAAACGGAAGAGAAAAAACAGATTTCCCGTTTAAGTGCTCTTTTGGTAGCCGAGTTTAATAAGAAGCAGTTTGATTACCCTAGGGAATAAACCCTAGGGAACGGCACCCTGTGTTGAAACAAGAATTGCCTCAAAAATGAGTTTGTTACCCAGTGTGCAGAATCGAAGACCGAGTCGTTAAGAGCAGGAGACAGGGCCTTCGCTACGAAGCTGTGCAGGCGTGGGCACCAGGTGGGCTGGCACGCCTTGGCGGTGTCCACAGGCAGATTTGTACATGGACCGCATGAATATTAATTTAAGTTCCAACCCTCTTAACATTGACTGGATGGTAATCTACATAATGGTTGTGCAGTCTTACTGATTAACTACACGTCTTCATTGAGGAAGGCTCTCTTTGTGGGCTGGGGTGTTAAGGGTGTGATTTTGGTGTTATAATGGAGGTAGTTTGCCTAAGGACACATCTTTGGCTTCTTGTCCAACAAGCATCAGAAATATCTTGATTGCAAGAGTCTTCTGTTGCCAGCCTTCCAGCCTGTAATTGTCCTTCAAAGTTGCCTTATCCTAAGCAGCAATTCCTTCAGTTAATCATCTGTGATAGCTCTTTGCATGGGACACCCTGAGTCAAAATAATGCGTGCATTCTGTTTCTCAGAAATATGTGCAGATTGTTCAACAAAACGATATGTCCATGTATTCTGGTTATGAAATTTGATAGCAGAAAGGGACTATAGTAGGCTAAGTTGTGAACGGTTTTGTTATAACTTGACTGGGAATCTCCTGATGAAATTGATTGTACCTGGAGTTACAGTTCAAGTTCTTTTTAAATTGACCAGAGAAAACGAGACTGAGCACTATGCATGCGGATGATCACTGTTAAGGATCTAACTGCAGTCTTTCTTAGGTGGTAAAGAACTCCATATCTTGGCACTGAAAGATTGAACGTTTCAGACATTAATATTTCAGTTTTTAAGTCTTTCCATACCCCAAATCTGAACTGAGAAGGGACTGGCTTATCTGCTATCTGGGCTGAAAAAGATTGCAAATTTGTGATACTTCCCTGAGCAAGTAGGTCAGTTGTTACGGAATCTCCATAGATAAGTCTGGATAGTGCTTCTTTCATTAATGCTTAATATGTTACAGAATTTTAAGTATTCCAAGCAATTGTCAGAGATTAATTTAAAATGCCTATGCATGTGTTTCAGGTACTGCTTATTTCAAAATTATAATCAATGCACTCTTATTCTTTTTCAAAATTTAATCCATGTTCCAAAAGTACAAGATTTAAGATCAACCTTAAATCCTTTCAGCAATTGTGGTAGCTTTTAATTAGCCTAACTTCAGAGAAGTTTAACTGCAGAATTCAAGATCTTTTGTTATATATTGTGCAAAATTAAACTCTGGAAAAATTATTCTATTTATAAGAACATTACGTAAGGTTTTCCTGTGTTTTGACTAGTACATCTCATCCAAAGACAGTTAGCAGAGATGCAGAAGTTGTTACTGCTTTGAATATTCTTCTCCTTTCTTTTTGCATCTCTCAGTGGAGGTTACCAGAAAAATGAGCTCTAGAATTTGAAATACAGAAGTTCTGTAATGTCACAACTGACTGGGATATCCTCCTACAGGTAAAGCCTTTAATAGTACATATGATATTCCGAACTACTGGTCTGCAGAAGAATGGCTGCAGAAGCATGGCCTTAGAATCTCTGAAGATCTGCACAATCCAGGCCTGGTATTAGAATAGGCCTGTAATCAGAACTGTACTGAAGTTGCTGCGCTGAAGTTAACAAGAAAGGCAGCCTTGAGCTATTCTTGAGTCCTGAGGCCAAGTAATTATGTTGTGCCAACAGGCCGTGGCTGTTACAAGCTACAGCTGCTGGCAAAGCAGGTGCAGGGCCAAGAAAGATAGGGACCGGTATGGGAAAATAGGGACTAACAAACTACAAGGCTGCAGCACAGCAACACAATTAGCTACATGGATGGAATGCTTATTTTAGTCATGATAATTAGGGGTGTGAGAACCGTGCGCGTTTAGAGACTGCTAACCAATTATATTTCTGCTTTACGAATATGCATGTGTATGGGTTCTATACAAGTAGTGTTAGAAACTAATAAAGTTGAGCAAGATGCGTAACTCATATTGAGCGTCTTCTTGACTCCAGCAAACCCTTCTTCCAACACTGGTCTGCTTCCCAAACACAAAACAGAAGCAAAACACTGTTTAAATTGAGTACTTCTCAGTCCCTGCAACAGTACAAAATTCACTTGGAAAGTAATCCAAATAAAAAAATAAACTTGGATATCAGAAGAATAGCAACAAAATGCACAAAATGCTGAAAGCCTTGGTTCACACTAGCTGCCATTAAAATGCCAGAAGCAAACAATGACTCTATTTTAGCTGAACTGTTCAAAATTTAAAACTATGTATGAGCCACTCCCTCTCCTATAATAAAAAACAGAGCTATTGGGGAAAAAAAAAGTTGAATAGAATGGGTAGACATGCAGAAAAGGGAATTGATGAACAAGTGACCAAACATCATCTTCATTCTAATCAACGTTTAACAGAACTCCATTAACATCTTACAGGTTGCTGTAGGCCAAAAGAAATATTTAGCTTTGACCAAAGTGGATTAAAACATGTAGGAGGTTCGTTCCAATTTTGCTCACCTGTTTTTAAACTTTACAGTAACTGTATCAGTGCACTTACATTCAGTAAATAAAGTCTTTCATTGTACCTTTACCTTGCTTGTATGACCAATGATGTCACATCAACTAGCAAAGACCAAGGCATTCCATAGCTGCAGTGCAGAAAACCTTCAGCTTCTCTCAGCTGGGTATCTCAACATCAGTCTCCTGAAAGTCCACACAAGAGATTTTGACTGAGCTCCAGACCTGGTGCTCTAACCATGATTTCAGAAAGATTTGCAGTTGCAGAGTTATCCAGAGTTGATTGGGTGCTTGGGAGAACAGCTCTACAGTCATTGCATTAAATTCTCAAAAATATGCGTTAACACCTTTCTGGAAGAGGAGAATTACTACTTAAAAAACCGTATTCTTAATGTGTAAAAAGATGGAAACTGTACTTGGAAGATAACTGATTTATCAGCACCCATTGTGTAGTCAAAATTATTTTCATTTCTCTCAAAGTTGCTCCAGAAATCAGGCAGTCATGGAACTTTGCAATTCATAGGGGTCCCCTGGTGAGCAGTTTTCAGATACTGTGAAGGCAAATGATAAACTATCCATCCATCAATAATATGTGTTCGTGAGGGCAAATAAGCAAACCTTTCTGAAAACAAGAAGTGGGGGTTTTGGAGGTACAGGACAAATCTCAGAATACGGAGCATTTGCTTGCCCTTACAACAACATACTTTTTCTGTTTCATTAATCAGCTGAGTTTCTCCTGTGTTTAGAAAATAAGCCTCCCTTAAAACTGCATTGTTCCCTTTTCTTTTTAGATTCTGAAAAATAACAGCAATACATTGCACTTGCAGACATCATGAAACTTAAATTCTATGTTACCTACATAAAGTCTTTAAACAAAAGCAACTATTAACATTTTGTCTAAGACTGTTTCCAGATCTTTCTGCAAGGTTTGAAAAGCATTTACTGGGAAATATTAATTGCAAATGTCAGCAGCAAAATACTGTCCGTTCAGAAGGAAGTTACAGTAAACCCTGTATTAGGTGATCAGGAGAAAAATATTTTTCCTTAAAAGAAGTCAACTTCAGAGTACACAGTGGGTGGTTTGTCAGAGGTGGACATCAGCGTGATGCTTGCTATGCTTCCAGGGGTGGGGGAATGGAAATCAAATGAGGTAAGGTAAAAGCAGGGTACACCTATCTGATAGAAAAACAAATATTTCTAAGTTTTAAGCAATTTATGAAAAGAAAAAATTAACTTCAGATTCAGCTACTCCTTGGGCAGTGGTAAAACTTGCCTCTGAAAATCCCAAGCCCCTGAGACCAGTGAGAAATTCTGAAGCAAGGATTGGTAGAGGATAATCAGGTTAAACAAAATGTACACACACAAGTCCATGGGACTTAAGGGATGCTCCTGAGTGTTGAGGAATCTAGCCACTGTGAGACCATCATTAGTTGTCTTTGAAAGGTTGTAGTGTTTGAAGGAGGTGAATATCACCCCTAGATTCCAGATGGGCCAGAAGGAGCATCTGTAAAACTACAGGCCAGTCAGCCTCATCACAATCCCCGGGAAAGTGACAGCACATGTCATCCTGGAAGCCGTTTTTAAACATTTTAAGGACAAGAAGCTGATTAGGAGCTGTGGGCGTGGATTTGTGAAGAGAAAGTTATGCCTGAGCAGCTGATGGCCTTCTGCAATGAAATGGCTCCACGAACAAGGGAAAGAGCAGCTAAATAGCGTTTATCTTGGCTTTAGCGTGGCTTTTGTGAGTGTGTACCGTAACATCCTCATAGACCAACTGATGAAGTACAGATTAGATGAGTGGGCAATCAGGTGCATTGGAAGCTGGTTGAACTGTCCTGCTGAAAGGGCCGGAATCAGTGGCACAAAATCCAGCTGGCAATGAGTCCATAGTACCCCAGGGTCAGTATTGGGTCCAGTTCTGTTACATTGTCATTATATTTTCATTAGTGACCTGGACAGTGGAATGTTGGGCAACTTCAGCAAGTTTGCAGATGATAAAGAACTCTGAGGACTGGCTGATACCTTAGAGTGTATGTGCTGCGATGCAGAGAGTGACCTCAAAAGACTGGAGAAATGGGCTGACAGGCATCTCATACTGTTGGGCAAAGGGAAGTGCAAAGTTCTGCACCTGGGCAGGAATAACACCATGCACAAGTACGTGCTGGAGGCCAACTGCGCTGGAAAGCTGGCTGGCAGAAGAGGACCTGGGGATCTTGTTTAGCAGGTTTAACATGGACAAGCAATGTGCCCTTGCTAGAAGGCGGCCAACAGCCCCCTGAGCTGCACTAGCAAGAGCATCACCAACAGGTTGAGGAAGGTGATCTTTGCCCTCTCTGATCAGCACTGGTGAGGCCACATCTGGAATGCTGTGTCCAGTGCTGGGCTCCCCAGCTCGGGAGGCTTATTATCAATGTGAGTAAGTACCAGATGGCAGAGAATAAACAAGACAGCCAGACTCTTCTCAATGGTGTCCAGTGACAGGACAAGAGACAATGGGCACAAATTGAAACACATTAAATTTCATTTAGTCCTAAGAAAAAAACACCCTTTGTTTTACTGTGAGGGCGGTTGACTCCTGGAATTGGTTGCCCAGAGAAGTTGTGGAGTCTCTGTTCTTGGCTATGTTCAAAACATGGCTTGAGTAACCTGCTGTAGTTGACCTTGTTTGGGTGGGTTGGAGTTGCACTGGGTGATCTCCAGAGAGCCCTTCCAGCCTCAGGAACTCAGTAATTCTGTGAGAATGAAAGGTGCTTTCCTGAACTGAGTTAATCATTCTTAATTGGTAAAAAGCTTGGAAGAATACTTTTTGTTACCTTTCTGTAATAATGGAGATATTCTTTAGTAACTGCAGGATGTCTTTGAATGTCCATTACATCACTGCTGCCTTGCTCAGAATATCTGTAGTTAGTGCAGGTCTACGGTTGGTGGAATCGTTGTTCTTTGATTATTTTTTATGTATATTACAGTACCTTTGAGCTACTTCACTGATGGTTTCCATAATCATGTATCTTCTTCAAAGGGAAAGTACCTAACAGACTTTCTTCCTGTCATTGCCAAACCTGATGATGAGAGGGAACCAGCAATGCTTTGCTCAGTTACAAATACACTGGACAGGATTGGGTGGAATGTGATTAAAGAGTGAGACTAGCATTACTAATTCAAACAGGAGAACAAGCATGAAAAATGTCTTTGTTTTTCTATTCCTTTGTAATAGAAAGGAACAATGCTTGACTTCTACCAAGATCCAATTAAGAACAAACTGCTTTTCTGCCAGGAAAGCCTAGCTGCCAATTTCTCAGTAAGTGCTGTAGCAAACAATGTCTGGAATTGCTCAGTAGATCATATGAATTTTGGCCAACTTTGTATTGGCCAAACAGCACATAGAATATCACATATATTATTACCAACCTAATTACAACTAAGATAGTCTACAAAAAGCTTTGCCTGAGAAACCTTCTATGGGCACATGAAAATCTCAATGAATTCACATCACTGCCAGCAAAATCAGCTAATCTCAGAGGTTTATACCTGTCATACTATTTGTCTGCATCTCAAACTGCTTTTCTCACTTGTCAGAATATTTTTCTCAGTTGCCAGTTATTCCTTATGTGGTGTTGTAACTGTTACTCACCTGACTTGCTCAACAGTCTTAAATGAAGAATGACTGATTGGTACATTGTTCAGGGAAGAACCTCCCATGTGGTGGCAGGATGGCCATATGGTCCAGTGATACTCTTTTCAGTGGACATCTCTCAGCTGAGTTTGGTTGTCAAATGACTAGATGTTTCAGTGTAGGCTACTTGCATACCAACTCATGCATTAATGCATTTGGAAGATGCTAAGCAACACACTCTTTGTTCTTTTTTTTTTAAGTCAGGCTTTCATAATTCTGCAATTATGTACTGATCTCAAAATAAAAAACCTAGCAGTCTTTAGGGAAAAAAAATGTCCAAAATTAAAATAATCATCGTATAATGCAGTTTGAATTTAGGGAACTTCTGACATCTTTATGAGACTTTGAGAAAAGTGAATGGTACAAATGTTTAAAATACTGCCATCATTTAACCATAATTAGCACCTTTTGTTCTCATCAAAGCATTCAAGTTATGTTCAGTATACTACTTTTTATTCATTTAAGATGGTGAATTTCTATGTTTAACTTAATTTTTCAGTATATGAGTGATGAAAAAGCATGTGTCAATCTGGTGAAGAGATCCAAATAGAAATAAAGCATTTTTCTTCTGAATGTTCTTTCACATGCAGTACTAGAATGCCACTAAAACCCAGTATATTTGTATAGCTTTTGCTGCATAAGGTTGTTTCCATACATGATAACTACAATATGCGCACTACTGTACGATCAAAATTCCAATGTTTTGTATAGATGGGTGATGCAGGAAACAGGAAACAAATGTGTCTTTTCCAACATGACTATTCTTTCTCTTGTGAATTAATCAAAAGGCATAATCTTTAAATGCCAGTCTTCTACTACTACTCACAGTAGACCGCCTGTTCAGGCTGACTGCTGCTAATACTCTTATTTTCTCAGGTTTTGCCCAGATCTGTGCTCCAGGTCAAGATATTTTTCTGGTTCTCATAATGGTAGGAATTTTACTCTTTGTAGGAATTCATGCAGGGAGCTTTCCAAGTTCTGCATGTGGCCAAAATCTCAGTTCTGAGAACTGTTTCTCATCAGAGTAGGTGATTAACATGAAATCTGAAAGCAAGAGTGTATTTTTTGCCTACGTCTACTGTTATTTCAGCACATCTTATTTTGAAATAAAACTGCACATGGAAGGAGGATTTTTGAAATATCTAATACAATTCAGATTCACACCTTAGTTTAACTTGAACTACCTTTCAAATACAAAATGGAAAATGTTAACTTTGTAGCATTTCATAGACTTCATTTAAACTCTGACAAATCCACAGTTCTTCCCGAAAGCTAGAGATTGGTTTCACCCCTTTTCCATCATCATTCCATTCGGATTTATCAGGTAGCTGCTCTCTTTTTTGTGTATGTCTTAGTAGAATTTGCTTGGGGTTTTTTTAAGACAACTGTTTTTTTAAGATGATCTTACAGAAAACAAACTTAATTCTATGCAGTAATCCCTAATGCACTACATCGGTAATCTCAAAAATGATGTAAAATACATTTACCAAGATCTGTTTTTCACAAAGCATGAGACCGATTTTATACCCCTACCCAGAAAATTATAAAAATATTTTTGTAGCATAAAATTTCCCTAGTAGTAGTTGTTTTACACAGATGAAACTTGATCTAGAAATCTTAAAATCCTACCTATTGAGATTAAGAGATGTACTCTACATAGTCCATGTAAGCAGCTGAAACCCTTTCAAACTTCCTGCCTCTGGATGGCATTTGTCTGTATAAACTGGCATGGCTAAACTGAAACAGCTGTGAGATTTCTGCCTCTGCTTTTTATCTGTATTATAGCAAGCACATGAAAAAAGTTAGGGTTATTGTATTTAGCATAGCAGTATTAGTTGTAAGAGTCATATTAGCAACTATATGAGTGTTTTATAATGAAGTTTCCCTTCTCCCCTTAAAATTGCTTAAATCAAAGATGGGATAGTTTTTCTCTGCTTTCATAGAATCATATAGAATGCTTTGGATTGGAAGGGACCATTAAAGGTCATCCGGTTCCAACCTCCCTGCCATGGGCAGGGACACCTTCCACTAGACCAGGTTGTTCAGAGCAGCCTGTTCTTGAACGCTTCCAGGGATGGGGCATCCACAACTTCTCTGAACAACCTGTTCCAGTGTCTAACCACCCTCATAGCGAAGAATTTCTTCTTTATAACTAACCTAAATCTACCATATTTTAGTTTAAACCATTACACCTTGTCCTATCACTACAGGCCCTACTAAAAAGCTGGTCCCCATCTTTCCTATAAGCCCCCTTTAAGTATTGAAAGGCCACAGTAAGGTCTTCCTGGAGCCTTCTCTTCTCTGTGCCGAACCACCCCAACTCTCTCAGCCATTCCTCCTAAGAGAGGTGTTCCATCCCCTGATCATTTTTGTGGCCCTTCTCTGGTCCCACCCCAACAAGTCCACGTCTTTGCTGCACTGTGGACTCCAGAGCTGGACCCAGCACTTCAGGTGGAGTCTCACCAGAGCAGAGTAGAGGGGCAGAATCACCTCCCTCGATGCGCTGGCCATGCTTCTTTTGATGCAGCTCAGGATTCAGCTGGCTTTCTGGGTTGCAAGAGCTCATTGTTGGGCCATGCCGAGCTTGTCACCCACTAGTACCCTCAAGTCCTTCTCCTTAGAGTGACTCTCGATCCATTCTCCACCCAGCTTATATTGATACTGGGGATTGCCCCAACCCACATGCAGGACCTTGCACTTGGCCTTGTTGGACTTTATGAGGTTCACCTTTCAACCTGTCAAGGTCCCTCTGGATTAATTCAATTTCAATTCTTTTTAAACTTACTCTGAAATAAGACGAGGGACTTAGCTGACAACCAGTAGTGTCTAGATAGTATTTTTATCTTGGAATCTCCAAGTGCATATTAACAAAGGAAGATTATCACCACCATTTACAGACTGGGAAAAAGCACCAAAGCGGTAAGAGAGAGATCTGAGAACAGATTCTGCATCCAGCTGTCATTTCAGGGCAGCATTTTTTCAGTCACTTACGAAAACTAGTATCTGTTTTCCAGACAACATTGGATTACGGAAGTATTTCTTCTTCAAAAGGGATTTTTAGAAAACTGTATAAAATTTTACATATCAATTTTGTAAGTTTATATTAAACTAAAAATCTATGATATACTTTTAATATCAGTATATATGAATAAGTATGTGGAGGAGGAGGAAAACAAAATGGTAAAATTCAGCTTATTTATTTATTTATTTAATTGTCTGCTAAGAGACCTGCTACTTGCTATTTTTCTGGCAGGACATACTACTGGAACTGTTCAGGTAGGTCCCCGGTATTTCTAGAGAAAAAAACCCATATTTTTTCTATGCTTTGAGGTCCATCCCGCTGTGAGTCAGCATGTAGCTCTACGTAAAGGGAAGATGTTTTTAAATCTCTAAAATACCTGTCTGAACAAGATAGTTCATAGGCATTGGATAGAAAATTCATTAATTCACTGGGAAGAATTTCCACTGCCTTCCTGCCAAAGTTTGTAGAAGCAGGGCAAGCAGATTGAATACATTCAGGACACAAAAGTTTCATTCCTCTAAAGCCAAATAATTTCACATGTAACGGAGAAACTGCAGAAATGGACCTTTCTGTTTTAGTGCCTGACTCTGAGGCACAAACACAACTCCATTCTACCCATTAGACGTGAAATTTTCTTTTCTCATACAGTAGTTGAATTGCCATCATCGTACGTATTGATCTGATAAACTGGAGTTCATAGAGTATCATCTTCAGCTGGATAGTATCACCTGGAACGGATGCTGGGGGGATTTTACCGGTATGCTTAATTGTAAATGTTGCAGTATATGTATCCACGACATTGCTGAGCTGTACAACGCTGCATTGTGTACTTTAGCTACTAGTAGACAAGAACCGGTCCAAAACCAAGACGTAAGCCAAGAGTGCTGAAACAGAGCCAGAAGAGAAGGTCATGAGAAGGTTGAGAAGAAGAGGAAGATGATGATGAAGAGGATGAAGATGGCCCAAATGACCACCAGAGGACCCCCAACCCATTAGACCACATATGCATAGTAAGCGTGTAGATATGATAAGTAGTTCTTGGAATTGTAATGAGTATGCTAATAATTTCTCAGAAATGTCATTAATATGTATAGATCGGCCATATAAAGACAGTGAAAAAAGCATGCAAGTTGGATGGAACTTATCCCCCGCCCATCTGACACCAAAAATAAAGAATGTCTGCTTTCTGAAACTCAAAAATGAGTATTAGAGATTTTTCAGTATCAAATTGGCTGTGAGGATGGGATCCTGCTTCTGAGCTCAGACCAAGTATGGGATCAAGGCACAGCTGGCTGGCACCGTAAGGATTTCCTGGGGACACCCCCATCCTGGTTCCACTGGTCTCATGAGCAAAACTTCACTAGTAAGATAAAGGCATTCTTTTGATTTTGAATTTTGATTTGAAGTCCTACCTATAAGTCAAGATGCATTCCTGGTGTCGTAAGACATCTCATGGGGTGGTTTAGATGCATCTCTGAATTCAGTAGAGTCTGTGCCTGTGATTGCGTGACACTGGTACCTGAATTAGACTCTCATTTGTGACGTGCACTTGAATTAGACTGTTGTCTGTTTGAGTTGGTGCCTGCGTTTGGGTGAGTGACACAGGTACTTGTATTACAGTCTTGGTTTGAGTCTGTGCCTGCATTCTGTTACTTATCTTGCATTTGTGTTACTTGGCTGTTGTGTTGTTATTTGTGATATCTGTATTTGTGAATCTGGGTTGGACATAATAGTCTAAGATAGAATGGGATCCAACATGTCTAAGGTAGAGAATGATATAGTAAGGAAAACCCCTTTGGAGTGTATCATACAACAATGGAGAACAACTGCAGGACCACTGGGAGATAGTGCCTGGTGAGTGGACTTGATTAAATATGATAATCAGTGGTGGCCACTTTATAAGTTAAAAAACAGCTGCAGGTGGACAAATAATGGAACTTTAGATTACGATACTTTGTTATAATTGATGTTATTTTTAAGAAGGGAAGGAAAATGGGGCGAGGCAATATACACTGAATATGTTTTTCACCTTACGGAATCATCCTGAGTGGCAGAAAGAGTGTGGAATTAATTTGGCACCAGTGATCCTTTAGTGCGGTCATTAGAGAGGATGAGAAAATTTGTCAGAACGAGAGACCTCCAATGAGGTGTTGTTCATCTTGTGATATATGATGGAGGTGTTTAGAATTGAAAACCAGGGGGAGAAAAGAAAGGGGGGGAGATTCAACATTATGGCATTTCCCTTCCCGAGTAACCGTCATGCGTGATGGAGCCCGGCTTCCCTGGGGATGGCCGAGAACCTGCCTGTCCATGGGAAGTGGTGAGTGAATTCCTTGTTTTGCTTTGCTTTCACATGTGGCTTTTGCTTTACCTAATAAACTGTATTTATCTCAACCCACGAGTTTTCTTACTTTTTCTTTGCCAGTCCTTTCCCCATCCCATCGCAGGGGGAGTGAGGAGTGGCTGCGTGGTGCTTACTCGCCAGCTGGGATTAAACCATGACAGTCATTTTTGTAGCCCAGCGAGGGGCACAAAGGGTTTGAGATAACGACAGATTTGAATGGAATGTGCTAGTTTGAATTTTATAGCTGTTATTGTTGTTTTGCTTTAATCATCAGGTTTCTGTGTGGTTTCTGTGCTTGCCATGGGGCTCACTTGCCGCAGAGGCTTAGCGCTCGTTAGTGGCTGCTTTTTGCTTTAGCTGCTTGCTGTACCGCTTATCACCTCACTGTGCAGTGCCCGGCAACATTCTGATAACAGCCATGGTGACAAGCCTGTGCTGGCAGATGGCCAGGGCATTGCCGCTGTGTCTGTGCTGCTGGACTGGACAGGCTGGAACACCAGTGTGACAGGAACCACGTGAACCAGTGGAGGACAAGCCTTACCAGAAGCAGTGCCAGTGTAGCAGTGACCCAACCTGAGTTGGCTTTGGTGCCCAGTAACCCCATACAACGCACCACCTCTCCACTTCTGATTGACCACCATCACAGATGGAGCCCAAAATCATTGACTAAATGACATCTGTAGATAGATGTTTTTACAGGGGTGGTCCACAGACTAGGGGAATGACATCTGTGTGTTATATCAAAGGATGGGAACGGTGGTGCTGGTTAATGAGGTTGTATTGGAAAGTGTAGCACGACATAGATGGTATGGAATAAGGGGGGCATGCTGTCCTAGTTTCAGCTGGAATAGAATTGATTTTAGGATTTGGTGTGAGAACAGTGATGATGATATAAAGTCAGGGACTTCTCAGTTTCTTGGGCCCTGCCAGCAAGAATGCTGGAGGGGCACGGGAAACTGGGAGGGGACACAGCCAGGACAGCTGGCCTGAACTAGCCAAAGGGATGTTCCATACCATATGACGTCATGCTGAGTATATAGGCTGGGGGAAGATCAGGCAATAATTGAGTTTTTGGTGGATACCAGGGCAATGTATTCAGTAAACAATAGTATTGGAATTGTTGGTGCAACAGGGAAAGCTGAAGAAGCCTTGTTTTTCAAACCAGTATCATCTATAATAGGGAAACAATGGGTACCTCGTCAGGTTTTGTATTTGCCAGGAGCCCCCAGACCTTTACAAGCAACAGTTGAACTTGAGGGTGAAGATGTTAAAATGATGATTCCTGAAGGTAACTATGTCCGTATGCTAGTACTGTCTTTACAGGAGGATGGAAAAGAGAAAAAAGAGAAAGGGGAAATCCTAACAGAAGTGGAGGATGCAGTGATTCCCCTGGTCTGGGCTGGAGAGAGACCAGGCCAAGCCAGGCTATCCGGGTATTGAGTGTCAAGAAACAAAGCCCAGGCTGAAAAGTGGATCATGAAGTACCTGGGGTTTCGTATTTCCCAAGGACAACAAGCTCTCAATGTCAGGTGAAAAGAAGCAGTTTGCCAGCTCCCAGAACCACAGACTGCTCATGAACTGAGACTGTTTCTGGGAATGCCGGAATGGTGCTGATTATGGATGACTGACTATGGGCTATTAGTAAAACCTTTATATGGACTCTTGAGCAGCTCAGTGGGATCACATTTGGAGTGGAATGCAGAAGAAAGGGCAGCCTTCGAAGCAGCTAAACAGTCCCTCATGAAGACTCTGGCTCTTGGGCTTCCAGACCTAGAGAAACCTTTTGACTTGTTTGTTTATGAGAGAAAAGCCTTTGCAATGGGGGTATGGATGCAGAGATTGGGCTTCTTCAAGAGGCCTGTGGGATATTTTTCTAAACAACAGGACAACATGAGCAAAGCCTGGCCTGGATGTTTGAGAGCCATGACTGCCACTGTTCTGATTATCCAGAGAGATCAAAAATTTACTTTGGGACAAAGAATCACAATTTATGTTCAACATGATAGACAGGGGAAATCAGAAAGCAGACAGACCTAGCAGCACTGTCTGCAGAAGAAGAAAGTAATCCATCCTTGATAGTCTTGGTTCCCTTAAAATCTCCACAATGACCCTAAGGGCCACAGTAAAAGAAAATAGGTGGGCCATTACTGAAGATAATAGAATTGTTCTTCCACAACCAATAATGACTGAATTGACCTGGAGAAAACACTTACAGACACACTGGGGAACTGAAAATTTAGTTAAATATTTACCAGGATCAGTTTTGAGTAAAAATGTGTGGAACGTCTTGATGTCAATCACCAAACTATGTGAAATATGCCAAAGAAACAAACCAAAGACAGAAAACTGAATTCAATTTGGAGTTACCAGGCAAGGACATTCTCCCGGGGACTGCTGGTAAATCAATTTTACTGTGCTACCCTGAAAGGAAAATTACAGGCATCCACTGGTTTTAGTGGATACCTTTTCTGGGTGGCCAGAAGCCTTTCCCAGTTGCACCAGTAAAGCTAGGCTAGTAGTTAAAGTATTATTAAAAGAAATTGTTCCTTGATTTGGAGACCCGCAAAGCTTATCATCAGACAGGGGACCACACCATGCTGCAAAAATTGTAGAGCAAGTAACCAAATTTTTAGGAATTACTTGGGAACTTCATGTCCTATACCACCCACAATCGAGTGGAACGGTAGAAAGAATGAATTATACACTACAACTACAACTTGGAAAAATCTGTCAAGAAATAGATTTAAATTGGGTTCAGGCCTTACTGAATGCTCTATTAAGATTTAGAGTACAGCCCAGAGGAAAAATTAAAACAAGCCCCTTTGAAATGATGTATGGGTTCAGGCCTTACTGAATGCTCTGTTAAGATTTAGAGTACCCAACTGCCAACTTCAGGGAGGGGGCAAGACCTACTTTTAATAGGGGTGCCCATACCAGTCAATGAACCTCAAATTAACAATCCAAAATATGGCAAAGGACACCCTAAGAAACCATGGTGGCTGAATAACTTTCAAAAGAAAGACAATAGGGAAATACAGGTTACAATGTTGCTAGATGGCCCTTTGTCTATTCGGACCAGGCAATGATTCTGTAAGTGCTAGTGAATTAAAATTTGGGGATGACAAGTGTGGTAATCATACAAATAACAGAAACTACGAAACCTTTATAGATAGCTTCCCTGGGTGTAATAGAACCAGGTAATTTTGGAGACCTACATTAAGCCACGTGGACAGAACAAATTATTTTGGTCTCCCAGTCCCAGCAGGAAGTGGTTGCTACTGGCTATGTGGAGATACAGCTCATAAAACATTATCCCTCAACTGGCAAGGAGCATGTACCCTGGGAGCCTTAGTTCCTAATCTCACAATAGTAGATCCACTATATACCCAAGATAATTGGGACAGAACCTTTTTCAAATGAATGACAAGAAGCCAAAATGCTATTGCAGACAAACCCACAGCCTTCCATAGCTTTGCTAGATGGTTTCTTCCATGGTTAGCGGTTGAGAACCTAGGTGAACTACAGAAGAAAATAGTGAATAAACCAGCGGTAATAGAAAATATTGAAGACAGGACCATGGATGCAATACAGGCATTACAAGTCAAAGTATCCAGTTTCTCAAAGGTGGCTCTACAGAACTGAATGACTCTTGATTTATTGTTAGCCTCACAGGGAGGTGTTTGTACAGTTATTAATACAAGTCGTTATATGTATGTGGATCAGAATGGCAGAATTTATACTAATTTACAGAACGTTTGGGAACAAAATAAAATTTTATGTGAAACAAGTAAAGATGACACTGATTGGGGATTCAAAGATATTTGGAACAAACTCATCTCATGGCTACCTAATTTGTCCTGGTTAAAGAATTTGTTCATCCTAATTATTCTAATACTGGGAATTTGCTGTTTCTCTTGTGTTGTGACTCAACGCTGTAATTATATTACAGAATTGTGTTGGAGGTACAGATATAATTGAGTAGTTTAAAATAGAGTAATTGTCAAAGAGATGATAATTTGTTTTATACAAATCATCAAAAGAAAAGGAGGGATTGATACCAGAGGAATTTTACCGGTGTGCTTAACTGTAAATGTTGCAGCTAACCTATCTACAACATTGCCGAGCTGTACAACGCTGCATTGTGTACTTTAGCTACTAGTAGACAAGAACCAGTCTGAAACCAAGACATAAGCCAAGAGTGCTGAAACACAGCCAGAAGAAGAGAAGGTCATGAGAAGGTTGAGAAGAAGAGGAAGATAATGAAGAAGAGGATGAAGATGGCCCAAATGACCACCAGAGGATCCCCAATCCATTAGACTACACATGCATAGTAAATGTGTAGATATGGTAAGTAGTTCTTGGAATTGTAATGAGTACGCTAATATTTTCTCAGAAATGTCATTAATATGTATAGAACAGCCACAGACAAACAGTGAAATCAGCATGCAAGTTGGGTGGAACTTATCCCCTGTGCATCCAGTGCCAAAAATAAAGAATGCCTGCTTTGTAAAAATGAGTATTAGAGAGGTTTATATCTGATTTTTTGGTATCAGAACTGAAAAAATCAGAACAGTACTGAGTTTTTGGTTTGGAGATACTGTTTTGAAGGATGACAGTCCAGGTGGTGTTGCAGCCAAAGTGACTGCTTTCATTTGCTCTCACATGCTGAATTTCTAAGTATAATTCTTTTGCCTTAAGTTGGAAAAATGATACCAGCTTTGTTCATATCAGTCAACCAAATTCTTCTTACCTGCAACACAGAAAATTATATGAATAATGGTAAGTTGCACACTTAAAAATCTAACCATGTGTCCTGCTGCATGACAAGACGATTTGGTCTGGGCTGGTCACCCTTTGCCAGTACTTCTAGTTCCTAGCCTCCTTCATGGCATCAGAATACAGACTTCCACTGGCAGTAAAAGGATTAGAATCTTTAAAATTGTGAAGTTTGAAAACATACTGGAGTGTAACACAATGCAAATAAACATTGACATTTTATTTATAACTTTTGTTTTAAAGTGGCATAAAATAGGCATTATTGCAAAACGAGATTAGTTTAATGAGTACTAAGACTGAAAATTCTTTTTGGTATCCTAAGATGTCTGAAAATAAAAGCACATGTGGTGGTGCATCTCATCATCTCCCCTGGGCCACTCTACAATCAGGAATCCCCATTAGGCCTTAGCGTCTGTGTAATGAGTTGGGTGGCTAAGCATCCCTTGACAGTACCAGCAACTCTCGCACAGCTGAGGTGGGAAACTGCACTGGCTGTACCAGAAACATTCCTTAGATGAACCAAACCAACACCTGACAGCTTTGGGACATTCCTTATCTGAACCATAACAAGTCTGGGAACAGTATCTGAATCCAAGTGGTATGGTACTACCGTTGTTACTGAAAAATCAGTTGAAGAAACTTTCTAAGACTTGCTCTGAAGTTTATGAAGCAGGTATTCTTTATTACAGTGCTGGGGAGTGGGGGATATCTCTTCTTAACAAGCCCCCCTTATCCTTGAATACATGTTCCTTATATTCTGTATAATCATACATATGCATTTCCCCCCCCAAATCCATACATATTCAATTATTTCCTGGAATTCATTTACATTAGTCCCTTCCTCTTTTGCACATGTGTAGCTTTCATCTGAATTGAGTCGAAGTGCTGCTTTTGTGACCACCAACCCAAATCCATTTCTAGATACTTCTTGACCTGGTCATCTCAGTCTTCTCACAGTGTTTTTTTGGCAAAACCTGGTAGGTTTTCATAAGATTCAATCAGTTCTTTCCTTTCATCCTAGATGTTCCTTTCAAGTTAGATCATAAATCTTGTCCATACAATATCAGGTCTTCTTGATCACAATCTAATAATTATACTGATACAAGGACTTCTTGGTCTCAATCTAATAATTATACTAAGGCTTTATATATACTAGGGTTATACATTAAACTGCGCATCACTGGTATCACCATCACTGGAATTTTGAAAAATTTCACTGATTATCAACCTGGATTGGGGCAGTATGGAAAATTACTGATGACTAAAGCCAATCATCTCTAACCCAATAAAGAAGCATTCTAAGCGAGACACTTTGAACTCTTCTGACTGCAGCAGACTGTAAACAGCATCTCCCTCTGAGTAGGATGCCTCTCAGAGCTCGTGAACTCATAAGCCTGCAATACTGGGGGACTGCTGCTGAAAGCTGATCACATCTCAGATTCATAATTTACTATTGTGATTGTAGTAAATCTTGTTTGACTCACTTTTCAAATAATAAATTGGCAATGATTAAGTGCTGCTAGAATCCTGTGATCAACCTTGAACTCTGAACAAACCTTAGATGTCGTTTAGATAGAACCCGTTGACCAAGTCTGAGACTAAGGTTGGATCTAGCCTCACCTAAGCTCTATTAAGAATTTAGAAAGCAAGAGGGTCCACTCAACCTCATCGCTCAATGGGGGGTGGTGTGTGTGGGGTGGGGTGTGTGTCTACCTTACCGTTTTACATCTTTAGGCTTTGTGTAAATCATCCCAGCTTAATTTTAAATTTTATTCCTCTGCATGATTTAACTATGTAGTAATAGAGTGAACCTCGCCACCACTTTGTGAAGTCGCACTCCCACAAATTCCTATAAAAAGTATTTTGCTCATACCTTTGATAGTGATTCTTTAAGCAACTTCATCTAAACCACTCATTCGTGACAGCACATCATGGTTATTGCTATAATAGAATAATTATAATCTACAATGAAAAAAACCCCATATATCACTTAACTGGAGAGTCAGTCCCATTATTCAAATCAGTAAGTGTATTTTCATAGCTTTTTAAATTAAAAAGCAGCAGGAAATAAGTTGTTTGGGGGTTTTATTTCTTTGGAAATTTTCAGCATGATCTCTGACCCTTGTATGCATCAGCTCCAACCTCATCAGCCATTTCTCATTACAGTTAGCAAATGAGACAATTTTTCATTATTTTTTCACAGGACTTAGTATTAAGTCAGCTAACAAGATGTTAGTATCTATTTCAATATTTATTAGTAAAACTCATTTTCTCGGTAGAGGAGCCATGGCTTTGAACTGAAGTACTTCTGACAGAAATATTCTAGCAAAAATACCTTCTCCATATTCAAAACCAGTTGTTGATTATTCTATTATGAGTGGAAGTTGTTGCAGAAAAAAATCAATCAAATATGCTGAAACATTATGATGTTAGGAGCCTTGGCACAATACTTCCAAATCATGTATTTTGCCAGCGCATACTTATAATTCAGCGGAAAGCTTTTCCCCCTTTTTGTTGGTTTGGGTTTTTCCTCCAAAGTTTCCTTCACAAATCATCGACATTAGCAATTGAATGTGGATTTCGCTGCAGAGCATCTGGTTCATCTGCTGCTGGTTTCTTATTAAGACAGAGTCCTTGAGAAGTTTGTCCAAATCAATAATTTCATAGGTCTGACAAACAAAAGTGAATATTCTTTACAGTTTTCTCATTAATTTGGACAATGTTGAAACAGAAAGAGTTCAGCAATTTGCTACATCCAACCATACCTCATGAAGTGCATGCAGTGCAGAACCACATTCCCCTTTGTGTTATGCAGCTGTAAAAATAGATGGTGGGTTTCCTGATGCTCAAAAGCTCAGGCCATGCAGAAAAGCTATGGCATTTCAGCAGTGTGACCTTTCATGGGGAACTGTTCTCAGCTGTCTTGGGAACCTTGTCAGCCCAGTCATGATACTTGTTCTGTCGCACCTTCTTATTACACCTCTAGAACTTTTAGTCAGGTATTCGTATAAATGTGAGTGGCTGAAAATGTCCTCACTCAGCCATTACAAGCTACATGTTCAGTGAATCCTTCACAGCTCAGTAACGTTTATCCATAGCTACTTAAAAGATTATTCCCTTAAGTGGGATAATTGCAACCTACTTTTGAAATACATAAAACTCTGTGCAGAGTATTTCTAATGTAGTCTAAAACATGTAGGTTGTAATGCTTATTTCCTACTTTATCTTCCTTTAGGCCGAACAGCTGCTTCTTTTTCCACATGTAACTCTTATCCTTAATACAAAGCAGTGTTTCAGATCTCGCAGTACAGAAATACAAGTCATGTTCTCGCAGACAGTACCAGGAAAAGCAAACACAGGAAGGCAGAGAGCTGGAAACTGGGGAGTGTGATGGGGCGGGGCTGGACTGCAAGAAGGGGTGATGCTGTGCTTGAAACGGGGCTCTTAGAAAGCCTTGGACAGTGGAAGAGGGGGACTCCTGGGAACCCTCTGAGAAACCTGAGGGTGCCTGCTGATGGCAGGTGCATGGCAGAGGCAGCCACAGGGCTGCAGGCCTGGGGAAGCTCTTGCAGCTTCTGGCAAGGGTGGTCAGCAGCTCTTGACCCAGAGTGCACACAGCCTTCGTGGCAGCAGCCCTGCTTTGGGACAGTGATGCTGCCGCCCTTCTAGCTGATGCCAGGGGGAGGCCCCTGTCAGAGCTCCACAGGGGTGCCCAGGGCCCCTCCGGCACCTTCCCCAGGAGGTGCCTTGCTGTTGGAGAGCTGTATTGCCAAACAGAGGCAGTGCAGAGCTCAGCAGGCTGCACAGCACTGGGTAGACGGCATCTCAGAGACCCCACAGCTTCCAGAGCCCTGGACCCCACTGCAGTGCAGACCTGCGCAGAGTCCGTCACCAGCAGAATGGCAAGCAGTGTTATCAGATGAAGGCAATGGCTGGAAGCTGGTGTCTTCCAACACCGTGTGTAAGTTTTCTGCTCCACCTGAGGTTCACCCTCCTGAGAGCTGAGGAGGACCTGAGGGTGCTTTCAAGCAAAGCATCTGTACAGACTGGCCGTGTGCAGCACCAGGCCTCGCGGAGGAAGCAGCAAGCAGTGCGGTGGGCAGCTCCCCGCGGCAGGGCACACGGGCATCCACCGGCTGCACAGGTTTGCTGCCTGCTGGGAACCCAGGTCCAGGATGCTGTGGAGAGACTGCCAAAGCTCCTCTGAATCCCTGCCATCCTCCCACGTGGGCACCAGCAATACCTCCAGGGGCAATCAGTCTCTGGGGGGACAATCAGAGGTGTGCAGTCCCAAGTGCTCTCCTCCTCGGTCCTGCTTGTCAGGAGTGAGGGCACAAGGAGGAGGGAACTGGGCCTGAGCACCAACAATTGGGTGCAGAGCTGGGGTTGGAACAGCGATTTGGTTTCTGTCACCACGGGAACCTCTTTGAGAACAAATGCCAGCTTGGAGAGATGGGATCCACCTCACTAAGGAGTAGTGGGGCTGTAGTAACCCTTAAGATTCACATAGTTAAGTAATCATGTCAGCTCTAGATATCACTTTCAAAAATGTGTCAAGTCTAGAAATTAAAAATATTTTCACTACCAGAACATACATTTATACAGAAACTGTGTGTGCATCTCCCCTGAGTAACCTGAAAGCCCCAGCTACTGAATGAATAGCACGGATAGGTGTAGAAAGCTTAATTTCTAAAATAAAAAAAAAAAAGAGCAATAAAGGAATAAAACCAGAAGTTATTCACATTGAGCTATCTATATACATCAGTTATTCAAATTATGGTTTCTCTTTTTTTTATCTTACAGGATAGGTTCTTAGGCTCACGGTTTTCCAAGGAAAGAACCGAAGCCCGTAACTAACGATAGGCTTTTTTACATGCAGTATCAGCTGTTCACGAGGAAGTCTCTGACCCAAAACAATCCTCTAAAACAAGTCTAGTTTCCTTAATAAGAGTGAAGTTTTACTTCAGAAACTATACTTGTTCTGGCTGGAACACATTCCAACATTCATTTTCAGAGGGCAGATGCAGATTTGTCTTTTAAAATGAAAACTATAGAGAATGGCCTAGTAGTTCTTTAATTTTCTATATAAGACCATTCAGAACAAGTGATCTGCTCTGAGAGACTAAAAAATGTTTTAAATTAACTTATTCAGGTGGGCCTCTGGGAAAGATAATTCTTGATGGCAGAACAGCAGGTATGACAGGCTGCTCAGGGAGGTGGTGGAATCATCATCCCTGGGGGTATTTAAAAAGCACATCGATGCGGCACTTAGGGACATGGTTTAGTGATGGACTTGGCAGTCCTGGGTTAATGGCTGGACATGATGATCTCAAAGGTCTTTTCTAACCTACATGATTCTATGATTTCATACCGTAACTCAAAGAATGTTTTCTAAAATCAGCTTGTACCCAACTGAGTAGCAAAAATTGGATGAAGGAAGATTTTGAGAAAGATGTCTCTTCTACTATTTGATCTTTTTGTTTTGTTTTCTGATAATGTCATAGGGAAAACTTACTGAAATAGTGTCCTTGTTCATGATATAATATGGCTCTGATTACAGACTGTGAGAAGTCACAGAATCATACAAAAATGGCCAAGGAAATTCAGATGCTATAGAAAACAATCAATTTCTAGTCAAACTGTATACACGTCAGCCAAGAATTCATCCATGCTGCAAGACCACAGGTAGCATATTGCCTAAGGGAGTGACAATCACTGAGTCTGAGATTTTTTCTGCTGACTTCAGTTGATCAGTGTATGGTCTCAAGTAGAAATTTTCACTTCTCTTTCTTTGGCTATATCAGTTTTTCATCTAACAACTCTTTTAGACAGGGGCAATCTTACAGTGCAGTTGTAGTGTTTGGTGGAGTGGAACCCCAATTTCGAGGTAGTCTCATACGTGCTGCAACAGGATCTTCGTGACACATTCCAAAACTGAATTTAAACCATGGCAACAGAAGTAACACACCAAAACCACACTTCCTCTCTGAAACAGTGCCTCCAGTGAGAAGAGCACAAGTTGGACCCAGAATTCTCAGGTGCTTGATGAAAAAGTAAACTGTTGAGTTATTAAATAAAGCAGAAGACCAAAGTCTCAGTGGCACAGGAATGACACATACCGAACAAATAATAACTGTCAAATGGGAAAGAATAAATGTGAATTCTGATGCATAAAAGGCATAAAAGACAACAAAAAAGTCTTCACAAAGAGAGCTCATAATGAAAAAATGAAGGGGGGAAAAAAGTCCAAAGTCCAAGTAGGGAAGCAGACACAGAATGCCTTAAATAATGAGGGGCCCAATACGCCAGGGTCATGAGGGCTGTAACCTGTTATAGTTAGAATCTGTTTTCTGTGTACAGGAGGTAGGAAGTCAAGCAGTAAAGGATATTGATATGCCAGATCCACATATACAGGAAAAAGGACTAAACAGTTTGTGTTACTGCATTGTCAGGTGGTTTCCAAAAAACTGGATGTAAACCTGCATTTATGTCTCCTGTGAAATTCTGTGCCTAGTTCTTCACACTCTTTATCACATAACCCTTGTGCATCTCAGAGCACACTCAGAACACTTTCAAATTTTAACATTGGTCCTTGATTTAGTCACCCTCTTTGCTATTGAAACTACTTGGTTTGCATCAGATAAAGACCACTCATTTCTTTAGAAGCCACTGGCTGCCCTAGCTGATTTCATTGCAAGACTGGGTTATTCACTAAGTAGTTATTGTGAATAACCTACTTTTGCAATGAAATCACCCACAACAGACCTCTAGGCACTAAGATGCATAGAGATACAAACACAAGTAAGACTTTACTGATGTATAGTGATAGCATACTAAGGTCTACAGAAATAATAAGAAGAATAAAATAGTATTATGGAGAATTTCCTAGAACTTAAATAAGTCAATTACACACAGCTTTAAAGAGCATTAGTTTATTATCTATTCTCCATGTGTTACCTCAGAAACAGTCTAATTATATACAAAAATTTGGAATGTTGAATAAATGTTGATCAATAAAAACATTTCTTAGCTGTTGACAAGGGAATATTTCTAAACAAAAGCGAAATAATCATAAAGGTTTGATTGTGTGTTGCTTATTGCTATGTTTGTGTTCATAGAATGCTTTCAAGTATATACACATTTTTTTTTAACTCCAGTCAAAAAAGAAACTAAAAAATATTTACATAATAAATATGTGGGAGAACTCATCTTTTCATTACATCAGTTGAACTGATTCTTTAATGAACTATTAAGAACAGAAAAAAAAACTAACAGAGTTTGCATCAACTCATTGCCATGCTGAGTAACTTCAGCTGCTGATGCATTTTATTCTATTCAAAATGTAGTTTAAGATGCATTCAAAATGAAGAGTGCTGATACTGTCTCTCCTCCTGCTGAATCCTGGCTGGACGAGTTCAGGAGACATCTTTCTCCCACTGTCTACAAAATCATCTAGTTTGACATGTGTTTACCTTTGCACACAGACACTGAAGGAACAAACACATTTCAAGCCACTGAAAACTCCAACATTTACTGAGTAAAATCAGCATAATCCATGTTTTATTAGATGGTTAATTGGCTAAATTTACTGAAGACAAGCTTTGGCCAAGCATTTACACAAGAAGTACTAAACTTCTTGCTATAAACTTCTACTTCTATAGTTCTACCACAGCCAAACAGTTTTTGGTAGAATTTTCCTGTGATACATAAATCTGAAAATTATGTGACACAACAACATTTAAAACTTCTGTTACCATTAAAGCAAAATACAATACAGTACAATTCCTCAGTGATATATTTAAATGTACTGCAAAATGTATACAAAGTCAGTCCAAGATCAGTAAAGAATCAGTTCTGCTTTTTGGACTTTTCCCTTCTCAAAGATACAGGTTATGTAGAAGACCAAGGACTTGTCTCTATGCATTCCCTTTATAAGGCAGGGTGTGATAAAAATAACATGATTAAAAGAAATGAACATGTGATGTGAACATTTTGCATTTTCAATAACAAACCAGAAACTAAACAACGAAACACATCTTAAAAGGGGAACACTGAAGCCTGCCATTATATAGCTATGTTTCTCATTCTTTTCTTTGAAGATCAACAGCACACAGAAAATAAGTGAATTTTATCAAAATACAGCACATTTCTGCTAATATATCAAAAAAATCATTTACTATGTAAATATTACTGAAAATAAACTAAAAAAAATATACAAAGAGTTGTTAAAGGGTTTCAATTAAAGTTATTAGAACTATACACAGTACGATAAGCAATAGTTAACATCTTTGAAAGAAGTGCAATAATATTGGAGTTCACTTATTCAAAAAGTACTGCCTGTTTATTACTACTAGCTATGTATAATTCCTCTCTCTTCCGGCTAACTGTCTTGAAACTAAAGGAGGCTGGTGTTTTTGCTAGCTTTATTAAAAGCATTTGCTTTTGTACACATGCGTTGAAAAAAGCAACTTATACCTGTCTCATACTACCAACTTACATGTAATTGAAAATGAATTGCAGTAACTGAATATTGCTCCAATGACAGGCTAACCATTATCCCCAATTAAAAACAGTTATTGGTCTTCTATGGCACTTTTCCCTGGTCCACAACAACCGTGTATTAATTATCACTGCAGATTATGCAGTCTCTATTCAATTACAAAGCAGAAAGAGAAAAATAAAGTTAATGTTTCTGGTAAACAAAATTAATAGAAGCATAATTGAATATTTTATACAGTAATAAGGAACAAAGGCAGTCTGTGGTAAATCACTATTACATTAATATAGTTAGAAACCCTTTAATGACTCTGAAGTGTCTAGTTCACATTTAATGTTACCTGTAGGAACAGCCCTTTAACAACCATCAGTACGAACTGGTGGGTTGTAAGTACACCCTCCCTCCCTTTGCTCTCCATCTCACCACAGCAATTCTCCATCACTGTTCAAAGTTTCACAAACTTGCTTTGGTTAGCTAGCTCCATGCGTATGGTTTCCTTTTTGATTAACAAGGCAATGCAAAGGCCAAACCAAATTGAGATGTCTTTCATAATCCTTCTGCATCATTTACTTTGTGTGTGTTTAAATGTATATTACAGGCAACAACCTTAAAAACTGGCCATTTCAGTTTCATTTTTAAAATCTGTAAGGTTGTAATGGAATATTTTTTATAAAGATAGAAGTATCACCTTTTGCACAAAATCGGGGATTTCCACAGCAGAGAAAAACCTCTGGGCACATTTCCACAGTACAGTTGAAAAAAACTACGTATGCAAGAAAACCCAACCAAACATGAATCACTTGTGGCAAATGAATATTCAATGACTACATTAAGAATAAATCCTGTAGGATATCACAGATTTGTAGTTAGTCTTCCTAAAAAACACCATAAGCTTTTATTGCATTTTCTATTGGTAGACGTACACTCCAGAACTAAACACTTTTATTCCTTCCTGATTCCAGATTTAGATAGCAGATAGTTGTTGCACCTGACCTTTATTCTGCCCAACCAGCACCACCCTCCATCTACCCATTCATCTATACAATGTGCACATAGCAAAGCCAACATTTCATTATCTGCTGTCCATATCTACAGAAGTGGTTTCAGTATAACCCATTAATTTCTGGTGAATAAAAATAAAGGCAATAAACAGCTACAGGACAGACAGCCCTGCCATCTGTCCATTGGCTACAACTGAGGCTTCGCAAAGCCTTGCAAAAGGTTTAGTAATGTATATGAATTATCCAAAAATAAACCTACCATCTGTACAAAAAAACAACACAGGTTTGTTCTTGGAGGAATGATCCTTAGATTGCTATAATGCTTAAAAACAAGTTTATTCACCATATGCATTTCCAAAATTATTTCCTGTACGTTCTATACAGTGGTTTTTCCCCCTTTAACCACAAGTTCAGTATTTCCTGTACAAATTTTGATGATAATTCTTTTTGAGTTCCTTTCATGTATAAAAATAGGCAAAATATTCAGTTTCCCATAAGTCCTTTAATGAATCCTGCTGACTTTTCCCCTAATCCACAGTATTTATGAAGAAACTTCTCGCACAATGATGAGTTCTACTGCATTCTGAAAAGTTTTTAGCAAAGATACTGCTTGTCCATGATCAATATTGATGAAGCTGTATCCATTAGCCTAAAAAGAAATATTTAAAATTAAAAATGACAGTCTCATATGCCAAGTTAGTCAACACATCTCCTATTTCATGTTAGTTTATTTAAGCTTTTAGGTTTAAAATAGCCATATTCTACATGAACGCAGACAAAGCACTGCAAATTTGCAGATTATGTTGTTGTGAACTCAACATGTACCTGTACGCTACAAGAAATTAAACTACTGTGATAGCCTTAGAAGAATTTTGCTCCAAAGGTGTTGTTTCACAGTTGTCTCACTTGACTTTTTTTCTGCCCAACCAGCACCACCTTCCATCTACTTATTCATCTATACAATGGGCACACAGCAAAGCCAACATTTCGTTGTCTGCTGTCCATATCTACAGAAGTGGTTTCAGCATAATCCATTAACTTCTGGTGAATAAAAATAAAGGCAATAAACAGCTACAGGACAGGACCCCAAACAACCAAAAGAGAAAACTGAACCTTTAACTATTAACATCAGACATGTAATTCATCAGCATTAATATAGCCACACCAAAACCTCCAAATACAGTACAAATGAGATGTTCCGGTATAAATATCAGATTAGAAATGGCATTTGTCATAAATTAAAACTGTTGAAGCCTTTAGCAAAAAACATTAATGGCACTGGGAGCCATTTTAGGGTGTGAGACCTCCTGAGGTCACCCCCTGCTTGCATTTTCCTATGACTCTAAACACTGTCATTCTTGGGACAGGTTTGGCTTGGCAAACAGAGGCAGGCCTAAGTGGCCGACAGAAGACGGGGGGGAAAACGGCTACTGTTCAACTTCTCAGATCATACTACTGCAAATTCATGCTCAGTCTGGGTGGTAAAATATTGCAGAATGACAGACTCATCCAGTTTAAACTCTTACTGCTTCCAGCTGTGCATCCCACCTTTCTCCCTGAGCTACTGCCCTTTACATGGTGAGAGAGAGAACTGGTGGCATGCTCTGAGCCCTAGCTGTGCCATTTTGGAGTTGCAGTTCCTTACCCCATCAACAAACACTTGTGGCTTGCTACCAGCTGAATCCTTTGTTGTAAAGGCAGTGGTTTTTAAATCTGTCTAGGGTTGCAGAGAGATTTACATATAGACTGTTCAGAGAGCCAAAGAGGCAATAAACTTTCCAAATCATCATCCATACAGAATGTTCTAGCCCTAACCTAATATGCAACAGTATCTTAGGACTGATGTGCACTTATCTAGTCTCTGGTCATGTAGAATATTTGTATTAGACATATGTCTGCCTGATGCGTGGTTTGAAGAACATTGAAAAATTAAAAACATAGCAAAGTCATTTTGGGAATTATGATATTCACTCAACAACTGCAAAGTTGTCTAAGCAGCCACAAGAGAGAGTGGGACTGTCATTACATCATCGCTGGGATTATTACAGGTATAAAGAATGTGCTGTTACACAAAAAATTATTCTTAGTTATGAGAAATGAAACAGTCTGTAACGGTCTAAGCATGCAAATGCAACTTCTCTTTCAGCTCTTTCAAACTGTGAATTCCTCACTAAACAAAAAGCAAATCCCAAGCAGTGCCAACATGACAAAGGGTAACTTCATTATAAATGTCATGCAGACAAATTAAATTCCATAAAGACAAGAGCAAACCATTAAAACAAAAGTCACCTGTCACACACGGTCCACTATCAAAACCTAACAAATACGCTACCTGTATTTTCAAAGGCTTAACATGCTTCTTGCTCCTGTATGGTGTGTTGGAAGGTTACTCCAATTCCTTAAAGTTGTCTACATCAGGAAGAGAACTAGGACCTTTCTCACCCCAGTGAGGAAGAGGCAGCAGCACAGAATTATTCACCATGCTCAAAACCAAGCCATCTTTTAGTTGGAACAACTTGATCTCAGTTTAGTTTTCTTGTGTGCTTTTTGGCTTTATTCAAAGCATTAGGCTGTGTTTTTAGTTTGGTTTTGTTTTAGAAAACAGGATGTTGTGGTTTAATTGAGACACTAACAGGTTTTTTGTTTGTTTGTTTTTAGAAAACTGAAATGCAGCAGAGTCAACTCTATCAACATTTTCACATCAGTAATGTGGCGAATAATCAATAATTTCTAACAAGCTTTGCAACTTTAAGGGTGGCTAAAACACTGTTCAAATGCCCTGTTATCCCATTTCCCTAAGAAAGTAAGGCCTATATAATCCCATTGCCCATACTGCCGGACGCCTCCTCAGCTTATGAGCTCATTAGACAACTTCCAACAAATCTGATACAGAAAAGGTCTGAAAGGTACTCACTTCCTGCAAAAAAGAACTGCACACCAGCAGACCAGAAGCCATGGTTCCTGAAGCAACCTACGTGGCTCGCCCTGCAGCAGATGGGGCAGCCAGGAGGTAGGTGCTGTGACCAGCCTGGTATCAAGCCAGCCACGGGGCAGCTTCTGCTCACACTTGTGCATGTCCAGCCTGTCAGCTGGGGGAGAGGATGCAAAGACTGGCAGTGGCTGTAGGATGGAAAGGGATGTAACAGCAATGTGCAGCTGTGGAGAGGGGCCATGAGGAGCAACTGCTGGTGTTCAGACAAGACATTATTCAGAACACTGCATGTGAATGACTGCAAGTTAAATAACTGGATGATAGTAAAGCCTAATGAAATGCTCACATTTCATTCTGAATGACATTAGGCCTGGTTTTTTGTTTTTAAAAGTGTGAAAAATGTTCAGAGTTTGATAAAACGATCCAACTGATTAATGCTTCAGCCTGTATCACCTATCCTAATGTTAGATGGAACACAACCAAAAGCATCATCTCAGAATATAAGAATGCTTCTGGAAAACTTCTGGAAAAGACACTGGTAATTGATCTAAAAACTAAACATTCTGCTCTTAGAAAAGATGCAAACTAAAAATGAACTGTTATATTATATATACTAGCTAGTTAGATGATCACAGTACCTGAATTATTTTATCTCCAGGCTGCAACAACTTAGATGCTGGTCCTTCTGGTTGCACTCTGGTTACAAATATACCCTTGAAAAAACAGAGATGGAAAACATTTTTGACAACTTGTTTCATGAATAATGGGATAGCATGAAACAGATGTAATTCAAAATATGTTTTCAATTTTCTACCCTAAGTAGAAAAGAATGCAATATTATTTTATAGATCTACTGGCTTTCGTGACTGCCTTCCTTTTCTGCTGTTAAATCCAGGAGAATTGTCTTTAAAGGAGTAGGGAAGGGTAGATCAGAATTCGCCTTTGTTTAATTTGGCAGATGTATATGTCAAGATGAATGCTCAACCACCAGAAAAAAGGCTGTAGACTAAATAATCATCTTTTTTAAGAGGCTTCCTAATTGTAAATGTAAGTGTAAAAATTCACTATCTCAAATCTGTTGACTGATATCTGGAACTGTGCAAGAACCACTCAGCTAGACTAAATCCTCTGTTGTCATGTGACCACTGTGGTCACCTACCACTTTGATTTTCCTTATCATTTGTCCCCGATTTTTTCCCCAAACCACTAAACTCCAAGACTAGAGGGGAGTATATATACACCTTTCCCCCCTCCCCCCACCTTTCCTACATACTAATCAATTACATCATTAATCAGAATTGATTTTAAGATGCAGTAGTATAAAATACTCACATCATCTTCAGGTCTAAAAGGATTCCCTCTGCCACCAACTCCTCCCGAGATACTAAATCCAAGTTCTGGATCCTTGTCAATTCTCACTCGAATCTAAGTAGTTACAACCAAAGTTAGATGAACTGGCATTCAAAGCTACAGTAATAAAATTATTACTAAGGAATTCAGGTGAACAAAAGCTTTGAAAAAAAAAAAACCCGAACAATTAAAAAAAAGCATTTATCATAGGTCAAGGGGTTTATATCTCATAATATTAATTCAGAACAAGATTCCAATACAACAGCATCACACATCATTGTACGTAAGTTTTACTCCAGTACCACTATTATTATAATTATAGTTCATGTGGCTTTAAATTCAGAGGTATTTTGGTATTATGTAAATGAATTTAATGCCCCCAGCAAACATACATGTTCCTATGAAAGAACCTGTTCCTCCTATTTCTTTGCTACCTCCACCTGAATTAAAAAAAAAGAAAAGAAAAAAAATCAAACCTCATTCCTACTTTCACTCTAAGTTCTGTGTAGCCCACACTGCATTCCCTTTCTTTTGCCAGAACAGTTGACTAGAAAACTTATTTTATACAAGAAATGGATATTCTTATTCTAGTACAGAATTAAAACATCATTCTCTGTATTTTCCCCCAAATCCCAAAACAATACAGAGTAAACATCTTATGTCCAAGAGCAGAAAGAAGGTTGCCACAATTAAAAAAGCTGCAACATTGTGTGAGAATGTCTTAACCTCATCTATCATAAATAAAACAGATAATTATAAGGCATGCACCAGATGCTCACATTTTTTTTATCCTGGCTTTTGTTTATTGGTACACATTTCTACATTTGCAGGTCTTTAAACCGTTCTGGACAGCAATGAATAGATGCAAAGTACTTTAAGTTGTACTGCTACTTCATATTTTTTCAGTTACTAGATAAATAATGAGTTGGTGATCAGTAAGCGTAGTTGAGGATAAATTTCTAGATCAGTAAAAGAGATGCAAGTTTAAGTTTCTGGTACATTCCGTTAAAAATCTACCACATTTCTCTCTTAACCTGTTCACATAAAAAGTAAAAAGAGCTCAAAACCAGAAGGGATGTGTGATTTCAGTAGTAGAACTGCACTAAGGTAACGCTGTCTTCTGCTGGAGATAAATTCCTATATGGTTTCTGCCATCACCTACAGAGAAATGGTAGTAAAAACAATCTAACAATTCACCACCACTGACAGACAGATGTCAGATTGTAAAGTTAGATTTTATTCTTACCTCTTGCTTTGCCAGTTCATGGCTTTGTCTGGAAGAACACTGGGACTGGGTATAGGGAGGCTGGTGAGCAACTTTCAACATCAGGTAATCAATTAATTGTTCTCTAGATGGATGCCTTGCTACTGATGATTGAGGAGGGAGATGATGGACTTGGCTGTAGTTTGCCTGAGGTCTTTGAGGCTGGCACATCTGCCCATTTGTCAAAGGTATCTGAATAAAACATGAATACTCAATATCATACATTTTATAAGCAGCAATCCTCAATTCTTTCTTTATTATTTCAATATTTCTCATACTTGACCACTTTTAATTGCAGGAACATTACTGAAACTACTTTTCCGGATCATGCAGAATTATACTCTATTTTCTTTATAGTCATCAGCTTTGACCTACTGAGAACAAACTTGAAAACCAAAAACTTATTTTGAATGATAATCTACTAGAACAGATTAGACAGACATCTTTGCTTTTAACACTTGATTAATGGAGTTTTCCCAACTGTTATTTTCTAGCAGTGCAACTGACAGTATTGGCACTTGGTTGACATCATTATAGCTTGCACTTTTATTGCATAAAATTCAGAGATTTTGTAACAATTCCCAGTAAATCATACACAAAATAAAAATCCCACACAGCTAGCAGACAGAAGTTAGATACTCTCCGACCATCTTTGGTGACCACTTTATTATAAAAACCTTTTGAGCAAATTCACACACAAGCTCAAGATTTTAATATCAAAACTGTAATGATATTTCCAATAAATGTTACTCTTTCGTTAACACATCTGTCACTGATTTGATAGGTATAATGATGACAAACAGCAGCAAAGTACACAACTGTCAAAACATATACTGCATTCAAACCGTGTCCCTAGGAATGATGCTGGAGATGTTTCTTCCTGAAGCCTCAGTTACTGTTCAGCTCTGCACTGAGATAGGAAGCCTTGTCCCTCCTTGCCCACACGCTCTTACTCAGCTTAGGTAGTCACTCATCTGTTTGTATGATTCCCACATGCCAAAAAAGCTACAGGCTTGAGTTACAGATTTTTTTCTGCGTGTCACCATTATCTCATTAGTTATAGGATATGAAGGTATTAAAATTCTCTCTATTATAAATAACTGCAGCGTGCAAATTCCAAACTTTAAACATGCTATGTGAATGGACATGTATCAGAATCTACTCTGTTAAGGTGAGTTTTTTATGTTGAAGTGATTCTGAGAAATGGTAATGTGTGTATATACAAGCATTTTTTAGCTTATTTACAGATGAGATGTATTCAATTTACACGATTTTCCACTGCCTCTTCTGAAAGCCTAAAGCATGACAGGAAAATTATTTTTTGTTGTACTGCCAGAGGTAGAGTTTACATAGGCAACATGTATCAACAGCTATGGAAATTCCCAATACCATGGGTCTATAGAAATGCAACTGAAATTACTGAAGTTATAAAAAGAAAATAAATTGCTGCATGTAGTAATTTATGAGCACTCATTCAGTTTCATTGTAATAAGTTCTGTCCATATAGAAGGCCCTTAGAGATGTATACAGAATATCTCCTCAAAATTCTACTTTATCATCACAATTTCATCACAACAGAATTCAAGTTTGTTCTTTAGAAGGTTTAATCAGCTTCAAATTGCTTTCCTGAAATCATCTGCCGTATTCCAATTTTCACTTGCAATTATGCCTTCTGCTGCCAATTTCTTCTTTTAGAGTCCCTGCTGAAGAAAAATAAGAACAACCCCCTTCATATAGTCAACTATTCTGTCTTCCAAAAAGAGGATACCATTTCATTTATGCCACCTTTGATACCTGGGTATTACATTTTAAAGAAGCCACAGTTCAAAATTGCTATCCCAACAGCTGTTTCTACTGCTAATAAAAACCCCCATATCCTTACAAATAACAATAAATATATCCGAACGAAGGTGTCACGTAGATAATTACCTGCACAGCTATTTTCTTCATGCTATCCGGAGGAACATCTTTGAGACAAAGTGTGGCAGTTGAGTAATTCTGCTGTCCTGAAATGAGTACTTCATCCTGGCATTGGTCTGCTGGAGTAGAAGCCTGGGGATGCTTTAAATAGAACGCAGCAGTAAAGATGACTGTCTTCACACAATTCAAACTAAAAAATTCTCATAAGAAGCCAAGAATAACATTTTAAGGGCTTTATTGTTCTTTATCTTCTTTGATTAACTACTACATTGTTTATGTAGAAAATCTTACTAGCCAAGACACCACACCCACAAAATATTGATAGGTATTTACAAAAACTAGCAACTGCAGAGGTGTCTTTGATCACAATAAACTGGTAAGAAAAGTCAACAAATACTAAGGACTGCCTATTCAAGGATCCATATGGTTAAAGAAGTCTTCTGTTGGCTTTATTCTGCTCAGTATGAATACCATAACATCATTCAATATGCTCAATTTCCTCACATTTTCTTACAAACTAAAATTACAATTTTCTTGAATGCCTACAGTATCTTACAGTACAGTTTAAATCATCAGAATTGTTTGGGAGAGGAAAAATCATGATGAGATTTTGGTTTTTTATTTATCAACCTAGGTTAAATTCAGAATGGTAATCTCTTGTTCACACAAGTACAAAAAAACCCAGACAGTTTTACTTATGTTCAACCGTCTATAAAAGCCAATTAGAAAACTCAGCTTCATGACATTAAATTGAAAAGCCTTGCAATAAGTTTAAAGCACATGAAGTGAAGGCAAAGTATTTGATTTAATGCCTATAAAAAGATTCCAGCACGTAAATTATATTCTTTTTTATTGAAAGCATTGTCTATATGTAAAAAGGATAACTATCAATTTAAGGATGCCTCTCAGTTTTTTCTCTCCCCCTCTATATATTGCTATATTGCAATAGCCTCCTGTAGGTACTCACTCGGACAATGTGCACACCAGAACCTCTTCCGTCTGCAACACTCAAGGCAACACTACCCTGGCTGCCATGCAGATCCCTAGAGCTGCCATAGTGAAAGCTGCTAACTGCAGCATAATTGGAATTAAAGGACCTAGACAGCATGCTCTGAATAAAGAGGGGACAGATTTAACACAGAGATTAGTGCAGCATGCATAAACCACAAGACATGTTATACATAGACTAATACAAACATATTCCATTGTCATGCAAGATAAAAACCATGCAAGAATGTTCATACCACTGTGGTGTATAAAACACAACTCAGTGACCCCTATTTACCTTTATTTACCGTAAATCAGCATGCAATCAGCAGTTAACATGCAGAATTACAGGTAAATAAAGTCATTAAAATGTTTATGTGCCTGGAAAAACAACAAGGTGCACAGCTTATAAAAACTTCTAGTTTTATCAGTTATGTTGTAGGAAGAGAAGCTGGCAGTTAAGATAAACACCTGTGGAAACCCATCTAATTACCAGTTGTTTTGTCTCATTTCCCCCCCCCCCCCCCTCTTACTGGCACAGTACAAATAAAAAGTTACACAACAGAGACAGAGGTTTGACTGTTTGACTGGGTTTTCTGGTTTTTGCAATGATCCAAAATGCATTCTAATATCACTTCATTCAAGAAATGCGACCAAGCCTCATTTAAAGAAAAAGAGGTTTGAAAGGAACCTTGGAGTCCACCCCTGTGTCACCGTAGGTAATCAAACAAAAACCCACGAGCTCTAAGACAGAAGTGATAGTGGTTTGGTTTTGGGCTTCATGACCTTACAAAACCTGACCTCTACAATATTGGCAAGGATAACAGAAAGAAAACAGTAGACATTACTGTCTTGCCACCATGGAGGGGTTTTTTTTTTGTAGTTTCAAGAACAAAATAAAATAAAAAGACTGCATAAAAGAAAAGAAGAATCCTCCATGACTCATGATGAAATGAAACAAACCCATCTTGAAAAAGTGACAAAGACCCATAAAAAATTTCATCATGTAAGATATACCACAAAGCATCAAAACCCAGCAAATTAACAGTTACTGGATTTTCATGAAGTTTCTAATTTTTCCAAGTAAAAAAAAAGTTCAAAACATGTATCATTTGATTAAGATACTGCAACAACTCTTAGATTAATAAATAAATACATTTTGGAGTTTGTCTCTTGACTACATATACTAACCCAATTTTCAAAATAGTCACTAGTCCTCAAGCAGACAATTGCTCTTTCTACTCTTTCTTTTTTTTTATCTTGTGAAACTAAAACTAGTTTAATAATCAAAGTCATATGCCTTGCTCCCAGATGCTCTGGTAGCATAGTCACTGTAAACTCCCTTGGAAAACAGTATTTACTGATAATACTTGGCTCTTCTTGGCCAAGGCTCTTGGATACGCTCTCAATGGCATAGTGAGCTTTCTTCATGCTCCTCTTCTACACCTACACTGTTCTCTAGTCAATGGATTTTTCAGGCTTCCAGACAAGTCTCCAGAAGCCTTCCCTGCTTGGGAGGGGAAGAATGTACTTTGCATTCAACTCTCCTTACCAAACCCTTGACGTGAGCTTACTGCTCCTCTAAGTTTCAGGCCAAACACCCAGACAAAACTGCCAAAGCGTTTTCCTTAGCACCTCAAAGAATCTTCTTACAACTCTTCTCCAAAATAGCCTCTTTAATTAGCCAGGTGGCCTTCCCCCACTTGTACAGGCAACTCCCTGAAGTCTCCTTACAGGAAGCTTATCTCAGAGGTTCCTGTATCTCTCCATCTTCTATAGGTAGCAAAAAGACAGATAAAAATAGAAGGAATGCATGATGAGACTAATAAGTTATCTTCTTAAAGTGCCTCTAGCAGACTGTCTTACTTATAAAGATCCCTAGATCCACGAGATTCCCTCTTCTCTTAGAAGGACCCAAACAGATAGTCAATAAATAGTGACAATCTAAATCCAGATTTGTATTTACAATCTAAGATAGATCTGCAATAGGAGGTGGAACTTTCCTAAAAATTGTAGAGGCATGAACTTGTCCATCAGGAATTAAGTTTTCAGTTAACTCGGTTTAGTGAGCTTTTAAGGTGATTACACAGCCTGAGAGTAGTTTTATTCAAGGGTTTACAAAATCTCCTTTCTGAAGTACAAAAGATGATTGTGCAATTGATGTAGCAAAGACAGAAGAAGTACTGCAAACACCATTTTTCTCCCTCTCTACATTGGGCACAGTGTATCAACACTAAATTAAATGGAACCTACAAGTACAAGCACTATTTAAAATTACCTGGAGTTGTAAGAAAGCTTTAGATTAACACAAGTGGAGAAGGCTAGTGGCAAATCTGGGAGGTATTTTTCCTCTGTTTTGGGCTGGGAAGAGAGAAACTGAGGCATTTAGAGTGTGACCTTAAACATTACGGAACTATTCTTCAGTCATGAAAAGGGGGGGGGAAAAAAAGGCATGAATTTAGGTATGTGGGTGTTGGGTTTTTTTGGGGGGGTGGGGTGGGTGGAGTATCTTCTGTATATGACAGCATTCCTATTGAAGAGTTACCTATGGAAAATTACATTAAATTTAAATTATACTGTCATAAAATGTTTGCAGGGTCAGAACTTTTGTTGTTTACATTCCAAATGCACAAGAATTTTACTCCTTTTAAAGTGTGATATATTGGCTTCTGAACTCCCCAAAATACTGTCACACATTAATGTTTCCGTAGGTCATTCAAAACGGAGAAAAACATCAAACTAAAATAAAAAAAATTAACAAATGGATAGCATTCCTTTAATTTTTCAGTGTCAACATATTCTTCAGGCTATGATCTTATAAACATTGAAGCACTTAATTTTATGTGTGCACAGACCCACTGAACTTATGTTCCTTGACATATTGAAGTAAGTTTTAACTTGGAGAAAACCTGAAGCCACATCAATTAAAATATTTTTGCATGTTATGTATGTAGCATAAAAAATGAATTCAAGAAAAAATATCAAACTGACCAAAACTGCAATTCTGTAAAAATACTGTAACACTTGGACATTTTTCTTTTAATAAGGCAGTGTACACTGGCAACTTCAAGAATAAAACCACTTATTCTGATTTCTGAATTAGAAAGTAGGAATCAAAGTTTGTGACTTCTTCTTTGATGCTCTGCTGTTTTACTTAAATAGTAGAATAAGTAGATAAAACCCAGAGGACTTAACTCCAGATGAAATTAGAATTGAAAGGAAACATGCACCTGATGAACTCCCAAGAGATCCATAACAAAAAAAGAAAATATACATCCATAAGGAAAGGACAGAATCAGGCCCAGTAACTGTTTCTGCCTACTCAGCACATATACATATAATAGGTATTTGCAGATAACTGTTGCAGTATTTATTATTGCAGTTTATGGATGAGAAATTCCTTTACCACAGATTCAAATGTGTGAGACTAGTGTTTTTACAGAGGCAGTATTTTAAATTCCTAAATGAAAACTTTCAACGAGACTACTACAGGAGACTACTGTGACATATCCAGTAGTAAAATTGGCAGGTCACAATCAAAAAGGAAAACACACTGAAAAACATTACTGTTCTTAAAAAGTCACCTGTGCACTAAGTGTGTGAGGTTGGGGGTGGGGCAGAACTGCCTACATGCTTTCCAACTGCTAACATATATAACCACTAGAGAGCAGCTTGGCATTTAATTAAGTTCTTTTCTTTATCCCACAATAAAATATGCTTTGTATCAGGTAAGCAAACTGTTTCTCCTGAATATATGCAAAATTTCTGTTTACAAGTGGCCTCATGAACTGTTTTCACCTTCCTTCAACCAGATGGACAATTTTAGTTGAACAGTGCATGCCCCTGACAACTTGTCAAAGGGATTAGAAATGCTGGTTACTTGGCTAGAATCCATTGTTAATCATTTTTGCTGGACTTAAAGCAATCCTTTATCTCTCCCCATGCAAATTAAACTCTTTGAAGTTTTTTTTCCTACCTATATCAGGTAAAAAAGGCTAACAAGAACTAGCTTCTCCCATTTGTCCAACAAGCAGACACTATTTAAATGGGTTCACTCTCCCCCCTCTCTCTCCCTCCAGTTACTAAATCTTATAGAAACAAAATAAGTACTTCAGGACCTTAGCAAAAAAGTAAAAAACCAACAAACCAGCCCCCCAAACCCCACTGCACTCTCTTTCCTAATAAGCACAGGATAGAAATAGTAAACATGATTAAATTCATTAACAGACTCAGAAGAGTCACAGCAAAAGTAATAATATTAACCCATACTGTTGCGTATAACCACAGGCATTAAATATTCATCATAAGGCTTAATTGTGTATACCTGGTTTTGTCAGTATTGTGTCTTATGCTTTAAAAAATCAAATACTATTTTAAATCCATGAAAGTTTTGTCAAAGCAATTTCCAATAAATGTTCCTTACATGAACTCTGTAATTGAACTTGTTCCTTAAATGAGTTCTGTAATTACTGAAGTTTTTTGCAGACTTCAAAACATTTCAGAAGTCTGTTTTATAGATTAAGACCCAACCTGCCCAGCTATTTTTTAATTACAAACAGAAATACCAAAAACATTACTTTAAAAGAACAAAGAAATACCCAGTAAATTTCTAGAATTTCCACATTATCATATTTGCCAGCTGCCATATAGGATCATATCTACATGTTTCACAGTTCAGATTTTTCTTTTTAAGTTAGCTGTATCCTAGAGAATATAAAGTAGAAAATTATACACATTCACTTTTAAACCCATAAATAAGTCTCAGATTGCTAAATAAAAGCTTCTTTAAAATGGTTCAAGGCCAGAACAAAAGAAACACGCACATACAAAACAGACTTCTAAGATCTGTTAAATTGGATGCACAGCTAAGATCTCAATAGCAGCTATCCCACGTCGCTGTAGTAGGAAACAAAAATTAAGCATGACAGAAAGTATGGGCACATATACAGGGAATTAAGCCAGGCAATCCATTTCATTTCAGTAGAGGTGACTAAACTGCCATGGTACCTGAACAGGTATCACTGGTGTATTAAACGTTATTCCTAACATTTCAAATGTAGATGACAAGAATGAGCTAGAATAACTGCATCATCAGTGCTCTGAAGTTTTGTTTCCCTTTGCATTCAGGGATTGCTGGGTTTTTGCTTCACTGTTGTTTCATGTAAGATTTGATATATGCATCCAGGAGAACAGAAGATCAGAGAATACACCTTTTATTAGGATTGGAACATGGTGTGGTTTGTGACTGTCTTGTGGGACAAAAGGTCCCCATGGTATAGCACAGTACTGTGAAAGCCTTAAAATATTTTATATTGTACATGACAAACTGGATCAGAAGAACAGGTGCAGCTGTTGTGCAGGCTTCTTTACAAAACAAACCAACCCCATCCCTTTCTATCACCAGAAGTTATGCAACTTAAAACAAAGAAAAACAAACCCATCCCTCCAAACGCTTGGATTTTCAAAGAAAAATTATAGTTAAAAGTAATTTTTTCAACCATCTCCAATTAAATTTCTTTAGCTATCATGGATATTGAAGTATTTAGCACAATAACCACAAACCAAACTATGTTCTTTCAAAAGAAATTAGAAAAGAAAATCCATCTAGCTGGCATAATTGGAATGTATTTTGGCTGCTTTAATCACTTCCCCTCCAAGGAAACAGCATCAGGCTAATGACATTCTACCCATTATTTAGTGATGATATTTTAATCTGGTTTAGCTGGACAGCATAGACTACACTCCTCCAGTCTCTGCGCAAATTTTTTGAAGACATAATTGTTCAGCTCTACATATCAGCTCAAATTCTTGATAGCATTTACAGTACATAATCTTGTTCATCATTTCCAGTTATATCAAAACCTCCTGTGATTTCCTGAATTGAACAACATTTTTAAGTGTTCTCATCTCACAGCGATAAATATTCATTCAACAATCTGTTGGATACCCAACTTCAAAAGACAACTGGCTTGGAGGCAAATACATGTTAATTATGGCTTTTGAATTCTTCAGCAACTGAAGCTGTAGACCTATACTTCCAAACGGATTTTACTGGTTTTCTTTTCCTTGTTCTTGAAGAGAATAAATAGGGGAAAAAAGGCAGAACAGAAGGGATAAGAGAAGTATAAGGGAATATTTCGTTATAATACAAATAGGATGCTACAATAAAAATTACCTGGCCTAAAAGAGCTGGCCTTGCATTCCAGCAGGTCAATGTGACATTAATGTATTCTAAAGAAACTGGACTAAGCTGGGAAGTATGATGTAAAAACTACGTGGACTTTTTTCTTTGGGGGAAAAATTCATTTACAGTCTACCACTTGACTGTTTCTCCAATATTCATCACAAACACATTCACGCTTTTTAAGGCAGTATCAGAAGTACATTTTCACTGGTAATTAAAAGTGGTTCAAAATGCAGAGTGTTTTAACTTATTCCATATCCAGGTAACAGAAAGGTAGAGGAGTTTTTAAATTATTATTTTTACCTTTTCTAGCTTTTTAGCCTCAATATGTCGCAGCACCTGTTCCCTCCAGTCATGAGGGACTTTACTTTTTCCTGGAGGATCTAATAAAGAGTGCTCAGAGTTCACTCTTGGGTTTGATCTCTTTGAAGGGCTAGTCCGCGAGTAATTGAAGTCACTAACTGACATAGTTCTTTCTGGTATTTCATTCACCAATGGCCGAGCACTCTGTGGTCGGGGTACATTTGGACCATCAATGCTGTAAGTCCTGGCAGAAAGAGGTCTCTGTTGCCCAGACATTAATTGTGAAACTCTTCCCATTGAATGCAAATCTCTGTATGTTAAGTAGTCCCCTTCAGGACCCTGGGTCCACCTTGAAGGTCCAGTATCCCCAACATTTATAGAAGCTGTAGAAGACACGCTGCTCTGCCTTTGAAGAGTATGTCTGGCTGCTCCTGGGAGCAGTCTATCATTTGGTGGAACAGCCCACAAATCTGTGTGTCTCCCAGCCATCCGTTGATGAGTGTTATACACAGCACTGGCTCGGACGTTGTTATGATTGGAGAAATTCATATTGGCAGAATGCTTTACATAGCTGGGGGCTTCTGTACTGTCAGACCTATGCAGACGTGAAGGAGGTAAGCTGCCTTGTTCTACCTGGGTGTTTTGTTTCTGTGGCCACAAGGTGTCTTTCGCCATTGCACTGCTACTGTACTGAATATTATACTGGGGAGTGCAGAACACCTGCGCACCACTTGTCACCGATCCTCTCGCTACATTAGTGCCTTCAGGATTGTGATTTGAGTCAAACTTGAACACAGTTTTTGTAGAAATTAAATCAGATGATGATGATGACCCAGGAAAAACCTGCAAAGGTCGATCATACAGAAGAGTAGCAGATTTACTTCGGACTATGTTTTTTCCATCTGCACTATCAGATGCTGATTTTACTACTGAGTTTGACTGTTGAGATCCATTCTCATTTACACTATCACAGATTTTCAGACCACCAGTGTCCATACTGGTGACGCTGTGAGATTTCATCACAGGACCACTTCTCTGTGGGGACAAATCTTCAGTACTCCTCGAAACAGGCAGTTCAGCAGAATCACCATCAACTGTAGCGCTTCTTGCTAGTTTGTCTTTACTGGGAGATTGTACTGCGTCCTCAGGATGTCCATTTACTTTATTTATAGGGTATTTATTTCCATTTTCCAAGCACTCACTTTCTTCTTTCATGTTTTTATTCAAAAAGCCCTTTACTGAAATTATTTCCTCTGTTTGTAACCCTTCTACAGGAACTGGCAGTGCCTCCTCCCTAGCCAGTTTATTGATATTCATGTTTATTTGGTCTAATTTGTGAGACTCCTCTGTAGAAGTGCTTAGATCAACACTTTTTCCTACGAGGCATAATCTTTCTTCAATGCTTAATTCATATTCAGACAAATCTGCAACCTTGTCTTGCACATTTATTTTTCCTTCTACTGTAAGGCTCAATTCACCTCCATTGTGCAAAAGATTATTCAGATTTTCATCTTCTCGCCTGGAAAAAAAGATGGCTCTTAAAATAAATTCCAAAAGGAACCAACATACTCTTTTAAGAACTGTTTTAGAAGAGATAATCATTAACATGCAACACTGCCATACTGTGCACAGAAAACAGGACAAAGACCAATATACAACCAGATTTGTGACTTGCTGTCTCACCGTTACAGAAATATAGAGAGGGCTCATTTTGGCAATATTTGTGTCATCTGAGTTCAGAAGCTTGTTTAAATTCAACAGGAATTATTAAAGACAGTTTAAAGATGTCAAAATTACAAAGTGATAACAACTCAATTTTTTAAATCAAATACTTGCAAGTTCCATGACAATTTTGAACAAATTCTTGTCCAATGTAAGGTAAGGAAAATCTCTTTTAAAAATGGCACCTTCTAACTAAAACCTCAAGAAAAGCAGCAACCTGTAAGTCCATTCTTTGTAAGTTTCTAAAAGCCTTTTATAGTAACGTTAGTAATCAATTTTACCTTCAAAGCGATGCAGATAAAAACATATAGCTTGTAAAATGGTGTATTGAACTGTTTTGCAGGAATACAAAAATTATAAGGATGAAGTTATTATATCCTGTTATTAAAACAGATAGAAACCATCTCTTGTATATGAAAATTAGCCTCTAAAAAAAAAAACCACGAGGGCAATAAAATGCAATTCTATTCCATTATCTAACCTTAATTTAAAACATTAAAAGGTAAATTTCATGAATGATAAATTAATTAATTAAAAGAATGGAGACATAATATGAAAGATTAAGTAACATTTTTCTATTGTATTTGCTCAGTGGTAGACAGTATCTTACAAACCTGATCTTGGATAAAACAGCAGCATGTGTTTCTTTGTCTGGAGAACAGAGGGAAATATCTTGGCTACTATCAGTATTTAAGGAAACAGAATCTGACATTCGAGAAGGAGAGGAACAGTTACTGTTATTTTGATTGCTGTTGTGGGTAGCTTCATCTGATAAGGAATCAGCATCTTTTGAATCATCTGAAATAAAAATTTGCCAACTTAGACACATGTATCTGTTTAACAGCCATTAAATGTGTTTATGTTACAGTACTGTTTATTGTTCTTCAGTAATTCTTACTACTGGAAACTAAAATGTAAGCTAACACCTTTGGAAACTTGAAGTTACAACAGACTGCTGGCAACAGTTCCTATTTTTCAGCTCAATGTAAACAGCCCTCACCAGTTAATGAAATGTAACTTGTTGCTTTATTCCAAGTTTCCTTGGTATAAGCTAGTGCTACATTATAAAATATTTCCCCAAAATATCCATCAAATCATACTTCTGTTTTTTGGAATGATTTCAAAGTTTTGCATTACATGCTCTATTAGCCTCTATGAAAATGAAGTTCACATGTTTCACAGATCCTGATTTCAAACATTGTATCGCTGTTAAAGAGGTATTTATTAGATCAAGCACTCTGGAAAGAGCTAGATCACTGGATAGCTCTATATAGTTGAACAGGTGTAAAAAAAACAGCAAAGAGAAATGTTTTTCTACAGAGTTGGAATTCAATGCATTCCCATGCTTTGCAGAAAACTTAGGACGTTTTCAGAGTAATTTACACCTGTGCACACTGATTCTTGCATAATGTATGCATACTTACATACTATAACCATACAAAAATAATTTCTGTGGGACTTGAAGCCAGCTATGATTTTAAGTGTATGAACAAATACATTTAAATTTTTGCTTCAAGACATAGTTATAGGTCCCAAAAGCATAAATTTTGTGAAACTAATGTCTGTCTCTAGAGTCAAGAAAATACTTTAGTCAGGCACAACACCGCAAAGACAGCAGTGACAGACCTCAATCTTTTCACCTGCATGTGATATTCAGCAGACTCTTTCCGCTACCTCCACGTGGTTTTCCTTCATCCCCACTAAATCTCACCCTTTCTGGGAAAGCCCTTTGTCCTGGAAAGTACAGGACTAGGACATCATATGCAGCAAAACACAATTTGCTCTCCAACTTCTAAATTATGTTTTCTCTGAATCCTAGGTTATTCCTTACTCTTAAGGAAATTGTTACTCAGACCAAAATTATTGTTCAGAGAATATAAAACTTAGGTAACAAAAAACAGTGTTCTGAAATTTCCTGTTAGCAGAAAGGAAGAAATAGTTGCCACATGAGAAGTTTATTCTTAAACCTCTGGAAGACAGCACAGCTCCTCTAAGGAATTTAAACAAGTGATGTTGCTGCCTATAGCAGCAATAATCCAGAAAATCTGGGGGAGGGAGGAAATATGGAATATTTCCAAGCCAAATACCACTTTCTGCAATGCTTTTCTTAAACATCCACATGCATTAGCTTCTCCTCTCCGCTTTTCAACTGATGACAAGCATCAAGAAAAATCAGGATGTCAACACAGCTTTCTCTGCCACACTCAAGATATTCCAGAATTTTTTTTCTGCTTTCATTACTTAACTAGAGAATTGATCATCTTGCTTTAAAAACATACAAATTAAATCTAATTTTACATAATGTAATTTGAAAATTAGCCACTTTGAGAGAAGAAATAATCAGAATTACACAACGCTTCTATTGCTTTTTATGGTGTCTAACCTTTTTTGTTACTGCTAAGAGCTACCACTTTTGGTTGGTTTATGGAGGTTTCTATCAGCGGTGGTCGCATTTCTGCCATTTTCATCTCTTCATCAGAGGAAAGTTCTTCTGACTCCTGCTAAAGAAAAACAGCTTTATGCTGTGCATTTTAAAGAACTGCTTAAAGATTAAGTAAATGTTATCCAAATTGTCACCCACTGAACAATAAAGGGGAAAAAACAGACAAGCAACATAACACAGGCATAACATGACAACTGTTCTGTGCATTTGTAGTGCAACTCAACTGAACTTAGTAATATTTGCCACAATTACCTTTAACAAGCAGCACATGCAGACTTCAATAGTCACTGATGAACTCCATGGGAATGACACTCAAACCAGTAACTTTAGTTGCAAAAACCTACTTGGAGGAAGCAGCTGCAGCCTCTGTTCCACCACTGGAGAGAACCTCCAGCTGAGTCCAAGTCAGAAAGTTATCACTGAACCAGCAAACACCCCTGACTGATTAGCTGGGTATTGGTTTTACAGAAAAGAGCTCAAACTAGAACAGCTATAGAGTAAGATGACCAAGATAATCTTAGAAATGGAGAGCTACGCTGTGAGAAAAGACTGAATGTGGTTGGCTTGTCTAGTCTAGCAAAAAATGAGCAAGTGTAGCTTGGGTTTGTATCCTTAAATTTACACGGGGTAAATTCCAAAAAGGAAGTAAAGTTATTTAACTTCAAAAACAATGGCAGAGGAATAAAGCAATGCTGAAGACATTTAAGCTAGAAATTGCTAGTTCCTAACCATAACATAGAACTCAGTTATCATAACTCAGTGCACTTATGAAAATTAACCTGACATCAAATGATCAAGGGATTGATTAAAAAAAATCAAATGTATCGTTCAAGGTTTGACTTTAAGACAATCCGAACAAATGAAATATTAATGGTTAAGTTAAGATAGAAACATTTTTGTACGTACTACTAAGGGCTTCATTAAGCACCAGCAAATTCTTTGTTTAAACCAGGAAAGTACCACCACAAGATGAATGAGCTGACTGGAAGTTTCACTAAACAGGGGAAAGGTAATTCCGGCAGGGGGAGATAGCGACCACCGACTCACTGACTCATTGACCACCGACTGAAGAAACTCCCCAGATACAAAAACTAGAGACTGAGCATGTGAACTAACTAACATGAGAAGCAAGAGAATTACTTGACAAATAGGAAAATTAATACTAAGTAATGAAGGAATTATGCAAATTGTAACCCATGAAGGCTGATACTTTTTGCTTGCTGAACTGTAATATGAAATAGTGTGAAGTTCTGACAATTGGAGAACTAGGCATTTGTGGGTGGCCACCCAGCTCCCTACTTTCAGCAAACTAGAATAAAAGAATAGAAATACCTTGACTAAGTGTGTGAAACGGCACTGGCTAATAAGCCTGTCTACAGGACAACAAACTGATAAAGTGCTGCAAAAGCAGCCACATGGCTGATTCAGTATCCTAATGCCAGCCCTATATTCCCATCATCTTCAAAAACCAATTGTTTCCAGTAGTATTTTGAAGGGGAGAAAACCTTCCTTCCCTAAAGTGGAAATTTCTTTCTAATGAACATGCTACAAATGCTATAAAATCCATGTTGCAGATTGCAAAAATACTCTGTCACAATGTTAATTTCTTACAACTTTCAGAAGGTTTAATGTGTGCAACCTACTGGAACACCACCTTTCCCATGACACTAACTACCTGACCAGTTCTGCGACTGCAGGGAGGACCTGACCAAGATGTTAATAAACAAGCTATAATAGTCTTAATTAAAAATAAAAATCCAGCTGTTTTTCTCTGTAATTGGAACAGACAACCTTTTCGCTGCTTCTATCACACTGGCCTTCCCTCTTGGACGTGACATACAAGTGTAAATCAATGTTTAAATGAAAAACTTGCACCCATGCAAAGCTTAGATATCTGTATTCAACTGCAAGAGCTACCAGCAGATTATTACATGGAAGGAATTCACTATCGCCGACGGACCACACACTGCTGCCTCCATTTACTTACTGGCATACAGCCAGCTACAAAGAATCGCTGTCACTGTTGTTAGACAACTAATACAATTTTCTGCAATTGTATTTTTAAACTAAAGGATAATGTCAATGCAGCTACAACTGCATGTCACAAAACCTGTTCAGCAAAAGTATGATATATGCATGTTCCACTGCTTACACAACACAGGCAAAAATAATTTGCTTGTGAAACCACGAGAAAAGCATTTTACAGGTTGTGACTGGCAACTGATAAGTGACAAATTCCAAAATTTGTTGTTAAGTCTGAAACATTCTACATAAATGAATGCATGGTGTTTGTCAGAGATGTACAAAGAGTTCAGACATTTAAAATCTGTGACTCTTTATAAGAGGTAAATACAAACCAAATCATATTCGTAACAGCTCACTAATAAACAGAGGAATAATATTTTTAAACCCACCTTTCACTTTTCAATTGAAATGAATGTGCATAGTCACTGGGATATACAAGTTTTTGATTGCTCCCACTAGTCAGATAGTTCATCGTTTCAGTGACAATTAAAATTGATTATTTAATGAATAACTGACAATCAAGCAAAACCTGGAGACTGAGTCTTTTCAAAGTTTGATACTTAGGTCCTCTTTTCACTCAGCTTGCTTTGTTTTTCTTTAAATGCATACATCTTTCATTATGAGCCTTTTATTAGCTATTTTAACTTTTACTTAGTATAATCTGAAGTGAAAAAAAAATGGCATTGCAAACCATCTGTATTCAAATGCTTGTGAATGGCAATTTTATGCTATTGTCAATGTAAATTTTCATTTCCCAGAGTTACAAATTCAATACAACACCAGCACAATTCTTTGACTGCTACAATGTTCATCGCAATGTTATACCTCAAGCATGTCTTGGTGGTTGACAATTGTTTTCGTGTTCTGCAAGGTTTTAACAAGTGCAGTCATCTGTGAATTTGCAGTGCTGTGCTCAGCTTCTGGTTCAGCAGGCTTCTGCAGAGAGCCTCCTGCTGAATATTGCTTTCTCTCATCTCCTTTGTTCTTTATTGAAGCAATTTCTGAAGTCTACAGGATTAAGAACATTAGCAGAAAAAACATCCTGAAACGTTTTCAGTAACGTGATATTTAGAGTTGGCATTTTATATTTCGGGAAGCTATGGAACGGAAAATCTCAGCTTTGAAATTATGAAGTATGAAATGCAGGAGGTATGAAATCTCTGCAGATTACAGAGGTACAGTCCCTACCCATTGTTTGACTCTCCTCCTTACTGGGGTAAATCTGTACCATTAAATTTCCAGTTACATTAAAAAAAAAAAAGCCCAAGAATATCTACAATGAGACATGTCAGCACCAAACCGCAGTCCTACTGCCCATCATCATCATGTTAAGACTGACTCCTATGCTAACTTGCTATGATTCTCTTTCCAGCTTCTCATGTAAAACCTCTAGTCACAAGGGCAGCAATAAAATTCTTAGAGATTACCCTGAATTTCATTGTGAATTCTCACAGATAAAGATCAGAGGATGACAAAGATGCCATCCTCCAAAAACTGAAGAAGCCAGCTCTTCAACCCATAGCTTGTATTTGCCTGAGAATCAAGTCACTTTCCTTGTTCTGTCAGAAGTAAACTGCTACTGCGAACCAGATTTTTATTACAGACTTCTTTAGCCAGTGAAGAGGTAAGTTCTCTTCTTTAATCTAAAATTTTTTCTTGCTAAAGCATTAGTGGGGATGAAGAAGAGAATTAAAAGGAATCAATGGCACTCTAGATCTTTGGAAGTTCTTGCAAAGTCAGAAGAGTATATTATCTCTAACCTTTACCCCCACATCTTTTACAGAAACTGTCTGGCCTTCTCGTTTTGACTCCTTGGCAGTATCTTCAGTAGATTCTTCATCCTTTAGCCTATGTACAATTGTCTGGACTGTTTTGACCATATTCTTCAGTTCATCAGGATATGGAGTTGGGTATCTCTTTAGGTTGCCTTCCTGTGTAACAAAAAGCAGTAGTGTTCTACATTTTGTTAAATGCCATGATTAAAATATCAGCTTTAAAACAGACAATGAATTAGGACAAAACACTAAATAATCCAGCATCTCCACTTTGCTGTTCGAGTCTACCTCCACTGATGCAACTTACAAGACCCAACAGGATTATGAATCACAGCCCTCCCCACCTCCCCACCCCCCAAATGTGTCCATTCATTGCAAGCAGGAAGAATTATGACAATTGTAGTTTACTTAAAGAAAAAATAGGTTTAATCATTGTTTTGCTACTATACTTCTCCATGTCATCACCAGTCAGGTAGTCTCCTAATTATGCCCCACATTACCTTTCATCTGCTGAGTGTTTTTCCCTTGTGCTCCACTTGAAATGATAGGGCCAGAAAGAAAATAAAAAAAAAACAAACCCACAACACCAAACGAAGTGCCCCAAATTACAGTGTTTCACCCTGTTAGATACTCTTAATAACTGAAGACTCAATTTCCTCAGCAGAGTGAAACTGACAGACAAAGCAAGTAAAAGGGTGGGATTCAGGTGTGGGGATAAGAGGAAAGAAAGCACCAAGTATTAAAAAATGAATTCAATACTAACCCGAGGTGGTGCCTCTCTCTCATCTTTGTCTTCATCACACTCAAATGCCACCTGAGCACGCTGTTTCCGCTGTTCCTCCCACAGAGATGGATTGAAACTTTCATTATCAGATATGAACATAACTAAAAAAAGAGAGACTGTCGTAAGACTAGGATACATTATGAAAAATAAAAATCCTTATTTTCTTTCTCCTGGATGGGATTTTATGCATTCTTAAAAGATAAGAGATTAGCAGCACCATTAATTGAAGACTAGCTGCACTGCCATTGCTTTATAAACTTGGCCATTTTTTCATAATAGTAAAATCCCTATCTGTAAAGTTAAAAAACTCCATAGACACAGCTGTACAGTAAGTTTAACACACTTGAAAATTTTCAGAATTCTGCTGTGAAGTATTTTTATTCATATATATGTATAAATACAAAAGTATGTGTTTGTATATATATAAATGTAAATTTACTTATATAGATTTATATAGCCTGACTTCAGTGAGGTCTCATTAAGCACATAACAGCATTCACCTGATTTCATGTAATAAAAATTTGAAAATCAAGAATAAGGACTACTTAGTGATGAAAGCCTGCATTATTACTAATCCTGTAATAAACCTAAAACATCTAAAACAAAGCAAACATATGAATTTTCACAAAGTGTTTCTTGCTTGATTTAACAAGGGATAAAAAAAAATGTTTTGGGTACCCACTGTCCCTTATTGCAGCATATCTCCTTGTGTTACATCAGCCAGGCTGTACTTCAGTATGCCAAACAGTCTAACAAATCCGTCACCACCACCTCACCAAAATGTATATCCTCTAGCAATGCCAAGACTGTTAATATTAACTACTTCTACAGCAGACAGAGAAAAATACTTAATTATAGGGCTCAACAAGTGAATAGGAATATTTGTTACTCTGCACTTTTTGGGTAAACTTAGGATTTTGATACATGTGAAGTCTATTAGACCTCACTATCCCCAAAACTGTTCCTGACCAAAAAAAGAACTTGATCATAGAATTTTAAAATTTTTAACTCTTAAAACTACTACCCATTGAACTTTAAATCTTCTGTTTGGAATGACAGCCTCAGAGGCATGTATTCTGTCAACTACAGCCAAACAAGCAGCCCTTTCCTTATCTACAAAAAGGAACCCCAGCGTCTGGGTGAAAAAGTTCAAATGGGAACGCTTTCAGGAACAATCTTCAACTTCACTGAATCTCCAAATAATTTTATAATTCTCACATTCTATCAGAGGTATTGCAGATACATTATCTGCATCAGAAGGCACTAAAAGTGATGCACAATTTATTGGTTTTGCTGGTATTTTTGATCACACTTCCCTCAGTGTACTATACACTTGTGCTAGGGAACAGCAAATGTTGCCTCTTGTCAGTTTTCAATTATTTCCATTGATAAGTGCACCCACACCCCCCCGCCCCCATTTCTGTTAAAGCAGCACAACCATCCTCCTTTTGCCCTCAGTGGAAAGAACGTAGAAAAATAAAAGAGATTTAACTCTCTTTCCCTAACTCCTGATGGGGTTACTCATGGAATGCTACTTATTTTCCTATTTCAAAACTGTGCAGAAATAATTTTCTGGCAAGGTCTTAATATCTTGGGCCTAACCTTTTATATAGCAGTTCAAACTAAATATGAACAATATGGATTTTTCTGGACCAATTTCTTTTCTTTTAAAATAAAACACAGAATGCTATGTACTTTTCAAAAAATATATACTTGGTAAGAGGAAAAATTTTGTCTAACTTTCTGTCAGCCTGAAGCAGACACCTGCTAGGGAGAATTTCACCCCAAGCCATTAAGCTCTGTCAGAATGAAATAGGGTGTCACACTGTAAAGTGGTAACCATCGCAGAATGTGATCTCGCTGGTTCATTCTTCACCTCACTCAGTGAAACAGTTTTACCTAGAATTCATCAATATGTAGATCACATTAAGTTACTGTTCTCATTTTTCAGATGTAGCTCTTCACCACTTAGAAGTTTACTTCAAACTTGTATTATTATATTTATATTAAGTATTATCTAGTGAAAATCATATTAGCTGGACAGTCTTCCCATTATTATTTTCAAAAGTGAGCATTCTGACAGGGTATTTCAGAAATTCTTACCATCCTCAGCCCTTGGTTGCTGGGGGAACATGTAATTAGTAAGCACTGTTTTCTGTGTGTCAGGGTCAGCTTCTTTTTGAAGAGGAATAAGCGGTTTAGACTAGGAAGCAAATGAAAGAAGCACATGTTATGAGAAAACATGAAAAAGTAATATGATCTACATATCACAGAGCACACCTGTCCCATTACTTTGAAGACTACTCTCTGTCTTGTATCAAACCATTTCTCCTCTGTATAATTTTCACAAAATGAAGTTACTAACATGCCTGTCTTTGACAACTGGCTTTGACCAAGAACTGAAGTTCAGTAATAGCTTTAAGAGAAAGGCAAACACTGCATGTTAAAAAAAATAACCCAGTTTCTTGCTAGGACTTATTACTATCCCAAAGCAGGCTGATCTGGAATACACAGACACATCTGGCCTTTTAAACCTCAATCATGTAAAGAGAAAAAGCTCATACTGTTTTTTATATTGTCACCACATTGAATATTGTTCACCGCTTACAAAAAAGAGCAGGGATTTCTTGAAATTACTGTATTAGTAAAAGTGCTTTCATTATACACTTCTGGGACTGTATTTTGGGCAGCCCTGTACTCCTTAATGCCATTCAGGAAATCTACAGATGGCTTCAATACACAGCAAAAATACAAGCTACAAGTGCGTGAGTTTCTGCTTCGTAGCTTGGAACTTGGACAGTCACAAAGTTCAAAGGCGTGACAAGAAATCTAGCTCAAAAAACCAGGCATGTTAAGTTTCCCCAATAGTTTAGCTGTGGAAGAAACTACATGCTACACATTCAAGTACTAGCTTAGCAAGCAGTAACTCTCCAGTGTAACCAAGTCTGAATTAAGACAAACAAAACCAAAAAAACCCTGACATCTGTTAAATTGCATTTCCTAACAGTACAGAACTTTGCTAGAAGTATGAAAGTCTCCAAAGACAGGTAGGCTCAGAGTTGTTTATTTCAGAAGAACCAACATAGTAGCGTCAAGGAAGCACTGATGTATACCAGGTCTCACTATTTAACAGATGGCCCTGTTCTTGTCAATTCCATTAGGAATAAAGTCAACCATCTTCTATTTTTAATTTTTAAAAAGTTCACCTGGTTGTCTGATAGCCACATAGCAGTGAGCTGTTGCAGTTTTGTAAAGGTAAATGGCAAATTCTTCAGTCTGTAAAGTACAAGAATTTATGTCAGAACATTTATCAATACTGTTAAGCTTGTTAAGAATCAATCCTGCATTAGCCTGTAAAAATGTTTTAAAAGGACATTAACAGATCTAGTTAATAACTATGGACATTTGAAAAGCAACAGCATTTATATTAATTCAAAGCTATATCTGGAAAAACAAACAAACAAAAACCCGCATTTCTCCCCAGATTAGCAAGCAGCTTAAAAAAAAGTGACAATGTAACTTGAATTTAACTCAGTTCAATGACTTGAATACAATTTTGAAGACAATTAGCCTGAATTAATTAATCTGCATCCTCAGCATTTTATCTTTCAAGATACATGCCAGCCAATTAAGAAAAAAATGCTACACCTGAAAACTGTTTTTTTCCAAGATACATGTTGGGAAAGTGGCTGCCCTGGATAACGGAAGCTCTGGCATTAATGGATAAATCAAGATACAGACGGAGTACAGAGAAGCTGGACTGGCAGGACAGGAGGGAAAGCTCAAACTTATCTCTCCCAATATATTTCAATTCTCCAGATTGGCAATTCCCAAAAGAGAAATGTTTTGTCCATTTTTAATGACCAGCTCTAATAAAACACAACCCTCTTTTCCCCCTTCCCCAGAACACTTGGTTGTTTTACACTACACTGTGATGCTGTTTCATGTCCTCCATATGCAATACAGGAAGCTAGCTATTAACTTTTAAGAAAGAATCAAGAGTTTTATGTAAGGAACCAAACTAATTCTCTAGAAAAATACATGCTAACAATCATGAATGTATTGAAGTCGTGCTTCAATGCACATGCCAAGTCATTAAAATAAAAACAGCTTAGCAGAACAGAACTGCAAGATCCAGAACACAACAAAAACATTAAATACATGCATCTCAGTCAGCTTCTAAGCCGTGTGTGAAATAAGGAAAGACAGCATATTTGTAACAACACCTCTACATTATTGTTGCATTTTATACAACTTCCACTTGAATAAATGCCTTCACAAACCTATTGTCACTCAGATTGATGACTTTTAATTTCTGCATATCACCCATTTCTTCAGGGAGAAATTCAAGCTTATTAGAATGCAGAAACAACACTGTTACATGCTTCCAGTTTCCAATCTGAAAAAAAACCCAAAGAATTAATTCATCTTCACAACTCTAAATATGCACATTTGTAGTGTTTTAAAACAATTAATATTACAGTTACAGTTGCCTGTAAAGTATAATTAGATTTATTCTTACATATTAAAACTTCCTAGTTTCAAAACACTAGCAACAAATCTCTGCTTCTTGCTTAAAAAATTCAGAACTTCATTATTTGGAAACTTGTGTATTTGTATACATCCTCCTTTAAAAACATACAGAAAGACAACATACTCAAGAATTGCTGATTTGTTATCCCAAAGTTGTACAAACAGTTTAAAATACACTAAAAAATTCACTTTACAGTTTTGTAATTAAATACATACCTCTGATGGCAGCTCTGTTAAAAAGTTATGATCTGCAGCAAATGTCCTTATATTAGAGAGCTGCCCAACAGATGAAGGCAATGTTTCAATCTCATTGAAACTACAGTCCAGTTCTTCTACAGATATTAACCTGCAAAAAAACCCCAAATTACTTCTCTACAAAGGTTAATTAATCCAACTATAATTGCACACTAAGTTAAATGAAGTTATTAACTCTACTAATTACAAATCTGAAATTTAATTCAAAGTAGAACTCTGAGATCCACGGGAATTCAAATCCAAAAAAATCCCTTACTAATCGCCTAAAATATTTTGGGGGGTTTTTTTGTTGGTTGGTTGTGGGTTTTTTGGTTTTTCGGGTTTTTTTATATCTTTCTTTCTAAGAGAACATTCAGTGATAATAGGGGAGTCAGCAACATGAAAAAGTGCTAGTACAAGGCACTGAAAATATTCAGAATGGGACAGATCATAGCCAAACAGGAGCTGAGTGCAGTTTCTGAACAAGAAAAGAATTTCAAGAGTTAGAGAGAGTGAACCTAAGCATCTGGCAGTGAAGTAGTATTTTGTAAATTCTGACAACAACAAAAGATAACCTACATTGATTATAATAGGAGAAAACAAATTGAAAAAAATACCCTTCATTTGTACAGAACTTGATTCTGAACCAATTATTTTTGCTGTCATTTGTGAGTTTTAAACTAAACTGCTGAACACCAAGTTCTACATTAAAAAAAACCTGCTGAAGAACAGGTGAAAATTCTCCTTGTAACATAAAAAAAGGTAAACATGTGTGTTCAGATTCACTTTTTCACAAGCTTTTTGATAAAGGTTCAATCATTTGCAGTATCTACCACAGCCACAGCTATGTTATTGCCAAAAAACAGGTTGAGGCAGCTGACTGCCTTTTTAAACATCTTGTTTTCTCCCACATTCAGTTTCTCTTTTACAGATTGGTGGCTGCATTAATACACGAGGAACATGTATGTTTTGATATTAAATAATACATGAAGAACATATATGCTGCAAACTAGAAGATATGAAAATGCTTTCAATTCTATTATGACATTAACATGTAGAAGAAATCAAATCAAGCAGGTGTAAAAACATTCAATAGTGGAGCCATTGTTGCAGAAAAGCACGCAGAAAGGCAATTCAACCTTTTATTCCGGTGAAATACCTACCCTCCTATAGAATCTGGCAAATAAATTAACTGGTTTTCATCAATTTTAAGTGTTGTTACCTTCTTCAGGGAACCTGTAACAAAGTGAACAAGAAAATCAAAAAGGACACTTGAGTTCATTAAGCTTAATTTTAATTTTAAATTAAGGGGGCACAAAAACCTCTGCAAGTAACCACATCTGTATTCCCTGGTACGCTTACAGTGCTATATACCTAAGGAAATAAGCAGACAAGCTTACAGAACTTGCTTGCTAGCAAAAGGAGGGAGGAATAATGTTTTTACTTTGTTATAGTCAACGGTTTCTCATCTATTTACAAACCACTGTATAAAGTCAAGAACGCTCCAAAACAAATACAAGTTTTATTATTCAGTTACGCACTACAGCTTTATCCGAAACTGTGCTTTTAATCAACTGCAACTTAGATCTAAAATGCCAATTGTGTATTTTCAAGTGTTCTGTGTCTAAACTGTAAGCTTTTAAAGAACATGAATTAATTGAAAATACAAACCAATAGATTCTGGCAGCTGCTGAAGTGAATTACTGGATAACAGTAGGTCTTGCAGGCTTTCACAACCTGAAATACCTTCTTCAACTACTTCAATGTTGTTTTTAGAAACATCCAAGTAGGTCAGTTGTTTCAAAGTGCCTATGAACTATAAGCAAGAGAAAATAAGACATTTTTGAAAGTGCAAGTTCTAAACAAAATATCCAGCAGATTTGACAAACTGTCTCTCAAGTGTAATGCTAGAGGAAAGGAGAAAACTTATTTATAGTGCTGACATACAATTTCAAGCACAATATTCAAGCTTTATATTGAAATATTTTGTGTGGATCCACAATTGATGCTTTTCCACACACACAGATACACCACAGTAATTCTGCAGGTCTCTAAAATCAGTCTGCAAATTCAATGGTTTGATCAATTACTATAAATCAAGTAACAAGCTTTCGAACAGACTTCAGAGGTAGGTAATGTAAGGACATCATAAGGCTCCAGTGAAAGTCTTTTAATGCTTATTTTTGCCTTTTGTGTAAAACTATCCTACTGAACCTCAAAACCAACAACAATGAATCCATAATTGTACTAAAGAAACAAGCCAAAATACAAGCTTGTATTACCTCTCCATACAAACCAAGAATAAGCTTGAAAATTTCTGCACAATACTGTACTAAAATCTTCAGAGGGAAGATGCAGTCACTTTCACAAATTTTTACTTTTACTGTAAAGTTAATACATCCACTCAACAATTCAAGGAATAATTAGCTGAAGTGAGGAAAGACAGCAGAGAAGACTACTGATCGGGCAAGAAAGCCTCATGTCAGAAGACTGCTTAGTGAGTTTAAGTCTGAAAACAGACCAGCTGCTTCCCAAGTTTCAAATACTCATATACTAGCTTACTACAAGTACAGGTTCACAAGTACTACCAACAAGAGGGCAGCTTGGACCCCATGTAATTCTGAGAGATGTCAGGAACCCAGACAAAGTTAACAGAACATTTTCTCAGGAACTGGCTATGCCCCCTGGATATGCGGCACCTGAACAGGCACTGCTTGTTTTATAGCCATGACCATTAAAAATTCACACAATATTTATCCTGTAAATTCCTGCTTGCTAACACAAAATAATCCCTTTTTGGAAGGGCTACTCAACCCTAAATTTGATCCAGGATTTGATCTAGGATTTTTACTCTTTTCTGAACCAGAACATAATTTTTAGATGAGAAGTATACAACTTCCAATGGAAGAAAAGCTGTATACCCAGCTCGCCCAATCAGTGACAATTCTTAAGTGGACTAGTTAAGCATTTAAGTGGCATTTAGCCTTTTGACTTTAAGTAAAAACACAAACAAAAAAATTGTATTAACAATTAATGTTAATACAAAATTAAACATAAAAGTAGTGACTTTTAACATGTATGATGACTGACAAAGCAAATACTACTGTAAATTAAAATACTAAATGTTTAACACAGTAAAAGAACTTACCCCTGGAATAAGTGTTAGTCTATTACCATCCATCCAAAATTCCTTTAACCCACTCAGTTGTTCAAGTACTTCAGGCTGTAAAGGGAAGCCATTTGTTAAAAACTTCATATAAAAAACAGTGAAAGGCAAGCACAACTTCAGCGATCCATCTACTGCAACTTTAAGAAGTGTCTTGTTATAGCTGTTGCATACACTTCTTTAATTGGGTCATCAATGAAAATCCAGATAATTCACTGTCCTGATTTCGGCTGGGACAGAGTTATTTTCTTCTTAGTAGCTGGTACAGTGCTGTGTTTTGGATTTAGTATGAAAATTATGTTAACACTTGATAAATTGATAACATACTTGATAACACACATTTCGCTGTTGCTAAGTAGTGCTTACTCCAAACCAAGGATGCTCCTGTGCTCTGCCAGCAAGCAGGTACATGAGAAGCTGGGAGGGAGCAGAGCCAGGACAGCTGATCCTAACTAGCCAAAGGGGTATTCCATACCATAGATTGTCATGCTTAGTATATAAACTGGGGGGAGCTGGCTAGGAGACCTCTATCACTGCTCAGGGATTGGCTGGGTGTCAGTAACAGGTGGTGAGCAGTTATATTGTGCATCACTTGATTTTTTGGTGATTTTTTTTTCCTCTTGGGTGTTATTCCTCTCTCTCCCTCTCCTATTTATTACAATTATCATTGTCATTATTTATTTACTTTATTTCAGTTATTAAACTGTTCCTGCCTCAACCCATGAGTTTTACCTTTTTCTGATTCTTCTCCCCATCCCACGGGGGGTGGGAGTGAGCAAGCAGCTGTGTGGTACTTAGCTGCTGGCTGGAGTGAAAACATGACATTCACTTTTCGAAATGTGAATATATACTAGGTATACAAAAACCTTTTAAAAACTTGATCACAGCACTAAGTAATCATTTCAGAATTTTTTATAAAAAGTATTTTTTTTCCTCAAAGGGAACAAACAAGTAAGTGTTACATGTGTAATTTCCTCCTCCATGGATGATATCTAATAACAAATTCCATCAGCTGAGAGGATCTGTTTGTCAAAAAACACAATGACTTTGTGGTTTGGGGAAAAAGGAAAACCATTTTTTATTTTCTGGCAGCAAAGGGTGCATCTGCATGATATGAGCAAACCACTCCACCCATAAACTGAAGTGCAGGATTGTGCTTCCATTACAACTTACTCTTAAAAGTATCTTACATATCAGGGAACAACCACTTCTTGGTAAACATTGACATTGCATATGCTTCCTATTTAAACTTCTCTCTTAAGAAAATAATACAAAACAGGTGCTACAGCACCTTAACAGCTACAACTAAGTTCAGTTAAAATTCAAAACTCAATTTTGTGACACCGTAAATATGTAGAATTCCCACATAAATTGAAGTCCTGCCTCCCAATAATTCATTTTCCAAGAAAAAAATCTTAACTGAAGACTACCTTTCAGACAGATCTTTATCCCAAAAAGCAGAGTCAAACCTTTCTGGGCTTTTACCAAAATATCTTAATCAGGGAAGTTACCGGTAGTTGACCATTGTAGCTAAAAGGCTGGGAGAGATGAAGCAAATGGCGAAAACCAGACCCAAACAGGTAATTTAGCAGCCTGTACTTAGCTCCTGGTTGTTATGGCTTAACATGGGCCTGGGCACATTAGTTTAACGCTCTGATACTAATATCTACATTGTGATGAGAATATGGCAGTAAAGGTAATGGCTAGAGGTGTAATAACACTAATGAACAATTCCTAAAATACACATCCCTATCTGCCAAACCATACAACTAGGCAAGTGTTCAGCTCTGCACAACCTGCTGGTGGCACACAAAGGCTTGATTTTATTATATAGCAGGTCAGCATGTTCCACTATACTTCTATTCCAATTCCTTTATCCAGGCAAATATCCGTAGAAGCAGAGATACGTGAAGTGATTGTAGATGTAAGATGTATTTGTGAGATCATGAACAGAAAACAAGTTGATCCATGCTGAAAGAAAAATCTGAGCACCTTGACCATAAATACTGCTTTGAACAACATTCAAACTTAAAATTAATACAGTTTCCCTTGGATCTAAAGAGTTTGTAGACAATAAAAGCAGGTTACACACAGCTTATAAACATAATAGTTTGCTTATAATAAATTCCAAACACTTACTGGTTATCATGTATTTAATGTTGCAAGTTCTGTATAATTCAAACACGCTACTGTTAATTTTTTAACAGTACAGTAACCACACGATACCACAGAGTGCTATTTTCAAGTTGAGGAAAAATGTACTCATATTCATCAGAATATGCACCTAATTTTTATAACAGGTTCCATAAAGTAGTGTAAGGTACACCTAATATTTGCTCAGCAGCAGAACTCTCAAGCTGATGTTTACATTTTCATATTGACTATTAACAGATTAAAAGGATAAAGAAATTTATAAAAGGTACCAAGCTCTGTTACTAAGGCAAAACTCACCACTTCTGTGAATTCATTACTTCCCAAGTCCAGTCTCTCCAGCTGAGTCAGTCTGGACATGGTTCTGCACAGGAAGGGGATTAATAAGGAATTAGGTTTAAGAAAATACCAGTTACATCCAATATTCCTGTATTCAAACAAATATTTTAATCAGTATTAAGTAGTGATGCTGTTCTGTAACGGAATTACACCTAAATCAGGTCAAATTTTCATGTGCTGTTTAAACAGGCACATGCTAATGATCAGTCACACGGAAAGTACTCATCTACATCTACAAAGCAACTCATCTACACGTTAGTCTAGAACAACTAAAGACCACTAGAGTAATCTTTGAGTAACTCAGTGACATTACGCTTCTTTTGAGCACTTCCTTTTCACCTACAGTCACATTAAGTCTTCTCAGCAGCCAAAGACTGGTCAACTACCTGTTTTCCTCTCAAAGACAGACAGACCACTGCCTAATGACCACCTAAATCTGGGAAGACCACTGTTCAATCACAGAAACCAACAACACCTTTCTCCCCCCTCCAGGCTGCTGAAAAAGTGTCTTCCATAGGATATGGTGTCCTAATTATTTCTCTAGTCCTACAACAAATCAGATTCTTAAATTGGATTTTGTGACATATCAATATGCCTTAAGCCAACTTATGGCAAAGATTAAATCAATGACTGAAAGTAAAATCTGTTTTTTCAAGCTGTGTTTTGGCAACATTTTTCCTCTATTTAAGCTTACTTTGGGGACCCCACAGAGATTACCTACCACTGTACGAGGTGGTCTACGCAACCAGTACTCCAGTCAACGGCAGTACTACCTAAAAATATTTTCAAAGGGGCTGCAAATCCCTCACATGGAATTATGTTCTATATTTATTTAGTATTAGATTTCCATAGAGCAATTAACAACATCTAAAACTTTGACACATAAACCTTATGTGTGTACATACTCCAAAATTCTGGAAAAACTAAATACAAGAGCTTCCAAATGGTAGTCTTTCGTATTACCAGAATATTTTTATGAACACTAGTATACTTAAACACCTTCATGAGCACAAGATGCTCTATGCAGCTATTCAAAGTTTCAGTTGTTCTTCAAATACACTGCTAGTAATTCCGAATATACAATTCAAAAATTACATTCTGTTGAAAAATGCCTTCTTTATTGATAATATGATTATTAATATTATTCATTAAATAATCTCCAAAGATAATTACACTCAAATTCTGTCTATAGATTTGATTTTTATTACATTATAGTAAGTATGGGGGACAAACTACGAATTTAGCATAAGCAGGTAAAGACATGATCAAAACAAATGCAGAAGCCATTTTTTGCACTGCAAGATAGTATGTACAAGTTTTAGGGGAAAGCCTTTAACTCACATTCCCACTATATCAAAGAAGAAAAAGAAAAAGCTACTTCCAGAATAACCTGAGAAACATTTCCCCGTCATTTCTGGAAGCTAATGAACAAGATGATTATCAGTTAGCCAACTGCTAGAATTCATTTTCCAATTCTAACAAATTATTTAAGTCTTTCTGAAATACTGAGTAACCTGAATTTCTCAAAGCTCTTATGAGATCATGGCAATATAAATCTTGCTGTACGTTACTAAAAAATTTGCCCCAGTGCATCTCCCACAGCTGAATACTCAAAGGATCTAGTATATCATTCAGCAGCTTTCAAAACTTCATGGGCAACACCACACTGTACTCCTACCAATGGCTTCAATTTAAAAAGGTTTTAGATTTCTTCCGTTTTCAAGCTATGTTAGCTAGAGTGTGGGTTACTAAAGAGCAGTCCAGAACCCCAACGATGACCTAAATTTCAGCTTCAATAAGTAGACTATGGGAGATCACAGCTATGTAGAATTGATTTTGATTAGTTTCAATAATAAATTAAATAATAAAAATAATGAAGATAACATCAATAAGTTATTTGACAAAAATGGCTTATTTTAATATTTTTATAGTCCTTTCAAGAGTCTTTGAGACAGTGCCTTGATTTTTATTTGAACTGAATTTTCAGCTTAGAAAGAAACACAAATTTTAAGAATGAAGGAAAAGAAGAGGTAATACCTACAAAATGAAAAAAGCTCAAACTCATTTAAGTGAATTTTTGATGAGGCTGAATTGACACACATAGTTTTTACTGTGGTTTGAGATGAACAGAATTTGGTCTTTTAGTTCAACATGAACTCTTATTTTAATGGTAAAAAAACCCCAGTCTCCAGACCACTACATTCCAAGGTCCAAGTGATTTTCACCCCCTCTTCCTCCTGTACACCATTCAGCTCTGAGGCCAAAATGTTTACAGAGCTAGCACCAGATTCACAGAATCTAAGCAATAAAGCTCCTCTTCTCCTCATTGCCAAGTTACACTAGATACACAAATTTCACTCCAACCCAACATCTAGGTGCTCCTTTCCCATCCTGCTAGTGCTACACCCTTAATGGTTCTAAGGCAACCCAAAGTTCCTATTTTTACTTTAATCTTTACTGTCTTACTAAAAATAAAGTAAAATAAAAATGCTGTTACAGTTTTTCATCAAGGGTCTTGGCATTACCATTTGGAACCAGAGTAAATATCTGAAAATCTCTCTCAAGTATCTGCAAAATTAATGTTAGGCAACTCTGACCGTATAAAACAAAGTAACTTCACTGATTTGGGGCCCTTTTTTTTTTATCTTGTGAAATTTCTTTTAATCTAGCAAATGTACCCACAACTGTAAAGCATACACAAATGTGTCTGCAAGACCAGGGCCTCAAGTTATCTATCCGCACCACATCCCACATTCCCCTCTCCCTCCCACCCCCCACCTCATCCATAGCACGTTCAGCTACTCTACAACTAACATCTCTTGCTTTTCTGTATTGCATGTTGTCTAAAGGTATACTAACGAAGTTTCCAATAATGTTAAAGTAACAGGAAAATTCAATGCTAAAGAAAGAGGAATATAGGACTGAAAAGCAATATCACTGAGTTAGACTTATTTCTGTCTTTGCCATGGCACTGTGTAATCCTCTCCCACAAACTGAAAAATCTGTTTCATAATGCGTATTATTGAACTTGCTGTCAAATCCATCCAACACTAAGGGATCAGGTAGTCTAAAATATGCCTCAGATTCCAACGCTGTCAACAGTCAGTTTCACTAAGGTTAACACTACAGGTTACTTCAAGTAGCATAAAAATCAAGAGGTATGTGTGACAGCAAGATTGGGCCCTCAATCATTGTAATTACACTCTCAAATAACTTGCTTCTTTCTAAAGAGGTTACTCTTTTTATTGACAATTAGGCAACAGACAAGCTTAAAAAAAAGTAAATAATTTTTTTATATTTCCACTGGACCATTTTCCCAACTTACCTATCAGATAAATGCCTCTACAATAGTCATCATGGTTTTGCTTTCCTTTCAATAGAATTATTTTCACTGAGCTGTTTTGCATTATAATACTGCCTCTTTTGCAGTCTCTGGCTACAGACAAGCTCCAAGCAAAATGATGCATTTGGCACAAAGCAAAGCTGATTTAGTGTGTTGGCATTAATTACCCATTTTGCTTAACTGGCTTTCAAGTGCTTCATGATTTAGTGTTAAAAAAATATGTGCATGTTCAATTCAGCAGGTGGGCTAGCTGATTTTGTAGGAATTTAACCAAATACATTTCTCATTACAAATACAAAAGAATTCACTGTAAGTATGAAAATATTAAAAAGGTGGGACTGACAGGGAAACAAGAAAAGATAGTTTTATCCTATAGCAAAATTATTAGCATGTATTGCTACATCTTATTAGCTTCATAAAAACCCCTTTGGGTTTTCTACACTGTTTAAAGCTGTATATAGCATGTTCCTTTTCAAACACATACTTAGGTTTGGAAAACTGTAAGTTCAAATTCCACTTCAGCTTCTGTTCTAACATAATAGTTAAAACCAGGCCATGGATGCCTTTGTTGACCAGGTCCATGGCTGCATGATTGCATTGTCATGAAAGGCAGATTTACCTCTTGCATACTATGGACATCATAATGAACTTTTTCTCTCCAGTGTACATCATACATAACAATGTATGTTTCTAGTGTCTCACTGTAGCAAAATGCCTATTAAATGTTCTTAAATTAAAAAAATAAGTAGTTTCAATAGCTTTAATCTTCCTTAATTGAACTACAAGATCACCAGAAGAAATAATAAAGGTGGCAGCTTAGCATGTACTGTAGATCATTATGGAGGTTCTGCAGGGGATACCCTGATGACAGTGGCTGTTTAGTTTTCCAGCAAGGGTGAAACCCTGAAAACATGAAAGTTAACAACAACAACAACAACAAAAATTCCCAGCAACTTCAGCAGAAGTTGTATTTGGCTGAAGTGTATTACAGCATTTGTTTAAATGTCTCTTATCACTACAAGAGACCGCTGTAAACTATGCTTTTTAAAATATTGCATGTAATTCATGCTGTTAGTGTTAATTATGGCAATTAAGGTCAGGGTGATTTCATAAACAAAAGCTATATAAGTTTCATTATAGCTACTGTTCCTCAGTTGGTAGTAACTTAATTTGCAGAGCTACTACCCCAAATTACACGTTCTCTGATTCTTTTCCACTGAAAATCAATAATAGCATAAAGAACAAAGGAGGAGAGACAGTATCTGTATGATATGAATGAATAAAATGCTTTGGAAAAATTAAATTAATTCATTAAATTTTATAAATTAAAAACTTCAAATTCACAGTTTCTGATGCTACAGATTTCATTCCATATAGGAGCTCTGGCATTTTTGTACAACAGACCACAGCACAGCATCTAGGCACACAACAAGGCAATCCCAATCGAACATACCCCTTGACCATGTCTTAGGCATATTATTAGCTCCAGTCACTAAGAAAACCGGCTGTTGTACTTGAAGGGCTCGCAATTCACACTTCAGCCTACTGCATGCAAGTCTCTGCTAGCATATGAGCTGGACAGAGTGAATATTCAATTGTTAGCTCCTCCTCCATGAAAACATCTTACATCCACCAAAACCAGTACCTCTCTAACAGTTTCTGCTGCCAGAGGGGGACCCATTTTATGCTACCTTGCAACGAGTTCAGGACTTCACAGCTGCTTATTTATATCCCATCTTTGGGAACTCTGTTTCCCACTTCATGGACCTTTTATACCTCTGTTAACCCACTTAAGACCTCCAGGGTCCAAGTCAGAAAATTCAGTGCATTGCTCTAGCTCATAGAAACAGCAGGAACTGCATCATCATCAGCCTGGGCTTGTTTGATGAAATGAGCGAGAATTGCAAGGCAGGGTTTAGAAAGATGCTAGATTTTAAGAGAGGATCAGATTCGTGGTTAGAACAAATGCTGTAAGAATTTCCAGAACTATTTTACTATTACAGAAAACACATCTAAGGAATATGCTGCCACTGTATTAAACATGCCTATTGCGTTGTGAAATAGGTATGGCATAACAGATTCCATGCAGCACAGTAATGAGTTATTTTCTTCAGCCCTGAACTGTACTGAAGTTAAAAAAAAAAAAGAGTCCAAGTCGTGTGAATTGCATTCCTTCAGTCATTCTGAATACACATTTCAAACTCCACACTTGATTTAGAAATAATCATCTTAATTACCAATCCTAAGCTTCAGACACACAGCCATCAGAACTGTACCCAGACAGGCATCTGGGTAGCCATATAATACTGTAAGCAAGAAGCATCAGACATCTCAGAAATCATCCTGAGGTGCCCACATGCTGACTGAAAAGCTCAACAGGTGGATCAGAAATCCACAGAGCTGGAAAGGGACAGAAGAAGTGAAAAAAAAAATAAATATCTCTGCATATGCATATCTTTGAATAGGCAGACCAGGCAGTCTGAAAGGAGACACAATTTCACCTGTACGAAGCGAAAGTTTCTTGTGACAACTTAGTCCAGTTACTTACTTTTAAGCTGTGATCTACTTTTCAATAAGCACTACATTATTAGTATAACTACAGAAAAAATCCTCTCCAAAATAGTTTTATATAAATGTCATCTATACTTACTTTGGCAATATTTTTAACTGGTTTTCTCTAAGTTCCAATATCTGGAGTTTAGTTAATCTGTAACAAAAGCAAAAGAATTTATCACAAAATACTGTAATTTATAATCTGAACTTATTACATTGCTGAATCTCAAAGAAATCTACAAGTTTAAAATATTTTTTGTAAGAATACAAACATGTTTTGTGGAAAAATATGCATGTTATTTTAAATTCGTTTATTCATTGGTGTTTGGTTTTAGTAAAGCAGCAAACAAGCTCTTGCCTGCTTTTCTGTGCCTGTTTGAACACATTTGTTTTCCTTCCTCCCAAAGATTTTAAAGCACTTCATTGGATTCATTATGGGTACATGTTATCAACATATACAGAAATACACAGGAAGTAATAGAAGAAAAGTAGTATCAGTCCACACGAGCTACGATGCTGAATTTCTAATACTGGCAATGTATCAAACCATTTCATATAAAAAGCCTCATCACAGGAATACCTGTGGTCTTCCACATGGTAAAAACAACCTTTACATTCATCTTGTATTTCCTTCCATATTCTCTTTCTAGTCAGCTGCTTAATCCATTTTGATATTTCTGTTAGAAGGCAGTTTGACCTTTCTGTCAGGATATCCTTGGTTGCAAGATAGATAAATAACCTCTAAATCCCAAGCTCAACTGCTTGGCCAAGTTAAGTTCAAAGCAGTCTCGACATTCAAGCAATGTACCATCCCCAGTGGAATTTTCTGCATCAGGACAGCAGCACCAGGACTATCTCTTTGTTAAATGAAATGCAGAATACAGACACGATTGTAAAGGCAAGAGTTCTACACGTGACGCATGAACGGCCTTTACACAACACAAAATAGGGTTATTAAGCTCCCTGAATCAAAAAGGAGCTTAGTGACTGGTCTTTCCTGAAGGTGTTTAACTGAGTATGCTGTAAGGACAGAGACAAAAACCTTAATGGAAATTAAGTAGTAAGAACTAAAAGTAAAAACAGAAAGCTGAAAACAGTACTTATTTTTCCTCTAGACATTTGCTCATTTTTGGATGAATTTGAAAGTAGCAATCTGCCACGCCTATGAATAGCCTAAGAATACAGCAGTCACCTTGGAACAGAGCAGAGGCCAACACAGCCCAGCACTGCAAGCAGCACTTGACATCTGGCAGCAGCTGCTGGAGGGGAACCCTCTCCCCCCCAGCTACTCAAAGAAAAACCAACACTCTAACAGTACTGAAAGAATACCCTAATAAAAAATCCAGTTCACAGCAATATCACTGCTGTCGATCTAGCGCACAACTTGCAAATGACTTCCTAGCCTTCTTACCCTACCTGCATCCTAAGATACCCGTCTGTGACAAAACAGAACTTGCTTGTTTAAGCACCTTCAGATTTGAATGGCCATTTTGGGCTTGGACTTCTGAACTCTAGAACAATCAAACACTGCATCAGGCTCCAGTTGGTATTTTGCTTTGATGATAGTGAAAAGAGCTACGCCGTTTGTAGCTCAGTTGAATGCAGTAGAAGCAAATCTCCATTCATATGCTAAACTATATATATGCACACCCACACTGTTGATTTTAGCCAGAACTGACTGTACTGCACTTCTAAGAAGCTAATTCTGTGAAGTTAAAGACTGCCTTTGGTGATAGAAAGGTTCATAGCTTTGTGTGACCTTGTTTCACATTCTACTCTTTCTTCAGCTGACCCTGAGAAACTGGGAGATAAAAATACCAAATTTCTTACATGTAGAGCTACACAGGGGCTACTCTGGAAATATTTTCAACCTCTACTGGCTGGGGGATTTAGGCTGTTTCTAAACTAGTAACTTTACTGCAGTAATTGATGTGAAATACTGGACTGAAGCAGTTGTCACTTCTTCCATTATGACTGGAAGGGTTAATTCAAGCTTAATGTAAAAATACGTATCAGTCAGCCTAGCTGCTCTTTAAATTGCTGGTGTAAACACCCATGCTAAGCATCTCAACTGCTACAATGGAACAGAAAAACACATTTAATCTGGAGAAGAAATACAGAGAACTAGTCCACCCATACTAAAAAAAAAAACAGAAGTCACAGCGGCAGAAATATATGATTTCCTGTGCCATTCTATCACAAAGATCTATCAACACTCCTGTGGAAATATTTTATTTCTCAACTTGAAAAACCCGTACCCACAGAAATATTGACACATCACCTAAACACAACACTGTAACAGAGCATTATTCAACTTTAAGCGTATCTGGTGGAATAGTCTCAACAAAATTGTTGTTGCAGTATTGTTATTGAATGTCACCAACTCAGCTTGCTTTTAAAGTGTAGCCCAACTTTTAAATAAATTTTTTTAAAAAATATATCTCTTGCTAGGATAAGATCAATATTCTTCCTAAATCTGATTTCTTGAACTATACAATCTGTAAAAAATGTAAAAGAAATACATAGCAGGTATGCTTACAAACTTGCTGTTCAACAGCAGTCATCTTAGAAAACTAGAAATATTTCATAGAGAGATGCTCTTTATTTTTCACCCCCTTTGCAGTTTTGCTAGTGCAGAATTATTTGTTTTTAATTGTAACTAAAATGCAAAGGCAAAAGAACTAATATTCGTATCCTATAGCAGGCTGCATTTGCAAAAGTTTCAGCAAAATTGCAAATATGTAACTCAGTTAAGTCCCAAATTCAATTATCCTTGTACATTTATTTAAAAAATTATCCAAAAGTGGATACTACTAAAAATATCTACTACTGCAAATACTACTGGCAAGTTGTTGAGAAAGAAGATTAGAAGTAAATTAATTGCAACATCACAGCCTCTGGAAGCAATATCCCATCTTAGACGACATTCTCAGAATTTTTTGAATGCCATGGGTAAGATGTCATTCTATCTTATATAGATCTATATCTATATATATAGATATAAAAGTATAGAATATTTTTCTATAGAAGAGCAACACCTTGATTATCTTAAACACCTATCAGTAAATAACATCACCCTTTTAAAGCCCAGTCTAAAAATTAGCATGTAGTGAGCTTCAAGTTTAGAATGCTTTGCTTATGTGTTTTTTGATGGTGTTTTGCATTATGTATATTTAAATGTAAATATACGTGATGTATTTAGATACAACAGATGGTCTTCTTCAGTAAACATAAGCAATTCTCAAGACTTCTGTGCACATGCATAAAGGCTAACTCCAGGATCTGTGCCAATATTGATGCACTGATATAATTCAAATCAGAATTTGGGAGTGGAGAAAAAACCCTCATTTTCTCACCTCAGAATTCCAAAGAAACTGGCACATTTTGCCAAAAGTCTGGTGACTTTTTAATAAGCCTAACAGGCTGGGCTGGTACAACATCTTTGAAGGACACCAAGTATGTAACACTCAAAGATTGGATAATCTTGGCCTCAACAGCATGCAAAGCTTTAGCACAAATTTTGAAGGTGAGAACAATGCATGGAAGTAAACTTAATGAAATGCTGCATGGATATATTAAAAGTAGCCTGCATTACACAAGGTTTTCTTTGCTAAGCATCAGGCTTAATGTTACTGACAGAGGTGCTCAAAGACCCATTTTGGGACTATCCTCTTTAATGCTTTTTAACAGCAATCTTAAATGATAGGAAAAAAGTTTAAGTTGTTTAATGCCACAAAAGATAGTCACAGACAATACAAGGAATTATTAGGACACTGTAGGGGGAAAAAGACCTGTACAACCCTAAGGACTGAAAAAAAATAGACAAGTGTCAACACGCCATAGCACCAAGCCAAGCACTCATGATTTCTTTGTAGAGTCATCAACCATTTCTGAGCTGTCCAATGCATTAGTCGATCATGTGGGAAACAACACTTGGCGGCTGCCAAAAAGGGCTAGTAGAACACTAGAGCATAACCACAGACATTTACAAGAAGAAAACAAGAAAATAATCATGACACTGTACAAGCCATGAAGAGACTTCATTTGAAATCTAAATATAGCTATATATCATCATTCCCTGTCAAAAAGAAAATTAATTCAAACTGAAGCTCGTTCCAAGATATATTAATATAATCAGGCATAAAGGAAAACCTGCCATGCCAGAGGGAAAAAGAATTTTGTTTAGTCTAACAAACTAAAAAAAGAGATGTGAGAACACTGTAATAGCAGCAAGTGAGAGAATGGGGGACAACTCTCATGAGACATGATAGCAATTAAACTGTGGAACAAATCAATATGAACCGTCAGAAACTGAAACTACTTTTCTAACCTGAACTGCTGGAACAGAGACCCTGACACATGGAACACAAAAACCATGTCAGCTTTAACACAGCATTGGTTCTGGTTTTAAGAGACATTATAGCCTATAGTTGTCAGTAAGGCAGGCAACAAAACTCAAGTTACTTCATGTGTTCCCATGTAACAAAAAATAGCAGCTATAAGCCATACACAAAACAATTAATGCACCAAACTGTAAGAAGCTGAAGGCTTGTCCTTTATGGGAATAACCAACAATGCTCTAAATATTCCAAAAGATTCTACCAGAGCTTTTTTGTTTGTTTGTTTTTAAACTAAGTATTCCCATATTGCGAAGTACAAGTTAAAAGACCATCTGCACTAGCAAGTGTTTGCGGCAGGGGTCCTCGAACTACGGCCCGCGGGCTGGACATGGCCCCCCAGGGTCCTCAATCCAGCCCCCGGTGTTTACAGACACCCCCCTCCGGGGGTTGGGGGGGGAAACCAAGCAGCCGCAGATGACTGCCTGCCACTGCATCCGCGCCGGCCCCCTGGTTAAACAGTTTGAGGACCCCTGGTTTATACCTAGTTGTAAAGTTCTGGAGTGGCAGAGCAGTCTCATTACTCACAGAAGCACTCAACGTCAAAGGGGTCTGAACCTTACTTCTAAATATTATACTAATTCACTGTTTTCTAGTTTATTTGATCTAAACACTAACTTCTTACAGAATAGTATTTATTCTGTGCAATACATCAGCAGGCAAACTCATATGAATATTCTGAATTAATTTTAACTACAGCTGATGAGAAAAGTCGTAACTTCAGTTTCATTCTCCTAGCTACAAGCTAGGATGCTGCAAGTCACTATATTTTAAAAACCAAGGCAGAATCCTTCATAGCTATTAAGATAAACACTACACTGGAGAACTGGCTTTCAAGCTGCCTTCAGTAACTGATTTATTCTTATGTTGTTAGTAATTAATGACTTCACCATTTCCGTAACCATTAAGCATTATAGAAGTAGATAGTGATTAAGAAAGAATTATAATTAGGCTTTCTAAAGCTATGTTATGTGTAAGATTAACTACTTGTAAGACCAACTGCGTCAACCTGAAGTCCTCAATTTCATCCGTAGTGCTTATCTTTTTACTAAGAAAATCTTGCCATTTCATTAGACTATTAAAAAGCAGAACAGAAAAATGTATAGGCAATCATGAAAATGCCAACAAGCAAAGACTACACATCTTCCAGATATTTCTTCTTCAACCTTAATGAGGTCTTTTGAAATGCAAACTTTGTGTACAAGAAGCAAGCACAATAATTAATGCTCCTGCATCATAAGCAGCTTTTTTGTTAGCTGAGTGTGTAACAGATCGGGTGCTTTTAATCGTTCATCAGGGAAGGACTAATAATTGGACAGAGAAGAACAGGCCAACAGCTCCCATCACAGATGACTAAAACTAATGGTCACTAAAGACTGCATCTTTGCTCATTCTTTCATTGTAAATCTCCTAATCTGCCAAAATTCTGCAGCACTGTATTTGGGGGCTTTTCTAATCTCTTATGAACTGTGCTGACCCTACTATAACCACACAGCTTAAGGCAACTGCTTTCACACAGCAATGTGCATGGTTAACTAACAGCCCAGAAAGAGAGGATTGCTGGACATGGGATGGGGCAGGAGAGTGACAATCTAGGAAGCTAGCATAAAATAAGAGTGATGAGCGGGAGGAAAAAGCAAAAACGGCTAAATCAGCATGATAAGGAAAACAGGATGAACTATCCTAATCTAGGACTCTTCCTTTTAAAAATATTATCCTTTCACTTTTGCTCCCAAGATTTAATCCTTTTAAAAGAGGTAAGGGTTTAGCATTTTTCTTGTATGTAAATTACTATGTGGAACAATCTTGCTTAGTCAGCACACTGTAAATATGCTAAGTCCTTCAGAAAGATTCCTAACAACAAGGCACTTGAGAATTACAGACATGCACGAAGGAGAGGACCGTCAGTGCATCCAGGAAAGGACTAGTGGCATTACAGACGCCATTATTTGCTTCACTCCAATTACTAAGTGACAAACCTGTACTTCAGAAAAACTAGTCTGCTGTACTTACCAGAACTACATTGTAAAAGAAGCAAATGTTTACATGAGTTATTTCTTGATATTTCATAATCATTCTGTCTGTCCTTCAAAAGCCCAGTTGAAAAATAGCGATAAAGATTCAGGGTTTTTTACTATAACAAATATGTGCCGTATATCGATTGGTAATGTGCACTTCTTCCCTTCCTCCAGTTCATACTTTGCTTGAGAAGCAGCAGAAACTGCTCTGCGTGAATTTAAAACTAAACGTACATACCAAGTTTCAAATTCAACTTACCTGCCAAAATTGGCTGGCAAAAACTCAAGAAAAGCATCATTCAGGTACAGCTGCGTTAGGTTTAACAGTTGGGAAAATCCATCTGGAAGCCTATACAGAAGTAAAATAACGTGGCGCTTGTTTCAATTGTAGTCAGTGCATTATATCATGTTTTCTTAAAGAACAGTATAGCATTTAAGTCCTACATATTGATAACATTAAGGTGGCACTAGAATTTCTACAAAGTTGTACTACATACTTGTTCTCTGTAACATTAGTTTCAGAATTATTTTTAAGTATGGAGAACAATATCTACAAGCAATAAAAATTACAAACAACAAATGTAGTCTTGCTAAGTATTTGTGATCTCCTGACACCTAACATGGAGGAGGTATTTATTAAGAGACAATAAATCAGATAAAAACCTATCCAACACCTTTTTTCCCCCAAAAGAGTTACAATGTACAAAGTTTGTATCTCTGGCAGTGCTACTTGGGGCAAATTTTGTCACTATAGAAGGTGACAGGGAAATATACAAGCTAAGCTTGAAAAACAATGGTACAGGCTTTAGCGTAAAATTAATTCTGTTATTAAGAAAAAAAACTTTTTTGCATCTTTACATTCACAGAGAAGTGATGAGCTTAAAGCTGAAAGCTACATGGTACAATGCAGAACTGCTCACATAGCCTATTAACTTGGGAAAAATACTATAATGACATAGCTATACTTTATCACAGTGCAATGAAATTAATGAAGATACTTCTCAGGTAACTCTGTTCCTTGCCTTCAAAGGCTGGCACATGTCTGGGGCAAACCGGATCTCAGCAGTGTTTGCACAAAATATAAAACATCAAAAAAAATTTACAAACTTACTTTGAAATTGGATTTACGCTGGCCTCAACAACTGTCAAGACTTTACAGTTTTTTATATTTTCTGGAAACTCCTGTATGCCTGCAAGATACAGGGAGAAGTAGGGAAATAAGTCTTAAATTATTAGACTCCATCACAGGCATAAAAATGATACACATGAAAATTACTAGCCATAAAAACTTTAATTCATTTAGCAACCAGTGGGCTGTTTCTCTCATATTTAATTTCAGATACAGCTCTCAATTCCTAAAGCATTTCATACTGCAGCTTAGCAGGCAGCTCACCAAGCAGCGTAACAGAGACACAGTAAACGAACAATTTCCACTTACATTCCACATTTCACTTTACATTACCAAATATTAAAGTACCTGTACTTTGCAACGTACTTAAGATCAGGCCCTCAGTCACATTCATACACATGGTAGAACAAAGTTTCCAACAGGATCAGTTTGTCAGATGTGTGGCTTTTATGACATCCAGGCAAAATGGTTAGCCTTCAAATCTTGAAGTATGTTTACAGCATTCATGGTTCTGAACAGATATCCCAAAACGTGACACATGTTTGCTGTTAGCTTCAGATTATTTGTAGAGAAGGACAAAACTGCTGCAGACACACTCATGTCTGAAAACTGTAAAAATAATGAGCCTCCTCTTTTTACAAGATGGACTCCAGAAACACCAGAGTATATTTCCAACCCACGTATCTGCCAAATTCATATTTGTCAGAAACTGATAAAACAGGCCTTGGGGAAAAAAAAAAAAAAAAAAAAAAAAAAAAAGACAGGTATCCACTACATCAACAGGAAAATAGTAGTGAATCATTCTACTGCCCAAGACTTTCTCCTCAGTCTTTACTACACCATAAAACCAAATAAAACCACAGTTATCACAACTGCAGTTGCATTTGCAATGTATCACTACATTCTTTTTATAGCCCGGGACAGGTGTTTTTTTTTTAAATAAACTTGTCCCAAGTATAGCAATGATTCATACTGCAATCCTTCTACTTGGATTAAAAACACATTATTTTTTCAAGAAAAATTCATATGCTAGTAAAATAAAGTTAGTTTAAAAGAACTGGGTTTTTTTCAGGTAACAGAAATCTCAGCTCTTTGTCTTTTAATTAATGCATGTAATTGTGTCTGCTTCTAGAGTGCTTTATCAGGTGTGTGGAGACAGCAGCCTGAACCCAGGGAATAATGTTCCATTCAAAAAACGAACCATTAAGAAGGAACTGTACTTTGTGGATGCTTGCTTTTAGGCTAGTGAAAGTCTGAAATTTCATGCTGCTCCAAGCAACATAACTCTCTTACAGTTCAGCTGCAGAGGGAAAGACAAGGACAGTATGCCTTCTCATTCAGATTGGCAGGTGGTACTTGGTTATGTCTCTCCATATATCTGTTCTGAGAATACTGGAGCAGAAACGAAGCAGAAAATACATGGCAGAGCATCAACTGCTAAGTCATGTTTTTACTTACATAAGAAATCACAAAATTTCTGATGCTAGCTTAGAGTTTGTTTTTTTCTATGTTTGTGTAGTAACAAGATTGAACCAGTGTATTAGGACTTAAGAGATGGCAGTATCACCTGACAAGGAAAGCAGTCACAAAACACATACTTTCACATCAAGTTAACCGGTGATGTTGAGTGGCCAAGTCACCATGCTGATTGTTCCACAAATTCAACTTAAGTACAAACACCATTTCTGTCAAAGTAGACTTTTAGGTCTTTCTTGAAAGGAACTTGTCATACTAAATGGTTTAAACTGTTTCTTTTAACTCATACCATGAGTTCTACTCTGTTACAGAGAGGTGAAAGGCAAGAAAAGCACACTAAGCCACAAAGTTAAACCAGGTGTTTAAATACCTCTGGAGTATCATGGATCCTTTTGGGAAATACCTTGTTGAACTCCAGAACAATAACATACAGAAGCAGAGGGGACCAGGAAGAATTGAACCATCAACTGTAATACAGACAAAGATTTCTGACACTTCTGGTTTACTGTGTGTGTTCATGTATATGCACACATGTAAATAAAAATATACCATTACGTATATATGGCTTCAGCCATGTGAAGTTTACTGGGGTGGTGAATGGACTCGAAGCAGAAAATGACAGCAGGGCATACTGATTGAATTCACTTTATCATTCCCACAGTTAAAAAATAAAACTAAAAAGGTAATACATAATGTAACAAAGCTTTATTTCTGGAAAGCAGCAGTGGTATTTTCAAGTACAAAGATAGGTTTAAAGAAAGATTAGAAAACTATCATAGAAAGACTATAAATATATTGCTGTCATATAATCTTTGTATTAAGAGAAACACACTTCCAAAAAATGTAAATACACATGTTCTTCCAGTTGTAGCAAGAAACCTCTTCCAACAAACAAGAATGTCCAAACATACAGATGGAAAGTATCTAACATGACACAGTATCCTAGGCCATGGCAGACAAACAAATACCTAACACATAAGAGGCCCATACAGATGAAGTTATGGATGACTTGCATGAAGTGATCTACTGTCTAAAAACCACATCAGGACCTCTTTACTCTGATGATACAGCTTTACCTTCTTAAAACATGTGTTTGCATTAACCAGAGTAAACCACCACTAAGCTCTTCCTTCAAGGCAGAATTATGTTTCAGACTCACTCTGTGCCATTAGTGTTGCTGTTTGAATCACACAGATTCCCTAAACTTAGTTTTTCTGAAAGATGGTCACACTACTGGCCTTGGCTTGGTCCTCGGATGAAAGACTGCTCTGGTTCAACATATTAAACCTCATGTTTTTAATATTACTATTAGTTTCCACTGCCTGTGTCAAGAATTCACTGAAGCACAGAAGACTTAAATCTATGATAACTACCTAGAAAACAAAACACACAGCACATCTGCTAGAGAAGAGAATGTCAATGTAAACTTACTCTCCCAAGAACAGCCAAATAAAATATTAGCTATCCAAATACAGGCATGTTAGATCAGCATGCTTTTGTACATAATCCGAGGGCTCTACAGTAGTCTCCTGCTTAACTATGCCTTGGGCAACAACAGAAATTCAACTGATAGGAGAAAACTAACAGTGAAGGAGCCCCTGAAATTAATTTTGCTGAGAGCCAGTACCGTTATGGTACACACCATCTTTATCAGCCTCACTCAACACTTTAGTATGGGTAAATGGTAGCCATCATACAAAAGAGCAGTAAATTGGGAATGACTGCGTGAAATATACCTCATGCTTGTAGTACACATTCAGAAGACAGAAAAAAACTAGGAGACTGCTCCCCTCTACCATGTGATAGGAAGCTGCTTACTAACTGTCTATATAACCACATTCACTCGCTTTTCCTCAGCTATACTCCTCTCCTGCATGCTAGAAACATGCAGTTACTGTTGGGTTAGTATTCTTCCAGTTGTCCCATCAAGAAAGCAAATTCAAAAAGCAAGTAAGAAACAAGAATAAGAAGGCAGAGAAACACCAGGAAAAGATACGAGAGAAGGATAAAGGACTGTAAAGAACACTTTTTAAGAGGATCCGTTTCTTTGCTTTCTACCTATTATTAGTGTCCTGAATCTTCTTCCCCATTAAGGAAGATCAGCAAACCTCGAGGGTCTCCATGATAACATCCTTCCACACTCCTTTTGTAACACTGTGCTAATTAATCCATTTGATAGCTAACCCCACCCTCCATGAGCGTCTGATCAAATGTGCACTGCAAGTGAGACATTGCTTTCTAAATCTCATTTTTCTTCTGAATTTTTTACTGCTTCCTTTATACACTGATAGCAAAAGATTATAGAAGACACTGGAACAGATTACTTGGGGGTTACCTAGTCTGTTGCAGCCTTATCCCACTTTCCTTGAAAAGCATCAAATGGACAGGTTTTTTCTCCCAATGCTTCATATTTACATGATAACCACTTGTCATCCCCAACCCATTTCAGTGCTGTTAACCGATTTACAGATGACACTTACTGTTCTCCAAAAACACACAAACCATTGCACTTGTGGACTATGACCATTTGCAGAGCACAACAGGAGAAGGTACAGTTTGTTGGTAATCTTTAATTCTAACCACCAGACCCAAACTGAATTGAGAGCAAAGTTCTTCTGGTAGTGTAGTTTTCCACAGAAGTGAGATTTACATAACAGCTTTTAGTATTTAATTCTGTGTTCCTTCCTCCTTGTTTTCCCAAAGTTCAGGCACTTTTAAACTCACTGGCCAGTTTCTACTAGAACCAACACTTATTGGAAAAGAAAGGGAAAAAAAAAAAAAAAAAAAAGAGAGAGAGAGAGAGAGGGCAGGCAGGACTGGAAGATTGTTAAGAAAAATTTGGCAGTAAGGTAATGAAAAGGAATATAAGTAATATAAAATTCTTGTCTGGACTAAGCCAAAAGCAGAAAGCACTCATCATTCAGAACTCTACTTTGCAAAAACTCACCAGCTTTACCAGCCTAACCTAGAAAGCGGTGTTTAAACACAGTCCAAGTCCAACTGTGGCACATGCCCAAAGGGCATACCAAAAAGGTCATATAGGCATTTTGGGTCAATGGCCACAAATCTGAAGGTAATCAGCTTCAGTTCTGGATCACATAACATGGCTGATATATATATGGAATTTTGCCTCATCTCCAACTCCCCAGAGAGCAATGATTGTTTTGGCACAGCTTGTCAGAGCAAATGTGCACAAATGTCCCTCTGTTTAGACTGGATTAAGGCAACTGTAAGTATAACTGGGGTCCTACTTACCATGTTGAGTTCCACTCAACTCCTCCCATACATAACATAATCCTTTCCTATCACCAGGGTCAGCACAACTTGCTGAGCAGAACAGAAAACTAGGCTGACTTTCTCTCTCTATATTGGATAGCACTTTTTCACTCAGAAATACTGGAAGTTCTGGATTTACAGAAAATTGTGCAGATCACACCTGCTGCTGTCAGAATCCTTCACTGCAGTGGATCCCAGAGCTGAAATGCCCATATGCTCCTGTTCCAGCCCCACTGCAGATGGGGGCTTGCTCTGCTCTCTGTACTCCAGTCATGTGGTTATATTTTTCTTCACAATCAAATGCTTAAATTAAACTAATATGCTCAGGCTTCAGTTACTGAAATGATTACTGCTACATGACAGTAGCAGTGCCTCCAAATCAAGTTCCACCTCTTCTCATACAGAAATGTTTTAAATGGGGCGGGGGGGTTGGGGGGAAGACTATTGGTTCAATTCCTTTCAGTTCCTAAAAAGCATAGAAAAATCACTAATGCATACACAAGGACCTGTGGAAGCCCTACGGGTGATGTTCCCAAAGGAATGAGTTTGTTTACAGCTAGATCTCTCAGTTTGTGGGAAATGTGAGAAAAAAAAATTCTCTCCAAACAGGCAAACCAAAAAGCCCTTGCAAAGTAATCGAAAGTACAGCCCACTGCGCTCCCATCCCACTCTGGACCCTTACAAGTACAGAAGACAGAGGCAAATATTATAGGCTCAGTTTGCATGAATACGAATGCAATATTAATTCTGTACGCTCTTCTCTCATTCATCCTGGTCTCAACTTCTGGACAAGCAGCTATTAAGACCTGCCAGAAAGCAGCTCCACTGTCACAAAAAGCGTACCTTTAGTTTATTGTTCCACTCAGGCCTCTGCTACAACTGTCCTTCCAGCCAATACAGATCAAACTTGCCAATCAAAATATTTTCACAACTCAAGAATATACACCATAACTCTCCCAAAGATTACGTAAAATTTGTTTGCAAAAACTGAAATTTCAAGCTGAAAGCTTAAACTATCAGTTACAGTCTGTATTCTTACATATTTATATAATTTGTTTTAATTTGGGATTTCTGCATACCTTCTGAATTAAAAGCAGCACTTTTCATTATTCGAAGCAGAGTGTTAGAGCCCAGTCAATTCACTGCACAACGCTAACCTATCCATCCTTCCTTTTGAACGTTCATTCCTCTTTCGAACATTCTTAGAGGATCCCTTGCCGCAGCTGACTTCAGATTAACCAGGATCTCAGGTTTCCAAGGCCAGGCCTGCTGTAACACCTGCCTGCTCAGAGCTGAAGTTGCAGCTCAGCACAAGGTTAGCATCCGTGTACCTGTGCATAAGGTGGTACTCAGCACTCTAGTTGTTGCCAAGCAGCTTAGAAGCCTCTGGCTTATTTAGTGAAAACCTATCCCAAAAAACCCCATCATTTCAAGAAAAAGGAGGAACCATTGCAAATATACATTAGTCTATCTCTGCAAACAGACATCCCAAAGCTTTTGAAATCTCCTATATGTCACATCAGTTGCCCTGCACTCCCAGCATCAGAACTGTAAAATTCTTTGCAGCTTGGTTCTCCTTGTATACGAGCTTTACAGAAGCCTTGCTAAAAGCAAAAATATATAAGCTTGGAGACCTATGGAAGAGACCTACACTTCTCAGGAAGTAAAACTCAAAAAATCAATCTGTAATAGATTTAACCTTTCATCATTAAACTTATTACAGATTTAATAAAACACCAATTTAAACACAGTTATATAAGCTTTTCATTCTCCACTCTCTCCGCTTTGTTTATGCAGAAAAGTTCACTTCTGAGAAAAACTTTTATCAAGGAAATTACTAATCTAAAAGTCATACAAAATCATGACAAAATTCTGAAAAGAAACTCCATTGGATTTCTTGATTTTTCATTGAAGTGATTTTGCTTGACATATATCTACCTATAGTTTAGTAAGCTGATTCACCTCTCCATCTTAATTTTACAAAGTCCTTTCCTCCAGTTCTACACACTCTGAAAGTTTTAAGGTTTCCTTTCCCATTTGTCCTCACCTTTAACAACTGTCACTTGCAGGGTTGTATGCTACGACTGTGCTGGGGGTGGGGGGGGGTGGGGGTGTCTTTCTTAAGTTTACACAATGAAAAACTGAAGTTGAATGTATGTTTGGTGGTTCATTGTAAGGGGAAGTAGATAACATCTGTACAGTCCACATAATAATTAATGCAAAAATGTCAGTCAAGCTACCAATCCAACAGGAACACATGTTTAACAGTGCTTTCATTTTTAAAAAACGAAAAAGAAAAAACCCAGCCACATTAAATACTTCCATAGGGAGATTTTTAAGCTTTTCTAGTGAGTTTTAAAGAAAAATGTACTCTTATTGGTTGTGATAACTATTATAATATAATTAGATTTCCAATAAAATACAATATTGGCAATGTATTTGCTGCTCATTTTGTTAATGAAGTGGGTACTTAACTACATACATTTATATAGTAACAAAATATTCACAATTAAGACAAAAGGCTCTTTGGCAGAGTAAGTGTCCACATGTGGAAAAAGCAGCAGCATTAAGATGTAAACTGCTTTTTTATAGCTTTGAACCCATTATAAGTCTGAGTCAAGTTTAGTAGTTCCAAAATTTTGGTTTAAGACCGCTTGTGAAATTCAAAATTTTAAGTTTTTAATCTGAAAGCTACGAAGTCACACCAGTTCTGTGAGGTCCAGACAGTAATGAATCCTATTCTACACTGTATGTCAGCCTCTTGATCTGTTTAAATGGATGATGCCTCCCCATCACTTTTGCCAATAACAACTTGAACAGCAAAATTACCAGAGCTAATACAGGCAGTGCAAACAAGAAAATTGTTTAGTGGTTTTTTTGTGGGTTTTGGGGTTTTATTCCTTTTATACACCATGTACTGGCACAGCCAGGATACCCCAGCAAGCCCACTAGACTCTTCCAATCATTCATCCTCAAACTGTTTGGGAGAACTTAATTTTTAGAGTAAGGTATCTCTAGGATTGCTCTAGCCACGATCCTTATGCGATGTAAAAGAGAAGGAGTGTGCGCAGCAAGACAGGTTCCTAAATGCCTTTTCTCTGGAAAAAACAAGATAGCCAATAATGTTGTTTCTTGAAGACATGCCTGACACACTAATTTACATAAACATTCCAGGGCAGGGTAAAATTAAAAAATGTGGAACATTAAGAAGGTTATGGGCAGCAGTTCTGTTCATAACACTGTCTTGGACAATTACCAAGGCTCAGGTGGTTTTCAACTGTATCTAATTCATGGCTAGAATGTTGTCAAGCCCCCAGAGTAACCTAAAATCAAAGCATAACATAAACAGGTAAAGCTGCTTGGTTTTTTTCCCCCCATCCCCTACCACCCTGAGCTGCAAATTCAGTGTCATCTGTCCAGTCATTTTTGGTTAATACATGATGACTGTTACTCAAAGAACATCCCTTTACAAAAATGAAGGTACATTCTGCCTTTACCTGCAAAACCACATCTAAAAAAACCCCGTAATTATTTCTACAGTGCCTTTTCTGTGTTACAAAGACTTCTTTGGGTGCAGGAAGAGATTTGTATTTAACTTATTTCAGAATTTGAGATATGTACACTCAAATTCCACATTCAAGACCTTAACTGCATTGAAATTTTCACTCTGTTCCCATCCTCTTCAACACAGAGATTGTTCTGTTCTGCAGAGACAGAACCTATTTGGTACCTTTACTAACAGAGACAATGTATTTAAGAAAAAACACTTGACTAGAGAATGCCAAATAGAATAGATGCCAACATTCAGGATAAATTTATGACCTCTATATGATGGTAATTTATAGTAAACCTACATGCTCAGCAGTCAAGTCAGCAGCAGTTAAATTCTCTTCTATTTCACTATCATAGATGATATAAGACCCTGCTCCCATTTGCCCTGTCCTCCTCAAGTACAAGCAGAGAGATAGCAAATTTACAGCAAGTTATTTTTATAGTCAAGATCTTTCTCTCTTGCTTCTCCCTGCAGAAAGTAAAATTTGGATCCACCTTCCCCTATTAACTACAAATAATTCTCTATTCCTTGAAAAACCATATTCCTAAATGCACCAGAGGGACAACAGAAGACTAGATACACTCCTGAAATCCCACTGTCCCAACTCCCCAACTTCTGGCACACAGTTTACTAAAGCTAGTTTGCCAAATCAGCAGATGATTTTAGAACACTGAAGAAAACATATTTGATCTACATTTGCATCTCTTAACAAAATAATTTAAAGTTATTTAAAATAACTCTAAAGGCCCATATGCCTGGAGGCATGTGTGTGTGTTTGTTTTCTTGGGCTTAGTTTGTGCATTTTTCCATGAAGATCCCTTGCAATGTAGACTAAAAAACTGACACATTTCAATTCACTGTTAACACCACAGTGAAAGAGAACCACTCCTTAACATCTAAGAGACTACTACTACTAAGATACCCTTATTTCCAAAACACCATTTCTTTTGTTCTTGCTAGTTATTTGTCTAATCTCGATATTTAATTCTCCAAAAGCCTGAATTATACAGAACTTAAAATTTCAATCTTTTTCCTCTCACAAGTACTCTCATAGTTTCCCACTATGATAACTCCACAGGCACAAGCGATTCCAAGCCCACTTCCCAGGCTTCAGGAAAGCCTGACTTCTCTGGCAGTCACCTCATCACAGCTCTGGCCGTTCAAATCACTTGAACTTGTAAAGCTAACCCTTCTGTCCATTTATCTACACGTGTCATCATACACTCACTGTACGTGAATGCTTTCCTGTTCTTCAAAGAATAGGTAAAAATATTTCCGTGATAGCCTTCCACATTGTTCTAGATGCAGGTTAAGACTGGCATCCTGGAGCCAGAGGAAATAAATTATCATCCCCTAAAGGTTAATAGACATTGACAGAGACAGATTTAGGGGTGAAGAGTGGTGGTGTGGATTTTTTTGGTGGGTGGGTTTTTTTTTTTTCCTTTACAACTGTCAATACATAAATAATTTGGCCATAGAGGATTAAAAATTTTAAATTTTCCTTCAGCTTCATAAATTAAACACTCATATTTCTAGGTAGGTCTCACATCCTGTATGCTACAACTTCTCTTTAAGGTGTAACCCAGCAGGACTGGGAGAAAAGGTCATCTCTTGATGCTTTCTACAGAGCAGGATGTAATTTCCAGTATAGAAATGCAGTTTATTTATTGTACCGTTTATTCAAGTACCATTTCATCTTTGTGACTAGGACAGCATCAAGCTTCAGGTAAAAGTTACAAAGCTCAAGCATACCTGGAAAGAAGCATTGGAATACCTTTGATATTAAAGATTCATAATAACCTTGGGAATCAGGCTACAATGCCATAAAAGGACAACTGATGTAGCCACACCAAAAAAAAATTTCAGAATTTATTGCCTACTGCCAAGACTAAAGTTAGAGTTAAAACTAATTCTATTCCATGCTTGCTGCACATACAGCAGCAGTTTGATATTTTAGGCTAAGTCTATTCCATGACCTCTTCAGCAGTCACAAAGAATATATTCCAAACCAAACGCTTCTACAAAGGCTTCTGTATGCTCCATAATACACAACCATTAAAGGCTTGCACTCCGTATCTCAGTACATGCCTTGAAACGTACATCACTTCATGCAAAGATTAGATATATTGACAGAGGAGTCAAGTGAAGACTCCTAAATAAAAACCCCATGCTGTCTGGCTCAAGAAGGTCCAATAACAAAAGGCACTGGACACTGGCAACATACAGGGAAACACGTGCGCCTCCTGACTTCCCGTACTTTACTAAGTCTTCCCGAGGCGTCTGCATTTGGTCACTGTTGGAGACAGGACACTAGACTAGATTAATTCTTATTCTCATTAAATATTTGTAAACATTCATAAGTATCTGCATTTGCACATCTGCCGTGTCTCTGTTACACAGTTTTATGTACTGTATGTATGAAATGAGACACACTTAAATCTGGAATTGAAAAGGCTAGATATTTTACAAGCTATTAAAACATCGCAAAGATTGCTTTCTTGGACTAACATATTTTATGTAACAAATCTGCTACCTTGAAGAATTTCTGCAGTTTTGACCTTTCATCTAAACATCAAATATTATGCATACACATATATATGTATATGGTTCTACTTGGAAAGCTGGATGCTCTCCTGTGCAACAGGTCTCCGTGAGCCAGACTCCACAATTCATGAGGTAACTTGAACACATTTTAAAAGTGAAGCTACATTCTTCATTTTTTTTTTTTAATCAGCTCTTTAGAAAACTAAAAGCCTCTTTGGTCAATGCATTCAATTATGCTTATGCCACAAACAAGTCAACTATCTTACATGAAAATCCTAACATATTTCATGTATGTTGGTATTTGAAAACTAAAGTGTAACTACGTACCCTTCTAAAACGCAGCCTCTAAAACTAAATGCATATTTGATCTAAAGGCATCTGCACTCCATGATTTAGATACATCCATGCCAGAAGAAAACACCATATATCTATACTACAAGAAAAATACAGGAACTTCCACCTTCATTTGCCATAAGCACAGGAATGTGAAAAGCACAATCAGTTATTTTAGAACTTGGTATCTCTCATCATCCTGCACTGATTGGTGATTAATCTCCAGTAATTTTCTTTTTATTTTATTAAGGGAAAGCAAACCCTGTGCTTCCCGCAAAATCCACTGCTTCAACACTGTATTCTTTCAATATCTAACAAAGCAAAAGGAAGAATCAGAGATTTTGATCGGTTTTGCTAGTCTGGAAAACTAGCAAAACCCTTCCTATTTGCTCTATTATAGACATACATCGTAACAATTGTGGGCAGTGGGAAACTTAGCAGTGAATTCTTACCAAGAGAAAAACAAGCACAAGGGAAGAGAATAGACTCGCAGTTATCAAGAGAAAAATGTTCCATGGTTGCAACAGCAGACAGGGAAACAGAAAGGGAAAAGCACTTAAGCCAACAAACTGAAGTCTCAAATAATACCAAATTTACTATCGAATAAACGGCACTATTTCTTGACTCACCCAACAGGGACAAACAGCGACTGTGATTTGTTTTTTTGAATTTTACAGAGCTTTCAGTAATAGCTGGAGACAAGATGTCCCAAGTAAACAAGAGTGTGACCTAAGTAGTATTTTTGGTGTGCAACAGTAGGCAGAGAAGCTATCCAAACTGTGATAAGATCGAGAACAGGCACATGAGAATAGTTAACTAAGCTCGTGCCCTGTCATTTCTCTAAAGGTGTTAAAACAAAACAGAACAACCTCTAGAAAACAGAGCTTTAAAAACACCAGTTTACTTGGCTAGCACATCGTTCAGCTATTGCCTCATTAAATTCCCTATAAGCCTCAGAGCAACAAGTGCTCTTTCAGCAGCTCTCCGAAGGCTTAGCTAAAGGTTATGTCATTTTGAACATTCAAGTAACTCTCTAGCTGGTAAGTGACCAGCTGCCTGCTGAGGTACATAAGCTAAGGAATTTGCCAGTACTAGAACTCAAATGCCCTTTTGCTGCCTTTAGGTCTTCTGCATTGAGAACTTGTGTTGGAAACAGTTAATCCTTTCAACGGTTCAGCCTAGAACAAAAAGATGATTCTTTCTCTGTTGTTTGTCACTATGAAGTTTAAGGCCAGCGTTTTTTTAAGAAAGACTATTAATCCACTTGTACCAGGAACACAGCAGTGACAATCAGGTCAATTTATCACACTCAATGCTGCACTCATTAGGCAGAAATAATAAAGTAACAGTTTAAGTACAGATAGGGCTACATTGGATAATGAAGGAGAATACCAACACCTCAACAACTAGAATACTTTCTTAATAAAGCAGAACTTAACTTTGTGGAATCATAATTAGCTAGCTGTCCAAATAAAAGAGTGAATTTAGTATGATAAAATCTTTGACATTTATGTAATTCTTATTTTCACATACGACTTCAAGGAGAGGTCCTCTTACTTCACTTTGAATTGGTAAGACTACTATATTCTCATCAATTAGCATGAATTAACTTTTTTTTCCTCTGTCAAATAAGCCACACAACTAAGTCTGATGACAATACAAGTTATTTCAATTTTATCACAGTTGCACACATCTGCCAGCTTGCCAAAGCAGCACCATTAATAAAATGCCACATATATAATACTTGGCTGACAGTGCTTCATAATTTATAAAAGGCTGACTCACACAGAATGATGGATTTTTAACAAGTCAGACAAGTGAAACAGTCATTGTCCATAGATACTTTCCCCCATGTGACAGAGGTTACCATCCCCCACAGAGGACAGCACAGCTGCCAAGTCCTACTACAATTTTCAGACAGCTCATTGAAATAAACTGAAAACAATTTCCTATGAAACAAAGTATAGCAATAGAATCCAGCAAAATTTTACAAATTCATGTGCAAACTCTTCAATATAGTGAAACATGAGGAAAGCCACTAAACGTAATAAATTTGAACATATGTATTTTGAGAGAATATGAAATACTTCACAATATCAGTTTTCAGTAATTAATCTCAAAGTACAAACCAATCAATTTGAGAGATAATTAAATACCACAACCAGACCATAAAAGAACATATTTTATGTTAACTAGTGATTTAGAGTAATAATTTTAAATTTACAAGCTGTGTAGCTTGCAGAAATTATACTTTCACTAGTGTCTTTGTACAGTCAATGGTGATTTGCCTTTTAGTTACCCCAATATAAGTGAAATGACTTACCATTCTTGCTGACATCCAGTTCCCTGAGATTAATGAGATTTGCAATGGATGCTGGCAATGTGGTTAGATCATTGTCTGGCAAACTCAGCTTGTGCAGAGACTGGCAGTTAAAAAGTTGCTGTTGAAACAAAGAAAAAAGTGAATGTGATTTTCTCTTAGTTTCCTCTGTATCACTTTTGGGTTTAAACCCTATAAACCTCTGACCTCACAGCTTGAAGGCCGGACTATTTAGAGTCTTTGATTACAAAAAAAAATTTAACTAGTTTTGTTCAAAATTGACTAAGTTTACAATGCTCAGGAAAGCAGAACACTACCAGCTGCCACAACAAGCCAGCAGCTATGCTTAACACTTCCTACAAATTCCTTCCAGTACCTCAGAAATTGTGACCTGTAGTCCCAGAAACATCACAAAATATTTTCCATAATAGATGTGCCATGTGATACCCCACTGGTAATTCAATTTTCTTCAAAAAATAATAAATTCACAGATGCATTTTTTAAAGTCAAATAATTCTGTAACAGTATTTGAGTAGGTATTGATACTCTCTATCAATGTTTAAATTTCATTGTTATATCCTACAATATTTTTTTTTCCTTTCTATGTTTCCTAGCTCAAGTACACAAAAATCCAACAAAATTATGATGAAAACTAGGACAGTCTGGATCTAAGGACATAGAAAACTGTATAATCTCTTCTGTATACATGCATTATAATTTGTATCGAATATAAAGCTCAGAGCCAGATCTCTTCCTAGATACAACGTACCTTAAGATTCTTACCCAAAAACTTTACAAATTGACAAAATAGGGCGAGTAGTACTAGTGTGATGGAAGAAAACTCAAATTATATGTAGAAAGCTTATAGGTAGTACAAAACATATCTCTAAGAAAAATGGTTGAAAAGGTTCATCTGAACAAATTTATGACAAATACTCCTTTCCCAAACATTTTGGATAAGATCATTCATAAATACCTGGATTAGTGTTCTTTTCTTTTGGAATTCCAAGAAAAGATCATACAAACCCAGGAAGCATTCTATGACTAAAAACATTTATCCCGATCAACATCATAGGAATGGGCTTAGTTCATTCAAAACGTCTTGGTTCTTAATTATGAGGCCATTACTTCAGCCACAGACTGCTGGAGTAAGCCCCATTCACATAACGTTTTCATATACCACCCCAGAACAAAAGTAGACATAAATCAGCAAGATTGACAGTTCAAGGAATGAGCTTTAACTTGCCTGCTGATGTTTTCAATTCCTCAGAAACGTGCACCTGTTAGAACTAGTTGATACCATTAAGGCTTTGAAGAGTTAGAAGTTACTTAGCATACTATAAGCAAAGGAGAACTTTGATGAGCCCGTATGTTTTGGAGCCATTCCCTTATTTCAGTACTTCAAGCAAGAATATATACTTAAAACTCGTCCCTGAAAACATTAATCTGGACTCTTGGAATCATTAGAAATTTCACAGATCAGGCAGGCAAAAACAAATGCAGCACAAATAATTGCCAAGTCCCTAAAGGAAAATGGGGAGGAGGGGAGTTTTACATGGTGTTGACTTTGTAGATGTTCCTTTTGTTGTTGTTCTTTTTTAATGTTTGCATATTCAGTGATTCAGTAGGCCATCATTACTGTTAGTAAACACCAGAAGTCATATAATTAAGGACTATTTTACTGCAGAACTTCAGTTTCTCCTGTACAGCAAAGGGAGAAGGAAAACTACAACTGCTACAGTTTCTACTTTTCAGCTCAAATGAACACCGTGGCAGCTGGGATAAACAGGGTACCTTTTCCAATGTGATTTAGCACACAAGATAAAAGCATTTCAAATGCCTTGTCACTCTTGAAAAACTGGGATTACATACCTTACACACAGCACTTTGTGTAAAGCAAAGTCCTTCTCTACCACCATCTTTCTCTCACTGCAGTTTGCTCATGCTGTGCCCTTGTCCAGTTAACTAAATGAAGGAGCTATACTATGAGAACTGATTCTTGAAGTGTGCTGGAATTCTGAGAAGACTGGAGGCAATTAAGGAGAAAAAAAAGAAAAAAGCAGCCACACACACTGACAGGCTATTTGAGCAACGAGGCTGACAAGACATCCCCAAACCAGTAGTGTGGTGGCATACAAAGGGCAGCAGACGGTAAAACAGGGATAAAAGCACACCACCAGGGACAAAAAGGAGAGGGGAAGATCGGGAATGTCTTAACCAGGCTTCAGAAAGCTGGAGACAGCCTAATAAGTACCGCACCCTTCATCTGAGATGGCTTAATTAGAAGCCTTTTTCAGTTAAAGGACTAAAAAGCTTGGGTGAGGGAAAAGGCATACTCAGCTTGAAACCCTGGCTCCAAATGGACTAGTATCACTTCAAATGTTACAGGCCTTCCCTTACAGGTACTCTGGATAGTTTTAAGATTACAATTTCTGTCAAATGATTAAATGAAACACTTTTACTATGTCTTCACTACTCCCAGATCTCTCTGCTTGTTTCCTTTACAGTATTTGAGTTTATATGTGTGTGGGGGTTGTTTTGAAAATGGAAAGGGTTGTAAAAAATGATGACCAAAATAACTTAAAAGGTGAAAAAAATGCTTAGTTTCTCAAAAATAAGCCTATAAGGATGACTTATTATAATGTACAAACACATTAACATGAAACAAGTGTAGACTATTACAGGTCCCTGCAGTTCAGCGAAGAAAAGCAAAAAGGAAAACTAATGTTCAAGCAGTCTTTTTAATTGCATGGATAATTTAATCTTTGACTAGACCAAGGCAAGCGGTAGACTGCCCACCTCAACTTACCTATGTATTAAAACTCGATTTCATATAGTAACTGGCTAATGAAATCAAATGGCATGTAACAAAAAAGTAAGACAAAATGACCTAGTCGCCTAAACAGTCTAAAACATCAACATGCATCCATTCATCACTTCAGTACAGTCTTTCTTATTCTTTTAATACTACTAAAAGGGATTTTTTAGAGAGAAAGAGAAAGGCTTAGTCCTTATGATTTGGGAAATAGGAATTTAATGGAAGAAGAGTGCAGAAAATGTCTTTTTTTTTTTTTCCCCCCTAAGAAAAGTGATTTATTCTGGTTTCTTAAGCATTTGATTTTACTCTTCTCCAATAAAAAATAAGAGTAATTAAGTTCTGAAATCATCTGAAAACACCCTCAATGGCTTACACAAAGTCTTTTAATGCAAACTACTAAAACCTAAAGTAACCAACTCTAGAATAAAGAAATATCTGCTTGGGAAGGGACAAAAATAAAATAGTGCAAGTTCTAAAAGATAACCAACTTTGACAAAATGTCTAGTTTTAAGTTACACATAACTAGTTCTATTCAACATCTACATAGAAATTTTCATTGATGGCTTCTCAGGAGCATTTAAGTTCAGATTTTCAAAACCACTCAGCTGGTTTAAGTCAGCTTTACTGGAATTCAGGGCTTCTGATAAAACAATTTCAGGACAGTAACTTGGCAGTTATTTCCTTAGTGGTTTCATTTATCTTTCAAAAAAATCTAACCAGCAAAACCCAAAGCGGTTATAGCAAACTTTCCAAAAATCTAACAAGAGCATTCTACAGTTGTCCTGCCTGACAGTAAAGATTTGCACACAATTGTGACAAAACAATTTTAAGTATTACATCTGTCATCTAAGTACTAAGTTTTTAATTCCACCACAATAAAATCTAGTAATGGAAACAAGTTTATTGCAATGACCACTTTCTACTTCTCAAAAGTCTCACTGGCAAAAATTTTCACTTTTCTCTAATATATGGCTAATTCAGCATGCAGTTTGTCTTCAGATTTCAGAACAAACAACGAATATTAATTTCTATAATAAAGATCTAATCAAAGTGGCATACCAGCTCTTTAGTTTTTGAATTTAAGTAATCTGAAGCACTTCAGAAAGTCTTGAGTCACATACTGAAGAAGAAAGCAGGACTTCAAGTGAATATATACTTTGGATTGTAGCTACATTTGCGGGCACAAGATCTGAAGACGTTAATCTTGCTTCTTCTAATATTCCTGTGTTATCACAGATTCAAAATAATGCCGCAGTTCATTGAATACAGTTAGTCAGTTTGAGCAGATACCACCACAGAAATAATGTAGCCAGCCTCTTCTACTATGTACCTCACTTGGGCTGGATCAGCTGCTTAAGCAGTTTCATCCCAATTCATATAGCAAACAAGTCAAACTGGAATGCAGGAACATTCCTTCTACCAGGGCTGCTTCTTCTCGGACCAACATTTACTTTAAAATATTTGGCAAACTGCAGCCTAAAAGCTGGATCGGGAAGCTAGACACCATCAGCTTCTGCAATGCTAATGAAGTAACAGAGTTAAAAGAAAACGACCCAACATACCTTTGGAAGCTCTTCAATCTGATTAGCATCTAAATAGAGTTCTTCCAAGGTCTTTTCAAAAGTAAAAATCTCCTTAGGCACCTGTTCCAGGCTGCAGTGAGAATAATCAAGCGTAGTGACTGTTTCCTCCTCTCCACGCAGACAGCGGCATGGCACCAGCCGCACAAACAAATTCCGCTTTGTTGTCATTTTCAGGCACTGCAAAACAGAAACTGGTCAACTGAAAAACCAAGACAACTTAATTACTCGGGGCAGCTTCTCAAACTTCCACTGCCTGCTATGTACTTGAAAGATGTGTCTACGTATCTGCATGTGTGTGTATACACATGTATGAGAGAGAGGCAGGAGAAAGTATCTCTTTTAAACTCAACAGATCTGTAGCAGCATTAAATGTGGTTAGAACACCTACAGATCCCAGAAGACGAAGCGAAAATTTAGCCTGTAATTTGTCACCTGCTAACACAACCTTACATTGCAGACAAGCAGAGAATATTGAAGCAGCAGTTACGAAGTGTCAATTGAGTTTTTACAACATAGCTTATCCCTACTTTTACAAAGGTTACTGAGATGATATTTTGCTAAATATAATAAAATCCACCCTCTACAGAGCAATAAAATGTAGCTATAGGAAAGCTAAATATTTTTTTTGGTGATGTGTGAGATTAAATTTAGTGTACCTAAATGAGGGATTTGAAATTAAAAGACAGAACACAACAGAAAGAACCAGCATTGTTTCTACCAGCTGTCCTATCTACAGTTTAAAAGGAAAGGTTTCCAAGTGCACAGATGAAGAAGTGACTTCTTTTGGCAACTCCATTCAGTTTGGAAAACTTCAGCATATTTTGCTGTGCACACTGAAACTAAGGAAACTCCACCTTGCTATGGAAACTCACCTTTCTTCCTTTAAACTCAATCATCACTACAACAATTCCCTCTGCTCTTGATGGCTTCTACAATATTCCTGCTCAGCAGGAGACAGCAAACCTAAACGGTGCAAACTGACTAGCTGATAGCTGATGGCATACACCAGCCATGTTCTGCCTCTCTTCTCAGCAAAAGCACAAGGTTAGGGCTCTTTCCTCTAACTAGCAATGATTTTTCACAAAATTCAGAAAAAACGATCTTCAAAATGTCACCTCAAGTTTCAAGTTTGGCTGGAATCAGATGACGGTCTTAAACAATTTTTCAGGAAGGACCAACATGCGCAGACAGACAACACTATCGTGTAAGCTTCATTTCCTCAGGAAATTGGTCTAAAAATACACACTTTTCCAAAACAGCACTGTGTATTTATTTTCTCGATCAAACTGCCAACACACCAAATTAAAATAGGCTTTTTTTTAATCTGCATTTGTTTTGGAATTGCAGAAATTGTATTTCAACTTCTGGATTTGTGACAGGAAACCTTCTTTTCCAAAGGCCAAAAAAGTCCTTCAGACACATTCAGCAGACTGCACTTCAACTTTCAGACAGTATGTTAGTAATACAGGAAGAAAATAAAATACCATGGTCACTACACTACATGAAGTCACAGGCTGTACAACCCCTCTTCCAACTAAAAAAAAAAATTCACGTACTTAGATTTTCCTCTATGAACAGCTAGCTTGCCAAGTACTTCACAGTATGTTTAATTTACACAACAGGTCAAGGGACTGCCATACATTAGTGTTTTCACTAAACAGAAGTCAGATTCTACATCTATTTATTAAAAAGACAGAAAAAACCTACATTAGAATAGCGGGATGTCAAGACTTCCTTTTTTAATAGTGCTTCCATGTTGCTAGGATTTTGTTACAATGTTGACTATCAGAACACTTCACGCTTCCCATAAAACTACAGCCAAGTTACTTAAAAAGTGATCTAAAAATACAAATATTTAACTGTGTTGCAATGCAAAGAGTTTAGAAACTGCGAATTCCACACTGGGGATTTCCACAGAATGGGAAAGTCCGCAAAAGAGACAGCATAACCTCCTTCTGCTTCTTCCGCTTCTTCCACAGGGACAGGCTCCAGCATGACATCCTCCTGCCACCCACAGTCAGATGCCAAAGATGCCATGGAAGCTGATATGCTCACTGGGTCAGAGCTACCCACACCTTCTCCAAGCCTCAGAGGCCACACGTGAAGACACAGGAGGAATTCCACAGCCAACATTTACCAACAAAAAAGCCTTTTGCAAAACTAATTAGTGTCTCACTTTGTTACTGTTTCAGAGATCTGCAGAGCTGTGGAAAGACACACAACTTCAGAAAGAAGCACCAACAGCAGTCTCTTCAAACAGGAGCATAAACAGAAGAACATATGCCTTGGGAACAACAGGGACTGTAAGCAAAGATTGTACATGTGAGCTGATTGCCACACATCTGGCAGGGGAAGGCACACCTACGTAAGACTAGCTACAGCCATAAGCAAGTTCACTTCGTCCAGTCATTTCATCTTCTGACAATTACACTTCAGTTTCCAGAATATTAAAAAGTTCACTACATGGTTCATATAAATAACAAAGTAAGGTACTGTTTTTCATTCAAAACCCTTAAAAAGAGCATACGTTATTACATTGTTTGTTCCCTCTTTTTCACAAAAATGTGAAATATGTGGCTGTTCTCTTCACATCTAGTCTTACTTGCTCAAGTCTCAAAAGTTTCTGGAGCAACAACACTCATGAGGCCTAACAATGCAAAACACCCATATCCACTTTTGCTAACTTACTCCTTTACTTTGCAAGGGAGATCTTGAGTTTTTGGGAGACAGTAGGGAGGAAGATCTTTTTAAAAGATTGCATGCATTCACAGCACTTAAACATGGATAAAGGCTGCAGGGGCACAGCCTGCCTCACCATGGGCTTCCCCACGGGCTGCAGGGGAATCTCTGCTCTGGCCCCTGGAGCACCTCCTGCCCTCCTTCTGCACTGCCCTGGGGGTCTGCAGGGTTGTTTCTCTCACACAGTCTCACTCCTCTTTCCTGGATGCTGTAGTGCAGCAGTTTTTTACTCTTTTCTTAAATATGTTATCACAGAGGTACTATCAAGATCACTGACTGACAGCTTTGGCCAGTAGTGGGTCCATCTCACAGCTGGCTGGAACTGGCTCCATCTGACATAGGGGCAGCTTCTGGCAGCTCCTCACAGACTGCCTACCTGCAGGCCCCCTGGTACCAAAACCTTACCACTACACCCAATCCAATCTATAAATGGCGAAACATTTTTACTGAATAACATTACTGGAAGCAGAAAAGCAAAGCATTCATTTGAAACACCATGACCAATGAAAGAAAGTAAGATCAGCAGCAAGCCTGGATACACACTAAGTATTAATCCAGAGGAGACAGCATCATCCAGTGAACCATCACTCCTTCCTGGAACTCTGCTGATTCCCTGCACAACCCCATCATCCAAGCTTCTGACAGCCCAAAAGCACCTGCAGATCTGCCAGAACCCCATGGGACACTTTTGTTTAACCACATGTCTACCCACGTTTCAATGAGCATTAAAAAATAAATCAAAACACCAAAAAAACCCTCACCACAATGTTAAAACACAGCCCCCAAGTATCACATTTCTCTGAAAACTCTGAACTCAGGCTTGTTGCAAGTAGAATTTAAGTTCACAGTATTTTGTTCCTAATCTCTGTTAACTTGCGCTAAAAGCAATCGTTTCACTGTACCATTAGTCCCTTAAATTTCCTGTCTGATGCTAACAGGATGTGACTGCTCATGCTCTAAGCTGGTGAAAGCACTTCCCCCCCATCCCCCCAAGGCTTTCAAAAGGGTGTTTACCAGTTACATCAGCAGCAAAGCTGAAAATGAAACCAGCTATGAGATGTTTATACAGAAAGGCATGAACAACTAGGCACAGAAGTATCTGCTCAGGCTCTCCACTGTCTATGAAGAAGTGCAGAACTATGGAGCTGAGGACATGTAAACACAAGAAAGGGAAACACTGGGTCAGGAAGCACATACCTAATATGTAACCTGACAAACAGAACAAGGCTGACAGAAGTCCCAACACACTCCTGTTAAAACAATGAATTATAGGGGGAGAAAAAGAAAAGAAAAAAACATTCATTAGAAATTTTACTTAATCCACTAAAAAAACCAAAGCACAGAAGAGTTGATTACTTCCTCTACATTAAAAAAATCAGTAGGAAATTAAGTGTATTATACTGGACATGAAAACATGAACCAGTCTGCCTTTGGAGATGTTAAACACTTTTCTACTCCTATAGCAGCAACACGCACTGCAAGACACAGGCTATTTGGCTTGCTCATGCAAGATGCTGTATTGTGAAAACTCACAGCACAATTTATATTAATCTCTTTTGGCTAACAGCAGCACTACTCCTCAAGAATTTGGGGAAACTGTAAACATCTTAGTAGTTCAGGGAATGCAAAACATCCTCAGCTCTTACAGTAAAGTAAGAACACCATTATCCTTCATTCTTTAATCTCAGAAATGACTTGGCACCTCTTGCTCATCAACAGATCACGTAAAGAAGCTGGCGGGCAGTGGTAAGGGCTGTTTCAGGCTTCTAAAATCAATCCAATCTTCTTGGATGGGACATGGCAAGGTCTTAACTTAACAGACAGCAACCAGCACCTTGCAAATCCCAACTTGGAACTTTGTTTCTCTGCAATTCTTTTCCTTGTGGTTTTAGGAGAGGAAAGTGTGACTCAAACCTGATGGGCACTGACAAGGAGCTGAAGCATGAAAAGACAGCACATACTGTGAAGAGACTGCCTCTTAAGTGCCGTGGTATTGTCTGGTTGAGGTGTGGAAACCTCGTTGGGCGACAATGCCAAGTTAAGGTATTATCACCTCCTCCTCCCTCTCATCCAAGCTATTTCTTTCTCTTCTAGAAAAAAAAAAAAAAATCGCAAAACTGGATCGGTTATGTCATTCATTTTACTGAATGAGACTGGCAGACACTCAGGTCAGTACAAACCAATGAACCGCAGTGCCGCACTCTGGGGGAGACAACAAGTGGTAGGAAATAACAGGGATTTTGGAACCATTTCACCATTTTAAATGTGAAGCTATAGTCTGAGCCTCCCCACTCCCAATACAAAAACAATGCTCAACTGCATCCATGGCTGGATGTCCTCATGCAGACAGGGAACACTGAAAAACACGCTGTACTTGCTCACATACAACATTCAGATCAAAAGAAATAAAAGGCATTACTCATGAAACAACAATGGTGAATGGTAACAGGAGGAGGAATATGTTAGTAAATACAGTAAATAATAAACAGTTGTTAAATGCAAAAATACGAAGGATGCTTGACACATCTTTTGAGAAAGAAATCCATTTTGCTTTTAGTGATTCAACAGCTGCTAGGATAGAAGCAAACCCAGTGATACTCTATTCCTAAGCCTGCTGAAATACAAAACTCAAAGCTGGTAACAAAACTCAAAGCTTCTCTCCAGGTTAAACTACTTTCTAAGCTCTCGATGCCTGTTTACAAAACCCACAAAGAAACAAAAGCGCACACACCCCCAAGGACCAAAGCAGCACAACAATTTCACACAACTTCCAGAAGAGCAATGCCAGGTATGAATTCTGGAGGTGTTTGGTTAAATTACCTGGGTTTTGTATTCTATGAAGTAAATACCAAGCAGATTTCAAATCACTACTTCTATTTTGTTTTGCATTAATTGTGTAAAGGATTTCTGAATATTTTAAGATCTGAAGTTCTTCATCAACTTATTTTATAAAGCCTCTTTACTTAGTTCTAATGGTGTTGATGGTATTAATAACTTATTCTTGGCTCAACACAGCATTCTCCTGCTTTACTGAAACTACATACTATCTAACCAGATATTTGTTGCAACAGTTATTTTCCAGCTTAGAAATTTAGCTAAACTGCCTATGCTAAAACAATCCTGAAGAGTTATTATGACAAGTAAACACACCACACACACACCCCCCGTAAGTGTATCAAAAGCAATATTTGGAATATTTATTTCTATTCATTTCTGTAACTGTAAAAAAGCACCAATACAGCAAAGCAGTCAGTACTTGGCCTTATCATGCCAAACCAGACTGATTTTGCGAAAACAATAAAGTATTTTTAAACAGAGAAAAGCAGCAAAATAACTCTTGGAAAATACCTACAAAACAAAATATTCTACTTCAAGTATAGCCTTTAAATGAAATGCAGTAATTGTTAACATTCTAATAATCCTAGACCACGGCAGTAAGGCACAGGTGTATGACAGTAGATCTATAATTTAAGGCAAAACTCATTACAGAAACGTCCTTAAGAAAAAAAAAGAATGAAAAAAAATTACAGGTAACATTTATGGTAAAAAAAATTTTAAAATGTCTATACAAAAGAAAATATCATAATTTTCTCTTATTTAAAATATTTATACTGACTTTAACACACACACCTCCTATCATTACACAACCATAGCCCCAGTAGTTGCAACTTCGATCACATACATTTCCTCTCGCTCTTTTACTGAGGCAGCCCTAGAAACTAACTTCCATCTGGACAGCCAGTCTATCCAAGTAAGTGCCACTATAACATTTCATCTGCAGAATGGTTTCTAATTGTATACCATTAACAATGCTGCTGAGATTACCATTAGATCTGAGCTTCATTTCTGATGTTCAACTTGATTGCATATTCTTTGGATACGTATTTGTAGTGTTACTAAGAAAACATTAAGAGGAATAAATTGAGTTTTAAAATCACTGTGCTTGAGACTCTCCTCCTCAAATCAGAAAAAGCCACATACATTATTCAAGGATATTTACTATGACAAATGGAATTTTGAAGGAAATTGCAGAAGCCCCTCAAACATTCATGGAATATTTTAAAACCAGCTTTTTTTAAAAAAAAAGCCATGATGATATTTCTGTATTTCAACACTGATGTTTTCAAATGGCTGAAGAATTCCTTTCCATTCTAGGACTGATAAGTTTGAGTTTGTGTGTCTGTCACTTTTAAGTTAATACATAGCGAGGAATATGAAATATTTATCCCAATAGGACACTGAAGTGAATTCCACCCCCCACTATCCATTGCATCCTGCCCTCCTCCCCCACCCCCCACCCCCAATAAAAAAAGTGGGGTACAATCACAGCTATTTGGTACAGCTAGCTGTACCAAGCTACTTCAGAACTGCTTTGTTTCCAGAATCCACTAATTTATACATTAAATAACTCCATTTTCTTTCACTGTTGCTGTGAAAAAGATCCATCAAAACAAACAGGACAAGTTCCTGACTTTCTATTCAAAGAAAACAATGAAAATTAAATACACAGAGCACCAGACTAAGAGATGGTAAGCCTCTGGAAGAGATATAAAACCATATTAAACTGCTTATGCTTCAGCTTTAGTCCTGTGAGGGATTATGTCTGGATCTACTGTATGAGTAAACGCTCTGTATCACATACTGTCAAAATTATTGAAGCAGAAAGGAAGAGATACTGTCTTAATTCTTCCAGTTAAAACAACACAGTCAAAAGAGATGAACCAGCATTGGGAAAGTGAAGGGAGGAGGCATCACTAGTCACTGGCCTATAGCAAGCAACAAACCTGAAGGAGCAGCAAGCACAGCTGAGGCAGTGCTGCAACAGCAGTTTCCTTGCTCAGTGGAGAATGTGAAAGCACACAGAGCCCACAGCCTTCCAGGCTACACAAAAGGCTGGAAAATGCGAACGTGTGCACATGCTTCTCTGTTCTTTATAGCAATACCAGATAAAATACGCAGAAGATTTTGTATGTTTTAAACTGATATTTTATATCAAGTCTCTAAATTACAGTCACTCAAGTGTTCATATTTATTAGCATTTCCACAATCAGAGCAACACAGTAAAATCAGAACAGATGGAAGCGGCTGTCATATGTTGTTGGGTGGTGGTTTTTTGTGGAGGGGATACACAATAACGACTCCTCCACAGAAATTCAGAGAGAAGTTCTGAAGACAAAATATTCTATTTGACATTCTTTCTATTCATGAGCAATACATGCTTCTAGAAATCCTTACAATACGAGGCAAAAGGAACTCAGTGCCATCTGCACTGGCATCATTTAATAAAGAAAAAAGCTGATTCTCAACATATATTGCTTTTCCATAAAGCTTTGAATAGAAAATTGAACTTTACTAAGCTTCATGTTCTTAAGTATGGTCTCTAGCTAAAGGAAGTTGGTACAGCAGTAAGAGAAATGATGATGCGATGTTCGCCTAGGCTTTAGGATCAGCAAACCAGAAAGACAGACAGCAAGAGGCCCAACAAGCACTCAAAGCATTTTTTCAAGCATCTTTTTTCTCCAGGCTTTTCTAAACTTGCTTATCTTTCCAGAGAACTAAAAAAAATAATTTATAAAAACAGTATAAAAGCTAAAGCTTCACAAGCTAAAACTTTTAATAATGGACATCAAGACATAAAACAGAATTATCTTCCTGCAACTTAGTTTTCCATATATTACCCTTTCTATATATGCACACAATGCCATATAAATACATATCATTCATTTGGCTCTTCCATTCATTTGCCACTTCAACAGATATTTATAACTAAAAATAACTGCCTTCAGAATAACATGAAGATGATGCAGAATAAAATTTTAGTGCTTTGGAGGTGATTATTACAACATATGAACAAAGAAGATAATTTCTATTTTAATATATTGTGCATCTGATCCAGAGGAAAGAAATAACGTACTTACCACTGTGTTACTTTTTTCTCCCTGCTGCTTCTTCCCTGAGCTTTCAAAGCCAACATTCTGTTTAAGACAAAGGTACAAAAGTTTTAGTCAACACTGTCCCTACTAGGTAATAACAAATCGATATTTCATTGTACTGGATATTTATTTTGCTTTCAGAGTTTTGGGTTTGTTTTTTAAACAGAGAACACAAATGTGTTTCTACATGTGTATGAAGATATCAGAGAACTTGCAAGACTTAAGACAGTAGAACTTGGATATATACTTTTGGGGGAGATTGTTCTGTGCACATAACATAGTACAAAACATTGCTTTCATCCTGATTTAAATTTTATAGCATTCTGTCTACAAAGTTATTTCACTTCTACTCCATTTTTAATTGCTGTATTAAATCTCTTGTATTGGACATCTCTTACATGCAATTCTGAAGAAAAGAAAAAATGCATCTGAAAAACAGAACACGGAAAGAGCATGCTTCTGTTTTATTAACTTTAGGACTTTTTTAGAAAGTTGCAACACATTTAATACAGCATTATGAGATCACTGACGCCATCTTCACTGAAGTAGAAAAATTTGAAACAAACAAAAACATCCAGTGCATTCAATTGAACACATTCAGAGTTACCGGCTGGATCTATAGAAAGGATAAATCTTGTCTCCAACAAAGACAGAAACAGAACATATCTTCAGAGGGATTAAACATTACTATGGTCAGACAGATCATCTAACTGAGTATGAAGTCATGTAGAACAGCTGAGTCTGTGAAAATTGTTCCAGGAGGAACGAAAACCCCTTGGTCTGGGGCAAGAAACAAGCAGCAGTACAATTACAGAACAATGACCTCCTTCGGCAGTCAGGATTGCCACACCAGGACTGGGCTACAACCACCTTTCACATGCTACATGTTATGTTTCCTCATTCAGGAGTCACTGGTGCTAGCTTCTGCATTTGTACCAAACAGACTCCAATGCACTAACCTGCATAAATCTGTTCATTTATTCTCAACAGAAGGACAACATGGGCATGTGAACAGCACGGGGAAGTAATATAGCTAAAGGTAACATTAAAGCCCCAGGTCTTTCAAGTTTCCTACTGAAAAAGAGACTCTTCTGAGTTTAGTCAGCCTCAGAAATACAAATCAGCAGTGCTCAAGATAACTGAAAAGACAAAAATCAAGACAGCAAGGATCAAACCAGATTCTGAAACCTGGGGTCTTAAGATACAGTCTGTCAAACTGCCATGGCTGCATGCTTCTTTCCTTTCCCATAGCACTTCTAAACTATTTAGTTTTTACAAAAGCTATTCAGAGGCACTGTACACAAGCTCCCGAACAGAAGAAATGCAGGTTTGCAATAGCTCTGCTAGGATAAACAGAATTAATCCAGAGAACACGATAGCACAAGGCTAGATCTGACGACAGGGCAGTCAGATGACTGTGCCTCTGAAAGAAAAAGGCGTAAGGTCCAGACTTAGGAGGCAGAGTATTCAGACTAGAAAAATGATCAAAGACACAGCTAGCCCCACAATCATCACAAAAACAATGAACAAAAAGGGATTACTCTTGCATCATTTCCTGACACCTGTTAGGCTGCCTCTGTTGAAATGCCCAAAAGAATAAAATCCAGTGGTAGGGAGCCACTACAAAATAATGAACTGTTTGCAGACTTCCAAACGAAGCACAAGGAACTTATGTGATCCAAATCATCCAAAGGAGGTAATACAGCAGGTGGGATGTGTGCGCATGGGGGCAGGAATACACACCACCACCTGGATACTGCAGGTCACTCTGCTTCGGAGATTAAACAGCTATACATTGAACAACAGACAGCAGTTACAGAATCAGACAACAACAATGGACTCACTGCAACCAATATTACCTTAACGTCACCCAAAACTGTGACACTAACCTTAACCTGTATTAGAAGAGAACAGTCAAGAGTATGCTCCAACTACAACTGTAAGCACTGATGAGTCTCCAATAGTGTGAACCCCCCAGGCTGCCACACATCCATCATACTGCCAGGTCCAGTTTGCATGAAAGCACAACAAACTCTCAAAGAAAACAGACGTGGGTATTTGGAGGAGCTCAAGGTAACCAGGCACCAGGACCTTGACTAGCTTGGATCACCACTTCCCTACTTGTTTTGCAGAAATGGTAACAGGTGCTTTAGATGACTAGTGATAAATTACCCTCAGGGTAAAAATACCTAATGAAATCTCATTTACCCCACTCTAGCACAGGCTATCAAATATGTCAGACTGAGTCTCCATATCTGTCAGGTTCCTCCAACCAAAAAGGCACAGCAGAAGACTCCTAGCACTCAGCTTGAAGTATGGGGAGTACTTGGGGCAAACTATTACGTGTGCTCATCCTGTTCTTACTCTTCCTTGGGTATAACCAACTGCTGCTAGAAAATGCTTGCCAGATGGACTGCCAGTCTGCTCCAGTACTGCTGTTCTGATCACTTCGCTGTGCCCTGGAGGCTGCTCACATCTCCCAGTACTTCAGTTCCAGCTTACTGGTTTTAGCCTACAGCAGGTGGAAGCAAGGACAGGTAGCCTCAGAAGAATACAGAGAAATAGTCCAAGCAGCCAAGGATCAGGTTAGGAAAACTAAAGCCCTGACAGAATTAAGTCTGGCCAGGGACCTCAAGGGCAACAAGAAATGCTTCTACAGGTACGCTGGTGATAAAAGGAGGACTGAGGAAAATGTGGGCCCTCTCTGGAAGGAAATGGGAGATCTGGTTACCTGCAATAGGAAGCAGGCTGAGGTTCTCAATGATTTTTTTGCCCCAGCCTTCATTGGCAAGTGCTCCAGCCACACCACGCAAGTTGCAGAAGGCTAAGGCAGGGACTGGGAGAATGAAGAACCACACACTGCAGGAAATGATCAAGTCTGAGACCATCTAAGGAAGCTGAAGGTGCACAAGTCCACGGGGCCTGATGAGATATATCTGCAGGTCCTAAGGGAACTGGCAGATTAAGTGGCTAAGCCACTCCCCATCACAATTGAAAAGCCATGGCAGTGTGGTGAAGTTCTTAGTGACTGGAAAAGGGGAAACAAAACCCTCATTTATAAAAGAATGGAAAAAAGGAAAATCCAGGGAACTGGCAAGATCAGGAGCAGATCCTCCTGGAAACTGTGCTAAGGCACATGGAAAATAACAAGGTGACTGGGTACAGCCAACATGGCTTGACTAAGGGCAGGTTGTGCCTGACAAATCTGGAATCTGGTTGCCTTCTATGATGGGGCTACAGTGTTGGTGGATGAGGAAGGAACAAATTATGTCATCTGCCTAGACTTGTGCAAAGCTTTTGACGCTGTCCCACGTGACATCCTTGTCTCTAAACTGGAAAGACATGGATTTGATGGATGGACCACTTGGTGGAAAAGAAATTGGCTGTACGGTCACACTCAAAGAGTTGTGGTCAATGGCTCAATGTCAAGTGTTGGCTGGTGACAAGTGGCATCCCTCAGGGGTCCATACTGGCACTGACACTGTTCAACATATTTGTGACACAGAGTGGGACTGGGTGCACCCTCAGCAAGTTTGCTAATGACATCAAGCTGTGTGGTGCAGCCAACATGCTGGATGGAAAGGATGCCATCCAAATGGACCTTGACAGGCTTGAGAGGTGGCCCCAAGCAAATCTCATAAAGTTCAACAAGGCCAGCTACAAGGTCTGGTACATGTGTTGGGGCAATCCCAAGCACAAATACAGGCTGGGCAAAGAACAGGTTGAGAGCAGCCCTGAGGAGAAAGACTTGGGGGTGCTGGTGGATGAAAAGCTCAACATGGCCCAACAATGCGCATCATCGAAAGAAGCATGGCCAGCAGGTTAAGGGAGGTGACCGTGCCACTTTACTCTTGTGAGACCCCACCTGGAACACTGCGTTCAGCTCTGGGGTCCCCAACACAAGAAAGGCACAGATCTGTTGGAGCAAGTCCAGAGGAGGACCACAAAGATGATCAGAGGGCTGGAGCCCTCCTCCTATGACCACAGGCTGAGCGAGTTGGAGTTGCTCAGCCTGGAGAAGAGAAGGCTCCGAGAAGAACTTATAGCAGCCCTCCAGCACCTAAAGGGGGCCTACAAGAAAGCCGGAGAGGGATTTTTTATAAGAGCATGTGCTGATGGGACAAGGGGTAATGGTTCTAAACTGAAAGAGAGTAAATTTAGATTAGATGTTAGGAAGACATTCGTTACTGTGAGGATGGCGAGACACTGGAACAGGTTGCCCAGAGAAGCTGTGGATGCCCCATCCCTGGCAGTGCTCAAGGCCAGGCTGGATGGGGCTTGGAGCAACCTGGGCTAGTGGAAGGTGTCCCTGCCCATGGCAGGGGGGCTGGAACTAGATGATCTTTAAGGTCCCTTCCAACCCAAACCATTCTACGACAACCATATGATTTTCAATGAGTGAGGCCTACAATTGACTCAAACACCTTTCTTACTAGAATTTTCACACAAATACATTTCACCTCAAGTCCTTGTCATTTTTTCAATGCTTATTGGAGGACTTCGAACAGATATTGATGCACCCAGAACACTAGTAGCAAAGTTTCACACAACAGATCAGGAAATACGATTATATTCATCTTACTGAAGTGACAATGAAGAACCTCCAAGCATTTCTTACTTTCCCTGGTCTGTTGGGGTTTTTTTTTTGTTTTTTTTAAAAAAAAAAATCAAAAAAGGAAAGAAAAAGGAGGGTGGGGGAATCACAATACTTATACTTTTTATGTTGGAAATCAGTATCCTAAAAATTGCTTGCTTCAGAGACATTTCAGGCAGCCCTCTGCCTACAACAACCTCCATACAGTGAATTCTTTATGTCATTCCAGGAAAGCGTTGCAGAAGCTGTGTTACTTATGCTTGCCCTTAAACATCCACTCACATTCAGTGAGAAACTATGTTTTCCTAAAAAGACTTCAGAATTATCGAGATTGCCCATAGCAGAGACACACATTAAGCAAAAAGAGATCCCATGCTGCAGCACTAAAACCCATCTTGTAAAAGCAAGAATGATTTTAGGGCAATGAGATTAGCTATATTTTTTTCTTTTTGAAACAGAGACCAGGAAGATGAGGGGTTCTGAAACAAACCAAGGAAGTACAACTGTAATGCACAATCAGTATCACTGTCCTCAATGAAGCAGGTTTTGCCTGCACAATGATACTTAATAAAAATATTCTGTTTATGGGTGTCAGGGAGGTGTATACAGACACACATAATCATTTCACACACAACAATAATAAAGAAGTTCACTGACAGTGATTATTTGCACGATTCTTACTCAATCACAGCCTGCCACATAGGTGAGAAATGCCTGCCTTACAGTAAGCTAGATTTGAAAAAAAGAGTAACATATGATTTTGATTAAGCAAATGAAAGATAAACACAGCTGGAAAAATATTTGTCTTTAGATAGCCTACCTTTTGAAATCAAACAGACATTCTGCACAAAGTAGGAAGGTCTGCAGACCACAGAAAGTTTAGTCAAGCTTGGATTCCCACACTGGGGAACCGGGAGGGGTGGGAGGGGAGGACCAGGGAGATACAGAGGATTCAGAGACCATTCTCAAGCAAGAATGCATTTTGTTTTCCCTGGAAGCAGATCCTGTCACCCTCTCTCAGTTTAGTCACTCATTAGTTCGGTGTCTGAATGAAAAAACGAAGTCAGACATTTAGAGTGAAGAAAAGAAACAATCTCTGCTGCGTGGATTGTCTCATTGACAAAAACCTGGCAAGTTTCAGGAGCAGCACTATCTTTACACTGATCTTGGGTGGACAAGTCTAAAATGTCAATTATGATACACGACCTTAAGTGGCATGAGACTGACCTACTTGAGGATTTGTACCTCCTAGTGCCAATGCTGTTACAGCTGCTGACAACCAGAACCCTTCAACACAGGAAGAGGACAGCTGATGGAGCATTCCCAGTGAGCACATGGAAGATTCACATTCACTTCCAGCATGCCCCAGAATAGCCTGTATTTGGCAACACTGTTGATATACTGCAGGGGACACACAGTCGCGAAGTGTTCTGCCAAGGGATATGGGTATGCCTATCAGCAACAGTGGAATGGAAAAGGCACTGTTATAAGTCTCTGCCTGGCTAACTTAGTATCAAAATATAATTCGTATAGCAAGAGTTGCATTGTTTTGCCAGAGGATCTACTGTTCTATTGGAGATATCTCTAATTATCTTAAAATTGAATGAAATGTCCAGTGAAGTGAAATCTTGTTCATTATTTTCAATACCGTAACAGCACTTTTGGACAAGAGAGTTAAGGAAATACATTAATACCTGCACATATGCAGATAAATCAGAGCTGCTGAATTTTGTTGTCGACTGCTTTCCCTCAGGGAAGCTGGTCAAAGAAGGATCTCCAAGACATAAATGAAGATTTCAAATTTTACCTCTGTTTTTTAAAAGAAACTATTTCCATATTATTTCTCTCACCTGTGTGGATATAGCTGCAAAAACTATCACTGCGTAAGTGTTCTGAGTGCAAAGTGCAGTTTTGCAACAAAATAAACATACCTAAATTTAGAAAACCTGCCTGGGCTACAACATCCTCCTTTACAGTAGTGCAAATAGTGCAGAAGTGACCAGTAAGGCTGAGTTTGATTTCATCAGTGGAAAATGGCTATAATGCAGAGGCATCAGATGGGAGGAGTTTCTCAACTCTTAAAACTGCAAGGAGTCATTTATGAATTGAGATGCCTTGTTTCTCAAAGCATCAGCCTCAGCACATATGCTCTGAAAAGTTCTTCTGTAATAAGAATGAACTATAAGGTTGCTATTAAGCATAAACAATTATATCTACAACACCATCAGAAGACCCAGCTGTTGCAGATAAGCAATCATGCCACTACTTTTAATTATCTTTAAACCCAATATTCCCCCTAAAAGCAGCAAGATACATTATTTTCCACTGTCTGCCCCAAGTGATTAGGACTGCAGAATGATGGTGGTTGGAATGACTCTCCAGGTCATATGGTCCAACCCACCAACACCACTACCAAATTAGGGCCAACTTCAACATTAGACCCAACAAAGTCAAAAGCTACTTTTCAGTTAAGGTCAATGTCAGTATGTGCAAAAGGAAGCATGTCAGTTGGCTTATTTGGAAACATTTCCAGGGGAGAAAGTTGAAATTTAGTGCTCTTCATGAACGATGGAGATAATTTTGCTAGAGCAGAGGCACAGAAACAAGTTATCTAGTCTACATAATTGCTATTTGAGGTATTCTTTTTCCAAGTCTTACTAAAGCAGCTGAACAATCCAACACTGATTCAATCATTCATGAATTCATGATATACAATGCTTCATCTCACAGTATTCCCAGTATCCTTTCCTACTGTGAAAATAAAAGTATCAGGAAAATCCCTTTATAGAACCAAGATGGCTTATAGCAATAGACAGAAATTAAACTAGAGAAATCACTATTTAATTGGAAATTATTTCTATTTTACAGGAGGTAACAAATACATTCACTAAAGTAGTTCCAGTGTCCACAGACTTGCAAATTATTAAGTTTTTAAAACCAATGTTGCTTTGCAGAACAGTAAATATGAGGATTAAATAGTTACTGTATACTGTTGCTAATAATTCTGCTTAAGACTTTACTTATGTTCACTGGCTCTGTTACTGTGATGCCATTGCGTAAGGTCAAACAACCAGAGACCAAGCCAGGAATGAAAACGTAGAAAAGCAAAACACAATAATGATTTTATACTCCAAACTTAACCAAACCTAGAAATTAAAAATTTTAGGAAGGTTTTAAAACCAAGTATTTGAAATACTAGTATACCCGGCATCCTTGAACACATCCTTGAACAAGCACGTTTAGTGATCTGTTTCTTGTCTCTGAAGTACACATACAGCAGCATCTGAACTTTAAAACCATGCAGAACAGAAAACTACCTGAGGTCTTCAGTCGAGGAGACATGGCTTCCTGGACCACCAAACCAGGACACTTCGGCACAGCAATAGTCTGCATTCCATGCACTGTCACAATATCTTACCTAGTTACCTTTCTCTCAGAGATGTTTGTGCTGACTCACTGACCAGAACTGAGTAGCTGTGCCAAGCTACACACCAAGGTCTAGTTAACCATGGGGAAGCTTTGTTGTTAGTGGTAACACAAAGAATCCAACTTGACTCAATCTAGGAATTAAAAAGAAAAAGCAAATAACTCCCCTATTATTTGTAAGTTATGACAACTCTCATCCAAGCTTCAGCCATTTCCAAGATTCCCACTGCTGCTACAGAATTCACAACTTCAGAGGGGACTGACTGGAAATACCTGTGTCACATCAGGAGGCCAATTAGCACCATAAACAATGTGATGTGAGCACTCAGGATAACAAGACAGCAAACCCATTATAAAACTATTTAGATCTGGTGTGCTCACCCTTTGCTCCTATGCAATCCCGTTCCTTTTTACCCTTTTCCCCCCCATCCATTCTTAAAGAGTTTCCCATCAGCACATGGATCCTAGGTCAGAACTTTTTCAGGCCTATTATTGTTAGTCACAGCAAATGTGCTCAGACCTCAGCCTTCTTTCACAGAAGCACAAGACAGACTGGTGATGGGAAAGAGGAGGAATGTGAAAGGTTTGGGAAACAAATGACTAAGCGAATAAGAATACTTAAGAGATGGAATATACCAATTTAACCAGTAGTAAGGTTTGTAATTAAAATCATGAAACAGTCACACACACAAAAGCACACCAGAATATATAGCCCCATTTCTAGAAAGGACACATTTGACTAAATTAAATAGGTGGTTAACTTGTGTGATGCTATTGTCATGACCCTTATGTCCTTTTCCCTACTGCCATTTGTCACTTAAACCATTTTCCCTCCTCTACTTCATCACACCCACTTCTTTTTTTAGACATTGAAATACTTCAGGGAGGGACATACCCAATTTTATTTGCACGGTACTTAAAAAATACGGCATCATGTCTTACAGGGACCATAGGTGTGTATAAAATACTGGTGGCACCCAACACCCACACTTCTGTAAGCAAGGAGTGATCGGCTAAATGTGGCATTAAATAGACGTCGACTCACTAATACAGATAAACCCTTAACTACTTAGTATGAGGAAGACAGAAGTGATCTACATACTGAAGTAAGTATGACTACCAAGCATGAAAGAAAGAGAAAGCACAGGAAATAAGAACCTTTGGCAAAGATTTTGGGCACAATATTTAACTGTATACTGAATTTTCAAATAGCAATTTGTGAAACTTTATCGGACAAGTCCCAGGATGAGTCACCCATCTGAAAAACCCCAAGATTGTCACAGAGTGTGGACTCCAGTCCTAAAATACAAATGACCTGATACTCAAGTCCTCTTGGACAACATTAAGTATAGGTTTCCAACACCCCAGATGAACAGCCTATTACTTATATCCCATTAATAAGAACAATAAAGGTGGTATCTTCTCTCCATTTAAAACCTAGGCAGGCAGATACACTCCTGATATACCATGGCAGACATTTTGTCAGTTATGGCACAGCTTATGCACAAAACTGAATCCTAGAGCTGCATCACATTATTAAAATACAGAAAGCTGTGGATACATGCTGCAGCAGAAACCTAGGCACAGACAGAAATCAGAGTGCAAATTCTGGAGATTCTGTGAATGTTTGCGGCACTCTGAATGCATGGATTTGTCTTGTGTCTGTGGCTTTTTATTGCTACCGACTAGTTCAAGAGATTCTGCAACCACAGTCTGAGCTGCTAACCAGCTGAAGTTTTATATTTGAATTAATCAAATTATACATAAAATACTAAATTGTTAGAACCAGTAACCACCTAGTAGTTGTCTGAAATAGGCTAGAAAATTGGTATTAGGAACTGGATGAATCTTCTAGATTTCCCATATTTTAGAAACACAATTTTATAACACAATGGAGAGTTCAAATTAAAATTGTTTCAAAACCAGCAGAAACTAACAGCAAACAATTGCTCTAATTGTATACTTAATTATAGATCTCATTCTACCAGCCAAGTCATTGTTAAGGTATGTAAACTCCTGAGTTCCCTTTCCTTCCAGGGCAAGGGTAAGCAGTGCTAGTCAAGCAATGCTTAAATCTGTTTTTAGTTGTCATTTTCCCCCAACATGTGTACAGGCATAACTTTCTAATTAACAATTGCTATTATGAACTTTTTACTTCCTTCTGCATTTATTTTGTTCCTCACTGCTATACAGAGTTGAATTAGGAGACATCACTGACCAGTTTGATTACAGATACAATTAGCAATCTGAGAATTTGCTTGTGAAATTGCTAAACATTCACAGCTACGAATGAAATTAACCTCAGCTATGCTCTTAACATACCAAAAGATACACAATATTAGGGTGTTATTGATCGTTTGAATGCATTTAAAGAAAAAAAAAAAAAGAACTCAGTACTTTTTATAGTTTCAACTGCCGATCATTGTGTACATCAACTATCATAACACTGTATCATTAACTCACCCCATACAAACATTATAAAGATCAATTCTTTAATGTCTTGAATGTTCTTTATAACCAATAACAAAGGAAGATATTAGGAGAAATAATCAGGAATTAGACAGTGTGGAGGAGGAACAAAGCAGAATTAGTTGCCAATTTTTAAAAATGCACTGATCTGAAACAGTGACATACTCAAGGCAAGTACTAAGTGTCTCAAGTGTCCGGTATTAAAACTTTTTAGTAAGCTATGAACAATTGAACAGGTGTCTTACTGGAAATTGAAGTTTCCTGTTTGAATCGATACTAAATTTGTAACTAACCACAACAGCTACTGATTGTGACTAAACACATACAACATCAAACCAAAATGTATTTTTACTCTGTTACACTTCACACAGGCATGCGCCATCTGCCACTGAAGTATGATCCGCTTCTCCATGACATTATCACATTACTCCTGAAAAGACTAATGTTGCTGCTTAATCTCACAGTTTAGGCCAATTTCTAAACACTAAGCCTTGGCTTTCTGTCAGATCTCCTCACTATGAGGATCAATGACGAAGGAGCAGATTGACACCTTTTACCATATAACTTAAAGCTACCAAAACCCCTGTTGCAAGCTAACTGACACCCATAAATACTATTCTAGGAGTGATTTGTTTCATGGATGGAATGAAGCTAGTAAAAATCCAGGGGGGGGATCTCACGTGTAACAGGATAACAATCCTAACACAAAAATAATCCAGGATCATAAACTACCTGAACTAGAAGGCAAACAGTTCATTAAGTTAATAAGATTTTGTCATTTGAAACCACAGAGCTGCAAGGTAATTAATCCCTAGCTCACAAGAAAATTTAAGGAAACATATGCCAAATTAAACTGATTGGAAAACATTCCTGGTTTTTTCTGTCTAAACAAAAACCCGCTGCAGAGGGAACTTGAAGCAACCAATGCAGAGGTAGCATCTGAATCTGAAAACACAAGAACACATTTGTTCAAAACCCTGGGTAGAAGACAGGCAGTGTCTGGAAAAGGACGGGATACAAGTTTGCTGTGTTCCCTCTGATAATGAGGTTATAGCAAGGGTTGTTTTGCCTCAGTTCTTAATGGCTTTTTATTAAACAATCTAAACTAACAGAGTGTAAGTGTAACATACACATACAACTGTGAGTAGTCTGCAAATCACCAGTAGGTTTCTCTTCAATCCTAATTTCTCATTCTTTGAAGGGCTGTCTTGGAGAAATATACTACCTGAAGGAACATGCCCTTCACATATTGATAGAAATGCTACCAAATTGCATGCCTCAAAATGCATTTTGAAGATTGTATGTATCCATCTTCCAAAATCTTTTTTACTGAAGTTGCCCATTCCTGTTCACAGTATCTTCCAGTAATGTGAAATGCTTTATTAAATCTTATTCAAGAACTGAAGGTTTTTGGTTTTTAGATACAGCTCCATTCTCACATCTGAGTGAAGAAGGAAACAATTAGATGCGAGCCCTAAAAACAACCTGATATCTGTTTAATCTAATCTAAAATAAATTCTTCTAGACCTTCCAGATCTTCTGGAACAATGTAAGATCCTGACAAAACAATCAACTCTATATTTAAAGCTTTCATAGCAATAAAGCAAATCACCTGTTTACCTTACACAACTGAATTCTAAATTCTTAAGTGAGGAAAAATGGACATTTACTAAACTGCATTATATGACATCTTCGTAATAATCTATCTAACAGTAAGACATTGAAACTAAAAAAATAAAAATAAAAATCAACCTTTTCCAACATGTTGACTTTTAACATGTCATCTTTATTTACAGCTGAAAAAGCACTAAGATTTTTCTTACTATGGAAAAATCTCAGTAGCAAAGATCAGTAGTGAGATTAATGGACTAATTCCATTCTAGATACCAGCTTTCATTTTAATACCCTTAAGGGATCAGAACTGAGACAGTCTGATAATGTCACGGATAAAATCATTCAACACAGCTTTAATGCATGCGCTCTATGGCAACACACAGAGCCCAGTTTTCCCATACAACTACACAAATCTAGAATATAACACATTTGAAGTTAATAGTTGTCTGGTGTACACACCAATAAGAGATTGGGATGAGAATAAATTTTAACAGCATGATATATAAAAATAGAGAACATAATGAGAGCTAGCAGTTAGACAGTAGTAGCACTATTAGCACTTCAGTTAAAAAGAAACATTCTCACCAGCCTCAGACAGACCTGGCAGGCCAGTATCTAAACCCAAAAGACCATACACTGAGATACAGGTTAACCAATTAATTTGATACCCACTAGTTTAAGACCGACTCTGAAACATAAATCCTGCTCGATTTAAGAATGCCTGGGTGATCGCTCCCTATAGGAACCTCATCTATATCTCCAAATTGATTATTGTTTGCTTTAAATGCACATGAAAGAAAACTAAAGCTGACATGCTTCAAAAGGAGGGAAATTTAAAAAAGAAGTCTTTACTCTCAATCAAAATTTCCTCTCTTAAAGAGGTATGGGAATAAAAAGGAAAATACAGACAGACATACAAAAAAGTGAAAAAAAAAAATCTTGGTTGGGCGTTAACATCTCCTATCAGTTCAAGGTTTCTCAGAGACCTGGTACTGTTCTACAGGTGATCCCTCCAGTGCAAGCCCTCAATAATGGTGAGAGCCCCTGAAGAGTCATCCCTTTTGCTGCCTCATTCATTCCACTGTGATTTCTTGTGCTGTTGGTTAGCTCATTCCTCCCCGCTCTTGCGCTTCTTCCTCTTTTTCAGAATGTTCTTTCCTACCCTGAGTCGCTTCCCCCACCTGTCTAACACTACAATATCCCTAACACTCTTCCATCTCACAGGAAAGCTCCACATGATGAGCACCTCTGGGCACGGACTACTTAAATTCAGTACATATAAAACCAGAACTTATAAACACCAGCAACAACTGTTATTATCACTTGCTTTGATTACTTCTATGGAAATCACCAGTATCCTGCCCATTACTCTGACCCACAACTCAGCAGTTGTTTCTGCCTTGAGTTCCTGTAGTCACACCTCTCCCCGCTCCCCAAACACCCAAAACAAAACCTTAACCACAAAACCTTAACCACACAAACTTACACCACTTACTACAAAAATAATTTCTAGGATAGTGCTAATGTTGCTGGTTTAAGTACCCCTGTTCTCCCCCTTTTCTATTAGATAAGCAGCTTACTCTCGATTATTTTTCCAAACTACTTATTCAAAATCAACACGGAGACTCCTATTCAGTCAATAAAAGTTAGCTTCTATCACCACCATCAACTTTTCAAAACAACATTTGACAGCATCCCCACACAGATATATAAAATTCTTTACTGTCCCAAATAGCAGCAAGCAAAAATATACATGAAGTGTAGAAAGAACATAAAATCCAGGAGGAGAAATACACTAAGTCCTGACTGTCTTCCAGTATAACCAGCAGAAGAATGAACTGCAGGAATCTGACCGCAATTCTGCTTTGATATGTGCTAAAAGCAACAAAATAAGGCAGTTTTCGAGCAATTTCCTTGATATCTGACAGAAGGTGTTTTTTCCCCCCTTTGTGTTCTCATTAGCTCATTACAGCTGTAGAAACTACCTTCATGCCTAATTGCAAAATGGTTTGGGTTGGAAGGGACTGTAAGTATCACCTAGTTCCAACTCCCTAAAGATGATCTAGTCCCAACACCCCTGCCATGGGCAGGGACAGCTTCCACCAGACCAGGTTGCTCCAAGCTACATCCAGTCTAGGAGGTGGCATCCACAACTTCTCTAGACAACCTGTTTCAACATCTCACCACCCTCACAGTAAATAGTTTCTTCCTAATATCTATATAAATCTACCTTCTTTCAGTTCAGTATCATTACCCCTCACGACACTCCCTGATAAGAGTCCCTCCCCATCCTTCCTGCAGGCACCTTTTAAGTACTGGACAGCTGCTATGGCGGCTCTTCAGAGCCTTCTGTTCTCCAGGCAGAACAACCCCAGCTCTCTCAGGCTGTTCTCACAGGAGAGGTGCTCCAGCCCCCTGACCCCCTTCATGGCCCTACTCTGGACCACTCCAGCAGGTTTATACTATCAGAGCTCCTCCTCTGGATTAGAAGGGAGGTCTTTCAGCTCCTAAATAAACAAACACATTTGTAACTGTGAAAAAAGATGTAGAATAAGTCGAAATACTTTTTACTTGAAGTCTGCATTGTAACACAAAAGGTAGGGAAGGAATGAAGGACCACGAGCAACCACATAAGCACCTACGTTGAGCAAGAGAATGGCCCGGTACTAGCAAAAAGACCACAGATGCTTCTTCATCCTGCCAAGAATGACAGGCAGATCGAGCAGTTTCACATCCTCAAACACCAACATCTACATGCAAAAGATAAAGAGTACTCCATTCTCACATATGCAACTAGTTCAAGGGGAAGAGTAAGGGAGCATAAGAATAAAATATCATTTCACGTGATACACTGGAGAAGATGAGAGTCTTCTAAACTAAAACCAGATTAAACCAAATTAATTACAGGAGCATAATCCAATAATTTCCTGAGTGATCAAGAAATCTAAAGTGTGAGCCACTTGTCTGTTGAACAAGCCTACAAAGGAGTCCGTTTGATCACCAACTAATTAGTTTTCTCAATCATGAAATTCTCCTATTTTGCCAAGCAACTGAAACATATCTCTTCAGTATATTAGAAACAAATGGTTGGTACACTTTATCTCAAGCACCTTAGTGGTCTTAACGTTAGCATCCAATACATTTAAGTGGACCTCCTGCATCCCCCACTTTTGCGGTCTTCGGCTTCTAACACTTAGTTCATCGCTGTAGATTTTTTCTCTTCATTTAATAAACAGGTGGGCACATTTCACCACTGACATTATTCTGTTCTAGGTCTCTTGTTTTCCAAGCATCTGGTAAAACATCCTTTAACTAATTTTCCCTTTACAACTGAAGTAGAAAAAGAATTTCTATACAGATGATTTTGCTGAATGATAACCCCAGAAGGCTGCACTGCCATTCAGCAAGACCTAGATAGGCTGGAGAGTTGGGTGGGGAGGAACCTGATGAAGTTCAGCAGAGGCAAGTGTAGGGTCCTGCAGCTGGGGAGGAACAACCCCACGCACCAGCACAGGCTGGGGCTGACCTGCTGGAAGGCAGCTCTGCGGAGAAGGACCTGGGAGTGCTGGAGCACAGCAAGGTGCCCATGAGCCAGCAGTGTGTCCTGGTGGCCAAGGTGGCCAGTGGGATCGTGGGGGGATCAGGAGTAGCGTGGCCAGCAGGTCGAGGGAGGTGATCCTCCCCCTCTGCTCTGCCCTGGTGAGGCAGCACCTGGAGTGCTGTGTCCATTGCTGGGGGCCCCAGTTCAAGAGGGACAGGGAACAACTACTGGAGAGGGTCTAGCAGAGGGCTACAGAGATGGTGAGGGGGATGGAGCATCTCCCTTCTGAGGAAAGGCTGAGGGACCTGGGCCTGCTTAGCCTGGAGAAGAGGAGACTGGGAGGGGATCTTATCAATGTCTACAAATATCTTAAGGGTGAGTGTCAAGAGGCTGGGGCCAGGCTTTTTTCAGTGGTGCCCAGTGACAGGACAAGGGGCAACGGGCACAAACTGCAACACAGGAAGTTCCACCTGAATATGAGGCATAATGTCTTTATCTTGAGGGTGACCGTGCCCTGGAACAGGCCTCCCAGAGAGGCTGTGGAGTCTCCTTCTCTGGACACACTCAAAACCCGCCTGAATGTGATTCTGTGCGACCCAGTCTAGGTGAACCTGCTTTAGCAGGGGGTTGGACTAGGTGATCTCCAGAGGTCCCTTCCATCCCTGGCCATTCTGTGTTTCTGTGAATGACTTCCAAGTGTTTTTTTGAAAAACAAACAAACAAATACAAACTTTTTATATGTCATATAAATTTAATATACATATATTATTTATGTAAAGCAGAATTTATTACATACAACCAAAATAAATTCATAGTAATTTATACTTTATCAAAACCAAAGAGGTTTGAAATACATGATAGAGTTACTGTGCACCTTTTAATGTCAGGTGCAACTCCAAATCCTCCTTCTACACTGGCTTCTAAGAATATTGCATCCATCACCTTTTTTAATGAACATTTCAATATTAGCAGCATGAGACCACCTCAATTAATTTTCCTGTACTTGAGTTAGTCATCTTGCACGTGAATGCAATTTAATGGTCTATAGCAAGCTATTTATGCTGTAGCTTACCAAAGTGAATACCAGTTAATAAGCATTAGGGTTTTTCAGTTGTCACATGTCAAAAATTTACATAGGTAAATAGGTAAAGCTAGCAATCAAAATAGCACTATCATTTTCCCTGACTTTGCCCTTCCTATATTACAGGCAGCTATTTTAACCATCAAACCATTCCTACCAAGGGCCAGTGATACTAAACAGACCAACCATAAGCTTTTTTTCCTCCTCCAAAGTGAGTATCTAACACTTCTTTATGAAGAACTTCGGAATTTTTCATCAGTCCTTGGTGAGTGGTATTTTCAATATCTTAGTTTTGTATTAGAATAAAGGTTTTCCTCTTTCTGCATGTTTTATTAGCTATTCTATTTGCCTCTCCTTCGTAAGTGATAATCACTTCAAGTCAGTTTCTTTGGAGAAAAATCTCTCATGTCTTTTTGCCCTAAAAAAAAGCTACTGCTTCATAATAAGAAACCTCACCCCTTTTGTACCATTTACCTAGTCAGCAAGTTCACTCTTATCATCTGCTTTTGTACTCATTGTACAGGAGAACTGTCAAACCACTGGGATCTCCAGAAACACTGTGGACCATTCATACATTATTGTCTTCCAACTGTCCTGGTGTAAATTCCCCCAGAATGAGAATTTGGATTGGCTAAAGAACTCTATGGACATGAAATCTGCAGGATAACAATTTGATGGCAATGGGATATTCCTAAATACACAGCACTCATCCCATACTACCCCTTCACTACAAATCAAAAGCAATTCATTCTTTTTGCTTTCTGTGTACAAGGCTTCTTTGGCCTGAGCTTGCTGCAGGCTGGCTAAATGCAAACTAGCCTGCTCCATTTTCCGCTCTTTAATGACAGCCAGTATTTCCTCATACTGTTGTAGACTTCTACTTGTGCAGCTCTCCACACCACTGTTATATGGTCCTCCAGAGACAGTAACAGTACTGGAAGAAATCTGTACTCCATATAAACTTGCGCAATTTAATTTGTAAATGTATACAATTTGTACTTCATAGAAAAGAAAGTATTTTGGCAGAAAAACAAACTATGGCATATCCACTACAGCTTCTCCCCAGTTCTGCTTAAGGCATCACTGGAAGTAAAGCATTTTACTAGGCATTTCTGCCTTGTCATCATTTCTTCTCATCACTAGGAAAACAGTTTCATATTATAACGGACACAACTACATCATTAGGGAAAACATCTGGGGGTGTAGGGGGGGGGGGGGAAACAACAAACAAAAGAAAAGGAGGAAACAGTGAGGTCTGTGAGTGACAGGGAAGCCATATCTTAACTGAAGGAAGAGACACTGACATTCTTGAACCAGCAAACTGCATTGGCCAAGACCTTCAAGGACAACTGTCAAAAGGAAGTTTGCTTGCACACATTAGTTAGCATTTAATTATGTATTGATTGAACAATGTAGCTGGAAAACAACACAAGAAAGGAAAGAGGAAGAGGAAGGCAGAATGCACCATGCTATTTAAATAAGTATTCTCCACATGCATTTCCTCTGAAACCACCACACACATTTATGGTACTGTGTAATAATTTTATTTCCTAGTTGCTGAATTGACAAATAGGATTCAGGAGCTGCTTATGCAATTAAAGAGGGAGTTTCCCAACACCCAGCCTTTGCATAGTATTAAACAAATTTGCCTAGATGCAGTGAGGGTAAACACTGTTTTCCTTAGAATATCCAATTCTGGCCATGTGACAACCAGGAAGTTTACCATACAAGCCAACCTTCTGATAATCTAACCTTGTTTTCAGACAGACTTGCAGTGCACACATTAAGTCACAAACTAACTACTACCCTTCATAAATTCTTAAACTAAAATAACATTCAGCAGAGCAATCTAAGATATTTTAATGTTGAAATGGCCATGGGCTTGAGAATCATTTCACCTATCAAGACAGCTTGTCCATACCTCTTCTGCATTACAGGGAACACCAGGCTGACAGAACAGAGTTCCCGAATTGCATTGCCAAGATAAACACAGATCTGCTGCTGACTGGATTAACCTTCAAATCTGAACCACCTGAGATATGTTTAAGCAGGCACTTCATGCCAGAACTTGTCAATAGAGGGGAGATTTGGACCAGCATTTATTGCTACAAGGAGAAATGAATCAGCAAGTTATGAGGGTTCACTGAGTAAATATGCAAACCAGAGCTTATGTAAGAAGCCTGGAGTATGTCCAAAACCTATTGAAATAATGGAACCACAAGAATACTGAAGGGATGGGATACAGGGGGCCCTCTCTGACTAATGTTGATTTCTTTATTGAGATGGAAGTCTTGATGGCAAGACAATGAAACAGGATTTTCCTTAACTAATTTCTATTACACACAGCTTCAGAACTGCATCCTTATAGCATAGTCAGAAGATCAAATATACTCCATTTCAAAAGAAGTTGCAACATTCTGTATAAGTGAAGATTTTAGGGAGCTGTCAAATTCATCTATTAGGTGGACTCTGGATTACAAAAGAAAAAAAAAAGGGAAAAATCTGACAAATTTTCATGTTTAACCTCTGGTCTTAAGTTTTTCATGTATGGCAGCTATACACAAGTAAGAACTCATTTATGGTCTGTATGTTAACCATGTATTTCAGTACCTGCAAATACACATCGATAGGTTACCTTCACATTTGACCTAAGCATTTAGCAGTGCACTCATGGATTTAGCAGCCTGACAAATTACAGCACCTTTTCCAGAAACTTTACTCATTACAAAACTTTGAGAAGCTGTAGAACACACACTCAATTGGCGTTAAGAAGCCTCTAAGAGGATCACAAAATGCCAGGAACAGTTACAGTACGTATCACAAGAGAACTAGTAAATACTTCATCATAGCATGCTTTACAATTCAACTATTTAAGATCTGCCTGCAGCCACAAGCCTATTGCAAAGCCAGAATTTGCTTCCCAATCCTGCTATTCCTAGCTAGTAAAGACCTTCTCCCAATAAAGGCTCATTAATCAAGTCTGCTAATGAACCAACAGTTAGGAGTGAAAAGGGGACTAGACATAAAATAAGAACAAACAACTGCACAGCAACAAAAAATAAACTTTGGATTAATCATTCCATTTGAATTATCTCAGTAAGACTTAAACATTTCAATATGAAAACAAGCAGATTCAAGCAGATCCACAGTGAAACTAGAATGCAAGATTCTAATTCAGCACAAAATTATTCTTAACATTCAAACTTGTATAAGCCTGTTCCCTTACACATATAGGGAATGTTATTGAACAATATAAATAGCATAACAAAGGAAAGGACCTCTTCTAAATCCAAGCTGTGCACTGTTGCCTGAACTCCCTGCTTTGTTATTGTTAGCTTGGCAGTAAACAAGACAGTAATAGCTTATTAGAAGTCTCCGCCTATTCACATGATAAAATTGTTCCTCTTTTGTGATGATTTCTTTACAGTATAACTCACTTGTCAGATAACTGTGAAAGACATCTCGGAAGTTTAACAGAGAAAAATGGCACTTTATACCATTTTCTGTAACCAAGAATTTACAGAAACAATAATTCTGCAGCCCTCACACAGAATATTCAGCACTTCAAATAAAATTAGGATTTTCCTCTCAAAAAACCAAACTGCTCCTCAAAATAGTTTCGCCTGTTCTCTTTACTACCTTTTTTATAAAAATCCACTCTTTCCCTGCAAATTATTTTTTAAGCAGAAGGTCCAATACTTATACTACCTTTTCATAATGGCTCCTAATTTAAATTTGGTTAAGACACCTGCATTTCCAAGCACATCATTTCTACAACACCCTTAAGCATTTAAAACAGTACTTTTGCTATCCCCTCTCAGAAGTCAAACATTTTTTGTGGGTAGTTACAGATATTTGCAAGTGTATTCTACCTACATTCTTGAATCACAGCAAAAGATGGAGAGAACAGAGTGAAAAACATGTTTGCTCAATGGTCCCAATTAGGATTAAGACAGTGTATTAACCTCAAACCTACCCTACCTACCGGAGATCCTGCTTCAGTATATTAAGATTGAAACATACAGTGTTCTACTGAAGATTTTTATGGCACTTCAATATGGTATATACTTACCAAAATAAATGCTACATTATTCTGGTTATATTGTAGCTGTAATTTTTTACAAGGAACTATTTGTATTTACTGTTGAGTTACAGGATTAAAACCAATTTTTAACAAAAACACACACAAAAAACCCCCCACACACCAAAACACACGCCCTTCATTCTCACCTACCCCAAAACATACCACTAACAATGTAACAAGCACACAGAACACAAACACTAGGGGTTTGCAACTGAAAAAAAACCCCAAAGCCACCCCTCCCAGCACAAACAGACAAAAAAACACCATAACAAAAAACCCCTTTATTATCATTTATCATGTATCAATTATCAATTATCATATTGACCTTTCTCTACATAGGATAATAGCATTTAAGTTACTACTTGGGGCAGAAGTGCGTGTTTGAAACTGCTTTTATTTTTTGCACAGAGCTACCTGAATACATCACCATAAAACCGGTTACTACCTTGCATACCTTATGTAGCACTCAAAGTAAACAAATAATGCAGAAAATTATAGCAGAAGCAAGGAAGCCAGGTTCGCCTCTCCACAAATGCTCACAGAGCTGTATCAACATGGTACGGCTACAGACACACACAGAGCATGTTCTGTGGCCCAAGCATGACAGACCATGCCACTGCAGCGACCACCCACTAGCACTTACTGACCCAACACAACCACAATTCACAGTTCTTACTCATCTTCCCTACAAGCTATGGTAATACAAATTCAGCAGGTAAAACAGAAGGTTTTCGTCCTTACACCTATGAGTGTGAGAAATACGTTGTCGAGTAACTCAAACAGGAAGTTCGCCCAAAATATTTCTTTCCCTTATCTCCTTCAACATATCTGGACAATCACCTACCCGAAACACTCCACTACTGCCGATTCACACTGTAGGGAGTCTGAATCAGTTTCTCAGCTTGGGCCACAGATTCACCAAAATGCAGAACAGTTTACTAAACCATCCACATGCATCTGTGAAAAAGAATTAAGAAGTGTTTTCAAGATGACAGGTATAAAGGGGCCTTGCACAAAAACTAAGTTTCAAATCCACACACCAACTTTGTTTTACACCAGTTAAACACAAGACACAGAAGTGGTAACTTGTAACTTAACACCACAACCACCATTCTGCCATTACTCATTTTTGTCCTCTGCCAAGTCTCAAAGTCACGCAAACAGAGAAAGCAGTGTGCCAAAACACAAAAAAGGTAGAAATTATTATAATCTCCTTCCACGGCAGGCAAAACCAAAACATATGCATTGCTAGCAAGCCTGAGCTCAAAACAGCTCCCTTTCTTGTTAACTTGTATGAATGGAGTTTTCATGCAGTTATCAGGTTAACAAAATGTAACCAAAACTAATAAGAAGTCAGGTGCAGGACCTCCACTTCCTCATCAAATACTGCTGTTCCGCTGAGTCTCAAGCACATTCTCTGAAAGAGAATCTGTACCACCCACACTGCCACTAATACTTCCACAGCCCTCATGGGGAAATACATCTCTTTGCAATAGATGAGGCTTTAAAAAAGCTGTAATTATTTTAATTGGACCTGCCAGCTGCCTTTCATTTAGTTTTTACTGAAAGTCTGCAGCCACAGCCATTGGCAGGAACAGAGACAGTTGCTTACAAGTAGTTGGATCTATTACTGAGAAGCTTGTTCTGTCTGATGAGCTTTTGTAGAGTATTGCCATATACTCTGAATGTTCAGGATACAAAGTTTTATTATGTGGTCCTGGCTAGTAGGCCGGAATAATGCAGTAAGTCTAAGATGCACATGGAGCACACCCATAGCCTCATCTTGACAAAATTTGTTGAAGCCAGTTCAAGTAAGGTGCCAAAATACGTAAGAAAGAGAAGATGATAAATGACAGAAAAATGGCCTTGTCATCTGCTTTTACACAGCAAATATATCCCACTAAAAAAAATATATATATATATATATATAAAAAAAGTGTCTAATACATCTAGGTTTCTAAGCTGAAAACTAGAATCTTTTCTGAAACACAGATTCTTCAGGATATCAGATCCTGATTAGCATACTGTTTTTCATAAAGCATTCAATATACATTTGCAAAACAGTGTTTCATGATTCCTAAAGTTTCTAAGACAGCAGCAACAGAATCATCATTAAAATAACTGGTTTTGCCACTTCCTGAACACTCTGAGATTTAACAAACTCTAAAACCTCCATACTAATACAACTGTTCAACAGATCTCAGCTACCTTTTCCAAAACATTGCTAATATCCACTCCCCATGGTACAATGGCCAGCACAGCTAGAAACTCTGAAGGATGCCAGGGTTGATGATTGTATTGCTGCTTTCCTGGCTTGCTCAGGAATAAAAAAATTGGTTGCTGTCCCTTATAGTGGTGGCTCTGGAACTTTCCTTCTGCAATTCTCCTACTGCTTTCCCACCTACAGCCAAAATTTTTGCATGACTAAAAATATATAAATATAAGTATTCTATTAAATCATGTTTCTGGCCAGCAACTCCCTTTATACACACCCCACTTAGGAACTGCTGTTCTGTGATGTAAAGACTGCAACAGCTTTCCCGGCTCCTAACTAAGAAAAGCTCTCCCTTCCCTCTCCCTTACCCTGCCGTCTCCCACAGGGTGAATTTTCAGTTCAATTTGAGATGTAAGGGGCATCCTTACAGATAGACAGTGGACTATTGAACATACTGACTCCTCCAGATTATGTGTTCAGGTCTACGACAACTCGATAGATCGAGTCTTGAATTCTGCAGCACCCTCCATTACTGCTTCAATCACTGACCCTTCCACTCTATCCCAGGTAGCAAGAGAAAGAATACAGTAACTGTAGGGCTATACAAACAATGGACGATTGTACTTATCATTACATAAAAGATCATTATCTATGCATTATCTAAGGACTGAGACAGAGGACTGGAACACTCCTTCATTCTCTGTTCTCTGCCACTGTTGATAAGATGTTGTTACAAAAGTTACAAAGACAGTTTAACTCCACTGGCAACTGCAATGCATTTCCCAAGAACATTAACCACCTTCTTGGTACTAAGTAAAAAATTTAGTAATTTTTTTCCACTAATAAAAGATTGACTACCCTGGCTTACATGCTACATGTGCTGCTCAGTGTTAAGCTAGACCCAAAAGTTAAAGAGTTGAGGAGGAACACGAAAATAAGCATTTTACTCATCTAAAAAGAAAGATCACTTGCTCTGGCACTTCTTCCCCTAACACAAGTTCTCCCCACAACATGATAACTTGGAAATTAAGTATAACTATGGCTACGGTCTACTTCTAGCTTTTTCATTATCACATACTCCCAATTTTTTAATTAAAACACGTGTTACCTAATTAACATCAAGAACCCATTCCAACTCAAACCCCTGATGAGCAGGTCATTTTATGAAAAAACACCCATATTACATTTGAGTTATAAATTCATTTCAGAGAATTGTGAACAACCAGGACTTTTCAGAACTAGACAATTTGTGCTGTTGAATTTTTGTTGCACAAAACCTTCCCTTGCAGACAACATCTGACAGTATTTTTGTGGCTGCAAAGACAATTATGAGAACAATCAACTAGGATTTTACTTTGCTACCACACCTGAGAAAATCATGTTGCCTTTCAAAAAAAGTTGTGAATTAAAATCCAGAAGAACATTTTCTCATTGTACTCTGGTTTCTAGGCCTCTGTAACTGTTGTTCCTTCTTTTTCAATAACCCTATGACACGAAAGGTTAGGGTCTACCTAGCTATATGAAATTTTGCTGGAAGATAGCTGGAAGCAAGGTGATTGACAGGAGAGAGCATCAACTTGCAGGTATTTTGTGAGCTTAAGTACTTTCCATTTTGTAGCTGGACTTGTTTTTACACAACTTGAACACATGAATTTGACACTGGATCCTAAATTCTCCAGATGAATGACTTGAGGGGAGGGGAAGAAAGGAACACACTTTAGCTGTGTATGTTAATCTCACCAAGCCCAGCCTCACCATTGGCTGAAATTTTAGCATGCAAGACTCGCAGTTCATATCCAAGTATCAGGTTTGATACCAAAAAATGTATCATCTTCGCAAAGAGAGTAATTTCTATTTTGTATCTTAAAATTAAGGGACCTTAAAATATCTATTTTTCCCTTTTATTTCAAGATACATAGATATAAATAGATACACATATACCCCAACAGCAGTGTCCAATTTGTATTCTAATCATACAGCAGAATAAAAAAATTCAAAAATATCTACAGTTATCTTTCATGAACCTTTTCTGCCCAGTGTTTTAAGACATGACAGATGCACTGAAACTAGACTCCAGTCCCTCAAAAGGGACTGACTTCCAAAACAGACATGACTAGAGTATCAAAAAAACGCAAACAAACAAACACTACTTCATTATTTAAGTGGGAAAAACACAGCAGAAAGACCTTTAAAAACAGAAAAAGTTAATACAGATCATGATATTTCAATCACATACTCACTCAGATGGGGAGGGATGAACACAAATATGAAGTTATGCCAAAAAAAGATATACACACCCTCAGCTTCAGAGCCAATTCCTATTTGCAATGCTCTAAATTCCTATTACATATAGACTCTCACAAATGAAGTAGACCCATGAAGGAAACATGAAAAAATGTAAAATTTTTTCATGCTCATTTGCAAGGTCAACAGACATTTCATTTTGTAATTCCTAACTAGACTGTGAATGTATTTGTGAAGAAAAATCCTAGGATATTTTGAATCCGAGTGGTAGGGGAAGGAAAAAGAAAAAGACTCTGCAGCACATTTTGTCTTGGGAAACGAAATCTTACTTTCCCAAGACAAAATTTCAGTCCCAGGGAATTTAGTATCATTACAGTAGTTCCTCTCAAGTGTGCAGAAGACAACCATTCTGAAACTACATAAAGGAAAGAATTCACTATCTCCAAATCCTGCACAGGTTAATCCTTGTTACTACGTAATTTGAAAACTTACGTGTTAGTTTTTCTATCTCAAACATAACATTCAAAATATTTTGGGACTTCATATATTCTGCTGAGCTTTGTTTCCATCCTAGCAACAGAAATTACCTTCCAGCAATCAGTGTTTCCTCTGATGTGCTATAGGAAATACTTACCAATCAGAAGATACATAGTTATTTTGCAGATTAAATAGCAGGACATACAAACAGACATCTACTGGCATAAAAAATATCTTATCTGCTTAAGGATATTTTCAAAACTATCCACCAGACATGTTACTGTTCCAGTAAGCAAACAGCATCCAGCTAAGCTCTCTTGCAGAAGTAATTGTTGCTAACATCGGCCTGACTGAAGAAGGAAAAAGTCCACAAAAATGAACCTAAATGTTTCTCATGTAGTGGCTCTAAGAAATGTGTTGCAGGGAACAACATTAAAAAGTCAGATATCAGGAAACTAATTTTATGTGGGACAACAGGAACTGGGATACTTTTCCTGCCTTCTGTTAGAAAAGGGACAAAAGCTCATGAGTGCTTTCCCACATCACTCCGCTCTAGCCTCTCCAGAGAAGCAGAGATAAGCACAGTATCAGTGTCTCTTAAAAAGCTGGCACCAACACAGGAAAAATGTGTTTCTGTTTACCTCAATCCCGTCAATGTCACCTCCTCCCTACTGTATGGGCTTGGCTCTTCTGAGAGAAAGGAGAGAAATATCAGAAGCTTTGCTGCCTGCACTGCATGAGTGCAGGACGGCCAAGTGAGACTACTATACATGGCTCCACACTATGGTCGCACAGCACCTTCACACCTGGGTGGCAAATTCCCACAAGGTTTTAGAATGATGAAGCCAAATGCTTTCTATTCTTTCCCTAAATTATGTTGCACTTTTAATTCCTCTACATTGCCCATCTGAGAAAAAAAGTAAAATACAGTAATGGCATCCCACACTACCAGTGACAGGCATTTCCGAGTCCATCATTCTACCAGTGATAATACATATGAACTTGTTTACTAATCATACTGACTGCCCATCACCTGTCAGTTGTCCACTCACACTGTTACAGATTTGTTAATAAGTTAAGATTGATGACTATTTTATTTTATAAAATAATTTTAATAGAAATATAGAGGGATAAGAAATATATTTTAATGAAATTTATAGTTGCACAGTAAAAGCTGTTATGAAATCCTTTGTACAGTCTTGTATCAAGGCCAGAAGAATGGGCTAGAATCAGTGTTTAAAACTTAGGTAATAAATTTAGGGTTTGAAAGGTTTCTTTGTAGTTAACTAGTCTTCCGTATGTAGAAAGTGTATTGAAATGTCAGAATATAGGATTAATGGGAACTGGGAAGAGTCGACTGGAACAGCTTGTAGTTACCTGCCAAGAAACCGTGAACTTTAGTAAAAGGTAATTCCGGCAGGGGGAGATTGTGACCACCGACTCATATACCACCTACCCAAATCGTACCCCAGACCCATTTCTGGACCTTTCTAACCTTTACTGTGCAGAATCGGATATGGGAGGAGAATATGTTAATGATTTTGGGGAAACAGCATGATTATGCATGAATACTTAATGAATATGCATGAATAAGTTCTATATATGGTGTCTGACTTTGAAACTTGGTGTGCGTTGATTGTGAGAAAACTCACTCACACACCTGACCGTTAATGAAGACATGTCTGCTTACCTACATCACATTGGTGTCGATAAGTTCTTCATTCCAAGATTTTGATAACAACACTAGCCTTGGGGCCTAATTTGAAAGCAGAGCATCCCACAATAAAATACTGTTAACCTACAGATGTCAATCAAGAGATCCCTCCAGACAACGAAACACATACAGCCACCAGAAATTTCTAGTCTCAAGAGTAAGTCCTCTGCAAAGTAGCTTTCATAAGACCTTCATTGCTGCTTCTCCTTTTACAATTTCAATTCTTACTGCTGTTAAGTTACTCTCCACCCCTGCAGCAATTACCAACCACTTTACAGACAGGCATGAAGTTCCCAGCCTACTGACCAAAGTCTAGAACAAGCGTCCTCAAACTGTTTAACCAGGGGGCCGGCGCGGATGCAGTGGCAGGCAGTCATCTGCGGCTGCTTGGTTTCCCCCCCCAACACCCAGCAGAAGGGGCTGGGGGGGGTCTGTAAACACCGGGGGCCCGATTGAGGACCCTGGGGGGCCATATCCAGCCCACAGGCCGTAGTTTGAGGACCCCTGGTCTAGAAAGTCAACCGGCATATGGCAAAAAAGCAGGAAAGATAGGAGATGGTAGACTAAATCTGCCCCAAAAGAGATATAACTGAGCAAGTATTCCAGATTTTAACAAACTTCTGACTTTTAAGGAAGGATTATTGAGGATCAAATCAGTGATGATGAAGACCAACATTTACATTTACCGTGACCAAGTGAAAGACTATTCCAAACCAGCAACTGGAAATCAAAAGACAAGTGAATTCCCATTGTGCTTAATTCAAACTACAGACTGCTAAGAGTAAGCCCTGCTTTCCCATCATACCTGCCTTTTATTATGTCTAGGATTTGCATAACCATGCCATGAGTCCAATTAGTAACAGACCCAAAAAGCCTAAACCTGCAAGGTATCAGGGGAATTTTTTTCTAATTAGATAAGCTTGCTCATCAACTACTGACCTTCAATACCACCTCTTCAGATACGAAGCAAAGGACCCGCACAGGAAGGAAAGAGGAAGCGTACTGCCTACTGTCAGAGGAGATGCAGCAGAATGTAAGACTATACATTCAGTACAGGCTTTCTAAATTAAGACTCCTTTAAAGTGAAGGTGGTAACTTCATTATTACCAGTATTTTTCTTAGCATGAAAAAGATGTATCAAGAAACGTAACGCAAGCATATTTGAATTTTGCTACCAGCATGTGCTGTTGTGAGCATTCATTCATGTGGGTCCCATTTTATAATTCAGTCTGCCTTGGATTCATCATTTTGGTGGGTTTTTCCCTGACAGACTCAACCAGTGAAGACAAGCAGTTCAGGGAGGGGACAAGGAGGAGTAACTTAAAAAAGAAAAATTATCATGTCAAAATCAACAGGCAACCAAGAAGTAACAAGTCAGTCAGGTCAGTAAATAGTTATAGTCCAGACCAGGGGTCCTCAAACTACAGCCCACGGGCTGCATACGGCCCCCAGGGTCCTCAATCCGCCCCCGGTATTTACAGACCCCCCTGCCCCCCCCCCGCTGGGGGTTGGGGGGGGAAACCAAGCAGCCGCAGATGACTGCCTGCCACTGCAGCCGCGCGCCGGACCCCTGGTTAAACAGTTTGAGGACGCCTGTTCCAGAGAGTGACTATATTAGCAGATCATGTTCTACACTCCGAGTTCAGAACTGAAAGAAGTGTTTACAGGATGTGGTCTTTTTAACTGCAAGACACCCTTCCACAAACAAGTGTTGCATACTTTTTACAATAAAAAGTCAACTACTTGCCTACAAAGCAATGCTTTACATTTATAAAAGGCTTGAGGGAATGAAACTAAAGTATACAAAACAGACCACCATCCCCAACATAAGTTAAAAATTTACTTACACTTACTTTCTTTTAACCAAAGGAAAACCCCTCCTAAATTACGAAGTGACCAATACAAGAAGGTGCCCCTGTCAAGAAGTGCTCATGATAAAGAGTTTTATTTGTTCAGCTGGGGCTAATTGAGTATTTTTCTACAATTTTTTTTAACTTTAATATTACAGTGAATATCAACCTGTAATTCAAACCCTGAATACTGAACAGATTCGTAAAAAGAAAAACTGAGATTTGAAATACACAACAGTGCCACTGATCTCCCAGATGCAACTTTTACCTGCCCCAGTGCTCTTAAAAAGCAACTGAAGACACACAAGATGCACCTCAAGCCTCCTATGGCATCAGAAGCTGCCACTTTACAGCAGGTGATGCCCAATACTTAAGATCAGAATGTACCCTACTTCCAATCTTAACAGGAAAGACAATTTTCTCCCCCATGAAGTCCACGTAGCCAGACAGTTTGTGTTAGGCTGTAGCTGTCTGGATTTAAAGCAAGGCTAATAACTGATATGGACAAAACCAATCTCTGCATGCACACAAGCTTCTCATCCAAATTCCTATTTTACTGCCTCTCCTATTAACTGATGAACTAAGACCCACCCACATCATGTACCTGAAAATCACACTTAACAGTAAATCCTGATAGGAAGAAATGGAAAGAGCTTTTTTTTAATTAAAAAAAAATCCTTCCATGGATGCTGTCTTCTGGTCTGCTCCCAAGTCAACATTATCAATGTCTTGGGGAGCCCAAGGAGAAAGGGCATGTTCAGGGAGAAAACACAAGGATTACACAAAGTGTAACAACCAATATGCTTTTCTAAGTCCCAACAAATATATGCCATGTATATTAATTAAATCACAGAGTAGAATTAAGTTGCAATACACCTTAAAAAAAAAAATCAATATAACTGTTTAAAGGACGGGTAACAGAAGTTATACTGGGTAAATCCATGAAGTTGGTTCTACAATGCTATCAACACCACAGAAAGATGTTAGCAGAAAATTTGGAATGAACTCCAAAGAGCAAAAAAAAAAAAAAAAATAAAAAAATCAGCAGACTCCATAGCCTTCCTTGTCTATTAAAACTAGAAATGGCAACAGCCTTGATGACAGTTAAAGCTGGTCAAACAGTGAGAAAAGACAACATATTATAACTGTTGCAAGTATACTGCAATTTGTCATCATTTACAGGTTCTGAGCAGCAAAACCCAACCTTGTGTTACGGGTTTTGTGGAACTGATTAACACAATAACAGCAAGCGCAACCTGAACACCTATGTGTGAACTGATTTCCAAGTCCATGTAAAAATGAATGCTTGTTACTAGTGATGACAAGAACTGAACTAGGAATAAGTTTTTAACTTGCTATTTCACAATGAAAATGACAGCAAACCAGGCCAGACTCTAGAGAAATAGCAGATACCTCTAAGCAGGGGGAGGAGGGGGACACACACAGATAACAGATACTTGCTATGGCACACTAGAACTACATTTTAAAAACGCAAAACGACGGAATGAAAACACAGGCCTGATGGAACATTTCTTCGCACTACTATTTCTGGTACTTCCTACAATTCAATAGCTACAGAGCAGTGCTGTAGCCACCAATTATCTGGGAGATGAGTAGAAACATTGGAATAAGTTGTGAAGATAAACACCTCACCTCGCAGAAGAGTAAAAGCCAAGAAGGACAAAAGTGCTTGTATACCTGAGCATGTTTCTACAGATTTTCTCACATGTCAAAGAAGGCTGAAACCAAACAAGCCAACACACATCACAATCAGGGAAGACAGGTGGACAGCCAGAACAAATACAAAAGCACATGAGAACCCAGCTGATGCAGATCTAGAGAGAAACAACCAGTAGTTGTATTGGACTGTATGCCTCATTTCTCAGCAGATGAGCACATCCTTAGCTGGTAGTATCATTACCATGGGACAGCTAAAAATTTCAGGGAGCTGGAAAGGTAGAATTTAGAACAAAAAAAAGAAACACCAGCGTCTCCTCTTTCAATCCAGGTGACAGAAGCGTATCAAGCTTCTACCTTTGCTTCACAACTGAGCTCTTACTATCACCAAAAAAAAAAGCGCATAGAAATGATGGTGGTGTTGCCTCTGTTACAGCCAGGCTCCAGATGAAGCTTCTTTATTAAGCATTTCATCCATGCCTTCCACAGCTACAAAAAGAAAATGCTTGTCTCTCTCCTCTTTCAGAGACTTACCACTCCTTACACAAGACAGAACAATAAGGACATCACATTAACAATTCACTGAAGTTAATTTTTAACTGTATGCCTAATCATACTGATGGAAAAGAAAAAAAGAACAACATTCAGAAAGAACAAGAAGAATTGCTTTAAAGATACATAATTCATTCTTCTGAGTTTAAGAAAGCTATAAAATCAATGCTTTAAAATTATTTCAGATAAGAAAAATCATGCAAAATATTAGTTAGAAACTGACCAGATGGAAATGCAGCTTCTAGAAAGACATGGATTTTTTTGTCAATGCAATTTTTAGTATCTTTGCCTTCCAACTAGGGGGAATCCTTTGCAAACAAGGAACAATACAAAACAAAACCCACTCTGCCCTGGGCTTGTTTCTTTATCATAATAAAATCCTGCAGTATTTGGAGCTGTTAGTTGTAAGTGTTCCCACTACCTGTCTTGAACCTGCTGGAATTAAGAGGTGGGGCAGAAGCAGCAACCTTCACTGCCCATTTTTATTTTCATCAACCCTGGCTTTCTACCTGAAGTATCAGGCAGTTACATAGAACTCTCGTAGAGATGTAAAGAAACACATAAACTGCAAGTCTTATAAAAAAAAAAAAAAGACAAGACAAAACCAACACCCGATAACTCACAGAAAAAACAACTACCAAAACCCCTGTATACTGCGCACAGGCCTAAATATTCAAGAAGGAAAACAATACTGTCTTTCCTATACAACACCCCTACTGATAGCCTTCTTGTTTCAATTTCCATCTATGGGATATGTTAATCAAAAGAAAAAATAGGGTATGGGGAAACCAACGGTGGGGAACAGCAGCAATTGTGAGCTAATGGCACTTAATACTACCTTCAGTACAAAACGTCCTTTTTAACCCCTTAATTCAGGAAAGAGACCAGATTTGGAAAACACAACTATCACATTCTGTTTTACATGAGTGTGATATTTTTATTCATTTGACATATGTTGCTTCCTGAACGGATTCAATGCATTTTGGCATTCCAGAACAAAACTGCTCTCATGGTGTTTGGCAATTCATGTACAATGCAGCCAGGAAGCCACTCCTTAGACTATGCAGGCATCTGCAGCAGATACCAAAGGTTTTTAAACAAGCAAGCTGCACTGCTCTAAATATGCAGTACTTCAATACACAAGTTCTCATCTATTAACGAGACTCTCCATCTGACTGCTTGCAGATAAATTCAGGCAATCTGCAACACCTAATAGTTCAGCACCAAAAAAAACCCAAAAACCAAAACACACACACCAGAAAGGGGTGGGAGGGGCACTGTGCAGGAATGAAACTATTTCCTACCAGAATAACTCAGGTTGCTCTAATTCTTTTGTTTTATAAATTGTGTGGTCCATATATTAAAACAGCCCCCGACGCTCCGATTCACATGCACTCCCACCAAAAAAGCAACTGCCAGAATTCTTAGCTACAACTAGAACGGATCAAACAACAGAGGTCAGAAGAACCCAGCAGGCCCGAAACAACATGAGACGTAGTGATTCAAAGCAAGCAAGGGCTGACGTACACGGAAGGAGGAGGAACCACAGTCAAAACTGCAGCTAATAAGACTGATAAACTGCTGCACTAAAACTAGACAGGTTACACAATACAGTCGGTGGTAACAGGAACACAAGTGGAAACACATTCATAGATCAGAGTTCAAAAAAAGAGGAGTGCATGTACTTATGTGCATTCATCGCCCATTTGGGGATCGTTACATTTTAAAGACAAAATATCCTACCAAAACACACACACAATGATGCACTCTAACACTTAAAAACACTATGTAGTGCCCTAATGAAAGTCACTACTTCAAGAAATAGCACACAGAACTGGACTTCCAATTTACTCTAGAATACTTCCCCTCCTTAAAGAACATTTCTATCTCTGTTTTGTGTTACCCACCTCAACAAGCTGGTTTGTTTTTTACTTTTACATTTGTTCAGCATCAAATGTAGTACTAAAACCAGTAAGCTTTTATTTATAATGCAGCTTTAAAGAGTTTTACTGTAATACACTTTTTTCACTGCTGTGGTAAAGAGTAGCCATTATTTCTATAATGAGCAAAATTAAAAAAACCCAACACCACTATTTTCTAGATTCTAAGCATTTTCTCCCTCTAGTTTATATAACAATTATGACACATATTAGCTCAACATTATTCTCAGCAGTTTTAAGAGTTACTACCCTGGGCAAATAAAGGAATCCCTGAATTGTACCTCTGTCTATTGTTTCCTTCTACATGTATTTTACAACTGTAACACAATCTCTATCCACTCCGATTAGTTGCTTGCAATTGCAATGCACAAGTATTGTTCTCCTGTGCATTACCTGTGGTTCTAACTATGAGACTCTTCACATCTCCCATGCAGCCAAACATTATTCCCTATTTACTTAGCTTTGTTCTCACAATGCACATCTGATTTTTGCCACCTTACAATCTCTTTTCACTCCCAACACAGTAATGAAAAATTTAAGCTAATTTTTTTTGTATTAAATTATTTTTCTCTTCAGTGTTGTGTTTCTCTAAGCCAACAGATGATGATTACAGAAAAAAAAAAGAAGAGCTGTTATGTCATTTTTATGTTACCACATCAGTCATTTTGGAGATCAGATAAGCAACTGTTGTAACAAAATTAACAGAAGGTTATTCTTGAATGGCTTCCAAAGTATTTTTGCCCTTTTAGATAGGGAAGAATGATAGTTTACTGCTTATAGTAAAATTTTTAATAATTACTTCAAATTTAGACAATTATATTGAAGTACAGTTTCTCTTCAAATGCTGTTACCACCTGCAGTGGTGCACTACTCCCCCTTCTCTATAGGGCTATCCTATGACCCCAGAGGAGGTACTGGTTAGGCTGCCATGCCTTGAGTAATGAGTTGGGTGGTTAAGCACCCCTTGACTGTACCAGTTACTCCTACTCTGCTAAGGCAGAGAATGGCACCGTCTGTACTGGAACTCCTGTTGACTGGTACACGGAGGGAAGAAGAATGAAAATAACCAGTTACTCCCTAACAACCTCATAATGCTCCTGCCAGATCACAGCCTGAGTTGTAACCAAGTAGAATTATATATTGTTCCTAGAATTTTTGAGAAAATTACCAACCCAGGTTGCAGGTGTGAAGGAAATTTGCTGATGACTACAGCCAACCATCTCACAACATTATAAACAGTAGTCCCAAAGTGAGACCCTTCTGAGCTCTCCTGGACCACTGTGGGCTGTGACCAGCATCTCCCTCTGAGCAGGAGGACACTGCTCAGAGCTCACAAACTGCTAAGTTTGCAATACTAGGGGGGCCATCACGGAAAAGTGATGATGGGGCCTGGGCTGATACTCCTGCTCCTCAAGGCTAACACCTCTGCCTGTTGAGGAATGCAAACCCCTAAAACACTGAGTATTTCACTGAACTCAAGGGCAAACTTGTAGTAAATACACCTTTGCTGTAATATGTATTGCAAGCTTGAAGTTTGATAAACCTTGAAGAAGGTTTATTATGTAACTTTTGTGATTTAAAACAGATTTTATTGATTTGCTGCTAAAATCTTAGTAATAATCTTGAACTATGAACAAGCTTTCTCTTTCTCTCACTCTCCCCTTTAATCTAAGCCATTGTCCAAGTCTGAGCCTAGGAATAGATCCAGCTGCACCTAGGTTCTATGAGATTTTAGAAAGCCAGGGGATCTACTCTGAACCTTGTGAGTCAACGGGAGGATCTCCTTTACCCTTTTATACCTTTGATCTCTATAAACTGTTTCCAACTGTATTCTGACTTTATTTGGCGGCCCCTCACTACAGGAGGGATGCAGAGGTGATGAAGCATGTCCAGCCACAAAGTTGCTGAAAGGTCTACACAGTAAGTCTTACCAGAAGCAGCTGAGGGAACTGGAATTGCTTAGACTGGAGAAAAGGAGTCTCATGGGGGACCCTATCACTTTCTACAACTGCCTGAGAGGAGGCTGTAGGCAGGTGGGGGTCAGTCTCTTCTCCCAGGTAACAAGCAACAGGACAAGAGACAATGGCCTCAAATTGTGCCATGGCAGGTTTAGGTTGGGTAGCAGGAAAAAAATCTTTACTGAAAGGGTGGTCAAGCATTGGAACAGGCTGCCCAGGGAGGTGCTGGAATCACCATCCCTACAGGTATTTAAAAAGCATGCAGATGTGGTGCTTAGTGACATGGTTTGGTGACGGACTTGGCAGTCCTGGGTTAACAGCTGGACTTGGTGATCTCAGAGGTCTTTACCAACCTAAATGATTCTATGATGTCAACTTAATTTCTCTCTGTATTTACTCCATGTAATAAGTAACAGAGTGACCCTTACCACTGAATCTTGTGCAGTCACATTTCCACAACTTCGTATTAAACCTGTTTCACTTAAACTCCTTGGTGGCAATTCTTTAGGTGACCTGACCTAACTGCTCCTTTTATGACATCTCCATAGATGATAATTCACTATCTAAAGTAAAAAATAAGTTTTTCACGTGACAGAATATTTAAGTAGAACTAAGATTCTTCCCTCCCATCACAGTGCAAATTATAGTCTCAAAATTGAATTCAAAGTTGATTTAATAATAGCTTAAAGTGTTAGTTAACTCCTGACATCCTTTCTAGCAAGGAAAAAAAAAAAAAAAAAGAGACAATACTACTTTGACACTACTGAAGTTAAAAGTGGGACAGTGCTGTGCTGATTTGCTATTAACATGTCAGCCTCTTTCTCAGAATAGGAAAACAGAATTGAATAGCTCAATGTCAGAATTTCAGAAAATTTCGTAACTGTGATTTCAAATAATTTGAATTGTCCAATGCATACTTCCCTTCAGACTTTTCAAAAATTAAAAGCAAGTTAATACACATTTGGGGAAAATGAGTAACAATCTGATTTTGAGTGAAGGTTATTCCCCTGTAGATATTTCATCCTCTTGAAGTGGAAATTTAAAACTTTCACAGGACTCAACAAAACGGAATGATGGTGATCTATGGATCTAAAATGAGCAAATATGTATTTGAATTCAGTGGAAATTGGCACTCCATCTGGGGCAGATGAGAGAAAGCAAACACAATTTTTTAAAGTTTAAGGAGCAATTTGTTGGTTCTTGATCAGTTGCTTTATGTAGAGGGAGAAGAGAAGTAAGAAAGAGGCTGAGGAAAAAAAAAAATTGAGTAAAGACACATCTCTCTTCCATCCCCTAACAGCTTCTTTTAATCTGCTCCATTGACAGGGCCACACTCTTTCCTTCGCAGCATCACAGCCGACTGCTTGCAAAACCAATTCAGTAGCGCTAACATCATGAAAGACTACAGGACATTTGAAAATCTGACAGTATCTCTCCCACGGATCCCACAGATTTCCCACAGGAAAATCCCACAGAAATGTCTGTCTGTTCCACTGTCTTTCTCTAGTAAGTAGCAATGCAAAAAACACACAGGAATGCCATGATCCTCAGCACTTCCTGCTTTGCTTCAGTAAAGCAAGACATTTAAAGTAAGTGCTCCTGAAAAACAGAGGAGCCTACCCAGATGACTAAGATGAGTAAATTATTCTAACCCAAGTCTATTAAAATCCATGTTAAGTCTATCTTGCTTTTCTAGTACTTGTACTGTTTATATTTTCACTTATTTAGATGTAATCTCTGGTACTGGATCCAAAGCATTAATGTCTAGATTAAGAAAGAATAATGCACTGGAAGCACACTATTTCCTAATACCCACAGAAAGCTCCCTCCCTCACAAAATGTTGTTCAGAAAAAAGAAGTCTCCTAAAAGACACAAATAAGATGCACCATAGTTAAACAATAGTATAGTATAACAGTAATGCTCTCATAGTTTCTCCCTCCCCCGTATCAACATTTCTGATCTTATCCATCAGAATCAGAGCCAGACAGCTTGCCAAATTCAGAGTTCAAATTTATTTTCCCTTCCTGTCACACTCCCAGCAAAGATGGAAACACACAAGTTTAATCATCTTTTTCTCCTCTTGGTAGAGTCCTTACTTGATTGTTACCTTGTTTTTAATAGTTTGCCTACACCCATATGTGAACCAACAAAAGTGACCTTACAAGTAAAATTCTAGGCTTGCTCCAAATACTATTTTCTAGCATTCTACACTCCACCTGTAATTCCTCCCAGAAAGAGATCTACTAAAGAATTCATTAATTACTTACAATAAATCACCTTGGATAAGCTTAATAAAGCACAACTGAAACAAATGGTATAAAGGCTGGATAGCTATGAATCAGAAAGATGTGAACTTTTGAGATTTTTCTCCCTCAGTGATAAAGTTTATTGCCAACCCCCCAAAAATATAGAATACCTCAGAAATTAAATGATCTGCAGCTTCAGGGTTAACATCACATGTGATTATGTGACCAGAAGTAACCCAAAATGAGCATGTTCTCCTAAAAGGAGCTAACTATCAAGCTGACATTCCAGGTCACCAGAGACTAACTTGCCACAGCAAGCAAACGTACCAGCAGCAGGATTATCAAGTGCACATCAACAGCTGCCTGCACATTCGTCTCCTCCCTCACGTACACGTACTCCTTCAGGTACACCTACCTCGCAGGCCACAGTGGAAAATAAATAAATTCAACACCTCCATATTATACTCTGTAGCATGAGCATGGAAAGCAAGTATTTACACAGCATTTAAGTCACGAAACATTTAGACCGCTACACTACCATACTTTTTGGTTTATTTTTAAAGAAAATACAGACCTCAACCTTGTAAATACTTCTGCAGTCGAGTTTTTTTGTTTTTGCCACAAGCGTGCATAAGCACAGAATATTAAGCATAATGCTTCCACAGAGGGGAAAAACCCCTATAATTTGCATTAGCATCATTATTTAAGAGTTCTCTAATATCCAGTTTCAAATATAAACCTCCATCTTATCCTCAGGGTTACCTGTAAAGTAAAGACAGAAGACCTGCAGTAATTGGATCAAATTGCCGACAACTGAGTTGTTCTTCTAAACAATCATTTTTTCCCCTCAAGGAAGGTAATGCCAGGATGACTACAGTCACATGTGGGGAGAAAAGCCACAAGTTTTCAAAAAGTTCCTAAGCAGCCTACCAGAAGTTTTCCAGACAAGCCTAGAAACACTTTCCACCACCCAAACGCTTAAGATGACATCCACAGTTATTTTGGAAGGCTGAACCTGATACCAAAGACTTAAGCAATTTACTTAGAGGAAACAAGCCCCACATATACACACACACCTTTTGCTGATGTCACGAGGTTGGAAAACAAAAAAAAAAGATGGTGAAAAGAACACCTGTGTTATGCAAAAGAAGCCTTCAAGCGAGGAAGTTCTGGCCCTAAGAGGAGACCAGCTGATAGCGTTGCAATCCACAAACAACAGAAAATTAGTTTAAAGTATGACAGAAGTAATTGTGGTTGTAGCAGTGGGAAGTCAGGACCTCCGACTCAAATAGTCCCCTGACAGAGGGCAACACCCCATTTGGGGACTACACTAGCTCACAAAAAGCTTCAGTGGTGCTGTCTGAGGATGCATACTGATTTACATTAGAAACCAGAAACGTGTAACCAATCCTGTGTGTGAATGACAATGAATATGCTATGTACTATGAATATGCAAATACTCTGTTGTGTACCCTAGAGTAGCTTGGTGTGTATATTAGGAGGAAAAAATCCTTCGTCACCCAGCGCTGCAGTAAACCAATGTCGGCTTTTTAAACTATCATTTGGTTTAGAGAGTCTTCTTGGTTATGATTTTGAGTAACAAGGAAGGATGAAGAAATTTCTGCAACTACACTAAACTTAAAACCCACATTATGGGACAGCAGACTATGGAAGAACATGAATTTTTTTCTTCCAGAACCACCCGGGAAGACAGAGCCCCCTGTGCAGCTACTTCAGGAACTTCTCATGCCAACTCAAGTTGAAAGCTGATGAGTAGGCTCCTAAGGCAGCAGTGAAACTCAAAGCACAGCACCTTCAGACACCAAGACCACTGTTCTGCTGCTACCTGTAAAATACTAACAGAATTTCAAATATTTTTGATTTAATTATTAACACTGGAGCTTTCCCCACCAAGGAGAATAAGGCCCTGGCTACCTCACAGGGAGATATCACCCTTCCAAATTAAGGGTAAAATTACAAGTGTTTTATTTCCAGTATTTGTAACTTTTACTAACACTTCAAACCACTTTAAAGCTGCTTCTGCTCCGAAAGATAGCCCCAGACAACTGACACAAGAAGTAGCCACTGAGTGCTAAGAGCTCACAGGAAGACAATTATACCCCCAACCATCTACTTCACGAGTGCAATATTAAGTTCAAGAGAACATAAAACTCAGCACTCCTCGAACAAGTATTTCCTTCCTACTTGTTCATTCCTAGAAAGGAAATACCTACACCAACAGGTGCAGTCTCTCCCATTGGAAGGGTGTGATAGTCCAGAATAGTCAGAAAATTCACTACTTGGACCATTACCTATCTATCTATGTTTATTCCTCCCCAGCCAACTTCATGACAGGGTCTACGAGACATGAAGCACAACACTGTATGTATTGGACTATACAAACTTGGAGAATTCAGTGTACTTAGACTTTTTTTTTTTTGAAAGGGAGCTCATGCACCCATTGAATTCCAAACTGATCACTCTGAAGATACTGACCTACAGTTTCTAGCAGTTACTATTCTCACAATGTGCATCTAAGTAAGGGAATCTTAAAAGAATGTTTGTTTTTAGCAGTTGTTTTACTTTGCATACATAATATAACCTTATGCTTGCAGAATTAAATTACAGAAGTGTGAAACAGAAGTTTGAGAAACCATACTTTATTTACAAAAGATACAAGAGTGTATAATATTCGCTATTTAAAAAATGAGAGCTATGAAAAAAGTCACGCATTTTGGAATCACTTACCCTCTTTCTGGTAAGTTTTCTCTTACAGGGACAGCAGTTGTCCTTACTATCATAAGTAGTCAAGGCACAAAGCATTCCCCCACCGACCTAATCAGATTTATGTACAAATCTTGTTATCTAATGTTTTCCTGGCCATGCCAAAAAATAGAACAGTACGACCATCCCATTCATTGCTACTGAAGTGGACAAAAAGGGGAGAAGAGTACATAATATCTTATCTAATAAGATCAAGCCTTCAAATGAAAGAATCTCCGAAGGCTTAGCTACCTTCTGATCTTATTACAACCTCCAGGACAGCCACAGCAGCCATGATCACTCACATTGTCCTCGGACTCCGCTCAATCATCACTTTTTGTTCCTATGTATAATGATCGCTTGGTATCAAGTCATCTACAAATTAGTTCCAGATACAGAAAGAACTAGCCTACTTTTTGACTTAAACTACCCTAGAGAAGCTAGTCACAATGCTGATGTTCTCCAGTGTAAGTACACTTCAGTCTGGTGTAATTCAGACACAATGAAGAGGTTTGTTTAACTTTATTTCTCTATTATACAAAGTCAGGATGTATTTTAAAAGGTGGAAGGTGCAATTAGTGTTGCAACATCATGCTTCTGTATTACCTTCAGGGGAAGTACAGGTGTAACTAAACAGAGCAATAAGCCAAATAGCCATATTGAAATTTGGGCATCAGAGAAACAAGTATCTTTAAAAGAACTAGTAACTAATGAGGTTACACAGCAGGACAAGTAGAGTTATCCAAAGGCTACTATATAATATAAATACTACCAATTCCAGCATAGCAATCTTCACATTTTCATTTTTCTTAGGCAGATGAGATTTATAGATCTCTCCTAAATCAGCATCCTTACTTTCAAACCTTAACATTTATAAGGTTTTACTCACAATACATGAATACTGTATTAATTAGAAATAAAGAAGTAGTTCAATAAAGGAATTTTTAAAACAATCCTTCAAAAACAACTATACCCAGCCTGTCATTAAAGCAGTCAAGTTTATCTCTCGATTACCTGTCCTCTTATAATCTTAAACTCAACAGAACTGCTTAATAATTAATTATTGCTAAAGTGCACTAGGCAGTGTTGTTTAGGCCCACTAATTTTTACCAATATTTACTCAGCAGGAGACAAGCATGCCAGCTGTGCTGATACAGTGGGTTCTGCATGTCACCTTCACAGCTGGAAACTGCAGTGGTACACTGCAGCTGCTCCCCAAGAGATGAAGAGAACTGTAAGGACTGCATGAAATCCGTATTACACGCTTTCACAAGCCCTCATCCCACCAAAGAAGTACTTCTTGTCCAGAAATGGACCAGAGTCTGTCATGTGACTCACCACAGAATTGTTCACAAGTTACCCACAGCACGAACAAAAAGATAACCCCTATGCATTCAAAACATTATGCAAAACTCCCGAAGTCAATTACACTTTTGGAAGTTATAGAAGACATAACCTATACCTCACAAGTGTGCATTGGCCTGCACAGCTGTTCCAAGACACTAAGCTAGCAACGTAAAAGGTTACCAAAAGACACTGCACCTTCTGAACGGAGGGGTGTGTAGGGTGTATCTATAGATTACTTACTACAGAAACTGATAAATATTGTACCTGCAATGTTTTCATTCCAATTTGAAAAGTGTTTTCTGACATCATTTTACTTACTCAAAAGCTCACAAGGCAAAATGGTGATGTTTCTAAATCTTTGTTTTCCACATTTTTCACATTTAACCACCTACACCAACTGTCACCATCAACATTTGCATGCTTACATAGGAATAGTGTCTACTTTTTTCATATCCATAACAGTAGCTTTTCTGTCAACTCAACTAGTTATGCATTCAGAAAAGGTTAGATTTGTAATTCCTCTATGTGTAGTAAATGCCAGACCATCCTTTAGCAGATCAGGTTATTCTATAGGGAGATCTGCTGAAGAGATGACATATCAACCATTTGATCTTTACATAACATTTTCCCTAGAAGATTTTCCTTTTTGCTGGGGAGCAGGAAGGACAAAAACAAAACAAGAAAACAAAGCGGACTGCCAGTGATTGATTCATTACACCCCTACAGGAAAGCTGAGTTGAGGAATTTGCTCCCATCCCCTTCTATTTCTAGAAACTACTGCTAACATGCTACGTATAATGTATGTTACATCTGTGCAAGCCTCTCCTTCGCTTTGATGTTCCAACCATGGCTCTTTATCCTTGGGACTACAGACTCAGAAAGAATTTCACTGATGACAATTTGTAACACTGTTTTCTTACACCACCAGCTTAACACACTATGCAACTTTCAATTAATAATAAATTCTCTGCAGAGCCCCCTCAATTCCATACAAATGTGATGTGCCCTGTAAGAGCACTACATTTATACCAAACATTATCTACTGGGCAGCTTATTCATCAGACAAATCTATTCATATTTTTACTAATATGATAATTATCCTAATGAAAATCATATTCCATTGTATGACGTATGCTGTAACTTACAGCTCTCTGACTGTAAGCATACCAACCTAAAATTACTGATGTTTACTTCATTTTAATTTAATGCCTAAGCAAGACACAGCCAGGCCAAAATAATGTTTCCCCAAGCCATCGACACGTACCTATGAAAGTGTTGTGTCAAGCAACATGAGCTACCATGTGTATACTTACATAACTCACAACATGAATTATCAGTGTCAGACTGATTTTTAGTTGAGACTGATGATCTCAAGAAAGAATACACTTCTTGATAACTCCTAAACTATGTTAACAATATGAATGGCATTCTACGATATAATGATTAACTATAAGCTGTACTGAATTACACTTTCCTCATTAAAAAGGGCCTTATCTATAGCTACCATGGTGACAAAACACTAACGTAAAAAGTTGTGGCTCCACTACAAGGATCTATTCTTCCACATGGCATTGAAAAATATCAAGTGCATCATGAGAAACACAAAAGGTCTGAAAAGAAACAAAATTGCATGCATTACCAACACAGTGGTTTACAACTAAATTTGTCATGCACTGCTACAACCCCCGCCCCTGCCCCCTCCCCGCCCCCCCCCCCCCCCCCCCCCCCAAGAATCTCAAGTCATTATTGGGGCTGAAACACTGCTTTGGAGAGTGATGGCTCTTTGTAAAAGGATTACTCTATTTAGACCTCATTGCTTTTCTGCCAAGCATCAGCCATATAAGGAAACCAAAGTTCACTGCCATTTATTTTGTTCAGCGCTTTCTGATGCCCAAGAATAACCCTTACTGCCGCCTGGAAAGGTAGGTCTATAAATTGCAAGCCAAAACACTTCCTTGTGATCTGCCATAAAAGCCACTTCAGGTCAGCTAAATGTTAACATTTTTCCTCACGGCATACCAAAACAGATGGAGTTGGATTAGTAACTTTTCCCTCAAACACTACATGACTTGATGCTGTTAAAGAACTATATAGTTGGGAGTATTTTAAATTTTGTGCAGAAATTACTTTGTCCAAGCCTCACAAATACCAACACATCTCAGACACCCGAGAGACCGAAGCACACACATCCTATCTAACCAGCATGCTCCTTTCCAGTTGGACAAACAGGAACAAAAATTTAGATAAGCCAGTACAGAGCTATGGCTTCTAGCTCATTTTGAACATTCATACTACGAGAAATTCCTTGCCTTCATGAAAGAACTAAGCAATAACTGCCTCTTTGAGGTATGTGAAATGCATCTGGTGGTGAGCAATACTGCTTTCACTACATGCAACTAGTTAGTTGGCATAACTTAACAGACACCAGCAGTACAAAACCTTACACCAAAACTTCACGTCTTGTTTTCCCTCCAACAGCTTCAAACGGGACTCCTTTCAAAAACAATAAAGGAGAAAGTAGTCATCAAAACCAAACAAGGCTACATAAACTTGTATGTTCAACTGCACACACTTTTAAAAAGTCAGACTTTTTCAAAAAAAAAAAACCCCTGAGGTTCTTAACATAAACTTTTCAAGGATCAAGACGCAATACAGACCTCTGCTATACAAGCTGAAAAATATGCAGTCCAATTCGTCATCTTGAGGACAGAGAGGGGGCGGAGGGGAGGAAGAGGTGGCGGCAGCAGTCGAGGGGAAAAACTGACACAAGCAATTACAGAGGACTACGAGGGCACGTTTTTATACAGCAATTTAACAGCTATCTTCCAGAAGCCCGGCCAGACGTTAACCGACATTCCAGTAAACAAGGTGACAGACAAGCAAAGGCAGACACGGGCAGCACCAAGCCTCGAGATCTTTCGATTAAATAAAAGATTACTACCTCCTCTAGGACTTTCTTATTTCCCGAGAAGTTAATTACACTCGCAGGGCTAGCAATCGTTTCGGGGAGGAAGGAGCTGAAGCGGCAGAATCACGGTGTCGAGCAGCTTCAGTTCAGTACCTTCTCCAGCCGAACAAAGAAACTTCTGTGCCCGAGGAACTCAAGAACTTTCGGTCCCCCCCGACGCCTTCCTCAGCCTCCACGCGACCAGCGGCCACGCTCATGCCCACGGCATTTCGACCAGAGAGGGGGAAACACAAAGGGCAGCTACCCTACGCGAGGCGGAAAACACAGAAATATAAAGGCCAAAAACAGGATATCGAGATGAAGCGTGAACTCCTTCCTCCTTCCCCACCCCCTTCAGCAGAGGGAGGGTTTTGCCGTTGCTGCCGCCGCTGCTCCCCGAGCCGTCCCCGTTCGATTTACCTTGTCTGTCGGGCGCGCCGCGCCGCTCCGGCAGCCGGGGCTTCCTCCGGCCCCGCGGGGACGCGCTAGAGCCCACCGAGTTTCCTCCCGTTCGAAGGGGAAGGGGCAGAGGAGTGCGGCGAGCGCCGGGCGGGGGGAGAAATGCAACAGCTTTCACCGGGCACGGGGGCGGGCGCGGCGCGTGCGACGTGCGTGCGCGCGTGGGGAGGGCGGTGGCGGCGCCGGGCCCCTCCCGCACCGCCGGCCACGCCCCGCTCTGCCCCGCGGGCGGCCCCCAGCCGCGCCGGCCCCGCCCGGCAGGAGCGACGCCCGGCGGCGAGACCGCAGCGCCCCCCGCCACCCGGCCGGCCCCGGCGGCGCGGCCTCGCCCGCCGGCCTGCGTCCCCGGCGCCGCCGCTCCGCCGCCAGCTCCTCACCCGCGGCCGCGCCGACCGAGCGCGGCCGCCGCCCCGCACGCCCCCGCCGCCGCCAAGGGCAGGAGGGGAGCGGGATGGCTGCCAGCCTCACCTGCCCGCCCGCCGCCGCCGCCGCCCTCTCTCCCCGCCTCCTTTCGCACACTTCCCTCTTCTCCCGCCGCTTCAGCCTCCCGCCCCCCCTCCCCGGCCTGGGCAGCAGGGGGTCCGGGGAGGCGGCGGAGCTGTGGCGAGGGCAATGCCCCGGCGGGGACGCGCGATGGGGAGCAGAGGGGCGTAACCGGGGGGACGACGCCGCGCCCCTGCGGCTGCCGGCGCCGCGCACTGCCGCCCAGGCCGGGGGAGGCACCGCAGCGGCGGCGGGCGGAGCGGGAGCTGGGTCGGGACCGGGCGGAGGCGGGAGCGGGACCAGGAGGCGCGGCGCCCGCGCCCCCACAGGCCGCGGCGGGAGGGGGAAGGGGACGGGCGGGCTACGCCGCCGCCGCCGGCTCCCGCGGGCCTCCCCTCCCCCGCCACCGGTGTGGGGCTGAGAGCGGGATGCCGCGCTGCAGCCAATCGCGAGCCAGGGGCGTCATGAGAGACGGGCCGCCGCGTCCAATCGGGCTCGGCAGGGGGCGGGAGCGGGTTGTGGAGGAATGGGGCGCGGTGGGGCCGGGGGCTGGGGCCGGGACTGCAGGGCGGGGCCGGGGCAGTGAGGGCGCGGGGCGGCCGGGGCCGCTGAGGCGGGGCCGAGCCGAGCGGGGGCCGGGGCCGGGGCCGGGGCCGGGGCGGGGGCGCTGCGGCGGGGACGCGTCCAGCGGCCGCAGAACGGGACCTCGCGCCTCCGCCTGACGTGCGGCCCACTCCGGGGGCTGGGATGGGGCCGGCGCGGCTGGGGAGGCCCTTCCCGGCCCGGTAACGCAGCAGGGAGCGGGCGTCGCTGGTTTTCCCGCGCGGTGTTGGCGCAGCTTGCCTTCTGCAGGGGCGCGTTGGCTGCCTGGGCGCATTCAGCCCCGAACGATGGACCGCTGCGCTTGGCACGGCACGGCTGTTGGCTGCCCGGTGTCCGCGGCCACCCTGGGCGCTGCCGGGCTGCACCTGGCGCTCCCGGCGTTTCGGTTATCGGGATCTGCGGAAACCAGCACATCGCGGGGAAAACTAACAACCTCCACCCAGACATGATGATATTAACTGATATTACGATACGTGATATTAAATGGCGATCCAAACAACAAGTAAAACAGTGCCGCATACATGGTCACACCGTTTCACAGAAACCCCGGCATACGGCTGTGTTTCCTCTCCGAGTATTTCAACACCCTCGGTACAAGACGATGGTACCGAAAATGCTGTTAGCTGTAACACAGTCACGCGCAAATACGTTTGAAAAGCAAACAGTGGGTTTACTGTAGGTCACACGACTTGGGTATTGGTGTTTGTTGGATCATGACAGTATGTTGATGGAAATGTTTTTCTGTTTAATTTCCTTGATTGTTTGAAATGAGTATTTGATAACCTATTGTGTACACAATATGCCATTTTAACTGTCCTGGAGCCTGGAGTTCTGCTCAGCCACAAAACGGCACACAAAGCTGACAGCAGGGTGGATTTCTACATGCTGCTCACCTTATGCTCCTTAATTGTGTTCCACAGAGACAATGTCTAAAACAGAGGTAGTTTTATCTTCATGCCTGTTTAATCCCTGGCTCCTCTGCTGGGACTGCCACCAGCTCAGGTGGGATAGTTATTATGATATCATTTTATTATGGTAATCTGTTTACTGAGAGATGAAAAAAATGCTAAAAAATGCCATTTTACATGAGCCATTGAACAGCAAAGGAAAATGTTATGTCAGGTTAGTGATGACCTGCCACTGATTTTAGCATACAACTAGATGTGAAAAGTCCTTTAAACTCTAACCAGTCCCTGAAAGTAACTCCAGTTGATATTTCCTGTTCAGGACCATCATTTGCTTCATCCAGTTTCTTACAGGGCTTTGGATGAAGAAGCTTTAATCTTTAGGAGCAAAACATACTGTTGATCACATTTGTAAAAGTCCACTACATTTAACAATACTGTTCTTTATTTAAAACTTCTTCTCTGTGTATGGGAATTGTGTGTTCAAGTATCCAATTTGTATGCAGATACAGAAAATAAGCATGCATTTTTACTAGGGTAATAATACTTGCTCATTGTTTCTTTACTTTTCTACAAATCTCTCTATTTTCACATACAGCCTTCTTTGGAGACTACATCTATGGCTAGGATTAAATAATTAAACTAAATTAAATGCAACCATCAGAGTTTGTAAAACAAAATTATATATGTATATGTATTTCCCAAAACATTAAATCACTTCCATTTCTTCTCATTCAGATAAGCCATTTTTCTTCAAATGAGTCAGCGTTGGACTAAGGCCAATATGAGAACTTCACCCCCACTCACAACAGATTTTTAATTTCTCACTGTAGTGCACTACACTGGTGCTATAATAAAATTACTGATTTTTTTATCTCATGCGAACAATTGATCGTTCCTAATATGCAGTAATGTATCCTTACCATAATTAATGCGAATGGCTGTCTGTGACTGATGTCTTCCATCATGAACTCTTCCAGGCACCTCTTTTATGCATGAATTATCACAACTTTTTAAACGTGAAAATGTTCTGTGGCAATGTTTACTGCAGATTGCCCAATGCATTTGTTAATGCAGCAGGGTGATAGATGGGTGTGGGAAATTTATAGCAACTGTTGCTCCCATGGTTAATCTACGGTAGTAATGTTAGTTTCAGTCTGAGATACTATTTCACTTACCGTTTTAGCCATCAAAAATGAAAGCCTAGTCAAAGACTACTGAAACTTTAGCTAGCTAGCTAGATCACAGCTCCTGAAGATGTTATACAGACAAGATACAACTATCTATACAAATTAAGAAAATACCAGGAGTTATCCCAGGGATTTAAAAGTGCTATAAATATCAAGAGAGTATTTCGATTACAGCTTCAACAGAGTCCCCAGCAACGTTAATTCCCAGTGTTGGTATCCCAGTTACCAAATAATTACAGATTAAGTGCACAAAGTAAAAAACACAGAGTTAGATAATGAGTCTTTCAAGTGAGGCCATGCAACTGATCCTACTGAAAATTTAAACCATGATTTCACAGCAGACACCAAGTCCAAACTCCTCTCGTTCAAACTTCTATTTTTATATTTGAACAGGAATGCTCATAAATACTGCAACAACATGCAGCTAAACTGAAAGAACAGTCGGTGAAACAGCCACCTCTGTTTGTCCCTTTCAGGAGTTCAGTGGTCTAAACAAAGTATATACAGTTTTTCACAGTAACAGGGTTTAATTGCTGCTTTTCCCTGTTAATACTGTTGTTCATTACATTTGTGCATTTCCACTTTTCCAAGAGCTAGACTGAAAGGCCCCCCGGCTAAGTGCTTCTGCTTATTAAATGCTCAAGTAGTGACTTGAATGGTGGATTGTATCTTGATTTGAATTGGGACTTCTGGACACCATTACAATATAAATATTAAATAATAATTACTGAAAGTAATAGCTACCTGAAAGACATAAAGAGACAATAAGTAATCTTTCCTTTAACAAGTATATATTGGAGTTTATTTTAGATACTCCATAATTTAAATTTGCACATGATCTGTCCAGAATGTCTTACTGTAACATTGTCTGAATTGATCTGATTCACAGCTGGATTACACTACATTTACGCTGGTGAAATCAACACAAAACTGATTTCATTCAGTGGCAATTAAGTCTTAGAAGTATATTGTTATGAATTCCTAAATGCATAATGCCTATCTGGTACACTTAAAGACAAGCTAAGTAAACAACCTCTGCTTGGTCTAACGGTGATACAATCCCAAATTTACACTGGTTAAATGTTGCATTACACCATTTATGGTTATGAAGAAGTTTTTTCCTGTATTTGGTTGTCTTATTTTTCAAACAGTAAACAAAAGTAATGAAAGTAAATCTGTTGTGTGACTAAGTTTTGGAGTATTATGCAAGTACCAATAGAAAACCTTTGTAACACCACAACGTATTTTGTATATGCTGTGTTCTAGAAATGATTAGGAATGTTTTAGAGTTATTTTTAAGCATTTTATTGTGTCTTTTTGTTTGTATTTCTTTTCCTTGGTTACCATGGGTGAGCTCCTGGACTCTGAGGAACATTTGGCTGAACCTTTCACATGGAGGAGAAAAGACAAAAAGGTAATATTAAGGCACCTTTATTCTTGCCTGATTTGGACTGCTTTGCTCCTGACTTTAAGCTATGCAGCTGCCTCTTAGCCTAAGAGTCTGTTTTGACATCTGATGCCCCCACATAAATCTTGTGCTGGTCAAAACAAACTGAAAGGAATGAAAATGAAGCCATGCCATGTGAGGAAACAGACATCTGCGGATTGTAACCATCAATCCTTTGCTCACCAGGTCCTGCAGATCTCCTTCTGGCCACACTGAGTTAACAAAGAGTTAAACATGAAGTCTGCAGAAAGAGCCAACTATGAAGTTGCCTAAAACAAGCCATGCACTCAGTATTTTGCCTATGTACCGACAGTGGTTTTGGACTGCCTTTGATAAGGTTCTTGGATCCAAAAAGGGTAACAGTGAGTGCAGCTGAGGATACTTGTGTCTGGAAACCAACCATAAAAGAACACTGTACAGCTTCTAATCAGATCTGGCATAGCTTTCCTATAGAAAATCAGTCATGCTAGCTCTATAGTAGCTCTCTACTGGTTATATTGCTTTGCTAAGGTTAATAATTAGTGCTGCACCCTGCAGGAAAACCATCACTCCTCACTCTCTCTCCACTTACAGGAAAGACGAATTTCTGTGGCAACTTTGTTTAAAATTGGTTATGGTGGGTTTTTTAAGCTAGTGAAAACCAGACAGAATGTGTTCTGGCATAACAAGCTGGTGAGCAGGTCATGTGTAGACACTGTAAATGTTATCACAAATATCATTCCAAAATTATTCTCTATAGGCACATTTATGATTATATCAGTTATGCTAACCATTAAATAAATCCAGATTTCTCTAATTGTAGGATGAATCACTTTTATTTTACATCTCTGTGCTGGCCATTAAGTTTTATTAGAAGGTTGTTATGCTGTTAATACCAATCTCTTAGGAGATTTTAGCAGCACTGTCGTATATGTGCACAGTTAACAAATTCCTTACTTTTCCCTTGTCATTTTCTGTGAATAATGTCAGTCATGTAAAAATAAAGACTAAAGCTATGTGACTTCCTGGCTTCAGTGTTGTCTCAATGATATTAGAAGCTGATTTTCTTAGGGACCATCATGTTTGGAACCACAGGTGAAACCATTTTGAAGCAAGGAGATCCAGACAGTCCAGTGAGATCAACTATCCTGTCTCTAGGCCTGTTACACTAACAGATTGCACCTTAAGCAAAGACTCTTCGATTTGTAGAAAAGCTACTGTGGAACATTTTCAAGAGAGTTCAAAAAACAGTCCTTTTGATTGTCCTCCATCTGCAGTTAGGGTACATGATAAAAGATTAGTTTGGGGGAAATAATTACTTTTTCAGCATCTGTTAAAACAGTTGCCCATTTTTTTCATCATATAAGAAGTTCAAGTGCAGTTAAACAAGAATCAGCTTGTCTTCTCCATTTCTCTTCTTTATGAAGTCTTCAGTTCTTTTAGTTATTTCTTCCCTTTCTTCTCCCCACCTGACAAACATAAAAGACATAGTTCTAGGTGCTAAGAAATATTCTCCTTCTTTAAGTGATAAGAAATAGTCTCCTCTTTTAAGTATTTTATCCCTTCTTCTTTGAACAAGCAAAATACAAAAGACGGCACTTGTATGACTAGCATAACTGAAAACCATTATAGACATTTTTAATTTCACTTTGGAAAGAATGTTTTCAGAGTAGCTTTTTAAAATCTAAAATAGACATTTTTTCATTTATATCTGTCTTAAGTTCTAAGGCATGTTAGTTGCAAACAGTAAAACTAAAACTAATATTTTTATTGTTTTCTCCATCAAAAGCCTTACATTGCAGGTATGAGTATTACGCTACATCAGTAAGGAAATAGTGACTTTCTGGGCCAGAAAGGTTAAAAAGTTGTGTGTTAACTCATTTCCATGCCTGCAAACAAACAAAAGCTCTCAAGAGAGAAGGTGGCTTTACCAAAGCTTTAAGAAGTACACTTTAGACCTGTAATTACTCTTTATTATGATTTCTACAAGTAAAATATTGAAAATATTTTACTTTGTTAAACTAAGGTTGCAAAAATGCATAGATTCTGATTAACCATGCTGTTAGCAACATAGCAGCGTTTACAACTGAGCATCATGACAGCATCAAGTCAACAGTTTTTCATGAACACATTTCAAAGTACTGTATTAGCATACATTCAGACTAAACAGACACACAACTCTGGCTAGAAAGGCTCCCTTTGGATTTGCACAGAAAAGATTTCATGAAGGAAAAACATAACCTCATTCTTTGCTTTTGGTGAGACAAACCCACATATAACCTAAATGCAGGTGGCACATAAACCTATCAACTAATGCAAAAATGTTCAGAGTAAAACACAGTTGCTGTTCAGGGCCTTCAGGGCACTGCTTTCCAACCTTCACAGGTAGTGGTCTGTCTTTACCTGAAGTTAAAATTTATTGTATTATTTCCCTCCTCCACCCATACCCATTCTGTTTCCTGTAAAAGTGGGATAGAAGTGTTTCAATTAAAGTATTATCTCACTTCTGTGCATTTTGAGAGTACAGTTATGATGCCATGTCTATTACAGTGTGATACAAATGAGACAAGATTTGTAGAAGAGGCAATATCTTTAATTAGATCAACTGATGGAACTAGAGAAAACAAACAGACATTTTGACTTGACTGACATTCATTAATCAGATCTGACAAGTAGCAGAATCCAAACTAAATACAAGTGGGACATGATTGTTCTTAGTATAATAAAATTATCTTAATCAATTAAATCACTGGAGAGAAAACTGTAGCTAACAGGAATGTACAAAGATGAATCAGCAAGAGAACCGTAAGCTTTAAAAACAATGTCACTACTGAGTCCACAATTCGTTTATCCACCGAATTTAAAAATTTAGTTCCCAGGATTATTTTTTAAACATGACTTGTAGGTCCCCTGTGAGCACATGGACTATGCAAGAGATGGAATATTCTCTTTATGGAAAAAATATTCTATCCGTTGCTGTGTTTTGTTCTTGATCAGTTATTTATGTGAGTTCATTTTAGTGAATAATGGTTGATTGGTTTCATGCACATAATTCTCATGAGAGTATGTGTTGTGTTTAGTGTAATATATCAAATTTTTAAAGTTTATGAGGAAGACTCATGGAAATTAGTAGTTCTTTTGGGTGTTGACATCAATTATGTTAAATACGTCAGTATTCATGAATTTTGCATTTGCTGTGCCAGCAAGGTTTGGTTCTAATGAGTGCTTGTTAGTACAGGAGAAATCTGCTCTGGATTGTGAGTTTAATACTAGAACTGTTACTTAAAAAGAGGTGGAAAAGAGCTCCAGGAAGAACCCTCAAGCGTGTGTTTTAGTAGACGCTGTATTTATTTAATGGTTTTCTGTATATATACCAGCATCAAGTAGTATGTAATAGAAAGGAAGATGCTGTCATTGAGGGTTCCTTTTTGCATTATTAGGTTCATAGGTGTATTTGCGTGGTTATTTCAATCACAGAGCCTGCTCCTTGCAGGGCAGTTCCATTTTTCCTATTGTGTTTTGCATGGTGACTGACTTTCTGAAGAGTTTGTTTATTGTGGTTTCCTCCACAGGGTAATTTGTATTGTCACTTTTTGTCAGCCATGTGATCTAGAAAGGTGATGTTCATATTCTAATATGGGAAGGGCAGTAAATACCAAATTAGCAGTGGAAATCAGGGGAGCGGCTGAGGTGATAAAAATGTGTATCTTTCAGATACAGAGTAAGTTTGGGCACAGTTCTCTCAAGCACCTTCCCGTGAGCAGTTCATGAACACGCTGCTGTTACTGGCATGAGGGACAGGGTTTAAAATATTTTCTAACTTTGCTTGCCCCACCCTACAGATCTGCACAATTCTTTGCAAGTAACAGCTACCTTCATCTGAAAACCATTGATTTAGGTGTATCAGCATTGTTTCAAATGAGAGAAACAAGTGTACTCTTTTTCAGTTCTTTCTTTAACTTTGACAGAAACCATCTTGAATTAAGCCACTGTGAAACCAAGAGGCTTTGGGGAGAGAAATCCTCAAAGATGTGAATACTCATAAACTGCTTTTTAAGACATTCACATGTTAAATGACACTGTCCTTGTCAGCCTGTTCAGTGTTTTACTTTCTATTTACTACAAATACTTTCTTATGCCAGCTCTGAAGAAACAGGAAATTGCCAAGGTATGGTTGCGTTCTTTTCCATCACATATCCATTTTTACTACATGAGCTACTTATGTTTCAATACACCTGCTAATAAATAGAATTCTGGAGATAAACACACACACATTAATCTGCTAAAGCCTAAAGCTGACATACAATATGTGGGACATGTATGTATATAAATCATATATGTGGTGTATATATATATATATGTGCACAAGTATTTAAGTGGTAAGCATTCACCCTTATACTGTAAAATGCCTATGGCATAAGTTTAATTACTCTTTAATTTTAAGGCAAATAAATGTCAATAAAAATGTATGGACATGAAAGCTATGTGAATCACACATAAGTTTGGAAAATATGAATGATGGCCCAGAAATTTAAGTAATTCAACAGACATGCTACCGCCACAGAGATTTAAAATGTAAAGATCTGCTTTTTCAAATGCAGATATACTTTTCATATGAGTAAGCTTATTGACTTCACTATGATTGCTAATAGAAATGGAGCTGTGCACCTCAGTCTAGATCTGTGACCTAAGGGTTTGTTTACATTGAATCAGAAAAGTACACTAAATCTACTTGATTGACACACCTTAATTTCATGTGATGCAGTTTTAGTACGTACTAGCTGTTGAGATAACAGAAAGCCTATATACCCATTTGAAGCTTACGAAATGTGACATGTGTAATGTTTTACTGAGCTACTCACCTTTCCACCCATCCCAAGCTGACAATATGCTGGAGGGGTTAGGAAGGTACGAAAGTCTCTATTTGCACCTGAATTCTGTTGCCTCATTATAACATCAGAGACTCACAACACAGAACTTCAAGCTCTTTCCACCTCCTTGCTCAGCAAAAATCAGATACAGAGCTTCAGACAGCACTTACTGACCCTCGTGACAAACTCTGCCCTTGTTCAGTGCAGTGTGGAAGGAGCTCAGACCTTGCTGAAATGAGGACCACATCCATCTCTGACTGCCATAGACAGCTAGCTACACTTCTCCATGCCAAATGAAGTATCATATTCCACTGCAGGAGAACGAAAAGTAGATAACCAGCAATTCTCCTTCCACCTGCATATGTTAGGAAAAGCTTGACTGGATTTTGTCATGGGAAGACATATTGAAGCCAGTTTGCTGCAGACAGTGTTGACACTAGTGTGTTCAGTGAGGACTCAGGCTGACACACACAGTGGTGAAGAAGGCTCACATAAAAGCCAGGACCACTTTGCCTGATGAAGAGTTTGTGTGTTGGCTGCATATATCCAAGGGTACCAGGACAGGTGTTTGATTTGCCCATCTTATGTTCTACCCAGGCTGGCAATCCTGAGAAAGACACATCAGCCAGTAAACCTCATAGTGCCTGGTTAATATGCCATTAATGTGAAAAGTTGCACAGGAAATAGCAGTTTTGTAGTTCTTAGGTGAGGGGGTATGACTTGCATGTTTCTGTGGACACTTTAAACTTCTCTGCTCCTAACAACCAGCTGCACCTCTGCAGGTCTCTTCTTTCCTTAACTGCTCATTTCAGTGGCCTTCACTTTTATGTTCCAGGTGGTGACCATGCCAGAAGTTTCAAGAGCTAGTTAAGAATACTGATGTCTCAGCAAATATAATGGTTTACTCACTCTGATGTTCAGTGGAAAACACTCCTTTCTTATCCTCACTGTCCTCCCCCACCACACACATTTTCTCTTTCCTCACCTCCCCTTCAACTGCTTGAGCTTAGAAGGGTGAAGTCCTGAAAATCTCAGTATTGCAGCAAAAAAGTCAAAACGTTTTGCCATCACCCCTCACCCATAAAAAAAGAGGCACAAGCCACTGTTTGCTACTAAAATTTAGCATAACCAAGCTTCACCAGAAACTTGAAGCATTTCTTAGGGGAATAAAAACTGAATTTAAGATGCCAGAATTATTATTTCACAGCTGTTTGGTCCCTCGTGCCTTGTCATATGTGACTATGCTTCCAGAGGAAATTAAGCTGCTTCTCTTCTACCACATATAGGCAACACCCTATGACTTCTTTCTTCCTACAATGATTGCATGAAGAGGGAAATCACCTGGAGTGCAGTGCTGCATTCCATCTCCTATTTATGGGGCTGCAATAAAAAGGGGAGTGTTTAGTCACTACTGAGTACTGAAGACCTTCTTCTCTTCCTGGAGCTGAATGAAGTAGTTCAGCTGACCTTCAGAGAAGGACAGCCTTTGAAGGGTAAAAAACAGAGCAATAAACAGGGGTGTTTTGGTCCCAGGTGGAGAATAGTCCTGCCTTGGGAAGAGGAAAGTAAGTCCAGGCAGACCACAGTGCAGCGTGCCAGAGAAGAGGCCAGTTTTACCACATCCAAATGTCATGCAGGTGCCCCAACAGTTCCTTTACTCTCTTATGTGTGAAGCAGATAAAAGTACTGGCAGATTCCAGTCATGCTGCCTGTGTATACAGGCTTCTGGAAGTGAAGAAGGAAAAGCAGATGTTAGTTGTCTTGTAAAGGAAGGATCAGCACTCTGAAAACTGTGGGAGTGATTCTTTAGGAAAGAAATGCAAGTAAAGATTTGATTAAGAAGGCTACAGTGTAGGGAGGAGCTGCTGACACTGAGAAACATGCGGAATAATACCTCGGAAGGAATACTTGTCAGTGATTACAGAGGAAATGGATGTGAGCAGTTAGTACGTACCCTCAAATTAAAGTACGACTGCAAAGAGATGAAGGACAAGTGAGAATAAGCATCAAATAGAGCAGAAGGTTATCTCGTGGTCTTCTCTTGGGAGAACAGAGAAGCAGTTGAAAAAGGAAATGAAAGGAGGTGAACTGATCTGCAAGTTCAGCATAGTCACATACGGCTGTGAAAATACAGGCACTTTGCAAATTCATTCAGCAGCATAAGCAGGGACACGCAGCTAGGGTGAACACCACGCTAGGCAGAAAGCTGCCATATCTGTTTTCTTACTGTGGTGGCAACAGTCCCACCAGCCTTTTGCCAACTAGTCTGTTCCTCTCTTCAAGGTCATTTGCTTTTTTCTCTTACAACTTTATTGAAGAGCAGAAGTGATGGTCTGATGGAAGACAAGGTAAAGGCATAAAAAGCTTTTGGAGAAGGGAGAAATCATTTAGTCTGTGGGTGAAGAAGACCACAAAGGAGAAGGAGATTAGTAAATGAAGGGACAGAGAGGTGGGAAGGGTAAGAACAGAAGAGATGGAGAGGTAATAAAATGCCCACTCTCAGCCCAGCACATCATTCCAAAAAGAAAACACCAGACCTATGCAGATATCATACTCCATTTAATAAAATCTGGCAAAAGATTTGAATGGGATTTCAGTACTTTCCCATTTTCAGCCTTACAGTGCTCTGCCAGAGCCTTGTTCACAGCCGCTTGAGGGTGGAAGACTGAACATGTAGTAGAGACATCTGAATACAAGGCTAGAACCTAGATCCAATAAATGTATTTTGGCATTTAATTTCCTTTTTTTAGGGGAAGTAATATTTCTAAATACTTCTGATGTGGGATGGATTTCTTGCTTTCAAAAGGACAGTTCCAACAGAGGTTCTAGGACCCTGCTAATTTATCCCACTTGATAATTCTCATCACAGATGCAAAAAAAATCAACTGTGCTGGTGCCATAGTGCAGCAAACACAACCCATCTAAATTTACAATACCTTGCTTGTAGTTACTGAGATATATTCAGAATATGTTTTGTTAATCCAGTGCCCAGTTTAAAGAGTTAAACTGGGATATATTTTAGTTGTTCTCTGATGCTTGAAATTAATTAGTCAGGTATTAAATATCTTTAGTATTTACTGGAAGTATAAAGGTGAGGCATTTATATGAATCATATTGCACACAACGATTTTTTTATGTAACTTGAAGCCTCTTAGGTGACTGAAGTACTAAACATTTTGTAAGTATATGTACTTGTCATTTTTTATGTTTTGTACACTTTTTTCATTTCTCCTTACTTGACTACTGAATGTGAACTTTACTGTCTGATTACTTAAATTTTAAACAAAGCAAATAGGTTTTTTTATATGTAGGGAGGCATTTATTCACTGGTTGTTTTTAAACAAAGAAGTGTCAAAATGTTCCTTTTTCTTTGTTTGAGAGGGTTGGTTTTTTTGTCTGGTTTGTTTTTTAAGGGCCATTTTCATATATATTGAAGCTGACTTACATTTTTTAAAGAACAACACCTTTTTGAAGAAGGCTGCTAATGCTAGGTAGCTGACACCATCGCAAAAATCCTTCTTTTAAGCACACTCTGCTTTGACATACTACTACTTGTTAGAATATTAAAAGAGGGCACAAACCACACTGCAGTTAAAAAATTACTTGGACCGGTCTACATTTGTCTTACAAGTTTCTCATTTCCATTGATGGCAATTTACATAATACAAACCTAAGTTAAAAGTAATTCCTTGTGCTGCTTTGAGAATAATAACACACAGAAATCCTTTTCTGTTTCCCTCTTGCACACTCAGATATTTTTGCATAGATTTCAGATTTCAGCTACAAAAGGACAAAGTAAACATCACAGTGAAGAAATGAGCTCAATTAATCAAGCATAAATATAGCCTGTTCCCTCCTATTTTTTTTCTTCTACAATACACATCCATTATTTTCCAGGTGGGATGTCCCATGGTAAAGAAACATAAGACAAACCTCCTATCTATGTATTTATAGAATATATAAAACTAGCTTGAGTACAAAGATAGTGTTTCTAATGATACTGTTGTGCAAGGTCAATCTTTCGTTTGTCTACAGTACAGACTGTTATTTTACAAAAAATTAAAGAGAAAGCTTTACATGTGTCAAGTGGGTGTAGAAAATAGTTACCGTAGCAGCTTGACAGCATAGGGAAAGAGGTAAAGGAAGAAGTTTAAAAGCTAGCAGTTCTGCTAAACACACTAGAACAAGGGTCAAAGACAGACTTCTGCTGTGTCTACATTTCTTTCTTGTGAAAATGTTTTAAAAAAAAAAGTTCTAAAAATAGAAATAGCAGCCAGATCTCATTAAGAAACAATCACTCCTCCAACACAGATAGCTTCATATGGGAAGCATAGACTAGCCTACTCTCTGACCAACATAAAATCATCAGAAGATTCGTAAGTTTTCCAAAATCCCACTTAAAAGTGTTTTCAGTTACAAATTAAATTCACTTTTATGAGTATTACATTAATCTTCATCCAGAAAACACAAAACCAATAAGCTTTAAACTACCATTAACTTAGCTTTTTGTAACAAACGTGAGATTTAAATAATTCTAACTTTGTTTTCCAGCATTTAAGATGTTGTTTCAAAAAAAGATATGCTGTGTTTTAAACTATGCTCCTGAGATTCTGAGCAGCATTTATTAGTGCTGGGAATTTCCTGCTGACTTAGACTGCAAATTAAATTAAAAATCATAGTAATAGGAATCTATGCAAAAAATAGTAAGAATCTCTGAACCCTATTACTAGTTGGAAAAACGTAGACTTACTTAGATCTCCTATGGAAAGTGGATGTTTAGATTGTAAAGAACTGATTTTCTTTAGGAGAGGATGGAGAAGGAATGTGCTTTTTTAGCATAATAAAGCTAAGCATAATATGGTGAAAGTATAGTTACATTTGTTTAGACGCCTTTTGTGTGATGCATTTTCACTGTGAAGTGCAGGCAAATCATTCAGAAGTTAGGGGTGCTAAATTATATGCTAAAAGAAGCAGAGATCATTAATTAATTCCCTTTCATTTGTTGGCTTTGTTCCCAAAATCCAGTATTGTTTTCTCTAGTAAAATACTTTTCTAGATGCATGTACCATTTGAACAATGTTTTACCTGAAGAAATTCAAAGATAATTATTTCCACACTGGCTAAACTACAGGCTTAGGGTGTGCAGGCTAATGCAGCTCGGGTAATATGGTAACAGGAATTTCTTTTTTGATCAGCAGCAGAAGGAAAGCAGAACAAGGGGGGGGGGGGTCTAATTGTAAGTAATCTGATTTCATAAGTTATTTAGAAAGAAATGTTTAGGACACAGGAAAGCAGGTTTTAAGATTACAATATACAGGTACAGTTCTGTTGCAAATCTGAAGCCTGTACAGTAGTCATTCCATGTATTACTTGTGGAAAATGCTTTAAAGAATAACATTATTATGCTGTGGCATTATCACAGATTTAAGACATACTAGATTTTTTTCTCAATCATTCAGCTCCGTTAAAATATTGAAAGCTCACTTACAAATAATTTCTAATATTTATTTGCTTGAAAAATACATATCAGTGGTTTACTACTTCTCTTAACCTTTGGTTTTGGAAGGACTGCAGCACTAAAATAGACAGGTAACAATTTCTTTTAATGCTCCTCTGTCTTTGTGCGCTGAGAAATGTTTTTTCTAAACCATTTTCCTGTTTGATTAACTGCTAAGTGGGTTTGTATCATTTCCACCATTACCTCCACCCATGATGCTGCACGTAGCCTCCAAGAAAAAATAGCAGACCTTTGCAGAGGGCTTAGAAATTAAGCAAAAGACATTGATAAACACCCAGGATTATTGACCGTGTTCTAACCATATTACATGTCACTAGCGTATTTTTTTGCTTTTCAGAAGAAAAAGACCTCACAGAAGGAGTGTGCTAAAAATAAGATTCAATAAGCAAACAGCCCATCAGGTGAGCAGAACAGCCTGAATATATAATTAAAATAGGCTGAACTGAAGCAGCTGTAAAGTTTCCTTGAGTTCATGGAACTCTTAGGCCCATTGATGCTTTGCTTTTGTAAAATACTCAGAAGGATGCTAGGATGCATGTTTTCCAAAGTCAAACTGGTAAATACATAGGTTTAGTGCTCTGCTTATTTGTAATACTCCTACCCCATTGCTTGTTAACCTCAGCCACTACACATTCTTGTTGTAGGAATTTGTTGTGAATCTTGACTGTATATGCATGTGCTAGATAATTTTAGAAACGTATTTTAACTTATTTTAATTTGATAGCTAAGAGTAGTAACTTATAAAATTCCTGCTGAGCTTTGGTCCCGGCATATGTGTTCAGCTCTAAAACTCTTCCATTTTAAATCACTTACATCTTTAAAATACCTAAGGCTTTTCTGCCCAGTGTTCATGTGCTGTTTTCCAGGCAGAGATAATTTAACAAGTGAACTGAAAGCAAAAAACAGACCAACATTAAGGCATGTTTAGATAAAAACACAATACAGAATTGTCAGACAAATATGTAGGGTAATTTAAGATCCAGTGTTAGTACCACGGATAACAATGGTTTGGAAGAAGAAAAGAAATTTCATGCCATCGGTTTATTCAGTCATGCAGAATCAAAGTCTCCTCATGCAACTAGTTCTGTAATGAGCATAATGAGGCAAGACTTTAAAGGTATGTATGCTATATCACCTGGCACAAAGACTTGGCTACAGCAGTGGAATCTGCATACTCTTTTCTCTGCAGCTTCACAGTTTCCAAAGCTAGAACACCCTGTGGAAAAAAAAAGGAAACTTTTCCAGTTCTGCCGAGCAGGCAGGCTGCACGCACGGGGTGCGGCAGTGGCACAGCAGCCTCTTGGCTCCAGACCTGGGGCAAGACAGCTGTCTCTGTGTTTGTACCCCAAGTTAATTGTGTTCCTGGGATGCAGGGGCAGCGGGATCCCGGCTGCCGGGAGTGGGAGTGACTCGGTGCCACCACACAGTCAGAGCGCCTGGTGTCGCAGGGCAGGGAAAGCAGCAGGCAACCTTGCCCCACGCCCGACCCACGCTGTGAGGTTTGCGCTCTGGCCATGACCAAGGCCACCGCACAGCGCACAGGTGACTCGTGTCCTTGTCCTTAGCCAACAGGCAGTGACAGAGGCACGAAACAGCCCCAGGTGCGGGCTGGTGTTTGACAGCTGCCCTGCTGGAGCCTGGCCCTGCAACACGTGCAGCCATGTGCGGGGGGCAGGGGAGTGGTCTGCAGATCTGCAGAACCCCTTACTGGAGCAAGGACATCCCTAAGGCAGTATAGATGTTGTATATTTCTGATTTCAGCATACAGTGGTATGCTGGAATTATATTATAAATTATTAATTATAAACATCAGGAAAGACAGAATAATACAATAAAACGTGAATATAAACACCTAAAAATGGATTTCAATGGGAAAGTGAGTGCTCCTTACTTGGAATATGGCCCACTCCAGTAGCACTGGGGGATGGCCATTAACCATCATTCCCTCATCTTCATTGTCTGCCTGAGTTTTGCTGTAAATGCAAATCATGCTAATAAGCTAAGTGATCCAGCAATGCAGTACCACAGGACTGGGCTAGGATGGATTGTTGTTGTTGTTTTCATTATAATTTAATTTTACTGGATAGCATGGATTTTCTTTCTCAATGTGACAAATAGTGATAGGAATGCAGATGCAGTGCTGCAAACATGTCAAAGATAGCTTTTCTACTGCTCATATTCTTAACACACAAGTTTCAAGCAAACACATCTACAAGTTAGGTCATCTTTTCTCCCCTCCCTCCTCAAGGCTGTGCTATGCGGCCCTGGCAGCTTCTGGGCAGAGCCACCATTGTACTCAGAAAGTGGTGTCTAGAGCTGAGACAGTGCCTTTTAAGGAGACACTGGAGAGACACATGGACAATGCTCCTTTCATGGCATGTACTGAATTTAAATCTGACATGACCAAACCCTTCAAAGTCCCTGCCACGTACTGACGGTACATCCAGCCGCACGACAGGGGACAGTTGCTTTTGGCCTAAATAGGGCACACAAATAGTCACAAGGCAGGATTTGTTGTTGTCCCCCCTCCATCCCACAGGGAGGTACGCTGTTGTGTGATGTTAGCCCATGCCCATCCACCACGTTCTGGGGCAAGGGGAGGAGCCGCCTGGGCACTTGCTTGCCCTGACAGTTCTGTCAGCAGTCTGAGGCGCTGCTGTGGTTTGAGGGAAGTGTGCGGGAAGGAGCCAGGTGGAGGCCAGACCCGAGCACCCCCACACCACTCCATGACATGCACGTGCTGCAGCTTTGTTAGACCTCCAAGAACCTGATCTCAGAGGGGGCCTCTCTGTTGCTCCATCCTCAGCAGACCCTGAAAAATGCAGAGGCTGCAGGTGACAATATTGTAAGGAAGAAAGAAACGTGTCTGTTGGAAAAGGTAGTAAAGGGGGAGGAACAGGGGAGGACCACCTCCGCTGCAAGAGAAGCTAGAGAAAGCATGTGGCTGGATTTTTTTGTGAGAGAACAGCTGAAGTCTCATTTGGGTTATGGACTTCTTTGCCAAAGATCTATTTTAAACGTAAGGTTTGCCTATGACTTTTTCTTTCCCTGAGACAATTCATTATTTTGGCCCAGCTTCATCTAGTACTGCTTGTATGTAAAGCAATCCTTCATACAGACAGGTCATAAATGTCAGCAAAGAGTTTGTAATAGAAATTTGGAGACCAGCCTAAATGCCCATTGCTGGGAACTGCTCTGTGGCACTGCATGCACCCAGCCCTTTGTAAGAAACCTGGTGCACTAAAACTCTTGTTTGTGGAAGACACACCTGGTTTGGCTTTGAGTGGCATCTTGGTCATCAGCAGAGCTGTTGATCAGGACAAACTACTGCTTCTAATGCCATTAAGCAGAAGAGAAGACTTCAGCATGGCAGCACTGTGTATTTAAGCACTGGGACATCTGCTTTTTCAAGGAACAAGTTATTTTAATTATGGAAGTATTCATAATGTTATAGGAGCTATTAAAAAGAAAATACATGTCAGTGGTATAACTTTCAAACAACCTTGTATGGTTGCTGACATGTGAGTATCTGTACAATCAAGCTGGCACTTTCACACTTTACCATCAGAGTTTTGTTTTGTTTTGGTTTTGGGGTGGTTTGTTTTTTTTTTCCCTTTAGTATACATGTACTATAAAATCGAAATGTTTTAGGCAATTTAATGAAACAGGTTTTGGGTGGCCTGCTGTTATCAAAATCACTCTCCATCATGTTTTCAGAGTCTTGTTAATTCGCTGATCTAGGATTTAAAAGCTTGGAAGTCTGCATCCCGGTCTGCTACAGACCACACGTAGCAGGAGTGCCATAATCCCTTCAGCCCTGGGTGGTACACAGCCCACGAGAGGGAACCTCCCTCACATCGTATTTGCAGCACTTCGTTTACCATTGCGATACAAATAATAGGTGCTGTGGTGTGAGAGGAGCCTGTCAATGCTGTTGAACTCTTCATGGCTGTGTGTCAGTATCCGCTGAACTGCCGCGGGGAGCACGACTGACAGAAGCGGCCTGGTTACCCGGCACAGGACCAGGCTGCAGTGGCACACCGAGTCCCCCCACCGCTTCTGGTGGCATGGCTGTCTGGTGGCCGATGTGATGTGACCAAACAGAGTGTGTCCAGCTGCAAGGGGACAGAAACAGCCATACTTTCACTTTCTGGGATGTGATGGAAGAGTCCTCCAGAACCGCTGGCCGCTAGCAGAGCTGCTGTGCTGCCCCGCTCCTCACTGCCGAAGGCTGCAGGCAAACCACAACCTGCCTGCGCCTGGCAGGCAACAGGAGCAGATAAGTCAAACTAAAAGGCAGTTCAGCTTGATAAACCGGATAAGTTTCTGTACTTGCAGGTTTGTGACAGCTAAACATTATGATAACAGCTTACTGGCAGAATGGCAAAAAAATGATATTTTCTTCAGCTGTTCAAAACTCCCAGGGCCCACACAGAGCCTGGACTCTGGCATGCCACCTGCCTTGCAAAAAGCCTGTGATGCTGCGCTTTGTTGCTCAGGGGTGATGAAGAGCACAATATGGTCATGTTTTGCTGTTTTCTTCCCTGTAAGCCAGCCTCAGGCCTGTGAGAAACAAGCATTTTGCCAGTTTCGCCTGCCAATAAGAACAGGTGGTTGCACAGCTTCCTCTAAAAGGTGCAAAAAGCCACACAGCCAAGGAAGCACACAGGGAGTAAATAAAATTATGTGGGGACAAACTCAAGGGCAGAAGCATCCCAGGTGAATGGTTTTGTCGTCAGCACAATACAGCCCGAGGGCCTCATTACCGAAGGCACAAACAAGGCAAATCCAAACACTGGAAATGCATTTCAGTGGGGCACAAGCTGCAGCATGGGCAGAACACGATCTCTCTCATCTGTGATCAGTTGTGGCAGCATTTACTGCTTTGTTTTGGCAAACTGGACTTAAACACAAGTGCCAACATATGGAAACAGTTCTCTGAGGTGCCAGTTTGAGGCATCTGCATCATAAGCTAAGAATAGGTCCTACCTTCTCCCACCCTGTCCCATAAGCTTTTCACACAATGCTCTTTCCTCTCCCTCCTGCTTTACCATGTTTTTCCTGCTTCTTACGAGTTCTTCTTTCAAATACAGAGACTTAGAATTAACTCTGTCAAAATTATTAAATACTCTGCACATAAATTTTAAGAGTGAGATGAACCACATCGAATGTCCGTTCCTCTGGCCCAGCAGTCCGCAGGCTTGCTGTGTTAGATTCCCCATCTCCACACGCCAGTTGTTCTCCCGCTCTATCGGATACAAGTGTAGATGAGTGGGGTATGTTACTGTACATTCAGAAGAGCTTTTCTTTCAGTTTCAAATCATTTTTTCTGTCTAACCCAATTAGGATAAAATTCCTTAATTCTGCTTTTTTATTATGTAGACATGTGTCAGTATGATACCCCCAGTTTACCCCAGACGCTGGGTCCAAAAGTTCTGCTAAATTTCTCTGTAAGCGGAATTTGGGTGACAGCCATCTCTCTGCCAGGATGTAAAACATCACATGCTCTCATTCTGCCTGCTGGTTTTCCAGCTGCAGAGAACTCCCTGAACTTTTGGTTAGATAGGTGTCCTGGTTTTGGCTGGGATAAAGTTAATTTTCTTCTTAGTAGCTGGTACAACACTGTTTTGGATTTAGCATGAGAATAATGTTGATAAAAAATAGACGGTTTAGTTGTTGCTAAGTAGTGCTTGTTCTAAATTGAGGACCTTCCAGTGTCCCATGCTGTGCGAGCGAGGAGGGGCACAAGGAGCTGGGAGGGAGCAGAGCCAGGACAGCTGGCCTGACCTAGCCAAAGGGATGTTCCATAGCACAGAAAATCATGCTCAGTGTATAACCTGGGGGAACATTCAGAGTGATACCGTTTGTCTTGCTAAGTAACCTATACGTGTGATGGAGCCCGGCTGTCCTGAAGCCAGCTGAAGACCTGCCTGCCCATGGGAAGTGAATGAATTCCTTGTTTTGCTTCACTCACACATGTGGCTTTTGCTTTACCTGTTAAACTGTCTTCATCTCAGCGCACGAGTTTTCTCACTTTTACCCTTTGGATTCTCCCGCTGATCCCACCCAGGGGGAGTGAGCGAGTGGCTGTGTGGGGCTCAATTGACAGCCGAGGTTAAGCCATGGCAACGGGACATCAGGCTCTGTAGCTGGTCTGCTCAGGTGCAGAGAAGCCTTTTTGCCTTTGCAGCTGTGGAGATTTATAATGAATTGTTTTTCCAATGTTTTTTCTTCCCAGAAGATTCCTTTAAAGCGTTATGACAGACAAGTGAGTGAGATACCTCCCCTGCTTTAATCCCACTCCGGTGGGGCTGGAACATTTGTCAGACAGACATGTCTTGCATGACAAAGCAATCTGTAGCTAATGGGCAACCACACCAGAAACACAGGAGTAACACGATGGCTCTTTAAGCCCAGATGTAACAACATTAGTGAAATAATAATAAGCTGAATGAGGACAAAAGGATGGCACAAGATGTCTTAGCTTCATACCCCTTGTCTCCATGTAAACACACGATCAAACTCTGATACTTGATAACACGGTTTGTTTCAGTAAGTGGCAGGCTCCAAGGAAAGCAAGTGGGCTCTACAGCATAAACATCCTGAAGAAGTGAGTGTCCTTCCCTTTCCCAATACAGGGACTAGTTGTTGTTGGTAACCATGCCACTTATTACTAAAATAACAGCAGCACCATACTAACGTTATTATCAACAATTCTTTCTCCTTCCCATGCCCCCACGTTTGCTAGTGATCAAAACTACTTTTTATTTTCTTTTTTAGGAAAGGAAGACCCAACACAGTTTTACCCCTTGCTAGCACATTAAGGGTTTTGCTGGTTAGAGCACAGTAGGGCTTATAAAGTTGTGAGGTATCTCTTAGCATGGAAAAGCCCTATGAACTTAAATAACCCTTTGTTTTAAATTAGGGAAGATGAAACATGCACAAATATCAACTGCCACTCATTTTAGATATGTAGAATTAGAAAACTGATCATAAAACCAATGCCAAGAATAAAAGGAAATAAATAAAACAAATGCAAATATTTAAGGTCCTACATTCTCACATAAGTAATTAAAGTGCTCTGGTGTTCAAAATTGATGATCATCCAGTCCGTCCTTAAATTCAAAGGGACCACATATTATTTATCTATGATTTAAATATTTTTCTTATTTATTTCTTTCAAATAAACAGGAGAAGTATAATCTCACTGTGGACAGCAGATTTGCTCAGGAGTGAAATGTAATACCAATTGCAGAACTGAATAATTTTTTTTTAGATAAATAAACATAATAGCTAACAAAAAAAAAATCTTTTAAAATGTATCAGTGCTAATCACAGGAAAAAAAAAATAATCTAGATGGTAGTATTTCCAGAAGAATGGGAAAGGAATTGATACTACAGAATCTTTGTGATCCTTATTGCATTATGATGTGATTCTTTTTAAAACGCCCTATGGAGTCACCTGTCTGTAAAGCCAAACATTTTGCTCTCCTTGTTGAAGTCCTCCTGTTGGAGCTTGTTTGGAGCTCTGAAGCTCACCCAGGCAGAAAGTAGGATACTTTCTGATCAGACCTTTTGCTCCAGAGCACGGAAATGTCACGCTTGGCTTTGCTGAGCACGTGAATAACCAGCCACAACAGTCAGGAATCGTTGCTGCTTCATAAAGAAAACATGAATGATTCGCATTTACAACATGTGGGCAAATACCACAGTTACATGCCAAAAGCCCAAATACCTAGGAAGCGGCTGGTGCTGATGGCAGGCTAAGTAAGTTTAGTGCTGGCTGCAAATCAGTGATATAAACCAGTCCAAATACAGTCTGTTTATAATTTCAGACACGCTCGAAGTGCTGGTTGGAATTTCTTTTTTGAAATTTGCCTAGCAGACGAGGCCCAAGAGTCAGGAAGTGGCAAAGCTGTTGTTCTCAGCCCGGGAGGCTACAGAAAAAAAATAGTTGCTGAGTCAGACAGCAATTCCCCCGCGGGCTCTGGCTGTAGCCCAGCCTTTAGAAGACCTGCCAACTCACCTACGGGTAAAATCAAAGCTTTAAAAAAGCCTATAAAGCTCACAAAGAGGGAATTTGATTTTTGGGATAGCTTTTTGATATTTTAAATTAGATCTGTGGCAAAGAAGTCTCTGGGATCTTGGAAAATCGGTATGCGCCATTAGTGTAGTATCTTTCCAACCTCGGCCACCGCTGACCCAGCCAAGAGCAGTGAGCTGCTCGGCTGAATGCTGCTGTACCTGCTCCTGTTACCATGGAAATGGACACTGGCAAAAGTAGGATAAGAGCTTTAAAGTAATTACCATTATAATTAGCACTTTCACCTTTCTGGAGATTGGGACCCCAAAAGCCCCCAGTAGTGAAACCGCCCAATTCAGACTCATCAATACAACAATTACTGTCCAAAGAGGCATGAATTAACGTGATCAATGTGGGAATGACACACGAAAGGAAGGCATTGTTGGAGCCAGGAAAGAGTGGGTTCCTGTGGCTGCCTTTGGTTATTACTAATAAGAAACTCTCCTCCTTTGCTATGAGTCACTGTTCCAGTTTCACCCTTAATTAATTCAGAGTCAAGAGAAAGGGCACCAACGTGAAGAGAAGCTCCCAGTGATGGATGGCTCAATAAAGTTTGCAGAAGAGGGGGAGGGGAAAGAAATCATTATAGTAACAAATCGAGGTAATAGAGAGGAAGAAACCTCAACAGACATGCTGTACTGGGAATTTAAGGACCAGTACTTTTCTTACTGCACTACAACACACACCACGAATCTTTCATCCAGGCAGCAAGTGCATCAGTTAGTACACCATGATCTGCATCAGTTTCTACAGCATTGCAAAAGCCATCGAAGGTCTCTCAGCTTTGCCAGAAACATCTCCTTTAACTGCAGAGGAGTTGGAAGGGAATTCTGGTTTCTGATTCATAATTTCGCACTTCTTTGCTAAAAACACAACAGCCTGTTTGAATTCAGGTTGAATGCAGAACTCACCTTCAGTGATCAGTGAAGCGGCTGCTTGCATAGTTATTACTGCTTCTAACAACATTAACATTTGGTTGCATATAGCCTGAAAGGATTTTTGCCTACAGTTATTTAGCAGGAAGAGATGTATATTCAGAAGAAACTGGTGAATGCTTGGAAGAAACTTAGGGCAAGAGAGTAGGTAAATTTTGTAGTAGATTTCTGGGTTTACCAGTGGATTTTGACAATCTCTAAACACATATTGCAGTTTTGGAAAGCTTGATGCTAATTACCTCTGTTCATCTCATACTAGTCTTTCAGGGCTTCATGAGACTGTGGGCTGCCTACAGGCAGGGGCTAGGCAATAGAGCCAAGCTCCAGGCAGAAACATCCAAAATGAAGCTGTGTGCCTAAGGTCATCTTTTGTGCAAGTCCTACTTGCTAGTGCGTTCATCCCCCCCAGCCTGTTCCCTTTGGAGTGTCTTGTTACCAAAGTGCTGTTACAAAGCCCAGCCACGGCAAAGCACAACAAATAAAACCTCTTCATACCTCCCACCCCCATCAAAAGATAGCAAGATTCAACAGCACTAGATATCTTTCACAGAATCAAGAATGGTTGCACTTGGAAGAAACCTCTGGAGAACATCTAGTCCAACCTCATGCTAAAGCAGGCTTTCCTACAGCAGGTTGTAGAGAACTATGTCCAGGTGGCTTTTGAATATCTCCAGAGAGCTTTTCTCACTGTTCGCTAAATACTGGGTGGGGTGGGGTTGGTGTTTGCTTTAAGCTATGTATTGTTGTACAGCTGTTTCTTATGCATTTGGATTTTCAGGACCCTTTAAGATGACCTGTCATGGTAATCTTTTACTTAGTGCAGGAACTTTTCTTAAAAGACAGTGAAATTCAAAGCTGCTGTTATTCTTCATGGAAATGCTGCTGAGATGAAACATTATATCATCCAGATGCATTTGTCATAGTCTGTCTGTCTACCTACCACTGTTAAGTGTTTTCAAATGAGTGTGAGGGCTAGGCTAAATTCTTCCATTAAGGGCAAAACATCACTGCGGGCGGAAGAGTTCTCTGCTTTCACCACGATGACATAGACCTAACTGGCTGGACAGCTTCCTTCCAATAAAGAGCTCTTATTCACACATATGAGACACATGCATTTTATTATGGCTCGTTTCAGAGGAGACTGAGGGATTTTCTCACAAAGAAAGGTAGGTGAGGGCAAGAGTCATGAAGGTCAAACAGGTGGAGAGTGCTGGAGCGAACTGTCACGCCTTGTGGCCCCAGAAGGAGGTACTGTGACTGCTAGGCACTGTGTTTTGCTCCAACACTCAGTTTGGACAATTTCCAAAGTAACGCTACCTGCTCCAGATGCTCCAAGAAGCTTCCAAGATTTCTGGGCTCCCTAGCTGCTCCCCTGAGCCCTCCTGAATAGCTCTCATTCCCCAGAAAAACAGGACAGGCAAAGCCCTCAGTGACAGCTTTACTCTATTCAAAGTCTACCACCAAATTTCTTCACTACCTTAAAAAAGTTAACCACATACAGAAATCCTACTGAAGTTTGCATTAATCAAGTAACTGTCTTTAGCAGTAAGAGGGTCACAGCTGATACAACCGTGATGTGTTTCGTAGCCTGGCAGAGCTACACCAGACTGTGTTCCAAGGAAAGCATCCAAAAGAGGTAAGAGGTGCTATAATTAAGATATCTAAGGTTAGGAGGTGCATAATTACATTCAACCATAATTACACCCGGTGGTGACCATGCTTTAAGATACAGTCTTCAATTACATGACCGCCTCCTTTCTTCTTTTCTCTATGGGATCCTCGCCTGTGTCAGGACCATCTCCCTGGCACAGCACTGCAGGACTGCCCAAATTGCCATTAAACATGCTGCTTAGGACACTGGGAATTGCAGTAGCATTTGCATTGCACACTGTCCAGGACAATCAGCCTCTGTGTGAAGTTCGACTTGTGACAGAGATGTCTGAAGCATGCAAATCCTGAGCTCACAACTTAAAATATTCTTATTAAATATTATTATTAAAATAAAAATCATGCAGGTTTGCAAAAATTTACAGATTTGCATGTCTGGCTTACATGTTATTAAAGCCTGTATTTATAAATCTCTGCTGATATGCAGCATCTTTATGAGCTGCTTTCTTAACTGTAGAAGTCTACTTACCACAACTGAACTTTTTCATTTGAAAGGCCTTATCCAGCTTTTATTTCTGTGGTAAAATTGTTATTGACTAAAATGGGAGCACGATCCTGTCTCTGGTACTTGCTACCCTGCCCTGCTCCTGACAAAGCATTGTTCAGTTCAGCCAAACCAACAGGAAAAACTCTGCAACAGTCATTTTTCTATTCATAATGCAAATGTATGCACATAGCATGACAGACTGAAAGGCTATTACTCTTGCTTACTCTGAAAAAGTGAGCTGGTGTTCCAGATACACCTGGCAAAACTTTGTGCACATGCTGGAAAGCAGAATGGAGCACTCACTCATCTTTCAGAGGCACTCACATGTCAGCATCATGAAGAAATATTTACAATATGAGCAGCTAATAGCTGCCTTTCATAATTGCTGCTTATTAACATCTCCGTATTTTGCAAGCATAGTAGAATCATAGTTTCAGTAACACTTTTGAAATAACCAATGCAGTGGCAATACAGAAATTTAACTATTCACGATCTTACGCTGTCTGCCTGAAATGAGTATAAATAATGTAAATAGCAATTACATTGGTGGTACTAAAACACAGTCCCAAACGACAGGCTAACCTAAATCTGATTTTTAAAAAGATACCATTGAACTAAGTATCTTCTTATAACGTAAAACTAGACAACTAAATCATTGAGCTTGGTCTGTAATACAAGTGTACTTGAAAATTCAAGATTACATGCACTGAGTGAAGCATGCAAAGACCTCATTTTGGTTTAATTAGCCGTATAACTATCTAACCTCTGAAATAGGAAGAACTGAAAAAAATTCACAATATGTATCTATCAGACAAATATGGAAAAAAGGTTCAAACTTACTAAGGGAGTCCAAAGAGGAAGAGACCACAATATTCCTGAATTAATTTATTTTTAATTTGCTGTGACCAACTTGGGAAACCATTCTATGGGATAACTGAGTGAGGGTACTTGCCTTCCTGCAGCAGACCACTTGGCATGGCATTCTTGTTCAGCACCACAAATTCCATCAATAAAATCTCAGCAAGATTTTTGGCAGCAGGAACAGAACTATTTCTACCTTCCTTTAACCACACTGGACAACCCAGGGCTGTTATGATTCAATGTCCCTGCAACAACTGGAGGTGGTTTTCTGATGTATTACATTACACCAGGACAAATAAGATTGAAGATCTTACCATGCATCTGGAAACAAAAGAAGTGTTTCAATAAAGTTATATTCCTTTCCTCTATCCTCCCACAGCAATTAATATTTGTAACCTTAATCTCTTATTTATATCCTGTTTATAAACACAGAGTTTTCTTACCAATATTTCACTTACTCTAGTTCATACTCCTGGTGATATCTTTTCACGTTTCCACTTCTAAGTTAAAAGATGATGATATCAGATTTCAGTATCAAGGACGGATTAACTCTGAACTTGAAGATTACAGTCACCTTCCTGTTCACTCTCATAATTGGTTTAGTGTTGGACTTGGCAGTCCTGGGTTAACAGTTGGCCTGGATGACCTTAAAAGTCTTTTGCATTCTAAATGATTCTATGTGTTGAAACTAAAAGTGGGATGACACTTGAGAGGGTAGTAATCATAGAATCATTTAGGTTGGTAAAGACCTCTGAGATCATCAAGTTCAACCAGGACTGCCAAGCCCACCACTAAACCTCGTCACTAAGCACCACATCTACACATTTTTTTAAATACCTGCAGGGATGGTGATTCCACCACCTCCCTGGGCAGCCTCTTCCAATGCCTGACCATCCTTTCAGTGAAGAAGTTTTTCCTAATATCCAACCCAAACCTTCCCTGGGGCAACTTGAGGCCATTGCCTCTCATCTTGTCACTTGTTACCTGGGAGAAGAGACCAACCTCTACCTGCCTACAGCCTCCTCTCAGGCAGTTGCAGAGAGCAGTAAGGTCCCCACGAGCCTCCTTTTCTCCAGTCTAAACAATCCCAGTTCCCTCAGCTGCTCCTCATAGGACTTGTGCTCCAGACCCTTCACCAGCCTCATTGCCCTTCTCTGGATGCGCTCCAGCACCTCAATGCCTTTTTTGAAGTGAGGGGTCCAAAATGGAACATTGTGTTTGAGGTGCAGCCTCACCAGTGCCGAGTGCAGGGGGGACAGTCCCTTCCCTTGCCCTGCTGGCCACACTGCTTCTGACACAAGCCAGGGTGCTGCTGGCCTCCTTGGCCACCTGGGCACACTGCTGGCTCATGCCCAGCCGGCTGCCGACCAGCACCCCCAGGCCCTTTCCCACCAGGCCCTTTGCAGCCGCTCTGCCCCAGCCTGTAGCGCTGCGTGGGGTGGTTGTCACCCAAGCGCAGGACCCGGCACTGAGCCTTGAGCCTCATACAACTGGCCTCAGCCCATGCATCCAGCCTGTCCAGATGCCTCTGCAGAGCCTTCCTACCTGTAAAGCAGATCAAGGCTCCTGCCCAACTTGGTGTCATCTGCAGACTTGATGAGGCTGCATTCGATCCCCTTGTCCAGTGTCAATAAAGATACTGAACCGAGCTGGCCCCAGTAGTGAGCCCTGGGGAACACCACTGGTGACCGGCCGCCAGCTGGATGTAACTGCATTCCCCACCACTCTTTGGGCTTGGCCGTCCAGCCGGCTTGTAACCCAGAGCAGAGCACACCCATCCAAGCCATGAGCAGCCAGTTTCCCCAGGAGAATGATGGAGAAAGATCTTCCAATGAAGAACACATTGTTGTCATTTGGCAAGTTGCTTTGCTGCCCTTGGCTCCTTTCTTAGTGGGTGATATCTGCATTTGCATCTGTCAGCCTGATATCCTTCTATCCCCATCTCCAGGTGTTAGACACAGGGGATAAGCCACATGGACATCTAGCCCATTTTATTTGCAGCAGCAGCAGCCTTGTCAATAGTTGCTCTCAGCAGTAAATGCCAATTCTGGCTTTGATGTCTTGTGTTGTGGGTTTGCTTCTGGGAGATAGTTCTAAATTCTTTATTCAAGCTTTGAGCACATTGTTGCTTGAAATAACTGCCTTAATAGTTTCCTTAGCTGAGACAGAGCATCTCTGTGTCTTTCAGGCTTTTGCTTTACAGCGCTTTCCACAGTGTGAGATTTTAGATCTAATTGAGAACCTAGACATTTAAATACATGATGACCCTCACAGTTCATTTATTCTGGTAATGGAAGCTGACAGACAGCTCATTTAACAGCTCCACTGACTTTTAGCAGTCTTGCATCAGTGAATCCCTGCTAAAGATTTATTTCTGTACAACAGCCCCCTAAAAACATATTTTATGCATGTATAGAATAAAACTTAACTCTAAACCTGACCATTCTATACAAACTCTGCTTTTTGTGAAAAGGACTATTTCTGTAAGCATCTCAATTAAAAAATTAGTAATTTTCTCCACTGATGTCTCAGTGAAAAGTCTTAGGGAATTTTTCAACAAGTTCTACCACTAACCAAAGTCTAAATGATACAAAAGCATCTGATTAAATAAATGTTAGGGGGGAAAAAATGTGCTATTGAAATCCAGAAATCTATTTAAAAATATATGTCAACAGTAAAAATATTAACACATTTTAACCAGCACCAACTCTGACAAACCATACCAAGAAAATCTTTCTCCACCTACTTTTATAAATTATCATTTTACACTTACAAGTTACTTTCTATATGTGGTAAATTATACTTTGGGCTTGTAGACCTGCCTGCAATTTAGGTTGTCCAACACTTCCTATTATAGTAACTTTTTAAATTTGCCAAATTATAACTGTTTGAGCTGAAACTCTCCATGATGAATATACTTCCTAGGCTGCTTTTGGTGCAGAAAATTTTGGTGCTGAATTATTTTATGTGTTTCCGAATCAAAGCAAGGTACTATACATACTTTTTTTCAATAATTAAGAACATCCGGTACCCATGCTTTAAGATTTGAAATCTGGCAGAGAAACATTTTTGAAAATTTTGGTTTTGCTATTCTCATGAAGATACACCTACATTTACCCAAGTTATATACCTCTAAGAATATGCAGTTCAGTAAAAACTTGATGCAGTTATATACCTAAAAATCTCTGAAATCCCCTGAAATCCTTGAACGGTGCACAGGCCCAGCTGCAAATGAGCCATTTTATCCCACAAAAGTTCCCTCCAGGCCACAAACACAGGGCTGAAGTTGGGCAGACTGTAACAACAGCTGCTAAGCAGCGCAGGCTACAGCAAGGTAAACTGGCAGAACAGAAAAGTGCAGCTTGTCCCCCGTGTGCCCCCACTGACTGATTTCTGGGCAGCAGATAAGGAGGTGGGAGGGAGCACCCTGATGCTAACGCAGGAGGAACAATCTGCAAGGCGACTGACTGAACAATTCTGCAAGATCTTAGATCTAAGACATGAACTGTAGTTTGTGAGCAACAACAGTAAGTTGCTGCACATAAATCAGTGTTGTAGAAAAGGTTATCTAGATAGTATCTCACTATTCCCTTTATGTTCTCAGTGGATTGTACATATATAATTAAAACCAAAATGTACTTTGTGTCCTGTGTTTTGTAGTGTAACTTAACAATTGTGTCCTTTTGAAATGTATTTGAAACAATATTCCTCTCCATGTCAGGGACATTTTTCCCCACCTGCTGAAACTGATGATCTCGTCCCTCATCAGCAACCACAACAGCACCTAAGATCTGTGAAACTAATAGCATTAGTGTCTGTAATGCTCAGCATAAAGGGCCCCAACCCTCTTCATCCGAGCTCATCAGCTTCTTTGTTACAAAAAAATTCAGTGCCAAAAGCAACGAATTACAAGGCTTAGAATGTAAGGCTCTTTAATCAGCAGAGCATTTGCTCAAGTGCTCTCAGAGTCAGGGTGAACTTGAACACATGTTGGTCTGCGTGTTGAATCAGGCAGAGAGCATGCAAAGTAAATAATTCTTTTTATAGCAATTCCTTTCGGGCATTTTGGTCACTGAAATTGTACTAGTCAGCATAAAAGAATCTGAAATATTGCCACTTCCCCTATTTGAAAATTACTCCAGTACTTCACATGCTTATTTTTATAAATAGATATTAAATACTGACCCTTAATTTTATATTTTTGTGTATATCATAGATTACGCGTTCTGGTGAAAAGACAGCTAAATAGCTCTTCCAGTGCAGGGAAATTTTTTCATCATGTTACTGATCTCTCCCTAATAATACTCACATCTCCTGCAGCCATACCAAATAACTTCTACTTTTTTGGCTGAACATTATTCCTCTTCCCCCCGTGCCCCACCCCCCATCCGCAATTAAGGTGTTTACAGCACTTGAATACAGGCTTGTAAAGAACATGGAGACGTTATCATCCCCAACATGTACAGCATAAGCAGACAGGCATCGTTGCTTACATTTTCAAATCTGACAGACTCATTATTTGACAGTTGCCAAAATACTCACCTTCTCTAGCTCTCACTTCTTTACATGTTGAGAAGGATATTCCTACCCTTGTTATTCATTCTGTAAAATGCTTAGGCAAAAAATGATCGGTAAGAGGATAAACATTTTTAGACGACAGCAACTTAGCATAGTATGATTTTTCAGCTCCCTTAACAATGGCTCCCATTGGGCTCAACAGTTCCTCATTATCCGAAAATCTACTTCACTTAGCTAACCTTGGGCTGTGTATTTTAACATGTAAAACAGTAGCCATAAAATGTTGTTAATACATAAAGGTTACACATACAGGAGTTATCCTTTATGCCTGGGGAAAAGTCAAGTGGTTATTTAGATTCACTCCCTCTTTTTCTGCTAGCAGAATGAACAAAGTACTTACGAACATAAAACGTTTCAAGGTGGAAGTAGCTGCAACACAGGTAAAGAGGTGTCACAGAGGCATAACTGCTACCAGAAGACAAGGTATAGCCAGTACTTAAAAAAGACATGAGGGGAACTTGTAACCTTCATGCTCAACCTGTATTTGCAATTTAAGAACATTCAGGTTCTCTAATGACAATCTGATTAAAAGAAAAGTGAGTAGAGAAATGTTACTTTAAAGTACTCTCTGTTCTGAAGGCTCTTTTAAATGTATTAGAGACATATCAAAAGAGTCATATATAATTTAAAGGTGTGCCGTTGCTTACACTGAGGTATCAGTTTACATGTCACATACAGAAAGTTTTCAAACACTAGCAGAACCCTTTCAGAATTCACTGGCCTGAACTCATGGTATTATCAAATTATTGATAAAACCGAGTGACTGCCAAATCGCATTAAGCAATGAGAACAAAATGATACTCTCTTGTACTTTCTTTTAAACTAAGGCAATTATTTTTAATTCAGTCTATAAAAGAAAATTAAGTCTCAGTCCTTTTCTTAGACATCTTGTTGATTTTTAGTTGTATGACATACAGCAATATTTTACAAACAAAAATCATTGTTTTATGTAATAAACTGAACAATCCTCAACCAAAATTTCTCCTTTGAGGATAACTAGCATAAATCAGAAGAGAAAAAGCCAATATAAAATGTGTAATGCCTCAGAATTAGGTATTGTCATGTTAGATGCTAAGCTTTGAGATAAAAATGACACTCAATGCTAGAAATGAGAGATTTATTCTCTTACATCTACAATTTTGCTTCTGAAAATTCCAATTCTGCTACTGCCTATATTTATTATCCTTTATTTTCATGATAAATTCTACGTTCTTATCATAATGCTAAGCAAAACAAAACTGCCTTCTTTTTAATGGTCAGCAATATCTTTACAGCATTGGTGCAACTTTCCATTTTAATGAATGCTGACATAATTAAACAACAGGAAAATTATATCAGCAACTGAAATATCTTCTTTATCATGATGAACTAATCTAAAGAAGCATCATTTTTGCTACAGATACTGATACCAGAGGAATTTTACCAGTGTGCTTAACTGTAAATGTTGCAACCACGTGTCCATGACATGACCGAGCTGTATTATATATTATGTATATAATGCTGTATTATGTAGTTTAGCTGCTAGCACAACTCTGCATTGTATAGTTCAGCTACTGAGTAGGTAAGAACAGGTCCAAAACCAAGACATGAGCCAAGAGTGCTGAAACAGGGCCTGGAGAAAGTCATGAAAAGGACAAGAAGAGGAAGATGACAAAAGAGATGATGAAAGGATGAAGACGTCCCAAACGACCACCAGAGGACCCCCGACCCATTAGGTCATATATGTGTAGTAAGAGTGTAGATATGATAAATAGTTCATGGAACTGTAATGAATACGATAATACTTTCTCAGAAATGTCATTAATATGTATAGAACGGCCATACGAAGATAAACAGAGATCAAAGTCTGTATGCACATTGGGTGGAACTTATCCCCGGTGCACCCAGCGCTGAAAATGAAGCATTTCTGCTTTCTAACACTCCAAACTGGGTATTAGAGGGTTTTGTCTCTGATTTTTTGGTATGAATGTTGGCCAATAATAACATTATAGAAGTTTCAATATCCATTTTTAGTATATTAGGAACTTTGTTGATAACTAAACAAATGCTACTAGAATAGACATATTAGGGATTTATTTGGCCAATCATTCTACAGTGGACTAAAAAGTCACACCTGCGCAGCTTCCCAAACAGTATACGAAGTTGCAGTACTGAGCCCATATTAATCAAGTATGTGTACCAGGCAAGTAGGATTTCTACTCTCCAAGGCTTTTCCAGCCCAGAAAGCACTTAAAGAGGGTCTAAAACTGTCTTTCTTCCTCTTTTTGTTCTGAGATAGTCAGTCTTAGTCTCTGCTTTGGGTGTGGACTGTCCAAAGCAAAAAAAAAAAATTTGAAAACATAAATCTACTTTGTTGCCTTTTCAAGATGCTACTCTATCATCTTTGGACAGGGACAAGAAATGGCACGCCTTCTGCTGCAGAAACAATGTCTCTTGGATCCTTGTAAGTCGTCTTCTAATTTCAAGGTGATTAAGAAGATAATATGTGACACAGCAAATGTAACTCTTGCCATTCCAGCCTGGGCAGTTGTTATTATTTGAGAATTTACAATGCCCAGAGCCTGTCTGAGGCTTTAGATGTGCCTTTACAGAACCTAGGTAGGATTTTCCACTTAAGACTAACTTTTTTGCTATGGATGGCTTATAGTGTATCTGCTTCTGTCCAGGAGAAACTCCATGAGACACAGTTATGTGATTTAAACTGACTACATTTTTCTCTGGCATGCAGATAAATCCTTCCCTGTAATGAAGGCCTCTTTCCCTGTGATCCTAGATCATGCCTTGGAATTCACTACCCAGTTCTCTGTTTTCTCAATGATCACCATTAGTCTTCTGTAAAGATTGCTTGAAGGTGGGTTTTGCTTGTTGTTTTTTTTTTTCTTCACAGATTCTATCGCATAAGGGGTTCTGAATTTTGTTTTCACACTCCTCTAGGAGAATAACCATTTCAGTAACATGTCATTCCTTCACCACAGCAAGCTTACCTTTGTACAACAAATTTACATTTTACTTAAGGAAGACTACCACCCCCCTTAAGTTTTCTCCTAAAAAACCTGACCCACTGCATTCCAACCCAGACACCATGTTATCTTTCTATCCAGGCTGAACAGGTCATTTGGGAAGACCTCTTGTCTTTTTGTCTTCATGGCAGACAGGTTCCTAGGTACAGCTCTACAGAGAACTTACCACACTGGATAGCAGATGGTATGACAGGAGTGCTAAAATAAAACAAATTTGTGATTTAAGCAATTTCCCTGAGAACTCAAGCAAACCCGTCATCCCTAGGGAATGATAGAGATGAAAGCCAGCCACCTTAAGGCTTAATCCATGTCCCTGTAGCAACAGATAGAATGAGCATATCCCTGTAGTAATAGATAAGGCATTAGTATACTTGTGCATATGCACGTTAATAATGTGAATATGTATACAGACAACGTATTTACACCTTTCAGCTTCTGATGATTTTCCTTTCCTGTCAAGAATGTGATCTTACTTGTATAAAAATCAAATTTCATTCTAAGGGGTAATTGCTATCAGTGCCATTAAGTTTAATTGCACTATATCCATTAATATTTCACAGATAGATGATTTAAAACCTGTAATCTCTATGGGTCTTAATTCTGAATTTTTGATGGGATAAAAATCTCGTACTTCTTGACTAGGCTTAAAATATAAAAATACACTTTTAAAATATTATCAGGGTGACTAAAGTGTGTTCATGTCAGTGCATCCTCTCCAAGCACAATGTGCCACATACATGTGCTTTGAGACATCTCTCATTGATGTTTTGGGCCAAAACTCTTCCACATTTAGAGCATCAAACCCATTTGTCTTTGTAAAAACCTACCATTTTTGACAATATCAACATTTTATACATTATATGGGTGTATAAATCTGACTAGTTTTCTGATCTTTTGCCAAATTTTTGATTGTAACTTATTTTGGATGTTGAGCTACAACCAGTTCTTACCAAATAAAGTTTAATAAAAGAATAAGGAGAAATACAAACTGCTCAGTTCTTTGCCAAGTGCTTCTCCCAAGTTTAAAGCACACAGCCCAGCTAACGGGTTGACTAAACTCCTGCAGAGAGCAACACTTTCATGAAGAGGCAAGGCAGAGGGAACAGGACAGTGTAAATTTTTGGCCTGACAGTGAATCCAGTCCAAAAGTATTAGGCTCTGCAAAAAGAAGTCATCTGTTAAAGCCTAACTGAAACATGGATGTCCAAAGAGGACAAGTCAACGAAGAAAAAGCAACTAACTTGGCTAGTTTAAAACCCTATTTGTAACAATAACTTGGGAATACTACTCAATTTCTACTTTCAACATAGAAAAATACTGCCGCCTTCAACCAGAAGTCGAAAGATAAGTTTATCCTCTGTCACGTGGAAAAATATTTGCCTGCTGTATTCTTATGAAAGCTTGTACATCTCACAATTAAGCAGTTAAAGTAAATATTTCAGGTTAAAATGTCTGCTTAATTTACTAGTACTTTCTCCATTTCCTTTTATTTTCCATTAGTGCTTTAGAAGGCAAGTCGTCCTTGGTAGTGAATTACATTGGGTAGTTTTACACCTCTGCCCTGCATAAACATTCTACAAACATTTTTGCTAAAATTAGATTTATGGAATGGTAGAGTTTTAAAGGGAGAAAGGCTCATTAAATTAATCTGATTTGTACAACATCAGGCATTCCATTTCACTCAGTTACTCCGAATGAAGTCTAATACATTGTGTTTGGTGAAAGCATATCTCCTAGAAGAGCTTTCACTTATCTTGATTTGAAGACATTAAGAACGGACTACCAATTTTCTGAGCACTTTAGTCCAATAGTTAGTCTCCTTCACTGTTAAAAATGCTGTTATTTTCTCTTTGAATTGACTGGCCTCAGCCTCCAGCTCACATTCTCCTACTAAAGAGCCTTTAATATGTAATGGCAACACCTAGAGACTATATTAAATCATCATAGAATCTTTTTCTTTTATTGCTAAGTTGAAAAGATAAAGCTTTTAGAAGTCTTCCTTTGAAAGTTCTCCAGCTCCTCAGGTAAGGTCTGTGGCAGCTCTCTTCTGCTCTTTCTCCAGTTTCCATACTGGATCAAACAGCAAGTTGATCTGTTACAGTGTCCCATTTCTAGCAGTGGCGAAAAGCAGATGCCTAAAAGAAGTACCTATAGGGCTGACATGTACAATATTTCCTTCAATATAATTCTGATCTCCACCCTCTACTTTGCAGGGACTTCCTGAGGATGAAAAGCATTTTATGTATTTAAATACCCTCCACTGGCTTCTCTTCTAAGACGGGAACTCGTTGAGTCTTATTTTGAACCCAGGTAAACCTATCACCTCTACAATATCCTCGGCAAGGAATTCCACAGCTTAACTCTATTCTACATACATAATCACCTGTGTTTGGAATAAGCCCTACTAGCCCCAGCTAAAAGTCAGGACACTAAAATTATATGCAGTTGCTGTGCCCATTGTACTGCTACGGTATATGGAAATAGCATCAATAACCTGTTCTTATGCAATATTCTTGCACTCATCCATCATGAGATTGCTGAATCATTTTTGCTATAGTCTCAAAGAATTCAGATTGGACTGACTACTGTAACCAGCCTCTAGATACTTTCAGAAGTCAGTACTTTCTAGAATACAGTCCACCAAACTGTAGTTTTAACCTACATTTTTAGTTACTACAGGCATGTTACATCTTACTTTGCCCATGCTGCAGAAATTTTTAGGCTGAATGCCCAAAGCTTTCAAACAATCCAAAGAATTCTGTGTGACTGCTTTTTTTGCTCACTTGCTTACAAATTCTATCACCAATGATTTTATTTACTGGCCTTTACTGATCCCTGAAACACATCACCGTACCCTGTTCAATGGTAATTCTACACCAATAAGTACCCTCTGAGAACAGTCAGCTATTCTTTATCCATTTTACATATTCAATATTGATACCATATAGTGTTATTTCAAATGAAAATATAGAGCAGTAGATCAAATATGCCTTACATAAACCTCTCTACAATCACCTTCATCAGGCTTGTAATGACCATGAATATTAGGCTTGTCTGACAAAACTTGTTTTTCATAAAATCACTTGCAAATTCACAAAAATCCCCCCAAAATATATGAATTACACTCATTGTTTAATTCATCGGGAACAGAACCATATTTATTCTTTCCCACTGTTTTGCTAAAGATGGACTTTAAGCTATGTGACCAATAGTCACCTGTTTGCTCTTTTTGAACATTAAAACTCATTAGCACTGTTCTATTAAAATGGCATATGCCTGGTATCTCAAGATTAACAGCACTGGAAAAAAATCCCCCACCACTAATTCTTGTAGATTTGTAGACTGCAAGTCATTCAATCCTACTTATGTAAAAGTGTTTATTCTTTCTAGGTATTGCTTAACATCTTCCTTCCTTAATGGACTGGAAAGCACCCCACTGTTCTCATATGATATGATTACATCACATTGCTTCTTTCTAAATGCAGAAGAGAAACAGTTATCAAAAATTGTCTGTTTTCTAATTTGCAGTATTAGCATTTCCATCTACTCAAGGGTCTGTAGCACAAATTTAACTTATTCGTTCTTAGTACATCTAGTTAGAAATCTTATTAGCTATAATGCTTTCATCCTTTTTTTACTTCTTGACAGTCTCACCTTTCTTTATAATTTTTAACACTTGAAATTACTCATTTTATAATGTTCTCCTACTCCAGACCCCCCCCCCTTCTATTTTGTTTATTTTTACTTACTGCTTTTATTGGTGAACACATGGGCTCTCAGTCTTAATTGTTCTCAAAAATTTTTAACTTCTGAAATTGTGCGATTTTGGCCAAGTGAATTTTAAAAACATACCACTTCTCATTCACAATTTTTCCTCCAATAAGTTTATCCATTAGTTCTTTTAGCACTGATACCTTCAGCATTTTTAATTCATCAGTATAGTGCAAGCAAGAATTGGTTGAGTCTATCCTCTGTTAATCAATACTGAACAAAATTAGGTCATGATTTTGGTTTCTAGGCAACCACTAACTCCCAATTAATTTAATTTGTCTTTATCATAATTAAGTCTAAAATAGATTGATCTTTGTTTGGTACCATTTCTTTTGTATCTTCTATACATTTTACAAAGGCTAATAATGATTAGCTATGCAAGATTTGCAGCATAGGCCCCACAAACTGAACTTCCCCCATAACATCACACTTCTTTACTTCCAACATGGGAAAATATTTTTTCATCATTATGATGATGAAAAATTTTTGTTATTATTTTTATTATTATAATATTATAAAATATTATGATGAAATATATTCCATCAAGAAAATAGTGGTGAAACAAAATGTGATCTCCAGATGTCAGGAAAAAGCCCAAGTATTCAAACAACAAGCTGATACATAATCTCATGTTCTTTGGCATGCAAATAAAAAGATAAGAAATCTATTTATAGACAAGCATGTGTCGTTTCTGATTCACAAAAAAATGAAAAGTATTCAGTAGCATTTCATAAATCAGTATGCATTAAGATAGTTTTCCCTCCTATCTGCTTCTGACATCCACTCCAACCCTTTTATGACTATTGTCAAAACACCCGTCTCCAACTTCATCCTTCACCCTGCTACTTTCCTTCCTTTTCCCTTGATTTGTGCCACCACATAACCTCCTGATGTCTAGCCTTTAATCCCTGTCAGTAACCACTTGCTATGCAACCAGCTCCACACTTCTGGAAAACCCCTCCATTTAAGTCAACTACCCCCCATTACCTTAGAAGATATTTGGAAGTTGCTTCATTTTTCAGAGAGGAAAACAAGGTCTTGATCTTGTGATTTACTTCTTGTTGCAGTAGTTTTACTTCTCCCATATAAAATGACTACAGTCATTAGAATTAGTTGCTGCCTGACTATCTGTTAAAACAGGTTTAACAGAGTTGCCTGTCAAACAAGGTCAGCAGTGGACTGACCTTGATTACTGATTACAATGAGGAAGTGGGGTTTTTTCGTTATGTTTTTATATTAATAACAGTAACTTAAAGCAGAGAACTATTTGTATAGCAAAACTAGCTACAGTAGTATTAGACGCTCGAGTGACAGTCCATATTCCATCTATCCTAGAAACATTAACTCCCTATGTCTTAATGCTCTCTTTATTAAGTCAGCATAACAACTGATAGCCACAACAGCTCAGAGAACAAAGTCTAAACTTTTTCTTCAGACTGCTTCTGTGATTTAGGTTTGATCACATGGCTAGCAAGCAATCCAGAGACAGCCTATATACTGGACCTGTGTCAGACAACTAGCAATAGGGGCTGCTAAGGCTACCCCCTAGTCATCTTGTGACCCAGCTGCACAGCCAACCCATTCTATCTTTTGCAGTGAAGCAGCAGAATGAGAAAGCCATCACCTATTACCCACTTACTGAGTGGTTACCCCCACTCTCTCCTGAGTCTCCCATTTTACCCTTTCCCTTTCATTTGAAGCTTTTGTTGTGAAGTCAGGTGAAGACCAATTTTAATTTCTAACAGAGGAGAAAAACAATAATCCTAAATACAATAAAACTCTAAAAAGATAGGTTACTAAGTTGAAAAGACAGCTGTTTGTTATGGACTAAGATTACAAGTTACTTTCTTACTTACAGTGGGTACTTCAAGTTGGGTTTGATTAAAAATAAGCTTTCACTGCTTTAAAATTTAATTCAGTGGAAGCATGAGTCTAGCAACTCTAGAATAAGCTGGGGTTTGCCAGATACCGACCACCTCTTACATGTTTGAATGTATGTGATTGTTTCTGTGCAGTGCCAAGGCAATTAACTCATGTTTCCAAAGCAAAAGTGTTCCCTATTTTCTTGGGGGAATTTACGTCACAGCTCTGCAATAGTGTCAGACTAAGTTGTTTCCTATACAAAGTTTCATTTCTGTGATGGAGAGGTGCAAAACCAGAAAAGATGTCTTTCTCCAGGTTATCATTTCCATTGCAAGATCAGGTCTTTACAATAATAAATATGAACATTGATTTCATAGAAGAATAGTTTGGGATGGAACAAACCTTTAAAGGTCATCTAGTCCAACCCCAATTTGATTCAGAAGGCTCCATTAAGTCAGTATAAAAATTAGCAGACATATAAAGATGTTTCAGAAACATTTCAGAACATACTCATTAGTCTTTTCTGTTGAGTGCAGTTTTAGCCATAAGATGGTCTGCCTTAATTATTGCCCAATGTAGACTGAGGGAACTGGCTTCTACAAAAATAAATTTAAAAAATCCTATTCTTTGGGACAGGTAGAGAACATAACACTTCCATTTGTGGTCACAATGTGGTTTAGGGTTTTTCTCCTCCCTACACACATGGATATCCAGCTGATGCTAACATAACTATACAATCTAGTACATATTTTCACATACATGTAACAGCAGACATTCTCCTGCACTTCAGTATCTTAGTCACTATATATTATATAACACACACACTTTGAAGAATAGGAAAATAAACAAGTCAAATTATCATTAGCATCAGTCTGTCCTAAATCTAAGTTTTATATAATCACATAACTTTTTATCAGCACATATTTTTGTTTATAATTACCACATTTGTAATTATCTACCTTGCTCTGAGACTCCTGGTTTACACAGAGAAAGGTCTCCCTCATGTGGAAATCTGCCTACCAGCTGTAAAATAAAAACTGCATTTTGATTCTTAATAAAGGTTCCATTGCTTAGATTTGTATTGAAAGTATCACTTAGTATACTTTTTATGACATTTTAGTTCATCAGAGCTATCATTACAGTGTGAAAGGAAAAAGCCTTTGATAATGGTAGGATCACAAGAATTTAAACATATGTAAAAAGAAAGCAAAATACTTTCAAATCCAGTCAGAATGTAAGGGAAATTAATCTGGGGAAAATCCAAGATTTTAGGATAATCTTGCATCTATCAGTTCCCTCAGCTTTTCTTAAAGCTGTTCTGAATACCACTGAAGATGTTCTCATAGATATGATTTTCATGTATTGCCTTTTCATGACCCACCAGAACTGGGATCTAAAGCTGTAACTGACTATGAGAGTTAGATTGACATAATTATGTGGTCTGGTAAGACTACATAGTTAATATGTTTTGGCTACAAATATTTGTGTCTCCTACCATCCATAACTAGTGTGGTTCAAAGATAAATCCTGTCAAATTTTCCATTTCAGAAACTAATTAAGCTCCTCCCCCTCCCCTGCCCCCAGTTTAAATACTTTAAAAGAAAAATACGCAGAAATAGTTTCACCTGAACATTCACAATTGCGGGGTTTTGTCCCACCCGAAACACACAGATTTGACCCAAAGTGAATGCTTTCAGTTTTCTTTTGCTAGAAAAAGAGCAAGTCTTTTGAGTTGATCGGGCACATTTTCTTACTTTGCCGTTGAACAAACCAATAAAAATGCCAACTATGTTTAGAGCTATGGTTCAAATGTCTAAAACATATTAGATGGTAACCAAAATTGAAGTTTGTTCATGTACATGTTGTAATACCAAAACCAAGGTAACATGACATCTAAGGACAAAAAAAGTGCACTTGGATTAGCAGTTTTATTTGGGTGGTTCACTTGTTAGCCTCATTTTTTCTGATCTTGCAGAAAAACTGCATGGTAGTTCCTCGATTACTTCCACAGCTGAAAAAATTAAATCCATGAAGCTTTTTTTATAGCACCTCTGCATGCCACACTGGAAAGGAATAGGAAAACATTTGACTGACTTTTACCATTCCCACTGGGGACATCATCTTCCCTTTGTTCCTTGTACGTATCTCAAAATACTTCTGAAGCCGTCACAATTGCTCAAGTATAACTTTTCAGTGCCAGTGGTGATATAATTTGGAAAACAAAGACCTCATTTGTGATCATCAACAAAAGAGAAAAAGTGGTGGAAGGACTGCCAAGGTCATAGATTTGGGCTGTTTCTCCTCAACGAGGGGAAGAAAATGGTAGCTCAAATGGTAGAGGGTTTTTTTTTAGTTGTACTGTGTAAGTTTATAAATGATACAAGAATTTAACATGCATCAGAATGAAGTCTAAAAGTATCACATAGGTATCTCTGCTGCAAAACTCTCTGGGGTAGGTTCTCAGTCTTGAAATTTTTCAGGAAGGCAGACTGAACCCAAACCATGATGAAACACACTTCTCCATCAAAGACACTGGTGAACCATCAATACAATAGAAAAATACAGAATAAGAATGAATCTGTTTCTTTTATTGCTGGTAGTGTCCTTTTTTTTTCCCCTCCAGTTTTAAAATTAGTTCACAAGAGATAATTGAAGTCCATCTATTAAAAAGAGAAACATGGCATCAACTCCCCATACTGTTATTATTATTTCAAAATAATAAAAAAAATTACCATCCAAATTCCTCAGCTTCTGCACCTTTTTCCTGACGTGTTGAATTTTGTAGTTCTATGCAATTTAAAAAAACACATTTTTATTTGTACAATTTAAAAAAAATCATCAAAAAGTGACCCAGTTTCCCTAGAGTGATACATAGTTAAGATGTGAAACACACTGACATTTCCAGCTCATTCCATACTTACATGCTATTACAAAGGAACCATAATTTTACTGAACACATAATCCCTTACTTAAAAGGAAAGCTCTCTGACTTGGTTTACGCTCCAAGAAATTTTGTAGCATATCCATCCCATCCAAAGATCCTCCAGGTTTCAAAATGAGGTTTCTGTATTTCATCCCAGCCTGATAAAAGGTAAAGCAAAATGTCAGTATTTCTTATCTTGCAAACTGCCTCTTCTCTGTATTTGTTGTGTATTTAAAATCAGGATACACCATAAGGATAATTTAGATCAAGAGGGCAGAAATTTAACCTCTTCTCAAAGAATTTTTTTTTCTTGTGGTTTTACAGTTTTGGATGCCACAATCAGAACTTGTCTCAAAGACATTCAATAAAGTTCAACACGCACACAGACAACATCCACATACTCTTCAATGATGATTATCCCTGTGACTCACTGGCACGAAAAGTGAACCTAACACCTATTCTCTCTTAATTGATGGTTTCTCTTTCTTTAATCTCTGTTTAAAGAAAGAGATGATAGTTCAGAAATAGATACAGCACTGAGGAATAACATGGCACATATACAAATATTAATTGCATAGTAACATATACAATATATATAAACACATCTAATCCCTACTAAATTATTTTAAATTAACGGAGACTTAACTCAGGTTTTATTTTCAGGAAGAAACATTATTACTTCAGAAGCAATGATTCCTTTAAAAAGAATGAACCAAGTTTCTGAGACAACAGTAAGTAATGAGGACTTTTCTTAACAAGAAGTCATATTCTAAAGAACATATATGGAGAATTTTGGGCTTCTGAGACATGCCCGCCAGTAAGAAAATAACATTTTGCATGCAGATGTCCCAGATGTTTCTGATATTGACAAAAACAATGTTCTTCCTTTTAGTCAGTGTATATACACATATATACGTCCCACACACGTCGAAGTTATAAGATTACAAGACCACACCGCTTCCTGACAGCTGTACTGCAAAAACAAGCATAGGCTTTTTAACTGATAGATTTCCATGTCTTAACTGCATTACTAATCACATTGTCTGAATTACAGCTGAAAAAAACCTAAAATGCAAAAAGAAATATTCACTGGAGCATTGCTTATATGTCACTATGTTTTAGTTTCCTGAACATCAGCAGCAAATGTAGATACTGCTCCTTGTAGTTTAAAAGTGTTATTTGAGTAGACTTTGAGTTTTTGCTGTTGTCTCTCCATAGCCAGCACATTGCTCAGTTGTAGGGAGACCAGAGGTTATTCCAGATAATGTGCAAGAAATGAGGAGTGTGATGACCAGTTAAGCTAGGGTGAAGTGTCTGCTGAAGTATTTTTATAGATACAGTCTCTGAAGCTGGTTTCAATAACTGTTGCTCAAAACAGGAAGAAAGGTTTTATTCAAACAGGAAGAGGTAAGCCAAATTTCTAAAAGCCCTAGTCATACCACCGTAACCATTTTCCTTACCTGCTGTTCTGAAGGCTAGTCTAAATCTAGATATAATGAAATATGAGTAAGTACAAAAATCATACTGGTGTCTAGTAGTTGTTTATAAAAGATAGTTTGTCCCATCCTGTGGAACTCTATTACACTTACATGGATTGCAAATAAGGAAAACAAGCTGAAAGAGAACCAGTTTGAGAAGGTAACATTGCTCTGAAGAGGGAAGGAAAATCTCCAGTTACCCCTGAAGTTACATCAGCATTCAAGTGAAATGTGTGTGCAAACATATGCTAGAGAGGGAGTGATACACACACACACAAACACACACAGAAATAATCATTTCTCTTCCTCACTTCTTAGCTTGGATAGCAGGCTTCACATTAAAAGAGGTACTAGTTGCCTTTTAGCTGAACCATAGCGAATATTCACTCCTAGAATAATTTATTCTCAAAGCTTCCCATACAAAGACAGACAAAAGACATAAAAATCCCCCCCAACCCAAAACCAACCAGAATAAAAGGCACTTTCACCCCTTAGGAGAGGTAAGATCACAAAGCAATCCTGGCAAACTACAGCTTAGGGTTTTGACTGTACAATCACTCAAAAAAGAGTTCTGAGAGTAGGGAGTAAAACTAACAGAAAAAAAAAGTCCTTGATGACACTGGAGCGGTAATGCTTGTGGCAGAACAGAAAACTGACACGAAATCCCACAAGTCCAACACCAACAATGTTATCCATCTCTGCCAACTGCTAACAGTTAAAAAACCCAGCAAGACTGACCCCTCCCCAAATGCATTAAGATCCATAAGAACAGCATTTAATTAAAAAGTAACTTTATATTCTCTCATCTAATTTGCCATTTCTTCTCTCCTCCTCTATTTATGAGTGACAACATTCCCACTGAACAAGCAGGGATGCTTATTTTCACACATACCTGTCACAAATCCCAGGCACTTCAAATCTCAGTCTTGACCTCCAAACCTTTTGTCACTTCTCCTCTCAAACTATTTAGTTTACTGCTTTTCTTCATAAAACCTTTTGGGTTTTATTGGTCTAACCACTGCCTTAGTTTTTCTAGCCCCTACCCAATTTCCCCTTTGGATGCTTCTTTGTCCAGATCAAAGTCTCATCTTACTTTCTCCACCCTCTAGAGGGGATGGACAGTTCTGGAAGTTCTGGTTGCTGTGATAAGGAAAGGGAGGAATGAAGGTAAATTGCAGGAGAGGAACAGGAAAGTCAAGCACTTTCTGTTCTCTCCTTGTACACATTTACTAAAGGGGAGTACTACTGCTGGCTGCTGAATCCAGAAGATAGGTAGGAGGATCAGGAAAACTGAAAGGTCTTTCCCATGATAGAACTGTAGCATCTCAATTCACAAGTCTAATACTATAATCTCTGAAAAATGAAAATGTTGCCAGAAGTGCCAGGACTACTAACCACATCACTGACTATCCTTTTTTTCTGCTGGAGGTAGAGAATTACACAAGGAAAAAAACCTCAGTAAATCCAGAACCTTTCAAGGATTTGAACTTCAAAAGCCACTTCGGAGAAAAGCAAAAGAAGAAAAAAATTTGCAAGTGATACTGTGCTGTGAAAGAGAAAGCTCAAAATAAATTGTTTTCTAAATAATAAGTACATAAAAGTACCACATGAAGTACTAAATAGAACACCACTATCATACAGCTTTCAGAGCAGAAGAGCACGCATCTGCTCTTGCAATGGAGGAATATGGTTCTTCAGTCTAAAATTAAAGATGGAGGCACTAAATGTGACATGATACCTTAAAAGTGTCATAATATAATACTGAATGTATGACTATGTAAGAATTGTATTATAATCCAAGTACGCTTGGAAATGTCAAGATTATTTTCTAAAGTTAGTATACTTTTTTTTTTTTTTTTAATCTGAACTTGCCAGGTACAGAAGTACTTGAGATATATACCTACGGCTCATGTTTGCAATAAATGTGGTTTTAGAGAAAAAGTGCAATAAAAGTCTTCAGCAAAAAGCATTCATCACCTACCTTTGGATTCATTATTCCTTCTTGCTTAAAGCAGCTATAAAAAATGTCCGTGGCAAACACTTCACTCCACAGGTATCCATAGTACTGACCATCATAACCACCTGCCAGATGTCCAAAAGTTGCTGGCATGTTTGTTCCTTGGAAAGTAGATTAACATTAATTTATTTAAATCAAATACAGGGTTTTTTTTTGATGTATACAGTACTTCAAGAATAAATTAATATGGTATTTATATCAACTACTTTGAGACAGACGCTTTGTGTTAGAAGTTTCAAAGTATTGGCCATATTCTGTGAACTACAAATGAAACTCAATTTCCCATTTTAGGCTAGTTGCACATCCAACACAGATGTGACAGAACATCTAGGGTACTATTCTCATCACTCTAAAATATAACCAGCAAAAGTTTTCTGTTGACCTTAACTTTCCTTCAGAAGAGATCATTAATATCACCCCAAGCGTCAAAGTAATTATTTCAGCTTCATAAAGTAGTTTCTTTTATAAACAACAATTCTGGGGGTTTTGTATCTCAAGCTTTATGGGGAAAGAAAGGAGCATTTAACCAAACCATATGGACATGCTGTATAAAAGCTTCATACTGACATACCTGGGGTGGCAGGAATTCCTAGAATGTCCATACAGTATTTAGCATATTCATCTGCCGGGTCAACGAAAGGTTTTGTATGCAGTGCCTGGTCAACTTTGCTCAAAACAATCTGACGGAGAGTTAAAAGGCCTAATTGGGTAAAAACATTTAATTAACTAGCATCAAAGTAGCTGTAGTAGTACCTTCCATTCAAACACCTCAACACGCACCCTAAATTATTGGAATTTTAACCACAGAAAAAAACTGGGAGTTGTGTCATTCCCATCTGAATTGCTTCAGTTAAAAAAGTTGAGAGGCATATTTTTAATAAAGGAATTGTCACTAGAAGCTTTGTCTTTTCAAATGTTATTTCCCCCACAGATCAAAACCAAAACAGAGCAGATACTGAAATTTGCTTTTATTTAAAGTATTTAAAATTATGTTTTCAGCTATCTTTAATCCCAGTATACCATTTCATTCAGGGCTTGCACAGATGGCAGTAAGTATGTCTACCCCAAGACACTTCAACAGCAACATCTGCTGCTGCAGCTGCTGTAGGCTTTTTTGAAGAAGCTACAAGATATGAACTTCTACTCAGACAAAATGCTTATGTAGCTACAGTGCCTGTACAAGCCAGAAGGACAAGGCCCTCTTGTTCAGGATGGGGAAGCGGTATGAAATAAGCAGCAGTGGCTTAATGACAAGTTGTACCACAAATGGGTAAGACTATGATATTGGGGGAGTCCTGATTACAGGGACAGAGGGGTGAGGGTGACAGAACAAGATGATTGATAATGACATGAGATTATGATCTCTATTTGGATACATGTAAGGTGGTACGAGACTTGGAATGAGAAGAGAACTGAGACCTAAGTTTAGGGAAGGCAATATATCTGCTGGGAAGGTAGAGAACATGGACTTAAGTTTCTGGATTGAGAAGTTAAGAGGCTGTTTCAGCAATGCAGGGTTACAACACTTCTGTCTGGCATATGCTATGTATGTTCAGTAAATATGCAGACTACTTTCATGTCTTTCAAATGTCATGTGTAAATCAAATGTAGACAATACATATAGAAAACCTGATACTGTATACATGCACAGTGCCTGCCCTGGGCTACCAGAAAAGAACGTAACAGAAAACCCAGGACGTTCTCCTGGACCATGCCCAATTTTAAATGAGCAAAGCTGGCATGTAAAAAAGTCACATGGAGAGGAATGCAAAGGTATTTTAGTCCTGTGGGCAAAATGAGAGCTGCTGCTATTCCTGCAAATAGTGGTATCTGTCACTACAGCCTTTATTAATGGTGGTAACACACAGAAATAAAGCCGGAAAGGCAATGATAAGTGTACACGCAGAGGAAATATGACAGGCTTGTTATATTGCCTTTAGTGTTTCCCACCAATTTTTAAAATTATATATTTTCATACATATGCTGTGGGGAAAGAGGGGAGAGAAATACCTGTATTAGCCAGTCTAGAGGCAGCAAGTTTCTCAAGGAGAGTGTCTCCAACATGGCTCTCATCTTTATAATGTCTTGACATTTGCTTCAGTGGTTCTTCTTCCCACACCCAGTTCTCAAACATTTGTGAAGGTACCTCTACAAAGTCTGTTTCCACATTAGTTCCACTAAACCTAGCAAAATCAGTCTAAAAGGAAGAGCCATTGTATTAAATTAAAGTAGAAGCCAGGATTTCTAGCAGAATATAAATTTTCAGATGCCATTAAAATATATTCCAAACCCAAAATATTTCTAAAAAGAAACAGTCACTTTTTCAAAAGACAGTTGTTCGAATACCCACAGAAATTATTTGGTCTCACTCCACACTTGTCCTGTGTAAGTCCACCTCCTCTTGCCAACCCAATTTTATTGTTCTTCCCTTCTCAGCAACATTTTGACAAAGCATTTCAAGTGCTAAAAGAAAAAAAGAATTCTCAGTTTCCCAAGCGCCCTCTAAGAACTGTAGACATTCTGAAGTTCTATCCTCCATCAAGGAAGAGATGTCCACAGGAGTATTGGCTTTTGAACTTACTTTCTTGCAGGGTTAACAAAAAAAAAGCGCATGTGTAATATAGAACATGACATTGAACTGACAGCTACGTCACATGCATCTATCTTCCTCTCATGTCTTCAGAAGAACAGCAGAAAAGGAGAAAAACTTTTGCTTTCATTTACACTTGTGGGTTACTCAAATCCATAGGTGTAACAGTCTGGCCCTTCTTAATGTACTTGCTGAACAGCAGCTATGAAGAAAAGCTAGGACGTATCAGCTGGGAAGAAACGGTGACAGAAGGGGCTAGAGCAAAAGACAAGAGGAGTGCAGGAGTTTGTTGGCCTTCAGATATCCTCATTTACCCATAAACAAGTGCACCACAGTAACAAGAAAAATATAAGACATTTGGTTCAAGTCACTTCAAAAGCTCTCCTTCTGTAACAGCATTAACAGATCCCCTCCCTGCTCTGGTATCTCACTTTCCAGCAGACCCCCAGTACATTACAAGGAGTATCCATCTCCCACAGCTGACCTTCACCAGCAGCTCACAGATTCCCACCTAGTCTGATCCCTGCATACCCTTCAAATGTGAAGTTTTAACATGCTTAAACAAATCATCATATGAAACAAGGCAGTTCTTTGCACACACAAATCCCAGAGGACAGGATGTTCTTATGTGAGACTTGCAAGTTACTTGCAGGTGCACAAATAAAAATTTACATGAAATACAACAGCAATAAGCGTGGTAGCTATGCACACAGCAACCACCTTCACAGTGGAAGAGACAGCTGGAAAGCAGGCCTCCCTGACCTGTGTGCAATTCCACAGCATGTACTGCGTTCAGCTCTCAGCTCCCCAACATAAGGAGAACATAGACGTGTTGGAGCAAGTCCAGAGGAGGCCCCAAAGATGATCAGAGGGCTGGAGCACCTCTCCTATGACCACAGGCTGAGAGAGTTGGAGTTTTTCAGCCTGGAGAAGAGAAGGCTCCGAGGACACCTTACAGCAGCCCTCCAGTACCTAAAGAGGGCCTACAAGAAAGCTGGAGAGGGACTTTTTACAAGGGCATGTAGTGACAGGACAAGGGGTAATGGCTTTAAACTGAAAGAAAGTAACTTTAGATTAGGTATTAGGAAGAAGTTCTTTACTGTGATGGTGATGAGGCACTGGAACAGGTGGCCTAGAGAAGCTGTGGATGCCCCCATGTGTGGATGCACAAGGCCAGGCTGGATGAGGCTTTGTGGAACCTGGCCTAGTGGATGGTCTCCCTGCCCATGTCAGGGAGGCTGGAACTAGATGATCTTTAAGATTGCTTCCAACACAAACCATTCTATGATTCTATGATATGTACTTTACTAAAATTAGAAACCACCAAAATAGACTTATACGTTGGTTTGACACACTAGAGGAAGAAGTAAGCCTTACACTGGAAATGAAACATCACTAACCTGTGCACATATCTGATGCATTACATGACCAAATTCATGGAAGTAAGTCTTTACTTCATCATGTCGCAGCAATGATGGGCGATCTGATGATGGCTGTGTGAAGTTGGTTACCAGAGCAGCTACAGACATCATTCTGCTGCCATCAGAGAGAAGACAGCCGGGTTGGAGACCAAAGCATGCTGCATGCCCATACTTCCCCTCTCTGTATAAGAAAATATATCAGACATTATCTTCAAACCACAAGCCTGCTCACTGCAATGGTGAAGCCTATTCAAGAATAGGAACTATCAGTCTGTTTGTCTTTAAAGCTTTAAACAAAGAAATTACATCTTTTCAGAAGACTTCTACGACTTACTAAGTTTTAGACCCTATTAAGAGAGCAAGGGGAAAAAAATCCAGTACTTAAATAGCATCATTTTAAGATTCACAGCAGGAAACTGACTTTTACTTAGATACTGAAAGTACGTACACTTTAGACGTCAATTCTATTTTAAACTGCTACTGTAACAGGAAGGACTAGGCTCTGTAGTCAGAAGCAGTACTCTTTTCTTTCATTACAGGAGACAAAAGGATACAGTTTACTGCATTTCCAGTGTAACCCAAAAGTTTAAAGAAAAATTATTTTGAAATTTTTGCCCTAAAACTGAATAGTTAACTAGGTAGTTAAGTCAGAGCAGCCTTACTAACAAATAGCTTCAGCAATTCACATGACATGCAGAAAGAGGAGAGCAGGCAAACATGTGAGATAACATGTGCCTATCTTAAAAAAAAAAAGAATTTCTGTACTATTGTATTGACTAACCTGATTTTCTTAGACCACAGAAGCCTTAAATCAATTTATATTAAAAAAAAGTGTACCAGCCAATTTATAAATACCTAAAGAATAATTTTAAAAACCCAAACCAAAACAGTGAGAAACAGTAAAAAAAACGCAAGCTAAGAGTAAACCCTGTCAAACCAGTCTAGTCTCCTAATCTCCGACCACACACAGATGATGCTGTAAACAGCTACAAAGAGAGCTGAAGAGCTACAGACATCAACCTGGAAGTATGTTTAAAGGTGTGCTCTACAGGAATCTATTCCTGGTCTTGATCTATTTAATATTTTCTTTAGCAGTCTGGTCAACAGAGTACAAAATACACTGGGAGAAATTAGGAACACTTGGCAGTTAGGAATACAATTGATCTGAATAGACTGGAGTAAGAGTTCAATGTAAATGAAAAGTAAACCACAGTATTAATTTAAGGAGGTGAAAAGTTCATTGAGGAAAAAATTATGCACAGCCGACTAGACAGCAATACTACAGAAAATCAACAAAGAGTAATGCTTCATAAACTGAATATAAGCAAGAAATGCAGTAGCACTGCAAAAAAGAAAAATGTATAAACAATCTGAAAACAGTCCAAAGAAGAACTTAATGAACACAGTAATAATCTTGTCAGTGGGACAAATACTTCCAAATACATTTAACTTCAAACACACCAGCAACCCATTAAGACCAATTCCATTTAAAATACTAAATCAAACACTAAGTCATAATTACCTGGGGTAAAGATCCAAGTAGAACTGCCCTAACATTTCTCCTGTTGAATTATCTTTTACTGTATAAAGAGTAATGCTGTCATGCCAAACATGAGCACTTTCTACTTGCTCAAATACAAGTCCCAGCAGCTTCTGGTAAGTATTTAGCAAACCTTCTGTAACAGCCTCGATTGGGAAGTATTCCTTCAGCTTTTCTTGATCTATGGAGTACTTCAGCTCTTCTGTTTTGTTCATATAATAATGAAGATCCCATGCATTGATTCTTCCATCATAATCAAAGTTTCTTTCTTTACACTCCTTTTTCTTCAAATCTAGAATGAATTCTCTTTCTTCCTCAACCAATGGCTTTAGCTTCTTACTCAAATCATCTGAAACAAAGATTGCCTTGGAATCAGCTTCTATGTTCCTTAATATCATGAGTATTCCTACAAAATACACTTGTAACTTCAAGCATATGCCCAAAGAGTGGATACTAGAGTTTTCCATTTATTGACTAACAGCAAGTAAACTGTCTGCTTTCTTGTCTTAATGAATTTTAATTACAGGCATGCTATAAATGATTCAGAAGTCCACATACGCCTATAGTATTGTGAAGGATTTTAGCAAATTTAGACTTTTTCCAAAGACATCAGAAATTGAAAGTAACACTAGATGCTTTTGCTTGAAGCTTTTGATTCTACCTCACATAATCTCAGTTTTCTTGATGTGTTTTCTGAAGAAACAGCTGAAAACTACAACCACTATTAGTTACTAGCAGTGCAACACAAAATGCAAACCATACTTTTTCTTACATTATGACCTACTTGCAGCTGAAGTGCTATAAAAGCACAAGAGACTAGAGAATTCTTGCCTGCAAGACAGCTAGCTTCTAGACTACCAAAGCCACTGGATATTAATCTCTATGATCCCATTTTTTTCCAATATAGCTTTCCTTGGACAAGAAACAGTCATAGCACTATGAATCCAATATACTGAATATAAAATATTTACACTTGCTGAAACTCCCATAAAGTACATACTGTACTTATTCTCTTGTAAGTATTTCTGGACTACCAGACACTTTTTTTTCATCCTTAAGATTTCAGGTTAATATTCACTATTGGTCTACAGCATAACATTTAGGAACTGCCACTCCTGTTTCTAGGTAGGCTGTTAAGGCCCTATATGCATTTATGTGACTAAAAGACTAAAATTCAGATCATATTACCTGAAATTCAGAATATGTCATAGGACAGAATGCTTTCTTTCTAGCAATAAGATCAGCTTATGAACACGAATTTAAAACAGTAATATATATGAAAAAAGCAGAGCAAATCATACTGTCATACTCGGAGCCAAGAATATTTGAGAAGAAATAAACTAAAGCTGTCAATTAGTTTGATGAACATTCTCCCTCTATGAGAATTACCATGAAACATGATATTTATGAATAGAAAAGTGCATGATCTCATACTGTAAAACATTAGTCACAACAGTAACTGCTAAATTATGAGGTATCTCAGCTTGAAAACAAATGAAAAAACGAAGTCTTACATAAGCCCATTTAGAATTACAAAAATATAATGATAGTAAAGAGTCCAAACTACTTTAAGTACACTTACAAAAATCAGATAATTCTAACATTTAATTATAAATCAGAATTAAGTGTAAGTTCATTGACAAACATAAAGATAATTGGTATTGCCAAATATGGAGCTAAGCTCACACCATAACAGAAGAAATGCAACAGAATTAAAGGTGAAGGAAGAGGTGCATTTGAACCTCTTTACTGATGTTTAAACATAAAAAGCCCACAACCACCAGACTTTATTGTTGTACTAAATTATTTTGGGGGGTTTATTTATACCGTGTATTAGTATACAATCCTAAATGCTGTTAGAACACGTTAACAAAGGAGCACATACTATTCTATGGAACTACGTAATTCCAGAACGTAGAGGTTAACTCTACGGACAAAGTGGGCCCACCGATGTCAAGAGAATGACTATAAATCTCTAAACTTCTCAGTTTAAAATTTTCAAGATACCTGTTTGCAGATCAAGTTGCATTAGAGGGCTTTTGAATTCCAGATTTAATCTATCATTCCAGAGCTGATTTTTTAATTCAGCTCAAGGAAGTTGCACCATCACATACCATAATCTTTCATTATAACTAGTGCAATTGTATCAGAAAAAGACGCCAAGGCTACACACACACAAAAAATTGCAACTAACCTAAGGGAATGAAAAGCTGAAAGTGTGATGCAGCCTCTAATTAGAATAAGAACCAATAAAATTGCTTAGGCTACACATGATATTCTGGTTCTAAATTATGAGAAGTGCATTTTGGGGCAGAGAAAGATATAACTGCTTACCTGTATTTGCTATCACAAATATTTTCAGATTTTTGTCTTGTGCTTCCCTGTTTTGGAACAATTGCATTCATATAGCTATGGTTGAAAAAAAGCATGCTAGAACAGCAGCAACAGAGAGTTCCTTTTCTAGCTAAACATGATGGACACCATGACCCAATTATGTACTTAAATTTATCTTGGCTAAGGAGTCATGTTGCCACACCAAATATAAAAGTGTTGTTTATAAATAAGAACAAACCTAAGAAGGTTGTTACGTTATCCGTGCTCTTTGCAGTGTTTACTTCCAGGACGAAGTTGGCATGTGTATTATAACCAAGAAGCTCTGCTACTTTTGCCCTTAGTGGAAGCAATTGCTGAAGAATTTTTGTGTTCTCCTAAAAAAGAAAGGAGGCAAATTTGTACAGTGAAACCAGAAAACACTTTATGGAAAGAATTATCTGAATAATATCTGTAATCATAAGAAACAGCAAACATTTAAAATGAAACACTTTAAGATATAAATATAGAATAATATATATTTAGCTAGATTCTTATAATTTTTTTGTCACAACATTTAACTGCAGGCAGCTAGTTTTCTAGTCAACCTGAGTTGTTACTATCCCTATTTTAATTTATATGTTTAAATTAATCAAAAGATATGTCATCTCCTTTTAGGATAATAACAAATCTTATTTCCTTTATAAATCATTTAAATTTGAAAGGTAACAGGGAAATGGCTGACAGCAAGCTCCATAGCTTTTTAGTGGTGAAGATAGACTGCAAAGCTATTGTGCCAAGATTCAAAGCTTGTTTGCAAATCTCCCTATTTTGCCACTCTGACAACAGTGGTCAAAGAAAGAGATCTGAAACACAAAAACCCCAGGCCCTGACCTAGATGTGATGGAGGATCCTTGAGAAGCTGAAAATGTAACTGTGTTAACCTCCAGTTCTGGAAAAGTGAGATTTCTCAGCTTTTTTTCAAGCAATAGGTTTGAAGATTGTCTCACAGTTTAAACAGCAAATCCCTTTAAAGCATGCTGACTTGCAGTGTTCAGTTCTTGATGCCATTTTATCTTATCTTGTACTGTTCACCTTTCCCAGAACTTCAAACACAAAAGCTCAATTTTGCCATTGCTCTCTAACAAATGGCTAGTAAATTTGCTGAATGACACTTCTAGCCTTTCTTTCCTTTTCATTATTTTTGTACCTGGCTAGGGGCCTGGTCTCTTCAGTATTAAACAAACTATTTGTGAAATTATTTCTTCTTTTCATAAGGCATGTTTCATGCTATTTTTTAGATATTTAAATGAATCTTTTATAAACAGTAGGGGCTTTTTAAACATCTAATTAAATTTTTTATTAAAATTCTCATACATATGGAATGTGATAATTTCACATTTAATCACCTGTATTTTATAATTAAAACATATGTTTAGTAACCCCTCTCATTCTGAAGAATCCCAAAGTACTACAGAAGTTTCAATCAGATGCCCTTCTCTGGGAGGCAAGTGCCAGTAAGCAGTTGCAGAACACTGTAGGGAAATACGGTAAAAGATCAAAATCCTACTTCTATTTACAGCACCACTGAAACTTTAAGATACATATACACACAGGTGGATCATGAAATTCTAAGGACTTTAGATATCAGAATAAACTAGAGCAAGGAACTGTTAAAGATCACACTGATAAGTTTTGATTTCACTGTACTAGACAATATATAGAACTCAAATCTAACATGTGAATGTCTAAGCTCAGTGTCCAACTCTGCCATTACCCTGTAGAACAGTCAATATACAACATACCTCTTTGCATCTTGAGTTAAAGGCAGATTCCATTTTTCTCCTGGTTTCTGAAATGCAGCACTTCTTCATGACAGGAAAATAGTGGGGATACTTTAAAGTAATTTTATATTTGTCTTCCTCAGTCTTCTCTAAACTTTTAATAAAGTCATCAGGAAGGCCTTCTAGAACACAATTTAATAAACAACTTTTACCAGAATTACCTACTCCCTTCTCTTTCTGTGAGATTGTTGCCATCTGACATCAAAAATCTCCACAGAACTGTAACCCCTCTTTTTACAACTAGATGCTAAAACTTTTTCAAACCACAATCGAACAAAATAAAAATTGGGAACACTTGTAAGCAAAACAGAAATACATCTAAGGCTACCATGTAAAAACCTGATTATGACAAAAAAGTATCTCTGGTGTTATTGAAGTACATTCTATGCCACGCCCTTCAGATAATGAATCCCCAAATTCTCTGTCACATGAAATCTCCAGAACAGTTTAAATAATTGAAGTAGCTAAAAATATATTGCAGGACAGAAAAGTTTTTCCAATAACTGCAATAAATATAATACACAGGGGATTGCCTAACAGTGCAGAACAGAGGAAAGAAGCAAAGAACAGTAAAGTTCTGCAAAAAAAAAAAAAAAATTGTATGGCAGATACGATAACTTGATACAAGGCAAACACTTCAGGAAGCACAAATATATGAAGAGATCATAAACACCTGCAAAGGGTAATTCTAAGGACTGGGGAACTCTAAGGAAGGAGTAAAAATGAAACAAAGAAGAATGGAAAACAGCCAGAATTTCACTTGATATAGTCATCATCACTGAGCCAAAACCAGTTACTCCAGCAAAGCTGAAAGGCTGAATAAATGGAAAGAGTAAGCACACTACTCACCAAGTTCTTCCTTAGAAAATACGAGAAATGTGTTTTCCTCATTCAGGTTTTTGTTAAAGTCTATACACAGCTCACTCAATTTTTTCTTCATCGTCTTTATTTCCTGTATTGAGTATAAACAGAACTTAGTGGAAAAACAAAAAGAAAGCTTGAATAGTATTTCACTTTTTTCAGCTAGGCTCTCTACTAGCCAACAGCATTAAGTAACACACTGTAGGTAGCATCACACTTCACTCTCCCTCAGCCTCCTTTTTATCTTTATTTTGGTCCTGAGCAATTGACAACGATCATTGACAAAAACAACAAGGAACCCTGGGTCAGGGTCATCACACCGACGACATTTCAAATGCATGCCACCTACTGAAAAACACTCCTTTGGAATTGTACAGATATGACAAAGACGAAAATACCCATACAAGACAAGACCATTCCAAAACCTATTACAAAATCCTGATATTCACCTATCTGAAACATTTTCTGTTATATCTTTTAGTATGACTCTACCCCTTACTGTCAAGTTCACACAAACACAGTAGTTACCAGTAGAATAATACACACCAAATACAAAACTCAGCAGAAACTATCATTAGTCAAGTGTTACTTAAATTAAATTCAACTATTGCCTCCTTATAAAGTATTTCAAAATTCCTTTGAAGGCACCAATCGTCCTTAAGCAATGCAAATACACATGAAACTGTTCCCACTAACTGAACGACGTGGATGAAGAATGACATTTTCTACAGAGGCTAAAGTCTATTCCAGTCATAAACTGAGATTGTTGTACAACATCACTCAGAATTTAAAAAGAACAATGTCAGTATTGAGATGCTGACAATTTTACTTCACGATTTTCAGAACTGACATGTGCTTTTATATGCTTCAGTAAATCATCCCTTAACGGAGCCAAAATTCTCAGCGCAGCTTGTCCTCCCTTTAAGCTACCTCCCTCAAGTTTTTTTACTCAAACCATTAAATTCTTGGACACATTTTACAACATTGGTTAATAACTGGAATTAAAATAGCTCTGTCTTTGTAACGATTATGCATACTTCTGAAGCTTGAACTCACAAATAACCTTTTTGAGAGGTCTCTTGGCTAGGAATTTATCTAATTTAAGCATTCTCTGTAATCAGAATATATAACAAAACTCTTCCAGATGGTTTTCTTTTACTCTAGAAGGTTAAGAGAGGTGATGTATACCACTTCTATCCAATGGGTATCATGGGTATCTAACAGATTAATCTAAAGACTTTAAGGTGATTGAAGTTTAAAGAATGGATCTGGAACTAAGAACAGACCAGAGCAGTAATTAAGCAGGTCCAAAAGCACAAAAAGTTCCAATATATGCTTAGTACAGCTACACAACCATAATTTCATCCCTTCAACAGTTTGTCACCTTTGCTCTATAAACTAATAGTCCATACATATTTACATTCTGCACTTCTTTCGGAAGATGGAGTCCGTTTCTTTTTCCCACTTGAACTGATTTGTCTAGATATCGCTTTGTTTCCGGCTTTATATTTTCAGGATCACAGGTTTGCTGAAATGACAATACAGATTAATTGAACTTACAACATGGTGTAAAAAAGATACCAAGCATTAGAAAGGTCTGTACAGAGTTGTTCTAAAGAAACGCCACCATAGTAAAAAAGGAACATCCTGGATTTTAGTGTGAAGGACTTTCCAGAAACAGTTACCTTATACAACAGAATTCTTATATTGATGTATCGTGGGTTTAAAGTAATTTTCTTTTACCAGCTACCTCAGCACATTTACATGCTGTCATAATATCAAGCCCTTTTAGTTTGTAAGTACAGGGCACTTAAGCTTTTTCTGTAGAAATAGCTTTCTTAAACATACTTGAAGAAAATCAGGGCTATAAAGTAACACTGTACCTTAAAACTTAGAGGGATTAAACAAAACCCCAAGAGATAGGTGTGTCACTGAAGGTTATCAGATCCCATAAAATTTGAGCATATCAGAACAAATCAACCAGTGAAAACAAAACAATATTTCTATGTCTGTTTATGCCATTACGAAGATTCTTGAATGGTAATTTCCTAAAGGAACCAGTATCAACCCACAAGATACTCATAAAAGAACATGGATCAGTCCTGTGAAGGTTATCTTTCAAACTGACTACGGTGTTAACTGCTTAATTCAGAAACATGCCATTTTGTCCTTAACTGAAAATAATGCTGGATACATTCTTATTTTAATTCCCCTCATCTAAAAGGGAACACTTAAATACGGGTATTAACTTACAGTCGTTGTTAAAAAGGACATATTCTATCTAAGTTCACCTTCAAATATGAGGCTGTTGGAACTAGCTCTGACTTGTCTCAACAACGCTCTCATCAGCTTACCTACATACAATTAATTCTTGATTAGCACCTCTGAAAAGTAAGGACGTTGAAACATGCAAATTTTATTAAAGTTACACAACTGTGTAGAGCTGTCAACTGATGACTTGCCAGTGCAACTACCTCTCTTCCTTAAACAGAAAAAATAAGGTGTATTGGAAGAGAAAATAAGAATAAAAACCAAAAGAGATACTTTGCCGTCATTTAAGAATAATCCATACAACATATAAACAATGTCTATTCCTACCAGTGCCCTCCATATAAGATTAAAAAATTAGGGAAAATTGGGTTTTAGATCCGTGAAAGAGCATAGAATAGTTTAGCTTTATTTTTTTTACTCCACAAATAGTCAGAAGTCCCAGTAGCATTATGCTACAACAGGACTGCTTAGCATTAGCAGAATTGTGCCTAAAACTCTTAGGCATATACCAATAGTCTATATGCAAGAAGTTCTAAGTCCAGTGAGAAAAATGACAATCCCTTAGTTTTGTGATAAACTGACTTTTCTAAAGCAATATGCAGATTAAACTTGTTTACTGATACTGTCGTATGATGAATATTTTTTCTTTTTAATAGTCCCTGTTTACAGGTATTTTTTAAAAGAATCCATAGACACACAAAAGGATGACCTAACTACTACAGGTCACCACCCAGCTAAAGTCAATGATAATTGAGCCATGTGATTGTATGGTGCACCCTTCACCATGGCCATGACTTTTTTGCAGCACTTGGCCATTGCTTTTTTGTTTGTTTTTAAATAAAAGGATGTAAATGGTGGAAATCTCCTTTCGGGAGGAAAGTAAGTGAAGAAACTAATGTCCTCCACCCTCTCCATGTGAAACCTTGTATCTCCACCCTCATTTGTGACAAATGCGTAAGCCAATCCACACAGAGTATTTCCCAACACAAAGATAAAAAGAATGCTAATTACCCTACCCAATGTGACATTCAGGCTTCCTGCTCTGTTCTGGCAAAGAATACTCCCTGAAATTCTGCAGCTTCATGAAGATCTTTATGCTACTCAGCACTACATCTAGGAGTATCAATGCTGTGATACCAAGTACAAAAATATTTGCATCAGAATCTTCACATACTGTTTTTCCACTGGATAACACACAATTCTAGGGTTCTTTTTTCTGACCTAAGACTAGTATGATAGAAAAAGCACAACATCAAAATTATAGAGGTGAAAAACGGAGATATGTCATTAACATTTATATTGTGCTAACTCTGCTGCAAGAGCAAAATAGAAAGGCTGAGGGAAAAAATGTACTCTAATCTCTATAAAAAGACACTGCTTTTATTACAGAAACAGTTGAAGACAGAGGATTGTGCTAAGTCTCAGTGAGTTATTTAGGCATTGTGAAGGATCTTCCAGCCCATCCACTGGGCACATGGAACTGTCACGGTCCTGAAAGCCTCCTGGGCCAAAACCCAGCAAAGATTTTAGGCAGAAGAAGGGAATTCACAAACACTAATTTTAAGCCCTTAAAGCCAGTGAATATTGACTCCTAAAGCTAAGAGAGAGAGAAAGGTTCTTTTGGGAAAGAGGAGAAAACTAAGTGTTCTTCATCCTTTACTTGATGTCTATACATCTCTCTATACACTTACAAAGAAATCAATGTTAAATAGCTTCTAATCTTAATATGAGTCTTTGTGAAGCTTATTTGCATCACAGACATACTTAAGTTAAGGATGATACACATTCAAAAAGACCTGTCAGGTCTTTAAGGATAAGCAAGCCTACCAGGCACAGGAACCAAGGGTGCTCTGTGGTCACCTCTGAACTTCGATCTGGTCAGGATGGTTGATATCATCCTGGGTTTCCTTAATGAACAATTTCCACAACAGAAGTGCTTATTTCAAATACAGTACAGACATGAAATTCTGGAACTTTCCAAAAGTTTTAGAATGGTCATTGTTGATGATTTTGTATAGGATTTCATACTTGTTTTGGTCAACCAGACCACCTTATTCCATGAAGAAAATTTCAGGCAGAATAAGAAACAAAATTCCCTACTTAGAATATCATGAACAAAACCTGCAGCAGCTATTTACATCAGGCTGTTTCCTGAGGGCATGTGGGTGGGGAAGATTGGCAACATTCTTAAGCATGCCCCTGCTAGCCAACATGTGCAGATGTTAGGAGTAATAAAATCTAAAATGGTTTCACTACCAAATTCACCTTTAATCCAAGTTGCAAACCCCAAAATAAGTTTTCTAAAGAAGATAAGGAGTGTATTCAACATGAATTCATGCAGGAATTTTTTCACCTCGTGTACAGAAACGAGACCAGATTACTTTCAGGTTTTTTAGTTTTAATAAATACAAAAACTTCACACATCTTTCACCATCAACAGTTCTCAAATAAAGCAGAATTTAGAAAGAATACTGAACAGTTGTTAATGTAGAAAAGTTTAGTCCTCATTGAAGGTAGCAAAACTATTCAGGATGTCACTGAGACTAAGCAGACTCACACCATCTTTTAGTGGACTGACTGTATTATAAATAACATGGGAGTGTGAGGGTCTTCATTCTATTAATTGCATTTTAACCTGGCCCTTGTGCAGGATCAAGAAACTGAATTAATATACCTGAACTATTAAATCCTCAGTGAGGCCATGAAACCCCCAATTTAATAAAAATGTTTTACTAGCTCATTTAAACTGACAAAAGGATTTCAGCAAAGCATGTCTGTTTGTGGAAGGTCTTTGTTTGTTTGGGGTTTTTTTTTTATCATGTGCTCCTGGAACCTGACTTTTCAGCTGAGAGTTTCTAATAGGAGAAAGTATTAGAAATTTAGCAAAAGTTAACAAGAATTAGTCATTTGGAAATAGCAAGACTTGATCAGTCTGGCACTATTGGCTTTTTCACATCTGTTCTACAGCAAAAACTTCTACTACTTCCATCATCATTATGAAGTTGATATAAACTCAGAGGTTGCATCTTTGGAAAACTAATACTAAAACATGCTGCAGTTAAGCCAAGGAAAAGCTCTAAAAAAATTAAATGGAGATTTAAGCAGTGGTTGTAACTATTACAAAAGCCAAGTATTTCTGCAAAGGGAAATGAAGAAGGAAAGCACCAAATAAGAAAGTTAAAAAACCCCAAAGACTATACAAAAGTAATAGTAGCAAATAACAGCAATCAGTTTTCACTAGCTACTATCAGAAATTCCTGTAAATTAAAAATAGATAGATACACATATGGCAGATTAGCCCTAAATGTATCAGTGTATACTATACTGGAGGGTGGGGAAAATCACAGCGAATAATACATACCAAATAATTTAATTAGTAGCAACAGAGCAGGAAAAAAATCAACATAAGGCACTATCTGCCAACACCAACAGAAGGTCCTCAAAATGGGGCTGTTAAATACCTCTAAACACATAAACAAAAATATCCAGCTAGAGGAGAACACTTGAAAATGTGACTAAAAACCACAGCAATAGAAGATAATGGTATTAGAAGGCACTTTAATAAGGTGCTGCAAATATTATTCTGCTTCCCAGTCAACACTGCAAAAAACACAAAGAATATGCCAAGGAATAGGTCTCCAGTATATTATCAGTATCACATGAAGGTTAAAAATTGATGGGGTTGAAAGGAAAGATTCATGTCTGAAGCATTGACAAACGTATAAATTTCAGTTTTCACATTAGATAGCTTCCTTGCATTATCTTTAAATCACACTTTCGGAAAATTATTACTAAATGTAAATACATTACTACATGCATTTGAACAAAATCAAATGTTCTTGTTTGAGCTAGAAAATAAATAGTACAAATGAAGAATACAAGATACCTGTAGGTGCTCAATTAGAAGGGAAGCTAAAGAGAAACACAAAAGGGGTAGAAACTAGTTCAACAGTAAACGTATCTTTGGACTTGGTTTTCTTTTGAGGCTTAAGCAACATATGAGGAAGAGTATACAACATCGCTGTCTATAATTAGCAGATCAAAAGAGTTAATTTCAGAGGTTACTCCCAGTTATACATTCTCATTAACTTTCATGACACAAAACTAGAGTTTAAAATTGTAAATTCTCAACAATTTCAATAAAGGACAACTTTGGACAAAAATGCAAAAGTAGTATAAGCCAACCCAAATACACTGCTATATTGCCTCTTTTCTTCCTCCCCTCCTTGGTGATGTTCGGGGCAAAGCAGTTCAGGGAGCTCAACCAGCAGAAAACAATTTTATTTTTCCTGATGGGTTTTGTTCTGCTAGTTTAACTTCCTTGTACCAGCTTATTGGAAGATGAGACAAAAGTCAAAGCTATTGCAATTGAGGGCAGAAGCATACAGACACCTAGTCATGAGAAGCAAAGAGCAGGAGCCACAAGTTACAGTGGCTTAATGTTTTGTGGAACGACAGCCTGTTTGTACAGCTGTGTCCCACTAGGACGATTTGACTGCTACAGACACAGAGGAAACACACACAGTGATGAGGATCTTGAAAAGTGCTGTGGGTACTAATTTCTTTAGAGAAAAGTTTTTCACTGCTGGAATTTCATCTATATTTCCACATGTTATGCAGATATCATTGTGATTTACCTGCAAATAAACAATCTTCTGAAACACATCTTCTCTCATGCTCATCTCCACATCAAAATTAGAAAGCTTTTTGTCAGCTTCTGTACTTGCTAAGCGTACCTCTTTGTCAGGTGAGACATGCTGGGGAAAATCCAACATGCTTCTTTCCACTGTTTAAATAAAAGGCAATGAACACTTAACACAGAGGCTAGAAATGCTTTAAGGATAAGGAACTTGCCCCGCTTCTGATATTTACAGAAGACATAAGAAACAAGCACCCAAAACAACCTGACACTTCAGATCAGGCTTGAAAAAAAGTGACTACGAAAAATGTAAAAATGAATACATGAAACAACAAAACTGCACATCATTATAACAAATAAACATTTTACAGCAGCTATCTACTACCCAAGCCCAACTATCTCATCAACTTCTACAAAATTGACTGAAAGATGTATAAATATGATACATGATTTTTGAAAGATGAACTACTAGTAAGTGCAGACCAACGTTGTTTCATAGCTGGCACAGGTGCTTCCATGTTAGCTTTTAAAGTGAAAAGCTCCAAATCTTTCAAACAGGCTCATCTGTCCTAAAATTATTTTTTACATTATTATGAGAACAGTGTCAAATATCCATCTTCTCTTCTGTGTTTAGGAAACAACAAGGCAAACACAGAAGATGCTGTTTATGTATTCTGAACTTCTAGAGATCAGAAGCTGAGTAATAGTACTTTTTTAGATTACATTTTTGAGATTAAGTAAGTCCTTGCTTATTAAAGGAATATTGCATCTTCTAATGACATTGAATAGAAATCCTTAAATAGAAAAGAACTGTTATGACCAGCTGAATTAATTTCATTCAAAACCAATTACAATTTAACCAACCTCCAGCTCCCCAAAAGCACACTTTAGAGTAACAACCTTTTAGGATGATTTAAAGCTTTATAATTTTATGTAATCTGTAGCTGTTTTATCAAACCCTAAGATGCTCTCAGCTTGAAAAACCTTTGGAATGCAAATATGGGCATATAGTTCTTCTTGAAGTCCACAGGAAACTCCCCCCTCCCCACCACTCCCTGTCCTCATACCAAGATATTTCAAAATGATGAACTGAGTTTTGGCAGCTTCCAAGTGAAATATAAGGCCTGTTGTCATCTGTGTCTTTTCAGATAATAAGTTACAGTTACAGGGGTAGGTCTTTCATGTACTTGAGAAAGGGACACAGAGGCCTTAAAAATCCAAGGTTCTAATGGAAGTCTTGCTGTGGTAATACATCCTTATCATATGCCATGGGCTGTTTCACAGGTAATTCATGCTAATTTCACATACAGCTTTGAAGATTAGCATTAAAATGCTTCAATATGACCCACTACTGCAATAGCACGTAGAGAAAAAAGTATATCTTGGAAGATGCAAATCTCGGTGGTTGTGCTGGGAAGCTGATGGCCACTGTTTTTTGAATGACATATAGATTTTCCTTCTAATTTAATTTAAAGCAGAGAGTTTTATACCTTGGTGAAAAGACTTAAAATAATTACACCAAATACACTGATACAATTAAAACTGAATCTGACAGGAAGCTGTAAGGATTAAGATTACTCAGCCTTTCTGCCAGCATCAATTCCAGTCAACTCAATGGATGTGCCTAAACTGTAATTCTAAGTAACGTGAAAACCAGACTAATATTACAGTACAATCATTTGAGCTACAGGCTACTCTTTTTCACAAGGCAAAGATTTTGCTCCAGGCCAAGGTGGCTGTTTTCAGCACTTCTGTTGCTATCAAAGATTTTTTCAGAGGATTTAAGGGAACTTGACATTTTGTTACACTGACTACTTTTTGAGAGTCATAAAGCCACCATTTGATAGGTTTTTCGAAACAAAGCCACCGAAAACACATTTTTATTTTTCCTTTCTCCTCTGACTGATAATTATTAACAAATTAACTGAATGACCTGTGTTTGACCATTAAGCCCCATCCATTTATTGGCATGTCTGGATAATTCATTCAGAACAATCTAGATGTGACTGCATGACCAACACCTCTCCCTGGGTTCTTCAAGGCCTTGCAGGCCATAATGTAAAAGCGATGAAGTAAAGCAGTCTTCTTTCAAAAATTTCCCCATTCTCAACCATCACATCTTCTACACTAGGAGCTTACCAACCTTTCCATCATTCCATTTCACTAGCTTGTCTCAGATTCTGTAGTGTCTGAAAAAAGCACTGATTATCAGGTTTGAGTATACTAGGCTTACCACAAGCACCGTACATTGTGCCCTAGCAGCTGTACAGAGCTGGAAAAGAAAATAAACTGTGGAGCTACACATGCAAAAAGAAAACAGGTGACCAATGCACTTTTCAGCATGCATCAAGGAGCATAGTTTTTTGCTAATCCTTATTTTTGTCTCTAGAATAAAGCAGCAGAAATTTGTAGCTGATCATGTTAGATACTGCTGGGAGGTTCTGAAAGATTATTATGAGTAGAGGACCCTTGAGAGGCCGCTACACGTTCTAAACAAGAACAACATGAATCAGAATTGTAAGCAACAACTATCTTTCCTCATTGTTTCTTTATGCACAGATGGAATACCCTATGGAAAGAATCACAGAAAACATACACTAACCTGCATATTCCATTTCTATATCTGCCAAGGCCCGTACAGTATTTTCTTGTGTTACTTCTCCAATATCAAGCATCCCGACACTGTCATATACATGCTTTGTCCTCCTGATTAGTTCTTCTGTTCTTGTTCTAATTTGCTCTGGTGACAGGTCCCATCTCAAAAGGTTTTGGCCTGATGCTATGTACAAAGAAGCCTTCAGCTGGCTGGTAATTTCTGCTCCTAATGTCATTCTCAGCATAAGCCGTGGCCCAATGGACCTGAAAGTATAAAAAATATCAAGCAAGATATTATATAGCAAGATTCGAGTTCAAGAGGTAGTTTACAGTAAACATTAAAAAAAAGGCAACCGACCTTAAAGAACATTTTTAGAAGCAAGAACAGTCCTTTTTAGAGCCATAGCTTGTCCAACAGGACCATACACAGCCATTACCCTTATCAGTTCAGTCTAATTTTAAATAAATCAGAGGTCTGTTTTCTGCATTTTCCCTCTAAAGGATGACTAAGTGCAGACAGGGATAGAAACTTTGGTATTGACAAAACCAGAGAAATTAAGTTACTATTCAATCTTCTAAGAGAAACAGAATTACAGTTACTGAAACTACAGAAAGAGACAGCATTTGCATTTTTGAAATAAGGAATAAACCCCATATAGTGATTTGTAGATTATGAAGACCAAGAACTGTAAAGATGCATAAAACAAGACACAGAAAAAGTCATTTGGTCACATTCACTACAACAAAGAGTTTTATACCTACAGGATGCCTGCCACAATATGCTATGAGAGGAAAACTTCTAGTTGTTGTTCACTTAAAAATTTATTCCTTTAATTGTTCTGGATTTTAAATAGACAGTTTTACTCTATCATCAGAAAAGGTACATAAGTTTACTGTAATTTATGTACTATTAATCCTGATTGTATGTCAACTATATTTCAGCTTTAGCTAACAGAAAAATTTACATATCCAACTGATCTTAGCGTGCTGTACAATCAATGGCTGCCTTCTCACTAATCTTTTTGACAATACTAAAAAAAAAAGTGACTTGGAGCAATTACTCCAAATACAAGTTAAGAATATAACAGGCTTCTACCCTCCCACGCCAACAAAAAACTCTCAGCCTGCTTGTATGAAGGAGAAGGACACAGATTCAGGCAACTGACTATAAAGTGGGGTTTACAGAAATCCACACAGTCAACAAGATACTCACCTGGTGACTATATTAATAGTTCAGTTCTATATGAAATAGTTGCTGAGGAAGATCATATTCTGATAGTAATTAAAAGACAGTTTGCATTCAAGGAGTAAAACTTGCTGCAGTGTTTAGTATTATAGAAGGATCATAGCAGCATCATAGGAGGATCTCTGACTGGCAGAGACTATCAGCCTCCCCATTTCAGTTGCATAATTTTAAAAAACCATAATAATCACATGTTGCTATGGTAATAATGAAAACTTAAAACTTTCAACCATATCTAAAGAAATACAAGAACACACACAGAGAGCCTGCTAGTAAAAGGAAAGTTTACCTAACACTATTTTACATGAAATACCTTTTTCTCTTAATGCTAGCCACTGTACCTCTATTAATTTTATTGCAAAACCAGTCTGGCATGTGCCTAAGTGCTCAGATAGGTTTTGGCATACAATTCAGAGAGCATGCATAGAAGGACAGGCAATTTTAGCCTGAAGGAAACACAAAGCAGAAGAGTGAAATGCAAACAATCTGAAAAGAGCCACATGCAGGGCTTCTGTTTGAAGGTAAGACTTTTTGTTTAAAAGTCTCACTCATCTGTAAGAGGAACTACCTAGAAATAGCCTAGCCAAAATTATTTTTATGCAAGACAACATTTCTATCTATGTGTTGAGATTTTTTTTCCTTGTTGCCACAGTTTTTTCAAAGCATCCCATATCAGTGTGTAGGCAAGATGTTCACTTTTCCCTTCTACTGGCATAAAGGAACATCAATGCCTAGTATATTGATGATTTAACTCTGAAAACGAAGCCTGAATAAAGAATATTCCTTCCACCCCTGTTGTATCTCTCCAATACCAACTCAGTTCCGACATTAATGCCTTAGTAGCTTCTCCACTGGACTACTGAAACTCTGAATCTCAGAAGTTTATCACAAATGAAGTGGCTTTCATGAAAGCAAATAGCTAAGTATTAGCGTTCTCAGAATGCATTAGTTTCGCATCCCCCAAAACCACTGAATTCTACCCTGAATCTACAAATCCACTAAAGAATAGTACTTCATTAATTTATGAACAGCTTCCCACTGGACTGCCATATGTCTAGTTTCTTCACACACTGCTAGTGCAACTCTGGAGAACCTCACAGGAGCTGAAGGGGAACGTCCTCAAAAGTAGGTTCAAGGCTCTGAACTCTACCCTGACCCCTGAGATCATCAGAAAGGATATGAAATGCACCAAAATAAGGTAAAAATAAAATAGAATCAAAGAAGCACAACAGCCTGATCATAAAAGCTGACAGCTATGCTAAAGTGCAGGATATGAAGCAGGTATTCTTTCTTAAATGGAACCTACAGCCTTCTGTCATTCATTCACCTTCACCTAGACACGTAGAAAACACAGCCCTGTCACTGACCATTTACATATTATCAGAAACAAACACTCAAACAGATTATATTAATTTCAACCTTTCCAACAAGTTTAATTAATAAAGTTGGACCAACTTCATGAACTTGAATGCACAGCATTACTTTTAAATACCAAAAAAAGATGCCACCTGATCTTAGTTGGCTACTTGTGTGGAGGAATATAAATTTGACAGCTGCATAAGTGACTGTCATAAATACTAGCAAGTGGTTGTCTTATCTGTTAAGACAGGAAAGCACAGAAATGCCTAGTTTTGAAGTGTTCATACCTTGTCTCCCCCTGCTGACACAAGGAAGCAGTCATTTATGTAGATTAACAAAGGCAATACAAACAGAAAGACCTGGAAGTCTTTCTAATTGACCACATGAAGGTGGGCCTTCAAAAACTGTAATGCAAGATTTCACGTAAAACCAATTACTACATACAAATCTTCAAATAACCATTTAAAGACATGTGTTATCTTGCTACCAGTCACTCAGATTGTACTTAGGGCCAAGGTAACTAACATCAGATTAACAAATAACAACATGCAAGTAAAACTATATGCATAGGTGAAATCTTGGGCACTTCTTTCATGGCTTAGTATTTCATACTTCGTCTACGTAAAACTATAAATAAATCCTCCAAACTCCATGTATCTACCGCAATAAAACTCGTAATTAACTAACCTGATCTTGCTTGTTCAAGAAAGAAACAAAAATAATGCCAAAATGAAAGATTAAATAGATTATAACGAAACAAGAAAGAAAAGTACAGCTAAAACAGTATGTTTCAAAAATGCCCTGCAACTACACTTTGCATGTTATTAGAGAGAAAATATTACAGTAAATTGTATCACTGAGTGAAACTTTAACTTCCCAGATATAAACTAGAAAATAAATTCTATTAATAACGTTAGGAACCAGATGCAGCAGCAAATGGCTTTCTTCAAACAGCAACTGAACCAACAAGATGCAATTATTATTTTAGGCTTGCTTTTGGTAAACGGTAGCAACATTATAGAAGAGTCAACCATTGCTTGGACTGAGCAATCAGAGGCTGATTCAGTTTAAATTAGACAGAAGGCTAAACAAATGTAGGCCTTTAAATAGTGTTACACGTATACTGCAATTACCCTATGGGGCCACAGGTAGGCTGTTGCTAATGCCTGAACTGACTAGTTCAAGCCATTTCAGGTATTACACTCAGTTTTGTGCAGTACAGAACAGTAGATGTGTCTAAACAAGCCTGGCTTAAGGATAAGGTTCATGTCTAGCAGGAGTATTGCCTTAAGATATTCTTCTTCCCGTTCCTCCTTCTGCTGCTCATTTCTACCCCTGTACACCATTCTGTCAATGACAGCAACATAACTGTTGGTAGGGACATACTTCAAAAAGAGTCAGTATACAGGTGAATAAAGTGGACCAAAAAATATGCAGGGGGTGGACAGCTTTTTTTCAGCTTATCAGTTCCATCATCTATGTTATGAGTGACTTCATAACAGTTGTGCTGGCCTAAATGAAGGATCAAAGGTGTCAATAGCCACCTATTTTTTTATATATATATATATAAAATATATATATAAAATTAAGCCTGCACTACTGCTAGAAACATAGATGAAACGCATTAGCAAAAGAAGTTTCAAGATGATTGCTGTCATTAAGCGTACCATTTAAATGTTCCAAAGTGGAAAGGGTTCTTGATGCTGAGGCAATACTGACATATAGGAACAAATTAAAATAAATCGGTCGGGAATACATGTAAGCTAGAATTTTAAGAGACATCTGTAACCTTCAGGGCAGTGAGATTCTGAAACAGCTGCCCAGTAAGCACCAGGAATTGAAAACACCTCTATTTATAACATGGACCTTGACCAGCTTATAAAATGGATTATATTACTTGGTTACCTAAGGTAGCACAGGACTAGACTTGATCGCTCCAATTGTCCCTTCTAGTCCCTATGTTCCTGCAAGGTCCTTCAAAATTAAAGCACTTTATTTACATTGCATTTTTACTATGAGTATCTAACCGGCCTCTGTTGGCAGCTTGCACTGGCCTTTTTCTTGGGTGAGCCCTATGGCATCTAATAATGTCAGTGGAATGACATACAGGACAAACAGAAATATATTATGCATTTGTGCACGCTTCATCCACCTACAGTAAGTTCAGGAGGAAAGGCACACAAGGTTTAGTCTGGACTTTCAGCTACAATAAGAAGTATTATAGAAGTAGCCGTTTCCACAAATTATGGATAAAATTATATCACACAGAAATTACTTCCACAAAAATAATCTGCCAATTCCAAAAGGAGTAAGAATGATTTCTACCAAAAGCAGTGTAAGGTGAATAACAACTTAAAATCTTAGTAGCTACTTCTAAAAGAGGATTTTTAACTAGAAAACAAAGCTTCTAGTTACAGACTGCCATCATTGCTATTTTTGCTAGAATGCCAGGTCATTTATTTTACCAAGAAATCTACAATTTGATAACTTGCTGCATCTGGAAAATTTAAATTTGATTTGATTTTAGAAAGGAGAAGGACCTTTATAATACTCTATTAAGGCAATACAGGGGCCAATATAACTGCTGTGAAGACAAACAAAGCAATTGAATTTGCAGACTGATTTTTAACTCATGCAGTATTTTAAAAGTATTAAACATTTATGTAAGTTTAGTTTTGTTTATAAACATTTTCTGTGATTGGAACATGCCAAGCAACCCTCTGTTCGCATGTTCCATTAATACTATTAAAATAAAACAAGAAAGCCACAACCTGTGAAGCAGAAGCAGCAAAAGAGTATCAGCTTTAGAAAATACAAACACAAAAACGTGTAAGCTTGTCCACAATATGCTCCTACTACTGATAATCATCTTATAATACAGTCAAGATTTAAGCCTTCTGCCTCATTTAAATCTGATTATATTACAGATTATCTATGATTCCACCCAAGACTCTTTAATGGAACTTCCAGTTTTCAAATTATTCTTCACCTAAACAGTATTAGTTACAATGACAGGTATAATTTTACAGAATAAAGTCTGTAACAAATGTGTTTCTGGGAAACATAAACACAGACCAGTTTATTGTACTTGCTAATAAATCTGCCAGTTCCATGTAGCCATGCAAAAATCAGTGTATCACCTTCATGTAGAATGGAAAACCGTATCTTCTGCTGACAAAAGATGTGGGATCACACCTTCAGGGGTAAAGTGGCAGCCAAGATTTTAAGAACAGAGAAAGAAAGACATAGAGAGGGGGGTCTCAAATTCAGACAACTTTATCATCTTCTCATTTTTTAATACTCTAATAGTAAATAAATACAGTTAAGTTTTTTCTTGCTGCACTACACGCATACTTCAGGGGACATTCCTATGGATATAAATAAGGGCAGATTTGGAAATCACAATGAACAACTTTTTCAATCCATAATTTACTATATGAAGCTTTGTAAAAGCTACCAAATTAAAATTGAGAACAGTGCGATCATTTTGGTCTCTTTTTTGAAACAGCAGATCTCAGTTAAATAACACTTCCTAATCCTACAGGCTGCAGAAGAAGCAATGCTGCATGCTGGAAGCCAGCATTGAGTAAGTGAAGACCATACTCACTACGTTCCGCAATCGATGTTCACAGGGTCTGAATGTTTTGACTCCTCCTAGCGGCCTTGTTAAAAAAAACCCCACAAACTAAAAAAACTAGACATGTCCCATTAAGGCAATATAAAAACAGACAGGACAAATTATTTAATAATTGAATAATAAGCCATATGTTGGCATTTCCCTGAAGTAAGACTCAAGTGCTACAAAGCATATATAAATGACAGCAGATAGGCATGGTTTAAGCAAAGCTTTGTAACAGTCAAGCCTCATATGCAGTAGAATTTTTCTTTTTCTTTAAATGAAGAAGTTAAAAAGCATCTCAGAAACAAACCACCATGAGTATTCATCAGCATCTAATATAACCTAAGAGACGGTGCAGTCGGTCTGTGTTCTCAGGATGGATTTTATGACAGAAATTTAACAGGCTAAAAACTGTATTATTTAGAGATCCTTAATTCTTGGATTTTAAATACCTCTCCATGTTGTTTCAGTTTTGACTTACACCTTCAGACAAGTAATTGTATATTTTATAGTAAAGCAAGGCCAAAAATCAAACAAAGCAGAGGACCGAGTAACACAAGGCCAAAACAAGAAGGGGCGGTGCGGTGTGGGAAAATCCAAGACAGAACAAGCAAAGTACAGTTAAATAGCTCAAAGCTAATCACAGCGCAACATTATTACAACTGAGCCACAGGAATGAGTCTACAGCCCTACAATATAAGTCATCACTTTTTCCTGCTGGACAAACATATTTGAAATCCTTGTTACAGTTCACTTCTCAGTCCTTTCTTCTGTTTGGCTCTTGACTGTGTAAGGAACAGTAAATACATGCCTTGAATTCCTGGGCCATTTTCCTTAAGAAGTACTTGGCTCTGTGTCACAACTGTGTTTGGCACGGACAGCTCTCACTACAGCAAAAGGATAGCAAGTTAAGTACTTCCTAATTTAAAGCTCCATAACCACCACTACAGATTGTTTTGGTGGTTTTTTTTCTTAAGCTGCATTTGAAGGAATAGAACTAAACAATTAATTCTGTCACTACACTTTTCAGAAAAAAAAGCATTCTCTGCAAAGTAATTCACTGTACACTCTATATTTGGTATGCTTCTAATAATACACACTTGTAACTGTTCAGATCGATGTGAGAGTCAAAAAACTACAAGTTATACAAACATTTTAAAGTCTTTATTCATACATACATTACCCTCAGTGCTGCTTTTGTGACTTTTCTATCTGGCAAAAGATGTTAACTGGTTTCTCTGACAGAATCAACATCAGAATTAGACAGCAGAATTAACAACAGAATTAACATCAACAGCAAAGTAAGTGAAAAAGGTGCTCTGCAGCAGCTAACAGAAAATCCAGACCTTAAGTGGGAACTCATACATGTGCATAACATGTTACAAATTACATATATTCTCTCCTTTTCCCCTTAGCTCCCTCCAACAACAGGATTTTGGAAACTGGTCTGATTGACTTTGACATGAGGGGGTGATTTCCACACAGTAGTCTGGAGTGGAACACACAGAAGTGTCAGGATACTGTTTCTGTGGAGTGTCTGATCTCTAAAATTATGGTATCTATCATTCTAGAAAAAAAACCCAAACAAACAAAAAAACCCCAACCAAACCCAAAATTACTAGTACTGCTAAACTAGGCTTCAAACCCATACCGTGAACTGAACCCATTCTGCGTTACAGCAAAAGTCCATCACATCACAACTTGCTTGGATGATCTTAGGAAGAAAGTTGAGCGACTTTTCAACACTCACATGCAAACACTAAGTGTACTACACTTAATTTGATGGAGGAGGTGCTCATTAGGGTTATCTTACTGGTTTTATCTTATTGTTTAATTCTACCATCAGGTGAACCATGGAAACACAGTGGAAAAAAATGTTGCATTTAAGGCCTTACAGCTCTCAGGTGCTGCTGTATAAGCATCTACCATTTATCTATCATGCCTGCAATAAACAGCAGGTAAAGTGCATGTTATTTAGTGCAAACACTACACACTATTACTGTCAGGATAGTTCAGTACTTGAATGCAATCAGCTTACGCATGAAAAACAGCTTGTTGACTCCAACTGAATAAGAAATTGTGCTGCAAGACAGAGAAAACTGTTGAGGAGGGTTTGTGAACACAAAAGCTTTCTTTGATTTACACCCAGTTCATTAGTTCAGCCTGTACCATGGAAATACCCTTTGATTTCCCATTGATCTTAAGTCAAGGCACTGAGAAATGTTCTTTGCCATGATTAGTTAGGTGGAAAACTATGCTTTCATGGCAGATGATGACCTAATCTCACTTACTTGCACCATTTTAAATCACTTCTTCTTGGGAACATGGTGCGTTATAACATGCTGTGGTCAGTTCAATGCTTGCAAAATGCCGAACGCACTCTGTGCTACAGTGTGCCTGCTCAACACCACAAATTAGGCAAGCAAATGAAACCTGCTTTCTGCTCTGGCTTTTGAGTGAGTGTTGACTTAAGAACACCGAGTACTTCCCAGGCTGGTTCCAGGCTATGTGAAAGATTGTTCCAGCATGGTAAGTATGGCCAAGAATTTCACTCCTTCTACAGTAGAAATAAAAAGTGTCTTTGTTAAAGACTGAACTCTTTTAGGAATGGTATGATGAACACATGCACACCCGATCATATTTTGCACAGAGACAAGTGTCATTCACCCCATCCTCACCTCGCCTTCCCTAATCTAAATACATGTAACATGTACAGTAAAAGAGTCTCCTCTACAGAGGGAAATCCTAGATTCACAAATCTACGGGAATTCTTTGAAGAAGTCACAACAGACATAGATCAGTTAATAAAATATATTTGATTTTCAAAGGCTGTCGACCAGAAGTTTCTAAAGAAACCATGCTGCTGTGAGATGAGAAGGGCTATCCTCTTATGGGTAAATGGTTACAAGCTAAGACAGAAACAGAAATGGCTGCTCATTTTCCTGAATGGAACTAGGTTACCAGTGGAGCCCTGCAGGGTTCCATGCTGGGTTCTGTTCTCTCACATATTTATATCTGATCTACAAAAAGGTGAGACAGATGAAGTGACAAAATTTACTGATGATAACACAGTGTACTAAAGGCAGCCACAAAAATATGTGAAAGGATGTCACAACATGGAGTAAAGTTTAAAACCACTAACAAAGTGAATTTCAGTCTTAATTACTGTGAAATGACACACACTTCTGGCTTTACATACACAGCGATGAGCTGTGAGCTGATCCAGACATTCTGGAGATCTAACGGTTTAACAAAAACATCAGCCAAGAAGCAGCTGAAAAGCAGGCAATGGTTCGATTTAGTAGAAGCGGAACAGAACAAAACGCAGATTCATTATACCAGTCTGTAACACCATGAAGCACAAACATACTATGTGCAAATCTGATCCTCCCAACAATTACAAACTCTGCAGTCTTCTGTTCTCCCACCTGCTGAAACCTTTTTCTGTTCAACCAAGGCATGACAAGTTAGTAACGATCAGCTGCAGTAAGCAATGGACTCCATTCAAAGAACAAGTAACTAGGCTGGGATTCTTCAGACTGGGCAAAAACCCCAAAATAAAACAAAAACACAGAGGAAGTACTTCAGAGATGTATACAATCATGAACAGAATGGAAAGAATGAACAGGTACCAATTCCCCCTGCCCCCCCCCCCCCCTTACTTCTGACGTAACCCAGGAGGAGATCAAACAGTTTTAGGAAGCTGTTTCAATACAAAAAGGTATTAATGGAAAATTTTTTAACATTAACAAAGTACAGTGACCATTTCCTGCTGTACTTACAACAAGTGGTGAAAAAGGTATTTAAATCAATATCAAATACTTTATTATTACTTAAGAAGAAGGTACCTTCAGTTTCCAAATGCAGCTTGCAAAAAGATAGACCTTTTAATTTTTTCTAAAGAAAAAAAAAAACTTCCATCCTTCTTTTCCTTTCTTTCCTTCTTTTTGTTGGAAAAATCTATAGGACTAACAAGGACAGTAAACACGAAATATGGACAACAGTGAAAATGACTATATAAAAAGGATGCAAATGTATATTAGGAAAAGAAAATAGTTGTGTACCTTACTTGAAAACTGTAAATTGGTCAATCGATTTACAACAGCAGGAGCCCTATAAAAAGAAAAGGTTCTGGATCTTATTTTCTAACTGCTAGTACCCCTCAATCCTAACACGACCTGAACAAAGGCTGTGAAATAGGACAAAACCGGTGTATTTTATGCAGTAAGCACACAACTGTCATTTCTTAAAGGTCAATAAGGGGTAACCATCTTCATTTTATGCTCAAACTCAACTCCATTCTCATTACCACAACGCATTTACATTGTGACCCTCTTACTATTTCCATGTTTCCTATTAAATCTGGTCCTTTGCTCATATTCCTCTGCCCTCTCAATTTCTCCAGTGCTCATTTGTCTAGTCCGTCCAGAACTGCCTACAAGCCGCCTTCTACACGGATTTTCTGGGTTCGTTCAGAGCTAGTATTCATTACAGAGCTTAATCCTTTATTGTTAAAAGCCTTCGCTAACGTATCTGCAGCCGTCCCGCCCCTCATGTAATGCTGAAATAGTGACACCCCTTTCTGTAAAGCTACGTGAGGCACACCGCCCGGTGTCGCCCCCCACGCCGCGCGCTGCAGGGCCCCGCCGCCGCAGCCATTGCTCCCCTGCCCGCTTCTCCAGCGGTACCTCTGAACACCCGGTGCAGGGACCGCAGGGCAGAGCCCTCGCCTGCCCCGCCCCGCCCCCCGGCAGCGGTACGTTACGAAGGTTATTTCAGGGAAGGCGGACTGTGGGAAACACGCTGGGAGCTGAGGCCTCCCACCCCCCAGACTGTCACACTTCCCGTCCTATTGTCTGCCTGGCCCCGGCGCACGCCCCGCACACCCGCGGCCCGCACCGCACCGCCCCGCCGGCCAGCGGGCGCTTCTCTCCTCGAAGCCGCCCGGCAGCTCTCCCCGCGGCGCGGCCGCACTGGCCTCAGCCAGGACGCCCGGCCCCGGCCCGGCTCCCCCGAGGGACGAGGTCCCGCCCGTCAGCCGCGGGCGGCTGTAGGAGGCTTCCAGTCGGGCGGCGCTCGCCCCAGAGACCGCCCGCCGCCGGGCCCTGAGGCGCCCCCTCCCGCCCCGCGCCTACCTGCGAGCCGCGCCCGCACACGCGGCCAGCATGGGGAGGGGGCTCGGGCAGGGGGGCCGGGCCAGCACCGCTACCGCTACCGCCGCGGGCCCGCGCGCCCGCTTCCGCCGCCGCCTCCCCACGCCCTTCCCGCCGCTACCGACCGAGCAGCCCGCGCGCCTCCCCCTTCCGCTTTCTCCCTCGCGCCGCGGCGGCGCGCGCACCCGCCCTCACGCCCCTTGTCCCTTCCCACCCGGCGGCGGCGCGGACGGCGGCGGGGACGGCGTTGGAAGCCGGGCGCGCCGCGGCTCGCACGGTAAGGGCGACGCCCTGTCCCTGTGGCGGGGGCGGGGAGGCTGCGCGCCGCCCGCCCGGAGCCCCGCGTCCCCGGCGCTCGGGGGTGGCGGGGCGGGCTCCGTCCGTGCGTTCGGTGGGCCCGAGGCGGCGGGAGGGGCCGGGCGGCGCGGCCACCGTCCACGGAGGTGCCGAGGGGGGCTCGCCAGCGGCGGGGCGCCCGCTTGTGCGCGGCAGCCCTGTCCTTCGGGCCTGAGCGAGCGGCCCGGGCCTGCCGCGGGGCACGGGCGGGGTTCGCGGCCCCTGGCCGTGCCCGTGGGGGCGCGCCCCGTCCGGCGGGACCCCGCGCTGCCGGCCTGGCGGGGCGAGCCGGCGGCTCTCCCGTGCGGGAGCCCGGGTACGGCGGGCGCCGCCGCGGTGCGTCCCCGGCAGCCGTCCCGCGGGGAGCCGCCTCTGCCCCGTCCCTACGGCGGCGGCTGCTCGGCCTGGCTTGGCGGCACGTCGGTTTGCTCGGGGGTTGTAGGGGGAAGGAACGTAGCGAGGGCTGGCCCTGGTCTTCCCGTTCGTTTAACGCCCTTTCCACCGGCTTCCCTGGCGACTGGGCGAGGTTGTGCCCTTTAAAATCGTGGTGGTTTAAGGAAAAATAACTTGGTAAGTTGGAACTAAAATTTCCTTGGAGTTATGTAACTCCCAACTGATGCTGAATGCAGATCAGACTGAGCCGGTAGTGTCACTGATCACAAGTGTGCACTGTGGTCACAGTGTTCCAGTTTTTTTGTCCAAAGTGAATATAAACCGTTCAGCAGCACAGTGTCATAGAATACCTTTTATTGAAGTGTGCTTCTTTACGTTATTATGTTTATTGTTGTGGCTTTTAAATTGATTTTGACTTCAGCATGTGCCCCAGCTTCCAAGCACGTATGTCTTAGAAATAAAATCTGAACTAGAAAAAAATAAAAATGGTAAGTTACTAAATTATTTTAGACTCAGTGAACTCTCCCACAGGAATTAACCTTGAGGAAATCTGTGCTCTTTTACTGATAGTTAGAGGAGATGATTGTAGGACTTCTCCCTAATCCATACAATTTAACCACTTGTTTCAAGGAATCACTTTACTGGGCTTTCTGGTGAAGGGTAATTTTTCAGTCTATTGTGTGTACTTTTCACTGGGGTCATGGGAGGTTGGAATACCCTAGGCATTCGTTTTTCTGAAGTGAGAGAACCTGTTGTTTTTAAGACATAGGAGAAACTCACTAATTTCAAGATGTCATCAGTCAAACGCTTGGTTTATGCAGTCATCCATTTCTTGAGAGAGCAGAGTCAGATGGATACTTTCACTCCAGATGAGCAAGAAAGCTTGGAAGGTAAGTGATAAAGGTGCTAATATATATATGCATGTATAATACCTACACATGTATTAAATTGCTAGATGTATTTTATCATAGAAAGTAACTGCAGTGACCTAACTGAAACTGCCACCAAATATTATCTGTGAAGAAGATCATGATCTTAATGTTTCTGAGATTATTAATTTTAAAACATCTCTCATTTTTAAAATGTTCTAAAGTTACAACATGTGTACTACCTTAAGCAACAGATATTTTGAATCACAAGTTAAGCACTGCTACAGTGCAGACTATGGTAATGATTGTGTACGTGTCCCACAGATTTTTGCCTGCTGATTCCTTTTCTCTTTACTTTTATGTTTGGTTTCTTTCTGCATTTTGTGTCTGATAGTAGCTGTGCTGGCCATGGAGGAAGTAAAACAATTACCATATATTGGTTTTGGTATATGGGAAGAACTCATGATAAAATAAATGCTTTGCATTTCTTTTTCACCTGAATAATGATTCCAAACAGTGCCCAGTAGTGAATTCATTTTCAGTACGGTATAGTTTTTATTATACATCCAGGTGTATCTATCTGTAGACGTAGCTACAGAAAGAGCGACTTCTGTGTGTATTCCTCTTTTGACACACATTCATTAAGTCTTTGTAACTTCATAGTGTCTGTCTTTCTCCTTCATACTGCTCTTATTCCTTTTCCCTAATTCCTGGAGACATCATAGCGGGTGGTATCACAATGTAGAATTAAGCCAGAGAGGAACAAAAAGTCTTAATTCTGCAGTGAACTTTTCGTAGTGTCTATTTAAAAGACCTCTGCACTGCTTCAGGAAGTCTTTGGTTGTAACACTCAGCCAGAGGAGGAATTTGGAAGCAAGAGAGTGAAGTCTAAGACCAGCAGTGCAATAAACAACATCCAGGCAGTTGATCACTGAGTTATCCGCAGTCTGCGGTGTAGAGAGTAGCCTTCCCTGAGGTGCAAGTCAAGTCCTGCTTCTCAGAGGCATAAACTTAAAAAGATAAACCTGGGGTGTGCTTCCTTCCAGTGTCTATTGGTTTTACAGTGTAGTTGTTCACTAAGCAAGAAAGAGACATTTGTATTGTGATATTCAAAGGATACTGCCAAAAGATTTTGTTTTACATCAGAAACTGGAGCATTTTGTACATTTGAAAAGTGGTAGTCATCTATGAATTTAACCTGAATTGGGTTATGATGATGTTCAGCTATGAAAGAAAGTAATGTTTTTTGAACTCACGTAATGAGAGATGAAGAGTTCTCCTTTTGCTTTTATAATAAAACTGATAAACAGTGGGTTATATCTGAAAATTTACCTGACAACCTGTCTTAGACCAGCCTTAGCCAATGTCAATACAAAAGAATCAGTTTTAAGATTCTGTTTTCTGAACAAAAAATATTGTAAAACCTCAGCTGTGCTTAAATGGTGATACAAAATTTACCATTTTAATACAGATATGGAATCCTAATTTTAAAGCTGTACCCTGCCAAAAGCATGGTACCATATGCAATGTGTTAAAGGATAGGAGATGGGCATTCTGAATAATTGGCTTGTTTTAGTTGTGCAAAATAATCTTTAGTGCATGTGGAGTAGCAGTAGCCCAAATCCCACCCACTGAAATGTTTAATGTTAGATGGAGGTATAAGGGATGAAAAAATTTGACTGATGTTTTTCGTTGGTACCTTGTGTATCTACTTGGTGCCTCTGAAAAAATAAAACACTGTATGATTAAGTGTCTATGCCAGGAAGTGATTTAAACACTTCCCGTGCCCCACAAAACACACAAGGAGTTAGAACATTACAAATAAAATTGAGACTTTATCAGTAGAAGTCTAGCATGTATTCAAACCCCATTTATATTGATAACCTGCATTCTGTATGTTTGAATCATATAGCAATGTCAATGGTAGTGTAAATTTCCTGTAGGGATTTTGTACTTGCATGATGAATAAAAATGCCTTGTTTTGAGAAAGCAGACTAACTGGAAGGTAGACCGTAGAAATATACTCTCCTGTAACTTAGGATCTAGAGCAGCGGTCCAGATTTCTGGTAGTTAAATATTCAACTCTGTTCTGTGAACTAGAAACTTCTTCCAGGTTACATTTTAGACAGTGTATATTATGGCAGTTATTTCTCTTTCCTGTTTACAGTTTCTTTTTCTTTTTTATTTCTTGTCTATAGCACCTGTTTCTGTGGGATTAAAGCAGAAACTCACTACAACATGCACAAGGCTTTATTTTTTTTCTTACTTCTAAGATCAATGTACTGCTATGAATTTCTCTAAGGCAGTGTTTTCAAAACAGTGGAATGCATCCCTTAAGGCAAGGGATGCATGTAATGCTGGAGATGGGGAGCCTTATTGTGTAATCTGAAGCAAGATGACACCAAGTACTAAATGGACCTTAACAGCCCAATTAATGTTGATTATTCAGTGATCAATATCCCTCATATCTGCTATGATGCCTTGATGTTGCTTGCAACTTGTGCTTGGACAGCAAAAAAATCTGGAGCTATGTGACACTGGGGATGCTGAGCTGGGCTCCAGCATAGCCCAAGTGCTCTTGTCAGGTAGTAGGTGTTTGTGTGAGTCCCAGCTGTTCAGCAGGGAGGGAGGTATCTGTACTGGTTTGCAAGGTGGTCAGCACAAGCTTCAGCAACTGTGTAGGCCTCTGAAAGTGTGTGTGATGATGGAGATAATAGGGAGAACATATAACTTTGGCCTGATTTGGAAATCAGACACAGGAAAAAACTTAGATTAATAGCTCATGTGGTACCGCAAGTCTTTCCCAACTTACTGATGATATTGAGCTTGCAGCAGTTGACAGTGCTGCACTTTGGTAATGGGTTAGTGAGATGCTGGCAGTCTAGTCTCTTGAAATACTTTTCAGACAAAACCAAATCTTCAGTCCTTTGATTTTACTGGGGTCAGGTTTTTATGTCACATTAAAACAAGTTAGTTTGTTGGTCTTGTCACAACTTAGTACACCTTCTGATTTGGAAAAGTTTCTGGTTTGGCTATGTTTATTTTTACACAGGTTTCTACTGTTGACTTGCATGTTAACTAGTGGTTATTATTCTAATCTATGGATTCATCCCATAAGAGATCCTAATTTTGTTATACCTGTGATAGATAAGATTGTAAGGGTTATAAACTCCATTTTTCAGTTAAAAGATAACTGTGGGAGTTCACTGTAACAACTGATTATTTCATGGAAGTGCTTACCAGTAATAATACCATACTCAGAATTGTTTTGTTTAAGCATAATTTGCACTGCTGCACTTTGCAGGAATCTCCTGTATGAGAGAGTTTGTTCTCGCAGTTTTAATGCCTTGAGAAGGATAAAGGAAGGATTTGTATTTGAAATTGATACAAAACTACAAATGAGGTGAGGCATTCAGGAAAGGGAACGTCTTTAGGTCAAAATAAGTTTGAGGGGAAAATTGGTAAGTATACTATGGCAAGTGGCTTCCTATGAACTTATATAAGGAAAAACAAGATATGCAGTTCCACTGATTTTATGATAGGCTTGGTAATAAGTATTATTAACATATAATTCAGAATTCAGCATGAGTGCTTGCTTTACAAGAATTAAGTTTTTCTACATATCAGTAGACAAAATACTTTAACCCAAATGTTTCAGCACTCTTATTGGGTAATTTAGAACCTGGCAAATTGATACATTTTTAGCATTTATAGGTTATAGGCACAAGTTGAGTGCATATTTAGCAAAGTATTAAATTGTTGCATGTTATTAACATTAATTTTGTATCACACTTGACTCCTTCTGAATAATGTCTATTCTATGTTATCAGAGTTTTCTGAGAAATGACGTCTTCCAGGTTTTACTATTCAGTTTACAAGTCTACTTCTGCTTTTCTCCCAGTTGTGATGCAGAAAACAGGGTCCTCATGTTGGTGGTACTGTCATTAACTTTCAGTAATTTTACTTCTTTAATTTTGTGACAGGGTTCAGGTTCATTATAATGTAAATAAGAATTCAAATTATATTTATTTTATTGATATTGGACTGAAATTAAATTTAAATTCTAAGATTCAGGTTTTACTGATCCTTAATGTGAATTCAGCTACTCTTGGTTATCTATAGTTTGAGTTAAAAAAGTAATTTTTCTCTTCAAACTAGGCTTTGCTTCTTTGTTCCTCCTCAGTTTTCAGTCTAAAACATTTAGATGATATACTTTAATAAAAAACTAGATTCTCAAGATGATAGGGAAAATGATAGAATTCGAGATACTATGATTAACAGAATACATATATCTATATGAATTGTATATAATAATTGTCATTTATCTTCTTTTGTCTAAAAACATGTGAGCACATTGAAAACTTAAGTTAGGTATTTGGATCTACTTTTTTTGTAGAATTACTTATTGTGAGTGTATTTGCATTATTGGAGGTTTGGGAGGGTTGTTTATTCCTTACACAACAGAACATGTGAAAGGATAGTGCAGATATTTTTTTAAAAAAAATAGGATAAAGGCTTGTGATTAATGAAGCATTTTACTAATAAACAGTGTCTTCACATTAATATATCCTGTTCTAGAAAAAGGTAAGGAGTAATAAGTATCTTGCATTTATTCTTTACCGTAAAGGGTGAGCCATATTCTTCCAACTGTTATGGCACACAAATATGTGGCAGTTGTGGTGTTTTGCGGTGGGGCATGTGACACATGCATAGTTGTATTACAAATTGTGGTGCTTTTGTTAAATACTAATATTTTTATGTTTTGAAAAAAGATACTAAATGATTGAAATAAAAGTTTTAAATTGGTTTAAGAATAATGGCTGAAATATGTATGGATTCTGTGTAGCTTATGCTATTTTTCAGCAAGTCAGTTCTGTGGGGATAAAGTCATCTCTCTTTATGTTCCAAAGACCTGCTTTTACTAGCTGAGTAAGGATGTGAATCACAGCTTTATAAATGAATTAGTGAAATTACACTTCTGTTGAGAAACTAGTGAGTTTTTTATTGTTTTCTTCTTCCTTGTAAGTTGCAATTCAGTGTTTGGAGACTGTCTTTAAGATTAACCTGGAAGATACTCATCTTGCACCTCCACAGCATTTGATAGAAATGTTCACAAATTCTTTTCACAAGGTAAGAATTTAATTTAGATTCTAGAGTTACTCTGTGAATATGTGCTAAGATTTTATATTGTATACACAACCCTAAAGTGCTGTATAGGTCAAGACATCATGGAAACTTAAGGAAAACATGAAAAAAATGACATTTCCATAGAAGCTTTCAGAATAAGAATCTTTTGGGGCAGTGGGAAGAACTGACTTCAGCTAGACAAGGATAATTCCATACAGAAAATTACTATGCACTGGATGTCTCATTCTCACTTGAAAAAATTTATCCTTCAGGTAAGCATTTTGTAGTTCCTAGGGATAAATATCTGCGAAGTGCTTGAGTTCATTCGTAGTTTGTTGATGCTTCTCATTCCCTTCTGGAAATAACTTAGTTGTTCAGTTTTAAATATATGTCCATGAACACCAACCTTAAAATGGGAACTTTAAAAATGTGTGCTAATAATACGTGTTATTTGGAATCCCCAGTACAGGAGGCACAGGAACCACCAGGGTGGCAAATAGGAAAGTCAGAACTAAGAAAATCAAGACTGTAGAAATGTATCAGCTCTCTTCCCCTTGACTTCCTTAAAATGTGTGGTGAGCCGTAAGGTTTTTTTAGTAGTAGAAGGCAAGCTTTCTCTTCTAAGGGTATTTAATGATGTTTAGTTCTTTCATACTTCCTGTGCACTACAGAAAATCTGATTGCTTGTTGATACAATGCTGCCCAGAATGAAAGAAGTTTTTAATAAAATCAGGGCTTAAATTTTAATGAAAAAAATCTTGGATTTATTTACATACAGAATGACATGCTGCCTCTCTCAGATTCTTTACCAGAGGATGTTGAAAAGGCTGACCAACTGAAGGATGAAGGTTTGTAATAAACATCTTATGCTTTTAGTAAGATTTTTGAGTTAGCATGGGTAGTGATAGTATAGCAGTGGGGCAATACACACCCTGCACAAAAACTTCAGCTTGTATTCTCTGGTGATTGTTGTGTTGTAAGAGGGCTAAGTGATTTGCTCCATCTGGGGTTTAAGAAAATAGTCTATTCTCTCCCTTGCTCAGGAGGTTGCTTAAGAACTAAGGGGTAACATGTGAAGTCCAGGGCAATGTTCCTGAGTAGTAGAAGCTTTAAGGAATGAACAGTTACTGTTCAGTATACTGTAGATTTCTGTTTGTCCATGGAATTGGTATACAAGTTTCTACTTTATATTGAAAAGGCTGTTTGTTGTCAGATTATGTACTAGCTGAATATTAAAACATTGGTTAAAAGCTGACCCAGCTGAAGCCAGTAGAAAAATCCTTGTGAAATTACTAGGGTTATTTCACATATGGGAAATATTTTGTGTGCTCTATAAAAACTGCAGAAAAGCCAGTTGTATATTTTCCCTTTGATAGGTGTTACTGCTGTTACGTGAGGAAAAGCAGCTGTACTGTAGAAGTCTTCACTAATGCTACTCAAGAAGGAATCCATTTCGTTTATAATCCATTTATTATAAAGAAAGGGAAGAAAATAAAGGCGTGTAGCACTGATAACTGATATGAAATGTTATCAGGTGGATTGATGCTTTATAGATCATATTTTTTATGACCCGTTAGATTTTAAGATATTTGAGTTTTATAGAAAAAATTAAGTTTCTAATTGCAAGGCAGATGTAATCCTCTCAAAAAATTCAGGATAATGATGTGGAAAAAGTTCTAGGGTTTTTGAGAATGAGTTCCATGTCCGTTATCTTAAAGCTGGTCATCTGTAGTCATGAATGCAGTCTGTTACCACCTCTGAAAGTAAGTTTTCCTAATTGTTGAAGTTTCTCATTAGCTCTTCAGTTCTAAGGATAAGAGTTCAAACAAAGTTAGGTCCCAAGCGAAAATTAGTTTGTAGGTTGTAATGTACCATGCAGTACATGCTGGCTTTTCATTTTGCTGTCTCTTAACTGTCAGCTCATGGAAAGTGAAGAGTACCTGTAGCACTCACTATAGTTATTGGACTGTAGAGATATTCAGCGCTTCCCAGGTGTAGGTGTTAGAGCAATGCCTGTTTTAAATCTGTGACTGTCTTTTCATCTGGCAGTCCACAGGACTGAGGAAATGAAATTAAAGTGTGCTATGTGTTAGTTTGTGTGTGGCATTACTAAAGCAATTCCATGTCTGAAAAAACTGGAAGGGTCTAAACTTAGACAAAGGGCCATTTAAAGTGTCAGCTATCAGGGCATTAGTAAGTAGTTTGGAACTGCTTGAAATACCTCTCGTTAATTTCCCATAATAAAATCAAAACTGCCTGTCTTGTTTTCTAATGCTGATCTGTCATTAATCCTCCTCATTTTCACACATGTAATATCTATCACGACTATCATTCTTTTCAGTTATGAGTATCTTCTGCCTTGAGTTAGGGAGATAAATTCAATAACTTGGGGAAGTCCATTTGACCTGTATCTTCTGTAATAATGTGATTCTATAACTATGCCATTTCCTCATTTCTATCGTACCTTACCAACATAACTTCCCTTACCTTTGTAGCCACCAGCCTGCTCCACTTCAGCTCTTAAATTAGTCCTAGGATTTGTAGAAATTGGGCAATGAATGGCAAAATAAAATCAGATTGCTGAATTTTCTTTATTGGTTGCTATAAAACCAGGAAGTAATGTACCCTCCAGACTTGTAAATACTTGAATTTACTTGCCTACCCTTGCGTATCACTTGACACTTTGGCTTAATGTAAGCTATGTAAGAGCACAGATTATGTTCAGGTTTGTATAGTATAACAGTGGCTTGGCCGGAAAAGATATGTGTGTTACCACAGTATAAACTGTAACAATAGGTAGTATTTTCATTATAGAGGGCACACATTCAAAAGTATAACCATTTGTGGTTTGTTTTTTTAAGAACTTTTGTCTGGCATTAAAATAAAATATTACTGTTGCTTTTCCTTTTGTCCTGAATTGCTTAATCTCAGCAGAAATTGTGGGTCTGGCTATTCTTCTGTTTTCCTTTAGCCAGTTTAGATCTGGAGAGAGAGTGCAAAAAAGGTGCCCACTGATACTAACTCCAGTTTAGCCCTGTACCCCAAGTCATCCTTAGGTCAGAGCAGTATGGAAAATTCTAACTTTGATAGTCGATGGCGGTTTTGTTTTAGAGAAAGGTTAACTGCTGCAATCTTGTTGAGCGCAGATAACTTGCAAGTCTTTCATCTGGTAACAGTATTTAGTGTACAGACCTTTGCTTTAGATCAAAGGAAAGATGTGTAGATAGTGGGCCTGTTGAAGTGAGACACATATGGTTACATTCTGTGTATATGTTGAAGGTAGACATGCAATTACAGTTTCAGTTTGCTTTCCCACTGACAAGGATTGCTGACCGTAAGTCTAGTATATCACTATTTGGAAGAGGTGATTTTGTATTACTTTGATGATACTTAGTTACTTAAATCCAGTTTTGTTTATTAAGCTCTCCATGTTCACAACAAGTATAGTTGTTTTCAGTTAGTACAGGCACCTAGGACTGCTTGCTTCACAGTGGTTTGCTTTCTGTCGGAGGCAAAATGTTGCACTGAGCTTTTCCTGTGAGGTGGATGGAGAACTGGCTGAACAGCAGAGCTCAGAGGGTTGTGATCAGCGGAGCAGAGTCTGGCTGGAGGCCTGTAGCTCATGGTGTTCCCCAGGGGTCAGTACTGGGTCCAGTCCTGGTCAGCTTACTCATCAGTGACCTGGATGAAGGGACTGAGTGTCCCCTCGGCAGGTTTGCTGATGATACAGAGCTGGGAGCAGGGGCTGATACCCCAGCAGGCTGCGCTGCCATTCAGCGAGACCTGGACAGGCTGGAGAGTTGAGGGGAGGAACCTGATGAAGTTCAGCAGAGGCAAGTGTAGGGTCCTGCACCTGGGGAGGAACAACCCCACGCACCAGCACAGGCTGGGGCTGACCTGCTGGAAGGCAGCTCTGTGGAGAAGGGCCTGGGAGTGCTGGAGCACAGCAAGGTGCCCATGAGCCAGCAGTGTGTCCTGGTGGCCAAGGCGGCCAGTGGGATCCTGGGGGGATCAGCAGGAGCGTGGCCAGCAGATCGAGGGAGGTGATCCTCCCCCTCTGCTCTGCCCTGGTGAGGCAGCACCTGGAGTGCTGTGTCCATTGCTGGGGGCCCCAGTTCAAGAGGGACAGGGAACAACTACTGGAGAGGGTCTAGCAGAGGGCTACAGAGATGGTGAGGGGGCTGGAGCCATCTCCCTTCTGAGGAAAGGCTGAGGGACCTGGGCCTGCTTAGCCTGGAGAAGAGGAGATTGGGAGGGGATCTTATCAATGTCTACAAATATCTTAAGGGCGAGTGTGAAGAGGCTGGGGCCAGGCTTTTTTCAGTGGTGCCCAGTGACAGGACAAGGGGCAACGGGCACAAACTGCAACACAGGAAGTTCCACCTGAACATGAGGTAGAACGTCCTTACCTTGAGGGTGACCGTGCCCTGGAACAGGCTGCCCAGAGAGGCTGTGGAGTCTCCTTCTCTGGAGATTCAAAACCTGCCTGGATGCGACTGTATAACCTGCTGTAGGTGAGCCTGCTTTAGCAGGGGGTTGCACTAGATGATCTCCAGAGGTCCCTTCCAACCCCAGCCAGTCTGTGGTCTATAGAAACCTGTTGACTTATCCCTTCTCTTGCTTATTTTGGGAGAGAGTTGAAATATTTTGCCAAAATACAAGGAAGTCAGTGAAAGTCTATAACTTTCCTGGTAATTTCTTGACATTTCTGGGAAAGCAGTGCTTCTGTGTGATCTAGCAGTCCAAAGATCTGCAGTTGCAGAACCAGGGACAATCTTAGGCTTGGGCACTCTGTACTAGGACTTTTTATCTACTACTTTGTGATTGGGAAGGAAAGAAAGTACTGGGACTGCTCTGTGTTGGTGAAGAAAGAATGAATAAGATATCATTTGTTTTGAAAGACCTTACTTTAGAATTTTCTTTCCATAGAAAATTGTATTTTTCTGTTTTTTCACTGGACATTAAAAATATGAAATATGAAACTTTGTTATAGAGTAGAAGTTCTGAGGTTTGTTGGTGAGAAATATTTCTTCTGAATCATTTTAGATTGCCTGTGCTGTACATACTTCTCATTATCTTAACGATTGAGTTCTGTAGCTTCAGAAAAGTGCTTAGTTTTGCTTTTGATTTTCCATGTTATATGAACAGTTAAAAGCAAGTTGTTGGGATATGTGAGAAAGTAAGATCAAAAAGGAATCAACATACAGCCTTTTGGATTACAAGGCTTGCAAAGACAGTTAAGACTGATGAATCTATATTAGAGTGGAACTGCAATTACAATTACACTTCTCAACAAAGTTATCTTTGCTTAACAGCAGAAACTACCGGGAAAGTTTAAAATAGCAAAATGAGAAGGGGAAAGTTTATGGGGTGGACTACAACGTACATAATAAACTTTATGGACATAGTAGATATTTTTATGTGCATTATTCCATGGCAATTTTATTCAAATTATTAAAATGCAATCGTAACTACCATATATAGATGCTGTAATGTGCTCTGTATCTTTCATACACAGCACTGTTTCTTTTAACCACTAAAGAGCTTTTTATAATGTATTTCAGGTAATAATCATATGAAAGAAGAAAATTATGGTGCTGCAGTGGATTGTTATACTAGAGCTATAGAACTGGACCCAAACAATGCAGTCTATTACTGCAACAGGTAAAATAAAAACAATACACAGTCTTCATTCCCAAACTTCATTAACGTTATTCAAAGATAAATTGTAAAGTAGATCAAAACAGCACGACAATATGAAACCCCCACTATTTAAAAATATATCATGTTAAATTTACAAAAGATCCAAAGCGGAAGTGAGCTCATTCAGTGTATCTCTATCAGTGAAAGGTGTGATACGGGCTTTCAAATTACTTGTAACACTTAAGATCAGATTTTTGTGAGTTAAATTGTCTATATTAAATCATAACATAGGCTGTGCTTCCCAGTTGAGAGTAGTAAGAGCCTTTTTTTCTGATGTTCTAGTGACTCAGCTGCCATCTCTATCTCCCCTAATACGGACTTTCCCTGGAAAAAATATCATTGTAGGAATACCACTTTGGAGATTTTAAGCGTTGTATAAATACACAGCATTTTATGCATGACCTCTTGAAAAATAACAAGGCTGCTGCTGTTAGTTTCATTGTGAAGTTTCATAGTGAAGACACAGTGACATGGGAGCATGTGAAGTCTGGAAGTGCATGTTAACCCAGCAGCAGAAGTATGCTCTTTCAGTATACTACCCAGAAGACCAGCATAAGAGCAAAGGCAGTATAGTCTGTGAGCCTGCTGGAAGCAGCCTGCCTTTAGAGCAGGGGTCCTCAAACTACGGCCCAGGGGTCGGGTACGACCCCCAGGGCCCTCAGTCCGGCCCCCAGTATTTACAGACCCCCCTGCCCCACCCCCGCTGGGGGTTGGGGGGGGAAACCAAGCAGCCGCAGATGACTGCCTGCCACTGCATCCGCGCGCCGGCCCCCTGGTTAAACAGTTTGAGGACCCCTGCTCTGGAGCCACTCTGCTCTACACTCGTCAGTGCCCCTGTTACCAGAAGGATATCTTGACTTGTTGTCATTCTGGCCCTGTCGCACTATACCCAGTGGATTTTTCTATTTTTGAGCTGTGCTTCCATTACTGCAGAATTTAGTTTGTGATAAATACAAGTGAAAGATTCAGTGTTTCATGGCAAGCATAAAGAGAAAGAAAACGCAGTTTACTTATTTTACATCTTTCAGATGGCAGTTCAAAGTGTGAATCATTTATTTTCCTTGAGAAAAGTTATCACATAAGTGATTTTAGGTATAAAATGGAAATATAAGACCAGATTCAAAAGCCTTCCAAAATCACTGAAAGTTTCCTTAGTAGCATGGGCTTAAGCACCAAGTCTGTAATCAGCAAAAGCAGAAATACTTCACTCTGTGTGCTGTGTCATCACATACCACATTTCTGAGGACCAAAATTAATCTTGATGTCAGTAACCACAGTATTGTATGAAGTTATTTAAAAAGACAGGCAGTTGCCTGGAGTAATGCAGTATTTGAATAAACATAGGCCTTATTCTTATCTTTCTTAAGCTAGTTTGGGAGCAGTGGAGATGTATTGCCTTCAACAGTATTGCTTTTTACTCACACCAGCGAGAAAAAGAGAGACCTGAGATGCCCTAGAAGTTTTAACTGCCCATATAAATTTTTTGTAAATATGGAGAAAACATTTTTTGTTCAAACACATGGAGATTAAGCATGGGAAATTTCAATTATTAACCTGTTCCAATGTCCTTTTTAATTTGGGCAAGTCTCTAATATTGTTGTATAAAGGTCTTCAGCCCTTAGTATTTGTCTTGTATAGAGATGCAATTGTAGTGTAGTAATTCCAAGATTATTGAGAAATGTTACCCTGATTTATGTTGCAAGCATGAGCTGCTGGATGAAAAACTGAGCAGCGAAAAACCACAGCATTCCTCTGAATGGCAATAAAACAGTACTTTTTGCTAGAAAATGCTAACTGTATAAAAAATATCTGCTTAAACAATGATTTTATGTAAGTTATTACTTCAGAGTGTTACTTGTAATAGGATTTATGATGTATTTTATGTATAGTCATATGCTGGTTCTAAAACATAAGAACTATTTATCTTTTGTGTCCTCAAAGGGGAGTGCATGTTCTCAAAAGCACTAGTCTAGCAATGGACTGAAGCACATACTTAATTCAGAACATGAGCTTGTCCTACTTGATTTGAGGAAAGCTGAGGCATTACCTAAATAGTGACTTTAGTCAGTAACATTAAACGTGTCTGAAGTTAGTCATGGACATGTAAATATCTAAGCTTGGGTTTTTTTCCTTTTATTGTTTTTCTGACAAAGGTGTCTCACTTCCCTCCCATCTTCCTCTTAGGGCTGCTGCTCAAAGTAAGCTCAACAACTACAGCGAAGCAATAAAGGATTGTGAGAGTGCCATAGCAATAGACCCAAAGTACAGCAAAGCGTATGGGAGAATGGGGTAAGCTAATACAAATCTGAGTAAACACTGAAGACCCAAGTGTAAATCACCGTAGATTTTCTGAAATAAGTGGAGCTAGGTTGTTTTATTTAGCTGACATTCTTATTCTGAAAATGTAGCAATTCTTTGGAGAGGACCCTATGAGGCTGTCAGCTTCAAGTTTTTGATTGTGGTTGATCTCAGCATTTTCATATCAGATTTCATCATTTTGCATTTTTTTTCTTTCAGTTTATCAACTTTGCAGATTTAGTTTAGAAAGTTATGATGTATTTTTTCTACCTCCTACCTAGTTATGAATAACCAACATTCTGCAGATGGAACAGTGTGTTAATGATGCTGTTAGAGAGAATTATAAAAAAGTATTGGGGCTTCACTCTAGCAGGAACAGAGGCTTAACTTTTCTGTTCAATAGGTCTTTGGAAATAGATGTTTTAGCAAGCCTAAGCCATGTACCTTTGGCAGTTTTTCTCAGTCATGTCTGAGAGATTAACTGTATAGCCTCTTTTGGCAATGGGTCTGATTAAGTGCTGTCTGAAAAAAGTGTCAGGAATGCTCTGAATGAGATACCTACTTGAGTGAAGAGCCATTCTTCCAGGATGTGTAGCTTTGCATTTGCAATAATCAAACATATTGTGGGTGTGGGCTGAATGCTGCATAAGGCTTCTGAGGTTATATCTACACTAGTAAATCAAAAAATGCTTCAGCTGGCACAAAATGGCCTGTGTCCATGGTATTAAAATCTAGTTTGTAGTGTGGAGCGGCCACATCCAAACTGCCTATTGCTAAATTATGTTGGCTGGTATTAAATTCTGAACCATGCCCCAAAATTGTCTGGGATAATGCTTGTTGGCCTGGGACAAAACCATGGCAAGGGGCATTTATTTAAGACCAAATATGATGGAATTCTATCACTTGAAAACTTTCAGTGGTACAGTTTTACTAATACAAATGTAGCCTGACTGGCTTTTAAGATAATTCACTCACTTTGAAACTTTAGGGAATATTGAATTGGTTTTGTCCTATTTGACTCTCTTCAGATTGTTTCTTCATATAGCACAATCCAAGATTGCCTGATTTCAGTGAAATGGAGGGAAGCTACAGGCTGATTTAACTGGAAATTGGAGGTTATTTTAGAGTTCTGGGTGTAAAACCAGTGTGCCTTTTGATACACAATGTAAGTGGGATCATTCTCAGGCAATAAAGCTTCTCTTTTTGATTGTCTGGTTGTTTTCAGAGAGGATATATTTTGAGCTACAAGCCATTGTTAACTCAGCAGATGGATATGGTAATATTTTTGGCATAGGCTGAATGAGGAAACAGTGCTTGCTTAGTAATAACTGAATAAAACAAGTGCAGAAAAAAGTCTATATGACAAAGCTGTGTTTTCTGATTGCATTATGCTGGCATATCAGTTTTTCTCAAGATTTGACAGAAACTCTTTACATGTCACAGAAAGATACAGAAGTGCCACAGAAATATGCACAGATGGGAGCCAGGTAGATAGTTAAAGTAATACTTCCAGCATGACCCTGAGAGGGCACTTGTCTGGGTAGGAATTGTGAGCAAGGAAACTGCTGCCTGCTCTTCTGACTTGTGCTGTGTTCCAAGAAACAGAATTTTACATACTTTCCTTGTAAAAAAATGCAATTGCGACACAGCAATGCCAAATTGCATTTCTTGTCTGGTCAGAAACTATTCTGTCAAGTCAATAGGCCAAAAGGGGAATGTTGGTGGTTTTTTTTACGGGAGTAACGGTGTTAAGAGAGAAAGCATCGATACTACATGGATTCCTCAAGGAGCATTGTTGGAAGCTCCTGGAGTTTCATACTGTTACTGAGCTCATCATCACCGAGAGTGATGACTGTGACTGATGTATCTAACGCACTCAGCTCTCTTGCCTGAGTTAAAAGACTAAGGTCTGTTAGTGGGCATTAGCACAGGCTTATCAACCCAGTCCGTGTAGCAATGGCCTGTGTAGGATATACCAAAGAGAGCCTGGAGTACTAAATAGTGAATGTGAGTTACACAGATCTTTCACAAAATGTAGAGAAAGTCAGTTTAGTTTTGTGGCTGGCATAAATTGAAAATACAGTAGAAGCAGACAGACTTGAAACTGCAACCAGGTGGACTTCTGGAATAGCTCGAAGAAAGATGATGTTTTAAATTTGAAAGCAAATAATGTTTCAAAAGTAGTAGATTTGTCCTGTGCTGTCCTGAGCTGCTGGAGAAGAATCTTTTTCAAAACATTAAGCAGATTTCCCTGAATCAAGGGTTTTTTACAGTACCTTAGGAATGTTGCTGCTATCCTGTAGAATCCATTGTCAAGCTGTTGAAGTAAAAGATCTGTAAGGAGAACCTTGTGCTGATCCGAAGACAAAAATCTATTATGCTGAAATTTGTGGTTCCAGTATTGGGTTTCTTGAAGCTGCAGAACTCACATTAAGGGTATCTTTGCCCTACTTACCCATGCTATCCATCTGAATAATCTTTTGGAAGGACTGGAGGAAATACTTAAGAGGAATTCTTGAGCTTATGCAAAAAGTCACAGATGTTGGATCCAGTTGTGCTTTCAAATACAGACTAAATCACTTGATGATACCAAGGAGCTTTTAATGAAACTTGTATATATATGGAACAGACAATGCAAGATGAGTTCTTGAGGGATCATCTCTTCTGCAAAAACAAGTGCTTACACTAACCAGTAGAAGCTTTAACTTAGTGTTCAAGCTAAAAATTAGTTGTGAGATGCTGTTTTACTTAGAAGGTATCATTATCTTTTGATGGTAATTTATGTTCTACCCAGGATTTCTTTATTTCACATTAGGTTGGCTCTGACCTCAGTGAATAAATATGAAGAAGCAGTTACCAGTTACCAAAAAGCACTGGATCTTGATCCAGAGAATGATTCTTATAAATCAAATTTGAAAATAGCAGAACAGAAACTAAGAGACATGTCCAGTCCTGTAAGTTAGCTCCGTATCTATTTATTTACAATAGTTTTAACTGGGATTTTGTAGGTAAGCTTATCTTCAATTGCAATTTGTTTGTAGACTGGAACTGGACTGAGTTTTGACATGGCAAGCTTGATAAACAATCCTGCCTTCATTAGCATGGTGAGTGTATTTCAAGCTTTACATTATACTGTTTTAAAAATGAAGTTCTAAGAACAACTCTTGTTTAATAGCTCAAGTAATTTTAACGCTTTTTATGACTACAATGATTTCATTATACTGAATTTAAATTTTCTAAGTCATTTTGCACTGAAAACAAGAAGCGAAGCAGAAATCTCCTATAATGCCTGTCTTTATTTCCAATTGATTCTATCTTACTTATGAACAACAACATGCATAGATTAGCTACGCTGGTTTTGTAGATGGCACTTGTCAACAGCATGGTGAAAATTTCTGTTCTACATGTAGCAGTTAACAAACACAAAGAAGTCACCTCTGAAGTGAATAGCAGTTGATTCAGATGCGGTCTTCCCAAGACTAAAGTAACTCTGCTTGGCGAGAACTACCTAAGAGACCCTTCTGTTCTTACTCTGTCAAATTATCACTGACATCCTTAAGTGCACAAAACTTCATGCCATGTGCAGACAATGAATATAAATAACATATAGTGCATTCCTTTACTTCCAGTACAATGGCAAATGGTGGCTTTGTCCCTCTGTAGTTTTTCTCCAGGCACCGCTTTCTTAGCTAAATGGTATTAATTAACTTTGAAGAATGGAATTTAGAGAAAAAATGCAAAAAATACTTATTTCCTTTGACAACTCAGTTAAAAGTTTACTGCCCCTCTGGTAGCTTCATTAAGACAGGATGTTTCAGTCGGTGCTTCGGTGTAAAAGTGCACTGTATGCAAGAGAGATCAATACATCTGGTCTGATACTATGGTCACAATAGCAGAGATGGTAGGCAAGGAAGAACCGAGTGCGTTCTCTGATGGCTTTAGTAATTAAATGGCACTGGAACTCTGTGTACCACTGCATTGGCCACATGACTCAGTCTGCATCTGTTCAGAGACAAAAGATGTACTCTTCAATATGGAGCTAACTATGGGGAAAGGATTTTTTCCTTTATTTCCAGAAGATGCCTGGTCAAGTGGATAGAACACAGGGCATTCAGCCAGGAACAAAATAATTATTTTCCTGTGGCGTAGTTTTTGTCTTTAAGAAAAAAACCTGACTCACCGTCTGACCTCAAGATGGTTACTTCTACTCTCCATTTTGGGCCCCTAACCTAGATCAGACTTGTTACCGATGGAAGAAAGACAAAAAATCCTGTATTACCCATAGAACTGACCTGAATGTGGCATTTTGTAGCCAACTGTAGACTCAAGAATAAGAGTTGGTTTATTTTTGATATATCTATGTAGACATATATTGATCATAAAATGAATATTGTACATATTTGATTTTTGTAGTACATTTAATAAGAAAGTGAATAAGCAGATACTGCATTGTGTCTGTTGATCTTGTGTTCATACAGACACTGATGTCTGTAGGAATTATGTTACTAACTTTAAAACATCCCCTGGTTTATTCTATAGTATCTGTCTGTATACAGGCTTACACTGTGGTAAACACAATATAATTTTTGAGGTCTCTTATGAATGAGAAATTTAAATGAACTTACAGTTACTACAAAGTAAGAAGATAGGCAGTTACCACAGAACGTACATGTTACCACAAAAGCATGCCACAAAGCAAGTTCACACACGGGTTTACTCTGCAATATTTTGTGGCTTTAATGTTAACAGTTTATACCTAGTAGTAACAGTAGCTGCAAAACTGATTTATCCAAGCCAGGAATCAACAAAATACAGACCTTTTTCCAAAAAGCCCAACAGAAAACCTTTGTCTTTGGAAGTTGTGGGGTTTTTTTCTCCCAGTATGTGTTGGGTTTTTTAGGGGTTTGGTTTTGGGGTTTGGTTTTTTTAGGTTTTTTTTTAGTTTTCTGGTACTGGGTTTTCATGTTTATTGTAGTCTTGTTTTTCATGTCTGACTCGGCAACCACTGTTTTTTATCTAACATGTAACAAATCGTCTCAGCTTCATATCCTTGAAGCAGTGTTGGTCTAATAACTGGTCTTGCTGGGGACCATGCACCTCTGTGCACATAAACCTAGGTGAAGTCTTAGATAAAACAAAGAATACAGCATGTGGGTTTGGGTGGTTTTTTTCTCAGAGTTTCCACAGTGATACCTAAGTAGTAAATGTGTTATAATTTCACCTATATATTGTCTATTCTAGGCAGCAAGCTTAATGCAGAATCCTCAAGTTCAACAATTGTAAGTATTAAAATGGAGCATCATTACAACAAGTCTCTTTAGGGGTTTGAATTAATAAGAGAAAAGGTGGATAGCGCTGTATCCCTGAAAATGTAATTTTATTTTTGCTTACTGTATGTAAAACTACTGCAGGTTTTTCCTCTTGCAGTTTATTTCCTCCCAGCAATTCAAAGAAGGAACTTTTGTTTATTGCTTACTGTAAAGGTTCCTGCATACCCTAATGCCAACACTGTGCTAACTGTTCCAGGATGTCGGGGATGATGTCAAACGCCATTGGTGGCCCTGCTGCAGGTGTTGGTGGCCTGTCAGATTTGTCCAGCCTGATCCATGCGTAAGTAAGAATCGTATAGTTCTGTTACATTTGTAGAAGCATCATTGTGCAACATCTGTTTAAAAGGGATAGTGTCAAGCGAGTTATACTGTGGCCTATCCTCATTGTATGCCTGATTATTATTAAAACTGAGAACTTACTTTCCACTATCTTGTTTGCTTGCTTTGTACGTTTCCATCAACTGGAATGACTGAACTTCGTGCTCAGTTTCACTTTCTGGTTCTCATTGACCGTTTACCTTCTAAATGCCACTTAGTGAAAATGCCTCTCTAAATCTTAAGTACAGGTGCTTTCAAATTGTGTTGATATTTACTACCTGACATCCCAGCCACTAGTTAGAAAAGCTACAGATTTACTTAGCACAGGTTGCAACAAATTCTGCTCTGGCATCCCTCCATTTAGCTGAGGAAGGCTTCAAGGAACTCAGTATCATGAGGAGCAGCTCAGGAAAACAGGATCCAAAGCTTTTATAGTGCAACAGTAATCCATCTGGGAAAAGTCTGCACAAAAACATACTATTTCCTTATATGACAAGACCTCTTGAAGGGCATACAATTTTACTTTATTTCAGCATTCTAGCCAGTTTCAACCTATTTTTAAGTTTTGCGCCTTTAGGGCAAAAACTGTATGTGTATATACATGTATACACAGACAGGAATGGGACCTCACAAAATCAAGGGCTGTTTTCACAAAAACCATGTGCTACACCTAGATCTGTGAAAATGGTGGCTCTCCTTCAACCTGCACTGTGGTTTAAAGGAGTCTTGATAATCTGCTACTTGGGCAAAATGCAGAAGTTAGAGAAGCCTTGCCAGGCTGTTCACAAAGCAGTATGATTTACTTGCTTTTTCTGGTAAACCAGTGTTATGCTTATCTTTTACATGGAATTAATCTTACCTATTAATTTAACTCTTTAAGCTACAGTTCTTATGGAGATGGATCTGTCATTATTTCAGTCATACAAGACATAATTGTATGCCTACTTTCTACTAATGATGTCTTGCTCATAAGTACAAGTCAGCAGCAGCACAGTGTGTTTCTGGAGAAACTAATATAAGGCTGCACTCCAGCTACAAGAGTGGTAATCTTAAACAACTACAATAGATCCTCTCCAAAAAAAGGGAGCAAATCACTGCAGCAGATTTGTTGCTAAATTTTAGTTTACTGAGTATAGTAATGCTTTTTCCTTAGTGTTACTAAGTAGTAGTCCTAAAGAGTGAAAATGAAAAGCTGATAATCCTGTCTGGAGAGACTTTACCTAGATAAAGTCATAATGCTACAGCTTTCCTGCATAGTCTTACAATGTTATCTTTAATCTTAACTTGCATATAATGCACCTTTCAGTTGTATTGGGATATCCTGTTTTCTTATAAATGCTGCTTGTCGGGTTTTTTTCACATGTTGATCTTAAAACTGTTCGACACAGGGGGCAGCAGTTTGCACAACAGATACAGCAGCAGAATCCAGAGCTCATAGAGCAACTGAGAAATCATGTCCGGAGCAGATCTTTCAGTGGCAGCACTGAAGAGCATTCCTGACTTAAAGGAAGCATGTGAATTGGAATGGTATATAACCCTAAAATGCATACCATAGTTAGTAGCAAAAGCACTGTTGTAACTCTTCTGCTTGAATAGAAGACAGAAAACTCTTTGTGCGTGTTTGAAAACAAGAATAAATCTGTTAAACAGATCTATTGCACATAACTTGGAACATATCGTTTATGTATAGTTACTCCTCTGAAAATTAATACACTAAATAGGTGTTCTATTAAAATCCCTAAGTACAAGTAATTTTCAGTATGTGCATTAGATTGATCTCCAGGGCTACTGAGTAGGGAGGAGTTTTGTAGTGGGCTGATCATGCCTAACAGTTTAATTCTAAAATCCCAGTGCAAAAGGCATTTATTGTTATGGAGAAAATCGTTATGGCTGACTCCCTGTCAAATACTGAAGCAACAGGCCCATCTGATATGCCCCCTTTATAATGCCCATAAATTGGTGTTGGAGTATAGAGTGTGACTTAAACCTACTGCTTGAAAAGTCTGTTTCTTTAAGTCTGTGGAGGGGCTGTCATGGGTAACTTTGAAATATTTTTCAACTTCATTGGGCAGGAAGGAGGGAGATAAGTGCATATGAAGGAGTATCACAAACTGTAGGAAAAGAGAAGACACTAATCCTGAGCAGAATAATACACATAAATTAAAGTGTGACTCAGCTTGGGATAGGAAAAAGCATTAAGAAGTTTTAGGCTTTTCTACTGCCATGTATACCCTCAAATCATGACGGTAGCCCTGGAGGTCAGCATTATGGCACTATTTTCCTAGGCATGGCAAACTGTATTACATTCCATATGTATGCAGTATTTAATATAAGCTTAAAATTCTTAACTGTAATAAGCTAAAACTGATCCTGTGACTGTACAGATAACTAGTACTGAAAATTGATCAAAAAATAACTGCCTCAGAAAGGATTCTTTTTCTATTCCTGTGTGATAAATCAATGGTTTAAACAATTATGTTTTTTTAATTTTCACCACACATGTCTATATTAAGTGATGGTTATATATGGCCAAGTTAATTTTTTTTTTTTCACTCTATGGTATTTCTGTTCTTAACCCCACCTTTTCTTGCTCAGTTAATCTTACTCTTTCAGAGACCACTACTCTTCTGTATTTTTATTATGTTGTGGTTTTTTTATTCTGCTTACTGTTCACACTGCTTTCTGGTACAAGGCACACTTGTTTTTACTCCAGGGAGGTTCTCAGCGCTCACAGTTCTTCTTTGTATATCCAAACTAATTTGAGGAGCCTGCTTTGATTCCTAAGACAATGTGATCTCTGCTGGCCAGTAAGACTGGAGAAGGCATGTGGTAGAGTAGTAACAGACTCCAAAATGGAGAAATACAGAGGAACTCCTAGACTTCAGGCTTTATATCTGATTTACCTTGTGGTCAAAAAAGAGCACTTCTGATAGAAGCAAACACAAATTTTGTGTTAAGTCACATACTTGACTAACATATGCTAGTTGCACATCTATCGTATGATTTTTCCCTTATTAAAATGGGGGAGAAATGCAGCTGATCCAAGAAGAAAAGACTCGGAGAAAACAAAAAAATAGGAAATACGTATTACCACCTGTTGAATAAAGAGGTAAAGCTTAACAGAGCAACTTAAACAACTTTGAAGACATTTCATACTTTATTCAATAGAGCTTGCCCATACGCAGCATTAAAATGCTTTTTTAGTTTCTCTATATGGCTGCTGTAGCTGCCTTTTTGAGGCTGTAAAGATACTTAAGCTTTACATTAAATAGATTTCCAAGTAACAGCTTCTGATATAGCACCTCATGACAAAGAAAATACTTAACAGGACCTTTTTTTCAGAGGTACCTCAGATCCTGAATCTAATCCGTTCAAGAAAACTGCTACTTGAGTTACATGTAACAGTACTGGATACAACTTAAAAGAAAGATCAATGCAGGCTGTAGAGGGGCTACAACTACTGTACAAACACTGCTTGTAGTAGTGTGTTGTGTCAGCAGAGAAATATTGCTCCTGGTATTTCTCTTGTTAAAACTTCCCCATTCCCCTTAATTCTCTTCCATATTTTCAACTGTTCAAAGCAAGTTTTACTGACTTCAGTAAGGAGAACTCTGAAATCCAGAGTGGAGTGCAAAGCACTGCAGTATCTGTCTCACTCAGTTTATCCTTACTGTATGATGGCAGTCTTCATGTGGTTGGTACCTTTCTTCTACTTTTTTTTTTTTTCTACTTTTAAGACAAAGTGTCAAGATCCTCTCGAGATCTCCTTACAAACTACAAAAATATGATAATATTCAAAGACTGGCTGTAGAAGTTGTACTGTCAAGTACAAGCCCTATAGATTACTGGATTTATGGGAGAACTATCCCCAAGATTAAATGGGATGAAGCTTTGGTGAGTTATCTGAAAACTACTCTTGAAATAATCTTTATTGAGTGGTAACTTTCATTTCACATACTACAATATTGTCATGTCTAGGTTTTGTTCCAGGACAGATATGTAACCAGAGTATTTATTAAAAATACTGATGGCATAAGCTAACCCTTAAGGAATGTGCTACAAATGGCACATTCCTTAACTTGCAAATGTTCTTTGCTGCTTGTATATTAACAGAAAAGGCTTTATAGCCTAAATAAAAAACAGTGAAACCAATAACAGGAATTGTCATTACATGCTTTTCCATTGAAACCAGGAACAGAGGGATCATTTATGCTAAAGTATTTTGCCTTGAATAGGCTAGATTGTTTCACAGTCATACTATATCTTAGTCACAGGGTGAGGATGGGATCTCTTCCTGTGTAAAAACTGCACTTTATTTTGCACTAAAATTTTTCATCCTCCTAGATCAAGTAGTAAGCCACTATGCCCATAAATACTGCTTTAATTTAAGGTCAATTGCAGTTTATTATTTAACTGAGCAAATATGCATTTAATACCTAATAGGTTTTGTGTCATTACTGTTCTATCAGCGTAAGTGTGATAATTGTTAGAGAAGAAAATGTTTTGCACTCTTAATTGTAAACTCCTGTAACCTGCTTGCATGGAAGTATATTCTTCTAACTATGCCTAATTATACAACAGACCTAATGAAATATTCAGCTTAGAAATTGTTGCAGTTGCACTTTCAGTTTTGTAACAAGTACAAAGTAAAATCACTCATGCATACTGAGAAAGAACTAAAGTCTGCACCTTGGGATTCATAACGCCGTTTAGGGCTACAGAATGTCATACTAGTAAAATGGAACTTGTCTACCATTTCTGTATCTCTCCTACCTCTTATTACCATATGGTTACATCTCCTTCAACTTGTGTAAGTTTAACTTGAAAACAGATTATAAATAAAGTTATTTACTTTTTTTGTCTGGATAGTTGTGGGTTTACTGTTTTAGTTTGCTGATGTACCTACAGTAACAGGTAAACTGCATAATACATGTTTATTTATGTTGGTTATTCTGCATTTTCTTAGATGTGCAGGATATAGTTTGTTGTTTTTTTTCCTGTAGGGACTTATTGCCTCAATTTATTAAGCTGGTTCTAAATTTATCCAATTTTTATAAATTGAAATCCACATGTAAAGTGTGGCGAATGAAGAGACGGGACGCAGCTTGATGCAAGCAAATGTCAATTTATTGTACAGAAGCACGAGTTTATATACACTTTCAGAAGCTGCGCGTTCTAAACAGATTGGTTCTTGAAGCTAAGCCTTGCATACTAGGCAATCCCCGATTGGTGGTTAACTACCATCGATTAACAGCAAGGTGTTACCTTTCCTTGGCGCCATCCCTCCCCCACTCCCCTGTGCTCTGTATCATGTTGATTGTTGTCTAGACAAGCTCGAGCACATTCCCCTCAGCTAACTGATTGCCACGCATGGTCCTAGTTTCCAGCCCGCTCCTGCATTAAAGGTTTTAAACACAAGGCGGCCTTAAGTAAAAAACCAGAAACTGAGGTTGCTAAGTGCCAATGTGGTAGCTGAGATATATGAGTAGTTAAACTACCTAGTTTAGTAGACATGCCACCAGCATTGAAGTAGGAAAGTCAGTCACCGTTCTCTCTATTAAATGGCTACCTTTGGGTGAATTTAAATACTTCAGCCAAAGATGTTTTCATCTTTTGTCTAAAGCAAACTAGGAAAAATACGTATCAGTGCTTGAACCAAGTCCTGAATTTCTTCCTGCATAGGCTTTGGAGAACTCTATCTAGGCCAGCCATGCAGGGTTTTATCCTCAATTTCCTAAAAATCTACTTAAATGCCTCTGGGACAAGAAGAATAACTTAGACCACCTCAGTCTACCAATAAAAAAAACCCACCTGATTTCTGCGACTTTAGTTTTCAGTACTCTACTAATTGGGAAGTAACATGCCTGCTCACAGCATGCCCTGGATTGCAGGGACACAGAGCTCTGCACAAGACTGCAGCTAACTGGGACAGGTTTGCTGTATTACCACTTTCCAGAGACGGAACCACCACCAGTGTGTTCTTCGGCTGCTGCTCTACTCTCTAGCTGCTGGTGCCTCAGTGCCAGCTGCACTCTCTCATCCCTTGCTGTTACCACATGATAGTTCTTATGGCTGTGCCCATACCATGCAAATACGCTGCCGTGCCAGGTACCCTGAACTATTTCCTTTAGAGTTTTGGATTCCAGGAACTTCTCTGTAAAGGGCCAGTTGCTTAAAACTGAAGCAGTTATGTTAGAGCCACAATTTAAAAACTGGTTTAATATGTAAAAAAATAAAGTAACAAAAATAAGTACAAAGTGCTATTATTTATCAATCTCACCCCCCATCCTGAGGCGATGTCAATGAAATAAAATTTGCTAGGGCTACAGTTTTTTCAGAGGCTTTCTTTTCAGTAGATAAAAATCTTCTGAAAGTGGTATATGCATTTTTAAAACATTCAAAAGAACGCTCAGAGAAATTAAAAGAACCATAATTACATTTATAGGCATACAGAGATTTGGCTTTGCTTGCACATGTTTTGATGTTTTTGCAGCTGAATCATATTAAAGAGTTGATAAAAAAAAAAAGGCCCAGCAAACACAGAATTCTTTCTTCAGCTTTGTTTGACTTCTGAAGAAACTACACAGACTTGTGCAATATCATCATACTCGTATGTTCTCTTCAAAAATGTGTCTGTAAGTCTTAAGCCAGAGACACTCTAGAAAGGGAAAATATTTAGGAGATGTTAATAGAAATAATTACTAAGTTTATAAACCAGCTATTTTATAACAGAATTATGCTATAAAGACTTACTTGTAGTCCCTGCACTAAAGACAACAATGTAAGTGCAAGATGGAGGGATGAACTTGGGTGCAGCTTTCCAAGTTGCCTTCCTGAAACTCCACACCAGTGGATGGAATTAGTATTGCACATTTCTAAAACCAGATCCATAGTTCTTTCACTGCTAGAGGAAATTGAAAAACAAGAATAAACCTGTGGACTTTTTTTAAGCACTCAAAGACTGCAGACATATAAAAGCTTGATTACCGTATTATTCAGGTTATTACTGATCAACCATTTATAAATTACAAGGCAGCAAGCAAAATTTACTATGATGTGCAGCAATGCAGTTGCATATAGCTTTGTCCAACACAAGCATCCTATCATGGGCTTAGCAGTACTGCATAGCTTAAATATCACTCACGTTTTGGATGGAGTACAAGATTCTAATGAGAAGTATCTGCAGCCCAGATGCATGCTTTAGTCCCTGGCTAGCTTTAACTTCTATTTAGAATTACTTTACTTAAATGTCACTCTTGCAACCCTTTTATAAAGGGCTACTGTAGATCCTAGTGTAAACACAAATCAAGTCAAAACATTGATAAAACACATACAAAAGACTATGGAGACAATGTTTAGCAGGCATTCTAGCAGTGGTGCAGAACCAGCAGTAAAATCAGACTGGATACAAATATAATTTATTCTGATAAAGTCACTTGTAGTTAAAAAATCCTATATAGGCACTCATTTTGCTATTAGATTAACTAAGAAGAACTAAGATGATTTGCGATTTAAGTATGGGGTGCAATCTTAAATGATACTGCTGCCAGTTCCACGGAATTCTACTACAGACTTATGGCAATCTCCTAGTTCAAATAGTATTAAAAAAAACCCAACCACAACCTTCCATCATGATCTGTTTTCTTTGGGTTTTTGAAAATCACTGTAATCCAAAAGATGCGTTTCAAGTAGTTTCATGTTGCTACAACTCATAATAAAAGACCAGCCTTGAGTTGTTTCTGGAGAAAGTATTGAAAAGCGAAACAAAGACAGCCACAACTTACCTATTCAGGAAAACCCACAAGAATAACATGACATCATTACCTGCAGTTTGTTATTTTACATGTAATGTTGAAAGGTTCTTCCAAATTTACAGTGTCTGGTATTGTCTCCAAAGAAAGCCTTACATCGCCATAACCAGGAGCCTGAGAAGGTACAAGAATGTGTATTCTCAGATGCTGGACAGTAAAGTTTTCACTACTTACATCTTCATTTTCTGCAACAAGCTTAGAGTAAGATGACTCTGAAGAAAGAAGTTTGACTTTTCATGCTTTTGATTTGTATCCAAATCACAGCACTTCTCCACCCACTACCAATGACCACCTTCTTGACAGGTTTAACAATTCATTAGACGTGGATGATCTTTATTATTAGGTTTTTCAGATAGTTCACATCCTTAAAGCTTGAATATCCCCACAGAATTCCTGAGAAGATGAACTTTAATTCTAAGATCTGTTAGGCAGGTAACAGATACACTATGGACAACATAAGTTGGTGGGGGTTTTTAAATTTTTTTCATGAAAAAAAGTTCATAATTGTCCTGGATAAACCCAACACTATTCCACATCCTATGAATTAAAGAGATTGCTCATTCTCTTTGCCATTTCAATCCTCCAAGCCTCTGCCAAAAAAATAATTGCCACAAATTAGAAAGGCACATGGTTTGAACACTTGCCAGCTATCCAATTCTGTCAAGAGCCAAACACATTTCATATGGTCTATTAATATGACAAACCTATGACAAATACCCTGGTTACTACTAACCAGGGTTGATACAAGATGGTAACCTGCAGATAAACAGCTTTAGATTTTAAATCCCCCACAAATGACAAATCATAAGGGAAAAAAAAGAAGCGAAAAGATCGCCTGGCCTGACAAGGCTTACTTGTGACACACATTCCAATACTGCTGATAAAAGGATGCTGTAGTTACATTTACAGCTTCATTAAAAATATATTCCCAAAGAGGTCCAGAAAGCCAGTGACCAACAGGCTGGGAAGAGGTTTTAGTCATACATGGTTCGTTACAGACTAAAGAAAGATGACCTGTAGAAAGCAAATTAAATAGGACATCAGAGTGAGCAAAAATGTCAAACTGATGGCGACTTCTGAGCAATCAAGCAACATCAGTTTGGAACCCTTCAAGAAAAAGTAGTAATTATCCCGCACTGGAAAAAGGCACACGTTTTCATCTGGATTAGGTAAGAGGAAGGAACCTACTGGATAAATTATAACTACTTCCCTAAACAACAGGTAGTCTGCCATAACATTAGACTCTTCTTTTTAATAGAGATACATTAAGGAAAAAAAAACCCCCACAAGCCCAAACAAGAAAAGCAGTGTTTTATAGAATAAACTTGGCCACAATTGATCAAATCAAGACAGGATCAGAGCAGGTGAGAAGGCCCAAACCAGTCCATACCTGTTGGCCTTAATGATACACCTACAAGAACTGATGGCTAGAGGTAAAGGCCTTACGGTAACACCAAAAGAAGGAGCATAGTTTTCATCCAAAAATGAGACAATTGCTCAGAGTATGGAATCAACTTGCTTGTGCTACTCAAGAGCAGCATTCTTTAAACGGACTGGTTCTAGTCTAGTCCTGGATTGCATGCCCATGAGCAGGTGGAGACCCTTGGCATACTGTGGACATGCATCTGTCTGGTTTAATGTTACCCAGAAGCAGGAGCGGGCTGGAAACTAGGACCATGCGTGGCAATCAGTTAGCTGAGGGGAATGTGCTCGAGCTTGTCTAGACAACAATTAACATGATACAGAGCACAGGGGAGTGGGGGAGGGATGGCGCCAAGGAAAGGTAACACCTTGCTGTTAATTGATGGTAGTTAACCACCAATCGGGGATTGCCTAGTATGCAAGGCTTAGCTTCAAGAACCAATCTGTTTAAAACGCGCAGCTTCTGAAAGTGTATATAAACTCGTGCTGCTGTACAATAAATTGACATTTGCTTGCATCAAGCTGCGTCCCGTCTATTCATTCGCCGCACCCAGAAAAAATGTAGTTGTGAATTCCAAGACCACTCCACAAAAAAAGCCCCAAAATTATGGTAAGTGGGGGAGATCCACGATACTTGTTTCAAAAGTGCACTCCTAATGTGAACCGAAACAATGGGGGGTGGGGGCGGGTTGGGGAGGGACACAGCACAGGTAAAGTTCTGAGCCTGTGGGGAAAAGGGTGGTTATAGGGCTAGTAAATGGATTAGGAGGAAGGTGAAAGCAGCCTAGAAATGAAATAATCTGACAGCACTTAAAAGATGAGGGGAAGATGAGAGCAAGTTGCACTGCATTTCAAAGGGGAACAAACCCCCAAACCTGTTTGCTGCTTTTGATATGGAGGAATAATGTGAAATGGGGATAATGGACATGGATTGTGATTGTATGTGTCTGCTTAAGGAATGTGGGTATGGTGACTAGTCATGGGTGCGGTGACAACTACAGTTTTGAGGAGACGCCTGCCCCTCTTCCTCTAACAAAGGGGGAGACAGAGAGATGCCTGCCCTTCTTCCTCTAACAAAGGGGCGATTTAAAAGAGAATAAGAAAAGATGAGAGACATTCAAATGCTATCTAGAGGGAGGGAGTGCTAAGTCTCCTTGCTGGAAAAGATTGGGTGGTCACAATCGCCTGAAGAAGATCGGGTGGTCACAAGGACATGAATCACCTGAAGAAGATCGGATGGTCACAAGAACATGAATCACCTACAAACCTGCAAGACCACCACATTCCAGGAAACGGACTGATAAGCTAATTAACATACGAAGCAGGGTTTAGGTAACGAATATGTATAGGCGTTAATTGAATATTCATTTGTTCATTGTATAAATGTGAGATGGTTCGTCACTTCGGGCATGCACGCTTGTGGAGGAGCGATCCCCCGAGCATCTGTGTGCAATAAACATACCTACTTTATAACTTTCGAGTTACAGAGTCTAATTCCGCACGTCAGTTTGGCGAGCCAGGCAGGAGGATTTCTGCTCGGCTGAGGGACCAGCTGCGGAGCGGACGCTCCTAGGCGCGCCCCGGGAGATCTCCTCGGAGGAGCCTCCTCTTCTCAGCTGTTCACCCGGGAGCAGAAAAGAAACCCCTGGATCCACGGGTAAAACGGTATGTTTAGAAACGGGGCGGCTGGTGAGACGCACGGAGACGTCCGGCGCGCAGCGTAGTCCCCAGGAGGAAAGGTACCTTGGGAGGGGGTTTGCTGACCGAGGGGTGGCCGCTAGCGATACTGAGGGCAGATCGAGCAAACCCGAGGTTACTGCCATTCCTAAAAGCCCGGAGGCCTCGTGACGGAAAGCGGGGGGCGCGACGGAATAAGGCGGGATCTCACAGGAACAAGAGGGACCTCACAGCAAAAGTAAAAGGGAAACTTTGGCGTAGGAAAAAGAGGAAGCTAAAAACTTCCTCTAGGTTGTCTTAAGAATTGGGGAATTCCTGGAATGTAACAACTGAAATAGCGCTCTGTGTCTTGTTTGTTCTATGTGTTGTCTTGTTATATGTTCAAAACTCGGAGTTATGAAATGTATGTTGAAAAATATTAACATTCTGGTAATTTGTGGCAAATAGCGGAAAGCTTAACACTCTGCTTAAGACCAGGAAAAATTGGTTTTTGTTTGTTGTTTGTTTTTTGGCAATTGTTCATTGAAATGCATACTTTGTGAACTGTTACTGTTCCTAAGAGTTTGTACATAAGTGCACGGTACCGTATAACATACTGCTTGTGTGACTGCGGGCTGCCCGGAGAGTGTGAATGGTGTGATTGAGATGCGCATTTTGATTTTCCGTGTATAGCTTAATTATTTTGACTAAGTGTGAGTGCAAGAGTGCTTGAGACAGGCGTTTGAGTGCAAAACGAGTAAAAAGCTCTATCCGCGTTTCCAACCTTGGGTGGCTAAGGCGGCCGGAGAAAAACAAAGTAATTAAAATTGCAAAATGGGAAATGGAAGGAGTAAGCCCTGTGAAAAATCGCCTTTGGGTTGTATATTAAAACATTGGAGTGATATTGTAGGACAGGGTGGTACCGAAAATAGAAGGAAACTGGTTAAATATTGTAATCAGTGGTGGCCTTTGTATAAATTGGAGAGCGATGCGAAATGGCCTCAGGAGGGAGGAACGTTAGATTATAACACTCTCCTGCAATTAATGTTGTGTCTGAGAAAAGAAGGAAAATGGGACGAAGTATCGTATGCAGACATGTTCTTCGTCCTCCAGGACAAACCTGAGTGGCAAAAGGACTGTGGATTAGTACCCCCTCGGGATCCTATGGTACTAGCACTAGAAAGAGTGCGGGATTAACATCACCTGATCTTTGATTGTGGCTCTAGAAAAGGATAGGAAAAAACTGAGACCTAAACTAGAAAGATGTTCTTGTTGAAATTTTGTGTTAAAAAGCTCAGGTTGCGGTTCCTTCTGTGGAGCAACCAGAATGAAACACGTTGTAAGATATAAAAACTTGTACTGATGTATGTAAAACCTGAGGCATGCGTGTGTGTGTGAAGAATCAAAGACCCTGTGAAAGTGTGTAAGTGTTGGGGTGAGTTTGTACAAACCCCTGTACCCCCTCGAAGGTGCGACTGAATCATGCTGGGATGCATGGCAGGATGTTTTCTGTTTGCCTGCAACGGCATGATACGTAATAACAACAGACTTAAAGCAACAAGGAGCAGATTTGCATTCAGGGTCAGAAAGAGTTAAAACAGAAGTGCTGCTGCAGAGGCAGGCTTGTGTAACCTGCAGAGCAGGAAGAGCATCTCCTGCCCTGAACCCTTCTGCTGGTGAGGAGGAGGGGGTTGCTATTGCTGACAATTGAGCAGAAGAACCTGACAATGTCACCCCAATTGCTGCAGCATTTGCAGTACAACAGGACCGGTAACGGCTCTTCTAGGGCAGGGAATGGGTACGAGGTGGAATTTTAGTGAATACAAAACCAACTTACTTGTTAAACTTCAGTTAAAAAAAAAAAAAAAAAAGTTACATTTGTGGGAGCTGCTGGCCACCAGGAAAACATCCTGAAACCTTTAAAGTACAAACTAAAAAAAAAACAAATAAGAATGCCAAATTCACTAAAATCTTTGTTGGGATGAGATTTATTAGAACATCTAGACGTTTAAAGAAGGGGAAATGAAATTAAAAGTTAAATATGATCAAGTAATTGAAATATTGAGCTTATCTTTAATTCAGCAGAAAAGAGGACCTCCCTGAAGTAAGAGAAATTTTTAACCAGGTGTATCTGAAAATAAATTCCAGGAAAGGTGAAAAATGCTTTACCTGATACAGTAAAATGATAAGGGGGAGGCTTGCTCAGTTCAGATAAAAACAATATCCCTTGGTCAGCAAGGCTGTGGGGATATTGGCAGAAAAAGTGAAATAAAATACACTCTGTAGTAGTTCTACTAATGTAAATCTGTGTGTTTTGCCATGACAGTGACTTGTTATGGGATGTGCAGATGAAACTGCATTGACTTACAAGGAATAAGGTTGGTCAGGTGCCTCCTACCATAGTCAAGGGCAAGACTGGGTTGGCCTCTGTGTTTGCCACCAAGAAGAATCTTGAGCTCCGCTGTTGGCTGCAACCCAGCAGGCGTTGAGCGGTGGGAACAAATGCCATGCCAGACCTTGATGTGAGGCATGGCCCACTCTGAGGCACTGATTTGGAAATTGGAAACCGCCTGGCTGACCATGAGGCCAGACGAGTAACAGAGGAGGTAGGAAAGGAGGAATTAAGGATCCTTAATACCAGATGATAAAATCCAAACTGTAAGTACAGATCAAGAGCCAAACTATTCTAAAGAAAACTTAAAGGTAATTCAGGACATGAATTATAAAATAAAATTAAGTAAGTGGACTTATTTAAGGGATGGTTGTATAGTGGTACCATCCAATTTAATATGGACCACAGCCCTATTATTAATAAGACGCATTGGGGAGCTGATACTTTATATAAAAGTCTAAATCAGAAATTGAAAGGGCGAAACTTATATACTGTAATAAAACAGGTGACTCAGCAATGTGAAATGTGTTTACGCAATAATCCCAATACAGCAAATAAAATAAAACTAGGGAACATTAGCAGAGGGAATGTTCTAGGGCAACATTGGCAGATCGATTTCTCAGAACTTCCTAGAAAAGGGGGGTATCGATATTGGTACTAATGGATACCTTTTCAGGTTGGCCAGAAGCCTTCCCATGCAGAACTGCTTAAGCCCGGGAAGTGACCAAAATACTACTCCAAGAGATAATACCTAGGTTTGGAGTCCCAGCGGTAATGTCCTCGGATAGAGGACCACATTTTTGTGTCCAGAATAGTGCAACAGATCAGCCACCATCTAGGAATAGATTGGCAATTACATACCCCATACCGACCACAATCGAGTGGCCAGGTGGAAAAGATGAATCATCTAATCAAACAACAGATTGTCAAGTTAGGCCAAGAAACAAATCTAACTTGGCCCCAGTCTTTGCCATTAGCTCTTACACGAATTCGAACTAGACCGAGAGCAAAAGAGGGGCTTAGCCCATTTGAAATTTTATATGGACGACCCTATAGGGTACAAAAGGGGATGTCTTCACAGATTGGTGAAGAAACAATGACTTCCTATATGGTGGCACTAAACAAACAACTAATAAGAATTGAGAAGCATGTGATGGGAACACGCAGTAGGGGTCTGGATGGACCTGTTCACGATATACAACCAGGAGACTATGTATACGTTAAGTGTTTTGCAGATAAAACCCTGGAACCGCAGTGGACCGGACCTTTTCAAGTCCTACTCACCACCTACACTGCAATCAAGGTTGAGGGACAGAATTCTTGGATTCACCATACCCGGATTAAGAAAGCCCCTGCAACTTCGTGGAAAGTAACCCCAGTTAAAAAAGAACTGAAACTCAAATTTACTCGGACAAATGGGAACAATGTGGGTGGCAAGTAAGTGAACCTGAGCGGTTGTGGATGCACCATATGGGAAGGGCACCACAACAAACAATATAGAACAAAAGAGTCGGGGACTGAGCCAGTGGCCAGTCTTGCCCAACTTGTTATCAGTAAGCCCCAACTCAAACAAAGATATTTTTGATCAAAACAGATTTTATATGTATATATGAGGAACGTTTAGATTCTTAAAATGATCAATAGTGGGTTTAAACCATTTGTGGTTTTTTGTACCCACTCTCTTGCCTACAACCAAGAGCCTGATAACTGGCCTTGGAATCATGCCCAGAAAAAACACACTGGAATAATGGGAAAGGTGGACTCAAAGACGAAACTAGCTATGGTGGTTTTTTCTGAAAGTGAGGTGTACCAAAGGAATCAATGGGATCAGGAGGATGTACACAAAGTCGACCGATTATGGGGAAAATTAGGAGATAGGATAAAAGTAGGGTGTCAAACATATAATGAAAAGGATAACACCAAGATTTCGGGAGACACCCAGATTAACGTCAGAAAGGTAGATAAGGAATTTACCCTTCTAAATACAACCATGTGCTTTAATTCACGGGAATGTTGGCACAATTTTACCTTAACCGAGCCCATCTTTATAATATGCCTAGGAAAGGAATCCCCAAGAACAGCTCTGACTTGTAAGATCAAAATAACAATCATGCTAACCACTGTTCCTACCACCACCACAGTTACAACAACCCCATTAACGCTTGATCTTAAATTAACTAAACCAGATCCAAAAATTTATACAATTGGACCATATGTAATCAGAAATACAGGTCAGCAACAAATGTTGTTTAACCCAGAATGGTCTCTTAAAAGAACAGAGTTAAAAATACAAGTCAATGTTTCTGATGTTAAGCCATCCTGTTCCCCCTTCTTACGAACCTCTTATGAGGGATGGACACTTGGTTAAGAAAAAGGGGAAATATTTATCGAAACAGAATAGTGAGAGATGTAACTGGAATGTTGGGAACAGGACTCGGAGTATTAAATTCCATAGACTCAGAGGTGATAATGAATAAACTAGCTGCCACCACGGCCGATCTATCAAAACTACAACAACCACTAAAATCTTCATTATTGGCATTAGGGGCACATCAATGGTTGATATCGAAGGTACTCCCCAGGTGGGAACAAATAAACATGGAAGATCATCAACTCATCACTAAGGCGTTAGGTGGTTTACAGGATGACGTCGCCCTGGCTCTAAGTTGCATCCAAGCCCAAATGTGGATGCAATCAATAGCTGCATCCATAATAAGAGAAGGAGAGGAAGGCATATTTCCTACAGAAATTCGAAAGATGGTTTGGGACAGTGCTACGGAGGTAGAAAGAAAACTCCAGTCATGGTGGAATATGGTGAACTTTACCTATGACCCCAACACACACACCATCACAGCTTTTGTGTTAACCATACATAATGCAGTAATAATTACCATACACCCCATTGTAGCCCTTGGAATTAACCATAATGGGGTGCTCCTATACCCTTTTGAACATAGAACATGGGCCAGAAAGACAGGCGACAAGTGGCAAACAGTAGATTTAGAATCTTGTATTATGCGAGAACAGCAGGGCTTCCTCTGTGAAAGCAATACTATAATGGCTCAGGATACTTGTTTAGATACAGATCAGAAAATATGTCATTCCGAGGCCTGACCAAATGCAAACTTGAAAACAGTAATTATATATGCAGGGAAGGGATGTGCGTGTTTGAGAACTAAGTGTAACACAATAACCATAGATGGGGAGGTAAAGGAGACTGCACAGTATTCAAATTATTGTATTTGTAATTTTACTACTATCACAGGATGTGATTTTAGTTACTCAGCCCCAGTAGTGTCTCATCAATTCTTAAAATCCAATTTTACCCTATCACAGATAATAATTCCTGCCCCCATAGGACTAAATATAAGCAGTATAAAAGAACTATTAAAACATGCAGATTTACAACGTATACTGGAAGAAACCAAAGAAAAGGGACATGAAACTCTTCTTATGATCCATCATGATGTAGAGGGGATCAAGAAAGTTTTAAAAAAGGTAGAACAGGATGGAAACCATAATTGGTGGGATACTCTCTTTGGCTGGTCACCCTCTGCAACAGGAATTCTTAACACTATGGTACACCCCATTGTGATCTTATTGATCAGTTTAGGAATTTCCTTAATACTAACCATTATGTTATATTTGTGGGTTTGGAGAATGTTTAAAAGGGTAACACTTATGTATGATGCTTTATATCATTCGGGAAGGCTGCTTAAGAATTTACTTAGTTTAATAGAAAAGGGGGGATTGATATGGAGGAATAATGTGAAATGGGGATAATGGACATGGATTGTGATTGTATGTGTCTGCTTAAGGAATGTGGGTATGGTGACTAGTCATGGGTGCGGTGACAACTACAGTTTTGAGGAGACGCCTGCCCCTCTTCCTCTAACAAAGGGGAGACGGAGAGATGCCTGCCCTTCTTTCTCTAACAAAGGGGAGACGCCTGCCCTTCTTCCTCTAACAAAGGGGCGATTTAAAAGAGAATAAGAAAAGATGAGAGACATTCAAATGCTATCTAGAGGGAGGGAGTGCTAAGTCTCCTTGCTGGAAAAGATTGGGTGGTCACAATCGCCTGAAGAAGATCCGGTGGTCACAAGGACATGAATCGCCTGAAGAAGATCGGGTGGTCACAAGGACATGAATCACCTACAAACCTGCAAGACCACCACATTCCAGGAAACGGACTGATAAGCTAATTAACATACGAAGCAGGGTTTAGGTAACGAATATGTATAGGCGTTAATTGAATATTCATTTGTTCATTGTATAAATGTGAGATGGTTCGTCACTTCGGGTATGCACGCTTGTGGAGGAGCGATCCCCCGTGCATCTGCGTGCAATAAACATACCTACTTTATAACTTTCGAGTTATAGAGTCTAATTCCGCACGTCACTTTTCCAAAGACATCTGTCTTTGATCACAAAATAACTCATGTTTCTCTGTTAATCACTAGCACAAAACAATGATGGATGACTGAAATTCTGGAGTGTGGTGTGTTTATCACCACTGTGTTTCAAATGCAATTCTCAAAGGCTCAACAACAAGGGATGCAGAGTGACAGAATAATCATTTATGGAGGCAGAAAAAGATAGCTGTTTTTAAAGAGATATTTTAGGAAAGTTGAAAATAATGAGAAAGTTGAAAATAATGAGAAAGTTGAAAATAATGAGAAAGTTGAAAATAATGAGAAAGTTGAAAATAATGAGAAAGTTGAAAATAATGAGAAAGTTGAAAATAATGAGAAAGTTGAAAATAATGAGAAAGTTGAAAATAATGAGAAAGTTGAAAATAATGAGAAAGTTGAAAATAATGAGAAAGTTGAAAATAATGAGAAAGTTGAAAATAATGAGAAAGTTGAAAATAATGAGAAAGTTGAAAATAATGAGAAAGTTGAAAATAATGAGAAAGTTGAAAATAATGAGAAAGTTGAAAATAATGAGAAAGTTGAAAATAATGAGAAAGTTGAAAATAATGAGAAAGTTGAAAATAATGAGAAAGTTGAAAATAATGAGAAAGTTGAAAATAATGAGAAAGTTGAAAATAATGAGAAAGTTGAAAATAATGAGAAAGTTGAAAATAATGAGAAAGTTGAAAATAATGAGAAAGTTGAAAATAATGAGAAAGTTGAAAATAATGAGAAAGTTGAAAATAATGAGAAAGTTGAAAATAATGAGAAAGTTGAAAATAATGAGAAAGTTGAAAATAATGAGAAAGTTGAAAATAATGAGAAAGTTGAAAATAATGAGAAAGTTGAAAATAATGAGAAAGTTGAAAATAATGAGAAAGTTGAAAATAATGAGAAAGTTGAAAATAATGAGAAAGTTGAAAATAATGAGAAAGTTGAAAATGAGAAAGTTGAAAATGAGAAAGTTGAAAATGAGAAAGTTGAAAATGAGAAAGTTGAAAATGAGAAAGTTGAAAATGAGAAAGTTGAAAATGAGAAAGTTGAAAATGAGAAAGTTGAAAATGAGAAAGTTTATTAGTTAAAAAGCAAGCTAAAACTTTCAAAGTAACAGGAGTAACTATGTTTAGAAAAAAGGGCAATTTCTGATTTGATGGGGTTATACAGATACTTAACACCTCAATTAAAAACAAAGAGAAGTTTTAGTGACTTAGCTGTGAATCTCCAGGATCCAAGTTTGCTTGCCTAGTTCCACATCATCGTGATTTCCCTACAGGATTGCTCTAATTTACTAGGGGATGGGGGCAGGGGGAGAGACAGAAACCCAATTAAGAAGCTTTGTAAACTCAGGTTAAGATTCACTTGTTAAAAGCTTTTTTTTTTTTCCTTCTCTCCCATATTACAGCACCCTCAATTCAAAAGATGCAAGCCAAGTTTAGGCATTAGACTGGCTGTGCAGCTGACTTAAGCAAGCCAGTAATTACAACTTAAAATTCATGAAGAACTTTTAAATCAACTGGAATAGAATATATTCCATCAGAACTGTGGACATAAAAGATAAATAGTATTACCCTGTACATAACATGTTATTCAAAGCTAAAATGTCTGTATGGATTAGGGAGCAGACTTCTGTCTCAACAGCTGGCATGAGTTCTTTTGTCAGTACATTCCAGTTTGTTGCCGAATGCCATCCAAGAAGTTAATTTTATTTTAACCAGCATATTTTGCTACATAGGTTACTTGATTCTGGCAATTCAAGTGCACAACCTATTAAGTTATGTTGTTCAGTGCAGTGAAAAAAGAACGGCATGTTATGTGCCAGAAAACAATCCTCAAGAAAACAAAAAATGTTGCCATTCACATGACCAAAAGGAACAAGAATGCTTTTGTTCAGTGACAGTCCCTCAGAATAAAGGCTTGTGTCGTGTCGTCGCCCTCTCCCCTTCACTGGCCAAAGTTACTTAGTAACTTTTCAAATACATATAGAAATATTAATTCAGAATGAGGTCCAGAGAGTTAAGCAGCTTGTGCTTTTCCTTCAAGTCATGATGAACTGGTCACTGAGTTGCCTCAAAAATTGATGCTGAAGTTAAACTTACCATCCGTTGGAGCTGGCTAGTTTGCAGCCTTCCTCGTTCACCCAAGTTAGTCTTCCAAACAATGTCTAGTTTACCAATCACTGTTACACCTTTTATTACTCCAGCTTTCTCTGCAAATTCTTGCTTTGGTTTTAGGCAGTATAAGTATTGGCGTGTATCCATAGGTTGTAAATAGGTCCTTGAGCCAAAAGTAGACTCACTAAAAGAAAAAATACACATTAGGTCTAAATTTTAAGTTATTTTTAAGAAGACTTCAGAATCCCACCTTTTTTCCCCATCCCTCACCAGTCTTCACCACATGTATTTTATTCATAGAAAAACAAGTAGAATTTTTTTGTGTTTTCGCAACAGAAAACGATTCTGGAATTTATGTAGCATCAAGAACCAAGGGGAGAAAACCTAAAATGATTCATCCAAGCCAGAAGGAACTGAAATGGTAATCCACTTTCCCATACTTTAATTTATTATCTGGCATCTTAAGTGTTCCTAGTCATTTTACTTCTGCTATTTCGTTTCCTCCCAGTAAATCTCACTGTCACGAGCCTAAGATTCCCATTCAAGGCAAGAACCATTACAGCAGATGTATACACTCTGTAGGAACATATGCTGCACTACATCGTTGGGTGAACCCTTAGACATGCAAGGAGAAGACAGGACTTTCACTTCAGCCCCCACTGCAGAAGCACCCAAACATCACCTGCTCCAAAAACCCAAGCAACTGCAAAGCTCAAACAGTTCGATGACAGTTGGTGTTTTAGTAATTAACAAAACATGTAATTTATTTCAGCATGACACACTTTTATATTCTAAGACCCTGTAAGGGCATTCCACTGTATCACCTTGATTGCTGCCTTGCTAGATGTTGATTAGAATAACTGAAGACAGTTACCAGTCTACTAGAAGGAAGCAAGGACAATTCAGATGAGTCCTGTAAGGCTGAATACGTATAGACAGGTAAGTCAGAACCAGACGTGAGGTAAGTTTTATATAGGAGATGCTGAAGAAGTAGCATGCTATCATGTTACCCTGTCATCCATGTTGCAAATTATTTGAGGATTAAGCTGGGGATTTCTCTACCAGCTAGAATTACAAAGTTTTAAGAACAGTTTCTATAAAAAGAAAACTGTATCAGCTTTTCCAGCTGAACACATAATAGGAATTTGATCTTATTAATCAAAGAAGTACAAGCCTTCCATTACAGCCAACTCACTAACTGTAATCCTTATATCTCATGAAATTTTATGAGTTTCAAAGTCAAGTATCCTGAATCTGAACATACCTTTCCCCAGCTGTGTCAACTGTGTTCAGTTCTGCAACATTGTACATCATAGATGGCTCTAAAGAAACCTTCTCCATGAACATGGGAGAGGTAGTGATATTCTGAATCTGAGCTTCCAGAAACACTTCATCTGTCTGGAAAAAAAAAAAAAAAACCAAACCAAAATTGCAACTTCATGAGAACATGATTAGTGTTATTAAGAAAGTAGACAGTCCTATTGTTAAAAGTCACATGTGTTTAGTTCATGCCTGCAAATCAAATTAATTAATGCAAGAAAAAAATCTGAATCCCAGTAACAACAGGAGCAAAAGTGTTAGTCAACAGGTATCTTGCCAAACAATGGATGTGGGATAATTTCACTGTTCTAGCTATTGCTTATTTGTAATGCATTAGATCATCACTTCAAGACTTCCATTAACTCAATAGCAACTCAAGTTTTAATCCAAATTATAAAAAAGAAGAAAAAAGAATAAAAGGTAAGGAATTGCAGCGCACAATGACATGCCATGCCAGATTACTAGTGCATCAAGCTGTATATAAAAATTAAAATAAGTGTGTGTGTTTGTTTAACTGAAGTGAAATAGTTCAGGTACATGCTCTGAGATTTTATTATTACGAAACACTGATGTACTGGCTAAAGAGCAAAAACCAGCCTCCTCTCTCACTCAGCTGCATCATGCCAATGGTTTCCAATATTATATGCATCCAACAATTTAATTGGTACTCTACCTTCAAAACATTGTTAAGACCTATCTGTTAAATGAAGCTAATGCCTTAAGATGGTATATAATCACCAATTCTAGGACAGGAATGAAAGCTACAGAAAGTTAAAGCTGAAAAAACTTAAAACTAGAGGTGTTCTGGCCTCACTGCTTCTGTGGAATTGCAGACTAGTGAAGTAAATTTTCAGCTCTAAAACCTCGGGACAGCATAATTACAGAAGGCTCAGTCTACTAGAGATACAAGCCCCTGGCAAAGTGAAAAACAAAACCAAGGAATTGCCAATTAGGAAAGAAAAAAAAAGGGTGGTGAGGGGGTACTAAATCTGCATTTACAAGCAAGTTAGTGATTCAGTCAGTTGGACTAGATGATCATTGTAGGTCTCATACAACTGAAATAGTCTATTCTATAAATTCAGTATGAAACAGTTTAGGTATTTTGTTATGATAAATAAAAAGTATTTTTATGAGGAAGGTGGAAGGAAGCTTACAATTCCTTTTTAATCAGTGTAAATGACTTCATTATACAAACAGAGTCTTGCTTTTAAATTACAAAATTAAAGTGGGACAAAATAGTCAAAGTATTTTAATCTCAAAAGGCATTTTGTGTTAGGAGAGATAACAGAATGGTACTGGAACTATTTGTTATGGCTTGTAAGCATGCTGAATACAAATCAGATGGCAGCATGTAACTAGTAATGAAAACTATGCAAGCTCCATGGGTTACAGGCAGACCTCACACTTGCAAAAGGAGCTGGAAATAACTCCAACTAAAACATGGCTCTCAGTAATTATTACTACTACAGCCTGACTGTTGCTTAAATTGATACTGTTTATATCCCATAAATCCATTGCTCAAAGTGTCCATTCACCCAAATTTTAGTTGTTTTCAGTGCAGCAACCATAGGCAGAAGTTTAGAAAAAGCCAATTTGAAAGGGAAAAGAAAAAACAAGCAGCATAATGAAAAAGCAAGTCAGTTTTGTGTTATTCCTAAATTGGTTTAATATTACATGGTTTAGAAAAAAAATAAATCCTTAAGTACTTCAGAAGAATGCAGTTTATTTTAATGTAAGGCACACCTTAAAGTGAAATCAGACTGCAGAAGTATTGGACTAACTCATCAACTGTTACATGCATTTAGAAGTTTGAAAGTGCAGTTCCGGCTAGCAAAAGGAAGGAAGAACATCCAGCTGCTGCTCTCTCCTCAAACCCACTGTCTCCACAAACCAGACATGAAAAGTTCTGTCACAGCTTACAAGCAGTACTGTAGTAAAACCTGCATTTCTATGGGTCAAAAGCAGGAAACTTTTAGTAGGGATTAACTTTTGTTTTCAAATAATGAATCTCATCAAATTTTGGTGAAGTATTTTCTAGGATGACCCCACAAGCAAGAGTCTATACTAATCAACTTTTAGTTTCAACAATGGGTATTAAAGAAAGAGCTAACCATTTAAATGATTAGCTGTACATAAAAAGATAAGAAAACATCAGTTCATGATATGCAGAACAAACATTGCTTTTCCATTATGTTTTTAAAAGAATGTCAACAACAAGCACAGAGACAGATAGGCAATTAAAAAAGCATACATATTTATAAAAAAATAAATAAAAATTACCACAGAACTGAGGTCACTCTAATGGGAAAATAAAAAAAGAACACATTAGAGAAATTAGGGTTAAATGTTAAAGAAAAAGGAGGCTAACTTTCAAACAAAATGCAATTCTGCATTTTTTTTGCACCATCTAAACAAGATAGCATTAGTAAGACAGAAATATAAATAAAAATGGATGCAAACAAAGATGACAACTACATTTCTAGTAAGTTATAGCTAGTATGGTTACATGGTTTACTAGCTTTGCTTCAGAACCAATCCAAAGTAGAGTCTAAAGGCACACAAGTCACAGATAAAATGTGGTAGAACAAACTGATCCAATTAAACAAAAAAAAAAAAAAAAAAAAAGGGGGTGGGTGGGTTAGTTTTTGAGCAAGTTTAAAGTTTGTCCTGAATTTCAATCCATGCAATGGGTTGAATATGTAATGGAAAAACAGTCCTTGTCATTTTACCAATAACTTGAAAAACCTACACACATGAGACCTCAAAATAAAAATAATGTGGTAATGTGTTCAAGTAAAGCTACAATACTGCAGCTTATAACAAAATTTGGCGTAACATAATCAGGAAAAACTTTTTTCCATATCCATCATTCCAAAAACCCAACTGTAATAGCAAAATTTGTCTCCTTAAGTGTCTGCATATTTGTCTCCCTATGTATGTTTGCAGAAACAGAACCTTTTACAGAGCCTTCTCCAAGGCACAAGGTCAGTGAGAGACTTTCTATAGCCCAGGGCAGGTAATTCAATCTCAGGATCGCAGCAGGTTAGGGTGACAGGGCATGTGTTTTATGCACTAATTTCATTAATCAACTTGATTTAGATGGTACTGCAATATGAGCAACAAGCAAGAAAATTAAGGTTCAGCATCATTCCTTGTCTTAGAAAAAATGACATTATGGATTATTTCTAGTAGAAAATAATTTTAGTGACAGACTATGAACAGAGAGCATCACATCTGTAACATTAATGGTAACAGTTTAACTGGTTAGTCAACATTTAAAGACCTTTAGTTAACTAATACCTGACACATACCAACTTTCCCCCACCCTCTGCACCTCAGGATAACAGTCTTTAACATTCAGGATAAAGGTCTTGATGCTTTGACAGCAATGAAGTATCACATCAACATCTAACCAAGGACTTATTTCTAGGGTTTTTTGATTTTATTTGACTTCCGTGGTCACAACACATCAGCAATTTATATACTTTCAGAAATGAAATATGAATGGTACTGTATCAGTTTGCTAGGCAAACAAAAATTGCTTAGTTAATATAATCCGAAATCTTAAAAAAAATTTTTTTCTATCCACCATACGGATACTGTGGTAATGAGAGTTGCATGTTTCTGAACAGGAAGAACAAAAAGATTTCAAGTAACCTTTTAAAACCTTTGGGGGTGGGAGGGGAAACCCAAACCCAAAAATATCCACCACAAAAACCAGCTCAGATACCAAAGCTTCTCATAGATCTTTATTGTGAGGAGGAACTGGAATGGAGTTTGAGTCCCTTATCAGGGCCAGTCAGTAAAACAATTTCATAAGAAAAGAGTATTTTGACGTATGTTCAAAGTTTGATCAGAATTTATGTTAAGGAGGTTTTATTTCCATTCATTACGTAATGTTTCAGCACAAGAAATTCACACGTGAAATACAGATAAACAGCACCATTTAATTCATCTGTCCTTTCCTCTACCACATATTTTCTATCTAAAACAGTAATATAATCTACGCACAAAGTGGAGGTTTATTTTGTTCCCAGAGGAATTACCTAGTTTTGTGTGATTGGTTTTGTTCTTAAACCACAGCAGGAGACATTTCCAGACACTGCCATTTACGGATAACACCAGTTCTATAAGGCACTCGACCACTGGTATGTGCTTACATTCCAACTTACTTGGTTACTTGGTTATCTTACACCTGGTGAACCTAAAGATTGAAACCTGTGGCCTAAATGTACGTACCAAGATGCTGTTAGGCTTTTTTTTTTCCTCTATACTATGGTATTTAATTCACTTATGACCTGTGCCTTGATTTATCCAATCTCTAAGTAATTACACACTATGTATTAAACGTGTGAATTTACATGCTCTTTGTTCACAGCAGAAAGAAAATCCTCACGGCAAGTTTCCTGCACAGCTCTGAACAAGGCAGGTCTTTGCACCAGGAACCCTCATTTGTAGAACAGAAATTCTTATCTGTTAATTCTCCCTTCTGTTTTCTCTATTGATACTGTCAGGAAGGGAAAGAACTATACCTTTTACAACTCTATAGCCATGATCTTGCATGATGAACCCCAGGTGTGACTATGATGGAGATAATTGGAATAATAGATCTGGAGACTCTGCTTTTCTACATGCAAATTCATAGCACACATCTGATTAGTTAAGAACAAACAGGAGAGCAAAATATTTTCTTATCAGCTTAAGCATGTTATTTTTCAAAATGCCAAAATTCCATATATTTCCTTTCCATTCACTGACACTTCAGTCTTTTTTCTCCCATCTACTATTCACTGCAACATAAACCACCTACAAATTCACTGTATCTTTTAAGCTATTTCAATCAAACTGTTTAAGAACATTAATGAAGGAATCAAATAACTAGCAGTGTTATAGCTGACCGTATTTCAGGGGTTATAGAAAAAGTTTAATACTCACAATGAAAGCTCTCAAAGTACTCTGCAAGTATCAGTCTGAACTTTCTACAAACAGTATAGAATACCATGCCCACAAAATCAGCTACTTGTTCACCACCACAAAGCAGGTAAGTGATCATGATGGAAACACATTTCCCGACTATGTAATGAGCTATTGTGGAAGTTTATGCACCCTACAACAGACCTATATAATATATATATCCACAGGGAATGTCTAAAAATAAAAAGAATGCTGTATGTAATTTGTAAGTGTTTGCACTATCTGTGTCACCTTCAGTTAAAATTCTTCCCATAAATAGCCAAAGACAGATGACTAAGGATGTCCAAACACAAGGCATAAGGTCATTTAGTTTTGAAGCACTGTGTATAACTGCCACAAACCTAAACTATAAATTATTGAAAAGAAGGGCCATATTTACATTACATAAATGAAAATTTAAATTTTTGAAATTTACATTTCCCCAATCTAGTGAATTATCTGCTTTATGAACAATTAATCACCTTTACAGCAAGTACTCTTATCAGCCTCAATAGAAACACAATAACAAAATATTTGAGTTCATGGGAAAGCAGAAAATATGCAAAATTTTTAGTCAATTACATTAAGGTCCTGAACATGTCTCCCTTAGCTACCATCTCTTTCCCCCTTCATCAAAAATGCATCTATTTTTAAACTAAATGATACAAAGCAACCACCTAATTTCTTCCCTTTAGAACTGATCATATTTTGCAGAAGTATGTATTTAAGAAGCTCTTTGAATTTAATCTAACCACCTAATGTGAAGTAATAAACCCAGCACACCAAACCAAAGCCATACAGTTCTCACTTACCTCAGCATTGTAGAATTTGGTTTTCACATCTAGTGGTTTAAGAACCTGAAAGAAATGGGAAAGAAACAAACTGACAATTGGTTTCTCAGACAATTTCAGCATTAAACTGTTCGTAAGTGCTAGGATCTTTACTAAAGTTATTTTCTTTTTGATCTTACATAGAACAGGTGCATAATGGAATACATGATACAATCAGTTCAGCTAAAACCTCACAATTCACAGTATGTACTTGTTGCTTCTTACTTGCACACTTGACTGCTTTACTTCTAAGCCGTTTTCTCAGATTGAAAACAAATGCTTGTCCACCTAAGTACTGGCCTCTTATGAAACTGGGCAAATCCAGTACACTAAGTAGATCTATGTCTTTAACATAACATCCTGAAGTGGTCTGCGCTTGCTTCAAGCCAGAACCCTATAATATTTACAAGTCCTTCAGTGTTCTGCAGAAGTTGCTGAGGGCTCAATTTAATTTATTTTTAGAGAAGAACTATTTGTGTGATTAGTTTAAGCAACAAACCATTACTAGGCTTCATTTCCTTCTTGCAAATGCAACTGTTACAAGATATAAAAAAGCCAGTAAATCATTTTAATTGCATGAGATCAAATCAACAAGAGAAAACAATTTGATGACATAAAAGATGATAATAAAGTATTGGCTCTTAAGTGCTTGAATTGTGCATAAAGCCACTACACTTAACACATTCAAATATGAAATGGATATACATGATGTAACTGAAAGAAGTAATCTATTATACTCATAAGGAAATTGAATTAAATTATCTTGCTGAATACAGATTTCCCTTTCCACAAGCAAACTCCTCTTTTGTTTACACATAAGTATACTGCAACCTGAAAGACCCCTGAAGTTCCACATTGTGAATAAAGTTTTTAGCCCTGAAGAATTCAAGATTAAAAAGTACTCTTTACAGAGATTTCTGCATTATAAGAGGCATAATCTTAACTCTCCAGTCAGAAAAAAGCCAGTCATTTAGGCTTTTGCTGGTTAAGGGTTTTTTTCCACCGAATATTTTCCTTCAGAGAGCTTCTTAATAATTCCCCTAAATGCTGATTTCTCTCTTTTTCTGATAAACAAAATGAATTTCCATTCATTCTAGTAAATTCCAAGTGGCCAAAAAAAAAAAAAAAAATTACTGTGAGATTCAAACCTCCCCACACCCCCCAAACCAAACAACCACCAAACCCCAGAAAGAATCATTCCTTCTCCATATAAACATAATGGTGTTAATTACTCAGAGAAAACTTTGGAAGACGCACTATGTATCGGTATGGAGCTATACACAGTGCTTGAAAAGGAAGCTGTAACTTTGTTTTGTTCAGCTTAGTTCAACAACTGTAACCCCTGTTCAACTTAGAAGATCCTAGAAAATACAACTGAAAAAGTGAGAATCTGTCAGAGAAAATGCTTTGGGGTTATGGGGGGGTTTTTTATTATGATTATAAAATAGCTGCTGGCACCTCAACACTAGCAACCACAATTCCCATTGTAAACATTGTTCAGTTTTCTGTAACATTTTTTTGTTTATTCTCAATTTTATAGCTGCTGTCTCCATGTCAAATTTGAAAAATAACAACCAAAATCGCTCAGTGAGTGTTTTTCTCATAGTACATCAGAGGGGATTTATAGAATGGTGTTAAAGTGCATATATACTTTTTGAGAAGCTTTTACGCTTCCTTCTTTCAAGGAAGAGCTTCAAATTCGACAGATAGCTGGCCTTAGCTATTGTGACATTAAAGATGCCTGTTGGATTCAGTTTAAAAAACAGAGAAATTACAATATGCATGTAGAACCTTGAAAAAATGTGCACAAATAAGTTTCTATATCAAATCTAAAGAAGACATCAACACGTTGAACAAGGCTCTGGCAAGAACAAGGGTAGGGAAGGGAGAGAAAAGGAGAACTGGAGGCCTGCAGATGCGTATGTTATCAGAGAAAGCCTAGAAGGAACAGAGGGACAGAATACAGAATTCCTGGGGGGCAAAGAATGGAAAAACGGAAACAGTTTCACAAGGACAGCAAGACAAAACACACAAAAATGAAAAGCAGCTTCAATGAAGATGAAGAAACACCGTAGAGTTTGGGTTCAGAGGACAGTGTAACACACAGATCGGTATGGAATGATTTTCCTTAGGATTGTCTGGAAACACCTTTCACTAATCAATACCTGCCATTGCAAGGCATAAAAGTACTAAAGCACTCAGGCGTTCTTTGTAGTGCATGGTAACTTAGCCTTCTACAGACTGAAATGACTTCATGAAGTATCTATATAGAGTACTAGAAGAGAGCAAAATGAAATCATCTACAACTCACAAAAGATAAGGTCTCAATTATATAATGCTCCTGTATTGCCAAACACTGTTGAGATCATCTGAAAACGTATTTAGTAAAGCACACCACCTGATCCTCCATTCTACAGGAAACAGATCAATTACCCAAGTCTCAGCATATTTCTCTAAAAAATAAACAACCATTAAATGCACAGCCAAAATAGACTCCTGCCAGAATCACTCCACAGCTAACAGTAATTTCCTGTTTTCCTCAGGTACTCCAACCTCAAGTCTTGAAATTTGTGCAGTGGAACAAAAGGTTTCAACTCTCCCAGTGACTTTTGTGAATACTAGTCAGATATAACACATTAGATTTATTTGCTCAGTTTCTTTTAAAAAGCAAACCATTAAGTTCCAACTTAAAAAAGGTTACATACATAATCTAAACTCAAAGATGTGTCAAAGTCAGAATGAACAATACTTGTTCTGCTTAAAAATAATCATAACGCTGGCTGCTATAAAAAGGATTAAAGTAGATTTTTCTTTCTCAATGAATAAAAATTCTAAGATGCAGTATATATTTTTTCTGAAATCTTTAACTGCATAGTAATTAGAAACCATCAGTTCATGTGAAGTTTGAATGAAAGGGTTTATATGTTCAGTTTTAAAAGTCAGATTTTTAGTATGTAAAAGTGCTTTTGAAGTATTAAGTTTTAAAATGGGTTTTCCACATTGACCCACTCATTACAAGTAGAATACCTCATGCAATACCTGAAATTTGAAGAACTTCCTGAAGTACATCTTCTCTCCTGTCTGCGTAGTGTAACTTACTGCACAAACCAGGCTGAAAGAAACAATTATTATTTTTTTTAATATTAATTTCTTTACATTTTGTGACTATACCAAAGCAGGAACAGAATAGCATGCACATGCTGCAGTTTTAATTAAGCTCATTTAATCATAGAAAAATGTAAAACCTTACATGTGTGTCCCTATCTCCTTTACTTCGTGATGGATCACATCGTCAATGCAACAGTCAGGTTTAAGTTCTGCCACCGCAGCACTAGAAGCTGAAAGGTTCAAGCGCTGAGAACTTGTCTGAAGATCAGCCTGGCAACAAAAAAACAGATACAAAGCATTGCTTAGAACTGCAGGTGCTTAAAGCAATCTAAAGAAAAATAACTTGTTATGAAGTACTACATTTCACTGAGCATTTTTGTACCGTATATTTTATATATATATATAAATAAAATATTTATTAAGATGATGAGATACTTGTCAAAGCTAAAGACAAGTTCTAAAATACATATAAATGGTCCAATCCTTTACCATGCAGCTTATAAACTCAAAGAATGGTTTGGGTTGGAAGGGACCTTAAAGATCATCTAGTTCCAACCCCCCTGCCATGGGCAGGGACACCTTCCACTAGACCAGGTTGCTCCAAGCCCCATCCAGCCTGGCCTTGAGCACCGCCAGGGACCGGGCATCCACAGCAGCTCTGGGCAGCCTGTTCCCATCTCACCACTCTATTTGCTTTTTACATTGAGTTCCATAGCAACTTCTGAATTTTCTGTTCTCAATGTATTATTTGTTCAGCAGAAAATGCAAACCAAGTAAAGAACACATTTGAAATATAAAGCAAAATACTTACAATACAAAATAAAATAAAATAAAAAAAACCACACCCACCCCAAAAGTAAAAAAAAAAAACCAACAGGCATGCTTTATAGATACTTGATTTGATGACCTCATTAGAAGTGCAATTTAGCAAATATAGCTCCTATTCTTTAGCTGTGGAAGTTTTGCTACACCAACTCTCCAGAGAAGCTTTATAACATATTTTTTTTTATACAATCCTAGGTTTTTATTTTAATTTGTAATATGTCTGTCAATGTCTGTTTTCATGTCTTATTGTTTCCAATTTCCAGGTATATTTTCTGGATTGGAAAAAGTGACACATATTTTGTGAAGTCTATATATTAGCATTAAACATACAAGATACTGTCAGAAAACATACTCAGCATTTTTAATAGATCTTTTAATAGATTAAAAGATTTAAATTATTTAAATAATAATTTTTAAATATTAACATTTTAATAAGTTGATTTATTTTCCACATACCTTCACCAGTATGTCCTTGACAACTTGATTACTATCATTATGTACACTAATGTAACTAGAAAATGTCTCTCCCAGAAATATATTTCTGTTACAAAAATAAAATAAAACAAAATATGTTTAGTAACAGTTATTTAAAAAAAATACAGAACATTTCACTGAAACACCTTTAAGTTCTAATTAAAAAATATATATACACACACGTTTGTCAGATCAAAGCCTAAAAGTACGCTGGCATTTTCACACCCATACTTCTAAATGTAATCCTTCTAAGAAACTTCTAAGAAACTAAAATTACTGTAATAAACTCTGTTAGTCTAAGATGTGGTTTATAGTAGTGTATTACATTAGAAATTCACCTACGGCTGCAAATTTCTTTCAGCCTCCAATCCTTGTTACATTCAGAGTCAGGCTACAGACAAGGAACATCAGGTAGCACACATTTATATATTATGTCACATCATAAATCAACACACAGATTATTTTTAAAATAATTGAACATCTCATTGCATAACAATGATGTCAAAAACCAAAGAAAAGTAATGAACACATCACTATTAAATGCATCCTAAACCTTGCATGTTACAGTGAGAGCAATTCATTCTTACCCAAAATTTTGAGGCAAAGTCAGCATTTCTCCTAGCATCAAAGTTTCTGCTCCCTTTACAGTAGAAGGATCATCTTTCATGAGTTGATAAAATATATTACCTGTAGAAATATCAAATTGCTAATATCTAAATATTTGCTATGTCCAAAGCTTTGTCTATGTTTAAGTTATGACACTTCATCACTTATTCAGATGGAATTTATTTTAGACATGTGTTTTACAACCAACTTGTTTAGGAATGAAATATGTATCTATAGGCTTGCCTATAAATATTAGTTATTTCCAGGCACGTACGTCCAATAAGTCATTCAGTATGCATAGCGAAGGGCACAATCCCAAAGGCATTATTCAAACTAAAACTTTAAGAGAAATTCTGCCTAAGTACAGTACATAACAGAACTAATTAGCTCCACTTACTATCTTCCCCTGCTTGCTTTGTATTTCCACACAATGCTCTCTTCTTAAATCTTTCACAGAATCGCAGACTGGCTGGGGTTGGAAGGGACCTCTGGAGATCATCTAGTGCAACCCCCTGCTAAAGCAGGCTCACCTACAGCAGGTTATACAGTCGCATCCAGGCAGGTTTTGAATCTCCAGAGAAGGAAACTCCACAGCCTCTCTGGGCAGCCTGTTCCAGGGCACGGTCACCCTCAAGGTAAGGACGTTCTACCTCATATTCAGGTGGAACTTCCTGTGTTGCAGTTTGTGCCCGTTGCCCCTTGTCCTGTCACTGGGCACCACTGAAAAAAGCCTGGCCCCAGCCTCTTCACACTCGCCCTTAAGATATTTGTAGACATTGATAAGATCCCCTCCCAGTCTCCTCTTCTCCAGGCTAAGCAGGCCCAGGTCCCTCAGCCTTTCCTCAGAAGGGAGATGGCTCCAGCCCCCTCACCATCTCTGTAGCCCTCTGCTAGACCCTCTCCAGTAGTTGTTCCCTGTCCCTCTTGAACTGGGGAGCCCAGAATTGGACACAGCACTCCAGGTGCTGCCTCACCAGGGCAGAGCAGAGGGGGAGGATCACCTTCCTCAACCTGCTGGCCACGCTCCTGCTGATCCCCCCAGGATCCCACTGGCCGCCTTGGCCACCAGGACACACTGCTGGCTCATGGGCACCTTGCTGTGCTCCAGCACTCCCAGGCCCTTCTCCACAGAGCTGCCTTCCAGCAGGTCAGCCCCAGCCTGTGCTGGTGCGTGGGGTTGTCCCTGCCCAGGTGCAGGACCCTACACTTGCCTCTGCTGAACTTCATCAGGTTCCTCCCCTCAACTCTCCAGCCTGTCCAGGTCTCGCTGAATGGCAGCGCAGCCTGCTGGGGTATCAGCCCCTGCTCCCAGCTCTGTATCATCAGCAAACCTGCCGAGGGGACACTCAGTCCCTTCATCCAGGTCACTGATGAATATGTTGACCAGGACTGGACCTAGTACCGACCCTTGGGGAACACCACAAGCCACAGACCTCCAGCCAGACTCTGCGCCACTACCACAACCCTCTGAGCCCTGTCATTCAGCCTCTTACTATACTGGACTTTTAGATTGCAACTATTACTGGGGGAAGAGCAAGGGATTTCCAGTTTACGACTGTACGCCAAGCATAACACAATTCAGAAGTAGCAATTCTTCCAAAACAATTTTCCATGGAACATGCATGTATTGGTTCCAATTACCAGGGCATTTTCTCCAGATAAAGAAGACAGTAACACCAAACTTTCTAGTTACACATTTCTCTCACAGCTGCCTTCCATCTTATGCATTAATTGCTCAGACTTTGAGGTCATGTGTTTGCAGTATCACGACCCAGCTTTCAAAGCTGTAGGTCAAGAATTGTAGCATACCCCTTGGTATTTTCCTATAGCCATTCCCAAACAAAATAAATGGCTGTTTCAGATTACCGTCTATGGGAGGTTGTAAGACTCCTCTGACATCTAAGTCTCAAATGCTCACATTGCTTAAACTGGTAATACATACATAATAATCAGTAAGTAGAAAAGATATACCTGGCAAATCTCTTTCTTCACAAGTCACTGGAATATTAGTAAATAAAGTAGGTTTGGTTAGCCTCATCACTGCAAAAAAAAAAAATCAGAAAATAAACCACAGGTCAATGATACAAGTACTTTTTATTTTTAAAAAATAATTGTTTTGTCTTCATGTCCTTCCAACAAGAAATCCCACAACCACCAAGTTTTAGCCTGAAAAAGGGTAACACCGTTTTGGTACACTTGGCCCTTTTTTAATATGAAAAAAATTCCCTGCTACCCTGAGACCCAAGAGCACTGGTGATGCCATTGTTCCTTCTTGCTTCATTCCTCCAGTGCACTAACATCTACTGCTTTCCATCTTACATGCTTAAGGTCTTATATCTGGTACAGCATTCAGTACTTTGTGGACTTCAGAAGTGTACCAGGTTCATTTTTTGTGGACTCTTTCAGGCTAAGCACTTACTCTGTGATTCTGGTTACTCTAGAATTGGACATGATGACTAGTACAGAGTCTTTCAAACACCAGGCTATAAGGAATTGCATTTACACTCTGATCTCCCAACGTACACACAAGACAGTTATGAGTCTAAAAGCCTGCATTTATACAACTGCTTTTTCTTTTGAGTCACAAACTTTCAACTCCAACCAGTAAAACCATCACAAAAACACTAAAAAGTTTTATTGGTACTGACAAAATCAAACTCACTGATATCTTGCTATTAAAAAAACCCTCTACTTCAGGAAAGTGGTATTTTCAAAAGCTCTTTTAATTCAAAATACTCAGAATTACATGATTTTTATTACAGATTCCAGATGTTGCTTCTTCAAAGAATTCTTCCATATTCATATAAACCAATGACCCTAATCTTGCATACAGCTTATAAAAGCACTCACATGAAAAGAAGTTGAGCATTTGTAACCTTAGGCGTTGACCTGAATATGTAACAATTGAGTGTTTCCCCAAAACTTAATAAATATAAAACCATGTAATTTCTGAAAATTAAAACTAAAGAATAAAATGAAAGGATTTCTCTTGACTGCAACAAGTTAATCAACATCCCTGCACCAACACATGTATTGTGCTTTTATCTTCATTATATTTTTGTGCATATGTCCAGTCAGCATTCATTATTTCTAGTGGTGTAAAACCTACTATTATTTTGATCTACATTTGGGTGTAGTGGGCTATACTGGTTCACAAGAAGTTACATTACCATACAATCAGATCTGGGCAAGTTAGCATTGACACAAATCTCAGTTTTCATGTAAAAAAGGTATTATGTTCTCTTCGTTATGCTGAAAAGTTGAAAAACATGACCTCTGAAGGCTTAGAACCATGAGGCAAATAAAAAGCCCCAAAACACACAAAACAGTAAATGGAGAACCAGATTCAACACTGAAAACAAAAAAGATAAAATACTGAACTATACATGCATACAAATTAATCATCTCTCAAGCAGTTAAAAATGAAGTCTGGATTTCAGCTTGTACACTGGTGCTACCAAGACTAATAATTCTGTAGAGAAACCAAGTGTAGTGCTCACTTTTTATTACGTGACAGTTACCCAGCTGAGATGATACAAGCCAACACAAAGCAGCAGCAAGCTGACAGCTACCACTGAACCATGACACCAATCTCTGGTTCTGTTTAGTAAAATGTTTGTTTAGCTCTTGGTGGTATGTTAAACAAATGGTAGTTACCTAACTTTATTCATATTTACAGTAAGCCCGTATAAACTAGTACTTGCTGACTGTTTCTAAAGGTACAGTTACAAACCAAGTTTAGTCACATTTAAGCCAATAAAAAAACCCCAGCTAAATACATTTTGACTTCATTCTGTGATGTAAGTAAACTAACATGTTTAGATTACATAGTTAAAAGGACTACTAAATCAGTATTAGAAAATACTGTATTTCTGCAGGACAACTCATATCTTTTTTCTAAGATCCTAGACACAAAACACAACATTAAATAAAACAAATCATGTGTTCAACTCTATTGTATCTTTAAAAATGCTGTTGCACAAACAAATTCTGTTACTGTTAGTGTTAAGCTCCGAAAAGTAATTTTGGTGAAATAACTTCGCTATATAAACTTCAAAATAGTATTGACCCTCAGTTACTCTAGACAGTATTTTTACATTCATTTTGCTATGTGGTAATATTAAACGTCACAAACACCCCAAACGTCAATATAAGACCCCCTTAACATTTAGTCAAAGTTTAGAAATATACGTCAATGATCCAGACTGAGCAATATCCTTAATTTTAAGACTGCAAAAAGCTATGTAATGCTTACAGTCATTATTTCAGCACAAGAGTGTCAACAAAAGAAAAATGTAAGTAAAAGTCCAAGAGGATTTTATTTAGTTTTTACACTGAGGGATCTCTGTTATGCTTATGTGCAATTTTATTTGATCAGCACTAATGACAATCTAGCAATCTACAAATAAAATTCATTTATTTTCGCTCTTTTCCAGATGCCAGACCTTGACCTCCAGCTACAGCAAAATTATCTGGATTAATTTATTTTCCCCCTTTTCCAGATGCCAGACCTTGACCTCCAGCTACAGCAATATTATCTGGAGTTAGCAGGGGTACCCAAGGGAAATATACACCCTTGTAGCATACATACCAATCTCAGCTTAACTGCTCTACTGACCCTCCAAACATTGAATTGAGCAGGGACAGAAGGACAGCACGAGCTTGAAACACTTCATTCTTTCAGGTGATGAAGTCATGCTGAACTCAGCCTTTTTATCACCATAAAACACACTGAAATCCTCAGAGACTTTTACCTTCCATAATGACAACAACAGAAGTTTACAGATAGAAGTCAGATTCTTTCATTTCCTGACTGGTAGCTGGAAGTCACCATTTGTTCCCCAGTATAACTAAGAGACAAAAGACCAGAAACGTCGGGGGTGGTGGTGGTGGAATACCTTATTACTAAAGTCATAAAACAGCAAATGCTAAGTTGTTCATTATTTTTCAGCACACTATTTCCACTGAAACTTCCATTAGTCTTTCTGGAAAAATATGGACAATGTTTCTAAGACAGTGTATACATGTCACAGAAATTAAGTTTGTATTTCATGCGAGGACTATGCCTTCATTAAAAACCACCCACACGTGACTGTCAGTATATAATCAGATCTTGAAGGTCTCTGTGTCAAAAATAATTAGAGATCCTTATAGCGATCATAACAACTCACTTTAAAAATTTTTCCTTCTCCTGATTTCAAAGAAGCACAACAAGGATATACTTTCCTTGATAAAGTATAAATTTTATTATCTGACACAGCTTGCTATAATAGTCAATTTTATTTTTCTCCTTTAGAACACTGAGGTAGAGAGAAGCTACAAAACAGTACTAAGTCAAACAGAAACTTACTAATCTTAACGGAACCATCCATAAGTCCCCTTACAAAACAAAGTTAAATAAATTTATTATTACAGTTATAAAACTGTAGCAAAGTAATATTATTTTGCTGCTTGCTAATTCATCAGTTGTTCTAGAGTTTGTATATTCTAAGCTGGTTCAACACTTCAGACAGCAATTTTATTATGAAGCTCTACCTTACAATTATAAACTAAATATAACTCCAAATTTATTTACAAGCAAGTTCATTTTATCAGTAAGGCTCAGCTTATTCCTAAGAATATTTCTAACATATTCACAGTATAATATATCACAGAAAATCCAGATCTGTCCCACAGATCTTTGGATAGTAGCATTGCAAGATGGCAATTCATTCTGCTTGATGAGTCTATTCAATTTTATCCAGATTTCCTCCAAATTCTGATTATTACAATTAGACTGTTCAATTATCCACTTTGCTCTATAAAATGCATGCAGTTTTAGCCTTTCCAAATTAGTCTGCAGTTCTTGAGATAAAGGAAGAATCTCTTCCTTAAGCTTAGGACTAGGGAGAGAGACACTCCAAGATCTTTTCAATTTTTGTTTTCCATTAGCTGGTAGTTCTCCTTGATTCTCCAAGTTAACTGATGTGCGAACAGTTTGCTCTTTGACTAAAGCCTGCCCGTGTTTCATGCTAGATTGAAACTCAAGGAGGTATTTTGTGCAGTCATAATCAGAAGATTCTGTAACATATTCTGAAGGTGTAGAAAGTTGTTTCAATTCTTCTGCTTCCTCACAAGACACAACAGGTGGTCGCTTTTTTGGTTTGAGGGGAAGTCTGTTTAAATTATTTGGAAACCAGGGTGTAAATCTTGGTAACTGACGAATGGGAAACTCCTTCACTGCTGCTTCTGCCAGTTTCTGCAGTTTTACTAGATCTCTCTGATGTGGTCGATAATGCAAGACCATGTCCATGTTTGTACAGTAGGAATCAGCCATTCTTAAGAAAAGGAACAGTCTCTTGATTAGGATTCTCAACTCTAGACTGAAATTTGAAAGGATTTCCTTGCCCCATGCTGCAAAGATCAGTGGAAAACAGGACCTAAAGTAGAAGTATTATAAAATATGATACTACCATATTAAAAAAAAAACAACACACCAAAACCAAACAAAAACCACACTGCTAGGATATTTCACAGAAAAGCAACACGTAGTAAAAATAAGCAAGACCATTCTACTTTATCCAGGCTGAATATTAGTGACTGTATTCCATCATTACTTGTGTAACTTCAGTATACTGAACATTATCCATATGCGCAGTTTACGCAACACTGTCCCTCCCAAAAGCATGCTTTTACTGTCAGCACCTCATACTTGCCATCCATGTGTCATTATTCTTGCTATATTGTTGTGATGCAAACTAGAAGAGATACTAGTACTGCTGCCCATTTTCTCAATAAAAAAGAAAAAAAAAAATACATATCTGGTGAAGTGTTTTCCTCCCGCACCTCATTTCAAGCCAGGGCACAGAAAACACATGTGTTACAAAAATCCCATCAGAAATAGTAGTGACTGATACAACAGGTTTTAGTCACAGGTTAAAAGGGAAGTGCTACAGGCAAGTTAAAGTTGTCTGCTTCCATTTCATACCATAACTACACATTTAGTTTCATTCTCATAGCTTTCAAGTAATGCATGCAGCCATCCTACTAGTCCTTAAGTTAAGGACCCAATAATTGCTTAATTTATTCAATTTTTAGAATAACTAAAAAACACATTAACTCCTTAAAAACTTTAAACTTTCATATGTCATTGCTTTCTCTCACACAAAGATTAGATTAAATGCAGGGGGTGGGGAGCACTATAAACATTACTATGAAATATAACATGCACTCTCTTGCTCTTCTGGTGTCCTGTTCCATCCCACCTCCCTCTCAACAAGACTGCAATCATTTCAGGTTCCCTGCCAGAGATAAGCAATATACAATGATATTAAAATTACTAAAAATCTAGGATTGTTTAATCATTACACTGTCAATATTTTGTTTAAAATAGTCACAATGCAAAAAAACCCTGATACCTTTCTCACTTCTTTTGCAAAATCTGCAGCCTGGACACTGCACCAAATTCAATACAAGTTTCTTACAAAAGCAGAACGATCTACCATAAAACTCTTTGCTTTGAATTAACTTCTATCAAAATGCATTTGCATTGTCAGCTGATGATGCTTCCTGTTCTCAGGTTTTTGGCTTTGTGTGTGTGTGTGTACATATATGAAAAAGGGCTTGCTGCTCTTTGAATTACAGTTAACAGATTTTACTGTGATGTGCAGACACCATTAAAAAGGCCTTCCAGGAGTGTTGCAAAACTAGTAAACAGGCAGAAGACGGGCTCTGAAATTATTTGCACACCTACACTACTCCATCCCCCTGAGCAGCCTTGCCCACTTGGAATGCTTGCAGAATTGAGATTTTAACCAATTGTTACTGCTACCTAATTAGCAGCATTTAATTTATAAGCAAGAACAATTAGGAAAAAAAAAAAGCAGTAAATATTATGTCTGTTGACTGGCATAATATGAAAGCAGGTTCAGACTTTTCAGTGTTCCAGTTGCTGACTTACTGGTACGCAATTGCCAGCAGAAATGATCAAATTCTTCACAGGGCTCTCTGGATTTCTGTGTTAGCTTTGCAAGGTGCGCCAGACACGCACGTCTGTATTCTCACTGATCACAGTCCCTGAATCCAGGACGTAATCCCAACAGCTGTGCATTAAACGTGAGGTTAAAGGAGCAAAAAACATTAAAAGGTGGAAAAAACAAACAAAGGCGACAGCAGGGAACCGGAAAGGCGATTTTAGATTTTCTCCTAACTGCTGAAGAACTTGTGCAAAATGCGAACACACGGCAGATCGGCGGCACCACCAAGCATGGCGCACACGCGCCTGCGGGGCCCCTGCCACTTAGAACAGCCCATCCCCCACCCCCAGCCTCCCCTCACCCGCGGGCAGCCCCGGCCCCACCGCTCCCTACTCCACCGCCTTCTAAGCCGGCGGGCAGGCGCGGCCCTACCGACGGAACCGAGGCGGCGTCCCACGGCCGCGGCGCCCGGCCCGGTCGCAGCGCTGCGCCTCGCCTCACGGGGCCGGCCCCAGGGCAGGCGGGCCGCCGGGCCCGGCGGACGGGCGAAGCGCTGCTGCCGCGGCACGGGAGGGCGGGTAGGCACCGGCGGGTCGCGCTATCGATACCTTTCAGGGCCAATAAGTGCTCCTGCTTGGGCTGGTTAACGTCCATGGCAGCAGCGCTCGCCGCTGCGGAAGGGCCGCCGCACCGAACCGCCGCCGACAGCGGAGGACGCTGGGTCAGAAGAGGCGGGGCGAGCGGGCGCGATAAATAGGCCGCCCCCGGGAGCGACCGCCCCTGGACGCGGCGCGGCGCGGCACGGCACGGCACGCGACACTGCAGCCCCCAGGGCGCGCCGCCTCCCGCCTGGGGGGGCGGACGGACGAGCGCTTGGCGACCTGCCGAGGGGCCGTCGCCTGCGCCTTGGAGCGCTGGGATCCGCGGTCCCCCAGAGCCGCACGGGCAGCCCTGCGGCGCGGCACGATGGGAACCGTAGTTCTGCGGTGCGAGTGGCGAGAGGCGGGCGCCGGCCGGAGGGGGCGCGCATGCTCCCACTGGGGCGGTGGCCGCGCCGCTCCGCCCCGCCCGCCGCAAGATGGCCGCCCTCGGCGTAAACAAGGTCGAGGCTGGTACCGGGCAGGACAGTGGCCGGGGGCCCGGTAGCAGTGGCCGCGGCCCGGCTGGCGCCGCAGTGAAGGTGAGACGGGCTGTCCGGCCCTTTGCACCGTCTGGCTCGGCCGCTGCCGAGCGTGGCAGGGCGTTGCGGGGTTGCGGGCCGGCACCACCGGGGGGAAGGGGAAGCACGGCTACGAGGGGTCTTCAGGGCAGGAGTCGTCTCCTGAGGCGCCGGCGTTCGTCTCGTCTCGGGCCGGGCCGGGCAGCCGCTGCCCTGGCCCTTTACCGGCCTCGCCCGCCCGGAGCCGCGACGCTGGGGGCTGCTCGGAGCGCGATGCGGGCGGGAGGCCTCTGCGCAGGGCCGGCCCCGGCCGCAAAGGGCAGCGCTCTGGAGGGCGCGGGCGCGCCGCGGGGGTTAGCAGGCCCTGTCGTGGGGAGTGTCGGTGGGGTTTGGTTCTGGTGGTTGTTTGGGTTTTGGTTGTGGTGGGTTTTTTTTCTAAATGACGATCAATTTTGCTTCTTGTTAGCTGTTTAAGATGTTCTGGTCCCCTCCTGTTTGCTTTTGCTACCTGGATGCTGTGTTTGCAGTTTCATAAATGGCTAACTTGGTATGACTGACCTTGTTATATGTATTAGCTACGAATGGAAGCTTTCTCCACTGGCTAATAGCCTGCTTTGGCAGGGTCTTGCCCTCCCTTTCCTCCTCCTGTGAGGACGTTTCTACATACTTAATTGTGCTGCTTGACTAGTGGACTTCTCTTGTGGGAGTTCATTAAATGAAGTGCACAAGAACTTCAGGTGGGATGCTGAAGAGTTAAAACGTTCTGTTCCTGTCTTTATTTATTTTATTTTATTTTATTTGGGTGTACAATGGAAAATTAATGATTCAGTTTATCTGCTGTGATTGCAGGAACTTCTGTAAAGTAAACTGCGAAGTTTTGCTTTTTTTGTCACATCAAGACCAAATATGGCCTCTTTTTAAATTATAGGTTCTTGAGTGTGGAGTCTGTGAAGATGTATTTTCTTTACAAGGTGACAAAGTTCCCCGGCTGCTTTTGTGTGGCCATACTGTCTGCCATGACTGTCTTACCCGGCTTCCCCTCCATGGCAGAGCAGTTCGTTGTCCATTTGATCGACAAGTTACTGAACTAGGTAAGAAGATGTAAATCTGAAATTCTTAAAACCTGTCAGCCAGGGATAACTAGAATATAATGCTAGATATAGTTTCTGAATGCTCCACTTAGCGCTATGTCCAAGTAATGAATGTGCAGTGTTTCTCTTCATTCAGAGAAGCACTGTTAAGCATTAGTAAAATAGATGTCTTAAAAAAAGAAAGTGAAGACTTTATCTTCTTGAACCTGGGCTTGCAAGCTTTATACCTTGAAGTCTTTTTGCACACCTATGTTTACAAAGGGACTACTCTGTGTTAAACTAGCATCTAAGGGATCCTGAATGAGTTTTCTGTTGTCCTAAACAGTAAGTAAACCGTGCAGTTAAATGGGTAGTTTCTTTGATGAGCAGATTTGTCTGGGTACATGATGAAGTGATACAGAGGGAAGTATCAGTGGTAACAAGCCTGATTTTTAAAATGTACAGTAATTCTATATATGAAGTAACTGACAGCAGCAGGCTACCAACAGGAATTTCCATACTGTAGGAGGGCCTGCAGACAGGATTTGAAAGGATAAGGTACAGCTTTTATCCAGCAGTGGAGGTTTATTTTAGGCAAAAGATGACCCATGCTTATGTTTCCTTCGGAATAGCAATTGCCTGTTTAACATAGGGTTACAGAGGAGACAAGTTATCAGAAGAATTTGCACTGAGAAGGACTTGTTAATAGAACTGGCTCCAGCATGGGGGGAAAAAAGCTATTGGAAGGAGAATCATCAGAGAGGGAGATCTGTAATGTGGTAATCCATGAAAGAAATATTTATATATAGAATATGCTAAAATAAGAATTTACTTTCTGGTAAGTGAATCTGCTAGATTGCAGATCAAATGGAGAGGGCTATTAAGGCACTCTCTGGATGCTTTCATGGAAATAGGAGTCAGGAAAAGAAATAATCAGTCTCATATGAAAGAAGGGTTTATTTTCTAGGGGGAGGGAGTTCATAAGTGTGAGCATCATGAATGACTGCTGGTCTAGAAGATGCGGTTAAAAGGGTCATGATTTATTTTACTTTTTACCTATGACTGTACAGCTGCATGAGATTTCTTGAAGTGTGCTTTTAAGGAGGAGACTGTTAGAGCACAATATTCAGTCCTACTGTTGTGAAACATTTCTGTCCAAGACCACTGCTTGTATCTTGTAAAGTAGAAGTACCATTTTCATTATGATGGGGAACTTGTCACTTCTTAATTTTTATTGGTCATTTTTTTCCCACCTGTCTGAAAGTATCCTATTATATTCCTTGTGGATTTCAGGTTTAAGAAAAATGACGCTTTGTAAAAGCACCTAAGGTTTTTTCATCTTGCATAATAAGAGGACCTTCTGATGGAACATAGTGAAACGTTATTAAACTCTTAAGGCTCCTATAGGTAGGAAGTGGGAAGAAAAGCTTCAACTTTTGAGTCCAGGATAAGCTAGTAGACTTGTGTCCTACTGGCTAGTACTAGAAAGAAGGATTATATACTGTGATCAAAAACTGATAGGTAGAACATTTTAGCAAAACAGCTTGGAAGTAAAAATAGTTCTGTGAATGTAAATAAACATGTTCTGTCTGGGGATTTGATTTGGGGCAGAAGAGGGTCATAGACACTTTTAGTCTTGCCATGTCCATAATAACTGCCTTGAGAAATATTATTGCTTTCAGCATGTAAAAATGGGATGTTTTGTGGAGTGCAGCTCATCGTGACCCCTCTTTGAGGCATCTCTGCTTTTTTTGTCTTGCTCTGATCACTTGGCAGTTACTGCTGTTGGTTAAATTACTGCTGTTGTAGTTCTGTTTCCTTCTGAGAGCTCAGGAGTGGAGCTGATAGGGAGTCATGGCAACTGTGTGCCCAGGGAACTTCTTATCCTTCCCTCCCATTTCAGGGCATGCGAGAAAGCAAGCGCCATTTTCACCCATTTCTGCAACTGCCAGTTCTGCCATTTAATGAAGTAGTCTCAGGAGGCGGTTTAGTATCTAAATCTGGGTTATAGGATCACTGCCAAGAGAAAGTTCTGTTGAAAGAGAAGCTGTATAATCAGGGTGTAAAGCTACCTGTGTTGAACAGTTCCTAAATAAGTAACTGTGGATTTTACACATGCTTTTCGTTGGTCATTTAACCTGTACAGTTCGGATAAAGGTGATTGTTTTCCTTTGCTCTTACCACTAAATCACTTAATCCTATATTTGTCCAGGTTTTCCCAAGGAATATTTTGAAAGGGAACTTTTTGGAAGAAATACTCAGGGATCTATATATGTATAGGTATAGCTGTATTTTCTCCTTTCTGAAGTGGACACTTGGTTTAAATGTACTGGCATGTTGCTTATATAAATGTATGTATGTGTGTATATATATATTAAAAAAAACTATGGGAAGGCAGGATTAGGGGTACTTTCTCAATCAGAATTTCTAGAAATGTGGAGTCTGCAAGAGAAAATTGACAACACCTCATTTACATGCTTACCAAAATATTCTAATAATTCATAAAACCTTGGTATGAGAGAAAATAATTACTAATGAATTGGTAGGACTAAAGCCTGCCCAAACCACGTGGTGTACCTGTTGAAAGTATGTGAGGTGTACATGTTGAAAGTATGTGATCAGTCTAGAGGTTATCTTCTATCTATCTAGATGAACATTCTTTAACCAAAAACATGTAATGGAAAATCTTTTTCAATTTTCAAAATTTTGAAGGAATATATTCTGGAGATCATGTTGACTCGGGCAGTATATTTAGGGGAAAATCTAGAAAATGTTCTTCATAGAAGAAGACTCCTCTGAATGCCTTTTCATTAAAAGTGTCTTTATCTAGGAGAAGAGGTGAAACATTTCTTGCAAACTGCTTTCTGTCGTCTTCCTGCATTGGGTTAGTGGGTTGGTTTTGGGTTTTGGATTTTTTTTTTAATACATGGACCAATGAACTGTTGGGAAGGATGTGCTTATATAACAGCTTTGGAGGCTCTGGCTTTTGATTTTCAGCTGAGCAGCTCTGCTAAGGAAGCCTTTAACAGTTTACGGCTCAGGTGAGCTCTCCCTACCAACATCATTATTACAGGTCTGAAACTATTTTCTATCATTAGAACTTTTTGAACTGATGTATGCACATGTTAGCATTCTTCATGGAATCCATCCCATTGGTATTGTTTACATTTATATATTCTTTTGCTAGTCTTTGAGTACTAAGGTAAAACCTCAAAACGTTGTGCAAGAAAATGTAGCTATAACATAACATACTCATAGCTTTGTTCAGACATTTAGACAAAAGTTGCTCCTTCATTCCTTGCATTATTTATAATTCTTTTGCAGACAAGCTTTATTCTTTTGAAAGTGCATTTGAAAAGTCTGGTCTTTCAGTCTTAGCATTTTCATTGTCACTGGCTCATTCCTGGCTGACACTCTTCCTGCTAGTCATTGTCTTATCTCCTTTTGAGAGGAGACAGTCATAGTCTGTAGTGGTTTTGTAATGCGCATGAACATCCCTTGTAGGCCCAAGGATGAGATCACTAGACTCATACATTTGCAATCAAAGCAGAATTTGAGCGAGTCCAAGAGATTAAATAGATATATTTTCATGACTCATCTTTCAGTGTTTTTAAATGTAAAATAAACACTGGATCAGATGTGTCCAAAATGTGTGTCGAGTACGTAGTAATTTTGTAGTAGGTTTAGTGTAAAAAGAAGCAAAGTGGCTTTTTCTCAAATACACAGACTTTATGGTAGATGTGGTGAAATGAGACATTACTTTCTCTTGATAATGCATATTTTATAGGGTGCTTACTGGTTATAAATTCTGGTTTTAGTTGGTTAATAGTTGATACATAAGTTTGCTTGTTTTTCCATGTAGTGCAAGATCAACAGCGCACTAACAGTGTATGGTATGTATTATCAAATCTCAAGCTATATAAGAAGTTAAAGGAAGGATGTAAAAGCATTTGACTTTGCTTCTTCTGACGCTTTAAATTATGAACTAGAAACACAGAATAGCTATAGACGTATCTTTTCTGATCTTTTCTGTTGGTGATATTCCAGTAAATTAGTTCTGCTTTGGATATTCTGACTTGGTTTTCTCTTCATGCTGACCATGTACTGTTTAAAATATGAGGTTAATATAATATTCACAATTAATATATATTTGAATGAAGATAGTACCTTCGCTCTGTAAGATGGAGTCCGTGTCTGCTCCTGCGGTGATCCAGATGAGATGAGGAGCCCCTCCGGGAAAATCCCCGGGGGTACCCTAGGGAGTACCCGCTCTCAATGGGTCCTGCAGCCGAACAGAGGAGGTCCCATCTGGGGTGCCAAATTGATTTGAAGAATCAGTCAGCAATATGCAGGCGAGTGGAGGTTATCTTTATTCGGCAGCGCTGGGTGCATGGGGGATCGCCCCACCGAAGTCATGCACCCCGAGGGGACTTTTCAGTCCCCCCTTTATACAAGCGACTCATACCTATTCATTAGTTTTCCAAGAAATTGTTTATTCATTACAATTCTGAGAATTCATTTATGTATCTTGCGCCTGCACAATGTCTTTGAGTTGTCTCTACGCAGACTCTATTCCTTAGCAGCCATGTTTAAAGTCTTCATCTTCACCATGTTGCATGTACAACAGGGATCTAAGACAAAATGTCCCTTCTAAAGATAACCAACCCAAGGACTTAGCAGTCTGTGCATCCATCATGTGGCAGTAAGGGTCCTTGGACCCTTCCCGACTTTTAACTAAACATAGCTGTGTCATCCTTTAGATAAGTGGTACAGCATTCACTATTCAGTTTAGCCACTGAGAATATTATGGTTGATGATTTAAACTGGAGGGGGGGTTGGGTCAGGGAGGCATGCCTATGAAAGAAATTTTTATGTGGGAAAACTGGAAGTTACATGTAACAATAAAGTATACAGTGCGGATGTATTGATTCCTGTTCACATGTCTCTTCAGAGCTACTGTAGCATTGTTGCCCTCACTTTGGACAGGTGTGGCATGCATTTTGTGAATGATAGCATGCATCCTTGCTCTGCCTCCTCTGATGGGAAAGCAGTTGGCATGTGAGCATGCCAGTCTTCCATGTAATTTTGCCTAGCCATGTAATGCAGCTCTGCTATTGGAAACAGTACTGCAGGAAAAACATTGTCAGGCAGTAAAAGCACTTGCATGAATTTCAAGCAATTTTGAAGTCTTAAGATTGAAAGCCAGTCTCATTTTTCTTGTTTCATAGCTTCTGAAGTAAAAGACAACATTGTGGTTTAACCCTGGGGGGCAGCTCAGCCCCACGGAGCCACTTGCTCACTCCCCTGCAGTGGAACAGAGGAGAGGACTGGAAGGGCAAAAGTGGGTTGAGACAAAGGCAGTTTAATAGGTAAAACAAAAGCTGTGCACACAAGCAAAGCAAACAAGGAATTCATTCACTGCTTCCCACTGCCAGGCACGTGTTTAGCCGTTTCTGGGAAAGCCAGGCCCCATCACTTGTGGTGGTTACTTGGGAAGACAGGTGCTATAACCGTGAACATTGCCCCACTTCCTTCTTCTTCCCCCCCAGCTTTTATTGCTGAGCATGATGTTATATTGTATGGAATATCCCTGTGGTCAGTTGGGGTCAGCTGTTCCAGCTGTATCCCCTCCCAGCTTCTTGCGTACCCCCAGCCTGTCCACTGGTGGAGCAGCATGAGAAACAAAAAAAGGCAACCATACTGTGTAAGCACTGCTCAGCAATAGCTAAAATACAGGTGTATTATCGTCACTGTTTTGATCACAAGTACAAAACATAGCCCCAAACCAGCTACTATTAAAAAAATTAACTCAGTCCCAGCCAAAACCAGTACAGAGAATAATTCTCAACAAGCTGAAGCTGAAGGTAGGAGAACTTGCAGATATTTTTGGATTTGGGTTTTTTTTTGTTTTGCTTTTGTGTGCGCTTCCTTGCAAACAATATTGTAAGAAACCTAGCTCTTAAAAGCATTGCCTTTTATGTAGTGACAATATTTGAACGGTGCTTGTATAATTCTACAAAGAGCCTTTATAGCAGTGTATACTCTCTGTGTGCTGCAAATCCAGACTCCTGTGGGAGCTGAAGTTCCATATTCTTAGAACAGTGAAAATGCTGATTATTTTCTTGACTGTGTACCAAGCTGAGAAGCAGTGGAACATGAGTATTTGGGATGGGTAATTAGCTTTGATGGTTCTCATAACTGCTTGCTGCTCATAATAATTGGTGTCTGTTAATTTGGAACAACACTTTCACTCTCATGATACATCAAAATCTGTGGAGTGTTTGATAAATCTCAGTACTGAGGAAAGAAGACTTAATGTCTGTGTAGGATCAGTGGGATGACATCTGAATTCCAGAAGGATACAAAGGGCACATGCCTACCAAGCCACAACAGGGCAGCATAATTTAGGAGTTGTGAAACAGCACTCTGGAGAACCAGATAACTCAGGTAGCCTGGGCTTTGTCTTTGGAAACATGCATAGAATGCAGCTTCTGTGCATTCATGTCAGATGCAGACTTAACACCAGATATGCGGACTGAAAATGTCAATAGTTTTTAGGCATCTTTGGGAACCAATCTCAGCCTCCAGTTGCTGTTCTGCTATTCTGTGCAACTGGCTTATGAGAGGCAACCCAATTTTTTTCCAGGTCTGGTATTGTTTTCCAAAATTATGTTTTCCAGATCATGCTTGAAGAAAAGTGTAAATTGAATAAAGCAGTTAATTGAATTTAGTACAGAAGTTATATATTATTTTTCTTACGGGTGAACAGCAGAAGTTCACTAAGTTTGGCTCATTCTTGTATGGGTATGTTTGCATAAAGTACAAAACAAATATTTGAATTACAAAAGCAGCATGCATATGCAGTTTTGTTCAGATCTTGATGTTCTACCTCTAAAAAGTAACTGCATTAACCTTTTCCTGTCTTACAAACAGTTCAAAAGTTCCATCATAAGATAGAATAGTTGATTTTGGGTCTTACAGATTCTGTTTAAATACAAGGTGGTGTTCCCAGGCACCTTCTTAATTACGTAAATGTACATCTGTCACTACCCTGGGCACTACTGGTGATGTGGTGCTATCTATCACTCTACTCAAAGCTACCAGACACACACACACCCCCTCCGTTTCTTTTCCTGAAGTTAGCAGATTCTGTACACTTCAGTAAAAAATCTGCCAAAGAGGTCAGGGCAATGTTATTGGTGAAACCGATGTCCGCATTTTGCCTGCCTTTCAGTGCACCAAAGTGCTCTGTTAGTATTCAGCAGAAATGTTGGATATAATTAAGTAATTTCTTGAGCTGGTCTTTGCTGTCAATTATGTTGTTTCAAGAGCTGGTAAAAATAATGTTACAAGATCATAGGCATTTGTGGGTTAATTCTGTGATATTTGTTAGGAAAACACGGTATGTGGAGGTTTAGTTTATATACCTGTGTTCTACCAGTTTTGGTGAACTGATCATAATAAAATCTCCGTGACAACAGCAGAAGAGCTCATCATAGCATTGGGGCTGGAAGAAGAGCACATGCGCATGTCTTTACTTGACCCTTCCAAATTACGCTTTGTTAGCAAGTAATAACACTCTCCACCTGGACTGACATGTATTGATATTATATAGAAACAGGCTTGTTAGTGTCAGTTAGGAGTAGTTAAACTGATTCTAAACTGTGCAGTAATAAGGGCTTAGTTTGGGCAATAAACAACTTCACAAGTTGATCCACCTTGGATTTTAAAGAAGAAAAACTCAAACCTACGCACACAGATGACACTCATTCTGGAAATTCATAGTGAATTCAACACTAAGCTACATCAAAAACACCTGTGTGTTCTCAGATCATCTATCTGAAATTGGTCATTCCTAATTTTCAATAGTAAATAATTGTGATTCAGCAATGGTAGTCAGCTTATTGCAGTTGATCAAATATAACTTTCTAGATGTTGTGCATTGAGATGCATACTCAATCCCTAAAAATGGCAAACATCCCATCTGAGGAATGTCTGATAGCATACTACTAAAATATGTTTGGTTTTTTTTCTTTTATATATAACAGCTCTGCTGAGAGGAAGTTGCTAGGTGCTTTCTGCATTACATCTAAATCACTTCTGAAGAGCCATGCCTTAAAAGTGCAGGAGCAGGCAATTTCAGAGTGTCAAGCAGGTAAGGCAAAATGCTGGCTTGACTAGGCAGGGATCTTCTAGAACTTAGGCAGAAGAAGAAAGTGTACAGATATTGGAAGCAAGGACAGGTGACACGGGAGGCTACAGAGATGCTGTTCAGCACTGTAGGGAGAAAATTCATGTGGCCAAAGCTCGATTAGAGTTCAGGCTGGTCAGCACTGTGAAGGACAACAAAAAGGGCTTTTTAAAATATGTCAACAGCAAAAGGAGAATCAGAAATAATGTTATTCTGTTGTTTGGTGTGGTTGGTCACCTCACAAACAAGAATGTAGACAAAGCAGAGAAGTTTAATCCTGAGGTAATCCTGGTTATACATACACACTGGGGGATGAGAGGCTGGAGAGCAGCCCCACAGAAAGAGATCTGGGGAGTTGGGTTGATGGAAAGTTCAACATGAGTCATCAGTGTGTCCCGGCAGCCAGAAGGGCCAACCATGTCCTGGGGTGCATGAAGCACAGCACGGCCAACCAGTCCAGGGAGGTGACTGTCCCACTCTACACTGCACTGGTGTGGCCCCACCTTGAGCACTGTGTGCAGTTTGGGGCAGCGCAGTACAAGAAGGATATCAAACTGTTAAGAGCTCATCTGGAGGACAGCAACCAAGATGGTGAAAGGTCTCAAGGGCATGACTTAGGAGTGGCTGAGGTCACTTGGTTTGCTCAGCTTGGGGAAGAGAAGGCTGAGGGGTGACCTCATCGCAGCCTGCAACTTCCTCAAGGGGGGCAGAGGAGGGGAGGTGCTGATCTCCTCTCTCTGGTGACCAGCGATAGGGCACGAGGAGATGGAATGAAGCTGCATCAGGGGAAGTTCAGACTGGAGATCAGGAAAAGGTTCTTTCCTGAGATGGTGGTCAGTCACTGGGACAGGCTCCCCAGGGAAGTGGTCACGGTACCAAGCCTGTCAAGAATTCAGGTAGTGTCTGCATGACTTTCTTAGTCATGTGGTTTAGTTTCAGAGACCTGTGAGGAGCAGGGAGTTGGACTCAATGATCTTTATGGGTCCCTTCCAACTTGAGATAGTGTGATTTTAATTCTCTCATTTGGGTAGAGAATGAGAGAAGAGAATGAGCCAACCAACTGAAGGGTGGCTTTGCAGAAAAGGACCTGGAGGTCCTGGTTTACCTGGTATGTTGTTGCAGCAAAGAAAGCGAACAGTATCTTGGAGGAACGTTGCCAGCAAGGCCAGGGTGGTGATCCTTCCCCTGTCCTCAGCACTGGTGAGGCTAGACCTAGAGTACTGTATCCAGTTTGGGGCTCCCCAGTACAAGAGAGATAATAGCTACTGGAGTAAAAGGCCTGTAAGACAATAAAGGGCCTGGTGTATCTCTCATATGAGGAAAGGCTGAGATATTTTGTGCAAATATCTGAAGGGAGAGTAAGACAGAGCCAGGCTTTTTTCAGTGCATCTGGTGACAAGAACTAGAGGCTGTGTGCACAAACTGAGGCACAAGAAGTTCTGTCTGTACATAAGGAAACAGTTTTGACTGTGAGGGTAACCACACTCTGGCACAAGTTGCCCAAAGAGGTGGTGGAATCTCCCTCCTTGGAGATCTTCAGAAGCTGTCTGGGCCTTAGCAGCCAGCTCTAGGTGATCCTGCTTGAGTAAGAGGACTGGGCAAGGTTATGTCCAGAGGTCCCTTCCAACCTCAACTAGCGTGTGATTCAGTAATGACTAAAGAGTAATAAGCCAGTGCACAAAGGTGATCTCTTGAGGGACCTTTGCCTTCTGGCAGAGAAAATGGTTTTAAATTTATGATAATTACGCTGAGAAAAGTCAAAGGATGGTACTTTCTTTGAGAAGCAATGACTAGGGTTCTCGTATGCTACATGGACTATGCAGGTAGCATTTAGCATCAGTCATTGGGATGCAATCCTGGTTTTGCTTTTCATCGTGTTGTTTCATGTGAACTTCTACAAACTGAGGATGATACAGGAGTAGACACAGATTTCTGCTTTGCTCACGGAAGTAGGAGGTATCTTTTTCGCTATATCAAATAGTGTATATGGGTCTTCCTGAATATTGTTTTAAATCTTATTCAGGTTTTTACTGGACTGAGATCTGCAGTAGGTGTTGCATTTTGTGATTCAGTGTAAATTCTTCAAAGCTTCCATTAGTAGAAATGTTCACTCATGTAGTTATGCAAAATACGAATTTTTATGATAAAAATCAGAGTTTGTGTGTTCCTTGTAGTCCTTAGTTGTTAGCTATTGTGGATTACTTTATAAGTGTATTTACTGAGTTTTTGTAAATTTTTAATAATTGTGAAATCTTTTAAGCAGGAAAAATCTGCATAAATATTAAATAGTTCTGTGATGGAAGGAAGGAGGGGGTGGAAAGGTAGTGTGACCTTACAGAGAAAAAGTGATAGTTGTATCTCATTTTCGTTAATGTCACTGTAGTTAATGTGCTCTTAATATTTGTCGGAATCTCAGCTGTGGTTTGTGAAACTGCTCATGATGGTGTTTGCTTGAGGGGCTTTTTTACATCTCCCCTTCATTTAACTCTTCCTGAAAAATAGGAGATTCTGGTGTCTGGGGCTTGAAAAAGAATTTTGCGTTGTTGGAACTCTTGGAACGGTTGCAGAATGGACCTGTTGGGCAGTGTGGGACAGCAGAAGAAGCCATCGGTCTATCTGGAGAGGTACTGAGTTTTAAAAAAAGCCAGGTTTGCTACATTTGCTTTAATTTATCTCTAGATAGAAAAAAAATATCAGTTCTTTGCCAAATGTGATTTCACTAATAATGCTGTTGTTTTCTTTCAGTATCTAGTATTAAGGCTTCAATAGTTCCATACTCAAATGCTAATCTGTGCTGACTAAAGCAGGAAATTAAGAAGTATTGCCAAGCATACATACTATTTCCCCCTACTTTTAGGCATGTATGTTTTTTAGAAAAGGTTACTTATTTGGATATTGTAGTTATAGTGATTTAAGGACAGTTTTCTAAAACATCTGGAAACTCTTCCTAAAGCCTTCAACTCTTCTTAAGTAGTTCCTTTTATTTATTTGATATCACTACATCATGTGACAGTACTTCACTATGAAAACCAGCTGCTTTAACCATTTCAGTATTAACAACTGGTATGCAAGAAATATCATGCAGTGTCATTCTAGGAATAGGTAACTGTCCTAGATGTTTTGTCTGTCTGTAATTCTTTTCTCTCTAATGATTGCTTTGGAGGAAATGATTGGAGTATGAATTTTACCCTCTAAGCCTTTACAACTTACACTGAAGTTTGGATTTATGAAATTACTGAACACTTCTAGAATAATTTATTGGAGTTGACTATAAAGGAAAACATATTTTATGTAAAAAAAAAAATATTGAGAACTTAGTTTTCAAAGTAGTCCAAATACTTACTAGTTTGTAACTTTTACAGAAAGTCTGTTTCCAAGCTTGTATGGGATTAAATGTTAACAAATTCAGCATTGGGTTTTTTTTGTTGTTGTTAGAGTATCATTCGTTGCGATGAAGATGAAGCCCATGTTGCATCTGTGTATTGCACTGTTTGTGCCACTCACCTGTGTGCAGACTGTTCCCAGCTTACTCATTCTACAAAGACACTAGCGAAACACAGACGTGTACCTCTTGCTGATAAGCCTCACGAGAAGACCATGTGCTCCCAACACCAAGTGCATGCTATTGAGTTTGTTTGTTTAGAAGAGGGCTGTCAGGCGAGTCCTCTTATGTGTTGTGTCTGCAAAGAGTACGGGAAGCATCAAGGTCATAAGGTACTGCTAATAATCTGTTTCTAGTTACGCCATGGGGCGGCTTGCATAATTATTTATCCAATTAAAGTATAAAAGATTACCAAGAAAGGAAAGTAGGTTCTTAATATGTCTTTATAGATGTATCTTCATACTGTTCTTTTGCTTTCCCTGCATTTCAGATAACTACCATGATAAGATTACAAGAAAAGAAACATTATTTCTAAGACCACAATAAGTTACTTATGTATTAAGATGGACAGTCTCTTTATCTGATGCTTTTCTGAACTTCTCACAACATTGAGTCATCAGTTCTGAAAATTGTTTTCATTATGCGAACACTAGGTTCACCCAACCTGGTGCAGTCTAACTGCCCTTCTTTTTTTGTAATTGATGGTGGTAAACAGGCGGATTAGTGTGTTTGCTTGTGTGATTGCTAGATGCCTATCTCAGTCTCAGCATAATCTGTAACTCCTGATTACATTTTAAATTGCAAGATGGTTATAAATTCTTACTTGCCTTTCCTATATATATATACACACATATACATACACACATATATATTAAATATGTAGTAAAATGGAAAATATTATTAAGATATTTATGATTGATCTTTGATATGTTGCTTTTAATTAATAGCATTCTGTCTTGGAACCAGAAGCAAACCAGATTCGTGCATCCATTTTAGACATGGCCCACTGTATAAGAACTTTCACAGAAGAAATCTCAGATTATTCCAGAAAATTAGTTGGAATTGTTCAGCATATAGAAGGAGGAGAACAAATAGTTGAAGATGGAGTTGGAATGGCCCATACTGAACATGTATGCTTTTCTTTTTTTTTCCCACATGCACAGAATATTTGGTTTTTAATAACTGAGATAAGAAATTTCTTTGAAAATTATACATAGGTTTTATAAGACAAGACCGTAAGTTCTTATCTCTACCAAGTCAGTATTGAGATTTAAACCAGCAGATAGAGGGGAATTTGTAGTTCATTACAATGTTTTTAGGCTACATGACAATAGGGAGACAGTAGAGAAGGCTGTATAAATGCTAGTACAGTACTGAAGTACTGTGAGATTGCATCTGTTCTCAGGTGCTGTGATAATATTGAGGATTTTTTCCCTGGTCATTTGTAGATATCATTTAGATATCATTTTACATACAAATAACCAACTTGATTATCAGAGTAACTTCTTGGAGGATCTTTGTCTTAAAGCTGATAAGACTTTCTGTATAACAGCACTTGAACTGTGATGTAGCCAAGCAGATATGAACGTAAGTTAGAAACTGGAATAAAATGAAAAATGCACTTCTGGAATCAACTGGTGTCCTTAATCCTCTGGATCTTCTGACTGCAACACTGTAGGTACCAGGGACTGCAGAGAACGCTCGCTCGTGTGTCCGAGCCTATTTTTCTGATCTTCATGAAACCCTTTGCCGTCAGGAGGAAATGGCTCTTAGTGTTGTTGATGCTCATGTGAGAGAGAAGTTGATTTGGCTTAGGCAACAGCAAGAAGACATGACGATCCTTTTGTCCCAGGTTTCAACAGCTTGCCTTCATTGTGAAAAGACTTTACAACAGGTGGGTTGGCAAGTGAGCTGTTAACATATGTCAAGATAGATGGAACCGCAAATTAAGTTAAGGCCACAAATGAAAATATTAGATGGTACTCTGCATTTTTATTTACTTTACAATGTTAAAACAATAATTATACAACATGAGACTGAAGTATTCATTACAAGGGGGTGTTAGACAAGGATAGTCAGTACAAAAGCGTTCAAGTCCTCCAGTTGCTGGAAATTCTGTGGCATGGTTATCTTGTCTGGAGTAATTTCTGGTTATTTGTGAGGATAGTTGAAAGGAGAGATGAAATCAAAGCAAAAAGCTACAAGATTTATGGGAAGGATTTTACAGTTGCACTGTAAACACCAGTATAAGTGTTTGAAGATAGTTGTCATATGAGGCTGGTAGGCAAAAGTGTTTTAGGACTAAACTTCTGGTAGCACTTGTAATACAAGTAATTGAATATCTTAAATGTATGAAGAAAGCGGGTCTATGAGAGTATCTGGTTGGTCCATTATTTACTTAATTTAGTGATAGTGAGAAGTAAATAGTGTATGTAGCAAACAGTAAACAATGTGGGAAATTATTTTATTAATGTGTTATTTGTAGTTTTTAAAACTTTGCTTAGACCTAGTGTCTGGTTGCTTAGTCAGATGCACTTTTTAACTATGCAAATGTCCTCATCATAGATGGGTGGATATTAATCTTTTCATGTTAATTGCGTTGCCTTGTGTTGCTGTATACTGCAAAGCAGCTGCTGTATTCAAGCTGCTGAAATGATAGATGAATGATATATTATTTTTATATTACATTACTGTCTCTTGTTATTTATATTCTTATTCCTACAGGACTAAGAAGGCTCAAAGAAAAAGTTTTTTAAAAAATGCAGAACTATTTAGTATTTATTAGTATTAAGAAAGAATGGCAAAGCCTTCACATTTGTGCTGCAATTTTAAATAAATCTATTTTGTGAATGTGAGTTTCTTTAACTAGAGTATTTCTATTGAAAATGATGCATTTCCAGCCAATATATTTACATTGTGTTTAATTATTTTAAGTAAGTTACTAAAGGAAAAGCATGCTGTTGTTTTTTTGTTTGTTTAGGATGACTGCAGAGTAGTGTTGGCCAAACAGGAAATTACAAGATTGCTAGAGACATTACAGAAACAGCAGCAGCAATTTACAGAACTTGCAGATCACATACAGCTGGATGCTAGCATACCTGTCACTTTTACAAAGGTATTCTTAATTTCATGAAAGTACAGCTATCCACTTTATGAAGGTCTCGAGTGTAATTTAAAAGAAAGCAAGAACTATGTATGTTCATTATGATGCTGTATTTGTTGCAGCAAATTTAGGCAGTTCAGTATCACAGCCACAGTGTCTTACCATATAATGAGTACCGTCTGGTATTTAAGCAACAAAACCAGTGTGGTGTTATAATTAGTGTGAGAAACGTTCATTTGACATTGACTACATCAGTCAGTAGCTTTGTTTGAACATTAGCTGCTTTCTTTTAAATACGTAAGATACTATTTGTGAATTCTAGGAACACCTTTCCTTGGAAACATCCATGATTTGTTCTACATTTAACTCAGATCAGGAATCTACCCTTTATTTTTCCATGTATTTTGGCTTTTTCATGAGGACAGCATAACTTCTGCTGAATGTTTATTAATATTTTGTTTTCTGAAAATTGCACACCTGTTTTTAAATGCAATAATGCTAGTAACTTTCATTTTATTATATTAAAAATAATGTATTTCTTTACATTCATTTATTTGTCTTATAGTTACTTTGTATTCACTGATGTCTTAGACAGTTCATCTTCTAAGTTGTTTTTTTTCTTATTGCTTTATATATCTTTTCAATACCACCTATTGTTTGAGAAGAGTGAAATTATTTGGAGTTTGAGAATGGTGATACTTTCCGCATAGGAGAGTAAATAAGTTTGAAACTTTAAAGAACAAGAAGTACTTTAATTTATGGGGGTTTTTTTGGTTCTGCATGAGTGAAAGAGTAATAGGAACTATTTTTGTCAAGAAGAAACTGAGGATTTAATTGTCGCTGTTGAAGCCTTTACTGTAAAGGAATGGATGCTTCCATGGTGACTGTCCCAGTCCTTGTTGATATCAGAAATTCAATTTCTTCTAAATACTTTGCTCTGTAACTTCAGTATATTTGAATTTCCATGTAATAACTGCTTTGTCAGATCAATAAATGCAACATTTTCACTTCTGCCCCTCCCTGATTCAGCAGAGATCAGAGTTAGCAGTGTCAGGGAGAATGCTTCTGCAAACTCCCAATGCAAACCCATAAATGAAGCAGCATTCACATTTCACCATTGATGAGTTGTATACTGTGTATTCAGAGTTAATTGATGCTGCCATCTCACAGGGCTGAGTCAGAGATGCATTGTGGATGTCTGGTTTTGCCTTTAGGAGCTCTTAACCTGATTCAGAAAATTTTGATTGCTAATTTCTGAGCATTTGGAAAGAGAATGGTTGCAGCCACCTAAGCTGTGATAGTCAGCTGGACTTATTAACTGAAATAGGACCCAGAAGTCTTCCAGTGCCTCTTTACACCTCAGCTTTCTTTAGAAAAAAATGGGTCTTTTGTTGCTTTTCTCCTGTGACAAACCAGTATTTTTATGAAATCTTCTGAAGCTTAGATGCTGCATTTCAGACATGCCAAATCAAATATCATGTGTCACAAAAACTGCAGCAGCCATAAAAAATTAAGGTGAAGATAATTACTTCATTTTCTTACTTTTTATGTTTTCTCACTTCTTACAAAATTTAAAGCTTTCTTTATATACAATGGTTTTTTAGAATACTTTTTGCTGATGGCCACTGTTGTGACTTGTAGTAAGGCTTGCTGTATCTTGAAAGGTCTGTGTTTGACAGCAGATTTCAGACAGAAATAAAAACTGTTATTATATCACTGAAAAGGTCTTTCTCAGGAACTTATCAGGCATCAAAGGCTGCATCCATTATAAAGTTTAAAAAGCATTTCAAACAGTACCAGGTCAGAGGAACATTCCATATCTAGTGAATATTGTGGAGATTTAAGGAGAGAGGGAGAAGTCCTTTGCACTATTGAAAGTGAGTAGATTTTATTCAGATTTTTTATTTCACTGATGATACAAAAAATATGGATAGTGCTGTTCCTTCCTTATAAACCATCAAGGGAAACACCATGTATAAAGCTCTGAAGGGATGGTTTGGAGAATTCTAGGACAAGATACTGAAAATCTTTCAAGAAATATGTTTCTATATAATAATTTTTTTCCCAGATGTTGTTAATACAGTGTTTCCAATGGATTGTTACCTATGTATTTGTGAGGACTTTGACCGAATAAGGTTGAAATGTCTTCATGTGCTTCGCTTGTTGGCAAGGAAATGGCCCCGCATCCAGGAGTGTGATCCTTATTTGAAGAGAGAGTGATATTTTGTCTTGGTCAAAGGAAGGCAGTGGCTGTGGAGTGTTATATACGAGAATAGCAATTGGTCGTGTGTTGTGGTTTAACCCTGGCTGCCAACTAAGCCAGACACAGCCGCTCGCGTACTCCCCCGCAGTGGGATGGGGGAGAGAATCGGAAGGGTAAAAGTGAGAAAACTGGTGGGTTGAGATAAAGACAGTTTAATGGGTGAAGCAAAAGCCATGTGCAAGCAAAGCAAAACAAGGAATTCATTCACCACTTCCCACGGGCAGGCAGGGGTTCAGCCACCTGCAGGACAGCAGGGCTGCATCACACATAACGGTTACTTGGGGAGACAAACAGCATCACTCCAAACGTCCCCCCCTTCCTTCTTCTTCCCCCAGCTTTCTATGCTGAGCATGACATCATATGGTATGGCACAGCCCTGTGGTCAGTTGGGGTCAGCTGCCCTGCTGTGTCCCCTCCCAGCTTCTTGTGCACCCCCAGCCTTCCCACTGGCAAGGCCTGAGAAACTGAGAAGTCCTTGACTTGGTATAAACATTACTTAGCTACAACTAAAAACATCTGTGTTCTTGTACTAAATCCAAAACACAGCATTGTACTAGCTGCTAGGAAGAAAATGAACTCTATCCCAGCCAAAACCAGGACATCATCCTAAATATTTATGTGTATTTACTGGTGAGAGGGAAAGTGATTAAGGAAATGGTACCAGAGATAAGTAAAGAGCACTTACCCATGAGTGTTGAAGCAAGTATGGCAAACTGCTAACCCTTACCAGCACCAGGAGTACCCAAGAAGACTATCTTCAAGTAAACCATAGTTTATTGGATATTTTAGTGTATATTGTTGCTCGAGGTGATTGGTGGTTGTGCCTTGTATTTTTGGAGTCCATCCATTTAATGTTAAGATAAGTGTCTTAAACATAAGGATTTCCTAATTGAAATTTCCTAAATTTGCTCTTATGTTTGCCATTTCTTCCAGGACAACAGGGTACATATTGGACCAAAAATGGAAATTCGGGTTGTCACTCTAGGATTAGATGGAGCTGGGAAAACAACTATTTTGTTTAAGTTAAAGCAAGATGAATTCATGCAGCCAATTCCAACAATAGGTTAGTAGCAACAATTTAAAGTAATGATTTTTCTGAATGTTTGACTTAACTCTAGAATTTGATTATTTTATATTCATACGGAACAAGACTATATAACTTCAGTATTTTTATTCTAGGTTTTAATGTTGAAACAGTAGAATACAAGAATTTGAAGTTTACTATTTGGGACGTAGGAGGGAAGCACAAACTGAGGCCATTGTGGAAACATTATTATCTCAATACACAAGGTAAGATGTAATACAACTTTTAAACTGTATTTTGTCTTTCAGCTTGTATTTCAATGCCAGAAAGGTTATTAATAGAACTAATTTATAACTGTAGAAAATTGTTCATCTAATGCAAAGTACAGCTGCTAGGTTCATGAGCTAAGAAATTTTAATCCAGTTGGTCATAGTGTCTGCTGCATGATAAAGGTGCATTCTCTAAATCCATTAGACAGTTCATGGAGCCAAACAAAATTAGAATCTCAGAAAAACTTGTCCTAGCTGACAACAAACAAGGTGCAGTGTTCCGAGTTTGCATAGAGAGAAGTAGTACTTGCCAGGTATGAAATCTAGATAGCACTTGAAATGAAAATACTTAGCCTTTAGGAGCCTTCAGTTGGCAACTTAAAAAATTCTACAAAGTTCTGTAACTTCTGACTTGGTATTGAAGTGTAATATCTGGTCATAGGCTAGATGACTGATTCTGAAAACACTGATGTAAATGGTGCCAACTTAGAAATTCATGCTGTTCTTCTGTTAATTCTGAATGAATTAATGAATAAATTGGAAAACAACTGTGGAGATTTATCTGAAATACTTAGGAATGACAGACGTCAGTTTATGTGCTCCACTTTGTGCATTATTTCAGCCATCATTGCAAACTTGAACATTTTAAGTTGTTCATCTTTTGAAACTGTCAAAAATTGCATTTTGGGATTTCTGTTGTCCCCTTAAAACTTACTGTGTAAATGCCAGCAGCATGGAATCATGTCTGCCTTGAAGAATTGTATGTTGGAGAGAAATCTAAGCAGTTAACCTGGTGCATACCTGCAGTAATTTTTGTTGAGTTTTGGTTTTAGGAGTTTTTTCATTGCAAAAATCTGTAATGACTTTAAATCCTGTCCACAATAGCTGTGCCTCCCCGACTGTCCATTCTTTCTGGCATCTTGGTTAGTCCGTGTAGTGGATGGTAAAATGTACTATTGCTGCCTGGGGTCCATGACAATCTTCTCTGGATTGTGTAGTCTGTAGCTGAAGGCAGCTGTGCTGATTTGGCTGGACTTGTAGATTTTACAGCCAGTTAAGGGAAACTGGAACAGTCATGTGGGAGTTGATCGAGTATAAATGGATCAAGAAATGGTTTAAACGGAGATACTCAATCCATACATAGTAAATCTGGGTTTAGACCTAAGTACTTAAAATACCACCCCTTATGTTAGACTAGGCAAAAGACCTCAGACTTTTTTTTTCCTTGTTTTAGGATGAATTCTAGATTTTTTTCAAAAGTGCAGAGATATGTAAGGCATTTCCCAGTCCTGGATTTGAAATTGAAGTTGCACACTGCTAAGAAACTTCACATAGAATACTGCTAGAACAGAAGAATTGTGTAAGTTGAAAGCTAATTTTACAGAGTTTATATTTAAATGTGTGTAAAACATTTCTCTCTGTCTTTTTTAGCGGTGGTGTTTGTTGTTGATAGCAGTCACAGAGACAGGGTCAGTGAAGCACACAGTGAACTTGCAAAATTACTAACAGAGAAGGAATTGCGGGATGCCTTGCTCTTGATCTTTGCTAATAAACAGGTACTTGTGATTTTTTTCACTCTGTTAGTCTTTTCCTCAATTTGTGTATCAAATTCCAACTTTCTGAACCCACTGCTATGATAAGGGAATTGTAATGTGGAAATCATAAAACGTAGATGCTTTCTTTATGTTTAAGGCTGGTAAACTAAGTTATGCTAGAGTGCTCAGTGGATTCAACAACCAGTTTTTGGATGATGGTAACAAGTAGTAAATGCATAACTTTTATTTGGCTTTTGTGTTTAGAAAGCTTTTATGTGATCTGTAGCTTCAGTCTAAGCCCTCAGTTAAAAATAAAATGCTTCAAACATAATACAGAAGAATAATCAAGTCTTTGTATCTGACTCCTGCAGGATGTGGCAGGTGCGCTTTCAGTGGAAGAAATCACAGAACTGCTGAGTCTCCACAAGCTCTGCTGTGGCCGTAGCTGGTATATTCAGGGCTGTGATGCCCGAAGTGGTACAGGACTTTATGAAGGATTGGACTGGCTGTCAAGGCAGTTAGTGGCTGCTGGTGTCCTGGATGTGGCTTAAATTTTACAGGCTGTAACTTAAGGCTGTAGTTTACTGTTTTGTCTTGTTTGCACGATTTAGGATTTTGTAGCCAGGTGTGCTGTCTGAAAAGGGGACTTTATTTAACTTGGTGGTTACAGAAAAATGTAGGTCTTTATCTTAGACTGGATAATTGGTTCAGTAAACTTGTGCTGTTAGAGTGTTTTTGAAATGTGATACATTTACAAGTAGTGGAATGGACCCATTACAAGGGTGCCTTGATACTCTTGATGAAATTAAGTTGTTAAAATTTAAAATTCTTCCCTGATAAAATATGCATGGGAGTTCACATAATAATTATAACAAGTCTACAGCACTTAATTGGTTAATTTTGAGTTAGTTAGAAATCCTTTTCCAGGAAACTATTCCAAAATCTGTCTCAAGTTACTAGAATAGCCAGCTCAGTCTACTAGCCAGAAGTAAATGGTTCTACTCTTTAATGTCTAAAGAATGCATTCACCTCAAGTTGGCATTGAAAATTACATGCAAATACAACACAAAAGGAAAATGTTTCGCCCATTATTTATTAGCTTCCCTGTTTGTTACTGGAAGGCAGCATAACTGGACAAAGAAAACTGAGAATTAGGTGCAGCTTTGCAGGGCTAGGGGGCTGGGGCATTGTTTAGCCAGTCATTTTCTAGTTGGGGGGGAGGGGTTAGTCAGGTTTGGGGTTTTTTTTGTTTCTACACATACTAAACTATTTATGGACAGACTATAGTGAGACTGAGGTGAAAGCATTTTGTGCATGCTTGAGGATGTAATCTACCTTTAGAGATTAAACTTGCTCCTCAAGAAGTCAAATGAAATTATAAAAAACCTGAAAACTTCCTAAAGAAGTGATGTGGTGCAATGTCAGTCCAGCTCTGTACTCTTATGTAGAAGTCATGCTTCCAGATTAAGGTAGTGGCCTTAAAATATTCAGTGACACAATAGTATACACTAGTTCTAACCCTTAGAGAAGAGCAGATGCTAAAATGTGATATAAAACTTCCATAATAAGATTTTCAGTTCTTTCTGTATCTTTTACATGGAACTATCACCAGTGCCTCTATTCTTGAAGATTACTCATTCACAAACCTGTTAAACGTAGGTGTAATGCTGTTTAAATTTAGGGAAGACTGCAACGATTTAGGGATGTCTTTTTTTATTATTATCTATTTTTTTCTGCATATGCAACTGCTAACAATTTTATTTGTCTGGTACATGCACAAGAACGTTGTGCCCTCCTTTTCAAGTGTGCAGCATTGCCAATGGAAGAAGCCATGCCATGGACCTCTTCGTGTTGCTAGAAGAGCTACAAAGAGCATGGCCAATATATCAAAACTCTTCATCATCACTTTCCTTACTGGAGCACAGGTGAACTGGGAGAACCAGACAGTGGAATTGAGCAGTGTTTTTTGCAGATGGGAGATATTTTTGCCACACTGAAAATCATGTTTATCTGTGACAGCTCTGAACCTCACCTGGCAAAGAAAATGTATCCAATTATCTGTGGCTATGGCTTTTATTGTAATACTACCAATTTTATGTTTTCCCACTACATACCATAGGTAAAGCCAAGAATGTATAAACAAATAATTTAGTACATTTGCACTTTTTGTCAAGAGGAAGCAGTTAACTACTTCCTCATAATGACATCTGCCTGTAGTTTTTTCTTGTTACTTAAATTTCCTGTAAATGGTGATAAATGCAGATTCAGCAAGTCTAATGACTTGAATAGTAGCTGGAAGAACACTAAGCTTTAAATTAGTTAAATGTTTGTGAAATGGGTTTCAATGCCAACATATGTACATAGGCACTGAGAAGGGGTATTTGCTCTTTCTTCAGACAAGCTGATAATTTTGGAAATGATTTACAATGAAGTTGTAAGTTCGGTAGGTGTTCTCTTGCACCCACCGAACTAAAGAAATGTTTGTTGCTCCCAGCCTGTAACTTCTTGCCCAATAGACAGTTGGCGGCTCTGACTGGAGCACGTGCTTAGCCTGTACTGCAGAGAAGCCCCAGACCTAGTTGGGGCTGACTGTCCCTTTGTAGTTCTTTTTAAAATACGAACAATTTCTGCTAAGCATTGTTAAATATATTCCAGGAAGAGGTATCTACAGAGAAGACATGCATTCTTTAGAAAAATCTTAATTATGAATTTTACTTTAGCTGGCTTTTGCCTCAGTTATACAGGCCTCTCAGTATAGTTCCCTTCGTTCAAGGTGACCAGTGTGGATTTTTTGTAGCATTAGAGGGCAGAGGAGGAATTCTCACTAGTGCATGTTCTCTGAGTACAAAGGCTTTCTTGTGACACATGTGATGCCACCATAAAAGTGTTGTTAAATGGAATTTATTTAAGATGGTTTGAAGTAACTGTGAAAGTGTTGTATATGTCTGTGAACTCTTCAGTGTAAACAGGTACACTAAGAAGTTTATTTGTATTATAAATTAATACTACATATAAACTGCTTCAGTTACAAATTTTAAGCTTGTTTTACCAGTTTTACTGAACTTTAGTTTTCAGTGTACTGACTTTGCAATATGTAATTGGAGTATTTCCTCAACTAGAACTTACTCAAGCATTATTAACTACGAGGATTATTTGAAATAACTTCTCACAGGATGTTGACCTTAATTGTGAAACTGAGTAAATACATCCAGTGACTATGTTGTGGCTTTCTTGAAAGAATCTCAGCTCAAAAATAGCCTGTCTAAGCTAACTAAGAAATACCAGTTGATGCGGTTTTACTGTATGCTATCTTCAGATTTCTTGTGGGCCATGTGGTACATGAGGGGTTTATTGTGAGATAGTTCTTATTCTGAACTGCTGGGAGGAGCTGTGGATGTTATGTAAAGGCTTCTTGAAAAGGGCTCTTTTAGTGGAAACAATTAATGAGCTGCTGCAATTTGAGTTGTCCAGAAAATAAATTCTTTTCAATAAAAGTATCTAAAATTTTGCGATTTTAATAAACTTTTTTTTTTAAGGTCATCTCAGAATTGAAGTGTGCTACATTTAACTTACTGTAGCATTTTTGTTATTAATCCCTGAAGATACCCCTTTATCTCACTGAAGATAACCTTCTCAGTAGTAGCAGCTTTTGAGGGACTGAATCTGATTAGCATGCATCACATCTCATTTCATGAAGTCACCAGAACTGTAAACTCCTGAGTCTTGTACTAGTGCAGTGGTGTTACGTGGACATAATGTTACTGTAGAGTAAATGTAAACTATCCAACATAGTAACAGGACCATCTCTAGCCCCAGATTCACAACAGCTTCAGATGTTGTATGAGCTTTCATTGAGGACAGCACCAGAATCACCTGCTGTGAGCTTAGTTGAGGTGATTGCCGTATTACCGAGGACTTCAGGTAAAAATGAAGGCAGAAACAGACTTCCTAAGCTAAATAATGAGAAAGCAAACCCTGAAAGGAAAAAAAAAAATTGGCAGTGCCAAAGAAGTTGCACAGGACTTTGTATGCTGGCATTCCAAGAGTTAACCATTGCTTTTAGACACAGAAGACACAAAACACAACCATTTTTAAAGGACAGAGGTTGATTACACACTTTGTCAGAACAAACAGTATCATGGCAATCCATTTTTTCATGCATGTACATGTGATTGAAGAGTTCACTCAGTTTAGGATTTCTGACCTTTTCCTCTGTCAAATATTTCAATACTTTGAAAGGGATTAATTAGATATAAAAGATGCAAATAAGCATGAAAAATTTACAAACTGTTTTATAAACATTATCCTGAGACATTGTGTACTTTTTTAAATATTCAGTTTTGCATAGAAGAGATGCAAGAAAAACAGTAGACTTTGTAAGAAACATGCGTATGTTTTTACTTTAAAATATGAAGTTACCAGAAATACAGACTTAGGGCACTTTAGGTATATTAAAAATAGTAGAACTGGTGATTGCTCTGTCCTGGCACTTCTTATATCTAGGAGTTACCCAGAATGTTTTTGTTCCTTCTAGGTCCCTTTTTGGGTCCCACTGTGCCAAGTTGTTTCTGCTTAAGCTGGAACCTTCAGCTCCTAACTTATTTCACTGTGATGTTAATGATGCTGATATCCTCATAGGGCTTGTCAGTTTTGGGATTGACTTTTACATTTGAGATTCTCTGAACAACTTCCATTCCTTTAGTCACCCGTCCAAACACACTGTGCTTGTTGTCTAGCCACGGCTGTATGAGGGCACAGGAGAAGAAAGAAAAAGCATATTAAAATAGAAAGCAGCATGCAGGTTAGGTACCACACCAGAAAGAGACTGACCCATAACAGGTGTACATGGATACATTTTATATCTTCAGGCTATGAAACTTAACTCCGTGTCAATATTAGCATGAAAGTAAATATTAGGCTACAGGTAATACACACTCATATACAAGTAAACTCAGCTTTTCAATTGTTTTCTTCAGGTACTACAGAGGCCAAGTTCTAGCAATGCAGTAGCACTTCACAGTTTATTTTAAAGTGTATTCTCAGTTCACAGAAATGCTGTTTCAGTCTATTTCATGGTACTTTCACAACTAAACAGTAAGTGCCAGTCCAGAATACTACTTAATTCAAAGTCACATTCATACAGTATGCCCACTTCGCAATCTGCATATAGGCACTGATGTAACTTACTAAGCCTCAAAATTAAGGTAAATGGGTGGTGTGTTTTGTTTTTTTTTTTAAAGATACATGACTTTGAAATAAGTGCTAGAAGAATGCAGGTTTTGTAAGTGGCACCTTTAAGGATTTGGTTTATATCTGTTAGATTCACATACCAAAATTTTTTTTAGCTGTGAAACTGTATACAGATCAAAGGAAGTTTTCAAACCTGAATACTGCCTTCTTTGTATAGCTGCAGCTAGGTGATATTAAAGTAGTCATCCTAGCACCATATTAAACCAGTATATTAATATAACATACTCTAGTAATACACAGCTGCAAACATGCCTGATGTACTAAGAATCTGATACTGCCCTTACTCCAATTAAAGGCAAAAGGCCTCCTGGTCACAACTGACAAAAATACTTTTCTGTTTCTTAGATGGTGAAGCCTACACAGTACACATTGTGCACAGCATTTATTTGTGAAATAAAAAAGAAAGGATTATTTAGATAGTACTAGTGTGTTCCTTTTTCCATCAGAAAAAAAAATACTTTTACTGTCTAGTTAGCATGTCAGACCTTAAATTGAGCTTTTAATACTACTTACAGTTGGCACTACTGTTATAAAAAACTGAGATCCATTGGTATTTGGTCCTGCATTAGCCATGCTGAGTGTGTATGGTCTGTCATGTCGTAAAGTTGAATGAAACTCATCTTCAAATTCTCCTCCCCAAATACTTTCACCTCCCATTCCTGTACCAGTTGGATCACCAGTCTGAATCATGAAACCCTGCACAGAAATTAGATGTTATGACGTCGTCACACAGAATAAATAAACAAAAGGGGTTTATGTGAGGTAACATTTTTTTCAAGCTTGCTTCAAACCTCACCAAAAAATCTGAAGCATTAAAATGCTGTGGATAAAGGACAAAGCATTCAGAGCTTCTTTAAGTGATAATGGAGTACTTGTGAAGAAGCAAGTATACTTGTTGTTCCTGCTAGTGAAGTGCTAGTGAAGGACAGAAACCTGACTAGCTGTACTTTCTGCAAACACCTAAGCTGTATCACTTTGACTCTGGTATAACAGAAATAAGCCTTGCAAGAACTGCCTTCTGACACGAAACAAAATCTTAATTCAAGCAGGATTGCTGAATTGATCTTTCTCTCGGTCTTCAGATTTTCTCCACTTTGTCAGCTGCAGAACAACTATAACACCAGTAAGTCATAAAGCTGTTCAGAACCTCAGAGTTGTTGAGACTTTGTAAGGAACTCTGAAGCCATTCCAGAAATAGTTTGTGTGAAAGGGAAATGAAAGAGTTAACAGAGAGGACTGACCACAAAGGTACAGTATCTAAACCAATAAAAAAATTAGTTTTGTACAAGTTACCTTGATGATACGGTGAAATATGTGTCCGTTGTAATAACCATTTCTGCTGTGCACACAGAAGTTTTCCACTGTTTTGGGACACCTAAAATCATGTAACAGAAAATACAGGCTACAATAAATATTTAACTGTATGATGGTAAGGCCATAAAGATTTCAGCTGAGACCAAGTTCCTGTTGTACTGAGCAGTGTTTCAGCACACGGTATAGAAAGGGCTTTCATCAAACAAGGGAAAAAAACCAAATCCCCACCTCCTCAAACCCAGAGCTAGGAACAAAAAAAACCTGAGAGGAGAACAAAGTTGCGTGATTACCCAGGAAGGCAGCAGCAGTGTTGGTAATACAGGGATGTTTTTGTTACTGCTGATCAGTGCTGACACAGAGCCAAAGCCTTTTCTGCTTTTCCCACCCCACCAGCGAGCAGGCTGGGGGTGCACAAGAAGCTGGGAGGGGACACAGCAGGGCAGCTGACCCCAACTGACCACAGGGCTGTGCCATACCATATGATGTCATGCTCAGCATAGAAAGCTGGGGGAAGAAGAAGGAAGGGGGGGACGTTTGGAGTGAGTGATGCTGTTTGTCTCCCCAAGTAACCGTTATGTGTGATGCAGCCCTGCTGTCCTGCAGGTGGCTGAACCCCTGCCTGCCCGTGGGAAGTGGTGAATGAATTCCTTGTTTTGCTTTGCTTGCACATGTGGCTTTTGCTTCACCCATTAAACTGTCTTTATCTCAACCCACCAGTTTTCTCACTTTTACCCTTCCGATTCTCTCCCCCATCCCACTGCAGGGGAGTACGTGAGCGGCTGTGTCTGGCTTAGTTGGCAGCCAGGGTTAAGCCAGGACAGTCAGCAACCAAATCCATTTCCTCAAAGCCTAGTTCAAGGCACCACTGATGAGATATTCCTCCCCCAGCTTACTACTTACATAATTTATTTAGAAAACAATTAAGGAGCCTATGGTCCCTAAGCAGAAAGTTGTTCACTCTTTTACCTCTATAATTACATTAAACTACATATGTAAGATGTCCAGTGTTGCATACAAGAAGTAAAATCTAAAAATTCAATGTTTTAATATTCCAGAACTTGCAGTCAGCTGAGTTGGCTAACCTCCTCTGAAGCTACTCACAAACACTGTTTGGAGGCAGGGTAAAGAAGTGGAATATTACTGTTGATGGAAGAAAAAGGGAAAACAAACAAACAAACAAACAAACAACCCCTTCATCTTTGTGGCTTGATTTTTTACTTCTGAGAGATTTGCTACCAGAGTGGAAATTCTTTGCAACAGCTCTTCCACTAGTTTTATAAAATGGATTAGCACCCAGGGTAGATCTACACTGACAGGTTTATGCAGTCATGCGCATTCTCCTAGCAGATGACAAAATAGCCAAGTTGAATCCATAGCTGTAGTTACTTTAGCTGTGACAAAAGAACACTAAACTTGAGCTTTGTGGTACTGCCAAGTAGCTCGTGAAACACAGCACCAATGGCGTAACTAATGAAACAAGATTATAGTGCCAGTTCCTGCTGAGCAGTACATTGTCATTCACAACTTTATTCCATGAGCACATGGCCAAAGATTTGGAGGGCATAGAAAGCCACATCTAAATGCTCTTGTTTCAATTTTTTAATCACATTCATCTTGAAGGTATTTTAAATCCAAAGCTCAGCTGGGAAGAAATACTAGAACAAGAAAGGACAGACCTAACAATAATCAAGCCTTGTAATACTGTATTTAATTCAACACTGCACACAAACCATTGCAGTGAAGCACTCAGTTCATTGCAGTGAAGCAATATTATGCATGCAAATATAGTGACACACTAGCATGATGATTTTTAAAACATATAATAATAATTCAAGAAATAACGTAGCTTTCACTGGCAAAGGCTGTACTGTTACAGCAATCTATACACTGCAATTATGAATTCCAGGAACTAGGGCCTGATGCAAGGAGACATTGGTGAAGACAGCAGTAAAAGACCATCAGCCCAACAGGGTAGAATTGAGTTTGTGCTTATGACAAAACATTAAGTTGTTTTTGGAGAAGCATGGTTTAAGTTTCCATGTATAGCAATGCAATATATAAATTTACTTTATCACAATGAAATATTTGCATATATTAGCATGACAAGGAACTGATGCTGACATAGTAACTTCAGCAATTGTCATGCATAAAACTCATTCAGTTACGTGCATCACTAATGTGACATGCTGGTATAAATTTTGTGTTGCTCTTAAAGGAGCTGGAGTAACATAAAATGTAGTAAAATGGCCACATTTGGAAGTTGCAAACTACTATTCCTCTGGCTTACACAGACCTACTGCCAAATCTACTGCTGCTGCCAACATCATCATTCTTTCTCAGGATGGAATCAAACAGCACTGGCTTACAAAAATACGTAGCTCACAGAAGAGCATCATGACCTAGCCACATCTGCAGTTTAGAGAAAGAACAAGTTAAGAAAGGAATAAACTCCTGATTTATTAAAAAATTATATTTTTTAATTTTAATTTAAAAATTATTTAAAAATTTGATTTAATTAAAAAATAAATAAAAATAAAATTAATTTAATTAAAAATTAAAAAATAAACTTTTTATTTAAATAAAAGCAAAAAACATTTAAAAATCCAGCCCTGTGTCCCCCACTGTTATTTAGACCTATTTTTACCCTTTTATTGTCCAGAGTCAAATTCCTAGCTTCATGTATTAAGAAACTGTCAGGAAACAAGGACAGTAGAAAAAGGGGAAGAAAATAATTATTCCTAGCTTGAAAAGTAGGTCTTTGATACTGCCACCAAAAGGCATGGAAGGAAGGAACCAAAATAATGGAAAAACAAAATAACAGAAAAACTACCAAATACATACTCAACAGGAAAAAGCTTGATATGAATATCTCCCATGCTTGTGTGGATGATGGCACTGTCCGAAACTCTTTTGGGACCTTCTGCCTGAGTGGCTGCCATGACCTCTTCTTTAGAAGGTTTCTCATTAAATACATCTCTGTCAGAGTCTGCACTCTTTGTGTCTTCTGGTTCACGTTTAGTAAACTGAAGAACAAAAGAACAGAAGGTTAACTGTTCGGCTTTCTCTTTTTTTCCCTCTTATCTTACACACTGCTCTGCACACAAGACATCAATGTGATTACACAACCTGCTAAACACTCAACTAGATTTGAAATGTAAGCAGATACTTCAGTCTACCTTTGCATCTCAGTGTTACATGTTAGACCATTTCCACAGTCGCAAATTCCAGTATGACTACATGCAAATCCAAGTAACTTTTTATAATCTGTTACGTTTAAACTTCTTCCTCTTTTCAACAGAAAGCCCACAGTAGTTCAGCATCTTCTTCTCCAAAAAAAGTGAAGAATATCAAGTTCTTCTGTTACATTCAGACAAAACCGGCAGATTTCATCACAAAACTTGCAGTTTCACTACAAAGTCAAACAAACCTCTTGTTCCAATACTGCATAAATACAAAACTACACAAAACCAGCAAATTTAGGAGGATTCTCCTCAAAACAGGAGAAATCCCAGAAATTTAATTTTATAGTACTTGTAGGAAAACATCTAATAAGCCTATGAGCACCCGAGCATCCACTTAGTTAAGCAATACATTTACATATCAAATGAGCATTACTAAGTCTTTCTGCATGCATACAATCATGTTTTCTCAAACAGTGAGTAATGTTTCCAGATTTTGTCTAACTTTTCCTTCTCAACTGTCAAATCCTTCAGAGTCATATATTCCATTATATATGACAGATTAACCACACAAAGCTTTAGAAACTATACTATCTTGCTCCAATGGAAAATATGACCAAATTCCAGCACAAGTAACAGACAGACTGATCTCTAACATCTATGGTGATCACATCCCAGATCAACTGCTAACTACTCTGGAATTGCTTGCCTGTTTGGCTTATTATTATTATTATTATTATTACTGCATCTCACCTAAAATCTAAATCGTGATCAGGAAGATAACTCCTGTCTGTCTTAGCTGCCCACAGTGTCTTTGGTGCTACTAAGTCCTGATGCTGCTCTGAATTTAATTATTTTTATTACCTATTTTATACATAGTTAATTATTGTTTCTTTGTCAGTATAAGATCTGGTTCAGTTTTTTACATGTTATTAAGGCTTCTTTTCAGCTAGAACAAAAGCATATAACCTTCTTGGAAAACTGTAATTTAGTCAAAACCATCGTTTATTTAAACTGCTTGAGCAATAATGAAAAAAGTAAAGCTGATTCTAGTCAATTTATAACTAGTTCAAGCTAAAAATTCTAAAATATACTTGCAATATAAAGGGACTCCTCTGGAAAAGCAGCGTTCACAAATACTCAAGACAAAAAGCACCAGAAAGATGCAAAGAGAAAAAGAAAAAATAACGCAGAGAAAATATCAGTACAAGAATAGAGTTACTTAAACAGAAAACACACACACCATGTAAAACCTATTTTTTTTGAAAGCGGTGCAGATTACTGTAGGATCTGCCTGGATATTCTGGAGAACAGGATTTTCAGATGCCTTCATCTCTATAGTGATTGCAGCACGATGTTTCTTTGCTACTCCTTGGAACAAAGCTAGCTGCATCATTCTGATGTTCTCTTGTTTTCCCAAGATACGAATACACCTGAAGTACAAGATGTAAAAAGGTGTAACTACTGTTAGCTGCTCACAATGAGAGAATCTCTGCTTTCTGACTACAGGACTCAAAGCAAAATTCCAAAACCCTCTCAAAATAAACAATTACTAACTGGTTTTATGATGCTTCTCTATTCAAACTTGCTACATAATTTACTAGTCAACTTCCTTATGCAATAAAATCCCAACTGCATGACCCACATGTACTTCACGTTATCACATCCATTTAGCTAGAGATTAAATGATTACACATTTTTAATATAAATAAGCTTGCTGTGTTTTCTCCTCATTTTACTAATGGTTAAAACTGCAACAACTAATTATGAAGCATGGGAGTATCTTATGTATACTCTAATGTAAGGCTCCCAAATAACAACAACAAAAAGATTAGAGCTCCCCACACTTATACCAAGTTTTAAATATACTGTAAATCTGACTGAATATAGACTTCGAAACAAACACACTTATCTCAATGTGTGTCATTGGAACTTACCTGTTAGTCTCTACATTTATAACCTTAATGCCCAACATTGTTCCATAGAGAACAAAGTGTCCGGTTTCATCAAAAATTATATTAATTAATCGTACTGCATCCACTTTCTCCAGCTCACGCTCAACTGCCATACGTCGGCCAAACTCCATGTCTGGTAGCTGCTGTCTCATCTGCTGAAGTTCAGTAAACATCTACAGAAAAAAAGAGAAAAAAAAGTCACTATTAAACCATATTTTAAACTTTTGATCCAGCAAAAGACTGATCCACATGCTTAGTAAATACAGAATTCAAGGGAGACTACTCCACTCAAACATAACTGAAGAATTAAAAATAAATACAAGCAATACTCTCTTTATTTTAATGACCCAACAGGTATGCTGTAGTACTAGGCCTAAGAAGAAGGAGGGAAAAAAAAAAAAAAAAAAAAAGCATGAAGCTGTTTAAAGAATTTCTTAGAAGATGACAAATCTAATTCATTATTATATTATTTGAAATGGGCATTTTCCATAATTGCTTTGTAAGAAAAAGGAATCTAGCAATCTTAAAACACAGATAAAAATCAACAACTCTGTTTCACTACATAACTAACATAAATCAGTAAGAATTAATTTTGGGGCAAAGCAATACAAGAGGCAAGGAAGAACACAAAAAACCTTTCCTGTGAGAAAAATACAGCAAGGAAGCTCAGCTTTAGAAACAGATGGTAACTTAGGTGAATGTCAAGTAAGTAGAGAAAAAGGCTCAAAACTTACACTCAGAGATTCATCAAAGACTCTCATGAGCTTCCCTGTCAAAAACCGAAAAATTCTAACTTTTCTGTCAGACCCAAGAGTGGCCATTTTCTTGCCATCAGGTGAAAAACTTATACTGGATGGGTAAGCCTTGCATTTTGCAAACTCATATAGATCAGTATCTGTTTTATACTCCCAGTTCACATTCTTGGGAAATTCATATTCATGAGGAGTGCCAGTCCAGTACTCAATCATCCCAGATTTGTCAGAAGACACCACTACTTTGTAGACAGGGTTCAACCGTATCTGAGTAAGAGAGGATGTATGGAGTTTATCAAAAACATGAAGTGGCTGGTTATTTCCTCGTCCATCATATATGAATATTTTTCCTGTGCTCTTCTCAGACGTTGCAACAGAAGATATGGCATCTCCAGGGCAATATACCCATTCACACTGGCCAGGGTAGTAGCTGCAACAAGAAGTGGAAGGACATACCAAAAAAAATAATGTTAGTTAGATAAGAATCGGGTTATGCTATAAACTTGAAATTAATTTATCAGAAGTAAATGTTGAACTTTATTTACTAGTCCTGCTAATATTTGTCTCACTAAAATTCAACAGTGTTATAACCAAGCTTTTCCAAGCAACACAATTCAGTGGATGGCTCAGCCTGTTTCTGTTGCTTCTGTTTCTGTTTCATAAAGAGGCTGTGATAGAAAGCAAAGGCAGAAGGTGGGGATAAAAGAAGAATAAGGATGGAAATCTAGCTAAATAGCACAAGTGTCATTAATAATTACTACTCAACTTCTATGACTCAGTAATATTTCCCTTCCATCTGTTAAGTGATTAATGCTTGAGTGGAAATGAAGACAACTGCACCTTTGCCATACACTTACAGAAAAGTTCAAGTAGATCTTGCAAAAAATCCCACAAAACCAAAAAGCGATGTAAAGTAAAATTAAGACAATCACCCTATATTCATTAAGTGTCCTGAATGAATTTATGAATTAATTTGCTACTAGCAAAAACATACTCTACAATAAAAACATGCCAGAGATACGGTCAATAACATTAGTTATGTCTGTTTTTTAAAAAGCAAAAATTTTGAGAACCAGAATGCAAACTAAATGACAGACAACAAAGACATTATAGTCTCCATAGGAAACTCATATTTAGTAACTTTCACAAATTAACTAACAGATACTGAAGGACTGACAAATGGCAGAAACTAACTTGGATTTTCAATGCCTGTGTGGTAAAGATTATCAGAAAAAGAAACATGACCAGAACTTTGTCTCAGATTCTCTAGAAAGAATAGGACCAAATAAATACATCAGTAAATAAATGATTCATGTCCCATTGATCTATGCAACATTATCCAGAGTTATTGCAGAAACAGCTGCCCTTCTCCAGATCATTAACGGAAGCATAAAACATGGGGATCTGCAGATAGCTACACTGTATATATTAGTTAAAACTGAAAGGATCTGAAAAATCTGACACAAAGTTGATCAACCCTGGAACACACCAGTATATACCTATCAAGGCAGGCAAGGCAAGGCAAGATGACGCAAGCTGAAAAGACCATACAGAACTTAGAATTCTACATTAACCATCAAACATCTGAGCAAACAGCCCTGAAAAACTTCTCAGACAGGTCAACAGAAACTATCTGCTCAATAAAGAGTAATGTGGAAGACAGAGCAATAAACATGAAGTTTTAAAAGGCTACTCAGGACAGTGCTTATATTACAGCTATACACCGTTGTTCATGAAAGAGTTCACTTCATGTAAAACCCAGCTATCTCTGAAAAAATACAAGAGGAGGGGAGAGTATTTATTACTCAGGTTGAAAAAATGTATTAAAAATAAAGGGAATATACTATAGAAAAATGTTATAGGAAGCATTCTCAGGTTATCCCTGATGCAAAACTGATACAAACTCTACTTCAGTTTTCCCTGAATTCTCAAACAGAAAAAAAGCACCTTCTATTGTAACAGTAAATCAAGTTTTTCTTTATATTAAACATTTTATTTCATCCTAGAATTTTACTAGATTTCTAGCCGCAATAAAGGGCTGCTAAGCAGAAACAACCAGCAAAAACAAAAGATGAAGGCTAACTGGAATTTTTCCACAGCAGACAGCCAAGAGGTAATCAATTCCTATAGGCTGTGTACATTACCTTGGCGATGATACTTAAAACTATAAACAGCAAAGCAGGTAAAATAAGCTTTTATCTAAGCATCCTCAAAAGCTTTTTTTTTTTCGCCCCTGAGTTTATATTTCTATTCAGTTTCACAATTAACTAACAAATAGTAGACTATGGAGGAATAATTTTTCCAATTTTAAAAGGCTTATGGAAATATCAGTACTTCTGCCAGTCTTGGTACAGCACTTAATGATCCTCCAACCCTCCAAAACCACTCCCTTAACAGTGTAGGCCTTGTTTTCCTCCAGTATTGTTATAATTCCAATAATATCTGCTCCTGTTTCTCTGAGATTTTTTAGCTATATACTTTATAACTACAGAAATCCTACAACAGCAAGACTAAGGAAAACAACAACTTTCTTTCTAACAGGAAGAAATTTCTATCCCTACGACAACAAATAAGAACACACACAGGCCAAACCCCTTCTCTACTGGAACTAATAGTCAGCTATGATTTTTAAATTCAATGCCAAACAACAACAAAATTACAGCTAGCTAAGTATTTTGAGAAATACCACCTCTTTATGCATAATATTTGACACTGAGGAAAGGCACAGACCTACTCCACTCATGTACTGTTGCATGCAGTCATAAGTTTTTCTATTCAGTCAGGCAGTCTCCAGCCACTGGATGCATTTCAGATAATGCAGTTTACTGAGCTTCATCTGACTGGAGGGAAAAAAAACCCTCAAAAAATCCAAACTACTGACTTACCTTTTAGCAAAATAACCCCATTTATAATCCCAAACTAACATTTTTAAGAACTAAGTAACTTACCCAAGTTTCAGCATGTTAATCATATCGAAGTTGACTACATCAAACACCTTCATTGCTTTGTCATCTCCAACCGAACAGAATAATGCCCCCTCCGAACTAACAGCAATACTCTCAATAACACCTATTTAAAAAGTTAACATACCATTAAGACACGAGAAAAAGACATCCTTCATTTCAGTATTCCACAGGAAAAAAACCTACAGTGGTTTAAACCTGTTTCTCAGCTTTTTCTCCACCTTTTTTGACTTTAACTACTCAACCTTAATTTAAAAACAAAGCCAAAAAAGAACCAAACACAAACCAATACTTTATATCCTACTGCTGTTAGAATCAGGTATGTGATAATGAACTACTTAATCATATATATAAATGAAAGATTGTAACGGCAATTACTTTCATTTAAAATGTTCATTTAAAAAAGTTGAGAAAAACATTCTGATACGGTAAAAATTATGTGTTCTTCGACTTGCATCTCTCAAAAGAGAAAAAAGCAGCAGAACTCTATTACAGTCCTGCTACTAACACACATAACACTCAAAATTACTGAGCCTTCCATACGTTTTTCACAATACTTGTATTTGGCTGGTAGCCTTTGTTCTCACATGGTGCTTCTGTATATAAGAAGAAGCTGACAGTTAAGATCAGGAGCCCACTATAACATTGTTTTCTAACAGGCGGGGCACGAGGCAATGCAAGGAATGAGGGGATCTGTGCTGGAGTCCACATATTTTATCCTCACCCTATCCCTCCTGCAGTTTGGGAACAAAACTCAACAGGACATGGGAATGAATGAAGATAGGTAGATATGATTTAATCCCTGACGGCAGTAAATGAATCTCACAACCCTTCTCCTCTTTATCTGTACTCCCTCTTCAAACAACGGAGACAAAGGAGGAGGAAAAAGTGAGGTTCTTTAGAGAAGAAAAAGCAACTTCTCACCCAGGTGACTCCGGAAGTGTTTAACAAACTCAATCCCTTCTTCTATTTTTTTCCAGAATTTTACATGTCCATCATGGCTGGCTGTAATGATAAAATCTGTCCTACATTTAGGAAAAACAAATAACAAAAACAGAAAGAAAAAAATAAGATACACACATTATGCACATTCACACTAGGTAGTAAAGTACACTATAATTAACGCTGTGTAGAGAATGAACTGTAAAGAAATATACTATGGCAATCTGTCTGAATGGGTAGTATAACTCCTGGAATAGCAAATAATTAATCTATGAAAAGTCAGCAGCCTAAATTGAATAAATATATAATACTATCCTTTTTGACTATGTAAATTTTACTCCTATTTTAGGTCTGTTTTCACAGTAGTTGCTATTTACGACTATTATATATATATATATATATATATATATATATATACACACACACACATAAAGAGAGGAAAGCTATGTCCTCCACCTGTGCATTTCTGCTGAATCATATTTTGTTCAGATGCAGTCAGTTGCTCTCACTCCTGTATATACTGCACACTGCAACATGAATTTTAAGACCCTCTTTTAGTCTATTTAAACATTTAACTTGATTATCAGCAAGCCCTTTCCTTAATTTTCAAAAAACACCTTGAAATACCACCTCTGAACACAGTAATTTGCCATTATTAAACTTCTACAATTAAAACTTCCTAGTGATACCATATGATTAATAAAATTGTATGTATTGTTAGTAGTTTGACTTTTAAGACCATTGCAACAAATGAGTTGTTAATGGTTAATCCAGGTTACAAGCATTTTCGAATGCCCTGCTACACGCTTCGTTAAGCACCAGCAAATTCTTTGAATGGGGAAAGTACCACCACAAGATGAATGAGCTGAGTAGAAGTTTATCACAAGAAGCACTACCTAGGGGGAAAGTAATTCCAACAGGGGGAGATTGCAACCACCATCTCAAAAAATGCTCCAGACTGAAAAAGAACAGAGACTGATCATGCAGACTAATTAAAACAAGAAGTGAGAGAGCTGCTTAAGGCAGGAACACATAACTTATGTTACTCAGTACTTTGTTTCATGTAACTTGTAACCAATGAAGGCCGATGTCCTTGCTTGCTGAACTGTGTAAATAAAGTGTAAAGTTTTGACACTTGGAGAGCTAGGCATTTGTGGGTGACCACCTAGCTCCCTGCTTTGTGGCAACTAGAACAAAGGGATAGAAATACCTCGAGTCAGTGTATGAACTGGCACTGTGCACCGGCTAATGAGTCCGGCTATGGGACAACACCAGCATGAACAAAATACATTCTGACAATGAGAGACAGCAGAAAAAAGGAAGACACTTACTTAGTACATGTTACATGTGTAATGACATCTCTGTGCATGTAACTGCGTTCATACATGGAAGCACAAGGTAGATTTTCAAGATAAACATGTTCAAATTCCAGAACTAAAGAGAATAAAAAGAAAAATTAGGACATTTTTTTCCATATCATTACCTCTAGCTTCTGTTCTCACTTACTTACCCTTGAATAGCTTACTCCCATTTTAGTCAGGAATACGCTAGGATTTTGTGCGAACGTAACGAAAGGGGTTTCCACTGTGGCTTTGTACTAAGACTTACTGATTCTTGGTAGATTAAAGACACTCAAACTCTGCTTTAACACATACAGCTGACCCTTTTCAAAGCAACCGTTACCTTGGCTGTTTAAATGCGTTGGGGAAAAAAAAAATCAATACACCGAATTTTTAAGGTAGTGCCAGAAAACAGGTCATCTGCACCTAATTTTCTTTCAAAACCAAATTTATCCCTATTGTTAAGCCACTGAAGGTCCCATGCGAGTATCGTAGCTTAAATTTTAAACGCTAGCACCTACCTATTTCATTGTTTAACCGGCTCACCTAAAATAACCAGATTTTCTGCTTTTGTCTCTGATTTTTACAACCTAACTGGTAATACCTGCACAATGGCATTAGTTACTGGACCAGCAGGTTTGCATCTGCCGAACTTCTTTAAACTCACATTTATGTTACAGTGATGCCCAGAAAGCTGCGAGTTGCCGAACACATCAATTCCATATGTCAAAATTCAGCCTAGAGACTTCTACTCCTCCAGCTCAGGGCAGCGATCCAGCAGGCCGCTAACTCCGCAGCTGTAAGCAGCACGGCCCCAGCACCGCAGGCCCTGCAAAGCGGGCCCCTTAGCCGCGGGAACCAGGAACAACGGCGCCCCAGCCCGCAATGCCGCACGCCGGGGGCCCTCCCGCCCGGCCACCAGCCGTGCGAGGCACCGCTTCAGGCAACGGGCCCCGCGCCCCCGCCCCGCCACCACCGCCCGGGGAGGGCCCAGGCGACCCCACCGCTCCGGACTCGGCCCGGGAGCGGCACCGCGGGCGCCTCGAAGGTCGCGCCCCAGAGAACGGGCGGGCAGCGTCTCCGCTCCCCCGTTACCTCGCCTCTTCTTCGCCTGCGCGGCCTCTCCCGGGAGCGGCCCGACCCAGCGCTCCTCCTCATCCTCCTCCTCTGCCTCTGCTGCCGCCGCCGCCGCCTCGCTGCCGGCTGCCGCCTCAGGCTGCTTTCGCTTACGCTCCGGCTCGGACGACGCCATGCTGCTGCACGTCACTTCTCCGCAACACTCCCCGCCCTCACCACACCCCGCGCCGGGCGCTTCCGAAGTGACGCGGTGGAGCGCGCGTAGAGGAGTGCGCGGGCCGGCCGGAGCGGAACGGGGAGCCATCATGGTAACGGGCGGGAGGAGGGGGCGGCCGGCCTGGGCGCTGGGCTCTGGGCTCTGCCCCCTGCCCCGAGTGTCGCCGGCCAGAGGGGGACTCCCGGGTTTCGGCGAGCGAGCGGGCGCGCGGGGCGGGCGGCCGTTGGGGCTGCGGGGCTGCTGGGAAAAGCGCGGGCTGGTGGCTGCGGCCGCGCCCGCCTGGGGAAGGGGCCGCTCAGCCCCGGCCTGTGAGGGGTAGCCGCCCCTCTCGTGGTTTTCTGTGCTGGTGTACTTATGGGGTGTATGTCAGAGTTTAGTCAGCTCCCTGTCTTAACCTCTTTTATGACCTTGTTTGTATCCTTCTGTTTTTCTCCTTCCTAAGGTGAACTGCCGGTTTGGTGGTTTGGTTGGTCAGGTTTGTTGGGGTTTTTTTGTGTGTCTTTTCCCCCTACCAGTTTTCCCAAGGCCGCCGTTACATTCCTTTCTCATCTCTGACTTTGTTCCAGTAATTGGTCTTTTTGTGTTTGTTGACATGAAACATTTCCCATAAAGCTTGCATATTTGCTTGGCTGGCATAGTGCCTGCAAGGCAAGCTTGTCCCTTCTTCTATTTTTTACCTAATTATGTACTTATAAATGAGATTAGAAGGAATAGCATGTTGAAACTAGAAAGTATTAATATTAATGACATGCAGGAAAAAAAAAAAAAAGCCTTCATTTTTCAGGTACGGCATCAAAAAGAAACCTAATTTTATCATACAGAAATAGGGAGAACTGCAAACTGCAACTGAACATGCCATTTTGATGTATATACTTTACAAGGTAACTAACAGTGGTACCGTAAAGTCAGTCATGGAGAAAAACCCTCTAAGACTTGATTTGCAGTTGTGTAAGGCATGTATGCTTTATTACAGCACTAGGAGCATGGGGGAATGTTTCCTCCGAGCGTGCCCACCAAGTTACTCAAGGGTACATACTATATATGGGAGAGTACTTGCATATTCATACTGTATCACATATTCATTTTTGTTCACATACAGGATTGGTTACAAGTTTTTCACCTCTAATGCAAACTAGTACAAACTACTTCCTCAGATAGCACTGCTGGTTTTTTTACTAACTGCGCATGCTCGCCAAGTGAGTTTTCCCTCTCTGGGCTGGGGGGAGCTGCAATCTTCCACTGCTGCAATTACCTTTGTCCTACTTTCATCTAATTTTCCGTGGGTTGCAACACCTTATCAAATTGTCTCCTCCTGGGGCCAGAACTTTCTCACTTGGAGGCTTCTTTCTGGGTAACTTAGATAATGGTGTTCTTATTATCTGGCCTTTGTTTCCTAAGGTTGACTCCCTTGATTAGAAGTCCTTGTTAATCAGTTTTGATGACTTGAGAATCAGCTTGGCCTGAACTACGTGCACAGATTTGTTTAACTTAAGCTAAACACTAAATCAGTTTAGTAATTCAGGAATTCAAGCCTTTCGCTGAGCCAGCAACCCTCCCTTAACAGAATAACTCCCCCCCTTTTTTTTTTCTTGATGTTTTGAATCATTTCAAAATTAAAAGCCTCATGTATGTTTGCTCATTTTCTGGGGAGGTTCCATTTTATACAGTTACATGCTATCAACAATACTACAACAGTAATTGTTACAATAGTTACAGTTTGTAAGAGATTAGCTAGCTACCCAGTTGCTGACCACCTGCCTAATTCTTGAAGCAGCTTGTTAAGCTAGCTTCCTTTTGCTGTTTGCCATAATCTTCAACTGGCCTTTGCATCTCATTAAAGTTGCTTCTGGCGATCCCCAGTAACATTTGGGATATGTAAGCAACAGTGTTCATTGTCTAATTTAAGTACCCATATACTCCATGTTCTTTAGCTAGTAGTAAATGTAATGCCATCTGTTTCTGTAAAGTACTTTTGGTATTTGCTTGTACTTGTTCTTCTATCAGTTTGAATCCTCTTTCAGTTCCTTTAGCTAGTGTTTCAACTTCCCATGTTAAATTTTCTAGCAAGTATCTATTCTCTAGTGCCAGATAAAATAAAGCTCTGAAGTCCTCAATTCACTGGTACTGAGCTGGAGAGTCCATTCCATGGCTCTTCTGCATTTTGAGCTCTTTTAATTTTCCCCCGATATTTAGATTTGATTGGTTTCTGTCTCCATGTGGGGTATAAGGTCAGTAAATCTAGGGTTACTGGTAGAGTTAGCTGTGATGCTAGTTAGATTTCTCATTGTTCTGAAACCTTGCACCAGTTTTATAATCAAATTTTCCTGTATTTCACTGAGGCTTGTTCTGGTCAATAAAAGGATGAACAAAAACTTCTTTGTAACTACTTAAATGAAAATCACTGTACCATGCTACAAATGCCTATGCCTATTGATTTAACAGCTTATATATAATTTTCTGTTGTCCCATTTAACCTTATTCATTAATCCTGTTTATTTTAGGTTTGAGAGGGACCAGCTGCTCAGCTGTCTATGATGAAGGGGCTCATTTATTTCTTGAATAATGTATCCAGGGTCCTTTGCCCCAAACTTTGACTGCTGTATAGGTTGTTAAAAGGATGTGATATGGTCCTTTCCACTTTTCCATCAGAGGTCCTGCATTCCAGAACTTGATATACACCCAGTGACCAGGCTGGAAAGGATGAGTTGGTGTATTGCATTCCAAGGGTCTACTCATTGTCACATACTTCTGAAGTTCCTGCAAAACACTCCCTAAAGATACTACATGTGTTTTCAAATTTAATTACCCCGTTATATGTGTTTCACAAGTTATATGTGAAGCCTGATAGGGCCATCCATACAACAGTTCCTATGGGCTCAAATTACCCTTCCCTTGAGGCTAGGTTCTCGTTCTTAATAATGCCAGAAGTAATGTCTGAAGCCAGCTCATAGATGCTTCCCAACAAATTTTTCCTAGCTGTTGTTTAAGAGTGTAGCTCATTCACTCCACTTTACCACTGGATTGTGGCCTTTATGGAGTGTGGCCTTTATGGAGTGTGGTAATCCCAGGATATGAACAAAATTTTACTCAACTGTTTTACGATTCTGGTGATAAAATGGGACCCATTATCTGATGAAATTCCTAAAGGTACACCAAACCAGAGAATAATTTCTTTTAACAGGATTTTGGCTACCTCCCTTGCCTTGTTGGTTCAACAAGGGAAATCTTCAGGCCATCCAGTGAAGGTATCGACCCAAACCAAAATATGTCAATATCCTTCTTTTCTGGGTAACTCAGTGAAATCTTTTTGCCAATAATTTCCAGGAGAATTTCCTACTTTAGTCACTTAAATGATCAACTTAGTAGTAGTATTTGGATGTTTTTAAGACATATTTCACCCCTCCCTGTAATAGATCTGATAATCTCTGTCATGGCCCTACTTATAATTGTCTTCTGCAGGTGTTCACTAAATTTTCCGTTCCCCAATGCACTTTATTATGCTCCTTCTGGGCTATCTCTCTCATTACTACAGGTGGAACAATTACTTGTCCTGTGGGTGTAACTGCCCATCCCTCTACCCATTCTTTGGCCTGCAACTTAGTTATTAACTTATTATCCTCTTTATCATACTTTGGTGGTGCTTCTGGCAGGACTATTTCCTTTTCAGGTAATAGAGTTAGGATACCTTTTTCTTCAGCCTTCTTTGTAGCCATGTCTGCTAACTGATTTCCAGATTCCAGAGTGGTTTTACATGCTTGATGTGCTTTGCAATGCATAATTGTGACTGCTGCTGGTTTTTGAATGCTCTTTAATAATTCCTGGATCTGAGGCACATGTTTGATCACAGTTCCTTGAGCAGATAATAGTCTTCTCTTTTCAAATGGCTCCATGTGCCTGAACCACTCCAAAGGCATACTTTGAATCTGTCCATATGTTGGCTCACTTCCACTTGGCTCAGGTCCAGTGCCCTCATAAAGGCAATCAGTTCGGCTTCCTGAGTAGAAACCTTTGGAGGTAAAGCTTGTGATTTTATTACCTTGTCGATGGTAGTTACAGCATATCCAGATAACTGTTTTCCCTCTCAAATGTAGCTGCTGCCATCATTACACAGTTCCCAATCTTCGTTCTTCTGACAGAGTATCCTTGAGATCTAGTCACCTGGAGCAGACTTCCTCAATAGTCTGCGTTAGTGTTCTGGGGCTCCTACCTGGTCAGCCAAAACAAACACAGAAGGGTTAATAACTGAAGTAATTTTAAGACATACATCATCTTTTCCTATTAATATCACTTGATACTTTAACATTCTGCTAGGGGCCGAGCAATGTCCTCCTTTTTGTTCTAATACTGTGAATTACCATGTGTGGTGCATGTACAGTAATCTTCTGCTCCATGGTGAATTTACAGGCCTCCTAAATCAGTAGCACAGTTGCTGCTACTGCTATAAGGCATCCAGGCCATCCTGAGCTCACATTATCCATCTGGAGAAGTAAGCTACAGCTCACTGCTGAGGCCCTAAAAATTGTGCCAGAACTCCTAAGGCAATACTTTTTCTCTCATGGGTAAAAAGTCTGTTAAATCAGGTAATCCCAGCATGGGGGGCATCCATCAGAGCTCACTTCAGCTGCTTGAAAACAGCTTTGCACTCTTCTGTCCAGTCAGTATACCCATTGTAGGAAATTTTCAGTAGCTCATACAGAGGTTTCACAAATAATCCATAATTGGCTATCCAGAGCTGACACTGTCCAACCATTCTGAGAAATGCTTGTAGTTCCTTGAGAGTTTTAGGCTCTGGGAGGCAGCAGATAGCCCCTTTCCATTCAGATCCCAATTTTCTCTGGCCATTCAGGATTTCAGACCCCAAATATGTAACTGATTCCTGGATAATCTGAGCCTTTTCTTTTGATACTTGATATCCACTAATTCCCAAGAAATTAAGAAGGCTTATAGTCATGGAAAGACACAGTTCCCTAGTCTCTGCTTTAATGAGAATATCATCCACATATTGTAGTACTGTTCTCTGATCATTTTCTTTCTCCAAATTTCTAAGTCCTTTGCCAACTGATTTCCAAAGATGATTGGGATATTTTTAAAGCCTTGTGGTAAAACCGTCTAAGTGTATTGCAATTTCCTTCTTGTTTCTGTGTTTTCCCATTCAAAAACAAAAAGCTCCTAATTTTCAGTGTCCAGGGGAATACAGAAAAAGGCATCCTTTAAATCTAAAACTGTAAACCATCTCTGCACCCCTGTAAGGGTTATTAATAATGTGTATGGATTTGCTACTACAGGATAAATATCTTGAGTTATTTGATTTATTGCTTTTTAATCCTGCGCCAATCAGTATTTACCGTTGGTCTTTTTGGCTGGTAAAATAATTGTATTTCAACTCATACTCCACCAACAATTTGCATTTCAAGAATTTCAGAATTATTGGTATCAACCCATTCCTAGCTTCCAGCTTTAGGAGATACTGTTTAATTCCTACGAGGGATGATCCAGGCTTTAAGTCAGTCGTTACTGATTTTGTCCTTTTGGATTTTTCTGGGACCTTTCCAGACCATACAATAGGAATCACAGCATCTTTGACCTCTGAGCGTATCTTTATCCTTTCTGGGGATATACCCTGTAATAACAAAGCTGCTGCCTTGAGATACTTAGTTTCTGGAATTAAAATTTCTGTTTCTCCATTTTTAAATTGGATTTGTGCTTCCAGTTTTTTGAGTAGATCTCTCCCTAATAATGGTTTTGGAGAATTCAGCAAATATAAAAACTGATGAGTACCCCTCCGTTTTCCCAGCTTCATTGTTAAAGGGTTAAAAAATGGTGGTTTCATGCATGCTTTCACACCAACAATGCTTATATTCTTGTTGCTCAGCTCCCCCTCTAGAGTGTTCAGAACAGAGTAAGTAGCTCCAGTATCTACCAAAACCTCAACTTTTTTGTTTCTCAGCTTCACTTTAACCAAGGGTTCTGCTGGGAAAAACTCCTCCAGTTCCCCTCATTCCTTGCTTACTGGAAGCAAGGGTGTGGGGGAGGGGGTCTGATTCTTAATTGGACACTCTTGTTTCCAGAGTCCATCTCTTTTGCAGATAATCAATTTGCACATTGATTATCGCCTAGCTGAGGCCTGGGCCAGAGACCCCCCCTCTCAGGGGTCTGCCTTGTCCTTGGCCCCTTCCCCTGATCCTAGTATTTTCCTGTATGTCATGGTTTAACCCCAGCCAGCAACCAAGCAACATGCAGATGCTTGCTTATGCCCCGCCACATGGAGGGGTGAGGAGGAGAATCGAAAAGGAATGTAAAACTCGAGGGCTGAGATAATAACAATTTAATAATTTAAACAGAATAAAAAGGTAATAACAATTATAACGGAAAGGTGGGGAAAAGGATAAAATCCAAAGGAAAAGGGAGAAAGGAAAACAAGTGATGCACAGTACAACTGTTCACCACCTGCTGATCAATGCCTAGCCAGTCCCTGAGCAACGATACCCCCCAGCCCCCAGGTAACCCTCCCAAGTTTCTGTACCAAGCATGATGCCTTATGGTATGGAATACCTCTTTGGCTGGCTCAGGTCAGCTGACCTGGCTGTGTCCCCTCCCATCTTTTGTGCCCCTCCAGCCCTCTGGCAGCTGGCAAGGCCCAAGAAACCAAAAAATCCTTGACTTAGTTGTTGCTGGGTAATGTTTATACTAAAAACATCAGTGCATTATCAGCATTGTTCTCATATAGCCATCATAGCCAAAACACAGCACTGTACTAGCTGCTAAGAAGAAAGTTAACTCCATCCCAGCTAAAAACAGGACACCGTAATACCACCACCAGTCTACTATTTACTTTTTCCTTTTGACCGTCTCTATTTCCATATGTAATCCAAGCAACATAAAAAAACTTTCCTGAATCTCAAGCATTATGTTGTTGTAATTTTTGTAATTTTCTTCTAATAGCATCTGAGGACTGCCCCACAAATAGAGTGGCTAATTCATTTTGTCCCTCTTGTGAGTCAGAGTCAATATTTGTATATTTGCGGGCTACCTCCTTCATTCTCTTCAGGAAATCTGTGGAGAACTTTTTTTCTATCTCACCTATCCTCATACAATTTAGGCATGTTTTATTGCCTTAGGCATAGCATTTCAAATTCCAAAGAAAATCCATTTCTGATACTGAGTCAAAAATTGTTTAGGTCCATTAATATTTAGGTCCCGGTTTGGATCAACAGAGGGAAAGTGATGCTCCACAGTTCCTTGTAAAGTTCCTGAATTAACTTGAGCTTCCACATATCGTCTAGCTGCTCAATGTATCATCTCCTCCTCAGTACTATCAAACAAAACCTGTATTACCACCTCTATATCCTTCCAGTCTGGATCCTGTGTTTTAACCATTATTTCAAAAGCACTAGCCACCTTCTCAGGATGGTCCCTGTAATTTCCAGTGGCTACTTTCCAGTGATTAAAGTCTGTTATTGAAAATGCAACCCTTACTGTAATGGGTCCTTCATTTCCCACAGCCTGGCAGAGGAGAGCCTTTATAACAGGCGTCCTCAAACTGTTTAACCAGGGGGCCGGCGCGCGGATGCAGTGGCAGGCAGTCATCTGCGGCTGCTTGGTTTCCCCCCCAACCCCCGGCGCGGGGGGCGGGGGGGGGTCTGTAAATACCAGGGGCCGGATTGAGGACCCTGGGGGGCCGTATGCAGCCCGTGGGCTGTAGTTTGAGGATCCCTGGTTTATAACTTCCCCTTGTTTGGCCCATGTCCAACCTGCTATTAGGCTAATCCCTTCTGCCCCACTAAATTGCTCTCCCTGTTCACAGCTACTTTCCCTGCCACCAACATCATCAGCCTGTGACCACTTTCACTTACCCTGCTCACAGCACTGTCATCATCAGAACTCTCTCCCAGTCTCTGCTGGAGAGCAACGATTAACTCTAAATCATCTTCTTTCTTTTGTTCATATATTTTTAAGCATCTCCTATACTACAAGCAGAGCAGCACCTTTTCAAAGCCTGTTCTTACCTTTTTTCCAAAGCCAAGACAAAGGGATCACTGGGAGGTAAATTTATACCGGACTCTTTTTGCCATTCGGGGTGGTTCTTTAAAGTGAAAAGCGTATCAGCATGGAAAACCTTGTCCCATTTTTTTTTCTTGCCTTAAAAACAGCATGGTCTGTAACATTGCATTATAATTCAAAGTGTTGATCATTGACCATTTTTCCCCATCATCTAGTTTATACAACAGCCACCACTGATTATAGAATTTAACTAGGTTGCTTTGAGTTACATTTCCCCAAGAACCACCCCCTATTTGTTCCCAGTGTACCAAAATACATCCCAACAGAGATTTCTTTAAAATACACCCTTTAGACTGACCAGTGCCCATTTTCTTCTAGCGCACTTAAAATTTTATAACAATATACATGTGTATAAATATATTCAAATATTCAGAGTGCACTACACCAGACAGAAAAAAATATGTATCTACTTGAGTATGTCAGGCAGAAATTTACTAGAGATTGTTTCCAGGAGAGCCCTCAATAACCCAAACCAGCAGGGCTTTCACCTTGACGTATGGGCAGGTATCCCAGACCAGAAAAAATGCCTTACGTCTTACCAGGGGCACTTTGCTTTGGAGCTTCTGGTCTGGGGATTGAAGGTCTTCCCCAAGAATCCCTTGGTGCCAGCTGGAATTCCTGTGATCCCGCAGATCTGCCAACACTCAATAGCAGTGTCCATTTGGGTTGCCAGAAAATGATACCATGTTCTCAGTGCTGTAATAAAGAATGCCTGCCTTCTAAAACTTCAAATCAAGTCATAGATGGTTTTTCTCTGTGGCTGACTTTACGATATCACAGCGTTGGGGACCACAAATCAGTCTGATTTGTGGTACAGAGGCCTGTAGCAGCTCCTTGTGATACGTAGGTTTTGAAACTTTGCGTGGAATCAGTCATGGAAATTTTGAAGGTCAACAATAATAAAATCATTATGATCACATAAACATTTTGGGGGGATTTTTTTGCTATGTACTTAGAGATTTATTTCATATGATGTTTTCATGTTGATGGGTTATATTATTGTGACAGGACGCGGGAGATAGGACTTTTTATTCTGCCCTAAGACCACTTCCAAATTTGCAAAGGTTATATCTCTCCCCCCCCAACCCCACTTTCCCCTCAACCCCCCTTTTTTTTTAAACTGATTCAGGCCTTCTTAGTTCTGCTGCTGAGCTTTTTTGCCATGATGAAAATTACCTGTTCAGGCTTTTTTTTTTTGTTGTCTCCTTGACAGTTTTTGGTCTGAGGGAAGAAGTAGTATATTGCATCTTAAGACTGCTTAGTTTCTTTATTAACCCTCTGTGGGGAATTTAACCAGGAGCATTTCGGAAGTCTTAAAATTATGTGAACTAGTTTTATGTTATGGAGACATTCCAAGTCTCATAAGATAATGATGATTTTCCTTTGCAAAAACTATGGTCATTAGACCTTCTCAGATCCAGATTTTCTCGTGTTCTGTTTGTAATTACTGATGCAACAGATTTGCCAGGAAGGCTCAGTAGTATTGTTACCTTTCAGTTCTCTACCATACTTCCAGTGTTCAGTGAGATTTTCTTAACCACTCTGCTACAAAATAGTTGAATTTGCAGATAGTAGTTGACGGTTTCACTTCTTTTAAATCATTTGTGTTTTCCACATAATTTTCTCTGGTGCTGTCTTTTTCTGAAAATGAATAAAAGGTTGAGTTAGGAATTTGTGCATCATTAAGAAGGCAGAAGTGTTTATTTCTTCTTTAGAACTTTTATCATTTTTTATGTCACTTTTGGATCTCTAAGTATTTGGTGGGCTTAGTGATCCATTTAAGTATTTTTAAAGGTTTCTTGCGTCTTGTGTCTCTAAGAAATTCCTGGTTGTTTTGTTTGGTTGTTTTTTTTACCTTAAAAATAGAAATTTCCCTTTGGGTGCCATTTTACCCCTTCCACTTTTACCTTCCTTCTCAGTTGCTGTTGTTGTTCATGTCTCTTTTTATTTATTTAACTAAGATTAAATTTCTGAACGTGTATGTGTTTCTGTCTGACCTAACAGTTTCTCAAACTTTTCAATTTTACTTGGGTTGATTTTTTTTTCTCTTGGCTGTCCTGGTGCCCTCTATGCTTCATTGCTTGCATATCTTTCAGGTTCTTTGGGGTTTTTTTCTAGTAATCTCCAGAACATTTAATTTGTCAATCAAAAAGATCCAGAATTCAAATTGTCATAAGGATAAATAGATCAGGGCATTTATTGGAAGGCAGTGTGAAAGTAACTGTCTTAAGAACTTTGTGGATACATGGAAGAAAAGTGAGACTTTGTAGATATGAGATTCTCTTATTTTTTCTTTATTAGAGTTGACCAAAAATAAAAAATACCGTTGCAGATAATCAAAGCTGTTCCAAAAATTTAGAACTTTGTGATTCAATTTTAAAAAGCATTATTAGTATCTTCAGAATTTTCTATAGTAATTTAGTTAGCTGATATTACTGGATGACTGCTATCTAGAAATACAGGGGAGTTAACACTTTGGATTCAGAGGGATTGCTCTGTTACATATTTGATCTGAAGTAGCAGGTATGATTCTGTAACCTGTTAATAATTATTATAGATCTAAATGGTAACTATTTGCTTGTTAATAGGCTGAATGGTTATCAGAAATAATCGACAAAGACTCAGGTTGTCCTGTAAATGCGAAGACAGAAATCGTGGATGAATGTGAAAGTATCTGGACACAGTTGGAAGAGGTATGCAAATCACAAGGGATAGACTAAGTTTGTTGTAAACTTTCCTCATCATTTTTTTGTTCATCTCCTCATCCTTCGCTGTATGCTTATCTCACCCCCTCCAAAGAAACTGCTGTGACAAAACAAGAAGATGGAGAAAAAAAAGAAAAGTTTAGCAGAAAGGCCAAAGTTAGAAATGTTGGCAAGGGTGAAGAATGCTTTGCAGTATCCAGGTTTGTTTATAGTATGTTGATGTTATATACTCCTATTCTGTTTAACTAAATCATGTTGAAACTAGGGAAAACCTAAACAATTTCTTGTGTTCTGGTAGTACGAGCACGCTGAGACTCAGTCCTTTTCTCTTTAGCCTTATGCAAGGTGGGATTCAGCTGCTGTTCAGAAGTACTTCAGATATTTAAAGGAGAGAGAATGGGAGGAGAAAGAGGCTGGGAAGGATGATGATGTTAGCATATTCTCATACAAACTGACAGTTACAGCCTCAAAATAAATTTTTATCTTTATCGATATATGGTCCAGTATACTAATAATAACAACACTTTAGAGGGAGTTACTTTTATTTAAAGAAATTGCAGGAGGGAAACTTCTAACAGTTCTGAGGGAATGCTACGCACCATGTAAGGTTCTTCTGAGTCTGATAAAAAATCATGTTCTAAATTATTTTTTGTCTTAATTGCTTCACTCCATTTTATGTGGTATTTATATACTATTTGCTTGAGTTCTGAGCTGTAGATCCAAATCATTAAAAGTATCAGAAACTGAAGTAAAAATACTTCCAGACTTAAAGTAGGATGAAGTATAGACAAACCACAGTGCACTAATTTTACAGAATGAGATTTAAAAAGACTAGTGTGATTTTTTTTTTTGTTGTTGTTATGTGTGAACTTATCTTAATACTGAACAAGTGTCAGGGAAACCTGTGTCTAGGTTTCTGAAATACTGTAATAAGTTATCAATAGAAGTTTTGTTTGGCACCATTTCAGAGGTTGCTCTTTTTGAAATGTTCGGGTTAGTAAGGAAGTTAGAACGATTATTATTTTTAATTTAATTGAAGACCTCTCATATCTTGTATCTCATTCCCAGCATTCCCAAAGCAGTGTAGGAAGAACGTGTATTATTTTTAAAAGCTGATAAAAACGTAAGATTTTTGTTACTTTGATTATTGCATCCTGGATGCATCCATGTTTCAGCAAGAAGGTTAAACAACTAATAGTCACCGAAGTAGCTCCTAGGTTATGTGGTTTATGATGTTATGTTCCAATGATTGTGTGTCAGCATTAGCAGTTTTTATTGGAGAAATCCTATGTTGTGTTTTGGTTCCAAAACATGAACAACAAGGTTTCCAAAGTACTGCTTAGTAGTTTAAATAGGGTATACCCTGCCCTGTCTTGAGGGAGGTTAAATGGCTGACACTTAGAAAACAAGAAGGAGCATGTCTCAGGCTTGAACCTTGGATTTCTGTGGTGGCCTGAATTTCAGACTTGATATACATCCCATTGCAGTCATGGCAGCTGATGTAGTGCACTTCTGAGAATCAGACCATTTCTGAAGTGTACAGATCATTGCCCTAAATGACGTAAAACTAAAAATGTGTGTTATAATGTGATTGCTCTGTTTGGAGAACCAGAATGGTAGCAGGAAGTACGTTAACTTCTCAGCAGCTTCCCTATTCAGCCTTGTCTTTGATACTCTTCCTAGTTTCTCCCATTCATCTGTTCAGTGGGTAATCCCATATCAACTTTTCCCTCATAGCTTGCCTTTTTCCTCAAATCATACATCTTTTGTTAGCTGCTACTTTTCTACTTTTCAGTTAATTGAAGCTCTACTTTTTTTCCTGTGGTATGATTTCAAAATATTTCGTAATTTGCTGGGTCAGGCTCTGAGGAACGTGGTAGGAGCCAAGTCAAAACTCTTATTCCTATGTTAAGCAACTTTTGTTGGAATTTTTAAAAATCATGTTTCTTTTACAAAAGGGAGGTAAACATTGCGTTTTGTTTGTTTTCTACCAAGTGTCAGAGGAAGCTAATGCTTCGAAGAAAAGAAACACTGAAAAAATCAGATACCAAGGTAAGACCGTATTTTATTTTTTTATTCTCCACAAAACAGTTTTCTGTCAAGATATGGTGTGTTACTAAAAGAAGGGAAACTATGTTGTCTCCACTTACTTTCTAAAGCTGACAGCTTTACTCTTACTAACTTTGAAGAGGTATTCTGAAGTGCATGTCTAGTGAATACTGAAAAGTTACATTTGTGTATAGCATAAAGCTTACATGCAGTCCTGCCACACAGCTGGTGAATGACTAACAAAGGCAGTAAAATGGAGGGGTATGTAACTTCGATACGCATTTGAACTATTTCCTAATTTGTGCATGTGTAATTTGTGAAACTATGTGGATCCCTTTAGTTTTACTTTGGAACTTTGTATTCGTAAGTTAGAGTTGCTCCCCCTTGGTGGATATCATTAGGAAACGGATGTGCTTGAATTATAAATGAACTGAGTGAATGCCAAGTTCATGAACATGAGCTTGTGTATCCCTCAGCTTTTGAGGAACGTCTGAAAAGGCAATGCTAGCTTACTGTTTAGTTGTTTGTAAATTCTAAATAAGAACCTTTACAATTAAAGTTCTAAATGAAGACCCCAAATTTGGAAAGTATAAGTAGTTAAACATTGGGCTGGTTAGGTGAAATATGTAGGTTCATATTTCTTCAGAGATCTTGAATACATTCTGATGTTTAATTACTGTATATCATTTAATCAGAATAAATAAAAGTAGGTGCATATTTGAATGCATAAAATACAATCTTTCTCTCCTTTTAGGACTGAATAAAATCCTATATGTAGAAATAAATTTTATATAATTTTCATTTGATGTAAACTGAAGGTTTTGTTTGTTTGCAGCTTTACTGAAGCACATCATAACATTTTAATTTAATGCTTAAACTTCTGAGATGAGCTTTTCTTGATAACTGTCATAGCAAGACATGGAGTTGAATGGACTTGCAAAAATGTAGATTAAATTAAGATTGTACTTCATGACAGAAAATAGGGAGGAGAGAAAAAGGGTTATGTTGTATCCCTCTGTCAGCAATTTTTATGGGATCTTACTGCAGCCCAAACATAAGCACTTTCCGACCCAGGAAGCTACAGACCTGTTAGTCTAACCTCAGTACCAGGAAAAATTATGGAGAAGATCATACTAGGTGCTATTAAAAGGCATTTAAAGATCAATGCAATCAGCATGCACAGTCAGCATGAGTTCACGGTGGGAAAGTCCTGTTTAACTAGTTTGACATCCTTCTATGGTAAAGTTACCCACCTAGTGGATGAAGGGAAGGCAGCGGATATAGTTTCTCTGTTATTTTGGGAAGGCTGTTGAGAGTGCCCCTCACAGCATCCTTCTGGACAAGTTGTCTAACTGAGATGAGTAGGTATACGGTGTGCTGGGCAAAGAACTGGCTGAATGGCAGGGCTCAAAGGATTGTATGAATGTGGCTACATCTTACTGGTGAGTTCCTCAGGGCTCAATTCTAGGGCCAGTTTGGTATTTTTATCAACAATCTGGCTGCAAGAGTTGAATGCACCATTGCCAAGTTTGGTGGTACCACACTGGGAGGTGGTGTTGACTTGAGAGGCAAGAGGCCTTGCAGAGGGATGCAGGCAGACTGGAGCACCGGGCAGTCATCCGTGGCATGGCTTTTAACGAGAGCAGATGCCAGACTCCGCAGCCAGGATGGAGGAACGCCCGGCACAAGTACGAGCTATGAGCTACGAGCGGGGGCGAGTGGCTGGAGAGCAGCCCCGCAGGGCGGGGGCAAACCCCATCCTGGGGGCACCAAACACAGCGGCACCGGCCGGTCAGGAGAGGTGACTGTGCTGCTGTATTCAGCGCTGCTGTGGCCTCCCCTTGAGCACCCTGTGCAGTTCTGGGCCCCCTGGTTCAAGCAGCACGTGAAGGTCTTTGAATGCGTCCAGGGGAGAGCGGCAAGGCTGCTGGAAGGCACATTGTGTGAGGAGCAGCTGGGAGCTCAGCATTTGTCTGGGTTGCAGAAAGGGAGGCCAAGGGGTGACCTCATGGCTTCTCCAGCTTCCTGAGGGGGAGAAGTGGGGAGGGAGGTGCTGAGCTCTTCCTTCTGGTATCCAGTGATAGGGTGTGCTGGAGTAGTTCAAACCTGCACTGGGGAGGTTTGAACTGGACTTGAGGAAGCATTGCTTTACTGAGAGGGTGATTAAACACTCAAACAGGTTTCCTAGAGAGGTTGTCAATGCCCCAAGCCTATAAGTATTCATGAGGTGTTTGAATAACGCCCTCAATAATATGCTTTAACTTTTGGTCAGCCCTGAAGTGGTCAGGAAGTTGGACTTGATGATAGTTTTAGGTCCCTTCCAGCTGGAACTCTTCTATTTTCATTGTAATTGGCAAAGAAGCAATAGTTTTCTTCCTTGCTGTTGACCTTGTCACTAACATTCATTTCTTAATCATCTCGAGACTGTAATCTCACATGTGCTCTTTGTGGTTTTATCCTTCAAGTTTGATGACTGATTCTGGTCATCAAAGTAATGGATTGCTTACTGAGCAGCATATTTTGCTAGGAATGCATATAGGGCATAAGAGAGACATCTGATGTACATACTTGTTTTATGTGTCTGAAAAGATGGTCCTCAGTTTGGTGTTGCTGAATAGTAGTGTTAACTTTTTGTCCAGTTACTGGAATATCCAGAATGTTTCATACACCCTTTTTTATCAAGTTTAAAGGAACAAAGAATAAGCTGATGGTACTATCAAGAGTAGTGCTCCATTATGAAAGAGGTGATGCTACCTGATCTAGAAAATAAATGTTTGGTTTACGATTGTTTCTTTTAGTTTGGGTTTGTTTTCCTTTATTTTAAAAGGTTGTCTCTTGAAGATGCACTTTACAAAGTTGAGTAGTGAAAAGCTAAGTTTAAGTTGTCAATTTTTCAAATTTTTATTATAAGAACTTGGCTGATGATTTTAGCATATTTTTCTCTTTTAGCTGATGAAAAAACAAATGCAATCTGCAGTGCTTTTTATGGAATGGTTGAACGTATCAGCATAACCTTTTACATTTTAAATGTATGCTTAATTTCTTATCAGATTACTTGTAATGTGATATCTATATGTAATTTACAATCTATTTGAAGAAAAACTATAGGTGTAGTACTCAGTTTCAGGAAGCAGAGTAGTAGTAATGAATATATTATTTCTCCAGAACATAGTAAGATATTAAAATAAGTATTTTTAGAATCTATGGTTGTTTAGTTTTGGATTTTTAATGTCTGAACTGGTGCCTTTTCTTATTGCTCTTATATTTTCAGTGATTACAGTGAGATAGAGCACTAGTTCTTAAGCATTTAGTTAAGTCCACAGATGTGGTTTTGCTGACAGTAGTAAAATCTTTTTTTTTTTGGAAGCCAGTCCTTTGTTTAGTCATCACATGTCAAGCACAGTCCATTTAACCTTAAAAGTGTATCAACAATGCACCTAAGGAGGAGTTGGGGTGTGAAATATTTTCATTGCTGCTAGTGACTCATCTTCAGTTACGGTCATTGATATTACAGAGGAATTTGGGGGGGAAAAATGCCAACTCTGACTCCTCCTGATTTCCCATGTTTCAAAAAAAGAATAAAAATGTTTCTTGATCTCTGCAGGGGGCTTTTAAAGAAGGAATAAATGGTCTATTACAATAAATGCTCTTTTATTTTCTGCTGTATAAACTTAATAATTAAATTTCTATCTCATTTTACTCCAATGCAACTCAACATACTCTTAAGAGATGCTTCCATTCTTGTCCTGCAGCTTCCCTTGTTAAAGATGCTATTGACAAGTTTAACAGTGGAATGTAAACAGTGGCAAAAAAGAAGTCCTGAACGTAAGTAATTGCTTCCATGTAAGGTATACTCATATAAACTTTCATCTAGGCATATTAAACTGTGTGTATATGGAATCTCTGCTGATTGTATTTTCATACTGTAATTACTAAAAAGTTAAATACTTCCCACAGTAGAATGTACATTTAATTTCTGTATTCTCTTTGCACTTCATTTCTAAGTGAGCTTAAGAATTCAAAGTGAATTCTACTATGATGTAATCTTATGGTTCTGGACAAATAAATGCATGATTCCTATCACCATTCATCAGTCAATTATATGGAAAAACTACTGTTAGCAGATCTCCTAACAAAAGTTCCTTATGACGTTACTCTCCTTCTTCTTTCTGTGGTTGTTTCTTCTATCTTTCATTTGTATTTCCTTTTTAGGACAGAATGACTTTGGCAAATAATTTTATCTTCAGTTTGTCTTTCAAGAAACTGGTATTTTTTTCCTATAGAATCACACAGTCATTTAGTTTGGAAAAGACTTCTAAGATCATAGAGTCTAACTGTAAACCTAGCACTGCCAAATCCACCACTAAATCATGTCCCTGAGTGCCATATCTGCGCGTCTTTTAAATGCCTCCAGGGATGGTGACTCCACCACTTCCCTGGGCAGCCTGTTCTAATGTTTCAGTGGAGAAATTTTTCCTGGTATCCAGTCTAAACCTTCCCTGGTGCAACTTTTCCTCTTGTCCTTTGTGACCTTCTAGAGAGGATGTCCACTGCAGTAAAAATGAGACCCCATCTCTGGCATCACATAGGTAAGAGCCTGAGTCGGCAGGCAGGAGCATCCCCACTCTCCCCAGGATGCCCAAGGAACATTCACACATCTGTCCAGCTTCTGGACTGTCATGGAAGGCCTCCAAAGATTTACGTTAGGCTTTGTGGAAATTACTATTTAAGAGACTTTTAGTCACATAACAATTGCACACCAACATTCATCAAGCATCTGGCTTCCACTGACATCTGCAGGAGCTGCAGCATTAAATGTCCTTTGTTAGCACAGGTGACCTCTGCTTACAGCTTTTGAGGATTTGATGATTTTCCTACACAATGTGCTTGCTACATATTTTTTGATAATTCTGGGGTAAAACCACTTCTTTTTTCAAGGTGAGGTTGAGTAGTATATAAAGCCTCTCCAAAGGAGGCTTTCAGGATTGTTCAGGATGTTTTCCAGTTTGGTTATTTTAGTTTTCCATCTCAGTGAGGACTAAAATCTCTTGCATTTCTGGAGGAAACAATTGACAAATCAGGGTGCCATCTGTGGGCTGAAGCAGTGCTTGCTCCATAAAACTTTAATCAGTCTTGGACAAATTACATGACATATAGATGGAGCAACATAAATACTGTTTCCAAATACTAATATTAACATACTACGAAGACTTAGAACCTGGGGTTTACCATTCTTTTTCCACTGGGAGAACAGTCTATCTGTACCTAACTCCTAATATTCACAAGCGGAGGGAATCATGCAGTACTTTTTTCCTGATTTCTGATTTTTCAGCAAACTTAGTATCTGGTAGACTAAGACCTGTACCACACAGAGTAAAGACCAAAGAGGGGCACTAACAAGAGGAAGGAACTAGGAAGCATCATCTAGTTTTGTCTTCCTTCTAGTGGTACTGTTTATGCAGTGCTAAACTAACTCCTATTAATTCATTATGAAAACAAGCAAGTATTTGCAAGTATTGCTAATAAACTCACGGTAATTTACCCAGACATGTTTTCAATCATACCTCCTTTAGTGTTGGGGGTTTTTTTATTAATACTTCACAAAAGTGTGTTGTATTATGATAATACTAGCTGAAACTTTGAAGTAAACCTTTAGTGGTAAGTCCATTACACTGTAATAAAATACTAGTCTTGGATTTAACAGGGATCAGAGCTTTTGGGTTAAGGAAAGGTGGGAAAAGACACATCAGTTTATTTTAACACAGGAACACAGATCACTTATTGATCCCGAGAAGCACAAGCCACTGAAACAAGTGCTAGCTTTTGTATTTGTTAGGTGTTATCAGTCAGAAGGTATAAATTCCTCAGTTCTTCAAAATTCTTTTTATACGTAAGTATTAGTGCTGACTAGTGACTGATTTCACTCTGTTGCAAGGCTGATGTGGCCAGACACTGAAAATAAAACCATTCAGAATCTATGTGAGAGTAATCTGTTTTTTCAGATGTCCCATTTGGAGACTTCTGAAACAGTTCACACTACACTATCATAAGTATTCAAGTAGTACTCACTGTTATGTCTCCTGTCAAGGACCCATTAGCACCTTTCAACCCAGTAAAACTTACTAATTAATCTTAAAATGACTAATTTGAGTATTTTAATGTCAGGAGAGGCTTGGGGTTTTTATTGTTTACAAAATGATAGGAATGTGTTTTAGACAGCAAATGGTGATTTCCAGTATTTTGGCATTTGGCCAAATCAGAAAGCATTTTGAGATGAGCATTAAAGTCACTTCCAGCTTCTTTCAAAGTTCATATACTTGCTGCATATGGTGACCAATTAATAGGAGCCGGCAAAAAAATGTCTTCTTATAAATAGAATTTTTTTGCCCTATTGGAATAAAATCATAGTTCATATGCTTTGTAAGCCTATCTCTAAGAATGGTCAACCTCAAATGCTTCTTACAGGTATGTAAACCAAAAATGTGACATTGAACGAATTTGGGAAATACTGATTTTTGGGTGCTTTTCATGAATAGGCTGCTGTCTTAAAGCAGATTATTTGAAATCGCCTACAGTTTTTATCTGGGTAAAATACCTGGAGATGTTAGGTTTCCTTACTAAAATATCTAATTATTTTAAACTTTAAGCTATTTGCTTAAAAATATTCTTGGGTCTTGACCTATTTTTACTGGCTTGCTGACTTGCTTTGCTCAACCATTCTTACTTGTTCCCAGGTGATAAGATTTATTATTAGAAATCTTAATTTTGTACTAGAGAAATGATCTGTGCATATTAAAATGCAAATAATATTTTGCAGCCAAAGGTTTGCCTTTTTGGCTACCTTTCTGAGGGAAGAAAAAAAGTTGCTGCTGAGAATTTGAACAGAGTTGCAGTGGCTGTGTGAAAATGAGGTGTATCTAAATAGGAATAACAGAAATACTAGTTTCATACAATTTATTAATAAGAGTATGAATGTTAGTCTGTCTTGTTACTTTGGTTTCTGCTTTTAGTAATGGCCAGTTCATTTCTTGTAAATGAGAGCCTGTCAGCATTTCAATTTTAAAACTTATTTTCAGAGGTTATAACTTGGCAGTCCTACATTTCTTTGGGCACAATGTTGGCAAATAGACTTGAATCCACAATGCAAATTTTATTTTTGAAAAGGTTTTATTTTAGTTTCTTGTTCTCTCAGTTTCCAGTATTATTTATGTAGCTCTAGAGCTGCTAAATCAGCTGAATTAAAACTTTCTAACAGTCATTTGGCTCATAAAAATAGAATTTAACTTTCACCTTTGCAAAATAAGGAAGTGGAAGCAACCATATTTTATACCATATGAAATAGTTGTGGTCCCTGCATAATTCCTATTTTTCTTTGCAAAATATCACTATTCTGCCAAACTCCTCTTAGTTTAATAGAAATTCCTGTATAAACATGTGCATAGTAGTTGCTTTTACTTTCCTAGCATTTGGTAGCATTTTTCTTACTTGTATTCTGTATCACTAGGCAATTGTGTGACATTTGATTTTTGCAAGTGTAATGATGCATAACTGAAAAAGTTTTATCATGATTCATAACTGAAAAAGCTTTAACTGACAGTAGATTGAGCAATCTGTGTTCTTGACAGTAGCAGCTGCCATAAACAAATGTGTTGTCCTAGTGTCTTAGATCTGCGCTGTTCCTTCACTAAATTAGGGTTAGTGATTTCTTTCTGAGGAAGATGTGGCCTATTCTGACACACAATATGAATATTGACTAGGAAGCACATCATCATGATTATATATCTAAAAGTCAAGACGTGCTACAAAGCAATAGTAGAAATAGGTAATTCCAGATAGTGAGGACTCACAATAATCACAGTGGGCGTGGCGGAGGAAAGAGTTGTATGGTTTTCTTCATATACACCAGTGAATGCAAATAAAAGCACACTAATTAATTTTATCATGTATGTAGGATATTCATGTCATTAAAGAAATCTTGCTCTTATAATAGCACAGACCATTGCGGTAGTACATCTTGCCCTCTCCTCTGGGCTACTCTGCTTTAAGCAACTTAACCTGAACACTTGTTCATGACACCACCTCCCATAGCTCTTAACCATAAGCTTAATTTGGGAACCCTCTATTCAAATTTTGTTTCAGGATTTAGAGACAGCAATTCTCTAAGTAAAAGGGTTTTTTTGTGACATGTAATTTAATGCATTTTTATATCAGTGGTTTTGCTGATTTTCATCTTGAAACAAATGCTGCTTTTAAAACTACTAATTTAATGCTTCTCAAAATTTGTGGAGATTAAAACAACAAAGTTACTTTATTAAAAAATAGTACTTTTATAAATTTATGAAATCAACTGTATTGTATTTAGGAGATATTTAATGCTGTTCTGAGACAGATAAGGGGCTTCCTTTTTGTTAAAGGAAAAGCTATTATTGAAGTAATTGTTTTTAAGATCAGAGATTCAGAACCCAAGCTTGGGCAAAAAATGTTCCAATCATCCTAAGATTTATATCTGTTAGAGTAGCTTTCGTTTATCCTGTTAATAGGTCCAAATGCTTCACTCTTTCAAAATTCATGTGTTTATGCAGATGCTGGAAGTTAACATGGATCTGAGAATTGATTGGAGTCCATTGAAGGCTGTTAAATCCAATAATTTGCTTTTTATTCAGAAGATCTGTGAGCCTTAAATCACTGCGTTTTGCAAGAGCATTCTGGGGAACATTACCACATCCCTGAATAGTACCGTACCTTAAGTACTGCTGTTGCTTAGGGTTGGAGTTAGGATGTTGGCCTTTTAGGGCCTTTCTTCTCCTTGCATGTAGCCATGCTTGTGAACACTAAGGATTGTTACATGCTTTTTAAGTTCTTTAAATATGATAGGTTTTCCAATCCTGATCAAGCATTTGGTGGGAGGCTGTTTAACAGGGAATTGGAAGACTGGAAGAATTTGATTGCCCACATTGGTAATGTTGATGGATACCACTGAAAAAAATCAGGCTTGCTTACTTTGAAGTATGACTGTACTTCACATTTCAGCATTATGTACCTATACTTACATACCTGAGCTAGTTCAGGTATAAAAAAGAATGCAGAAACATTAACACCACACTTATTTCAGTCTAATTTGACTTGCTGAAAAGTGACAATGGATTAGCCCAGCAGGACACCACAAAATGGTAAACTGCTGCTGACAACCAAACTAGTTTTTCAGAGGATACACAAGTTTGTGTCTAGCTGACCTGCCTTTTGGTATACACAAGTCTGTATCATCCAATGTGAATAAACCAATTAATTTTATTTTTCAGTAATTTCTACTAATCCAGGTATGCTATCAGCATTAGGACAAAAAGAGGTAAGTCTTTTTGTTTGTTAAGAAGTAATACAATTATGTTGGGAAAAAAAAGTGTATACAGTTGTTGCATTTTCCTATGACTACTCATGTGGTGGACTACTGCTAAGATACTGGCATTGTTGTTCTAATGTTTTTCTTCCCTTGTATTATAACTACTAATATTTCCTGGTTGTAATGAATGATCTTCTAAACAGAAAGTTTTATATATTGCATTTCATACTTCATATGAAATAATCTAACATTATGTGTTACAGAGAAGAGTCAGTATTCTTACATCTAGAGTTCTGTGGTTATAATTTGAAAATAATTTGTTGAGTTCTTCCTAGCTTTGGAAGAAATAGCAAATCAAGAATGTCTTAGGGTAAGACATTCTTGAATATAGTGTAAGACATTACATTGATGTCTTAGACTATGTTGATTGGACTTTGGTATGCAACATGACCTGAGAATATTCCTGTGGCTATGGCTTTTCTTCGTCCTAGCAGCTTTCCTCCCTGTATTACCACTCACAACAGGGAACTCAACTGCTGTTAAGAGTCACTATTAACAAGTTGTTTGGTTATACACTTTCATTTGACTGTATTGGTATGGCATGTTTGATCTGATATCCCATTTTGTGGCCTATTTTGTTGAGATTTTTTTGTTTCAGGTGTTGCATATATAAAGCATATTTGCTTATACAGAATATATTTTCACAATTTTTATTTCTTTGAGCTAATTCTCATTATATATATATATGATATCAAATAAAAAATTCTCATTGTTTGTATGGGAGGAGACAGAATGCATCCAGATCATAGGTTTATATTAAAAAAACAAACTCTTAGAAGTACTACATTGTAGAACATAATGCAGTAATGAAACATCCAGTCCACTGAGAGTCCACTGTTCTCAATCTTCAGCAGCACGTAGAGCTTCTGGCTGCCGTAGCTCTATTTCTCCCTCTTTTCTCTCCCAAATATATCCATATTGCTGAGAACCATTTAATTCATGGATGCAGTTAGTCTTTGCAGCATCTTTATTTTCTGAGTGCTATACATTTTAAGTTGGTGCAGTTAGCATGGATTCATTGTTGCAAGCAGCTGCAATGATTTAAACAACACAGCTCTGGTGCTGCTGCTGTTTTTTTCCTCAGTCTTTCATTACGTGCACAGTTCATGTGTGCACTCCATAATCTGCTTCAGGTACAATAATGTTGTTTTACAGAGTATTAGTACACTAATGAACAACTGGTGACAGTGACACTTGAAACAGCTCCAACTGGATTTAAAAATAGTGTGTCACTCTATAGCCATATTTCTTAAGAAGCTGCAGATAATTTTGGCCATTCTTACAAGATTTACAGATGTAACCTTACATAGAACAAATACTACAGACCGGGCTACCTGCAATCTGTAGGTTTATTTTTACTTTTTTATAGTTGCAGGCTGTAAAGGATAATCTTGAAATGGTGCTCGCGGCAGCTGAGTCAAAGAATAAACAACTGGAAGAAGATCTGAAAAGGTAATACAATAATTCGGATTTATGAGTGCTGTAAGCTTTTTTATGACACATTGGGGGTTTTTACTGTCTGGGAAAACTATTTAATTTGTGCCATTCCCTACTTTTCATGTTGCAAAGAGAACAGCAGTGGCATGAGGAACAGAACCAGTTAGTAGATTTTCTTACTAAAATGGAAGAAGAGACAAAAGCCCAAGCTGAACTTGCTCAAAAAAGGTATTTCTACAGTGTTGAGTTTTTATTTTAAAGAATTTAAATAAAGGTTTAAATAAATCAAGAGCAAATGAGCAAACAAAGTCTTAGAACATACTTCTTCTTTTGTTAAATAACTCAATAATCAGTATTTGTAACACAGAAAATAATGCTATCTGCTTATATCCTGTGATTCAAGATGTTGAACTTACAACACTAGAAAATAAGGGGGGGTTACTTAACTTTTGTATTATTTTATCAAAATTCATGTTCTATTGCTGTGGTTTTACTATTAGTTCGGATATTGATGAACTGCAAAATGAAATCTTGAAAGTAACGACCTTTAAGAACAAACTCTTGATTGCTCTGACGGAATTCCTAGAAGAACATTTTCCCCTTCCAAAGGAAGGTGTAAGTGCTAAAAAGGTAAGATTTTCTTGATAACTATTACATTTTGAGTGTTTAATTTCCACTTAATTAGATGCAATATCTTTTTGAAGTCACAAGCACAGAATGTGCAGTTATATTTTTGGAACAAGTGTAGTTCTTACACCTGATCCTTAAGGTTTAATTGATACTTTTCAGGTTGGTTTTCTATTATTTAAGGCTGTTCTCAGCTCAGTATGTTCTTTTTTAGTGCATATATCCATTACCCAATGAGATATGTAGCAATGTATTGTATTTCTTACTGAACTGCAAGCTGTGCCAAATTTAGAAATGGTGAGGGGTTCACTCCAAATCATTCCATTTTCTTTTTTACTGGACTAGGCAAGTGGATTCATATTTTCCTTGGCAAAGCAAATTTTAATTGTTTAACAATGTTTTTGGAACAATAATATGGACAAGTGTTTATAATTACAGTGTAGTTTGGAATGTTAACCATCAGTTTCTGATCAGGCAAACTGGGCCAAAAATTATCTTAAAACTTCAGGGAAAATCAACAGTCAGGGAGTATTTTGCATGATAAATTCAAAGTCTGCAGTAAAAATAAACCTCTTACCATTACTATTTGAAGGTTACAAAAAAAGCTACAAAAAAGATGGGGTGGATTTTTGTTTCAGACACACTTAAGAATTCAGAAATAGAAAGTGATTTCTTTAATCCATTTCCCTATTATTTCAAACAATCACATAATGTGATTTCTTTAATATTATCATTTTGCTCCATTTTAAAACTAATTATTTTTGTAACTACTGTTTCTGTTGGGGTTTGTTTTAGTACCTCAGCACTCTGGTTAGAAAATGTCTCCGAACTTCCAGTCTAAATTTATTCAAGTCTGACTACAGATCCATGTATTTTTTATACCAGTATTGTTTATTCCTCCTGATATTTTTATAGAATTTAATTTTCTCAGCCTCTGTTATACTGTCAGAAATTCTTATACCCTCTCTTTCTTTGTTTTGCTAATTGAACTAGCTTTGCTAGTTCTTGTTCTTCTCCTGTAAGACATTTTTTTTCAATTCCCTGGATTATCCTAATAATACTCATTTTCTATGTTTGGTTCCACTTGGATTCATCTGTTTTGGAACCTGGTAAAAATCAATATTATAAATAAAACTACTAGATCACAGTCACTACAAAAACACTTAATGACACCAGTGACTTTCTTCCTGTTATTTCCAACTGATGAATCCTGAGCTTTTAATTAAAGAAAGTCTTGGTTTTGCACAGAAGTACATATTTTGTATATAAAAATACCAAATAGAGCCTTTCAAGGCATCATGTCCATTTTCAAAGTCTTATTTAACCATCTTCGAACAACTTACTCTATTATATCTTAGTTCTGCATATCGATGCTTTCCAGTTTCCTCCTGTTACTAAATATGATACATTTTGTTCCAACATTAAGAAATAAAAGCTTCAGGGATTTAATGAACAGTCACCTTTCAGTCAGCCTGATATGTCATCTCCCTATTGCTGGGAACCTGTGCTGGTGGTTCTTCATCTTACAATTGTTCTAGGACATGCCTCTTCAAACATTAATGACTTTCCCAGACACATTTTAAGTAATTGTCCATTTTTCTCATATGTATCATTATTATTTCCTTAAAAATACTTCTTCTACAATGAGATATGTCGATGTTTTTGCTCCCATTTATGTGATGTCATAGAAAAATAAAGGCTGGAATTGGCCTCTAGAGCTTCCATTCCAACACCATCACCAAGGTAGTGCCAATGTCAAAGGTGGATTGAGGTGCTCATGGTCATATCCAGCTGTGTTTTAAATACAAGAAATGGTGAATTCATGTGTATGTTCCAGAATTATGAGTAAAGTTTTATGTAAAAGTCTCCCACCCCAGAGCAAAATCAACTGCTTGAATTTTCTCAGCCTCTGTTATACTGTCAGAAATTCTTATTAGCTACCCTGCCTTCATCTCTCTTCCATGCAATTTTCCTTACTAAAATCTAAAGAAAGAAATAATCACCCAAGGTGTTTGGGATTAGTCAACCCTTCCCCTGCTCACAGAAGCGCACCTTCTATCTTTCTTTCTTTATTTATTTTACTTAAATGTATAAATTATTTCGATAAATTTTGAAGCAAGGTCTTGTCTTAGTTTTTATTTTATTTATGCATTTCCTGAACCCTTAAACACAGTTTGTTTTCTGACAAGTCTTTTCCCTTTCACTCGTTGTGAATCTATAGTTGCTTCCTGTATCTTTTGACTCAGTTGCATCTCAGTGGCTCAGCTGCAGGTCCTCTGTAATCTGCATCTAAGTGATTAACTGTGAAGGCAGGAGACACGGTCATTTTCACCTATATTGTTTTCTTTATTGTCGGCAAACACAAATTGTCAGCATTAGCAATGAAATTTGCAGCTACCTTGATTTGGAGGAACATGGTATTCACATCTATCATCAGCTTGGTTCAGTAGTCTGGCAGCACCAGACTCTCACCTCTGTACATCAGTAATTTTACTTCATTTCATGGAAGCTTCTTGTGTTCTGTAGTTCTGCGTGAGTGTAGGGCACAGCTGCAGAGTAGTGTGAACTACCCCCAGCCTCACCCTCCTTTCACCAGGCATCTGCATCTGGGATTGGAAGTGGGAGGGAAGACTGAGTCACAGCAGCTCAGGTTAGATTCTGTTGCCATGGCCCGCACCTTTACTATAGGTAGGGATTGTGGTAAGAATTATCTTGCATTTTAAATCTCTGATTGAGGCACATTTTTTCTCAAGGTAAGAAATACAAAATGTCATATGTTGAGGAATATTTTTTATGCCAGTCTATCTCAGGGAAGGGAGAATGTGGTGTAGAGGAATGAAGCTGGGTTAATTAGCATTGATAACATACAGCTGTGGTTGGCGTCAGGGGCAGCGGGTTGGCCCATGTAGATAAGGTGCAGCTGTGGCTGGTTCTGTTAAGGGGTTGAGAGCCAGTGAAGGGAGAGCCGCCGAGGAGGAAGCAGAGAAAAGAAGAAGCAAGAGAAGGGAGAATGCATGCCCGGGATGAGGAGAGGGCAGCAGAGGAACTGTATGAAGAGAATGTTGGTATGAGATAGTAAAAAGACCTTGTTGCAGCTGGCTAGTTTGGAGAGTGCTGTGATATGTGGTACTGTTCAGGTTAAATAAATAAATGCTGAGCATCCTGCTTAAAAGTGACTTCATGAGCATTAATTAATTGGAGATATTTATTATATTGTTAACACTTAAAATATCTAAGTAATACAATTTTACAAAACAATATATACAATGTATATTATAAACCTAGTTCTGTGAGAGTGCGATCCTCTTCACACTAATATCCCTAGAATTTTGTTCTTTATATATCAGTGTTAGTAATTAATTACTGAAGTCATAACCTAATTTCAACTTCGAAACATTAATATTGAACCCACTACCTAAGTTAGGTAGTAGTATTTTTGGTCAGAGAAATAACAAAGTATCTTCATGATTGTGCTAAGGAACCTTTAGCAACTTCTTAGCATAGATTCTGTTTGTTCAGCCTAGTATCAAGATAAAGGCAAAAAATTAGGCATTATTTAGCATTTTTGAAGGAAGAATATTAAGAACTACAACTGCAAAAAAGGAGCCAGCACTTGCCTATCACAAATTCTTCTTTATTGCATGTATTCTTCTGTTCCAGAAGTGGAGTATGTGTAAGATGCTGCACAGCTGTTAATATCTTAGGACTTAAATTCATATATGCAACAGCAGTGCTGAGTGAGCAGCCACCAGTGCTGTATTATCTCCTTTGTTTTGTTGAATGTGGAGTGAATGGGGGAAAAGAATAAAATTGAAAAACAAAAGAATCAGCTTCACCGTGCAACAGCATAAGCAGTTTTGTTGGCGTTGCTGCCTAAGGAATTCTTAGGCAGTTGCTACAAATGAAAAAAAGTAATTTTCTAATGATATTTTATCAAAGACTTTTTTTTCTTCCGAAATTTTTAATGATTCTTAAGCTATGCCTAACATTGTACTCATAGAATGGTTTGCACTGTACTGCATTATAAATATGATGTACTTGGTTTTATTTAAATGTAAACCCAGGTAGATATGCTACGATCACTTGAGAACTTTTTTTAATAAATAATTCAAAAAATGTTACATTTGGAGTGTTATGATATTGAACTGGTAGATTTAAATGTTATCTTGTGTTTCTGTCAAGACTGAATTAAAGTAAAAGTCTTCATGTGTTGTATACTATGCAATAAAGTAACTGTGTTGTTGTTTTTCTTTGTCAGTTAACATTTTTTGTAACTATTTAGTTTTAGGTTTTGTTAATTTGGCTGGGGGGGTGGTTGTCTTTGCAGAATTCTGAGAAGCCAGCTGCAGAACTGATAACGCTGCATAAAATTTTGGAGGTAAGATGGTTTTGTTACATAGAGATTCAGAGGATTTTCCAATAGTCCGATCTGATCGTAATACATTAAGATAACAGTATATGATGTACGGCTAAGATAGTTGAAAAGTAGAATGTTTATTACTTCTGTCATATGTCTGTTTTAATTCCTTTCAAATTAAACCCCCGACTTTTTACAAGAGAGGTGGTAGTAATTTAGATAACTAATCTTCAGCTTAAACTGAAGAATGATTATCCCATATTTCTTTATTTTGTAATGATTATTTTAAAGAAGTTTTATGAGTCTTAATGGCTCATATTAGGGGAGACAAATGCTATGCTTAACAAAAAATCAGTTGTTCCATTTCATGCTATATTTTGTACTGTTTCATTGAAAGTATTTCTGAAATACAGCACAATAGCAGTCAGAAGGGCCAATCTGTCTGTATACTTGTATGTTAACAGGATTATCGTTGTGTATGAGGAAATCAATGAGTCAGTTTCATGCATTTCTAATTGATTTTATAAGTATGCCAGCATTACTTCATATATATTTTTATCACAGTGCAATTTATGAATTTGAATTGCAAAACATAATTTTGAAGGAGCATTAAAAATCTTTTCACTAGCATTGTTCCTTCTTGTGTTAAATGTAGCATTTGAAGTGAAATTTCCTATTCCTCCTCCATCCTTACTCTTCACGTTGTAAGCATCTATATATAAGACCTCCCTGGGATAAAAAATTTGTTCCAGAGGGAAAACTTGATGAACAACTTTCTGGCATTAAGGTACTATGATCTAGTCACTATGACATAGTTGTAGTTTTTAAAGCTCAGACATTGGGCTTAATCTTCAAAATAATTTCATATGCTTCAAGCATCTCAGAATGCCTATTAATGCCAAATTAGGCAGAGCTTGAAAGCAGATTTTAAAATAGCCATGTTCCCTATGCGATTAGAATTTTAAAGCTCTTCTAATGCTTTACAATTTCCTTCATATGTTCCTGATACTGTTAATCTCCTCATAATGTGAACATGTAGAAGTAGTGTCTGATTTCCAAAGTCTTCCAAAAATCCAGACTTTCTTTTAGTTTTAAGTAACATTGACAGTTTATGCCAAGATAGTTATCTTTGTTGTATGGGAGTTTTTTTCCTTGAGCTTGGCTCTAGCTTCAAGTCCCTGTTAAGTTTCAACAGTATTTTCTTAAATACAGATAATAGTTTCTTGAAGAGACAAATGCAATGTCATCTTTGTATTATAATTCCAGATTTAGAATTTGATGTTGCAACAGTGATTTATTCACAGAATTACAATCAGTAAATATGTTCCTAACCATGTTTCCTCGATCTCCATGTGCATGTTTGTTAAGTAATGGAAGTGTACGTTTTTAATAAATCCACTTTGACAAGCTAGGTGTGTGCATTTATATTATTTAGGTATATCAGTACATCATTAAACTAGTGTAAGTAGTAAGCAAGCAGTAAACTCTTTTTCTCATGCAAACCTCAGAATTTTTATTATACTCTTATATTTATGTATATATATAATTTTTATTCCTGTAAAGAGCTGTAATTTTTTACAGATGTAGTAATTCTTTTCCTTGCAAACAGTTAGATAATTATTCCTTTCTGATTGAGAATTTAATGAACTATTTTAAGATTTGAAAGGCTGCTTACAATACAAAAGTATGTAGTTACAGCCATAAAGGTTATTTTGGAATATCTAATGTCAGAAAAAGCTAAGTAACAATTCATCTAAAATGATGTGTTTGGAGGAAATACTTAGAATTGGGGCAGGTAAGTAGAAAAGACATAAACTGGAAAAATTATTTGGAATGTTCTGGAAAAAAGAGCAGTATTTTATTTTTTTTAATAGCAGTGGGTGAAAGAAGAGTAAAGTCTGGTGGTGAAGGATTTTGAGGTTTTCTTCAGCGATAGAGGCAGATAGAATATTTTGTACCTACTGAAAGTGGGGAAGCTATAACATTTAGAAGTTCTGTGTAGAAAGGTGAAATATCTGTGATAAACGGAGAGAGTACCATGGGGTGAGTAAGATTATTTCATGTGTAATGTGTGTAGTATTCCCCATGAGCAGTATTATGAGGGCATAAACATGGTCTCCAAGATCAGAAAAAGAAGGTCAAAACTGATCTTTGTTTTTACCTCCATTAATTAATTCTATACATAGACAAGGAACAAAGGAGTAAGAAACTATCAAGAGGAGATTAATTGTTTAAGGTGCTTGTCATGCCCAAACAAGAAGTGATATTAAGAATTTGAATACTCCATTTATGAGATGAGCAAAAAAAGATTGGATGTGCAAACATAGTGAAGTTAAAAGTAGGACTATGGTGATTAGTTTTTCACAGGTGCAGACTTACTTATTTCTAACACTACCTACAGAAGGACATGAGCCTTATGAGGAGCAGCTGAGGGAACTGGGGTTGTTTAGCTGGGAGAAAAGGAGTCTCAGGGGAGACCTTATTGCTTTTTACAAGTGCCTGAAAGAGGTTGTAGGCAGGTGGGGATAAGTCTCCACTCTTGGGTAACAACCAACAGGACAAGAGGAATCAACCTCAGGTTGTACCAGGTGAAGTTTAGGTTGGATATTAGAAAAAACTTTTTTGTTGAAGCATTGGAACAGGCATTGGAACAGGCTGCCCAGGGACATGGTGGAATCACCACCCCTGAAGACACTCAAAAAAACATGTAGATGCAGTGCTTAGGGACATGGTTTAGTGATGGACTTGGCAGTCCTGGGTTAGCGGTTGGACTTGATGATCTCAAAGGTCTTTTCCAACCTAAATGATTCTGTGATTCTATGAAATACAGGAAAAAGAATTCCTAATGTAATACCTTTTTTTTGTTTGGTAGCTTATTAGTGAGGTGAAATTTAGAAAAAAAATCTAAGATGGACATTCTTTGCTAAAATCTGAAAGTGAGGGAGAAATACTATTTGGTTTTGAGCTAGAGATTTCAAAAAATCTAGCTTTCCCTCTTAGTTAATGCTTTTAATCTTAACAGATGCTGATTTAAAGATTAAATATATAAGGAACCTTCATGTTCAGATTTTTTACGCATTTACTGTCAAAAATCCACTAAGATTTTTTTGACAGATTGTGACAAAATTAGTCTGGATAAAAGGAGAATTCTCATTCTCTAAGTTTTACATCAAAAAAGATGTTAAGTTAATTGGAAGTTCTTAATTTCACTTCTGCCTTGAACAGGTCTTGTATTTCATATATTGCCTACATAAGTGTCTCGTTACAACAATTTGTAGAAATTTGGTTAAAGGAGATAAAAATCTAGTTGTGTGTTCATTTCCTAAATCTTACCTTTTTGGTTTTCCAGATTCTCATAGAACAATTAATGCACAGGCCACATGAACCCTATGTAACAATCAATGACTCATTCTGGCCACCTTACGTTGAGCTGCTGCTGCGATATGGAATTGCCCTGAGACATCCGGAAGATCCAAACAGAATGCGCCTAGAAGCCTTTCACATATAGCATGACATACCTGTTTACTTTAACACAAAACAAAGCACCAGTACATTTACTTGGGGGCTAAGTCATACTTGGGTTCTATGATGAGCTTTTTTTATTATCAGCAACCTTTTCTTATTGGATTATTATTCTTTATTATTAACTGTGTATTTGGTCAGATAGTGAAATACGAAAAAAAAGATTAAAATTTCTACCTTAACTGTTAGAAACATTACATGTAATTAACATTAATTACATTAGGGAACCGTTAGCTTTTCGTTTCATGGCAAGTGATGCATTGTAAAGGGGTTTTTTAGCTGCTTTAAGAAGATGCAAATTCAGGTAATGGGCAAATAAAAGATTAAAATTAAATCAACTGGTCTTGCTTTTTAATTTTTTTACTTTTACAATCTTATTTAATGTATCACTTTCATTTTAACTTCTTAGATGGTTTTAACTCTAACTTTTTTAATTTTCTTGAGTATTTTGTTGTACTCTGCAGAGGTGAAGTTTGAAATAACTCACTTAGTAGCTCCTCCTGTATGTAGCCTTGCAAACATTTGGAATTAACAGTGAAGTATCATTTCAGGATTGTGGGGGGTGGTGGTGGTGGTTTTTTTCTGAAAAAATTTTTTGGCTTTAAGATAAACTGTTAGGAAAGCTGTGCAACAGACTGCAAATGTTGAGTGTGCAACTGTACAGCTGGGTACTTCCTAAAGAACCTGTACTGTGTTATGCTGTGTTGGCTAACAGTATCTGTTCAGACTTCTTCAAATCTAGTTTATCAAGGTTTTTAACAAATCCCTGTTCTGTTGATTTCTACAGTTTTGAAGTTATGTCAATTGACACCTTCTAGATAAATGCTGCCATTCTGTGTCATTCTAATTGCTTTTTTATAGCCCTTGTTACTGCAGGCCATGGGTGCACAAAATTCTGCTCTTGCCTTATCTACAGTGTCTGTAATCTTGGGAAATACAATATGCCTTTCATTAACCAGATTTCAGTTTATTGGAGTAGTAACTTTAATGATATTTCAGTTCAGAGAAAAATAAAGGGTTGTATAGAATCATGTAGTGGTTTGGGTTGGAAGGGACCTTAAAGACCATCTAGTTCCAACGCCCCTGCCATGGGCAGGGACACCTTCCACTAGCCCAGGTTGCTCCAAGCCCCATCCAGCCTGGCCTTGAGCACTGCCAGGGATGGGGCACCCACAGCAGCTCTGGGCAGCCTGTTCCAGTGTCTCACCACCCTCACCACAAAGGATTTCTTCCTAACATCTAGTCTAAATGTACCCTCTTTCAGTTTAGAACCATTAACCCTTGTCCCATCACTAAGGTCCCTGGTAAAAGAGTCCCTCCCCATTTTTCCTGTAGGCCCCCTTTAAGCGCTGGAGGGCTGCTACAAGGGCTCCCTGGAGCCTTCTCTAGGCTGAACAGTGCCAACTCTTTCAGCCTGTCCTCATATGGGAGGTGCTGTACCCCCTGATCATCTTTGTGGGCCTCCTTAGGCAGGCCCGTGTCTTTCATATGCTGGAGCCCCAGAGCTGAACGTGGTACTGCAGGTGGGGTCTCATGAGAGCAGAGGCACAATCACCTCCCTCAGCCTGGTGGCCACACTTCTTTTGATGCAGCCTGGGATACAGTTGGCTTTCTCAGCTGGAAGCGCACCTTGCCAGCTCGTGTCCAGCTTCTCATCCACCGGCACCCCCAAGTCCTCAGCAGGACTGCTCTCAATCCTTTCATCTTCCAGCCTGTGTCCCAGTTTTGGGATGCAGGTACAGGACCTTGCATTTGGCCTTGTTGAACTTCATGCATTTCACACAGGCCAACCTCAAGCCTGTCAAGGTCCCTCTGGATGGCATCCCTTCCCTCCAGCATGTCACCTGCACACTTGCTGAGGGTGCACCCAGTCCCACTGTCCACGTTGCCAACAAAGATGTTAAATAACACTGGTCCTAACACAGACCCCTGTGGGGACCTGACTTGGTCTCTACCTGGGCATCAAGCCACTGAGCACAACTCTGAGTGTGGCTATCCAGCCCATTCCTTATCCACCTAATGGTCCACCTGTCAAGTCCATGTCTCTCCAGTTTAGAGAAGAGGATGGCGTGTGGGACAGTGTCAAATGTTTTGCATGGATCCAGGTAGGTGATCTCAGTTGCTCTTCCCTTAGCTACTGCACTGTAACCCTGTCATAGAAGGCCACCAATCTGTGAGGCATGATTTGTCCTTAGCGAAGCTGTGTTGGCTGTCACCAGTCACCTCTCTGTTTTCCATGTGCCTTAACAGTTTCCAGCAGGATCTGCTCCATGATCTTGCTGGGCACAGAGGTGAGACTGAGTGGCCTGTAGTTTCTCAGGTCATTTTTTTTCCTGTTTTAGAAATGGGGATTATTTCCCCTTTTCCAGTCCATGGGAACTTCTCAGATACGATGGATAGTGGCTTAGCCACTTCATTTGCCAGTTCCCTCAGGACCTGTGGATGCATCTGCGGTGGCTTGACCTTGGCTGAATGCCAGGTACCAGCCACTCTCACTGTCCTCCTCAGCTGGAGGTGGGAGAGAGAATGTAAAGAAAGGCTCGTGGGCCAAGGTAAGGACAGGGAGAGAGCACTCAGCCGTTACCATCACAGGCAAAACAGGCTTGACCCAGGGAAGTTAATTTATTACCAATCAGATCAGAGTAGGGTAATGAGAAAAAAACCCAAATCTTAAAATACCTTCCCACCACCCCTCCCTTCTTCTCGGTCTCAGCTTCACTCTGATTTTCTGTACCTCATCCGCCTGCGCAGCACAGAGGAACAGGGAATGGGGGTCACGGTCAGTTCACCACACATCTCTGCCACTCTTTCCATCTCCATCATGAGATCCCTCCCATGGGAGACAGTCCTCCACGAACCTCTACAACCTGAGTCCTTCCCACAGACTGCAGTTCTTCACAAACTGCTCCAGTGTACGTCCCCCACAGGGTGTAGCCCTTCAGGTTCAGACTGGTCCAGTGTGGGTCCCCAGTGGGGTCACAAGTCCTGCCAGCAAACCTGCTCCAGCATGGGCTTCAATCTAAATTGGGGCCACAGGTCCTGCCAGGAGCCTGCTCCAGTGCAGGCTCTCCACCAGGTCACAGCCTCCTTCAGGGCACATCCACCTGCTCCAGCATGGGGTCCTTCACAGGCTATAGAGTGCATATCTGCTCCACCATGGACCTCCATGGGCTGCAGGGGCACAGCCTGGCTCACCATGGTCTTCACCACAGGCTGCAGGGGAATCTCTGCCCTGGTGCCTGGAGCACCTCCTGCCCTCCTTCTGCACTGACCTGGGGGTCTGCAGGGTTGTTGCTCTCACATAGTCTCACTCCTTTCTTCTGGCTGCTGCTCCACAGTGGTTTTTCCCTTCCTTCTTGAATATGCTATTACAGAGGTGTTACCACTGTTGCTGATGGACTCAGCCTTGGCCAGCGGTGGGTCCATCTTCTCACAGAAGCCACCCCTGTAGCACCCCCTGACCAAAACCTTGCCATGCAAACCTAATACACATTTCATAGGTCCCATGGGCTCGTCCACATTCAGGTTCCTGAGATGGTCTCAAACCTGGTCATCTCTTACAGCGGCCAGTACTTCACCCTGTCTTTGGATTTTGTGAACTGGGTGATGTGACTAGAACACTTGCCAGTAAAGAACAAGGCAAAAAAGTTGTTGAGTACCTCTGCCTTCTCCATGTCTCTTGTAGGCAGGTCTGCCGTTTCACTGGTTGGGGGGTACAGTTTGTTTCATCTTCCTTTCTTATCCTATGTACCTGAAGAAACCCTTGTTATTGTTCACGTACCTAGACAAGTTCAGCTCCAGCTGTGCCTTGGCCTTCCTGATCCCCTCTGCACTCTTGGGACATATCCCTATGATCTCCCCAGGATGTATATCCCTGCCTCCACTGCCTATGTATTTTGGTTTTGTGTTTTAGTTTGGCTAAGAGGTTGTAGCCAAGCTGGCCTCCTGCCTCCCTGGCCTGACTTCTTGCACGTGAGGATTGAGAGCTCTTATGCCCTAAGAAAGATGTCTTTAAATGCTTCCCAGCTCTCGTTCACTCCTTTGCCTCTGAGGGCGGTTTCCCAAGGGATCCCATGAATAGCCAACACAGCCAGAAGTTTATCCTTATGAGATTTAGGGCCCTGACTCAACTTTTTACCCATCCTGTACCCCTCAAGATTGAGAATTCCACTAGGGCATGATCACTGAAACCCAGGCTACCTCCAGTCTTGACCTCTACGATAAAATCTTCCACATTAGTGAGCAACAGGTCCAGCAGTGCCTCTCTGGTTGGGCTCTCCATCACTTGTACTAGGGAGTTGTCCTCAACTTCCTAAATAAAGAAACTGAATGCAATGACTGAGATCAGGCTATGTTTTGCAGCTACTAAAATCACTATGAAAGTCCTGAACAGGACTCAACAGAATATTTCACATGATGGCTTTACAAGACAATATAAGGATGCATGGGGAAGGAAAGGAGGACCAATCTAAGTTCTAGCATAACTGCCTTTTTTAGCCCCACTAAATGTTAAAAAAAAAAAAAATCATTGTTTTCTGTGTGTTTTTGAGTGAATGCTGTTCATTTTACCCACACAATTGGTAACTGGGCATGTGTGTAGGTGCCAGTGTGTGCTGTTGTGCATGAACATTGACCTCTTTTTGTTTTGTACTGTTTGCTCAACTGCCCTCCATAACTGCCCTCCATTATTCAAAGTCTAGCTCTAATGCCTGACTTAATTAATCATTCAAATAGCTACGTTTCTTGGCTTTGCTTTTTAGCATTACCTCATTCAATTTTTTTCTTCATTTGTTTTTAAATAGTTCTGCTATCCTTTCACCTTATTACTAATATTACAAAGCTCAAATGCTTCATTGACCCTGGATGCCTGTGTCCGTGGTGACATTGGGAAGTTGAAGAAAAGATGTTAAACACTAAATAGTTTCTCATGTTTTAAAAAGAAAAAGAAACACTAACCCATACCACCACCACCCCAAAAGAACCCTGAAACCACTGAGACAGAGATAGGATAGTTTATAAATTAGTGCTCTGCAGAAGATGCAATATTGATTTATTTTTCGTAAGACAGAATCAAATCTCATTCAGGCAAATTGTCAGAATAGATTTAAAAGAAAGCACTTCATATGAAACTTTATATTACATTATGGAACTCACTGACATAAAAAGTAAAAGATAAGTACAAATTTTCAAAAAAAATAAGTTTATACAATTCAGATTCATGAGTGGATATTACAGAAAATTGATAGTCAGCTGTCTTCAGAAATCCCCATCCTGCTAACTGTTGGACCCTGAGAAGATACACATAGATACTACTCAAGACCCTCCTGCAGCTCTACACTATTTTTATCCATTCCCTAAAGCCTTTCTGCTTAGGCCTGGGACATGCTCCAAACCCAAAACTTCTGTGTAGAGCTTTTTCCTTAGGCCTGATTAAGTCACATACTATAGTAAAAAAAAAAAAAAAAAAAAAAAAAAAGCTGTAGAAACAGGTAATCCATTTTTTCTCGTGGCCTAAAATGCATTATCAGTTTTTAAAGGAAACTAGTTCAGACTGAAACAGAGCTAGCTGGAAGCTATAGCTCCTAGAAGAATCCTGGCAAGTAAATGAACAAAGTTCAAGGCAGTAATGAAGAACAGATCTTCCTTATAGGAAAAGCTTGGAATAGGATCTTCCATCAGTAGTATCAAAAATCAGTATGGCTGGGTAGTACATCTAAAGACAGAGCAGGGTAGCTTCTCCATTTATTTTCTCTGTGCATGTCTCAGTGACAATTGTTTAACTGGAATTAATACTTCTGTAAATGCTAATAATGGGACACTATGTTCATTCTATGAAATAAGGTTTTGTTTAGCTTAATGGCAATTTTAAACCCTATAAAGCTAACATTAAAAAAAGCTGGAAAGTTTAATGAACATTCAGAGCTACCAGTCTGAGTAAGGTGAAAATTTAATCTAACCCACAATCATCCATTCTTTCATTGTGACTTTTTAGCAGCTTGTGTGAGCATGGGTAGTTACTAATTTTCTTAGAGGAGATGGGTTCAATTAGTGCCTGGTTCCAGTCAAGGGCCATCAATGAACAGCCTGCATTTACTTTCTTTAGTTTGGTTTATCAAGTACATTAGGTAGTGTACAAATTAATACATAGTTACGAAGCACTCCATTGTGAAAAAGTCGCAAGGGTCAGAGGCAAGAGGTGAGCCTTGGTAAAGCTATGGCAGTAGAGTATCTTAACATCCAGTTAGTTCTGGTTAGTGCTTAGCATCCAGTGGGTTATTGAGTTTTCAAAATGAGCCTGTGTGTACCATTCAGCTGCATGGGCCAGGAAGAGATCTGAGTCTTTTCATAATCACCAATGTGAAGTCCTTAACTGAATTCTTATAAGTTTCTGTAATCACTTTTTGAATCCATGTACTTTTTTTAGTATCCAGAATGTCCTGCGACAAATAGTTTCACAGTTTAACCACCTGTAGCATTAAGTAGGGTATCCAGCTGTTTACCTGACATGACACTGACCTGTCCTGGATAGTATCAATAGACATTTTCTGTTAGGACACATTCTCACATAGATGAATTACAGTAAGCAACTTGCAGTGTAAAGGTTACACAGCAGATCTGCTCTAGGGTGCATTTTGATGCCCCTTTGTCCCTGCCTTATGCTGCTGGTACCGACGGCCATGTACCCTGTTCCTCCCTGCCCAGTGTTCCCCAGGGTTCCTTCCTCGTTTCCTGCCACTTAGGCTAAATTGTCTCGGTGATGAGAAACCTCAGTAGAAAGGGGAAGACCTGTGCAGTGGGTTTAAATCTAACACTAAGTATTAAATCTGTCACTTGAGTATGCTGTCTCGTTTCATGGAAAGAACTTCTAGTTTGCATGTGGTTTGGTGTAGGTTCCATTGTACATACCTTTGAACCTTAAGTATGCCAGTTCATAAACTCTTGAACAGCTTTCTCTTGCAGCTATGTATACACACCTCATACGTTAGTGCAAGGCAAAGGTCAGGATGGCATTGAAACTTTCCATGGCAAGAAGTTGCAGTCTGCATCAGTGTAAGTTCAAATCCTATCTTCGAAGAAAGAAAGTTCTGTTTCTTTCACAATTTTTTTTTCTTGGTATGTTAGACCCTTGCTCCCTCCAATAAGTTAGAGACTACTCAGGCATAAACACAGATAGTCCACACACACACTCCAGACCCTGCCTGTGGCTAAAATTACCCTGTCATAATTGTTTCACATCATTGAACCACAAAAATAGCAGGTAAATCTTCTGCCCCAAAAGGGTACACATCTCTGACAAATGCTGCAGCCGTTGCTCTTGGTCTCTCCTGTCCCATACCCGAATACTCAAGATACAGCATTTGACCTATTCTCATCTGTTGCTGCCCTTCAGCCAAAATCCAAGAAGCTTTAACAGTTACCATTACTTCAAAATAAGGTATCTCTAATTCCAAGGGGAAGAAATATAAAAAGCATTGTGACCATTCATGCCAGCATGTTTATAATTAGCTGTTTACAGTTAACTCTACCTTGGAGTCTATGATTTTGACATTAATTTCATCAGCATCAGTTCTGTGACCAAGAGCTCACGTTTTCGGTTTCACGTGCTTCGTGCCATATTTATAAATTAGTACAAATGCATCTAACTTATAACAAAATTTAAGCAAAGCCAACCCATTAAAATATGTTGGAACAATAACAAAAGGCAGGGATAATAACAAAACAGGGTTTGCTGCTGAAACCAAGTATACCAGCCTAGACAAGCAAGTTCTTCCTAGTAATAAAACATGACTCTGAAAACACTGTTCATTTTGACATACCAGATACAGCAGCAGTGATCACAAAACTAAAATCCAGAAAGCATCCTATAGTGAGGTCCAGCACATGAGTGAGGGCAAACAGACGACACCTGTGGAATACTGTAATGTTGGCATCCTTGGATTTTGTTTTTCTAATGTCTTGAGCTGAAGCTGTGACACACATCTTGGAAAACACCAATGCATTTCCCACCACCTACAGGTATGTTTACCCAGATAGTTTTTATTGTATTTAGAGGAAGGTCTTGCTGGAGAGAATTGTGGCTCAGGAGAAAATTCATTCCTTCCCATCTTTTTAGGAAATTTAGTCTGTCAGGCTGCTGGCAACCTACAAAGTGGCTCTTGAAAATAATTTAGAGCTTAAAATTAAGGCTGCAGTGATCCAAGAGAATGTACTCAGGTTATTCATATCTTTATCGTCGGCTCTTTAGTGTTCGTATGGATCGTCTGTGTAATGAAAGAGTTTTTAGCATGCTTGATCCATGGCCAGAAGAGTCACAATTCAGACACCTATTTAAAGGTGTCTGGGATTCCAGCTGACAACAGTATCTTATCTGTCTGTCCTTAAGGGAATTGACTGCCTAGTCTGCAGTTTCATGGCATGAGCATGAATCACATTAAAACCATCCTGGAGCTGACTTGGAAACGCGAGTCCCACTGGACATGGCCAGAGACTACAGCTGATACTTGAACAGTGGACATTGTCAGCAATGGCAAACATCTCATTTTATGCTTGTACAGAAATTTTTGCACCTCATTCTTCAGTAACTCTATAAAAATAAGTGGTTGCTTTGATTTACTTTGGAGTTGCAGAAAAGATCAGGTAGAAGTATAAGCCAAAATTCTGATTTCCTTTTTCTGAAGAGGAAACTTCATAATATCCTAGGCTATATCAGAGTAACCTGCGTTGCCATGGCTTCTGAATAGCAGTACTAATTTCTATCACTTCAGAGCCATGTTTTTTAATTACAGGTTGTTTACATCATATTGCTATCCAGCTGAGCTATGAGAATTGTACCTGAGATTCACAGCTGAGCCAATCTGAGTAACACACAGAACTGCCCTTGGACTCTGAGATCTTAATTAAAACCTTGTGTGCCAATTCATACATAGACAATTGGCTGATGATAACAGGACAAGCCTGAGAAGTGCCAATCAGGCTTCTTGGTAAATCTCAATCAATCTTTGTGTTTTCTATAATAACCAGTGGTGCTCAAGGTAGATGCCATGAAAGCAACAAGCAGTAAGGACAGATTTCTTTGACTTCCATTATTACTCAGTAAGGTAGTATTGTCCTTGGCTGGGTTTATTTGATTAAGCCCATTGCTCTGGAGGATTGATGCTGCTCAAAACCCCTCACAGCTCTGACTCTGCTAAGCATCAGAAAAACAGGAAACTTCTCCATCTAACCCATGTCATGTTCTCCCAGTATTGAGCTGGTGGCTTTAATATGGTCAAGAAAAATATGTCAGTCACAACCCTGTCAGCATCCAGGGCATAAATCACAGACAAACAACCACCTGCTGAATCCCAGGCCAAAACTGGGAGAATTGTGCTTTTGGTTCAGATTGATTCAGTAGAAAATCTCAACCCAAGGAAGCGCTACTTGCCATTCAGATTTGATGGGATCCGAACCGGCACATACATGAAGAGGAAAATATGACTCATTCTACAGTATCCATCCTTCTGGTCTGTGCGTACAATGTTGAGCCCCTGACTCTTCTCACTTTTCGGAACGCATAGGTACAGCAAACTTCTTACCGTGAGGAAGCTGACCTACCAACATAAGCACCTTCTTGCAGGTAGCGTCACAGGATTACAAGGAAAAGCAGACCACGTCTGCCCTCACAAACGTAACTCTGCAAAAGATTGAGATTGGTACAAACTTACTGACATAATTTCCTAGTGATTTAACTACATTGTTCTGCACATAGTTTTTCAACTTTTGATGGTGGTATCAAAACCAGCTGTTGTATTTGTCTGGATTTTGCTGCAGATAAAAGTATTGAGATTTTGAAGACATATTTCTCAATATAAAGTTTTGGCAAAAATACACATGAGCTTTTTGTTTGTGTTTTTGAGACAGAACAAGTGACGCTACTGAAGACTTCTATGGCTAGTTACAGGCATATAAGCTTGGAAAAACAAGTCTATCTTGAAATCTTGAATATTCTTTAGCATTTTCGTACAATGATACTACATTTTCTGTACCTTATATTGTACTCAAAGCTTTAAAAAAAGAGGGGGTCAAAGTCCAATAAACAGCATATAAAAGAGTCTGGGAAGGTATTTCCACTTTGCATCTGTTTACTTTAAGTCTGCAATTCATCCTCATGATGATTTATTCACAAAAGATAGCCAATCCATGTACTTTCTGAGAGAAAGTTATTTTTTTCATTGTTTTGGTTTGTTTATTGGATTTGATCTACTGTTCTTTTTTCTTGCTGGATTTTTATTTTATTTTTATTTGTTTTGCTTCAAACTGTTTTAGCATAACAACTGTTTAATCACAATACTTTTACTTACTCCCAAAGATGAAATTCCAGTGATTAAACCAGTGAGATTCTTTAATTTGTGCATATTCTCAGGCAATACTAATGCTACGTTTTAGTTCAGATTGTTTCCAGGTTAAACAATGAGCATTCCAAGGTACCTCAGCAGTGCCTAACTACTCTTAATTACAATCAGCCATGGTTACAAGAAGTTCTTTGTTCTGCAAATGTTTTTAAGTTCTGTACTTTAGAAAATTTATTGTGTCAAATGAAACCTAACCTTGCCTTCTCTGTTTGGCAACAAATGCTGCTTGCAGGTGCTTCCAAATGAGCTTTTAAATTATAGTTAGCCAAGACAAATGTAATTTTGCTGGTATTCCTATCCTAATTGCAATTTAGGTTGCATTTAAATGAGTTGTGGGAGACTGTTTCAGGCAGAAAGACTTACAGTACAAATTAAACAAGATTAATGTTGCAGTTTATTTGATAAATAACCAGTCCTCTACTATTTATAATAAATCATTTCCCCAACAATTGGTTGCTCAAGTTTCCTTAAGATTATAAAGTGCTTTTATTTTGTTTAATAGAACACTGAGGAATTTTGATTGGTGGCAAGGCCAGCCATTATTCTTGGTGTCATGATCTAGAAACAACTGTGCCAGAAACTACACTATCCACAGAAACAAGTTAGAGTGCTTTAAATCAGCATCTTATAATAGTTCATCTTCGGTGCTTCTTTTGCTTTTATTTAATGGAACTGTTTAATTTTGTGTATTTGCACTGACTGTAAAGCTCTTATGGTTAAATTATTAATTTATACTAATAAATGTTGCCAAAGAGCAAGTGTTAGCTTACAGAGCTACTGTGTATGCAAAACCTGATGCAGTTGCATCTAGGTTTTTATTCGAGCATGCAGCATGCTTTTATTTCAGTATCATTCCTTTTTGGACTTGTGTCTATTTCACTGTTAGACAGTTTTGTTTTGTGAAGGGCAACGCAATGAAATTTGTATTTTGATTAGATCCAGGAACATGCTGGTTATAGTCCTGCAACACTGGAAAACTAGGTAACTAATTTGGTGTCTTTAAGAGAAGAATCCCAAAGCTAAGGTCAATGTGAATTAAGTTGCTTAATAGAAAGGCAGCAGATCTGTGTTTCGTCATGGAAAGGTGAAACTGTTCAACTGAGCTGAATTTGAAGTTAGTCAGTCTATTCAGAATAGTCCTCTCACCCGTTTTGCAAATTAAAAATTCAGCTAGACTTTATCGGGTAGTTCCCAGCTGGCTCTAACTTTGCAGAGCAACCCTTGGCTGCAAACAGGAGCTTAGTTTTGATGCCTTTTGCATATGAAGGCAAAAGGAAGGCTAAAGCTGCGCAGTCAATACATTAATTGACCAACTGTGTGCAAGCTTGACAAAACCAGTGTAATCTGATCAAAGTCCCTTGTATATGACAGGATTCTGGTAACATTGCACATAGTCTATTATTTGGGAAGATGAAATATTGAGGAACTGGCAAAAGTATAAAAATAATACCACAACTGCACACCTGAGGGTCTCAGCAGAATCCTGCTAAGAACACTACACAGACTCGGAGGTAAATTTCCTCCTACAGCTAGGACTGACAACAAAACTGAATTTAAAAAAACATTTGCAAGTCTCTGGACTGCTAACTTTCAGATAATTAACTCAGAAAGAAAGCTTTCACATACAGGTTGCGTACAGTTCAGGAGCACTGAAGCTGAGAGTAACAACTGTTTCTTGACTTAGTCAAACAGTGACTGTTCTACGTCAAGAAAAATGTAGCTGCAGCTGCTTTCCAATTTCATAATGTAACACAGATAGCAATTTTATGAAACATTACATCTCTGCATCAGCTGTGAATTACTGCAAGAGAAGCAGCACTTTTCAGAGCCAAGAGTCATGTAAACCAAGTGAAATTGGGAAAGGACAGAGCCCCAGTAGGATGTACAATAGGACTAGTACTTACAATGAGAAGTCTCCTATACCATGCCAGAAACATCCTAAAATCAGCTAACTCTATGTAGAACTATTGGGAGTTAGATGTAAACCTTCACCTTAAACCAAGAGTTATTTTACTCTGCCAAATTAATTCCTGCTGCAGTTCTTTTCCACTGGAGATACGACTGTCCGCAGGGTTACACCAGGGATGAAAGTGTCCCACTGGATTTCTGCAGCATCAATGTTTGCAAAGAAGATTTATCATGATTGTTGAACAGCAATCTTTGCAACAATTTAGCAAGGTTGTTTTTAAGCTGCTATTATTAAAAAATGCAATCTGGAAGGTAGTCAACACGTACATAATTCGGCAAGGTGACACAAACCCAGTGCCAGTTTTAAAGAGCAGGAGGACCTAGAAGAAAACAGATACTGAAATAATCAAACTGACATTGATGTGTTTCACTTTCAAACATCTAATTTGTAGTAGCAGTTCAGAACTCAGTTTGAGAAGTAAATAATATTGAATTAATATCAGTATGTAGTTTTCCAAAAAGCACGCATATGTGTATGGCAGGGACCAGGCTTATGTAAAAAACCATTATCAGATGTGGGTATTTAGCAAATTATTAGCAAATGACACAATTGTCTGTAAACAACAAACCAGTCTGATTCAGACAAAATGGAATATTTTTAGTGAATTAATTAGTGTTATACTTTGCCACAAAAATATTTTATTTCAAAGACTTATGCATGACTTTTGCATGGTTAAGGAATTCTGTTGCTTAATTTACTTAATTACTATTTGACAACAGTAATAGTGTTCAAAATGTCTTTATTCATTAACACCGCGTTTCAAGTAAACTTAAGCAGTAGGTAATCATCACAATGCTTTATTGATACTCTATATGGCAGCTAGATATTAAAAAAGAAAAAAATTGTAATTCAGAGAAGGGCAGATGCATCCCCCTTCCACCCACAGCTTCCGGGAAACCCAGAGGACCTGCTAAGTTTCCTTATGGAAGCAAAACCAGTTGCATTCCATGCAGCTACAAAGTCTGTAAATTTTTTGATCCAGACACCACACCGTTATTTCCTGGGGAGGTAATTCTTATGGCTATTCATCTGCCACTTGGCACTGACTCCAGAGAAGCAAGTCGTGAGCACAAATATAAAATTTTCTGTCATGGGTACACAAAGGACAAAGTGACAAAGAGCAGCTGTGGATGGAGATGAGATGCTGATGGTTTAGTTAGATCTGTGCATCATTCAGCTGTCCCTCTGCCATCTTCACCGGAACATTTGTCAGAAGATTAGCATATGAAACTGATAGACCAGAAGATGTTTAGTAATACACAGAAAATCTGCCTTGAGTTCCTATATCAATATGGAAAAAAGATGAGGGACAACTGACCCTGGTAATCGTGTACCTACACAACGACAGGAATCTGGAGCTTATGGGGAAAGTCTGAAACTGTTCTACATGAACCTGTGTGCCAGGCCCAGCTGGAAAATGCTAAAATACTACAAAAATTATTCCCACAGAAGAAAGCTGTGGACTTCTTTTAAAGGTCACTTCAGAATGTTATGCTTTCCTTCCTACTAGCTTACTGCTTGATGCCAAGCCACTGGTAAGTGAGACTATTTTAAAAAAAGATTGTGCAAACAGGCCATAGGGATCCAGGTCATAGCTTTTATTTGGCCTCACAGTTCTTTGTTCCCAGAATACAAGAATTTATTTCCATTAGCAAAGGACATAATTTTCTCAACAATAGATTTTGGTATGAGGCAAACTCTTCCATACACAGAACTGGGAAGGTGGAAAAAGGAATTGCAATCACAAAACCAAATAAATTTTTGTTGGAAGAGGTTGACAAACAGCAACTATAAACAGCACACTTAGCTCTGTATTTAGTCTCCAGCCTAACTGACCGAATTTTTAATCATGTTGAATGTCAAGATCTCCCATTACACTTTGTATACCAGGAAAACTGTGTATCAGGCACATGCTAGGTACTACATTTCTATTTGCTGTTTATTTTTTACTGTTATCTGTCCTTACTTATTTTATAAAGACTGTTATTAGTTAAGAGTTTGAAAGGGAGCATCTTTTCTTTGCAGAAACCTAAAGGTTTTTGCTTTGTTGCTGATGCTGACATTCTTCAGTCCTGGAAGATCAATTTGTAGCAGCATAGTCCAAATAGTACTCCCTCTCTTAAGCTTTATAAAGAGTAAGAAAATTGTGGAAAAGAGCGACTTTTCAAAAAGTTGAATTTAGAACAAGTTTCTGTTAATGTGCTGAAGGAATAGTTGGAAATCTTTCAATGTGAGGTGTGCCATTTTTTGGCCTTTTTTTCCTATCCTTGTAACAGTTATACTGCATTGTAGGTGGAACCAATAAGGACCTCTTTTTTTTTTTTTTTTTTTTTTTTTTCCTTTCCCTTTTACAATTTTATGGAACTTAAAATCCAGGCCATAGACTATAGTTTGTTGTATTCTTTTCAGGGAAAGGTTTGTCTGCTCTACAAAGGAGGGGGTTGGGGGTGGGGGGGTGGAGAGCAAGAAAGCCACCACCACCACCCATCTATTAATAAGGGCTCATAGACAGGATGTGTTAAAACCTTAGAGCAAAGCAAAAGTGAGAACCCTGATTTGTGTTACTGAATGCCAGGACAGCAAACCAATTTGCCAGTCAGGCATAGATGTCTCCCCAGTCTTATGTTAGATCAGTTCCACTTACTTTAAAGAATATTGACTTATTTGAAGCAAGGTCAGGAAACTGAGTCTCTCAGATGTCAGCTAAGTGCTCTGGATGTACTGTTTAACAGAAGATTGTATTTTGTCTCGTTGTTAAATGGGAAGATTCATGATTTTCTTTTTAATCAGGTAAACCACTTCCTTCTCAACTTCACCATCACTATTCTTATCCTGTCTCTATATCCTGTCTCCAGAGAAAGGAGATGAAAACTGTGACCATTGTAAGCGACTAATCACAGGTGGATGTAAACCCAGAGAATTGATCACAGGTGGATAAGCCCAAGTTTGAGGAGTCTTTATGGCCCCAAATACAAATGGTGTATTGGAGAGGAATGAAACAGCAGTGGAGGCAATGCAACCTGAAAAGCATTCGTTTGGGTAAAGATTTCTTTCTGTTAAACCATTATTTTATTCAAGAAAACATGTGAGTAATACTGACTGTGACTTAATATTGCATAGACATTAGAATATGAATGTCAAACAGAAAAAAAATCCCAAAGTTTTCGGTCTGAAAACACAATGGAAAAATCTCTTTCTATTCTATTTCAGGGATATGCATAAGGATTCTGAACATCTGACAATAATTTTCTTTTTCTGTCAAGTTAGTACACATTAATCTCAATGTTAGTACACATACCAAGGTTGTCTATAAGATGTTTTAATGGGTCATTCCATCTTGCTTCAACATAAAAAGGGTTTGTAGGAATAATGGAAACTGGAGACAGTTGTAAGAGTCCTTCATGTCAAAATTAGAATTGTAAAAATAAAGAAGCCAATCCTATTTCATTGAAACCAAACAAAATTACCTTGAGTTCATTGTTTACAAAATTGGAGATTCATGCTTCTGCTTTTATAATACTTGCATTTTAGTCCTAATGTCTTAAGCCAAAGTTGTTGATACTTACCTCCTACTTGGTATCCATCAGTCTTACAACACACATGGCTAGTTTATAACATAATCCAATTTGAGATAAAGATACTAATTCTGCAATTAAGTTTTCTCTAGAACAAATGGACATCAGAGAATTCATAAACATGTGGGTTAAATAAATGTCTGATGAGTCACAGAGCCAACAGTTGTTCATGTTAGTGGCACTTCTTTTAAATGTTCACAAGAGAAGGATACAATGATGCTTCCATATGATGTTGGATGAACCTTACATAGTCCCAGGAACAGTCGAGAACCCTAACTAAAACTTGCTTTTATTAAGTGAAAGTGGCTATGCAGACTATTTTCTTCTTCCTTGCTAGAAAATCTGCATTCAATTCACATTTGCTGGTTAAGCATGCACATTGCTGCAGGCGACAGTAATTCCTGAGAGAAATGAAGCAGTGTAATCGGATGTGGACTGGCACAGGTAATACAGCCAAAATGATTGTTGGTGGCAGGTTAGGTTGGCTGTATCTGCCACTTTTTCCATCTCTAGTACTATGAAGGAAAAGAAAGCAAAGCATCTTTTTCAGTAAATTTACTGGTGGCTAAGATCCCTTTCTGAATCCAAGCTGGCCAAATCATAGGAGTTAACACTGAACCAGATAGAAAGCTTAGTATATAGAGGCGGGAGGAATTTAAATTTAGCAGCTGCTGTGTGCCAAGTATATAGTCATTTTTCTTCAGGGAATTGGTTGAGTCCAGCACATTGGCAATGGGTAAGGGGAAACCTATTTTGCTTCCAGCTGGCCAGTCTATGACTCTATAGCTCAGAGGTTTAAAGTATTATGCTGCCTGATGTGGGACAATTGCCTGATGACCAAGTGTGAAGTTGGGAAATACAAATTACATACCCTGACAGAGCTGTAATATTTGTAGGGAGATTCTGATCTTGTTACCAGTATTATGAAAAAACAGTTAAGTGTGTTTATTTTAGTAAAGTAACAGGAAGAAAGATGGATAAGAAGTATATCCAAAACAAACTGTATTTTAGAAGGGGAATTCCTTTTAATTTTATTTTTTCCCAAAGGGTAAAAAGCAATGGTTTTTAATCATGCAAATTACCTCCTAACTATACAGTTAATTAGTGCAAGTTAAATTTGCTTGTCTTTAGCAAAAGTCATCTGGATAATCTAAACTACTTTTATTCAACCTCAAAAGCAGAACTACTTGCTGCAGGGCCTGCACACCTGCCTGAAAAGTTGAATATAAACCAGATAATCAGCAATAGGAGAACTCTTTCCCCACTCTCAGCTGTAAGAACTTCTTAATAGCAAATCTACAGTGCTTATAAGTTCACTACTATCAAACCATCTGAATGTTTCAGAAAATGCTTATTCAAAAACAAAGATGAGGAAAGCTAGAAATCTGAGTTTAAACACAGTACTCTAACCACAAGAAAAGATTGGTTTGCTTTTTTTAATCACAAAGCTTTACTTTATGGAAATTATAAATAATCAATTTAAATCGTAGCACTGCCCTCCCTCCCAATGCCAGCATATGCACATTTTACATTTATACATAGATATTGTTTTATGAAACCAATCTATATTTAAGTCTATATAAATAGACCTGAATAAAATAATTTCAGTGCTTTAGTACGTATTGAAGTCACAAAGCTGGTGTGACCTTGCCAACTAATACACAGTAAACTGTTTATTATTTGTGAGAAGTTCTTTAGTAAGTTAAGAGGTAATGACCACTCGATTGCACACACTTACCATTAACATTGCACACACTTACCATTAACATTCCTAATGCATTTCAGAGGTCAGGGGCGAAATTCACTTTCTCCATGGACAGGATCAGACAGGGAGACAGAATTAGGATAGCCCCAATATATTGTTGACCCACTGCTGACGTCAGTTCTTGTCTGTGGACAAAGCACAGCATTCACTACTGTTGATCATAGTGCCGCTGTCTCACCTGAAAACACTATGGGATGCCGTAAGGGTATATTACATACTTAAGTGTTTCTTAACTGAGAAAACACAAAAAGTAGCGATGTTCAACTTTCTCTACAGCTTTTTCAAATTAAGTCATACAAGATTCATTCCTGTGAGCCACATAAAATCCATACATGAAACAACTGGAAGAACTTCTGAGATGCTTAAAAGCCTAAGTGTTAGCAAGGGGCAGAAGACACTTCAGTAGCAACACGTTCACCCAGGTACATTTACTAGGATGTATGTCATGTTCAATAGCACAAGCACAATGAGGTTTTTTGGAGAAAAACAGTTGCAATAGCTAATCATACTTTATAGAGAGTGTGGGCATTTTGTCACCCAGAGTTCTGTTCTCAAGATGAAAAAATCCTTTTCTGCACATTGTATTTCATCAAATTCCCCAAATTTTTGAACTTAAAAGAAAAAAAAGATGCACCAAGTCTCTGTCTGTAGTTAGCAGCAATTAAACAGGCATAAAACTTTTTATCTTCAAATGGTAGTTGGATTTGAAGACAGACTGGACAGAAGAATAACTGTGATGTATTTTGCACTCCATCTTGGGTAAGAAACCATGTAGCTGGTAAGAGATTTGTGTGCAGTTTTACCGTAGAGCAGTGCGTGAGGAATGCTGGAATGCCCTGCCTATTCTGAAAGTTTTGTACCAGGCATTTCAAGCTCTGAACTGCTTTTTTCCATGGAGTCTCAAAAAAACCCTTTGAAGAGATAGTGCACAAAGTGAATTCCCTGGTACTCTTTTGCAGTTAATTTGTTTCATCCCCCAGAAAAAAGACCCCAATAGAAGATACCCATTCATGTGCAAAGCCAAGAATCTGGGGCAGAACAAGAGCAAAGGTTACACTGCACCCACCCCCAGCCTATTCAGAAAGAATCCCAGTTCTGTTTCTCACCTCTGAAAATCAGACATTGTATCTGGGGATAGAGAAGAATGGCCATGGAGCATTGCCTCAAAAAAGAGAAATAAAAGTAGTCCATGTCTGGACTTTAAATAGAAATGACAGGCTATAGCCACAGGTGATGCATAAAATTAAGATACTTCAGAAGTATGACCCTATGCTAGGGAAGTAAGCCATCTTGCAGTGGTGGAAGTAGCTGTAAAATACCTCATTTTTATAGTTACTAAAATGTACTTCAGCCTGATTCAAAATTTGTACCAACTGAACTGCAGGTGTGGTGTTGCACAAATTTAAACCATTTGAGTAATGCAGATCCTTGAATGATGAAGTAATTAATGCTTAATTACACCTAGGTCCCTTGTAGTTCCGTTTGATATATTAGCAAATACCAACCATATCTGTTAAAATGCAAAACTAAACTTGCAGCTTCTGCACTACTCAGGATGAGCATTAACTGGCTCAGGAAACAGGCAAACCTTTAAGACCTTCTTCTAAAGACAACAGAAAAAATTAACTGTAGATATACACTTGCAGGTGGGATATCTCATCTGTGTTCGTACTCTTTGTGTGTGTACTTGACTGGCCTTGTAAATACAGTGTTAAATTAAGATGGCTGTAGCTACTAACTGTTAGCCAAACTTTATACAGACTGCCAGTACTGGAAGAGTTGTGTTACGTTTATAATTAAATCTATGCAGGAAACTGTTCATGCAATAATTTATATAGGAGCTTACTGTATTTATTGCCAGATAACTTAATCTGTGGATTAAATTGTGTAGATTTACAAATGGCGGCAACTGTGGATGCAGTGAGCTAAAAATGTGTCCAGCATTTTCTGCAAGCCTGTATATTTCTTTAGCTGTTACTCCATTTGCTTTGAGAAATGTTATTTTGGCTGATGAATCTCTTGATATACTATTAATTACAAAATTTACAAAAATAATCCATAGAAGTTATTACCACTAATTGAGTTTGAGACATGGTGAGAACACAGAGAGCATTAAAAAAACCAAAAAACAACCAAAACCCAAACAAAAAACAAAAAACACAAACCAAAACCCGAAACAAATCTGAAGTTAGGAGAAGTTAGTCTTTCATAAGCTCAGAAGGTTGCTGCTAGAATCAGCCTGAATCCATATCAGAGTTTCCAGTGATGACCACATGGAGCATGAGGCCTCTTTTGATCTTGGCTCATCATGTAAGTACAAACACAGGAACAAATTGCTTTTCCCTCCTCCTTTGCCCTCAAACATCCGTGAACTGCCCCACACCTTTACCTCCATATCCCTGCATGGATTTATGGTTATTTCATTTTAGAATGCAAAACTGATAGCATATACTGTACAAGTCTGTTGAACTATAATGTTAAGGACCCTGAGAAGTTTTTGAGAAAAATTGAATCTTATCCTTTTAATGGCTATAGCAGGAACAGAAATACACTAAATGCAGTTCATATTTCAGTTCACAGATTGTGCCCAGAATATAGGCCTGTAACTAAGAAACGCAATCTCTTGACTTCCTAGAGACAAAAAGTTGTTTGTGATTTTAATGCACAGCTGAGTTTTCAGCAAAATATGAAAAAGACGTTTTGATGATGGAAAACTCATGCTGTGACCTTTCATCTTTTATTGACAGTCTTTTGTTTTAGCTTTATCTTTAGATGATAAAAGTACCCTTTTAACAGATAAACAAAAAAACATGCAAGACAACGTATTTCAAGCATATTTAGTGGAATAATAAAAGATTCCTAGGACTAAGTCCTATGAAAGGGTTATATATATTTCAGCCTTCATGGTGTTTGCTCTTGCTCCCAGGCCTTGTGCAAGTGACAGAGGGCTTTGAGAGGTTTACTTGACATGGTCATTACTAGGGGAACAGTAACGAGTCTTTTGGGACTTTTTATTAGTGTTCTTTCATGGGAGATCACTGGTTTTATAGCCAAGCAGCTAAATACATTCCTGAGCTGCCCCAGTGTGAAATCCAACAGTGCAGTGGACTCTCATGGATGCCTGTGAATGCCAGTGGATTACAGTGGCAATTAGTGGGAAGTACTTTTAAGTTAAGTCATTTACAGTTTGTACTGAACAAGTTGAAGACTGCTCTTAACATAAAAACAGCTGCTGAGTCATACCAAAACATTCACCTGGCCCTGGATTTTTTCTCCAACAGTGGCTACAAGGGATAACGGGTTACCTGGGCAAAGAACAGGGCAAGCATATATGACAGTTCCCCTTTCCACTCTCCAGTCTCCAGTGTCTGACCAGTTCCAGGTTAGGGACATATATGAGGGCCAGAGCCCATACTGCTACACAAACCATCTTCATGCAGAATCAGCCAATCCTAGATAAGTTGGAAAATGGAAATGCTGGACTTTTTAAAGGGGACTTAATAAAGCCCTTCAAAGCAAAACACTGCCTTCCCTAAACAAGGAACTCTTACTGCTCTGATAATCCTGTAAGAAAATGAACAAGGAAGTTACTTGTGAGATAAGAGGAAAGAAATGCATTTATTGTCCACATTCACATAAAACCTTACTGCATTCACAAAAGTCTTTGCATTTTTGAAGGATACCCAAAAGTCACAAGGGGAGAGGTGTGCATTGGTTTTTTTGTGTTTTTTCAATTCTTCTCCAAACCATTGGCTTAACAGCTTTTATTAGATAGTTTCATTTATAAACTGCTGCACGACACCATAGTAGAAAAAATGCCATAAACCCATCTAAATTAGACAAAGTTGTAATCTGTGTCCAAAGCAGTATGCACCGTATGCTCTACAGTCTTTAATAAATCTTTTCCAGCTATACCGTCCAGGAATATGGAAAGCCCAATTCTTTCCATTCAAAATAAATCTGTGCTCATGTCATGATCCAATTTTACAATCTCTGACACTAGTGTGTTCATGCTTTTATATAAAGCATACCAAGAAAAGGGGAATCACCACACAGTTCAGCAGATGCTAAATGAGCAGTCTGTGATGCTCATCAGTATGACTACCGTAATTCTCCTTCAATGCAGAAACTAAACAAGTCACTCAGGCACCCGAGACTGAGGTCCCTGATTCTGCATTGGGAGTGGCATTCCTAGAGCTGCATACCAGACTGCAAAACGCTGCAGTGCTTTGCATGGTAATAGCCAAGTCTTCTTGTGAGTTAATTCCAGCTTTTTCATTCTAAAATCAAAATAACTGAAATCTTATGTATTCTCTAGGATTTTCTGCATAGCTTTTAATATGCTTCTGCATACACTAATCTTTGAGGAATACCATTTGCCAATTTTTTCCATAGAGATTTTCCATACACATTTTCCACATATTGTACAATTTTTCTCAGCTTTGTTCTCCATCCATAAGTCTCACAAATTGTTCAGATGTTACAAACAACTTTCTCTGGAAATAGGAAAATAACGAAACAAAAATACACAGAAAAACTATAACATATAGCTGTAAAATGCTCCCTTTAAAGAAGCTGCTTTGCTTACTGACCTGATCTTCTTTCTGATGTCTATCACTTACTACTATTCCTGTTCTTGTGCAGAACTGTATTGTTCTTTCTATGCCTTCTACTTTAATTGTGGTGAGGATAGGATCAGTTCCATCTTACTCACTGGCAAAATGTATGGCCAGCATCCATTCTGCTATAAAGATTCTCTAAGCAGTTTGAGATTTATCATCTCAAGTTTTCTGGAGAAATACTTGATCTTAGTCCTCCCACTGTTCACCCCTCCCAAGTTTTGAGCAAGCTCTGAGTGTTCCTCTCACCACATACTCTGTGGTCTTCTCTCTGCCCTGCTGCATCTGTGTTCCACCAGGGAGGAAACTGGCCAGGACATGATGAAGGATGCCAAACTGACATGAAGTTTCCCAGTTTTATTTCCAAATATTTTACTAAAATAATCAGGTTGGCCAGGTTCACAGGTTCTTGCAGAAACAAGAAGGCTTGGATGATGCTAAGCCCCACAATCAGCACAACACACAGAGATGCTTTCCAGGAGCACCCTAGGAAAGGATGGTCTGTCATCCTGCCTTTGGTAAGGCTCTTTGTATTTAAATGAAGCCATTAGTGGGCAGAAGTAGCCTCAAAGCCATACTTGGATCCAAATGTGTGGCTGTGAATTTTGTTTTAAAGAGCCATCAAGGATAGCTCAACTCAAAAGGGGTGCATTTACCAACTGAAAGTACACTTTGATATGCATTCTCTCTCTGAAATACAATGTGCCAGGCACGATAGTTTCTACTTCTGATGGCAAGTGGTTGGTATTACGCTGAAGGCATGGCCCAGGGTCATTTCTAGAGATGTTTTTAGATCTCTTCCTGCAAGGGGGAGATGAGATTTGTAAACAATCTGAATTCAGGCTATTTACAAGGAAACATCAGTGGAAGAACTGGATCTCAAAAGTACCATTACCTTCAAGCATCCCTAGAATCTTTCAGTTCAGGGGACTAAAAATGAAGCCCTCACACACATCAAGAGCTTTTCTCCCTATAAGCACAGATAAAGTACAGAAAACCTGTAGCACATATAAATGCAAGGTTAAGATACAGTATTTTTTTCAACTATATGGTCAACCAAAGTATTTTAGCAAGTTTATTTATAACATAATTTTATTTTTTTTTAATATTATTCTCTCCCCAAACACTGCTGTGGTATTTCTAAACATGACAGGTTATTATCCTTAGGTCTTCAATGACCAGGTGAAATATATCTTGGGAAAAAACATAATTCCAAGCATGTCTATCCAAATGTACAGGAAACAAGAATCTTATCTTACAGAAATGCACTGTTCACCAAAAACTCGTAGCTTCCTCTTCTATATTTCAGTTAAAATTAAGATTCCTGGAATCAACCGCAAATACCTCTGAATACCATCTAGCAATGCTAAACTGAAGTTTTAATACAAAGATTTACTCAAAAAAAGTGTGCTTGCCAATCTTAGTCAGTTGTTGACTGGCATACTAAAGGGTTCAAAGGCCTAAAGTAAAGTCAAGAGTGCTTTAGCTAACTACTTCCATGGTCAGCAAAGACTAACAAATTGGTTAAGACATGGAGTAATATGCTCTGCACTCGATAAATGTGTAATCTTGTCCAGCGCCTCTGAGACAGGGTTGCCGAAATGCTTTATGATTTTTATTAGAATTCACAGTAGAATTCCTATTCCTATCCCAGCTAGAAAGACTTCTATTTGCAGCAAAGAAAGAATTATGCTAAGAATCTGCATACTACTTTCTGTGCAAGTTTCTTTTCTAAAAGGTTGCAGTTCATAAAAAATGTATATAGATATTATTTGGGATGATGAAACAAAAATAAAAGTAATCTGATAAGCTCACCATTTTTATCTGGGTGTGGTTCACTCTGAAAAATGATTTTATGCAATAAAGCAAGACAGGTAAGTCAAACTGCATTGGGGATTCTGTCAGAAATTCTAATCACAGATGGTCAGACTTTTTTTTAACAGAAGTCAAAGCTTTTCCTGGTAATAGACCAGTTTTGACTGTTACATATACACCAGCTGGTATAGGCAAGAAAATGTAGTTGGCTGGGACAGGGGCTGAATAACTTGCTGGTCTGAGCAAGCAGCTGGGTTTTGCAGAGCCCATCTATCTCTGCTTTGCTTTGCATGATTTAGAGCAGGGAATTGAACTAATGTGAGGGCCCTAACCAGACAGTGATAAGCTGTCTGTCTTTTTAGCTTGATGAGTATTTAATCAGTTATACACAGCGGAGCAGCTCCAGCCACGGAGAGGCCAGTCTTCCACACCAAAATAGTCGCCAGCCTAGCTGTCAGACAGCAACGTAAGCATTCCCAAGTCTGATTCAGGCAGGATCTGATTTGAAGGCAGGTCTCCCAAATCCCATGAGGATACCATAAGCATGAGGCAATCAGCTGTGATACGTGTGTCTGTTCAAAAGGTTATTTTTGGCCCTGATGCAGAACGGGGAAAAACCTCTCTCTTTACAAATCTGTCCTTTCAAAATGGTAGTCTCCCAGTCCTCCATATATACCGAGTCTGCAGAAAAGGTTGAGCAGAACCTGTCACAATGCCTGTTCATGGAGATGGGTGATGCAGCCAAGGTACACCTGGCTGCATCTGCCGCAGAACTTGCTTGGTGAGCGTGGTTCATCCATGTGACCATCTTACAATTTGCTGCTGAAGCGGGAACTTTGGACTGTTAACAAAACCCGCTCATCTCAACATTAGAAATACCCGTTTTAAATAAGCAGACATACCCACCAAAGCAGCAGATACCCGCGCACGTACAGGATGCGGCAGAGGACGGGAGGGCCACGCCGGCTGCCCGCGGGTGGCGGGGCAGGGTGTCCCCCGCGCTCCCGCCCCGCTCGCGGACGCAGGATGGCGCCCTCGGTATGAGCAATTCACCGGGACGGAGCAGGTTGAGGACTCCCTTCCAGAGTAAAGCGTTTCTCCCTCCGAATGCCCGTATTCCTAAGAAGCATCGATTTCACAGCTCCGGTTTTCAACGCGCTGATCCGCTCAGCTGCTCGCGGAAATTTGCCCAATGGCTGTAGAAGGATCCCAAAAGCAAGCGTTTATTGTATGTAGTGCGACGTTTCTGTATGAACGATGACCAACAGGACTACTGTTGTAGGGGGTTGTGCTTATTTTGCTAGAGCTACTGTTAAAAGCAATGTCACATGCTTACATGGAGACTTTAATTCCACGATGGCAGTGCCCTGTATCTTACTTAATTTCTGGGACTTGTGACCCACATTCAGATCTGCCTGCTGCCCTACTCCACCCACCAGATAACTTATTCCTAAGCACACAGACTTTTGGCATGTCATCTTTCCTTCTTGTGCTCATCTCAGATAAGCTGCCTTTCCTAAAAACTCAACATAACCACTACTGATCTTTCAGTGGGATTCACCCCTGCCAACCACATAAGGACACGTTATTAGCATTAGAAAAAAAATGTAAATGTCTCTGCAAATAAGCTGCACACAGGCAAGCGTGCAGCGTTTATTGACAACGGCGAATGCCAGCCACGGGTCTCACCCCCCCCACCTCGCGGGCACATAGCCACCAGCCCTTAGGGACCACCAGGGTTACTATGCGGGCTGATCCTGTTCCTTGGCTCCTCGGAGAAATCCCGGAGTAGCTGTACTCCTCAGCCTCTCGAGTCACCTCACGGACCAGGCAGCTATTACAGATTCACCAGAAGAATTACACTTACTGCTACTGCCTCCGGCTCGGGAGAAAAGCACGTACCCGCACCATTTGGGAAATACTGTTAGCAAAAGCTCGAAATCTTGGAACCTAGGTTCAGGAAACTTTTTTTTTTTTTTTCATCCCCTCTTCTCTTTTTTTGGCTACCGGAAATTAACTTGGCGGTTAGGAGAGCGAGGCTCGGATTCCAGCACCCCCCGCCCGCCACCGCTGGCTTCACGGAACACAAGCGATCCCGCAGACCGCCGCTGCCCTCTGCCATGGCCACCTTCCTCCCGCCTCCAGACGGAGCTGGCGATGGCGCGGCGCGGCCCCGGCCGGCGGGCGACCCCGCGGCCCCCGCCCCTGCCCCTGCCCAGGCCGCCCGGCTCCCCGCCGCAAGCCGAGGGGCAGGCGGGGGGCTGCGCGGAGGGCCGGGCCGCGGCCGCCACCCAGCCGCCGCTCGCTGCGCGGGCTCAGACGCCGCCTCCCCTCAGCGGGACGGCGTGATTTCAAGTTTCCTTTTACCAAGGCCCGTTATGGGACGCGAGCCGGGCCCGGCCGAAGGGAGGGGGAGAAGGGGCTGCCGGGCCCAGCGCCCACCGGCAGCATCCCTACCCGGCGCCGCCCGCCCGCCCGCCCGCACACCGGGGCTGCGGCAGCGGCGGCACAGCCGTCCCGGCACCTCCCTGCCGCCGGGCTGGGCTGCCCGCCGGCAGCGCCTCTCCCGCCTCACCCCTCGGCACCGGGCGAGGGTTGCGGTGGGGACGTTAACCCCATCGCTCCTCCGCCCCTTCCGCCGCGAGGCGCGCGCGGCCTCCCCCGCCTCCCCCCCCTTCTCGTTACCCCGACTGTACCCCTGCCCCCCCGCCGCCACGTGACGCGGCGCGCATGCGCGGCCGCCCCGCCAGCCCGGGGCACATCTGCAGGCTGACGTCAGCGTGGCCCGCGCCGTCCCCCGGGCGAGGCTGCCAAGGCTCCCTGCTGCCGCCGCGCTCGGCTTGGCCGGGGGCCGGCAGCGAGAGGAGGTCTGGGGCTACTTCAACCAAACTTTCTTGAGTCCTTCCTGCTCTGCCTGCCTTCCCCCTTCCCCCCTCCCCCCTCTCCTCCCCTTCTCTCTGTCTGTCGCTCCCCCTCTACCCCCCCAACTCAGATGATATTCACATGGTATTTTGCACAGAGGAGGCTGCTCAAGAGGAGGGCATCCACCCCCACCCCAATATAAGCCTGCTTTTCCTTCCTTCCTTCCCCCCCCTTTTTTTTTTGTTGGAAAGACAAAATGTGCAGGGTGATAGGTTGGGTGAATTGATGGCATCCTTCCTCCTGCCAAGCCAGCCCGCTTTCTAAAAAACCCTTTTAGGAAGGCTAGAGAATTTTATTCTGTTGGAGAATATAACCCTGATGGTTGCTTTGCACAGAAGGGAAAAGCAGAGAGGAATACGAGAAGCGTCCTGTGCAATCTCTATTGTTTGAAACTTACTTTATATCAGAAATTGAAGATGAGAACGGTAAGGAAGATTTCACGCTATTCAATGAAAACTTTTTGCTTTTCTTGTGTCCCGAATAATGGTGCGTGCAGGGCTTCGGGGAGCGGGGGGAGGTTTATATTGCATTAGGCGAGGTGGGTTTGGAGTGATTTCAGAGAGAAACCTTTGAGGATGGGGGAAGGGGGTGCGAGGGTTTTCAGCCGAAAAGACTAGTGGTATATGAAGTACGGTCTCGAATGGTGCAATTTCTTTAGATCTTTCATAATTTTAATACTAAATCGTTGGTAGAGGGAGGGTAAAACCAGAAACAAAACCAAAAAACCAACAACAAAACAACAGATGAAAGCCAAAGCAGCCCCCAGACCCCAAGGACAACCCGCAGGGATTCTGGATTGCTCAGCCTGGGAAGCGCGGCGCCTGGCCGTGCCGTGTCCGGCGTGTCCGCAGCCGCGGCCGGACAAGTGCACACTTTGTGCCGGAGCTCGGAGGGTCGGCGCGGCCGCCGTCCGCAGCCCGATGCTGGCGGGGATGTCGGGCTTTCGCCGTGCTCGTCAGGAAGATGGAAGCGTGTGGTTTTGATTTACTTCGAGCCGCTTGGGATTTGCCAGACTCTTAACCCCGCGGAGCCGTCTTTATCGGTGTGTGTCTGTCTCCGCAGCGGCCCGGGGTTCAAAGGAACTTTGTTTGGTGGGAGGAGGTTAAGTGGGCTCTCGCTCCCTGGCGATGTGTGTGCAGATTTGGTCTTCGCTGTTTTCTTTCATTGTTGTTCAACGGAGAAGAGAGACGGAGAGTCAGACTCTTGTTTTTATTTGGGCTGCCGGTGCAACGCGTTTGGGCCAAACGCCAAGTGTCTGGGTCACACGCGTTTTATCCAAATAGATTCAGCGCTGCTGTCTGGAAATGGGCTGCTGAAAGTTAACTTTAGGATCAACCCCACCACAGCAACCAGACTCTTCCCTTCAGCCTCTCCAGGGAGTTGTGTGTTTGGGGTTGGGTTTTTTTCCCCCCCCTTCCTTTTTCCTTCTGAATTTTGAGTGATGCGTGTCTGCTGAACTGCGGCTTGCTTTAGTATTTAATTTTTTTTTTTGTGCGTGCAGACGTGTGTATATAATATGCATGTGTATACGTGTTGGGTTGTGTTTGTAGCCATGCATTTTTGTAGTCTGTTGACTTTTTTTGGGGGGGGGGGGGGGGGGGCGTTTGCTTCCTGGCTCCCCCCGCGAAGCGCAGTGACAGCTGACCCGCGGGCAGGGCCGGCGGGGCGCCGTGGGGCAGGCGGCTCGGGGGAAGGCTGTGCGTGCAGCGGCAGCCCCGTGTCCCCCCCCGCGGGGCGGCTGGCCCCGCCGTACCTCGGGGCACGCACAGCAGCCGTTCTGTGCCTCACGCCTCGGTTTCTGCTTGATTCCTGGGAAGGAAGGATCCGTCCTTTCCCTTTGTACGTGTCCCCCTCCCCGCCACCCCGCGGCCCCCGTTCCTTTTCACCGAGCCCTTCCCGGCGCGGTCTGCCCGTCGCTGTTTGCCCCGAGGAGTTCCCGGGGGGGGGTGGGGGGTGGGTGCGGGCGTCTAATCCCCGGCTTTTGAAGCCCTGCAACGCTTTTTACGGCCAGCCCCGATACCTGTAATTGAATTTGTGTGATTGATGCCCGCCCCCCGCCCCGTCCCCTCCCGCCCGCCCTCCCCATTTCCTTAGCAACCACTCGTACTGCCGGCGCGGCCGCCCGCCCCTGGCCGCGCCTCAGCGCGGCGCTCCCCGCCGCCCGCCCGGGCTGGGGAGGGCGCTGGGCACCTCGCGGCGGCGGGGGGAGCCCGTGCCCCGCTCCACACGCGCGCGGGGGCCGAGCCGCCGGCGGGGCGGGCGTGCTGAAGCAGCCGCCCCGCCCGTTGGAATCGGCGGGGCCGTTTCCCGCCCGCCGCGGAGCTCGACGCGTGTCGCGCCCCTCGACCCCCCCGTTCCGCCCCGCAGCGTAACCCCCGGCTGCGCCGTGTGACCCGGCGCGGCGGTGTCAGGTTGTTTCGGCACCTGGCCAGCTACCGGGAGACCGCGTCGCCGTCTCCGCCGCCACCGAGCGTGCTGGAGCCTGGCCGTTCGGTGGTGGACGCCCTTGGTGTGGAGATGCCGGGAGCGGTGGGGGAGGTGGCAGTCCCCAGGGGAGGCGGCACGTGTTGCGATGGCCTTGGGATAGCCTCTCTTCAGCTTGCCCGTCCTGAGGCTTGAGCTGCCTTCAGTTTATGGGACGCTTTAGCTGCTCAGGGAGCCTCTGCGAGCATGGAGGCTCTCAAGGTGACTGGTCTGAGCAGTCTGGTCAGTCGGCTCCCCATAATATGCTTTCTGCCCCGAAGTCTTCCAGTATGCCTTTATGGCCTTTGTTCCCTCCTTGTTGAGTTCCAGTGGGTAGGAAGCCTATGGCACTGGTGACAGGAGTGCCGCTTTTGCCATCAGTGCCGCCACAAAAACGCCTGTGCCATAGAGCTGTTTTGTCATCAGTATTCTAGATTTTGAAAAACACCTTGTCCGTCTTTGCTGCTTGGCAGAGCTAGAGCATTTACCGTTTGGCAGAAGCTGTGGTTTTCAGTAGATGTTCAGGACATGGAGCCACACCTGCCCTTACAGGTGGGTGAACGTGTAGTTCAGCGATGAGGCAGAGGAAATGCTTCTTAGTGTAAGCTTTGTGTGGACTGAACGGGTCATCTTGGCAACAACCAAAAGTCAAATACTGAACATAAGCTTGTAAGGAAAATGGAAAGAAAAAAGGGTGTAGGCAGTGGATGCTTTGATGTTCCTACCACGTTTCATACTGGAAGAGCTATGTCTGGAGTTACCTGAGTGCATTATCCTTCACGACAGTTATCCTTCACATCCATTACTGCTCCTTAATTCAGAGCAGTAATATAGTTATCTGTGGTCTGCTTGTGTCAGTGCTCAAGCTGGCTATAACACTTTTGGAAAGGAGGTTAAAGATTCTACTGGAAATTTCAGCAAGCTTAATGGGAAAGGAGGTTTTTCTTGTGTGAAGCTAGAATGAGGGACCCCATTTCACACAGCCCCCTGCAGGGACACTTAGACGTGGATGACTCTTGGATGCTGTTGGCCAGTGCCTACCATGTGGGCCACTGGTGTCTAAATAACAGGATACATAGTTTACGTCCAGTATTTTGAGTTACCTAGGTCCATAGGTACTACAGTTGCAGGAGGCCTTAATGTTAGGGTGACATTATCATCCTGAGAGGCTGAACGTGAGCTCCCAGTTTCAATTTTTTGACTAAGTAAAAGCTGTGAGGCAATGTTACCTCTCTGTATGGCAGTAACAAGCCATTACTGGACTACGTGGTCCGGTTCTGGTCTCTGTGCATGAAAATGGATGCTGATGAATTGGGAAGGGTTCAGCAAAGAACTGCACAAATATTTGGACGTCTGGAAACCGGACAGTACAGAGTGAGATAAACAGAATAGGTTGAGCTGCTTATCAGGAAGTGTCAAGACGTGCATGTATCATATTATAACTAGTCATGCAAGGAGAAGAAAGCAGCTTATTAGCAGATGGGGTAAAGTAAGATTCAGTGATAGGAGTTTGAAACAGGATTTTCTCAGTTTAAGAATAAGGCACGTTATTTGGTAAACTGGTGTAGCTGAGGAGTATGGGGTTGGTTGTCTCTTGAAAACTTGTAGAAGTCTAAAAGATGTAACTAAATGTTAGCTAGGAAATAAGGTTTTACATGGAAGGCCAGACCAGAGATTTTCATAATATGCTTTGAGGCCTTGCTACATGTGAATGGCATCACTAAATCCTTATGCTTCCCCAGAAGCTAAGCCCAAGCTATGCTTGCAAAATATCTGTTATTCCCTCTACAAACCTGATTAAATACTTTGTGCTGTCTTGAAATATATTTGAAAAGTAGGTATTAGAATGATCAGATGAACCTCACTTACAAGGAATAATTAAATGTATTTGAAATTGGCTGAGAAGTTTCCTAATACTCACTGTGCTATTAGTAAATAGGATTTGCATGATGTTGAGCTTTCCTGAGATGATATGCTACAACTCTTTAACCTTTGCAAATCGTCCACTGACTGCAGGGGTATAACCTGTCTGAATGAATGTTGTAAATCACTCTCAGAATTTTAGAAAAGCAAGTTTATCTGGTGTGCATGTAAGTGGCTATATGTGCTTTTAGAAATTTGTTTTTAAACAGTCTTCCCCATCTTAGGTGTTCTCTTTCTCCATTGTGTGCCTTAGCAGAATTTGCTCTGTGCACAGGTGTGCTGTAAGTGCTTAAAAGGACTGATTAGTACCAGCTGACACAACACACGGTTTGGTATCCTATGATACTGGACTGTTAGTTTACTACATAGATATTCCATTTAATCCCTGGCCACAGCTAGAGCTGCTTTCTAGTATTTCTGCAATAGTGTTTTAAATAATAATAAAAAAAAGGGGTGGGGTGGGGTGTTAGGGGGAAGTAACATCTTATTTGCTTAATCTGATGACCTGCAAAATAGAATAAAAATATATTCTACTACATCAAATTGTAGTTTGATGACATTTTTGTAGATGAAGACATTCTTGACACAAGTATTTGAAAAATCAGAATGTGTGTGATCAATAGCTTTAAATACGGAATTTGTTCTTTGGTACTCGAACGTGCAGCCTTCCCATTTAAGTGAATGAGAGTTCTGCCTGCGTAAGCAGAACCAAGGCCCAAGTAATAACAAAATATATGCTGCAGAAAGATCAGATAACTACTCTGGATTGTTTCCCAGGTTCTTCTTTTGTCTACCAGTATATTGGGTTTAGTTATTCACCACAGAAATCAATGAGTGCGTAACATTGATTATAGCTGGAGCAAGTCTGAACACAGTATTTGAGCAACAAGAAACCTTAATTTTATGAATCCTTCTGCCTGTTTAGCATGAAGTCGATACGTGCTTCTTAAGCTGTATGGCTCTGCTGTTCAAGGTTAATGGTAATTCATGGTTTTTGTAAGATTGTGACCTTGAACCATGGAAGTGGTAATGGTTTAATATGATTTCAAAATGTTACATTGTATAATTCATTATGATGGCTTATTGTTTTGCAGTATAGATCTCTTTTAATAGAAATAATTTGCCTTGACTCACTTTCTTTTCTTTTTCAGGAAAAGAAATGGAGGAAGTTCAGTAACTATCCAGTCTAATGCCTTACTGGCATCTTCAGGAATCTTACAAATACGTATTTTGAATTGAGAAAATGACTGCAGATATAGAAGAAAGTACAGGTTCTTGGAAAAGAACACCTGTCAAGAAGTGGAACATGCAATAGCTAATTTGGAAGTAGTATAAAATAAATATACTTGTTATGGTGCAATTCTGGAGGGGAGTTAACTCTGTAGCACACAGGTAGCTCTCCAAGGAGGGGGATAAAAAAACCTGCTTTCTGTTTTTCTAAATTATGGAAGTTTTTTGGAAGATGTGGACATGGATTTTGAGCCTAGTCATGGTTTCGTCAGAATTTCACAGTGACAACAGGCTTTCGTATAGTTCTCAAGGTAGGGATCTGACCTCTGTAGCTGACAAGAAGCGTCTATTTTTGCATTGCATTTGGGTAACATTTCCTAAACCATGTTTTATAATTAATGAGATCGTGTGGGCTCTGCTCTTAGTTTCATCATGATTCATTGTCATAGAAGTTTAAATACAGCAAATCTGAATAAATTTTTTGTTTTTATTTTCTTTGCTTACTTGTAACTGCTATTAAATCTAGTAAAATGTTGTGCTTGGTAACAGTTTAGAGACTTGCCATAACAACATTCACATGTTTTTAGACTAGGAAGTAAGGATCTATTCTGGCTTCTATCCATTAACATTTATAGCTTTTTAATGAAATGAAGAGCTGTTTATGTGTTTTTACAATATAATACTTTTCATCACTACCATTTTTATCCTTGCAGGTGGATGTAATAGCTTTTGTTTTTGAATGGTATGCCTGGGAAGGCTGTGTCCTTCTTAGGTTAGAATTCAGCCCCAAATATTTACGTATTTTAGATAAATAGGAAAAGATACGTAGTTAAAAACTTGTAATTCCAGTGATATCAAATCAATAGGAAACTGAACACATTTTCTTGACTCAAGAAAGAAAGAAAAGATGTTTTATTTCATTTAGTAAAGTGCTGCATCTTGCATTTACTTGAAAATTACTTTTACTTATGAAGGTGATTAGATTTGCCAAGTATGGTTTATGTTTATGCTACTACTTGTTGTTTCCTGTTATATTTTCTTCTCTTCTATGCCCACTCCCTGGATTGTCTTACCTTGTGATTACAAAGAGGAATTCCTGTCTTACCTTGAACACTACCAACTAACAGTCCCAATAAGGGTTGATCAAAATGGAGCCTTCCTCAGCTTTACTGTGAAAAATGCTAAACCCTCAAGAAGGAGGAGGAGCACAGACCCTTATGACCAAGAACTGGCAGCATCTAAATTATTTTTTAAACTTTCTGCCTATGGCAAGCACTTTCATTTAAACCTGACTCTCAACACAGATTTGGTGTCCAGACATTTTACAGTAGAATACTGGGGGAAAGGAGGACCGCAGTGGAAGCACGATTTTTTAGACCACTGTCACTACACAGGATATTTGCAAGACCAACACAGTACAACTAAAGTGGCCTTAAGCAACTGCAATGGTCTGGTAAGTATACGTTACATGTTGTAGTATAATAGCGTGCCTGTCTCTTTTATATTACAGAAGAAGAACTTAACTGGCATATATTTCAGGTTTTTGAGTTCCTATGGGAAACAAGCAGACAGGAAGGTGCAGAAAACCCCTAAAACCTGATCTGTGTCCTGGGGAAAAGTATTAATCATTTTTTCAAACTTAGTTGTTAAGACCCAATTCAGTAGCCCTTTAGCAGGCAACATTTTTGGTGTTTACAGTGTCTACACCAGGGCTGCAAGATTAGGTCTGTGCTGAGATCCTTACAGGTTATAAAACAGAGCACAGGGAGAAGGAAACAGTGGATTCTTTAGGATGCTGCATCTCTCCAGGGAGACATTGATTGAACTGAACACCTGCTTGTCGTCTTTGAGAATCTGGGTTTAGAAACTTTGAGTGAAGTAACAAAGAAGAGGAATTGCTTGGTGTAGAAGTTGTCATTTCTGTAAATTCAAAAAGTGAAGAGGAAATTAGCTCCTTTGCAAGTACCAGGAAGTAATTATTTACCTTTTCCCTTGAAATATTTTGTTTACAAATTGTGAACAGTTGCATTTAAAGGTGGGATTAGAAATTCTTATCTCTTCTGTGCTCATCTCTTCTTTTATTGTTGTTCTCATGATTACATGACAGAAGTACTTCCATGGGAAAAAGCTTTTGTTATTCCTAACAAAAATTAGAAAACGAACAAAAAAACCAACCCCAGACTACTCAGTAACTGGAATAGATGGGCATGACAAGGAAATACTAAATCAAGAGTCAGTAATTTCTCTAGTAAAAAATATTTGTACACATTATGGTTATTCGTTCTGGTTTTAGCTATAGTAAACACTGGTCAATCTTCTTTTTAGGAATAAACAGCTCTAATTGCTAAAGAAAATAGGTAAACTGATTCCTATTTATCATTGGATGTGCTGTTGAATAATGCATCTTGGGATGTTATTTACAAACAAAAGCCAGCTGCTTCAGATATGTTGCATTACACCCAGATGCTTTGTGGTATCTCTTTTACAGTCTAGGTTAACATTTTGGGCTAGTCTTGAGGAAAAATAATTTAATGGTGATTTCTAGGGCTAAGCAAACACTTTCAAAGAAAAGTAGTTAAAATGGGATTCCATTGAGTGTGGTATCATAGTTTGGTTAATGCACACTTATAGTGGATAGGTCAGAATTTAGTACAATTTTTGTTTTGGTTTTGCAGTTCCTGTGTAATAACTTTTTTGTCACAGTTATTTAAGCTCTTAAACTAATATATTCAATAATCTTGCTTTTGAGTTATTTTCACCTAAAAATACTATGGACCAAATTCCTGCCTTCAGGACTTGCTTCTTTAAAAGAGGCTGTATGCTTCTCTACGTCCAGAGTTTCTGCCAGTTGAGGCACAGACTGGTTGGCCCTGTTGGAGCCTGCTGTCAGTGCTGTGGTGCTCCCATTTCAGTTCCTCTCTGACCTTGGTCAGGGAGTGAGTCAAGAATGCCTGCTCTTGCCCTAGCTCACTCTTGTTTTATTTTCGTGTTTGGAAAACAAGAGTGGTATGAAGCAGGAAAAAGTCTGTATCATCCTATGAGCTTTGCCTGTCTCTTGCTCCTCATGACATTTCATTTCTTCAAATAATTGAGTGGCAAGAAAGGCATCATGGTGAAGCAGAGATGTCTTTTTGCTTCTGTGCTTTATACCCTAAGGTGACATTCAGCATTACCATTGTTGCGTGTTTTCCCTCTGCCTCCAGACATGATGTTTTGCTGGGGCATTCTAGGTGTCAGTATGTTAATTTAGTGTTTATAAGCTAACTTCAGTGTGGAGTAATTCCCAGTTAATTCATCTTCAGTGCTATTCGTTGTTGTCAGCTCTTGCGTATTTCTTCCCATGTATTAAGGCAGCCATAATCCGATCTCTGGGCCCACCGCAACTGGCACTTGCAAGTACTTCATGGTCATGCCTCTTCCCTGGGACTGCAAGTTTCAAATGTCCACTGCATCTCCTAGAAGAGCTCATCACAAGCATGTGAAGCTCCTGTCATGCTCTAGAAGCAGCAGCAGGGGTGACAAAAGGCTCTTTCTCAGAGAGGCAGAAAAGCTGTAGAGGCGTGCAGCAGTGGGCTCAACTCAGTGTCATCCTCTACTATACAGAAACTCCTCTGTCATCCAGTGTTGGTAGGGCTTTCCAGAGTGTGGGAGTTAACACTCCAGTCAGATAAATCCATCACCGAGTTATTTTTAAATGATGCTTCCTACTGATTATTATTTTATTATACAGCTGCTGGTTAGAACATGTTTAATAAAGCAATTGGCAGTGAATATTGGAGACAGTACCACTTGTTTTAGAATTAGTGATAGTTCAGAATACATTGTACTTTTTATATTTTTTTATATTTTCTAGTCAGGTTGTTGGTCTGTAAGAGACTGCCAGTCACATTCTGCATAGTCCTTGGTTAACACCTGTCTCAAAGCCAGTCATTTTAACTCTTAAAATAAGTAACCATCTTTAACAGTGAGTTCCTCACAGGCAAAATTTAAGCATTCCATTTATTCCAATTGTCACATTCTGCCAAATCTGGGAAATTTCTTCCCCTTAGTGAATGTTTTGAGTTAATCTGTTTATCCAGCGTGGTCAGGCAAGTCCACGATCTGATTAACCAAAGTTGTATGACTTGGAAGAACACTTGTACAAGGAGGGTTTTCTCTCAGTTTCCTTATAATAAAAGTGACGAGCAGTCAGTTCATTTCCCTGTCACTGTTTCCTGTTTTGGCCGCTCCCTCTGTATTTCTTATTACCAAGTGCCCCAGAATTACAGGCTGCTACTTACCAAAGTTTCATTCCAGCAGTTTCCGTCTGCTGAGCCCTGATTATGCTATAAATTGTCTGAAGTTATGAGGAAAGCTCTATAATCCAGTGAGCAGTGAGGAAATTGAAGGTCTTGTCCGGCAGGCTGGCTGGCTTCCAGACTCTTATTTACTTTAGTGAATGTTATATTTGTGGATGGATTGCAGGTTTGGCCTGCCCATGAAAGAGCCTGCAAGGAGCAGCATGGTGGGGCTTTTGGGTTCCGGGAGCAAGGCAACGAGGCTGAGGCACTGCCTGAGCTGAGTATGTCATACTGAAGGAAAGAAGAGAAGAAACAATGGCAGGCTGGCCAAAGAGAGAACTTCACCTCAAGGGAAAGAAGTATGTCTAATTCTGAGGGAGCAAATCTTAAAAGAAGGAAAGTTTTGGAGCTTATAGTAGTGGAATCGAGCAGAAACCGAACTTCTTGCATTCTGACCCACCGCTGTCCTCTGCCAGGTGTCAAAGTTTTTAACTGAGTGCTCAAACAAATGAATTTTCCAGGGTAGATTTTCTCATTTTGATCTGAAAAGCCCAATGATGGGAAGTACTTAAAAGTGTGTAGAAAGTAATTATTATTAGGAAAGTGAATGAGACATTAAATCACATTTTGAGGCTACTGTGGTTCCAAGGAAATCTTTAATGTAAAAGGCCAAGTATTTCCATGGCATTTGAAGTTTCCATGCACTGAGTGACATTTGTGCTGGGTAGCATAGATGTCTCCATCCAGACAGAAGTGATAAAGAAGGCACAAGAAGTAGGCTGTGGCTAGAAGCATGACCTTACTTGGTTAAAGGAGGAATACTCTTGCTGCTGGAAGACTTAATGTTTGTTTAATGTATTCCTAAACTGATTTATGTATAAATTATTCATATTCTTCTTAAATTAGCTTGTTTGAAAGCTGATTCTACCATAAAGAATGCATCTTCTTTTATAGATTATAAATTGCATATAGTATGGTATTTTTTAATTGCACATAAAATAATGTCTAATTTATAAAATAATTTTTAAAGATCATAAACTGTATTAAAAACTATTTAGTGTTCTAGATCAGTGTCTTTGGTGAGCTCTCTTTGGTACTAAGATGTGTTTGCAGCACAGACTTAGTATTCAGAAAATTATATGTAAGCTGTCCCTGTCCTAGTTTTAAGGTATCTCAGATTGCCTGATGTACTGTCTCAGGCCAGATCACTATTTTTTTCATCTTTAAGAACACAGCAAGCTAACGCAATCTTTTTCCTCAGCCATAAAACCCCACTGAAGTGTATAGCCAACTGTAGACATACGGAACAACACTGACATTTTCAGAAGTTTCCATTACTACTACTTCATAATTAAAAATGGGTAAAGCATGAAGTCTAGAAAGGTTCAAGGCATGGAGAAATTGTACAACAGTAGTACTGTGTGGAAAAGGCATGCACTTGTCCTCGATAATTCAGTTTGCTACTGCAACTGATGGACATCCCCCATCTGAAGGAGGTTAAGGCCTCAGCTGGAGAAACCCGACAGAAAAAGATTCCTTTTCATAAGTTCAGGGGAACTCCGTGTGGATTCACAGATCTGTCTGAGCATGTCAAACTGCTGGATCCAGACCTTATATATGTTAGCAGGAGTTGGCAGTCTGTAGTGGGATTGTATAACACAGGACCTCAAACAATCTGTTTCAGATAATAATCTTGAGAATGTTGCTTGTAGTAACCTACTTGGGGCATTTGGCTTGTTTTTTAAATTCATTGTATTTTGTCAAAACTTTTGCTGGTATCTTTTCAAAACGTTTGCTGGTCATTCTTATATCTTAGTGATATTTTTTTTCCTTTGCAGCAGAAATTTAAATCACAATCTGCTCAAATATAATAGCAAACCTAACCCTTCCTCCCCCCCCCAATTCCTTTCAATGCTTTAAAAGGACATTATTTTACTTCTGCAACCAAAATTGTGTTTTGCTCAAATAGTAGATTAGAAGCCAAAAATGGGGTTTAGAATGTTTGGACGTAATAACATAATTCCCACTATTTGTTAATCAGGCATTGCTGAATGCATATACAATGGAAGTGTGTTTAGCCGCCATGATTTTCTAAACTCTGAATAAATGTTGGTTGTCACTGACATAAGTACTTTTTATGTACAGAGTTCAGAGTGGTTCTTAAAATCAGTTACTGCAATTCAACAAGACCACTTGCATCAGTTTAATATGGGAAGAACAGTTCTGTTTGCAAGCAGAATTAGCATGTTAAGTTTAAAATGGTGTACACATGCTGGGCTTATTTGAAGGACATACGCAGGACAAGGGCTTTTCCAGTGTTTTCAAGTCACTTGGCTGGCTGCAGCAACTAACTGCATACATGTTCTGACTACCTGGTGGTAGGTATAAATTAAAATGTATTTGCAGTTCCTCAACCAGATGTTAGTAAAATCTCTTTTTTTAAATGACCATGGTGTTTGGGCAGATGAGGTGAGGTGTCAGCTAGGCATAGGAAAAATTAGTCATACTCTCCTAACCTTTTTCACTGCTGGTACATGAAGGAACTGTGTTGTTTATGGCATCTTATTTGACTCACTCCCACTAAGGTCATTCACATCAGGGTTCAACTGATCCACCAGTCTAGTTTCAGTATCTGAAAAAATATCTCATTCATGCTTACTTGTTAACCTGGCTAGACTTGAGTACAGACACAAATGATGTGTGCTCTGGAGTAACCAGATTTAGATCAAGACCCACTCTGTTGCAGAGGCAGAGCCACAGGTTGGATGGTATCTCTTTCTCTTTAGGCTTGGCATGAAGCAGACAGCCTGATGGTGTTGGCCACAGCCACTCTGCAGGACTCTCTTCCTGTGGGAATGTAATACCAGAGCTTATAAAGGCTCCAAATTGACTTGAACCCAGATGTCTGACATGCAGACTGGATGCAGTCCAGTCTGCCAAGGTTCTTTCTGCACATCTGGTAAACCCAGTTACAATTTGGTTTATATTTTCAATACTATATAAGCAATAGTGTACTAAGTAAGTAAATTAAAATCTTAGACTACAAGCAACAAGAAGGCATTGTGAGAAAAATTTGATACCAGCATCTTCCAGGTGATATAGACCAAGATGTTACCTTCCTGAGTAAATGAGTTCATAATGAAAAATACCACCGAAGAGGAACACTTACTGTTATAGTCACTATGTAAGGGATGTGTTATTGAAAGCTGCAGTGTGTTCATACATAACATCTTCAGAATTTATAGCAGGGTTATATTTGGAAAATGCTGTTCTTTCTGATGCATTATACAAAATTTTTTATTTTCTAAGTGTTATGTTGCTACTGAAATCCAGTTATTCCAGGAGTGAAGAACAGCACACATTTGATGTACAGAACAGCAGCAGGATGAGAGCTTTTGACCATCAGTGGCAAGCCCTGATGTTAGGAACTGCTTTAGGGTATTTAGGGCAGAGATGGCACAAGTGGTCTTATGGCTGATCATAGAGGTCTCATTGGAGGGAAAAAATAACCCCTTTAAAAAAAGGCTTATGTATAGAACTTGCTTTTACAGATCAAAGGTGTGATAGAAATTTGTAGTTCATCAAATCAGGATATGAATGCAGAAGTTCCTGCTTCCAGTCTCATACCTGATGAGTAGCTCTTTCTCCCAGTATAGAAATTGTACATTCAGAATTTCCTAGATGTGGATACCAGATTTTTTTGTGTAGGCAGTATAGGTGTAGGAGTCTTCAGGGCTTACTCCACAATGTTTCTATATCTGAAAGGATCCTAAAGCTGGATTTTCTGCTCAAGTTTTAGTTGCTGAAGGTTCAGGAAATTGCATAGTTGGCCTGAAATCTCCCCCTTCTTTCATAAACCACTTCCTGTTTGGAAGAAGCTGAGATCACAAATGTGATAGTTATAAGAATAGAGTATCTACTATTTTGCACTGCAATATGAGGAAAAAATGTTCATTTGTTATGGATAATGAGGTCTAGTGCACAGTCTGCAGCAGCTTGGGTTTGCCAGATTTGTGGCAAGACCTTTTAAAGAATAAATGCTTTGTAGATAGTGTATCCTAAGTTAACATTAATAATTTGATTCTAATAACTAGCTCAGTTTTGGAATTAAGTGTCTGGATACAAAATGCTGAGTGGTTTCCCTGAATATTTGCTCTAAAATTAATCCTTCATGCTGTTTTTCTTTGATGCAGTAAGCGGCTTTAAGCATCTGCTGGTGTGTCTCATAGAGGGTTATTGGTCTCACGATTTGAGCAAGGCTGTTTTGGCTTGGCATCACTTTTAATGGATATGAATCGTCTAGTTTTGGAACATCTCTGTGAAGAGATTGTTTGTCATATACTAAGAATATCTCTTGCTTTCTTACTACATGCATCAGAAGTGATGGGAAAGAACTCCAGAAATAGGGCAATGACATTTTTATTCTTTTCTCATTGTGTTACTTATAGGCACTTACTCCTGCTGCCACTGAAATCGGTGGAGGAGAGCTGGCTCATGTGTTGTTTGCTGTGTTGGCTTATAGTTATGGGTTTCTTTACAGAGATAGGTGATAAGTCAAATGTTTTTAAAGTTTTTTAATAGGAGTTTTATATTGTCTTTTGCAAGTTTTTCTTTTCTTATTTTCTTCTTTAAGCATGGAGTCATTGCTACAGAAGATGAAGAGTATTTTATTGAGCCTTTAAGGAATATAACAGAAGATTCTAGTAACTTTAATTATGAAAAGGGTCATCCTCATGTTATATACAAAAAATCTACCATGCACCAGCAACATCTGTATGATCACAGTCACTGTGGAGTCTCAGGTAAATGAGTATGAGTGTCATTCCTTTTAAAAAATCATAACTTAAGCTCTCTTTTAAAGTCTTGCTTGGTTCACATGTAAGACAGTGGAGAATGTAGCTCCTCCTTTTGGGTGATGTGGTGTTACCTGTTAAAAAGTAGTTTTGCTTTTTTTTCAGATTGAGATCGAGAGTCTAGTGTCTTCCAAAAACTGAGACACTGCGAGTAAGTCTTGTTTTATGCCTGTGTTGTGTACAGTGGTAGTTGTGAGCACAGGCTTCCTCAAAATGTGCTGTTAATGTACTTGATTCCCCAACTGGAAAGCATGGTTGAGTGACTTAAGTATTACTTAAAGCTTAATCTTTAGTAAGTGTTCCATCTCATTTGAGGAAACTTGACATGCAATAAATGTGTTTGTATCATGGTTAGTACTTCATTTGGAACTGGAGTCCACATCTGTCTTGTTTACAGAGGTTTGTGGTGCTTTGATACTGGCTTTTGGTTCAGTGGGTTAATGTTATTCCACAAGAGTTGAATATGTGATGTACAGGTGCCTTATGGGAAGGACTGTATAGTTTTGATTGAGAGATATTTACCTTGTAAAGCAGTGTTAGCTTCCATAAATACATTTTTCAAGTACTCTTTGACATGATTTTCACTTACTTAAACTGAAACTGAAAACTAACCTCTTGAAGACAGCATGGAGTGAATTTGGAAAGTTATTTTAAAGTGCTAAAATGATGGGGTTTTTTTCATCATAGAAAAATGTTTTAACCTTGTCATTTGTGTATCAGAATTAGCTTGTTCTTAAAAGTTCAGTCCTGGACTGTTGTATTTCATGCGATTCAGTGCAACAGGGCAAGCTGACAAATAATAATCTTAAAATAAAATAATATCACTGTTAAGCTTCTTTGCGAGGTTGTAATTTTTACTGGCACTGGTTGGCTGATCTTACAGTACAGATTGTCTACAAATGCCCATGCTTGGGAGACAGTTTTTCCTGAGTGTTTCAGTTAATAACTGTGTTTAGGGGAATGTCCAGCTTCATCCATGTAACTTCTGTTCTAGTTTGGAAACATTATTTCATCTATGTGCTTCTAATATGGCAGAACAAGTCTCCAAACTATTACTGCCTAACTGATTGTAAAGTAAGAGTACTAATATATGTTAATTTTGTAGGAAAAGCTGCCACTTAAGCCTCTTGAAACAAGTGGAAGGATTATGAAATGTAGAATGACGCAATTTTCACCATTTTTTATCCCTAGAAAAAGAAAAGGTGTATTGGCCTGTCAGATGTCACTTTCTGGATTAATGCACTCTCCTCCAAGTGAGGATGAAGCAGTGGCAGCTAGTTTGGTCAGGTTGCATTCAGTCATTCAGATGGTGTCTGTCAGATGGATCATAGGTAGATCAGAGCTATGCACCTTGCATCCATTTTTTGTGAAATATGCAGTAATATTTAGCATTTATTACTAGGGCATATTTGATGCTGTCTTTGTTCTTGGAATCTCCTGTGCATTTCCTGAGTTTTCTTATCTGTCATATCCTGAAGTCCTTAATTATTGAAATACTAAATCACTGCTTTTTACAAGCCTGAGACTACTATCATGGCCATTTATCTCTGTTTCCCCTTTTCCTGTTCTTCTGTGTACTACTTCCACTCCATGAAAATTTCTGAAAAAGTTGCTTTACCACAAAACTGCAAGCTCTTACTTTTCCAGATGACATACTATTTTACTGTTCTCCTCATGGGTACCAAAACCTTTAAAACTTGTTTTCTGAGCACTGTTGTATCTTTATCCCAAAGTGCCATGGAACCCAGAGCATCCCCATAATATCTAAAAAGTAAAACCAAATACTGTTTTTCAGTTTCATGGCTTTCAGTCAGTAGGCCTAAAGCCAGGTTTGCAGTAATCTTTGGGGCATTTGACTGGTTTTGGCAGATTTAATCAGTCCAAGTTTGCATTTTAAAATGCTGTTGTAACAAACCTGTAGCTGTCTTTTGGCAGTATATAATTTATTTTGTCTGGAGACTGATTTTTATCTTTACGTTCAGAAAAGTTTTGCCAGTGTAGTATTCTGGGAGGAATCTGCATGTGTAGCTGTGCTGCTCCTCAGCATGTAGCAAGGTTCTCCTGCTGTAACCTAGACCTGAACTGGTTGTATACCTGCTCTGAATCAGGGAAGTGGTCAGGATTTTGAAGTGTTGATAGAGGCAAGAAGAGTGTTATTTCTGACCTTTCTGAGAAAAATTGCAATAACTGATAGGAAGTGGGGAATTTGGTGAAAGGATGATTGGAATTGTTGGTGATGAGCAAGTGGACTACATAGTAGATAGAACTATGGTGGCTTAATACAAGAGAAGAATTGGAGAGGCAGGGAGATTTGAATAGGAACATGGGCTAGATTTTCATAACCTACATTAGGTTTTAAGCAGTTAGCTATAATAATGTCTAAAAATGTTAAAAATGTTAAATTACTATTTCATGGGTAAACCATCACCAAGTTAACTTTTATTAAATATAGCTGATATCATTAAGGCCTTGGTAAGATGTTTTTCAATGGGATTTGAGGCCACTGGGTTTTCTTGCAGAATGCTGTGTTTGGATAGGATTGAGAAACGACAAAAGTTCACATATGAAAGCTGCAGAGTGGCAGATTGTTTAAGGATGGCTGTACTACATGCTGTCTTACATAGTGATTTTACTTACGCTACACTTCACAGTCAGTGTGTTCTAAAATGAAAAAATACTTGTATATGCATTAAATGATGTTAAAATAGTAAGAAAAAAAGCACATAATGCTTCATGTCAAAATGTTCTCATAGTTGCATCTTACATAGATGATTACTATTGCATTTTGAGACCTTTTCCTGTTTGTGTTCTCTCCTCCCTGCCTTCACCCCATCTAACATATTTAGAGGACTGACTTAGGAAAATTTGGGTACTATAGTTGTGAAGTCCATGTCTACACACACTTGGATTTCTTTTCAGTTGCAATTTAAAACCTAACTCTCTGCTCTTGTAATCATTATTTTGGGATTAATTATGTGGTTTCCTGTGGGTTATTTTTTTTTGCCTTTTCCATGTCTGCATTTCTTACTTCCTGATTGCTATGTTTGATATTAATGAAGTTGAATTTTTTTCTTTTTTAATCTAGGAATATGGTGGGAAAATGGCATAACTTGCCACAGAACTATTTTTGTTAAATGATTTACAAAGTTTTATTGACGTGTCTTAAAAGAAAATTCAGCCAGCATTATTTAGTGTTTTTTAAAGTAGAACAGCATAAGCATTGATAGATCCTGGAGTGCAAGCCTAAGAACTCAGGGTTGTTTCTTTGAGACCAGCTGAAGCCTAAGCTTCTCATCTGGTAAGAAAAGCAGAAATGTTTGGTTTGTGAAGTCTTCTGAAAGTTTTCTGTTTGAAAGATGCAACCAAGATAAGTAAAAAATAATATTTCTTCTTTTCTCCGGAAGCTTTCTGCATGAGCTCATCAGTTTTCAAATGTTTAGAATAGATTTGCATCTTTGAGTGAAAAATTATGAATGAATATGGAAGCAGTATTGCATTTCTAAACTACTTCTAGCAATCTTAAGAGCATCAGAAACCCTCAAACATCTCTATTTGTTATTTGAAAATGAAGAGTAGATTTTCTTTAAATTTTAGTACAGAAGCGATCACAGAAATTTCCAGACATTCCTAAATTACTGCTTAAGTGAGATGAAAATCTTTGAATAATTACAGCAGTTTTGAATTTCCTACAGAAGAGAGGAAAAACAGGAAGCAGCTTATTACTCATTATAGAATCCTCAACAGGCTTTAACACTTGATACAGTTTTTTAGAGTGGATTATACCTGTTGCAGAATAAGGAGAATTTTACTACCAGCATTATTTCAACAACCAGGTTTATTTTCAGTTTTTGACTTTTCTAAAATATGCACCTTTTAAAGCTAGCACTGTGGCCTCAAAGATTATGAAATATGCCAACAGTGGGAATGCTGAAGCTTTATATTCCTGGTTTTGACCTGAACATACATTCTTTGTGGTGTAGTTACTCGTCTTTGAAAATAGTGTGCTTAGTTGAGTTGCATAAAGTATTGCTTCTTCACGGAAGGTACTGGTCCTGTTTCAACTCATCCTTAGCTGAACCTCTTTTAGTAGAGGTAAGGATGCATCTGGGAAATTGCTCACATGAGCAGTCAGTCCTGTTCAGACAATTATAAGTGTGTCTAACTGTTAATGTTACGTTTATCCATAACTAGAATACCTTAGATACTTTGAGATCCTACATAGGTAAAACTGGACTAATAATACACTTTGATAAACTTAAGGTTGAGATCTGTGTGGACCTTTGTAGAAAAGAGATACTTAATATACAAAAATTTGCCAGTTTTGCAGGGAAAGGCAGGTTCAGTTTTGTCCTGAGGACAGGAATACAAAGTCACTTTGTAGTGTTTGTTTTGCTGATAGTTACAGCTGCTTAGATTTTTAATAATCTCTTGGATGCAAGAAATATTTTTCTGTAGATTTTACATGAAACAAGTACAATAAGCAACGTATTTGAATGAAAATTGGTGTCAAAAATAACTATAGCAATTATCCCATGTCAGGCCATTTAAAACTTTCTGTTATAGTTCATTCACAAGATAGATAAAACATAATCTGATAGCTTTCTGAAGAGAAAATATTTTTTTCTGGCCTTAAAATTATTAGGCATGTAAGCATAATTGCCTAATAATTACAGAGTTTCATGCCTTACCAGCACGTTTAATTCCTTAATATATTTTGATACATTTTGCCTTAAATGTGATCTTTTGGTTTCCAGTATTTTTTCCCCCGATGTTATAGTTGTCTTGTTCTTATCCTTAAAATTCTGAAGTGTACTTGTGGTTAATTAGAACTGATATTTAGTATTAACACAGATGTGCAGAATTAGAACTGTTAAGAGAAGATTCATGATTTATTATCCTAGGTCAGCTTAGGAAGATTTAAGGATATTAGAGCTCAAAGTTGGTTTTCCATTCTATAAGGTATTTTTTTAATTTAAAAAATTACATAATAATTCAATTTTTCTTTGCCTCAAGAAAGACTTCTTAGAAGCCTGAAGATGGTAATCTCAACATAAAAGAGCTGCATTTGAATGAATTTTACCAGTGACCCCTCTGAGGTGTTTAATTATTTTGGTTCCTAGAAGACCTCACAAGAAGCGGTAAACCTTGGTGGATGAGTGATGCATCTGCTTTTCCAACTTCACTTCCAGTCAATGACACATTAAGTAGTCACAGTCGACAGAAGAGATCAGTAAGCCTTGAACGGTTTGTGGAAACGCTGGTAGTAGCTGACAAAATGATGGTGGGATACCATGGTCGCAAAGACATTGAACACTACATTTTGAGTGTAATGAATATTGTAAGTTTCATCCCTCTCTGTGCTCATATCAATATGCATGTACTGAAATGATAAAGCAACTGAAAAGTATTTATTGGCATGAATAATGCTTTAAAGTATGTATCAGCTTGCAGGAATTAGTTGAAATAGGGCAAATGTTAACATTGTGGGAAAAATGCGGTACTGTTTCTGTCAAGAAGTGTGCCGTGATCACTTTTATATTGTTTGTCTTTAATTTTAAAAGCATGTGATTACATTCAGTTTGTACAGATCTGTTCTGTTTAAGTCAACAGTCTAAGTGCTCCTTATGCTGGTTGAATTATGAAATGAAGTATAAACAGTTTTGATTGAAAATGAAGTGTGTCGCAAGAAGTTTCTTTTACTGAATAGTGATTTTCTTGGTCCAAAAATAACTTCTTTAGGTGATAATGATAATTAACATCATGGAATTACACTGAGTGAGAAAATAGGTTGATTTTTAACCATTTAGGAAACAAGTAGTGTTTCTTGTCTGACTTTGTGCCTTTTCTTATTTTCTGGAGGTCAGGTTGCCAAACTTTATCGTGATTCCAGTCTAGGAAACGTTGTGAATATTATAGTGACACGTTTAATTGTTCTCACTGAAGATCAGGTAAGAGCTGTTGCACTAAGCTTTATATCCCTGCAATACAAGTTATGTTGTGTAATACAGATTTCATTTAATTATTGCTTGAAATGACTGCATCTGAGTACAAAACCTCTGTCTTGTAATATTTCATTACTTTAATCAAGATGAAACAGTTCAAAGGAATATTCCTTATATATCATCTCAAAGATACCTGTTCTTAACTTCAGGTGAATATTAATATACCCTTTTGGGGATGTCAGTTTTATTTTTAGATCTATATTTTGATAGTATGATTTTTCTCTATTGACATAATCATTAAAGTTCGAGCAGAAGGAATGCCTGTTCAGTAATACAGAGCTGAACTTGGGGTCAGATTTTACAGAGATAAAATTTGGCAAGAAGAGTTTATTCCTAGAAACCACTGCTTCTAATTATAGTCCCATTTTAGTTTTCAAAAGGCTTAACAACTGACCTTAGTAATTTGTTTGGAACATTTCTGGTATGCATGTTGTATTGCAGCCAAACTTGGAGATAAATCACCATGCAGACAAGTCCCTCGATAGCTTCTGTAAGTGGCAGAAATCCATTCTCTCCCACCAAAGTGATGGAAACACCATTCCAGAAAATGGGATTGCCCACCATGATAATGCGGTTCTTATAACTAGGTATGGTCATTATAAGTATTGTGTTTATTTTATTTCATTATAGTAGCTTTCTTGGTTTTTTACTTTATATATGCTAGTTGTAAAGTAATATAATTTGTAGGTAATCTTAAAAGGAGGAAAATTAATAGATGGCTTGTCTTAAATATATTGGACTATCAAACTATAGATTAAGAATTTGGGAAAGAAAGGTCTGCAAATTACTTGCTTCTGCTGTTGTTTTCACTTCATAGTTACCAATGCAAAGTATTCCTGTAGAACAGATTGATCCTGTTGAACATTTTATACTTTTGTAATTTAAGAGAATTCATAAGATTATGGAGAACAAAACAGTATGGAAAATGTTTGGCTAACCATATATAATGTTTTTAATAAGAATTTCAAGCCAGAGCCTCAACTACTGTAATAGTATTTCTTTGAAAAACAGGTTCTTTCAGATTCAGGCAATGTGAGAATCTGCTTTGTAGCTGTTCTGATTTATTACACTTAATTAAGATGAGAATTGACAGTTCTAATAAGTAATTCAAAGCCTGTGTATGTGCCCATTTTGCTTCCATTCCAGTTACTGTGATAAGTTCGACAAAGCTTGCAGTGTAGTGTTGCAATCTTGATAAATGTATTCCTGTTTGCCCTTTTCATTTATGGGTTGGTAACTGTACTTTATTAGGAGATCAGTTTCCCTGTTGTTGAAGGACGCTATTCTTTTTTATTTTGTTTAAATAGCATCAGGTGCAGCAGCACTATTTTGGATTAGGATCTTTTTATTATAGTTTCTGCTTTTCAGGACAAATTCTATACTGTTTTGTATGTGACCTATTTGTGGATTTGTGTTCACGGCAAAAAATTTTTAAATGGTGGTTAAAATAATGGATCTTTTCTGAAATTTTGTGTAAAAGGTGGAAAAGTGGCTGGTTTTTTTCAGGATGAATGGGGTTTTTTGGGTTTTTTTGGGGTTTTTTTTGGTGGTTTTTTTTTTTTTTTTTTTTTTTTTGTATAAGGAGCTTTTGTTTTTTGAGAGGAAACACTTTCCAGAATACACTTGCATGTATTTTTGCATTCATATTTCAAATGTAATTGTTACATGTGGTTATTAATCCTACATAGTAACCATTAGAATGATTAAATGCCAGAGTGATTTAGAGAGTTGTTGCAGACCAAGAAGTTTAACAAATTAATATTATAGTCTCTAATAAAAATAAATGGAATGAAATTAAAAAAAAAAAAAATATAGTTACGTTCTAAGATCTGATGTATTCACAATTATGCTTGGTTTTAGGCATATAAGTAATTCCTTCACTGGAGTTTCTCATGTGAAATACTTCTTTATAGCTGTGCTACACATCAAGCTTTTGCTAGCATAATTTAGGCAGTGAGTGAAAAAGTGTAATCTGTAGGTGGTGTGGTTATGCCAGCTGAAGCCCCCCAATATATATGCATAAACTGTGTTGGCAACACTGTATTTTTACTGTTACGGCTGAATAACATGACATTTTGTTAGTGTAATTCTGGCACGGCAAAGCACAATTGTTTATTTTCTTTCACTATTGAGCTTTAATACATTTTATTACTGTATATTCTGTACTGGCTTCCCTGTTCTGGTAGGATGATCCCAGCAACAGTTGTGCCTTCCAGATGAAGGCTTAAGACAGTGCTAACTTCCAGACCTTTAACTGCAAAAGGAGTAAATTTTCAGAGGACATGGATAATACCCATTGAAAATAAAGTTTTTTTCAGCAAAAAGTAGTAAATATTAAGGACTTATTTTATTCTTCATTATGGGAGGGCTTAGTAATTATATAAGTACACTGCATAGTTTCTTTAGGACTTGTGTATGCTACCTTTTAAAAAGGACATACGAGTTATAAAAATAACATCCTCGTTTACTTCTAAGGAGTTTGCACTTAGTATATACCTGTATTTTAAATCCACAAAGTGCCTTAGTGTGGTAGCTGTAGACTAGTAATACGTGCATTAATAAAGCACTGCTGAACTTCTAAGTTGAGTTATGTATGCTTTCACAATAAAATGCTTGTATTCATTTACTTACTATAATAATTACAATTTCTAAAAATAACCTCAAAGGCTACACTGATGAATTTAAATGGATCAATCAGGCTATTACTGAAACTGGCTTTTACTAACAAAATGTATCAGCCTATGTGAAGAATGGATTTTTCTATTTTTAGGTTGGAATGAGTAAAGATAAATTTATATTAATATATATTAATATAAACATGTAAATCCATTAACTTTAAATAATTCTAAATTAATTATGAAATGGTAACATGCTTGTTTTCATTCTGTTTTGGATGCATCACCTGATAAACCGGAGTTAATGCATTACATGTGAAAGACAAGGGTATAGCTACAGTGCTTGAAAGTCTTAACGTGTTGAAGAATTCTTTAGTAACCTCTTCATAGGAATTTGAACCAATACTACCAAATACTGAATTATTTTTTAGCCACTGTAATACTGTTTTAAAAGCAGTTTCCTGAATCTGTCCCACTGATGCTGCTCTGTTTTGTATGGGATAATTACATTTTAATTGAATTTGACACTGGAACCATGTTTAGTCATTGTGTGTATTACTATTTTATTGAAAGTAGGAAAGTTTCAGTACAACGTTATGAATAGTTTTGTGTTTGTAACTGTAACAATCTTTATCTGAAAAGCAGGACAAAATTGTTAAGAAAAGAAATCGTTATCTTCATCCATGCAACTGAACACAGCATGTCAGCTTTTCTTGGCAACTGTTGGCTTTCCTCCGTGGTACTTCCAAAGATGGCTTGCTCTGATCTGGGTTAAAAAACAGTATTAAGGGTACTGGTTCCCCAGGGGTGTCTGCTTGACCAACACAGACAGACTTTTGTACCCTAAACTAACTGTATGCTAAAAATAGGTAGCCTCACCGGGATGAAGGTATGCCAAGCTAATCTAGAAAGTCCCATGGAGATGTTACCATGCCTGCTAAGCCACTGGTCTTTGAACAGGAGCCCAGCTGTGTTCAGTGTACCTGGTGTGTAGATTTCCCTGTCGGTGTCCAGCAGGCACCCAGTGGTCTGCAGAGCGGTTGTTTTGCAAAGCTAGTCGGGGGCTGCAGACAACTTCTTAGCTGATCATAAAAAATAAGGCAAGTAAGAGACTGGTCCAAGTAAACGCCTAATTGCCAATTTGGAGAGCAAAGCTCTGGTGATGGAAAGATGGTATTACTTGCACAAGTATGGTAACAAAAATAATGTCCATTCTCAACTCACTATAGTGAGTATTGGGACTGGCTTAGCTGCGTTAATGCTGCCAGACTTTATGCTGTAGGCATAAAAATGATCATTAGCAGGAGTGTTTCCTGATACTATTGTCAGCAGAAGCATCTTCCTTCAGTTTCAGTGGAGAGCTTTTGAGCATCCCTGAAATGGATGATAATTAGATACCTTCTAGAATGAGAACCCAAGGGTAGGTAATAGGCCTTATACAGAGGGCTTATTGCAGAGTCTTGGGATATAGGGTGACTTTGTATAACAAGAATAGGAATTACCCAGAACATTGGTAATACTTTTGTGTGTGTTACTGTGCTTTTGCCTTCTTTCATTCACTTACAGAACATTTTTTTGTATTTCCTGGGTCTTAAATTAAATGCTTAATGTTATTTTGTGATAAGACTGTGACTGAATTAATGTTTTAAAAGAGTGAGGCCTGGGTTTTTTTGTATAGTGTTCACTCATTGAAATTTCACCTAGGTTTTTTTGTGTTGGAGACTATATTTAAGTCTCAGACTTGAATATTTTGTCATCTGTCCAAATTAGGTTCTTGAGAGCAAGTGAAAGTAAAATACTGAGCAGACAGGTTTTAATTATGAAGTTGATTAATAGTGTAATGCTGTTAAGACAGTCTTTTTTCCATGAAGTGACTTTGACTTTAGATAAATCTAGTGAATCCTTAAAATTTTCTTTTGTATTACAGATCAATAAAAGAAGGAGAAAAACTTGTATGATTCTCTAAATCTTAAGTCTTTGGTATACAAAAAGTAGTCTTTGCATTTTGTTCCTGTATTCCTGCATCACAGATGTGATCATCTCTACTTTTTAGCACAATGTCTGTTCTCAGATTTGTCATTTTAAGACTCTGTAAGTTTTGAGAGTCTCTATATTCCCCCTTGCGCATCTCACCCCCAGTGTAGAAGTATCTCTTTGCCTTTTTGAAGTTAGTTCTTGTTTATTTGCTGATTACTATTTTTTTAACCTTCATTGATAGCGTGTTTCTTTTTGTTTCTTCAGAAACTTGCTAAGAAATAGTCTCCATAGTTTACCTTAAACCCACAAAACTTCAGAGGTCACAATGTACAGTATGATATCGTTAGTGATTTTTGAAGAATCCTTTAACCTAGCTTCCCTTCAATTTCAATCAGTTGCTTCCTTCTCTTGATGTTATAGACCATAAAGGAAGAATTACAGAATTCCTCAGCAATACCTTGGTTAACTTGCAAGGTTATACATTACAAACCTGTTCCTTTTCCTGTGCACCTGCACAGAATGGTAAGGGCCAGAGGGTTGCATTCTAGTTGTACTGGGTCTGGCAGAGACCCACAGCAGCCCTCACAGTGCTGTGCTTGGTTTGGTAGCTGGAAAGGTGGTGATAACACACCAGGGTTCTGGCTGCTGCTGAGCAGGGCTCACCCAGCACCAAGGCTGTCTTTCTAGCCTTCCCCCCTCTCACCAGTAGACTCTGGGTGGGCAAGATTTTGGGAGGGGACATAGCCAGGACAGCTGACCCAAAGTGACCAGGGGGATATTCCATATAACATCTGCTCAGATATGAGAGCTAAGAGAAAGGAGGAGGAGGGAGGGCCATTCATTATTTATGATGTTTGAAGCAACCGCTGCAGGTACTGAAGCCCTGCTTCCTGGGAGGTGGCTGAGCATCGTCTGCTGGTGGGAAGTAGAGAATAACATCATCTGTTTTCCTTCACTTGTGTTCACACAACTTCTGCCATTGCTTCATTAAACTGCCTTTATCTTGACCCACAAGGGTTTTTTCCATCTTATTTTCTCCGCCCTCCATTCTTCTGAGGAGGGGAGTGATAGAGCAGCTTGGTGGGCACCTGGCATCCAGCCAAGGTCAACCCACAGTGCTTGGTTACACTTTGTAGTAGAGGTGGAGAAGGTGACAAAATAAATAAAAAACAACAACAAACCAACCAAGCCTTTTACAAATCTTTTTTTTTAGTTTACACCCTAAATGCTCCCTAGAGCTCTGTATAGCTCAAGATGGTTCTTTTGGTTTGTCCTAAATAGTTGTTTTTCCAAATGACATGTGTGACTGACTCTAAACCCTGCAGCAATGGAGTCTCTTCCTGTTGGGAGGGAAGATCCAGAACTATTAGTTTGTCTCCTGGTGTGTCAGTAGATCCAGCAGAAGGCATACCAAGCAGCCCACAGAGAGGAAAGTTTCAGAGGGAAGTTGAGATGCCCATGTGTGTTTCTCTAAAGGGGCAGAACTTGGTCTTTAAGATACAAATGTTTTAAACAGAGAAACATTTGAAATCGTACTTATTTAAAGAGGTATTACTTCTCAAAAATCATTGCATTGAATCTCATCTTCTGTTGGTAGCATACCAAGAGTTTTATGATTTTTTAAAAGAAAACTATATCCACTATACTTGACAAAAGCATTAAGATCTCTTTGATGCAGCTGCAGTGCTTTGATGGGAACATCAGTGATTCCATGCAAAAAGCTTTGTAAAGTTTTAGTTTTGAGAGTGTAAACTAGCATCCTTTTTTCTTCTTCCCCACCTCTCCCACCCCTTATGCTGTTGGAGATGCACTGATTTAGATAGAGCTTCTGAAATTAATGACTTGTAATATCTTGAAAACCAAAAATCTTTTACTTGGATATGAGTCCGCTGGAGTTAGTTTTGTAAGTGGTTTACTGCTTCAGCAACAATTTATCCTGTAGCCCCACTGAACTGATACACTCTGTTCGAGGAATCTTCGTTTGCTTGAATAAAGACTCAGGGCCATAAGGTGTTCTTATTGATTAAGCCAAATACATCTTGATTTGTAGGTTAGACTGGTGTCAGTAAAAATGTTCAATACCACAGATGGTATAATCTTCTGTTTCTCTGAGTTTTAAATGGGCTTGTGTATGTTAATTTTTGTGAGAGAATGAATGAGCTCTGTCTTAATACAGACTTGTATTTTTGCCAGGTACCACTGTACTTGTAATTCAGTAAGCGTATTGCTAAGCAGTGTGGTATGGCTGTTGTTAGCAGTAACTCTGGTATTGGTCTGTAACATGGCTCTAGCAGCACTGCTGAAGCCCATGTGGGAGGCATTAGCTTTATTACACAATTGGTGGATTTTTCAAATCTTTGAAGGAGAGAAGTTTTACAGAACTGGTTAATGTTTATTGTATATGTACAAGATTAACTTCACAGTGCTTCAGTTAGTTATTCTGTCATTCATGTGCTCTCAAGGGCAAGGTGTACTGTCTTTAATTTGTCTGTGAGATCTGCGTCCCCTGTGCAGGCCAGTGCTGCCAGTTTCTCTAAGGGGGCAGGAGGTATATGGCAGCAATCCTGAACTCCTGTAAATCTTGTGGTTCATGATCTAAAGAACTGCAATGTTTCTGGCATTGCTGGAGATACTCGAGAGGGTCAAAAATTTTCTTGTTTCATTTTGCATACTTGTGTAGAGCTGCCCACAGTCATGCCTTTCTTTTGTTTTGTAACATTAAGGAGCTTTAGGCAGTCAGAGATGATTTGGTAGTTGCATTGTCCCAATAGCAGCCCTAAAAGGAAATGCATTTGATGGACACCATTGTCCTTTTGCATGCCAGTTGCTTATAGGTTAACAATATACTTTTCTTTTATAATAACAGTAACATTTTCCCATCGAGTTCTGTACTAGTTAAGGCATTTGGTAGCGAGGTAGGGCCAGCCAGGACTCTGCACATTCCTTTCCTCCTGCAGGTCCAAGATTGTTATGCTGCTTTTCTGAGGAAATTTTCCACTTTTTTCTGGGCTTCTGACCTTGTTGCAAAGATTTCTTTTATATACAAGGCATTTGCATGGTGCTGTGTCAGGACTAGCCCGTTGACTAGACTGCTGACATTTCCTAGCCCAATAAATCTGGATGTCCAAAGCTTTTCTGTTCCCGTGAAGCCCTGTCACCAGCCCTCCTTCTGCTGTTTCCCTCTGTTAATGAGAAGGTCTTTGATTTCAAGAAGTAATTCTGATGTCAGTTGTATCTATTTGCTTCTTACTTCGTTGACTTTTAGTCCATTAAGCGATTCTCATCCCTGTTTTTTATGGAGCCTTTCAGCTTGTTCCACTAGAGTTCCTTGCAGTGAATTTAATCCCCTGACAGGACTTGGTTGATTTTTGTGCAAAAATCATAACATTGTCCATAGACTTAGTGTCCTGGACACAATGTGGATAAGATTACTTCTCTGAGAGAGAGGGCTGAAAAGCTGAGATATATATGTTGCCCTTAATGCCTGTCTCTCCAGATACTTAAAATGTGAGGAGCCCACTTTCGATATAGTAACACCAAATTCCCCCTGCCTCTTTGTTTTCAGGGGCTTAAAGGGGTGTACCTGAACAATCTATCTGCATATTCAAAATGATGTATTTGGAAAAAAACCTGAAACAAACTTGAAATGTACTAGGACTCTGCTACAGCAGATTGAGGAAAGTAAGGTATTTGATGTTGTTTGCACGATGCTTTGGATAATAGGAATATTATACCACAGTTTCTGTATATGACGTGTTCCTTACACTCTTTTTTTAGAGACCAGTTACTGATCACTGAGAGGATCAGTATGTTGCTAGACACCCTGCTGGTACCACAGTTCCAGTACTCTTACTCTAGGGTCAAAAACATTTTGTGGGTCTTCAGGATCCTGAGTGACTGACAAAAGAGAAGTTGTGGTTGAGATGCAACATAATAACTGTGAACCATTACAGCAATACAGGATCTATGTGTAGATGATTTGCTCAAGATATATATGGGTTTAGAGCCATGTTCCAAGATTGAAACCCCTGCATGTTCAGTGGGGGGAAAAAACCATATGCAAATATTTCGGTGGAGAGTTCTCCGTCATCCATTTTCTGTGTGTCTTTTTGTGAGCTGAGAGGCTGTAGGCTGTGATAATTGTGGTAGACAACGAAACTAGATAACTCGGGCAATAAAGAAAAATCTGAAACAGTTGGGAATTAATAAAATCAGTTGTCATATTATGTAATTCTCCTTTATCTGACAGCTATACGTTTACTTGTGGGGTGGGTTGGTTTGTTCCCCCCCTGCACATTAAGAGAATAAGGCCTGAAACGTTTTTTCAGGTTTCTGCTCTTGGTACCTTGGCTGTGATTTTTTTGGGTGGCGTGGGGTGTGGGGGAGGTTAGGGTAAATTGTATCTTTAAAATTTATTCCTAGATTTTATAGCTGAATGGAATCAAATAGACACTATGGGATTTGAGAGAACTCACATGCAACAATAAATTGGCTAGAATGTGACGCTGAGAAACTGCTTACTGCATGGCAAATGTCAACCAGCAGGTGATTTGCAGCTAATTAACAAGCACACTGTGTGAGTGGAATGTTTTCTAATCAATAAAAAGGCTGTTATTTGTAATTTCTGATGCCATTAGTTGACTCTTAGTTTATGGTTGGTTAGTTAGAAGATATGTATTCTGATTGAGTTTATAAAATTTGAGTCTGTGAAGGTGGAAGGGTGGAAAAGGTATAAGGTATACCCAGAGTTTGCCTAATCCATTCCAGATGGATAAACTGTATTCAAAACGTTTAAGATCAAATCGGGAAGAGTGAGCAGTGTCAAGAGTAAAGCGCAGACCTTCATGCTTTGAGTAGAGCATGAGTCTGAAATCCGTTTCCTTTTTTTTGATTTTTTTGTGTGAATTGATTCAAACACTGAGTAAAAAGACAAATAACATTCTCCTATCTTAACTGAAGACAGATAATTTCAGTGTAATCCCGCAAACTTCTCTTAAGATGTGCTTACAGAGTAGAAGTGGTTACAGACCTAATGATTTCCTCAACTGGAAAACTTAATATCTACCAGCACACAACATGGGCAGTGCAGCTTCTTACTGCCCCCAGTTAAAAGTCTTTCTGTAAATGAAGCAATGAAACCTTTGGTAGTTAAAAACTACTATTGCATTGGGATATAATCCATAAAATTTCGAACTACATTCGCTGTTGATAGTAATGGTTTATTAATGCCTGCTGTAGTTTGCAAATAAAAGTTCTGCTTTTACACACTGGACTTTCTATGGAAGAAAAAAAGTCAATGAAAAATAATTTTATATGCTTTTATGCGCGCGCGCGCCCCCCCCCCCCCCCCCTTTTTTTTTTTTCTCCAGGCATTTACCTTCTGAGTTGCACAAAGGGTCATAAAACTATTCAAATGATAGTTTTTCCAGGAAATGTTTGATGGTAATATTTTGGGATATCTGTTAGAACACTCAGTTACTGCTTGGACAGATATCTGAGGAAGGGCTTTCTAGCAGTTTGAAATGTCATATTTTGCCTTCTTCTTTATAAAGAACATAGACTTGTCTAAAAGTATCTCATTTTTGTTTTTTCTTAGTAGCCTGAGTAGAATCCTAGCATTTTTTCCTGTTTTTTTCTTCCCCTACCCCTCTCTTGCTTAAGTATATTGTATATGGGGGCTGCTGTTATTTTCACAGTTTACAATGACTGGCAGAATAATACATATGCAAGTGAGTAGCTGTGCTGCTCATTCTTAACAATCCAGAAAAACATATTAGGCCAGTTTTTACCCTGGATTTTCACCAGTTTGGGATTTTGTCTGCAATCTGTTGCATAAATTTTGTCTCTCACCACACACTTATATATACTACATCTTTATGTTTTCTTCACATTTTAAACATCAGCCTGGACTACTTAGCTCAGCTTTATAGCTGTATTTTATTAGATTGCTTATGTATAAGAACACATTAAAAGAGTGCGTTAATTAGGACACAGGTTGTAAATTAATTCTTTCAGTGGCAACATCATATCCATTCAATTTTAGTATTCAGTATTCTTCAGTTTCTGCTAGCTTACACCTGTCTATCCTGATGAATGGCATGATTATTTATGCTTTGAGGTCAATGACAGCATGTCCATTATTTCGGTAGGATCTGGATAAGTCTTCTAATTGAGTTCATTGCTTGTTCATTTTCACTATGCAAGTAGTTATGTAAAACCTAAAGTGAGCACTGTTTGTTCTGTGCTAGTTAATAACTTTCTGAAATACTTTTCAGCTTTAAAACATGGATTAATGAAGTCAGATGCAAGAGTGTCATAATGTTTTCTTAAATTAGGGGTGGTATTTTCTTTGTAGTTGTACCCATTTCTGTATTAAATTGCTTTTATAAATGTCTATTATGCATAGAGATAGGTCACTTCCTAACTAATTTTGAAGTACATTCAGTGTCTTAAAAGTACTTTCCAAAGTGATTAGCATTACTTACAGGTTAAATTTATTTCCTTTTTGCTTGTGTGCTTGATTGATTGGTGAATTTACAGCAACAAAGTGACACTTGAAAGGAAATGTCTGGAAGTTTTCCATTCAAAGAGCAGGGATGAATAGGCAGGAGCAGAGTATATTACAGAATTGTCCCAGGTAAAGAAATATGTTGTAGTTCATGTCTGCAGTTGTAACTGTTCAGTTTCACTTTCATAATGTATGATAAAAGATAGCTTAAAAGGCTATTAAAATTCTGCCAGAACTGGATGATGGAGGTAAAAATACAAGGTTAGAATACCATAGTTAAATTAATTTTGTAATTTCCATGCTGGCCTGATCACATGTGCTCTGTTAATTGGTTCTAAAGTTGATTCTGAAATCAGATCTGCCAAACAACACATGAAATTTTGCTTCAAACTCAAATGAAATCAAAACTATTTTGTTTTCAACTCAAAACATTTTAGTTAATAAGAAATGTGATGAAGAAAATAAGAAATCATATTTTACATGTAGCGTATTCAGAATTAATTTACCACCTCCGTTGTATTCTCAATCATTTTCTTAACTGACTCTTACTTTTCTAAAGATACATGTTTCACTGTCTTTATGAAGTAAACAGTGGAAAATACAGTTGCTGAAACACAAGTGATATAACACTGAGAACTAAATGAAATTCTGGTCAAATGAGTTGTGCTGCAACAGTATGTGAAGGAACAGTGGTCTGTCCAACTGTAAAGAATTAAATATGAAATTGTAAACACATTTAATAACTAGCAAGTCTTGTGTATATCTGCTCTTTCATGTGCTATTTTCCAGTTCTTCCTACCATTGTTTGTTTTCTGCTACCTTCTGTTGCTGCCACGTTGACCTGTTACCGGCAGGTGAAACTGTAGCACATGGGAATACTCCTGATGGGAATATATTCAGCAAATGTAACAATTTCTGCCTTTTTATGCGTTTATTTTTTACTTATTTCTAGACTTGAAACTCTCCGTACTTTCGATGATTTTGCCCTCACTAGCTGTATTTCTGCTGACTAGGCTAGTAAAGGCCAGCAATTACAACGTTAGCAACAGTGTGAGTAAAAAAATCTCTTCTAGAGCTGCATAATCAAATATATTTCTTAGATTACCGGTCATTAATCATCCACACATGCACTTATGCAAAATTCTAAACACTCCTAGTTTAAACTCTTAATATACATACCACTATGTAGTGCATTTCAGAAGTGTGTCAAAGTAGTCCATAAACACTATGGAGATAGCCAAAAGATGTTGTATGTGCATGGCCAGGTCCTACCACCATGGATACTTTTTCCAAGTGATGTGTGGTTGTCTTAGATTGAGTGATGACTGATCACTTCTTTAACAGGCAGCACTCTTATTCAGGCAGTTTCATACGGTTTGGTGAGTCAAAATCTTAATTTGTCAGTAATGATAGTTATTCTAATGTTTGCTGCTTTGGCACACTATTCAGTGTAGATCTTTTGTACTGAATATTTCATACGCTTTCCTCTCTTGCATTTTGTGTTTTGCATAGCAAGAGGGAAGTGGCTTTCAGTTATAAGTGCTGTTGAACTGGACTTGAATAATGGTCAAGATCAGTTTCAACCATTTATCACAAATGGGAAAATACTTTTATATAAAAAAAGACTTAAGTTAAAGAAGCTTTTATTTTTAGGTTTTGCATATTATATATAAATGTTATGTAGGTGCAACAAATTGTGAAATGAGTAGGGTTGTACATCCTTTATTGTAACACGCATTACCATATATAGTTAGGATGGTAAATTCCAGCAATGTGGTAATCAACAACAGAAAATACTGGACCCAGTGAGGGGAGCCCTTTGGTGATGTGAACTCAGATTACCATGTATGTTGTTGCTGATAATTTGATTTGCAAAACTGTACCAGCAGTCACTAAGTTTTGAGCGTGATGAATTTTCTTCGTATCATTTTATGTTAGAATGGTTTTTGGTTTTCTCTGATTAATGGAAGCAAGGTGAAAACCATGATTAAAAAATTATTTTGGCTGGGTTTTAAGTACCTGGTTGTACCTTCAGAATAACTCCTCAAGTGTGCTGTACTTACTTTTGTATACAGTGTAAGTAATCTCCTTGATTAAGACCCGTCTTAATCAGCTAAAACCCACAGAACTCTTTTTTTTTTTTTTTTGGTCACCTTTGCATCTGTCTCTTCTTGTCTACTTTTCATCATGCATTTGGACCAGGAGTCCTTCTGTTTGCTGCCTTCTCTATTTTTCCTCTTTCTTTTCTATTCTTCTCTATTTCCTCTGTATTTTGGACTAGATGATTGTTGTTGGTCCCTTCCAACTGAAATACTGTATTCTCTCCTTAATGACTTATAGAAGCTTTCAGTTGAAACCATTTGTTCAGGAAAGCACTGATCATGCCAAGTGTTTTATGGTGAAAGTATGTAGCGGTGAACTTGCATTCTTTCAGAGAGGTGAGCTATGTCTTTTCACTGTGTATTTGCCTGCCTGAAGATTAAGATTTCCTTAAATATTCTTTATACTACAGTATGAAATGTTTTTTTGGTGGTAGCACAGTGCGTGAAATATACCACATTCTAATTGCAGCAAAGTCACTGTTAGATGTGGCAGTTTTAGTTCAATAAATTAAATTAATTTATTTATGTGTCATGCAGAAATTAGAATTGTTCTGAACATTAGAAAAATCTAAAACATAATCTAAAAACATTTAGCTGTTAGGTATGAGACACATTACACGGTAGGGCTTCTTTGTCTGTAAAAGAAGATTTTAATCTTCCTCAGCCTCATCCAAAAGACCTGTCTGCCGTCAGAGTAATATATAATTTTATCTTCCTTTGCCTATGACCTCTATACATTTAACTTTTTTTGTGGTTCTGTTTAGTGAGTTACCAGGAAGAGTATTTACTATGGCTGCAGTCCTGCATTTTGATCTGTAAGTTAAACTCTCATGCTTATGCCAAGTGCCTAAAATATTAACTTGGCTCTGCACAATTACATAGATTAAAAAAACCCCAACCCTGCATGAGTATATCATATTGAAGGATTTAGGCCATACAGAGGGCAGAGTACTTTCTTAGTCTTGCTTACAGGTGATAACAACCAGATTTAGTGTATGGGAGGGAGGGGAAGGAAGGTGAGAACATTGTGTTTGTGGGCACTCGTGTCCTTAGGGAACAACACCCAAACCCTCTTTTTCTTTCCACACTTTAAAGCAAGCAAACAAACAAACCCCTCCAAGATTCCTCAGCCTGAAACACCAGAGTATCACTCTTTAAAACTGTAGTACTTAGGACTTGTTTTACAAAGTCATAGTATAATTTTAAAAAGGCATTTCTTCCAACTTTTTTTTTTCCTGCCATGCTGATGATGTGACTTCAGTTCAAGTTATATAACTTTGTAAAACTAGGAAGGAAAATAAGAATGTTAACAGTATTTTCTTTAAGCCTGTAAAATCTTTTTTTACTACTTCACTGATCTAGTTTTGAGCTATGCCTTCTGGTAAAGGTCGCTGTTACTGACCAATGTACATGTTGCACATGGTATGTGCCATAAGCTTGTCTGTTGTCCTTCAGATTCAGTTGCATCCTCTGCTCCCCTGCTGCATATTAAAGAGATTCTTCTTCCATAAAATCTTGAATCACTTGTTCCCCAAGTGTCTGTGGCAGCTGTGTGGAAGTATTTTCTGTGAGGTGCTCTGGAACAATGTTTTGTGGGACTGGTGATACAGATGTGCTTTAGTTTCCTATTTCTAAAATCACTTTATCTGTATAACTAGAACGCTTTACTGTTAAAAGTTATTTGGAATCAGACCCATGGCAGTGTAAAATAAATACATACTTTAGAAATATGTATTTTTTAAATCTAAGATGATACGTAATAGTTAATATCTGTATTAATTCTGAAGATACCTCTCACTTCGCATATATATCAAGTTAACAGAGCTGAAGGGTTCAAGGCTCTTTGGCTGAGAGTGTAATTCCTGTACTGCTCTGTAGTCTCACGTAAGATTTGGCAGTGGGGACTCATGTTGCACTGTTTAAGATTTCTCTCGTTGAAAATTCTTTCCACCCCAACAGGGTATTTCATTAAAGTTGCTAGACCGTTGTTTTCACCTTTGGAAATGCTGGTGTTCCTTGACTGGACATAGTTAGAAAGTGTGACTTTCTGTAAGGTCTGTTCAGAGGCTCAGAGGGAAAACATTTTCGTACTCGGTGAGACCATGTACAGTCCTCACTGTGTGAACCTTCTTCATGCAAGTACATGTATTTTGTACACAGCTGTAATTTGATGCTTGTAAATGGCAAGCAATATGCAGATTATCAGTGTGTGTTTTCAGAGACAAGACACTTCAATAATAGGTTTGAGATGAACTATTTCAGCAAGTGTCATTGTGTAGCTTCTTCTAGCTCACAATAAAATACTTAATTTCTGGAATTAGTGTTTCCATTGTATCAAAATGTTGTGATTTTTGTTAGTAAAATACTTCGTAAGATGCTTGGTTAAAAACTGGAATCAAATTAAGGGAAAAAGTATAATGAAAACAAAATTTTGTGTCTCATATGACAATATCAAAGATACTTGCATATGTGAAGTGGCAGCTTAGTGTAATACTTGCAGAGAAGGGGATTATAAAGACATAAAAGACCCAAGGCCATAACTAGCTCATACACTAAAGGTTGTGCAGCTCTGCAAACTCAGGAGGAAAAAGGGATCTAAACCTCAGTTGAAATGCTTACATAAACTATGCTCTACAAGATCAGATCCTGTATTTGTGGTTGTTTTTCTTTCAAGCATGTAAGCTTAAACTATGTGGAGAAGAGAAAGCTTCTTCCTAAGTCATGTCTGGGATACGTTTACTTCTGATTTTCTGTTGAGTATTATACTAATACAGTATTCTAAAATACTTGAGTCTCTTGCAGTTCTCTTTCTTTGGGCCAGAGCTGTTCTAGTTTCATACCGAATTTTATGCTGTGAACATAGAAAACTTCATAATGATCCAAATCTTTTAGATCCTGAGGAAATGAATTTTAGATTAGAAGATGGAGATTTTTTTCTTTTGTAGTTTGCATTTCTCTGCCCAGAAAACTGGGTTGTTTGGAGTTGCATTATATATTTTTAAGCCTCCTAAGGAACTGTATGCAGTGTAAAAAAAATTACAGTGCTTCTGTGAATCTTTCAAACAGAATCTGCCTTTTCCAAATTTAATTATCAAGTAGGAGTGCTTGATCTGCTGTGATCAGCTTAGAGTAATACAATTTGAAAGTGACAGACCTAGCTATTTATTCTTGCCTGTGCATGTTTACGTAACACGTAGGCAACTTAAGCACTGCAGTTCTAGACTTTTGCCTTTAGTGTACCTGTACTGTATGTCCAAGACCTCCAGATTCATAAACAGCAGGCTGTCTTCTTTCTCCTCAGTTGCCCTGAGTTGAGACAGATCATTTTCTTCTTGCAGTAGGTGAAACCTTCCTCCTAGCCTGCTATTTTGTTATAACCTCTTGCACTTAATTGGTGTAAAGAGTTTCACTTGCACATGACTAAACTTCTTATTACAAAACAAATAAACTTCTTCACTGCTACTTGCCTTTATAGCTGAAAGGCCTGAAGTAGCAGTAGACCAGTAAAAATTACCAAATGGATAATGGCCTGCTAATGAAAGCTTTGCCTTAATCTTCAGAACCCATTCTACCATGCTTACTGTGGTAGCTTTGTTGAAATACATTTCCATGTCTGTGGATGATTGCTTGGGATTGACTGGGATGGATGCAGGGGTGCAGCCCTGGGTAGAAATACGCAGTTGCTGTTGCCTTGGATCCCAGGAACAGTCTACAGCAACACTGAAGTCCTCTGTGACAGAGATGGTGTGTATTGACAGCACTACAAGAAAGAAGCAAAATTGCTACTGGTATCTACTGTGCATCAGAACTTATTTTGATGCACCAGACTTTCCCATCCTCATTTCTCTTCTTCAATCTCTACACAGCCTGTCATTTGAAGATGAGAGAAAATGGTGTGGGATGAATGTGAGTGTGGAGCTGGAGGTAGGGAAATTATACATGTTAGCACAGAGCAGGAAGAGAGGGGATGGTTGGCTGTCAATACTATGGCAAAAAAGAAGTCCATTATCATGTTGGTTGTATGATTTTTATGAAAATGCATATTTAGACAATGTATTTTGAAGTACTTAATCTGTTGGTAGGTAACTTCATTTATGCAACCCACCAAAACATCTTTATTTTTTTTTGATTGCCATTTTGCCCTTAAAGCTGTCACAGCTTGTATTGTTCTTAAGAATTATGTCAGTTTTATATGCTGAAACTGAGCTTGAGAGAATCTGGTTTTTCAACAGTATGAACTCCCTAAACACTAAACGAGACATAATTTTATAGTTGCTCTCAAAACAAAATCTTGATGGTCTCCACTCCGTGTATCTATTTCTCCCAGATAGTTACCATGTAATTTCCTATCACATGTGGTGAAGATGAAGTCAAATACAAGACTGCCAGTTCATGATTGATTCATATTTTCAAATACAGCTTTTTGGAGGAAACTTTAGAAATAAGGTCAGATGTTTCTGAAGTTTTGCTTTCCACGGATAAAAACTTTGGAAACAAATTTGGGGTTTATTTTACCTCCCTTTTTTTTTTAAATGGTCATCACAAAACTGCTTTTGATTATACTTGAGTAAACTGCAATAGTATGTATTTGCATGTGTTTTCCCACTAAGGTAGTAAAACACATATGAGGCTGAGCTGTTTGGTTGAAAACAATGTGATGAGAGAGCTGAAGGACTGGAAGGGGAACATTATGCAAGTACTGTAATAGTCTTCACACAGCTTTTAAGTTCTGCAGGGGTTCTGGTAAGGGCTTTCCTATTGGTTTATTATGCTATATTTGTAGGAATTATGTGAAAATTTCCTAGCCAAGCTTTTAAAAATAAAGGATCTCTGTACCATAATGTGCCATAAAATTTGTTAACATTTCTACCTCCATTGGATTTGCTAGAAGCTGCTTGGGGCTAAGCACTTTTGAAGCTTTTTAAATTGCCTGTGTGGAAGGGTTTTTTATTTTAAGAGTTCCTTATTTTCAGAAACACTGTTCACAAATAAGAAAGTAAGATTGTGAATCTGTTAAACATAGTTAGAACTGTAAAATTAAGCAGATTTTGCAAAGCAGTTGGGGCATTTCAGAAGCTCCATATCCAGCTGACTTCTCAGATCCTCCAGTTACTGTGATGTAAGTTTTTCGTGGAAGGCAAACTGTCTACAAGAAAGGACTGTTAATATGAAAGATTTATATTTAATTTCTAGAAGCTTGCAGAATCTAAATTATGACTTTCTACCCCACTGTGTATTTTCCACCACCGTCCCTCCCACCCCCCACCCCGTATTGCTTGTTCACTGCTGAGTACTTGTGGAAATAAAGGCTTGATTTTTGTGTGGTGTTGCAGCTTGGAGCACTTAGTGACAAAAATCACATTTTCTGTATATACTCTTAAATGTTTTAGAATAGGAGCCATAGTATCAGTTCACTCCTTGTGTAAAGGGCACAGCAGAAACATCCAGAAATAATCACTTGCATCCCACAATTTCAGTAAAAGAATTTGGAATCTGTAGATAAATAACATTATATTTGGCAAAGAGTGAGATATAGAACCACATTTAAGGGTTACACAAAGTTTTTCTGTGACCACCCTACATACTTCTAGAAGTAGTTAAATTTTCTGCAAAGGTATGCGTTAATATGTTGCAGGTTGATTATCAACAACTTTGTTAACCCAAAGGTCAAATAAATTAACAGTATCTTCTGTAACTGGTTATTCATGTTGTCCTGTTTTAATATTTTGTCCTCCAACATAGAGACCCGTATGCCGCAATATTTTAAAAAGACAGAAAAAAAAAAAAGGAATAAAGATCTACTTTTCCATTTTTTTTTCTACTTTTCCAGTAATTTGATGTGTAATGTGAACATCTTCATGTTTCTGTGTCCAAATCTGAGGGATTTTTAAGAGGCAGAATAGTCAGAAAGTGACATCTTCCCTTTGGAAACGAAAGCTTTTAAATTGCTTAGAAATAAAGGCATCAGAAGCCTTTCAGAAATATTTAGGCTAAATTATTAATTTAGCTAAGACACTAGCTCACTTGTATAGAAACATGGCATCATTATCATATAAACTGTAGTAATGTTTCAAAATAAAAAAACTTTAGATTTTCAATAGAAGATAGAAAACTCTTTAAATATCACTTGAAACTTTCTTTTCTGTTCCATGACAAGTATGTAATTTGTTGGTTTTATTATAATTAAGTTATTGACTCAGTAGATGGCACTCTTCCCTCTGAGTCACCAAGATGCCTAGGTTATCTGTATTTAAGGTTCCCTTTTTTAGAATACAGTATAGAATTGATTCTGACTGCTTCTTCTGCTCATTAGAACAAGAATATCAGTTGTCATATTCTGACAAAATTTCTGTTTAATTATTACGTTCTTGCTTGTCTCAATCTTGGTTATTAATGCTGCTGGATAACACTTTTTCTCTGAACTGTTATGTCTGTTACTGTTAAAATTGTTGTAATATCCCCCATACATATATTCTTCCACTCCCCAACTTGCACCTAACAGGGTCTGACAGTCAAATCTTTAGTCCCATAACAAGTCTTACGACTTCAGTAGAATAGTTTTCACAGTAAGATGAAAATTCCCTGTGTAAAACTTACCAATCAGCTACATTTCAGTGAATTTTATGTGAGACTGAGGCATGGAGTTGTGCTGATGATATTCAGTGCTCATAGTATCAAAACAAGATGTCTTGACATGGGTTTTTGTATGCTTAAAGGTCTGATTCTGCTGCTGCAGACATAAATGCAAATCACTATAGAAAATCGCTTTAACTGTAAAATACAGTCTTTAAATACATGCTTTTCACATGTGTGTTACTGAAATTAATTTGAAAATTCAATTTTACTGCCAATATGCTTGGGTTATATAAAGTTACAATCTTAGAATTCTGATTGTCAGTACCTTTGCCCATGCCATGCTGTGGATGCCTGTGTCCCCTGAACACATGGCAACGAGGGAAATTGGGCTTCACTATCTCTTTCATTATTCTTACTACTAGTTCCAGAGACTGAATTCTTATATGATTCACAGATTTGTACTTGTGCTTTTCCGTTTAGCCTTTTATATAGCAGATGAGTGTGATCCTGTTTTTTCTGGTGTTTTGCAGCCTGGTCATTGAAAAACAATATCCGCACCATTTTCATACCTTTTCTCTAGTTTCTAGAGTAAAGAGAATTTGGCTTATTACAGATGGATATAAAAAAGAGGTTTTGGAATCTGCCCATCTTGTAATGCAGCTAGTTTTGTTTTCTAATACGGATTTGAAGTGGCATTGTTGGGTTTTTTTCAGAAAACAGAACATTTCATCTTAAGCTTTTTATAGTATTCAATGAGAGCTTCCTCAAGGCAGAAAAGAATGCCAGCTTATGCTGAACTTGGATCTTCTGCTATTCCTCCTGCATTTTACTTACTAAGAGTAAAATTGGGTTTTGCCTTTGCCTTGGAATCGAGTAAAATGAAAAGATAAATCCTCTTCAGCTTTCCAAACAGAATGCAATTAACAACTGAGGTGTGTTCCTCTGATGTTTTGTGGCACTTTGGTCATGATAACTATGATACATTCTCAACCAGAAACCCATAGCTGGTTTAGTAAAAAACATCGGTTACCAGTGCCCTTGGGGCTGGTGATCCATGGTCTGTGATATGGTGGTGAGCACTGAGGAGTAGATCCTCCCAGAATCAAATTTCTTTCTGAGATTCCATACAAAGCAGAATCATTGTTTTGTGTTCCTTGCTGTCTTAATGCTCTTTTAATACGCTACCAGTCACAACTTCTGTTGTTCTCCAGATTGGATGGTGGAAGACTTCTTTTTTTAATTTAATTTTTTTTTTATTTTTTGGCAGCATTAAAACACGGGGGGGGGGGGGGGGGGGGGGGGGGGCGGGAATCAAAAAACTACTTGTTTTGAAACAATACAGTATTTCAGGGGTTTTAGTTTCTACTTTTTATTCTTAATTAAAGCTGCTATTCATTAGAACTAAATTGTAACTTGCTTTTATAGAGGGGTGGGGAAAAAGTCTCCCCATTTATCAACAGACCAGGTTCAGTACCTGTAATGCCACAGCAAGTGTTTCCATAACACCCCTCCAAAACTGATACAAGACTCAGGTATTAAAGTTCATTAATATTGGTGCAGTCTGATTGCTAAAAACAATGCCAGCGACTCTTAACTTTTGTAATATGGATGTGTATTTTCTTCTGCCTGAAGAAACACTAATGATAAAGTTAGTGTTACCCACAGAGATTTTTTTTATTTAAATAAAAAATAAATTCTAAATTAAATTTTAAAATGTCTGTAGATTTTTAGATTCTATTTCTAGATTTTTTGTATTTCTAGATTCTGCCCCTACCCCAACCCCCCTTCCCCCCAAGAAAATTGCTTCCTCTCTCCTAAACAACTGAAGGAGTCTTCCCATGACTTGAAATAAATAATAGTTAATTACTTGCTCTTTTGCCCAAGCCTTACTGGTCCAACAGATTATCCTGAAGATTCCCCCACAGTTTAAGACCATAATAATTTTGAATGGGTACCTATGTGAGTTTTCAGTCTTGACAGTTTACTGCTACTCTGCAGTCTGAGTCTTTGGTATACAGCTTGCTAAAAAGATACACTGTGCTCTGGATACTGCAGAAAAAGGGTGCATCTACACATGTGCACTTACCAGTATATTCAGTTAATGAGCAATCATTGTGACTTTTTCCCATGATTTGGAATTGAAAGCTTTTGTAATATCTCTCAGAACATAGTTATGGTTCAGGACAATTCTCTGTGGGTAACACTAACTTTATCATTAGTGTTTCTCCAGGCAGAAGAAAATACACATCCATATTACAAAAGTTAAAGAGTCGCTGGCATTGTTTTTGGCAATCAGACTGCACCAATATTAATGAACTTTGATACCTGAGTCTTGTATCAGTTTTGGAGGGGTGTTATGGAAACACTTGCTGTGGCATTACAGGTACTGAACCTGGTCTGTTGATAAATGGGGAGACTTTTTCCCCACCCCTCTATAAAAGCAAGTTACAATTTAGTTCTAATGAATAGCAGCTTTAATTAAGAATAAAAAGTAGAAACTAAAACCCCTGAAATACTGTATTGTTTCAAAACAAGTAGTTTTTTGATTCCCCCCCCCCCCCCGTGTTTTAATGCTGCCAAAAAATAAAAAAAAGTGATTTGCAAAATATTTTGATAACTTCTAATCTGTTATTGTTCAAAAAATTCCAAAACATTGGCAGTAACATTTTTCTGTTTTGCAGTGAGATGTAATCTTAGTAGTCTGGAATTCATATAACCTTGTTACTTACTCAAAAATTGCGGAGAACTCTTTCAGTAATGGCTTTAGATTCTGTGTAAGAGTAACTGGACTGTGAAATCATGGCCTTAGTCTGTGGCTAAGGAATAATAGTTAGATCAGGTAATTGAAGTATTTTTTCATGTGTTTTATTGTTCAAGTTCTTTCCAGAGTTGAGATGTAGTTCTTAAGTGACTTACAGTTGATATGTTTTGGTGTTTTAAGAGCATGTTGACTTATGTGATTTTTTGTGGGGATACTCATAGACCTACATAGAGTAACACTGATTCCAGGTAAATGTAAGAGGCTGTGTAATGGTTTAGACATATGAGCAACTTACTACAAATTACCAGCAAGATACTACAAGTTAGCTTAGTCCTGTTTTGTCATATACTGAGTCAGCTACTCTTTCATTGTCAGTAAGCTCAGAGTTAAACAGTTAAGATCTTGAAGGAAAAGATGCTTTAATGTCTGAACTAGAAGGATAGAGACTGTCAAAATTCATTACTTATTTCCCATATGGCTGCTTTGTTTCAAAATTAGCTTTGTACTGAGTTGCTGAAGGGATGATACTTCATGAATATCCAGTGCAGTCAAATCTCTTTTGTAGATATTTGTAATATTTTGTTAGGGCATCAGGTGTTATTCTGTAGAGCTGATCACATTCAACTTCCAGATAAGAGTGATTCTTTTCCAGACATTTTAAGATGTTTTCTTGAATAGCATTGAGGTTCCATTTGGGTGGCCTTCACAGTGCTTCAGCTAGACCTATAACAAGTGTCTCATTTATTACTTTCAGCAGCTTGAAAAAGGGAGTGCTAAGTGATTGGATAAATAGGGAGGAAGAGGTACAGGCAGTTCCTTAGCTCGCACACTAATTTAGCTGTAATGAAAGGTGTTTGCTTATATTGTAATTTTAGATTAAGGTCAGACCTGCTTAATAATTGCAAGCTCCAGTAATGCTGACAAATATTCATTGTCCAGATTATTTCAGAAGAAATGTCTACCGTATGAGCTCCTTTAGCCACCTGCCAAAGTAGAGTGAAATACGTTATGCAATTCTGAATGGTATGTTTTGAAACACTAAAGAACAAGAAAATGTACTCCAGACACTAGCAAAACCAAAGAATTTTTTCAGAGACGAGAAGTGCAATCTATTAAGCCATGAAAGTGTTTATGGGTCTTTCGCTAAGATTGGTTTTGAAGCTATTGCGTTTTAGTCATATTTTGGCTAAGATTGTGAATTATTTAGTGGTTAAAAAAATGAGCAGCAAACAATAGCAATAGTAAGAGATGCCATTGGTCAGGAGAATTGTAATGTTTTGCAATTCTATTTTTGGTTATGTCTTGAGTCAATTAAACAGATAGTTTGGTGATCCAAAAAAATTTGTTCCTGTACGTGACCCTTTTAAAAAAGGGGATCTAAATAGTATGGTGCAGTGCTAGGGGTAGTAACTTCACTGAAATGTGTGGGTCTTCTTTGTAGTCTTTGCACTGTTGAATTTTCCCTGTCTTTGTGCATTACTGGAAGGAAACTGCTTTTGCACGTTCTTTTAAGTCGCTCTAGACCTTAAATATATTTATTCATCTTAATATTTTTACATTTTGAACGTATAAAAATATTTTTTTACTTCAGATTTTTTGCTTCAGGTTTTTACAAGTTCTTCCAAGCACAAGTGAGAATTTGATTAAAGTATTTGCATTTGTAAATGAACTTTATTTACTGAATAAAACCGCATTTAACGTTAATGGAAACACTAAAGTAACTAAAACGGAACAAATTAATAAAGAGACTGTTTTGTACAACAGAAATTACAGTTTTATGTTGAGAAAAAACCCAAATACTGGTATTTTTTGCATGTTATCCAACCTCTCTTCAAGCATCCTTACTTTATTAAACTTCTATATTGAAACATATATCTGTATAATTTGGGTGGAAGTGTTTTGGTTCACTAACTACACACAGATAAAAGTAATAAGATAATTCTGTGATTTTTAAAAAAATTAAATTCTCCCTATTTTCCAGCCACAATGGAGAGAAATGTTTTATTGGATGTTAACTTTTCTTGTTTGCATATCTCACAGCACTTACTTGCATTTATTTGTAATGGTTTAACTATGTTAATTGGAAAACTTACTGAGCCGGAAAAAATAAGGCATACTTATTTTTCTTTCATCTTGAACTTCTTGGATTTCTTACAGTTAGTGTTTTAGGCAGTTGTGTTGGCATTGCAGAAAAGAGCATGTTTTACAAGACAATGTCAAGTGCTTAAAGCTTAACAGCTAATTGGGGAACGTGATTCAGGAGGTTTCCTATGTAATTGTTACCAAGATGTAGAACTGTTCTGACTCAGAGTGGGATGGGGAGGGAAATTTCTCCCCCATTTTCTATATTGATAAAATATTAAGACTACAATAGCTATGGCTGTAACGAAGCTTACATTCTGAGTATGAAATTTACTTTACTTTTCAAAGAATATTCTGAAGAGTCATATTAAAATGTCATTTTTATTATTCCATGATTATTAATGAAACATTTTGAAGATTTTCAGGTAACACCTACTTAGAATCTGTGGGATTCAGGTTGAAAGGGACTTCTGGAGATTTTCAGTTCAATGTCCTCCTCTAAGCAGAGTGAGCTGTGAGATCAAACCAGTTTGCACAAGGCTTTATCCAATCAAGTCTTGCAAAAGCTGTTCATGCAACCCACTTTACTGCTTGACAGCCCTCACTGGGAAAAAGTTCTTCTTATAACCAGTCAAAATTTCTGCTCAGCATTTAAGATTTTATAAGACTTGGGGGAATAATTATTTTAATAGTCTCATGCTAATATTCAGTATGTGGTAAAAATAAAAAAGCATAAGTTCAAATAATTTTTAATACAAAGGAGTAATCTCTCAATTAAAAAATAATGGAATTATTCTTTCATAACATTTTTAGAGGAAGCCAATCTAGTTGTGGAAATACAACTGCAAGTGGTGGGTTTGTGTTTTTGGTGGGTGGTGGTTTGTGGTTTTTGTTTGGTGTTTGGTTTTTTTTTTCAAGTGACTAAATGCTTAGTGAACTTAGTAAAAGTACTGAAGAGGAATTTATTTTTCCGCTTCAAAATACGTTAGGTTTGAAAGACTACTTTACAAAATAATGACATGAATAATGTATGGAAGTTTAAAACTAAGGAATCAGTGAGGAATGCCTTTTAACAATCAGGTACTTTTTATGTGGAATTAATAACTTAGTTTGAAGAATTCATACGCTGGGAAAGGAATCTGACAGGTGCATCCCTTTGCAAGATGAATTGCTGTTGCTGCAGCCTATTTTTTTCCCTCAGCTAGTACTGAGTCTTCTGTGATTCCTTATTGGCAGAAGTACTAATATAAACTGCACCTGCTCCACTCTTACATTCTTTACATTCTTACAGATATGGGAAATTAAGTATGTGTGCATGCAGTCTGGATAGACACTGTTGACTAATCCGAACTTGTATACAGTAAGAGTAATGAGGTTTGTGAAGAGCCACTGTTGTAAAGTAAGTTACTGTTCTCATGGTATTCAGCCATTCACAACACTTGGTTGCTATTGTCATTAAAATAATTTGTAAAAGGTAAGCTAGACAGAAAATGGTAATGTATGCCACACACAAACTTTTTTGTCTTGAATAGAACAAAAATTTCTTCCTGCTGTGCATTGTATGGAAGAGGAGATGAAGCAAAGATTTATGTTCGATTCTGGATTGAATGCACAGGTTCCACAGACTTCAGAGATCAGTCTGAGGTGCAGGTATCCCATTTGCCAACACATTCTAAAAAATAAGAAAACGGAATTAAATTCCTTTTGGTCTTAACATGACAGGAGCTTTGGGTAGGTGCACTTTCACAAACTTGGACAAGCTCTCTTTCCTATTACTCTTGTAGACTTATTCTCTGTTGACATCTTTTAAACTTACCTTTGTTATAACACTCACTGCTTCTACTGCTATTTCGTTCTGTCACCCTGTCCATTTATCTTCCTGTCAGTTCACAGGCAATCTACACTATTTATTAGCTTCAAAATTTGTTAGCCTGTAGAACACCGCAGCAGCCTGTTCGATGGAATTTATGTGTGTTATCTGGAGAACTAACACAGATGGCCAGCACTTGATTGGCTTTGTATTGTTGTTTAAGCACTGGCAACCAAATTAGTTGCTGTCATTCTTGAAGATGAGAAATCCTTTATTGTAATTGTAGTTTATTGTAACATGGCTTATAGAAACAAACACTAACCTTGTAAAATAGTTTTAATGCAAACTCAAAATAATCTAAAATTCTTTTTGATACTGGTCAGGGTTAAAAATCGTGTGAATGGAGTGATTGTCTTTAATTTTAATTGAAAAAGAAATCATCAAATGTATCTCATTCCATTGACTGAAGAAGCTTTCAATTGCCACATTAAGGTACTGAAATTTAGCTCTCTGTGTAAATACAAGTCTGTAATTACCCACATACCTTGTGATTGTTTAACTGGGCCCAAGCACAGGGCATATTTTTCTCATAGTGTTCAGGAAAAATAAGTTGTAACAGTACCTGCTTAAGAGTTCCAGTGCTTTTCTCAGAAATTTGGTAAAAAGATCAACGAGAGGTATTGCAAAAAATCACTGCTGCTCTTTACTGTTTTGATTTTATTACTTGATAATATTATGATTTTACTAAAAAGATTTGGGCTGCATGTAAAATATATTGTTATTCCAGTTAATTGAATATTAATAATTATTGGTAAAAGAATAAACAATCTTATTATGCCATTGAGTAAACTAGGCATGATATGCTTATGTCTTGAATTGTTTGTGTCATTTTGGCCTTGCCTAAAAAGGTTTTAGGAGAATTGGAAAAGAGAAGCAAGGATGATCAAAAAAATATGCGACTTTCTTTACAAGGAACTACTAAGTTGAGGACTGTCTTACTTGAATGAGTCAAATTTTGGAAAAGTCAGATTTAGGAGGATATTACAGTCATCTAAAAAGTTACAGATTGTATGGAGGGCATAAATAAGGAACAGTTGTTCATTGCATCTTTTGGTATAAGAACTAGAAGCTTCCCAGTAAACTTAGCAGAAGAAAGATTGGCTAGGCAACTTCAAGGAAGAAAAATCAAATCAGAGTTAAAAAATATCTAGAAGCACATCTGTCTCAAAAAATCTAAGCCAAAAATAGTTGAAGTTGGGAGAATATTAGGATAATTGCAATGTTATGCTTGCACTGTTGTTGCTCTTTCTTGAGCATTCTCTTAGATCATTGTGAAGACAGGGTACTGGGATACTGGAACCTTTGGCCTGGCCCATATTGCAATTTTTGTGTTCTTCTTTTTGTACCAGGTGTGGTCTGTCATTCTAATGAACTGCTACGCTTTACAACCTACCTCAAGAACCAAGCTTTTTATCCCTTATACAGTGTGAGTAAGGGCAGATAAAGTGGACATTTTGTGTATAAAGATGTGTGATCTTCTGAGAGACTTGTAAACTAATAATTTATAATACTCAGAAAGTAAGACAAGAAAGAAAGGCCATATCCAGAGCAAAACTTATACATATAATTGCAATATGTTTCTGCTATAATTTATCTCATTATTTTGTTACAACAGAACTAAAACTTGGTTAGTAATAATAGCTGCTAGCTGTTTTTCCCTCCTGCCAAAGGTCTAGACTAGTGGCTTCCTATAAACGGTTTAGCATGGTATTTTCTGCTATGTGGCAGGATGCCCCCAACCACACCTATGTAATTAGTTTTGCTAGTCTTCCTTTTTCCCAGACTTTGTTGCATTAGCACACTCTAAAAAAGCATTGCCCTGTAAGCTGCTTGAGCTGCTCTGAGTCAGTGTGTTCTGAACAAAGGCTTTATGTATTTGTTGCCAGACTTTTCCTGAAGGTACTGATGAAAAATTATTAGCAATGTACTTAGAGCAGATATGCAGAAATTTTTGTTCTGTTCTCTATGCCAGCTATCTCTAATCACATCAATGTAACTCCATCTAAATTTTGGCTCAGTACTGAGAATGCAATAACACTACACAATTGCTTTTGAGGAACAGCGTGTTAAGTGTTGCCTACATTTTGGTGATGGTGTGATAGTGCAAATGCTGCATCTCTCAATTGTCTCTGAATGGTAATGAAGTCATGATTGACATGCAGGTAGGTAGCTCTACAGGTCTGATACACCAGGGTAAAAAAAAATATCCTATGAATCAGGAACTATCCCATGGGAGCAAAATTAGATATGCTGCATAAAAACTCTGAAACATTCCTTGTAATTCTGCTAGGTTTAAACTCTGATCATTTTTATGGGTTCACAGCCTCCAGCTTGCAAGCTTTGTGTCTTACCATTGTAATTAATTTTCAGATTTCTACCATTTTGGAATCTGCATATGGTTTATCCAAACAAAAGGGGTTTTTAATGATTTTGTTGAAAGATGCCTAGCTGAGGAGTCTTAGTGTCAAAGGGGACCTCAAGCCTAGCTTGAAATAGAATTAACGTGTTCTGAAGAAGAAGGACAGATTTATCTAAGATCGAGCTGCAACTGCTAGAAGGCCTGGAGCTCCTTCTGTGTGATGGCTTATGCTGTCTGTACTGCTATCAGTAAAGTGATTCCAGTATGCTGAAGACTCATCAAACCTCCTTAGCTAGCTTGGGTGCTGATGTTAAATGCAGATGCACAGAATTTGGTGTAGGATGTAAAGACTGGAGTAAGCAAGGTGGGTCTTCAGGTAGCTACCCTAGGCTGAGCCTTTTGATGCTGCTATGACTGCAGTGTGGGTATCCCTCAAATTTATGTTTATAGTAGGATAGGTCTATTTGTATAAGCTAGTTGATGATAGTTTGAGCCAGTTGATCTCTGGTCATCATAAAGGTGTGGAGGGAGAACTCTGCTGGAACTTACGTTACCTGAGGGTCACGAAAGAAAATATATGGAGGAGGGAGGGATGAGTTAGAGCAGTAAGCCTGTATGTGTCAGATACAGAGTAGAGAAAGGAAGAGTTAAATTCTAATGACGTAGAAATCAAAGCAGAGCAGGGAGTGAAGTGACATTGCTAGTCCAAGACCTGCGGGGGTCTGGCTTTGGAACCACAAGAGCCTGGCTGTTAATTCAGTGGCCAGATTTGCTTATAAAGCTGTCTCTAGAGTAATGCTGAAGTCTACATTGTCAACTGAAATAGTCTAATGAGTTTGTACAGTGTTCATTTGCCTTCATGATGTATCGTGGTTGAGCTGATTCTTTATTACTTTGCAGTCATGTTTGGTCCACAGAAAGATTCTGATTATAAGAAAGCAGGGAAGGGAGTTATTATTTTCCAGAGTTCCAAATGATGCTAACAATACACCAGCCAACAGCAAGGAATTATCTGTATTTTTATGCTATCTTATTTTAAACCATTTATCATAGAATCATTTAGGTTGGAAAAGACCTTTGAGATCGTCAAATCGAACTGTTAACCCAGGACTGCCAAATCCATCACTAAACTATGTCCCTAAGCACCACATAAATGTATTCTTTAAATACCTCCAGGGATGGTGACTCAACCACTTCCCTGGGCAGCCTGTTCCAATGCTTGACCAACCTTTCAGTGAAGAAGTTTTTCCTAATATCCAGCCTAAACCTCCACTAGCACAACTTGAGGCTCTTGCCTCTTGTCCTGTTGCTAATTATCTGGGAGTAGCAACCTACCCCTACCTGCCTACAAACTCTTTTCAGGTGGTTGTAGAGAGCAATGAGGTCCCCCAGAGCCTCCTCCTGTCCAGGCTAAACAACCCCAGTTCCCACAGCTGTTCCTCCTAAGACTTGCGCTCCAGGAGCAAAGATTGCTTTGTGATGTGTCATATCTGAACCAGTCAGCAGTTTGATGGTGTTTGAATCATTTTTATTTTTTTTTTTCCCTCTTTCCTTTTTTCACTAGTAGAATGCTGAATTATTGCTTTTAGGATTCTGTAGGTGTCTGTCTTAGAAGCCTAACTAGATTCTGACAGAACAGTTTGTAACACTTGTTAGTCTGTACTTTATTCTCTTCTCATTGCTGTAGCTGCTAAGAACACATTTCTGTATGCAGCTTACTTTGGAAAAGGACGCTCTCAGTTTGGGTAGGTGTAGAATAAACCTTGAAGAGTGTCATAATCTAAATAAATATAGATTGACTTAGAAAGCAGATACTAAAAAGCCTAAATGTATTATTTCCTCAAAATAACAAATTTTTAAGCTACTCATCTGTTTTTTGGGTATGATGGCTTTTTATCAGTGATGTGTTTTTCATGAACTTATTTAAAAACTTTTAGACACTTGAGGTGGATTTTATGTTGAGATTTATATTATTTTTATTTTTAAAAATAATATTTTAATAAATCATAATCTCAAAATAAGCTTTGTACATCTGTCCTAATTACACCAGTAATCCTACTGATTATGGTAAATTTTCAACTGTTATTCTAATGGTACGTTGCCAAAATTAATGAAGACAAATGACAGCATTAGAAAAAATGTTTCAGAATGGAGTTAATTTTTACCATTCTAAGTGCATTTGCAGTGTAGAAAAAGTAGTATGGAAATGTTTCTACAGTGCAATTATTTAAAATATTTCTTTTCATATAAATCAGGAGACTTAGGACTTACAGCAGAGTTTTTCTAGCTGTAATTCAGAACGTTATTTTTCCACCCAAGCTAAGTATCAGAAGAAGGTCCAATAGAGCCAGACTTTGGTTGTCTGTGGTAGTTTTAAAGACATGGAAAACTAATAATAGAAAAAGCTATTTCTGTTGAGTGATATGTAACATGTATATTATTCTTTTCCTTCCTTGGTTTAAAGAGCTCTTTTTGGTTTGAGGTTTTTGAGGAAGAAACCAAATAAGATGTGTACTTTATTTTAAGGCAGAATGCTGTTGTGGTGTACCACTTTCTCTAAGGCTAAGGATATGTTGTAGTAAAGCTTTTAGAAAGACATCAAAAAATACTGTGCTATAAAAGAATATTGCTGTTTGTAACCTGTACAAATCTAATGAATGACCAAATTATGAGTGATGAAGTGTTGAAGAATTGTGATACAAAGCTTTTTATAAAAACTGACCAAAAGTCAGTATTTGTTCCATTAACTGTTTTTCCCTTGCAATTCTCTAGCATTAGTGACATTGCCTGCAATTGCAAAATAACCACTTTTTAATCATAGCTCAGTCTAGGTATGCAAAAGAGCATGGTGCAACTACAAGCTACTCATTGTTTTTTCATTTTTGTTTTCCGTAATTTAGAAATGGGAGTTGGAATTTTCAGATAGCTTGAGGTTTTTGATCCTTTAAGGGAAGTCTGAGATTTCAGTTTGATTCAGAGTTCAGTTTATAGTCCTAGGGTATTGGAACCAGGTTAACTTAATTTTTTAATTTATTTGTGTGTGTGTGTGTGTGTGTGATCTTTTAACACCTATTCAAACATGAGACACATGATTGGGTACATAGATAAATCTTGTTGCATAGCATAAAGAGTAAAAATAAAAAAATAACTAAATTCTAATGAGCCTGTTATATTTATTGTTGAGCAAGGGTATATGAAAAGGACATTATTTGAATAGCTTATTGTTGAAACATTCAATAATAAAAAGCAAGTGTCAAAAAGTATGGTTTGGTCAAACTTAGTTTAAAACATGTGAAAAATAACCCATTCCTTTCAGAGAGAACATATTTGGATATGTTCCCTAGAAGTTAACTCTTAATAATTTGTAGTAGTTAGCTCTGTTTCCTTTTACTCAGGACAGAAGCAGGTCTTAGGCTTTACTTGTTTTCTGACAACCTTCTCAAGCAGGTTAATAGGCAAATCCTGTAGTAGTTAGTACGTGTTCGTCTGTCTCAGTTATGAAGAGCTTTATGTCCAGTCATTCCTATTTGTTGGTTTTGTCTAGCTTCAGTTTTCTTCTATTAATGTACTTTTAATGTTTATGTACCAGTCATCTTTGCAGGTTTTTCCTCAGCAATTTGCTGTGACTGTGGGTTTTTTTGTGGGTTTTTTGTGTGGGGTTTTTGTGTGTGTGTGTGTGTGTTTATTTTCTCAACTCTTTTTGCCATTAAGAGATGCTTCTTTAAAAGCATCAGTTATTTCTGTCAATCTCTATCTCAAATATTACTTGGGCATATTGGTAGCTTTCAGGTAATTTTAAAGCAGGTTTACATGCTTATAAGTAAGTAGCTTGTATTTTGTACTGGTTTTGAACAGTTTGTGTTAAATAAGCTATGTGATGTGGGTTATTCTTCTTGTTGATTAGTTAAATTCTTCAAAGTGTAACCAATGCTAGTATTCATATATGTTTCCAGTCCTGTTACAAGTGTATTTCTATCTCAGTGTTACTTTGATGCAGATAGTCTTTTTTCCAGGCACAGTGAACATTTCCAGTAATATACAGCTAGTAATGACAGTGCTTTATAGAGACTCTTTTCCTTCAGTGGGACATTTCACATAATCAGACTGGTGGAAAGGACAATGTTATCCTTCAACATATAAATAGATATTAACATGTAAGAAGAAGTAATTAGTTTTGCCTTTGTATCTGCTACTGTAATACCAGTATGAAAACAACTTTCTGAATTGTAATACATATGCTTCAGAAACTCTAAAAAGCGCTAGAGCTCAAACGAAGGTGGCAGAAAGGGCACAGTGTGGTGGTGCAGTGCTGACAAAGTTCAATTTATTAATCTGACTTAAAAGAAAACAAAATTCAGCATGGGAGAGATCTCTACTGGGACAGAGGGACTCAACTTTGCTGATAAAGGCGTAACAACATCCCCCAGATGGACATCGAATTAATTTGTTTTTAAGATTAAGGAGGAATTAACCAAGTGCTAAAGACACTAGAAGAAAAATCAATTAAGATGCATTCTTTACATCTGAAGTTCTCAAAGCCACAGAGCTGGGTACTTCTGTCAGGGAAGTTGTAAGTCTGTGCTGACCTGTTTTCTCTGCAAGCACTCAGAAATGACTGCTGTGGAGGGAGAGGCAGATGAACTGGATAACCTAGTACAGGTGTTCTCAATTATTTTGTAAACAAGTCTTAATATGAATTTGAGTAGCTTTTAAGGAATAGCTTTTTATTCTATGTAGCTTCTGGAATAAATTACTTACTTTTTTATGCTAGGTAGGGGTGAGTGGAGGCATGATTGAATTGAGATGCTTTCTAATGTTCAAACCTGTGATTTTGTACATCTTTCATTTTCTTTTTGTTTGTTAAATTAGGGAATACAGTTGCTTACATAGAACTCTGTGTGAACTTCCTAGTTGCACAATTACATGCATTAGGCCAGCAAGCCAACAGGTTGCACAGGGATCAGGACGAATCCTCTCTCCTTTCCCTGCAATGTACAGCTAGATAGGAGAGAAATGCCTTCTTTCCTCTAAGGTTCTGAGATTGGCTGTAGCTGCAAATAACTTACCTGACAAGACTGAGCAGTGCTTACATTATTTACAGAGGACTCATCTTTCTTATCTGTTTGATTTGGATCTTAGTCAAATGATCAGGATCGTGCTACTCATCAGATTTGCAAAGGAAAGGGGTTTTTCTGGAAGTCAGAGTTGCAGGTAACTGAGGCTTCTTCAAGAGATAGTCTGTAGTTTGCATGTACACTAATAAATTAAATAAATACGTCACTGAGTTTTTTTCTTACACTGAGGACCACTGCCACAGAAATTCTCGTGTCCACACTAATAAAGCTGATTTCTGCAGAACAGAGTAGCTTTGTATGTATAGCCTGTTCATAATTGTGTGTGGCCACCTTCTGAAATTTTCATGGGAATTTTTTTGTGAGTAGCTGTTGTCATGAGCCAAATCTGTGCAAGAAACATTTTTTAAATGATTTGATGGACTTGTAAAACAGTTTAATAATACAGATAATAGAATTTCAGTGTCCAGGACTGTGGTCCCTTTCATTCTTTAATTCAGTGGTATAGATGTATATTTCAGCACGGGACATGCTCATATCCTGCCAAAAAAGACTAGGTATTTTTCCTTTCTAAGTCCCCTAGGAGGGCACACTAACACTTCATGTTTGATTCATGGCATGACAGGAGGCTGTTGTTGCTCCAGTTCTTGGCCATCCTGTTTGAACTGATAATTGTCTCTGCGGTTCCTTTCTGGCTGATGTGTCAGTCAGAGTTGTCAGTAACAACTGTACATACATCATGTATTTCCCACCTGTTTGTTACAGCACCCCTGCGGCTGTGCCCAGAAGCCCCAGTCCTCTTCCCTGCCTGCCTCATCAAATGACTTATCCATTCAGGGTGGGAACAGACACACAATCAACAATCTTGCCTCATACCTCTTTCTACATTCCACTTCCCCAGCCTGGTCACATTTCAGGGATATATGCACCCATTTTACCCAGAGGCATAGGATGTTCTCTTCTGACTTGGGCAAAGGATTTCATTGGCCATCTCAGAATGATCAGGCTGCCATCTCATCCTGATGTTTTTTGCAACCTGCACATCTGTAATACATTCAGATGTTGGGTGGTGGCTCTTTTACACATTTTGTCAGTGAATCAAGAAGAAAACATTTTAACATCTTGCAAACTGTGTTTGCGTAACTCTCATGACTTTTGTTACCTTTTTTCATCATTGGCTGAGGTAACTGTTGGCTTGAAAATTTGTTTTGCTTGTCTTTGGGGTCCTGAGGTATTTACTAAGGTACTTACCTAAGAGCTATGACTTACCTTCACCTTTGTGGTGTTTTTTTTCTTTCTTTCCTTTTGGTGCATTTGGGGTTTTTTCTTTTTCTTTTTGTTGTTGTTGTTGTTGTTGCCTGTGGTTTTTTGTTTGGGTGAGGGTGGTTTTTGTTGTTGTTGTTTTGTTCTGTTTGTTTGTTTTTGTTTTTTGGTTTGGTTTTTTTTTTTTTTAATAGCAATTAGACCTATTGAATCCCATGGGTAATCTGGATAATTTGTCATTTCAGGGGTTTCTTGGCTTGAAACTACTATCTGGCAATTACTGACTCTGTAGTCTTCTGCATTTTGGAACCCAGCATCTGTTTGTTAAATGGACTCCTTGGAAATTCAAAATACAGTTAGAGGAGGTGGTGTCAAAAGCAAAACAGACAGGCTGATATGGTTAAATCATATACAGAAGCAAATGATGGAAATGAGCAGTTTAGTACATAAAAATGATAAGAACTTTCAAACAAATCACGAGCAGAAATCATCCATATGAAAGGAAGAAAATAAAGAAAAAAGGGGGGGGGGGGCTTGAAGATGTAGGTAAAGTAAGTCAGTAGAGTTTTTTTTCTGATAAACTGAGGCATAAGAGTATATGAATGCACCTTACAGGAAATCAATTATTGCCTATAAAATTTTAATATTTAATGAAGCCATAATTAGAACACATTAGTACTTAGATATATTCTTACAAAAATAATTAGTATATTGGAAAATAAAAATGTTTTCCTTAGTTTTATTATCTAGTTTAAGTTCCATTGTCGTCATGTTTTCTTACAAATGCTAGCCTATGCATAATGAAGAACACTTGCTACCCAGCATAAACAGGGATACTGTGGTCTTTCTTTTTCAAAAATGTAACAGGATCAAGGAAGGTGCTTAATTCATATAATTCTCTCTTACCACAGTTCATTGTGAAACTGAACTGAAAGTGAGGAGTAACTTCAGATACATAGATGTATAAGAGTAAGCAGATTCAGACCATAAGGGCAAATTTTCAGCTCTGCTGAAATCAGTAATAGCATTTTACTTGAGCTTAGTGGAACTGGCTTTCTTCTTAAACATCCATTTTATCTAAGGATAATTAGCTTTAATTGTCGTGCCCCCCCCGCATTACCATTGGATATTAAAAAGCATTAGAAGACCAGTAATTCCCATGTATTGCACAGAGTTCCTTGTGTTCAATTCTAAACTACATTTTGAAGAATTTGACAAAGTTTGGGTTTTCTCACCAAATCAGCTTGAGCCCTGTCTACTTTCTTTGAGGAATAATTTTGCATGAACTTCAATAGGATTAGATTCAGGCCTGTCCTAAATGCAGAAATAAGAAGTTTACTTCCTTAAATATCTTAAAGTAGGGAAATATTCAGTAAAAATCTATTTTTGTATCTGTGTCATCTTAAAGCTTTGTGACATACAAAACCTGATTATATTCTAACATATTTTATATAGGAATGCGATTTGATTGCCTTCCCCTTCCCAAACAGCAAATGGGAAATCAGTGAGAGCTTTATGTGCATATAGGATGGCAGAGTTTGAACCACTTTGATGAGATTCTGTATATATGAACATTTGAGTTCAAAATTAGTGCTTAATCCCACAAACTACTCCACACTTAGTACCTTCAAAAATCACAGGAATTCCGTGTGGTCACAGCGGTCTACACGTATAGAGAGTTTACTGGATTTGTTCCAAATTTTAAGCTTTGTTATTATGTCCATGGATTTGGCTTACAGACAGACCATAAGTCTTTTAGCACTGGAAGGTGTATCTCTTGTGATCAGACTCCTAGTGATGAGTCCTTAGGTTATTTTTAACACAAATGTCCGGTTGCCTGAAATTAGTATTTGGGTTAAAAAATAAAGCATAAAAGATGCTATCTTTTCATGTTTGTTTTCACTCACCGTTCAAAAGAGTAGAATTTGTTCTGAAACATACAAGGAATTCAGTATAAATCCTTAAAAATCAAAGACATAGGAGTGTTCTCATATTACTAGCTGTATCATAGGATTGTATATTCAAAACATGAAGATGTAATTAATAAATTGGCTGCTACTATCAGCAATGTCACAGAAGACATTTTAATTCCATTTTCAGCTCCAGATACTTACATGTTAACTACACAAAAACTCAAGCTTCTGTATTTGAAAGATTGTATCTGAAATAGAAAATTCTTAAGGTATTATGTAGCTTTTCATGAAAATGTTTTTCGTTTGTTATAGTATACATTTAAGGCACATATAATCATTGGAATATAATTACAAGGGAGCTATAAAGGTAGTTCATAAGATTTTTTTAAAATATGTAATTGTTGGTGTAATATTTGAGAGTTACAGTTTTAATTGGAATCAAAGTGTAAGTAGTAGAGTTTACTGTTAGTATTGTTTAGCTGATCGGTGTGAGACTGTAAAAGGATTCCAGTTATGTTCAAAAAGTAAAATTAAGTTTTTTGAGTCAGTAGCAGCCTATAGAAATGCTGCTGTAACTTCGCAACAGCGTGGCAGACTGCTTTATGGAGCCGGTGATTACAAAGATCCACTTTAACCGTTTTTTTTCTCACTGGCAGGTGTCCCACTGGCCTGAGGCCAGCGGCTGTGAGTGTACTGCAGCTTGTGGTTTACACCAGAGTGTAGAAAATGAACAACACCAGCTGGGTGCACATAATTAAGCTGATTGTGGTCTGACAACTTGAATTATGATACAGATAATGTGACAAATATACAAAATATATTACAATGTGATTCTCTGACATATTTTATCTACATTTTTTTCTCCTTAACAGATATGATATCTGCACTTACAAAAACAAGCCTTGTGGAACATTGGGTAAGATCATAAGGAGAAATTTCAGCTTGTATTTGCCGTTTCCTTGCTTTATACTTGCCTATTGTTTTATTGACCTATTAGATCTTTTTAAGGCTATGCTTTCAAAATTTTGCAGTTTTATAAACATGAACAATAAAAAGTAACCTTGGTGGGTTTTGGCTTTCTTACATTGCTGGAAGCTTAAGTGAGCTGCTGCTGTGTGTTTCTTCTCTGGCAGCTGTAGTTCTGAGAAAAACTATCAGATCACTCAAACTTTGTTGTTACAGAAGAGAACTTGCTCTGTATGTACATTTAACCTGTCTCCATGATCTTGTTTAAAAAAAACAAAAACAAAACAAAAGCAAAACTCAAAGACCACAGGACACTTAAAACCCAACCAACCAAAAAAACCCCAACCCTTTTGAAAGAAACTGCCTTTGATGTTTATGTCTTTGACGTTTATGTTGCTGTGTTGTACACAGAGAGTATGGCTTCAGATTGTTTCTTTCACAGACCTACAGAAAAATACCACAGTGATGTGAATTACAGTAACATTGAAACTACTGAAAACAAAGGTTTCATAATGGAGAAGCACACAGCAACCTTAGGTGCAGGATGGAGAGCTATTGTTCTGTAGAATCTGTACCTAAATTTGTCACCAAATGTTATTTATTGTACTATAGTTATTACCTTTAATAGTGTTTTATGATATGACAGATATTATTCAAAGACTAATTTAACATTTATTTAGATTTTTCCAGTTTCCATCTTTTCAGAAGCCTCTTTCTCAAAGTAATTAAAGATACAATTCTAAGTTGATTATTCAAATTCAAATTATTAATACTTTTCTCAATCAGAGCTCACAAGTGTATTTACTTTGTCTTTTCCTGAATTACTTTGATAGCCTTAACTCGTGTTAATTTTGTACCAGTCCTGCTCAAGTCAGCAAGATGCTTCTGGCACAGCGATGTAGTTTGCATGGGGAAAGGTACCAGAATGTTGCCATCTGCATAAACAATATCCACAGCATGTTTTAGTAAAAGGCAAATGATGCTGATTAATTTCTAAATGTAACTGATCTGCTTTGACATCTGTGTGGAGGAGACAAAATGGAAGAGACTGCCTACATTGGTGTCATAGAACATGTGAACTATTTTATATTTTTATGTGATATTTTTAACTCAGGTCATTAGTGTACCAGTTCTTACTGTGTCAGACTTTGGCATAAAGGTAAATTCTGCTTCATGTGAATCCAGCTTAACAGAGGATAGGCTTTGGCAAATGTTTTATTAAGCAAAAGGCTCGATTTAAATAAATAAATAAATAATTTTAAAAATAAAAATTACATATGGTATCAGTTCCAACTCAGTGTTCTAGGACACTTGGCAACACAACCATAACAATATATTTGGATTATAGACATTGAATGGGAGAAGAGACAAGGCCCTGTGGCCCTCCTTTGCAGGTCATTTAATATGCGTAAGTCCCAGGGACCCACAGTAACTTAAGTTAAGCATATATTTAAGGAGTTTGTGAGAAAAAGTCTCAGAGAAGTCTCAAAAGGTCAAAAGAAATCTGAATCATTGCTGTTCTAGGAAGAAGTGGAAGTAGAGGATTTTGTGTGGCATAGACATCTCTTTCCTATTAAAGTTTCCTAAAACAGGGAGTCTTTCATAGAACCTCTTAGAAAAGAGACCTCAGATGTCTTTGCAGTGCATCTGTGGCTCCAGTGAAGGACAACTCAGTTTTTAAATCTGAGCCATGGACTGAGTTCTTGATGTGATCTTTGTCACTTTCTGTAAGCATGGTATGGGATTGTGTTAATCTGCTCCTGTAAGTCACTGCAGCAAGCGCTCAGTTACAAGATCTGAACATGGAGATGACTTTATTGCTCAAGTGTGGTAGACTTTGCAGAGGAACATGACAGCTCGTATATAAGTATTGCCACGTTGTCTTCAGCATGTCCTAGTCAATTAGAATAGCATAGGTGAACTGTAGTTACTGTATTTCCTGAAAAAAACCCCCACCCACAAACAAACAAAAAAACCCAACAAAAAACCCAACAGATTTTTCTCCACGGGTAGTCTTTTTTCTTCTGATGTTTTAACCTGTCCTCAGTGGGTGTGCCTAGACTGATTATAGCAGTGGTACTGTTTTGATGCAAATTCTGCCAATGCACATTATCACCTTTTGCCCATGTCAGTTTGGTTATCACAGTAGTTTTTGTATCTGCAAACTAGGTTTGTTTTGGGGAAAACTGTCAGAACACACACTCCCTAAATGCTCCATATCTGCCTATGGGAGACACTGGGGTCTGTGGTGAAAGTTTATGAAATTGATTACTTTAGTTAGAAATTATTTAACTGGGACAGTGAGCTCAGGGAGCTCAAGGACAACTTTAATGAGAAGGTGGTGTGTGTCCTGAGCCCCCTGAACAAGCCAGATATGAGCAGGACCATCCAGACAATAAATGCAATGCAGCTGTGTCATGGCAGTAACTCCACCACACTCGGGTGTCTGGCCAGCATCCCTGGCATGTGTGAACCTTACAAATCATGACATAGTGCACACCTGCACTTAGCCTAAAGTTAAAGTTTACATACACTAGGTGTGTAAACTATTTTTGTTTTTTTCACTGAGTATAAAGGTGGGCAAGCTCCGGGACTGGGACAGGAGCCTCACCTATGGGTGGATGCACCATGTAGGAATTTTCCCAGTTACCAAAAGACTCCTGGTGCCAGCTGCAAAAGGGCTTTCATGGGGCTGAAGTGTGGGCCTGGATGGTGTTAACAGTGTAATTGGTGATGTGTTCTTTTCTTAGTCTCTGTAATGCTTTGCAGTAATGATTTGATGCTTTGCTCCTATTGCTTTTTTATCATAATGTACTTGTACTAGTACTGTTTCCTTTTATCACATTGCATGCTATTTTCCATTATTATTTTGTAATATAATAAACTTAATTTATTCTTATATTTGATTTGGAAATAATTTTTGCTTGGTATCCAGTCAATCAGCAAAACAGGGTCTAAATCACTAGACCTTTTTTCCCCTGTAGAAAGTTTTGAACCACACGTGTAGTAAATATGTTCAGCCTGTGGGATTAAACTAGCCCAAAGTAGAGCGTCCAGCCCACATACAAAGATATGTGAGGAGCCTCAGTATTAGTGCTTCACTCTGCTGACCTGCTCCTATGGCTCCAAATTACTTGCTAATGTGGACACAGCCAGGAAGCACTTGTCATCTTATGCTTGCTTACTGTTAGTCCAAACAGAATAATTTGATGTGCCTGCTTGTATAGAGTATGATTACACTCTTCCCTGTTCCCTGCCCCATGCCTCCCATACCCTAACGAAAGTTACACATTCTCCAGACATTTTTTTGTTATAGTGTAGTTAACTGAGCAGGTAATTTCCTTACAGAAAGGATTACTGCTGCTCTCAGATAAGAAACTCTAGGGAGGAATACATTAAATAAATCTGATGTTTAGATCTTTCTCTAGTGGCACTAAATTATGATTGCAGTATGTTGTGTGATAATTTTTTGTTGAAGAATGTGTAAGGTACAGAAGAGCTATATTCTGTAAATGTCAGTGGCTTTCTCTCTAAAGTAATGTTTAAGTAGTGCTTGTAATACAATAAGGTATTAATTCCAGAAGATGATGGGTGATAAATGGAAAAGACTTCTATGGTTAAATGAATTCTTGTTATTAACATGTCTTCTCTCTCTTCATAGATGCATTCAGGTTTGTTTTTTTATTTTTTTTAACGTACCGTGTGGGGCTTTTCATAGCTAAAAAAGTTGCTTGTATGTTTTTATGAACCCACTAAACTTAAACAGATTTCTTTAGAAAAATAATGTGGATACACTTTGCTTTCTTCAGGCTCAAGAATGTTAAAATAGAAATGCTTTCTTGAGTTCCCTCTCCTGGCTCAAGTTACTAGGTGGTCCCAAGTTACCAGAAGTAAAATTTATAAATCTAACCCCTAGTCTAGACATTTTCCAGCACTGACTGCAGTTCAAAAAATATTAATGTCTAGCCGGCAAAGTGAAATTCCCCCCAGTGATTTTGCAAATGACTAGAAAGTTAACCTTTTGCCAACTGCTCCTTCTGTGCATAGAGGTTATTAAAAAGAATCCAGGCATTTATAACTAGGGCTTTTAAGACTGAAACACCTTGGCATGACCCTTTGTGTCTCCTTCTGTTTATTCAGGCTTGGCCTCTGTGGCTGGAATGTGTGAGCCTGAAAGGAGCTGCAGCATTAATGAAGACATTGGCCTAGGTTCAGCTTTTACCATTGCACATGAGATTGGTCACAAGTGAGTGTGTTTAAAAAAAGAATACGTTTTAATGTATTACCTTTTCAATATTAGTTTAATAATAGATACATTTTTTCCCTGCATGGCTGTACCATCTCTATTCTGGTGCTCCATGTTTCTGTATATAGTATTCAGGAGTGGCAGTGACTTTTATTTAGTATTTATTACCAAGGACTTTAAATTTAGAACTGAAGGCTCATTCTTTACCCTCTGATTTCAGATTCTAGTTAAATATGTGCTTTTGAGATCTGGCTTACAACCTTCGTACTCTGTTTCATATTTTTAAATATTTGGCTTTGAAAATTTTCTCTTGCCCCCCTCTTACTTTTGTGTCCATTTCTTTATGAAAGAAAAGCGGTTAAAAGGTAATTCCCCCCTTTTTTGTTATTCTTTCTTAAATATAGTTCAAACTATTTTCAGTAAACATTGATTCTGTTGTCAATATTCATACACTTTTGGTCATCTTTCACTCAAACACATGAAATATATAGAACAGTCAGAGTAGTCATAGCATCACTTGTTACATTTTAAGCATCAGCATATTTTAAAGAGCATGATGTTATGAGACTGACAAAATCTGAGTTTGGTCTGGAAATATTTCAGGTCTTCCTTCAGCATTTTTAATCTATTGTGATGACTAGAAAGACAAGTAACCTGTTACCAAGGGGTTTCCTTCTTTGTTTACATGGCTTCACCAACAATGCGTTATGGATGACGTTTTTCCAGTCATTAGCTGATGCAATTGCTAGAAGTTCCAATGCAAACCGAAATGGAAGCTATCAACCTGCTGATCACAAAAAGGAGTTGGAAGTAAACAGTTATTTCCAGCCCAGCTATCATGTGAGGTAGTCACTGGGCAAGTATGATCTCATTTATGTTATGATGAAAAAAGTCCTGTAGCTGCACTGAAGTAGACAAATTTTAGAATCCAAAAGCAATCGTAAGATACGAACAAAAATAATTTAAAACATATGTAATTCTCCTCATCTTCATTTCCTTCTTTTCCTTCACTTGTATTAGTTGAAAAAAGTAGGGTAAAGGAAAATATATTTCCACTGTTGAAGAAAGGGCTTCTCCAAATCACTCATAGTTATGAAGTTCCTGTTAATAATATTTTGAAGTAATAGGTGACCTCGCTGTGAATTTGTCACGTTTAACAAGAAAAACAGTATTCCAATACCACATCGTCATTCTAATCCATATGTCATGCAACATATTTTATACATGTTATTCCACAGATACATGACAATAATTTAAAAATATGCAGCTATTTTATCATGTAAAGCTGGCATGATAAGAATTGATTTGAAGAGCTCAGACTTTGGTTAGAATCCAAGAAGAATAATATAGTGATAGCGTATATCCTGTGATCACAGGAATTTTTTTAACCATCTATGTTTTCTTTTTTCTTTCCATATCTTTTGGCTGCTTATACATAAAGTCTTTTAAAATTCTGAAATCTCAGCTCTCTGAGGCTTTCACTTCATCATTCTCAGCTCTCTGAGGCTTTCACTTCATCATGTAGCTGGCATGACATGTCAAACGTTGGTTTGAAAATAAAGTAGAAATTATACTACTTTAGCTTTTATCCAATGCACAGTGATTCAAGAAAGTTGCACTGCAGGCTTGGGGTTAAAAATTAATGTGCCATGTGGATACCTTCGGTAAAAACTGAGAAGAATACACGGGCAAAAAATCTTCATGTTTTATAGCTTTTTGTGCTATTCAAGCATTACCTCCCATTCACCCATGCTGTGACTGAATGCTTCTACGTCTAAATCAAGGACATTCTTATTTCCAGTCAGCTTCATGCTTCCTAGTACCTGCTTATGTGTACTTGCATATGCGAGTAAAATAATCATTTGGTGAGCCTTGTAGACTTTTCTTTGGCTGTACCATGATGATTGCTTTTCTCTTCAGACAACATGGGAAGTAGGAAATTGGCTTCATTGTCAAATGAAAAACGGAAGCATTTAAGGGACATGTCTGTACTGAATAGATAACAAAAAATCACTCTATTAAATTAGAATGGAAGAATTGCAGTTGGAAAGATCATTTTTTAATTTATTATATAGTTCCATGGAATACTGAGTGTTTTTTTAAAAATATTGAACTAAGGAATAAAATTATTTTATGATTAAAAGAGAACAGTAATGATAATACATACATTTTGATAATTACCCACAGTTTCTCCAATACTGGATTTGTAAGATTTACTGATGGAAGTAGGGCTCAACTTGTTCTTAGTTTCTAGTAGTTTATTAAATTATAGATTGATGAGAAATCATCAGATCATTCAGTCTGACTTTCTGTATATCATAGTGTATTAAGTTTAACTCATTTAACCCTGGTGTTGATCCAAGTAACTTTCATATGGTTGAAGAACATTATTCAGAAGAGCACTTAGTCTTGAATACTTAGAAACTGAGAGTGTGATTATTTTGGTCAGTCCTACTTCCTGTAAAATATTTGTAAGTATTTTTCAACATACTTTTTTGGCTTCCGAGCCTTACTACTATTAGTTGTTATAGGTATATAACTCAGTTTTGGTGCAGATAAGCTGTGTGCAGTTGAGACTCATAACCAGCCTTATTACTGAAGGTGACCATACACTGTGATTAATTCTATATTTCTTTCTTGAGGACATAAAGATTGGTTTTAGACTAACAGTTTTATGATTGTTTCTCCCTATGCATGGTTCTGAGAATAGCACAAACTTCTAATTACTTAGAATACGTTTGTGAATCGGATAAAGTTCAGAGTGGGCCCTTTAGCCTTTAGAATAGTATCTCTAGACTTGATTTATGATGCTTGACTTACTGCTTACTTTCCTGCCATTATATATTTCACACCAAAGAAATGCTTAAGATTTCTCATAAGTACAAGTCTAAACTAGTGGTTGCTCATGGCAGGAGTGAGAACTGAATGTGTATCCCCTGCGTTGTGAAGAAAGGAACTATTTTCAGGCTAGAGTATGCTCTTAAGCTCAGACAAATGGTACAATTTAAGACTCAGTCCCATTTTCCGTTACCCTACTGGCTGAATTATGTGGCTTTCTGCTGTATGCGTTTTAATTGGGATACTTTCTTAAAATGCCTAGCTTGCCCCATGCATGCCATACAGGATGCTTAGTTAAATTGATATGGAATTTCAGGTTCCATTGAAAGGGGTGTATCCGTAAAAGAAAGGCATTGTGCCATTCATTTTTGCAGTCCTATGGATTAGCTGAGATCTGGAAACTAAATAACAAAGTGAAACAGACAAAATTAAAAAAAAATAAAAAAATGGGCGGGGTGGGGGGAAGTTTCAAAATACGAGGATAGTGGGCTACGTTTACAACAAAGAGCTGCCCATAAAACTTGGAGTAGGAACAGAATTTACTAAAGACAGGCAGCTATTGAGGGCTGTTACAGAAGAAGCAGGGAGAAAAGACAGGTATCTGAAGTAATATTTGAAAAGTCAGAATTGTCTTGATTTATGGTAAATGTAATAAACTGAAAATAGAGGAGTTCAGCAGTCATATCTTTACTGGAAAAAAAGGTGTGAGAAATAATAAGATGATACAGTCTAACAGAGTAAATTGGCTTTGAGATGAACAATAATTTTTCAAGCATGTATTTAGTTCTGAATTAGTTTATGCAGCTAAAAATATGCGTGCAATTCTAGCACTTTAAAAAAAAAAGTCTTTTCTTAGTCTGTATGCAAAGTAGAAAAATATTATAAATACCTCTCCTCCCATATGAGAAAGTTGGTCTTCAGTGTTGCAGTAGAAATTTCTGATCTAGAAAATCCTAGCAGTACTTTCAGAAGGTGTTTGTCTTTTCCTCATTCTTCTGGGATCAGTGAGCTTCATGTTTGATCAGTGTGTTGAGTTTGTGTGGTGAGGTTTTGGTAGCTGTGGTCTGCCAGGATGGCTTCTGTGAACAACTGCCAGAAGCTTCCCCTATGTCTGACAGAGCCAGGGCCAGCCTGCTGCAAGATGGACCTGTCGCTGGTCAAGGCTGAGCCCATCAGCAATGGTGGTAGTACCTCTGGGATGACATATTTAAGAACTGGGAAAAAAACCCCTGTGCAGCTGCAGCCAGAGAGGAGTGAGACTGTGAGAGCAACAACCCTGCAGATCCCCAGGCCAGTGCAGAAGGAGGGCAGGAGGTGCTCCAGGCACCAGGGCAGAGGTTCCCCTGCAGCCCGTGGGGAAGCCCATGGTGAGCCAGGCTGTGCCCCTGCAGCCCATGGAGGTCCATGGTGGAGCAGATATCCACCTGCAGCTTGTGGAAGACCCCACACCAGAGCAGGTGGATGCCTCAAGGAGTCTGTGGCCCTGTGGGAAGCTCAGGCTGGCATAGGTTCCTGGCAGGACCTGTGGCCCCACCGAAAGAGCAGCCCAGGCTGGAGCAGGTTTGCTGGGGGGAACCCACGCTGGACCAGTCTGATCCTGAAGGACTGCACCCTGTAGGAAGGACCCACACTGGAGCAGTTTGTGGAGAAACTGTAGCCTGTGGGAAGGACCCCATGCTGGAGTAGGGGAGGAGTGTGAGGAGTCCTCGCCCTGAGGGGGAAGGAGTGGTGGAGACAATGTGTTAAACTGACCACAACCCTCATTCCCTGTTCCTCAGTGCTGTGCAGGGGGAGAAGGTAGAGAGAACTGAAAGTAAAGACCAGGAAGAAAGGAGGAGCAAGGGGAAGGTGTTTTAAGATTTAGTTTTTATTTCTCATTACCCTACTCTGATTTGATTGGTAATAAGTTAAACTGATTTCCCCAAGTTTAGTCTGTTTTGCCCATGACAGTAATTGGTTAGTGATCTCTCCCTGTCCTTATCTTGACCCAGAAGTCTTTTGTCTATTTTGTCTCCCCTGTCTGGCTGAGGAAGGGAGTGATAGAGTGGCTTGGTTGGCACCTGGTTTGACCCACAAGTAGTCAAACCTCAGCTACATTATAGGACCTGAGTTTGAGTAAGATTTCTAAAGTAATGCATGTCAAGGAATGTATGTGTTGCCCAACTAGAAGGAAAATACTCCAGTCTGTGGTAATAAAGACACATATACCAAACTTCATAAAAGCTTTCAAAAATAGTTGAAACACAACTGGGATGAATTGTACTAACACTACCTCCTGCCAGCTCTCCCATGGCCAGATCTCCGGCTGATCCTGTTACCGTTTCATCATGCCTTCCATCCTCAACTATAGCAGGGCTAACAGATTGTCTCAAATCTACAGTGTATGAACACTTCAACACCAGCCAGAACAAGTTAAAATGAGTCCCTGGTAGATGCCTAGAGTCCTGCTGGATGCAAAGGATTGACAGAGAAACAATGGCTGAAGTTTTTAGGGACAGTTCAAGTAACCGTTTTTAGTTAAAAAAACCCCACAAACATACCAAATGTGTCCATTTTTTGGCTGGACAAGCCGCTTAAGACCATACATAATCATATTCTCGCTCCCTCACCACCACCACCACCACCACCACCACCACCACCTGCCCTGATTTTTCTTGTTAAAGGAACATTCTGTTATGTCTGCCTCTGTAATACTGCAGGTATAAATGCATGCAACTTCTATAAAAAAGTCTTAATTGGGACTTCAGTTTTAATGATGTTTTGTGCATATAGAATGAAATACCATAAACCTAAGGCTGGAAGAACAGTTCTGTTTTCTGGGACATGTTTATATTTACAATATGAAAAAGGCTTGTGTCTAAATATCTGTGAAAAATTCAAGTTTAGAATTTCCAGTAGTAAAATGATTTGTCTAAATCAAAGCATTGTGATCAAGGAAAAGGAATGTAATAACACTTCATAGTTCTTAAGTGTAAAAAGAATAAATGGGGTTTAAGAGGAAGGTTTTCCTAACCTTCAGAGCATCATGAATTTCCAAAGGAAATCTGAGCTCTTAAGTTTGCTTCCTGATTAGAGCCAATACTTTCCACTTTGACCTACAGTGTAGAGACCTGATGTATTCATACTCTGGCTTTGTACAGCACACAGACCTTACTTGATGTTACCCTTGTGGCATGAAAACCTGATAGCTATGGCAATGTAAACCAGGAGAAGTTAGTACTCTACTTTTTCTAATACTCCCACACGTCTGTCATTTCCCCATAAGAAAGTTTATGTTTCTGAATAGGCTGCAGTTTTTAGCAAATCAGAATTTGCTGTGCATTTAAGAGCTCATACCTTATTTAATATTAAATTCTGCTAATGTTTAAAAATTGTATTTGATGTTGTGTTTGATCATCAGCTGTAACTTGGAGAAGAATGATGCTTAGGAAGTAAATGGGAAAAATGATATGATAAAAGTATGCTAAATTTGTGCTTATTTGCATGACAGGTATGCTTGTTATAAAGCTACCATTATGGAATTAGTTTATTTCACAAATTTTCAGGGAAGTAGTATGTTTGCACAGCATCAAAATTTTAAATTCTGCATTACTTCAAATAAAGGATTAGGGATGCTCCAAACCATATAATGATTTCCAAATGCAGGAAATCTGCAGTTAAGGTTAAAACCTACAGTAAGAGAAGGAAATAGAAAGTTAAGTAACTAATTAACCTTGATTCCTCCCATGAGGGGAACTACACAGTATCATGTATTTTAAATAAATGCTATCAACGTTTGTGATCCTAAATGAAAATAAACTGATTTTTCAAGACCATACATTTTTATTATTTTCTCTTTTATTTGCAGTGTCATTTACGGGTCAGTTGCAATTTGCATGCTGTTACAAAGGTACAACCAATGCTTTTATAACATTGACTAGAAACAGGTGGAAGGCTACATAGAAAGAGGAGAACGTTCTCTTGTAAAACAGTATGGGAATATAGTTAAAAAGGTAAAGAAAAAGTGCTGATCTTCTATTACTTTAGAACCATAAAATGTGAAGATTGTATCTTCTCACAGAATTTACCATAACATTATATCAATTGACATATTTATCACTGCTACTAGACCTGAGAATAATTGAGAAAATTACCGTGTATGTCCACACAGAAATTGTGTTTTGTTACATTGAGTTCATAGCTCTGATATTGTAGGGGAAAAAATATATTTTATTCTTTAATGGTAGATAATGTTTACATTCATGCACTTTTTGTTGAACAAAATAATGCTGAAACTCTTCCCTCCTTGTACATGTTTTGATGTCACTAAGAAAAGGCAAAAACTACTGGTAACATTTACACATATAGGGAAGCTGACAATTTTCTTATTATTTCAATGTAAGCTGTAAATAGATGTTCTAAGCTATATGAAATATATATTTAGATTTTAATGAAACCTTTTTAATAACTGTGAGAATACAACATACTAAAAACCTAAATGAATACAAGGTTTATTAAAAAGTTGGTATCTAATAAAATGAACTGGCAGTTTTTACAAGCAAATTGTATTTCACCCTTTAGGTTTTATATCTAGTACAAGAATACTTGATCAAGCATGCTCGGTACATCTTCTCACTGTAGTAGACATTTATTGTTAGAAGTTTTTAAAGTATTCTTCACTGGTGCATTTTGTGATTTTTCCCTGCCCTTTTCTTCATTCTCCATAAATGTTTTGAGAGTAATGTATGTAACTCATGTGCTGAGGTACTGGCGGAAGTTTTGGCAACATACCTGGGTCAAGATACTTAGCTTGAAAATGACCCATTTCCCTCTTAGTATGTATGTTTATTTTTTCTCTCCTAGTGCAAGTAAGTAGTATAATAAGACTTCTTAAGATTAAAGTTTCTTTTGTCTTTTGGACAGAAAGGTTTCTTTTTCCTAAAGAGTTACATGTAGTTATGCAGCTTTAAATCAGCCTCAGGTAAGAATACAAGAAGATCAAGTGCTTGATTTTACAGTATTTCTCTTGCCTGTATTCCTGTAACTTTGTTGCCTCACCTGACTCAAGATCTCTGTCTCTGGTATGCTTCTTCCTTATGCCGTTAAATGAGTGGAAGAGCAAACTGTGGTAAGTGGTAATAGCCACTACTTTAAAATAATTAGGTGAAATTCATGCAACTCATGAATTGATAAATCATAAGTGACTGAAAAATGAGCATATCCTGTTGTGTTTAGAGAAAGGAAAAATTAGCAATCTCTGCAGTTCTGAATGCTCCAAACACTAAGAAAGTTACGAAATGGTTTTATATGCAAATCATTAGTACTACAGTTGGAAAGCAGAGATAATTGATTGTTACTGAGGAAAAGCAGTTCACTTGAGTAGCACATTTCAGGTAACTTTCAGTGCTATGAAAGTACATGGTATACAAAATAAACCTCAGTGAACAGTATTGAGGAGCGCTCATTGGTTTGGATCTGTCTTCTCTGCATCTTAAGTGTTTGGATAATAAATCAGGACAGTAATATCCTGGCTGTCTCACAGAATAACTGCTTTCATTCCAGATATATTGGCAATAAGTGTTTCGGCGACCATAAGCATCATAGTTTAGAACTATCCAACAAATCAGTAAACTAATCTTAAACACAAATTAAATTGTAGCGACCTGCAGTATTGTTCCTTCACAAGATAAAGGAAGGGTAGACAAGATGTTTACATTCCCATCCTTCCGTCTGCTTATACTCCAGTGTCTCTGGTTATCTATTGCTGTTTTATTCAGTGCAGCTGAGACTAGTTATCTCCCCTGTGATTTCTGAGGTCAGATCTTAAGTTGGACGTGTATTCGAATAACTCCCTCAGATAATTTTTGCAGATACATGGAAAAAAACAGATTGTCAAGAAAAAAATAATCTTGTTCCGTTACAGATGGTAGCAGATGAAACAGGCACAGTGCACTAGGCAGATGTGCTGCCCTCTTAGTATTTTTAAAGAAGTATACAAATTATTGAGGAGTTGCAGGAGAGTTTAATTTGTGACTTTGAAGGTTTTGGTGTTGCTGCTTTGCACAGTTCTTAAATGTAATATAGGTGCTGTCTTGGGAAAAGAGAAGCCATAATTCTTGAAAAACAAGAGCTGCTGGGTTAAACTTTTTTCCTTGAGATGCTGGGTGGAAAGGTAACTTCATAGAAAAATTCCTGTGTCACCTGAGATGTTTCACTCTCTCTTCACTCATCTGGCTGTTCTTTTGAAAACAAAATTATACTGGTAGTTTTAGACAGGCTCTTGAAGCCAGTGAAAGAAATACGGTCTGCATCTGTTCAGTGAGTTTGAAAAGGGTAAGTAAATTATAACGGTGGTTCCATGAAGAATATTGTGTGTTCCTTCTTTTTTTCCCTCACTGCCCACCTCAATCTAATTGCAAGCATGCTTTTGTAAAAGACATAGCTTTAATGTAACAGTGGCCAAATATAATCAATGTGTTCTGATGGAAATAAAACTGGTACTTTGGACAGAAATGTGTTTTCATCTGCAGTCCTGGCCATAGGAGTGCAATTTACTGAGCTGTAATGGCATGCTGCCACTACCGTCTTTGGAAACAGATGACAGTAATTGCAGAACCCCTTTCCAAACATTAGAAAAAATTACCTGCACCTAATGATCAGTTTCCTTCTAAGTTCAGAAGCAGAGGCAAGTAGAAGAGCCTTCTTGGAAGGGAATAGGTGATTTAGGTGAATGAATAATTATAGAAACTGAGAATACCATCAGCTCATGAAAAAGCATTGAGTTCCTGTGTATATCAAAAATCACAGCTTTCCTTTACAGACGTGGTTTTTATCAGGCATGCCATTGCCACCATCAGCAACATCTTTTTTCAGGAGAGCTAGTAGAGGAAGGAAAAATATTAAACTAAGAAGTTTAACTAATAAAACTAAGTTGTGGCCCATTTGTTTTTGTTTTTGTTTTTGTTTTTTTTTTTTGTGGAGTTTTTTTTGTGTGTATGTGGGGGGGTTTTGCTTTTGTTTTGGTTTTTTTGTTTGTTTTTTTTTTCTTGTTTTTTTAGATAGGCCTAAAAGATCCAGATTTCATTTTCCAAACAGTTAAAGTCTGCCATTTCTTTGACAAATGGAGAACACTACAGATAAGCTGGGTATCAGAGATAGTTAACATGATCCAGTTCAACTTGTTCCCCCATACCCAATTGCCCATTTCTATAAAGGAGTCACTCTTGGAGATGATTAAAAACCTAAGGTTTGTATTTTAAGAAACTGTTCAGAGGCAATTCAACATGAAGTGTTTCTATTTGAAGTACCCTTAATTCTAGGAAGCTATGGCAGTTTAGAACTAGGTCAATAAAGCACTTTTTTTGCTGTAAAATTCTGGTTCAGTTTGTGCATTGAACCGCTTAAGTTCTTCCCTCCCAAAATATCTATCGATATTGAAGGCTGATCATAATAATTAACATAGGTCTGAAAGTTTCATTATAATACATCCATTGCTTAGATGAGTTGTTATTAAAGCTGTGTTTTTTATATGCAGGAGGTATGCCTTTGATGATATAATAAACTAAGGTGTCAGCCAGACCTTTCCCATGTATAAAATTTCCCATGTATAAAATGTCACATTTCTGTGGTATCATACACTGATCTAGATACATGCTAGGTACAGATAGGTATTGCATAGGGAGACATCCCACAGGCAAGGAAGTGATGCTTTTTTTATTATGTTCTTCCCCAGTGTGTAGGAAACATCTGTCATTCACTGATGTTCCTTTTTTTCCATCCGTGCCATTAACAGGGTTTGGGAGGAATGGTTAGCTATACCTTGTGCTTGTAGATAGGTACGATCAGCTGAAGAGGTGGAACAGTACCCAGTGTGTTGAAGCTCAGAGTAACATGAAGATCATGTATTTTTATACCACATTCTGGACCAATATATTTAGATTAATATAACACCACTCTCACTGTTTTCAGTAAAGAAGGTGGCATGAAGTGGTATTGTCCATAGACAAATGGCCAGCCTATAATCTACTACCTTTTTTATCTTCTCGCAGTCAGTCCTAGAAGTTTATAGAAAATCAAAATGAAGTGCCTTAGCATATTTGTGTTCCTGAGCGATGAGTAAGAAATCAGGGAGTCAGTCTTTTTAGCATTTGTAGTACAGAAGGCTCCAAAGGCTGATCTCTTTGTATGATACACCAAGAAATGACAGTTTTGCTGCTCTGGGTGTGTAGAAGCTCAGTTTTGGCAGTCCTTTTAACTACTGCTTTTGTGTTGTGGTCAGGGAGGCTCTTCTGTGTCTCACTACCTGTCCTTCTGCTTTTGTAAGCCTTGTGCCAGTTCGGGAAGAAGGAATGAATTTGACCAAAGGTTGATGTTTAAAGAAATAGATCTATCCCCCCAAGTGATTGTGTGAAAATTAATCAGAGGCAGACTAAGAGAACAGAAAAACATAGCTTTAGAAAAGTGCATAAGAAGTGTTAAGTGCATAAGTGTTAAGAAATACTGTGTTCAGGTACTTCATTTATGCCAGGCCATCACATATGTGTTGTTGATTGTTTAGGAATAGCAGTAATAATTTAATCAAAGTTATCCTCTAATGAAAGTCTTTTCAAATAGATGCTCTGTGAATTTACTTCTATTTTTAATTTAAAGATTATGTTGACTATCTATAGCTCCGAGGGTTTATTTCAGTAACACGGGATTTCTAAGACATAAGGATTCTTTTTCCATATTTCTTTTTCCACAGTTATATAATCGTTCTTGAAAATTAATTAATTTGTTGCCTAGAAATCTCTGTTGGCCAAGTGCCTCCAGAGGTTTCTTACTATACTTTCTGCTGATTTCTAGTTGTTTTCATTCTGATGTTCCATGACAAAGCAGACCTCCAACAAGAAGGTTCCAAGTCACTCTACTCTGTGAGTGGATACAGAGAGAGGGTGTGCATGCAGTGTGATCCTGGGAATTGCAGAACTCATTTTCTCCCTGAATTGTTGGCTGCTGTGTGCCTATACTGTACTGTTACCGCAACATCAACTATTCTCTCTTTGTCCTTGTTTACTAATCTGAGTATCAGTGCCACAATGTATATTCCTTATCCAGGTACAATACCAAATAAGAACTGAGTGCTCTGTATTTATTTTGCAAGAATATTGTTATATTTTCTTTAGAAGCTTTAGAAAATAAGTAAAATGCTTTCAAAAGTCTGTGTGAGAGAAAGGAAATTTATCTAATTGTGCAGTATTCTGAGATCTGAATAAACTAAAGAGAACTTAACTGATCCTGATTCTCCACCCAAGTTCTCCTGCGTACGTTTAGGTCCAACATGATTTCTGTAAAGATGGCATTAAGAGATATCTGATGCTGTAGAAATGTAATGAGCTGTTTCTCTCCTCTTTTGGGCAGTTTTGGTATGAATCATGATGGAATTGGAAATTCCTGTGGGACCAAAGGTCACGAAGCAGCAAAGCTAATGGCAGCTCATATTACAGCAAACACCAACCCTTTCTCTTGGTCAGCCTGCAGTCGGGATTACATCACCAGTTTTTTAGAGTAAGTAATCTCACAAGAAAAATCATGAGTTTACAAAAAATTGACACTTTTCAGGGTAAAGAGTAGAGATACAGTGACCTGTTCTGATAGTTTACATTTTTAAAATGGACAGCAAGTCATGTAAGTTTTTTATTTTGTAGAGCACTTTTTGTATGTATTGGCAAAAGCTTCTTCTGCTTCATTCCCTACCTACAGTTCTCATTTTTAATCTATTCAAAACATTTTGCATTGTTGATGATATCTTACTACTTCATTAATCTGAGGGCAAGGAACAGAGAAGGGTGGAATTTGTCTATGAATGATGGGAAGTTGTTGATTTGTTTTGTTTTGTTTTGTTTTTTTAAATACGTGCATAACGTGAAGGAATCTAATCAAAGAACAAGGCTGTGGCCCTGATCCTTGCACATTTCATTCTTCAGATTTTTTTCATGCAGTCTTGTGGGTTTTTTATCTATCAATGTTCTTTGGTAGCATTGGTGAGAATATAAAGATTATAGGAGAGGATGGCATAGATCTTTACGTTAATATATTAAAATTGTGCTAATCTACACTTGTGTGGTGATTTTTATCCAGAAGTAGATTGCTACCTGAAATTTTACTTCTGTATGAAAAAATCTAAACAGTCAAAATATGTTAATCTCAAAAAATGTGCTCATATCCATGTATACATTGGTGTATGTGATGCATAGTGAAGCCTTTGCATGTGTTTTAAATTGGGAAAGACAAAAACAGTTGAGTTCACAGAGAACAGGTTGATAACAGGATTTTTAAATATAGTGTAACACAGGTTTTATGGGAGCAAATGGCAGCTGCTTGGCAGGTTCAGTGTCGTCAGTGCAATCAGTCTTCTAAGAAATAAAGGTTGTTTAATAATCCGTACACTTACTGTGTTTTAGGAGATGGACTTAAAGCAGTCAAGTGGTCTAACAATGAGACTGCTAAGAACAAAATGATCTTTTCCTGCTCTTTCAGGGATCTAACCTCAGAATAAGGTGCTGTATTTTGAATCTTGCCTAAAGGGAACCACCCAGACCAATAAATTTTCTTTAGGGTGCTTCAAATGTAGCTTCACACGCAGTGTAGAGGATCACTGCATTGCTCTGGAGAGGTGTTTCAGCTCTTCATAGAATAGTCAGTGGGCAGAGACAAATGTTTCATGGTGGTGCTGCTCAAAGGAAAAAAACTTCAGATACTGTGTCAGGTTAATCAGCATTTTGTATCATCTCACTGAATTGTGCACCCACCCAATTTTATGTACAGTAGTGTTTTAAGATGTGTGCCTATAAAGTAAAACAGACTGAATAAGTCGTCCTTACGTATATGTGTGGTACAGGTTTCTCATAATATAAACTGATTTTCTCAGGAGAGATATGTATGTATTCATTTAACACTCCTATTATTTTATTTAAAAAAAATAAATGTACAGGGTAGTTTTGTTTTATCATAACCAATCATTCCTGTTAATTCAACACTGTTCCCATTAGACTTTCTAGTATATCACATGGCCTAGTTTTAACTATGACAAAGAATACGGTTTTCACAACTCTACTGAGAGATTATTTCACAGTTTAGTAGTTCTGAGCGTAAGCTTAAAATTCAGGTATTTTCTTGGAGCATGTGGGGTTTTGTTTCTTACTGTTACAGTTCTGCTATTCTCTGTCTCATTTACTTTACTTTGTTGCTCTCTGAATTCCATTTTGATCCCGTAATTGTCCTGACAGTAAGTTGTCTGTTGATGAAGACACAATTCAACAGAGAGGTAATAAGTAATTTCTTATGGATTTAGAGAAAGAAATATGGTAGCATTCTGTGGCTTGTGCTATGCTGCAAATGTAACAGAGCTGAATATTTGCTCATTATGTTCCCACACAGTTTTAAATTTCAGCTTGAATAAACTTTCTTGTTTCTGTACTTGATATGTATATAGTGATCTTTCAGATTTTTACTGCCAGTTAAAAACATGTTTGGCTTGTGCCTCCTCTATGTTTAATTTTTTATTTTATTATTTACTGTTAGCATCTCCATTATTTTTTCCTGTTTCCTAGATTTGATTCACTGTTAAGTTTCATTTTTAAGTCTGTGGGATGCCATTGAAATTGTAGTTACCTTAGCATAAAGCCAGAATGTTACTCTGGTGAATCTGTCCCCAAAGTAATAATCTCAGTTTTTTTGAGATACTTCTCTATTTGCCAGTATTTGCAACTCTACTCAAATTATCATCTTCGAATTTCGTAAAAAAAATCATTACTGAAGATACTAAGTGTTGTTTGACCTAGAGTAAATAAAATAAATTCTACACATAGCCGCTTCAATAATAATTTATCTTTTATAGTATTTTAGCTGTATTTTTGTAACCTGGAGCGTTGATGTTATTTTTTTCGAAGCCCCCTTAGATAAACATTTTATCCAATTATGTTGGAATTATGAATAGATTTTCCAGTTGTATATGATACTGTGTTAAATGTACTGAGATCCAAAGATAACTTCTCTTTCATGTCCTACATTTGCAATCTATTTTTAAAAATGTCACATTTCTCAAACATAATCTGTCCATTATAAATACATGCTTCTTGTTTGTGTTTCTACTATACTATGAATGAATTAATAATTTTTTCTCAAAATAGTTGTTTTATTATTTTATAAAGTAGAATGGTCTGTAAATTTGTAAATTTTTTTTCCCCAGCTTCTAGTTTTCTCCCAAGCTTTTCATGTCATCTCCTCAATGACAGCAGGAAGCTGTTGATCTAAAGCTCAGGTAGCTGCAAGATGGCTGTCAGAAGCCTAGATTACTTTTTTTTACCCATTCACACCTTTCCTGAGCAGATCCTTTTCTGTTACTTGTAATGATCCATGAGCAAGAAGCAAAGAGAAATAGCAAGTTTCATGTGGTAGTAATTCCTTGACTGCTCCTGTAAGAGAACAGTCTGCATCCAGACAGGAAAAATAATTCAGTTTTTCTCCTAATACTTCTTCAAAACTTAGCAACAAATGAGAAAAATACTGATTTAGAGCTTTAGAGGCAAAGTTTCAAGATATTGTCACCTGTGTCTCCATATAGATTAGATTTTTGCCCCCTTTCTTTCCGTTTTTCCTCAACAATAGGAAAACAGCGGGGACAGGACCCAATAGACTACAAATAAGAAAGACAATGGTTTCCTCTTGTGCTGAATGAATATGGCTAGTTTAGGATTCATTTAGCTGTATTTAACAAGAAGGATGGAACACAATGGGATGAAATGCAGATACTCAAGCAGAAAACCTGAAGCTGTGTGTCGGTATGACAACACCTTTTTGTTTATCAGCTTGGATTTGGATGTGAGTTTGAGCAGCGCTGTCGTGGCACCTGGATGATGCAGCTGGAATGAATTCCACTAGAAGCTCATTGTTTTTTCACAGTGTTATACGTACGGTAGATTAATGTGGATGTACTAGTTTATCAGCTTGGGTCACCACCTGCTACAGCAGTTTTTCACTGTGTGCCATTTTGTAATGTAGATACCATGTTGTCCTTTATCATCAGGCAGAAGCATTTTGAAATGGAAGTCATGCTGGTCACAATCAAAAGTAGTGTCATCCTTCTTTTACTCAAGACTTTCTTGAAACTACACCCAGAAACAAATTTTCCAGACTGACGCTACTCAGGAATAGCCATTAAGTATCACTTGGAAGGTATCAGTTCGGTCAGGCACTAGTTGGGAAAGCAATTTATTTTGCGAGATGGCCAGATAGAGGATGAATGTGGCTTAGAGGATGGCAATAAGACAAAGTAACGCTATGTATTGGTAATAGATCTATCAAAACTCTCAAGAAGGATGGTCAGCCGACACAGGCTCTGAAATGGCTAAAGGAAATATTTTTTTTTTCTGAGGAAAACGTTCCTTCTAACACAGAATAACAGTTGTCTGTCAAGCTTTATGTTAGAGTGGGATTTTGACTGAATTCAGTTTATCAACTGAATTGCTCATAAGTGCTTTACAATAGCTTTGAATTTCACTAACCTTTTATGGAATTAAAGGCAGTAATACTCACTGAGAATTGAAGGGTTGGGAAACAGTGTCAGAGAACAGAGATTCTTGTCAGAGAAGTGGAAACCCTTGATATCTGTTCATAGAGTAATGAACCAAGCCTAAAAATACTGTTTGTGACTGAAAACCATTTAATATAAATTTAATTCTATGCAGCATGTGTGTGTGTATGTATGTATGTATATTATATATATAACATGCACGTTTCATGAGAGCCAGCATGTATTTACACAGTGTGCCTATAGAGCCGTGCAGATACCTAGATGTAAAGAGGAGAACTCTCTGCTTAGAATTTTTTATTGTTGCTTTTATGTTTTGCAAGAACAAAATCTGATTTCTAGAATCATAGTTCGTTAATCCTGTCAGCAAGAGAAGGTGTTAGAAGAAGCCAGATGGCCAGCTCTGTCTTTCAAAGGCAGGATTGTCTTTTGAAGATGAATGGAGAAGAACCAAGACCCTTTTAAACTATTTGAATAAATAAGATCTATGACAGGAGGTTCTTGGAGAGGGTCTAAGTTTGCCATACAGCAGGGTTTAGGTCTGAGACTACACTTTTCTAACTCTGGAAAGGAGCCAAAACTACGCTGGTCCAAGCAAGCCCATGTAGACAAGATAAATCATCCAATGTTTGGGCCCAGACTTCATCTACCCAAGAATCTTGGACATACAAGTGGATATGCAAGATAAATATAGGATATGTGTCTCATGTGCTTTTTATGGCAGGTTGGCCGTTCCTCTAGTACTCTAGAAACCTAAATTATCTTTAAAATGTACAACCCAAGACTGGTTTTGAAATATAAGGTCACATCAATCATATCAAAATTTCCTATCTCTCTCTACAAATCAATGGAGAAAATTTATATTCAGTATTATCTGTTGACCTACACTTTGAATTACAGTTTGCTTATTTCTTTAAAGTTTACTAGGACTTGGTTTTTACCTATCAGATAATTGAATAAAAAGCATATGCCCGCAATTACTGTAGATTTCTGAAACTTTGAAAGTCTTATGTTTTACTTAAAAGGCTTTTACACTTTCTGTAATCATGAAAATATGTTTTTAAACATTGACTTCGCAAGTATTACTATTTGTCTACCTCTTGGCTTATTTAAATTTGAGGAGATTGTAAAGGGCAGAATCGTCAGCAGATTCCCATTAACTTCCCTGTAGTATGTTTGATGAAAGAAACACAGAACAATGAATAAACCTTATATTTTATAGCTTAGTATCTCCCAAACTCTGAAGGCTAGATACCAATAGATTTTGGTAGGTGGATGATTTTGGTAGATGAACCAATATATTTTTCCTTATATGGCTTCTGGATGATTATTTAAACAAATCAAAGAATGCTTTGGAACACAGATCATATTGTGGAGAAAAGTGTACATTAAAGAAATAGCAAATCATATACTATCAGACAAAAGAAAAATTTAATATTACGAAGATTGTGTTCAATATTAGTCTTTGCTATGAAATAGATAATAAGATGTAGAGCCAGCCTTGCATAAAAGATTGATAAGAAGTAGAATTTATCATAGGAGTAAGTGGTAAATCGAATCAGCATCTGAATTTCTCTTAACATTCAAGAGTGTTTTCATTTAATAATCCTGTTCTGGTTCATTTTAGTTTTAAACATACCACTCCAAATCACACTTCCATGACTTATGCCCTGATTCTGCAAATATTTTTGTTATTATCTGTAGACTATTGAGTAATCTGCAGAGTTTATTCATTAATGTCAAGTTAAGCAGCTTTTGTAACCTGTACAGAAATAAATCCTGGTGTTCTCTGGAAACCAGTTTTTACTCAGAAAAAGTATGTAATAAAGAAGAAGTAAGGATTTTTTTTAGGAGCCAAATGTTATGTATAGGCATGTAAATTATTTACATTTTTATATGTATGTATATGTGTAAAATGCACTGTGTTTATAGTTAATAAATTTTACTATTTTCCCATATTTTATGAGTAATTTGATAACAGAATTAAATAAAATTGTGTATACTATCCATATATTTATGTATGTGATTGTTTAGCTATAACAGATAATTACTAATATTTATAAGAAATTGAATGTATCACTGTTAATCATAGCTTGCATTATAGTCCACATTATTATTATGAATGAGCCAATTCTGTAAAATTCAAAACCTAATTTCGTTGCCAGTGTTCTTGGAATATTTTTTTTAGCCACTGAAGGAGTTGTGTTGTACTGTGCATGTTGCTGAAATGTTTGGGAGTAGAAACCGTAATAGGAGCGTCAACCCTGAAAAGTCTACATCAGTGTTTTTTGCTTTTTCTATTTATTGGCCTTCAGTGCAACAGTGGTGTCTGGACAGAGGTGATGATCCTCAATTTTGCATTATTTTGTCTGTAAAGAATCTTGCACTGAATCCCTGGTTGCTTTTATTTTGATCAGTTATCAGTGGTAGCATGTTGGTGATCTTAAGCTTTCAGAGAATGCTCTAGTGTGTTTGATATGCTTCCAAACAGAAGACTAATTTGCTACCGTGTGATATTATAATACAAAACAATGTTTAAAATATACTGCAGAGTATTTTACAAAGATCAGTTGAGGCACTACACTGCAATACTGAGATGAAATGACATCAAGCTTTGTTACTTTATAATTGGAACCAGTGCCACCATATCCCATAAAACCTTATGAAATGAAACTAAAATTAGGAAATAGAGAAAGTCTCATAGTATCTTGTGGAGTATATAGAATGTAGGGATGAGTTTGAGATCATTTATTTATATTGCAGACACTTAAGATTTATTCACTCCATGTTCAAAAATGTAAACGTTCTGCAGTGATAGTCTGTAGGATTATTGACTTTGTATATGCTTATTATAAAGTAAGGTCACAAAGCATAAAAGTGATTGTGAGTAGAAATTTTCTAAAATTTCAGAATTGAAGGTATTTTGGGCATTCTTTTCCCTCTTGTACCTTTTTTACATCTGGACAGAGCACTTTTTTCGCTTTTGTAGGCCTGATTGATAATAACTATTAGATCTCTGTTTATAAAGTGCTCTGATGCCATTCTTCTTGCACCCTTTCGGTTATTCCCCTAGATTTAGCAGATTTTCTTTCTCAGGTATCTGGGGTTTACTTTGTTGGAGCAAAGAGTAAGGGAGAAGAACAAGGATATAGATTCAAGAGTATTACACCATTCCTGAGTCCAGTAGAAGTTCTCTGAAAAGTTTATGGTCCTTGGCCTGTATTCATCCTTCGTGCAGCTTTGGTGAGACCTTTCATTACCAATGGAAGGTCCGTGGTTTAATTAATGTGGTTTATAACAGATGGTATTTCCTTTCCAAAGTACTTCACACAATACAGTGTCAGGTTCTAACGCTTAAGTTTTTGAAATGTGCTGATTTTGTTCAGCTACTTGAGTGAAATAACAGAACTGAAGCAGAAAGTAAGAAACAATTTTCAGTCTGAGCGATGGTAATGTGATGTATCTTGTAAGTGAACAACTGCTTTGTAGTCATTTTCCTGGTTTTCTACTATCGCAACAGTTTTTCATTATGATGAAAATCCTGTCATTAGAGCAGAAGAGGCATATTTCTGTATTTACTATAAGGATTTTGACATATTTCTGCAATTATGACTTGTAGAGTAGGTATAGACTTAACAGGTTTACAGGTTCAGTGAATTTAAAGGTTTAGATCTCATTCTGTAATCTAATGGATGTAGGAGTATGTGTGCCTATGCAGAGAGTCTCCAAAGGTAATGAGGATTTTTTAACGCTGTGCCTTTGGCTGTCTACAAGATCGTAGTTTACAGATCAAACTCTGCACTATTGGAATCATTGAAAATGTTCCCATCACCTGCAGTACGAGCTCAAACTGGTGTCAAATGCTAACATTCCAACTGCTTGGAAGTAAAGTTCCTATCTGCAGTTTGGTCCAGACAATGCAGAAAAATCAGACTGTATTTGTGTTATTTTCATATTGGAATTATTAACATGTACTCCTCATACACACAAAATACAACACTGAAGTATTTCAAAAGAATGTAGGATAGTTTCCCAACTTCTGCTATTAGAAAATATTTATGCTTGCAATAATTAAAGCTGGAATGAAAGGGGAAGTACATTATTTTTTTTATGCCAGGACCACACAGTTGATATTTTAAAGGTAGATTTCAGCTGAGGGTGCATGTATGTGTGTGTGTGTGTGTGTGTAGGTAAATCACACTGAATTCATTGGGATTAGTAACTGAATATCATATTTTTTTCTGTATTTACCTGGTATTGCCTTAGTTGCTATTTGCCTTTTTCTGAAATGGTCAGCAGTTGTTTCTTTGGTTTTTTTCAAAGGGTTTATTGTAGTATTTCAAAGAACTGAATGAAATGGGGTTAAAATAAGAACACAAAATGTGAGTTAGAGTAGGCTTTTTTGCTCGTTTTTTTATCTTCACATGAAAAGTATAGAAAATTAGAGATCTCCTAAAAACAGCATAGAACATTCACTTCTGAAATTACGTTCCTTTGGCAAGGTGCATGGAAAAGATTTGGAAAAAAAACCATAAGTGCTGGCAAAATTTGTAGGAATGTCAGAAAAAATTTAAAGTGTTGGCATAAGAATTCTTTAAAAATCCTCACTTATTCACATGTAAAATGAAAGTAAAAAAGCATCTGCCCTCTTTTATGCACACTGCCTAAATAAAACTGAGTAATTATATTTAGCAAAGTACAAAGTTGCGAAGTTTCCTAGACAGAACTCGGAGTGTATTTGGCTTGCTTTGTTATTTATTCCACTACACTAATGTAGTTGAATATGGGCATATTTTGGAAAAAAACCCCGCCAACCACCAAGCAAAACAGTGAATATAAGAGAAGAAAATACTGTATGATCTTAGTTCTAATATGAAATTTTAAAGGCAAAATATTAACACAATAAAAAAGATCTTGGATCCATACAAATGTTTTTATTCACACTAGTATAGGTAAATTTGAAGATCCTGCAGGATTTTTACCACTGTAACTATTTTGTTCACCCAAGTGGAAGAAAAGTGTGCATGTTAATGTCCTAATCCTATAAACATTTAGTTATATTGAAATTTCAATGTGTTTTACTTTTATATAAACGAATTGAGCTGCTCTTATCTGTAAGATTATACTTAGCTGTTTGAAGGATCAGAAGGTCATTAAGAATTGTAAACTGAATTTCTTTATTTGCTTAATGTGTTTATTTTTCATTCTATGACCAAATGTAGCTATTCTTCAGAGAAAACAAATAGGAATCTTAAAACAAAAATGAAAATCAGTCTTGTGTGGCTCAGAAATTATCACACTTTAAAAAAGGATAATTTATGAAATCTATTTCGCAATCTAAAATAACCATTTTGTTAATAATAATGATGAAAAAATATTTTAATCTCTTAATTCCCTCTAATTATTTTTTCTTTTTACTATGGGTGTACCATCTTAGTGTTTGTTTATTGCAATCATATTTGTTTCACACCCAGTGCTATTAAAAGTAAGAACTAGATACATGATATCGTTACTGTGATTTACAGTCAGTAGAATTCCTAATTGATTTGGTCCTTTATGTTGAACAGTTCGGGCCGTGGTACTTGCCTTGATAATGAGCCTCCCAAGCGTGACTTTCTTTATCCAGCTGTGGCCCCAGGTCAGGTGTATGATGCTGATGAACAGTGTCGCTTCCAGTATGGAGCAACATCCCGCCAATGTAAATATGGGGTAAGAAGTCTTAATCCTTATGCTGAGTGTTCTGCTTAGTCATGTGTATATATTCCTTTATAACATAAATCTTTAGTTAGATGCAGTAGTGGGTTACAGATTTCCAATAGCATGCCTGGTGCCATCATACATAAGCAAAGGGTAAATTTTAATCCTTATGCTGCATCTTTTGCTTGAGTCATTTGTATGTACTGTACACCAAAATATGTGTGTAACAATGAGCTGGGGAAAGCATTCTTTAATTTTAGGGGAAAAAAAGGAGCCCAGAAACTTGATCCTGCTCCTTGTAAAGTGTACTACACAGTTTTCCCAGATTTCAGTTAAATGAGGTTAGGTTCATGTTGCATTAGTCTTGAAACATGAAATCTTTGTATTGGCTTTTACTTTTGAATTTTTTAAATTACTTTTGTACTTGTATTGATTTGTCAGGTCTTGGGGGGGGGGATGTTTTTTTGGGTTTTTTTTCTGACATGGAGCATATAGTTTCTTACATTGTTCAGATCTCTTTTTGGAAAGATGGGATGTGGTTAAGGGAACAGAGGAACATGAAGTTAGATAGCTGAACAGAATACTGACTAGCTAGATAGTAACAAACCTTTGGCTGGAAGTACCAGTGTGCAATAGTTGAGGTAAATAAATTTACAGTAGAACTTGCACGCTTGGGCCTATATGCAATAAATTTGTAAATATTTACTTAAAATGTTACAGACCAAAGTACGTAGTAAAAGGATATGTTCTGCTGTACTTGTTTTCAAAAAATAAGCTGAGGCTAAATTAAATAAACCTTGAAAACATATCTAGTGGTTTAAAAGTAAAAAGTTTTAATAATATTTTAATTTTTAGGTTATTCCAATAAAACAATGTAATCATTGAACTTCTATTTACTTCTCTAAAGGCTAGCTACAAAGAAAGTCCATTTTTAATATCCCTGGGGTGATAAATACAGTATTATTCGTGGGATGCCTCTTTGGCAGATTGCATTGTGCAGAGGATTTAAAAGCTGTATGTAGCTGGCTGTGTAGCTCACTGGGTCTTCTACTCCTGATCCCTCATCAAACCTCTTTCAGCCTTTATTGTTCCTCTTAAGTTCTCACTTCCCACTGCTGTTCTTTAAAAGCCTTGTTTCCTGTCACTACCTCTAAGTTATACCTTTTTTTAATTTATTTTTTTCTTAAAAATTCTCACCACATGTACTCTTTTATTTTCAGACTAAGGAAATCTGCAGGTATTTAATTCCATCATTTATAGCACAGCCTTTGGAGATATAATGCATTTTAAATTAAACTGGAAAGTTAATAATGTGCAAAACCTGGCTTTTCCCCATGTATGTTATTTTTTTCAAATACTGTTTAAAACTATGTAATCATTGTTGTGATGATCATGCTGCACGATACACTTTCTTTCTTAAGCTAGTTTCTAAACAACAAACAATTGGAAGTAATGAAGATGTGTAGGTAATCTTGGCTTTCTGCCTACTTTCTTTTTGTTGTAAAGTTTTTGTTGGGATTCCCTTATAGTTACAAAGAAGAGGTTGACACTTAATTGAGGCAATAGTTAAAAAGTTACGTCTTTGTGTGACATTACCAGTCCTCTGATGTAGTGTGTTGTGTTCCATCAGTGTGCCATCAATGGAAGCATAACTTACTTGTCTCAGACCCGCCCCCCCCCTGTTTTTAATAGATAGATTCAGACTGCATATATTAATATAACAGGTTATTGCAGAAGTTCGGTAATACCCACTTTAAGAAACTGTATGCATTTAAAATAGCATCTGCATTTGAAAGTGTTATCCTCCATGGCCATAATGCTCTGAAAATATTGTCATGATGATTATGATGATACAGTTTTCAAGTGATAATTTTGAAAGGGTAAAAAAAAAGTCTTTGGAAGCTGGTAACGCAAATGGGAAATACCCACACAAGAAAGACCTATTCATATATAATATGGTTTCTAGAACTGAGTAGCGGAACTAGATCTAAATACCAGGAGAAGCCAAGCTGAATACTCCGCTCAGCCTTTCCATTTTCAAAAATAAGCAGTGCTTTGGGTATTCCTATTTGATGTACTGTTCACATGAAGATGCCATTAATAGTTCATTGATCTTACTCTTACAGACACATGTGCAGCTATGGATGGAAAACCAATAAAAATCCCCAATTAACGGTGGATGTAGTTTGTGTACTAACTTTTGTACAGCACTTCTTTTAGCCCTTTTTATTTGAAGTGCATGGTAAAAAAGGGGTAGGGCGGGTTTTCCAACATGCGATTTAGTGACTCGGAAATAAATTCTAAACCAAAGGGAAATCTCAGAGAAAATTGCTTGCCTTTTCCTGTTGCTCATGTTCTTTACTGATTTGTGATGGCGAGACATGACAAGAGAAACAGTCAAACTCTCAAAGGCCAAAAAGTTACAAGTCTTTGGGCTCTGATGGAGCTGTTAGGGATTTTTGGTTGAAATGGTTGATGTTTTCAATGTAACTTGGAAAATCTTCAGATTCTTTCTACTTTGGAATTCTGTGTAATATTTTACTAAACGTGTGAAAAATTACCTCTTTCAACCATCTATCTTTAATGTTGATGTGTTTGTTGACTTTTCTACCCTATTTCTTCATCCATTCTCTCTGTATGTGTGTTTTAAACTTTTTGTTTCTTTTGATCATAGATCATGTCCTAATCCTGCAGAGAGTTTTTCACATTTAAGTAACTGAAGCCTTTCTCATCTAGGAACTCAAAGTTAAATACATGGAGAGGTGTTGGAACAATTAAGGTATCAGAACTAAAGTACTAAAGGGGCTGCAAGTTTCTGCCTTTCTGTGTTTACTGTCAAGGAGCCAGTTTGTCCTTAAAAGGAGCTCTTTGGTAGATTTGTTTTGATACTATGTTAAGTACTAGACCTAATTAAACTGTTCAGTCACTTAGGGACAGAACTGTTCCAGCAAAAGTATTGTGGCTATTGGTCAGATTTCCCTGTATTGTTCAGCACAATAAGTAAAGAAGAATTCAAAGAGATGCTTTAGCTTTTTAAGCTGAAAAATTAAAACTACATGTTAGATAGTAAACAGTGATCCTTCTAATGTTACATGTGCATTGTTCTTTATTCTGTACTTTCCACCATTTATGATACAGGGGCAATTTTGGAGAATTTAAGTGAAGAAATAGATACTTTGAATAAAGAATTGAGAGACAATGTCTCAAATTACTTAAAATATTTCATTTTTAAGTTACACTTTCAGATTCAGGAGAATGTTAAATTTATGACTTTGAGTGAGCCAAATTGTAATGGTGGAAATTTCACCATATAATACTGAAACATAACTTTTCCCTGAAGACAACACATGCTTTCAGGTATCTTGTTGGATTCACTACAGTGGGAGATTTTGAGGCTATCAGGAATAACTGGAGCTCGTTCTGGTTCATTTATCTAACTACTAGATATGCTACAACTTCTAGGGTGGTGCAGTGTGAATTCTCTTCTACTGATTGTCAGCTTTGTCTCTGCTCTTTGCTCGGTTCGTATGCCAGTTCCCCTGGTAGTTCAGAACCTTTTTCTTTCCCTTTGTTTAGGTGAGTGTAAGGAGAACTTTTTTCATTGACTCCTTACCTCCTAAACCTTTGAGCATCGGCCTAATAACATTTGGCATTTGGCTGTCTCTGGGTTAACTCAGGAACAAATTCCAGTCTTGTTTTATGAGTTTAAATAATACCTGAAAATACGTGACTGTAACTTACGGATTTTGTGGTTCAAAATAATGCTTTGCCTTAGAACTGGTCCTCTCATTTTTAGGACAGAGGCTAAAACCTCAGACATTTTAATAGCAGTTAATACTTTATGCGTATGGCTAATATTGCTGTGGTGTGTTTTATGATCTGTGAAGCTGTTGGCTGCTGGCATGCATATCAGAGATAGTGCCTCACAATTCTTTGGTATATTTTTTCACATTTTATGCTTTTCCACCATCATTGGTGTCACTAAATATTTTGAGTATGGGGAAGAGGTGACAAACTCTTTTCCTTTGCATACATGGCTTCACTGAAATCATCAGGACCACTCATTGTGTTTCACACTGGAGTTTAACACATTGGGTTGTGTATTTTAACTGATGATAGGTAGTGCTCTTTGTTATGGTGTTATCTTTGCAAGTAAGTTCTTCAGTTAGTTTGCCAATGAAAATAGCTTTAAACTGAAATAACAGTTTTTATTCACATTTTCTGAGTACATTTTGGAGGACAGATGGAGTTCAAGCTATGATAGAACTTACCGCTTGTAAACAGGCAGAATGAAGATATTCTCAGATTAAGAAGCCCTCCTGGTGTTCAATAGCTCCCTTGCATTAGTTGTCTCTGGGAAGTTTTTAATGAGTTATGGTGACCATAAAGTTAATTAGCATTAATTGCTAGGAAAGTGTCGACTACAGAAGTGGAAGAACATGCAGTTGTCATACCTTCATTGCTCTCTGGTTTCCTTCATGCCAATTCAGAGATGGAATAGTTTAACTGAATTAGTTAGTAATGACCAAAACAAAATAGTATTGATCAGCTAACTTTCAAATCCAGGAAAGTGCATAAATTACTGTACACAATAGTTCTACAGTATTTCTTTTAGGGCAAAATACCCTGAATTAGAATTGACCCTTGTAATCAGGTGATACAAACTTTAATGTTGGTGAATTAAACTGTCACTTTCTTCGTGACACACTGATGTGATTTACTCCAATTAAATAAAGAGGGATATTGAGCTTGATGTTGGGTTTTTATAGGAAGGTAGAAGCAGAGCCTGGAAGCTGTTTTTTCAGAAGGAAAGGCAGTGAAGCCACTGGTGTATCTTTGCAGTAAAACTACTGGTTCCCTCTTGTTCCCTCACTTGTTGATACTGTGACTATAGTTGTGTATTCAGTTGAATCTGTACATAGTACTTAGCAACTCACTGAAAAGTGACTTTTTTTCCCCAAAGCTTCATATGTCATACCATGGCTAAGTCACTTTATACGTGGTGTTTGTTAACAGAGCGTAAGTAGTTTGATCAAATGGATTTATATTACATTGCTCACAAGTTGGTATTAAAGTATGTGTAGGCGAAGAGAGGAATTTAAGATCCTGGTGGTATACTCTTTTCATTTTTAGCAACCTTTCCATTATTTTTTTATTTCATAAGGTCTTGCCAGTCAAGTGCAAAACCTGTCATCACTATTGTGCAGGCCTTTTGCATTTAGAATGATAAAGTTTCAAGCTTTTCTTGTGTAAGCAGTTACAGGATCATGCTGTAATTAAGAACATTTGAAACATTTTCACTTTTATTCTTAAAAGTGAGTTTTGTTCCCTCTTCTTTTTTTAAGATTAAGATCGGTATAGCCAAGAGAAATTGTGGAAGTTTTCCTGTTTCTGAATCCTGAAGTAGTTTTACATCCTTTTTGTATCTTTTTCTAACAAGTTCCTGTAGTCCCCTTTTTTCCTTTCTTCTTTGCTAGGGCTATCTTGTCTCCAGACCCTTCTTCTCTCTCTCCCCACCTGTCTTTCCTTTTCCACTCCCACTCCCACTCCCTTTCCCTTTCCTCCCTTTCCCTTTCCTCCCTTTCCCCCCTTTCCTCCCTTTCCTCCCTTTCCTCCCTTTCCTCCCTTTCCTCCCTTGCCTCCCTTGCCTCCCTTGCCTCCCTTGCCTCCCTTGCCTCCCTTGCCTCCCTTGCCTCCCTTGCCTCCCTTGCCTCCCTTGCCTCCCTTGCCTCCCTTGCCTCCCTTGCCTCCCTTGCCTCCCTTGCCTCCCTTGCCTCCCTTGCCTCCCTTGCCTCCCTTGCCTCCCTTGCCTCCCTTGCCTCCCTTGCCTCCCTTGCCTCCCTTGCCTCCCTTGCCTCCCTTTCCCTTTCCTCCCTTTCCCTTTCCTCCCTTTCCCTTTCCTCCCTTTCCCTTTCCTCCCTTGGCCTTTCCCGACTCCCTTTCCTCCCTTTCCGACTCCCTTTCCCTTTCCTCCCTTTCCTGCCTGCCTTTCCCGACGCCCTTTGCCTTTCCGGACGCCCTTTGCCTTTCCGGACGCCCTTTGCCTTTCCCGACTCCCTTTCCCGACTCCCTTTCCCGACTCCCTTTCCCGACTCCCTTTCCCGACTCCCTTTCCCGACTCCCTTTCCCGACTCCCTTTCCCGACTCCCTTTCCCGACTCCCTTTCCCGACTCCCTTTCCCGACTCCCTTTCCCGACTCCCTTTCCCTTTCCCGACTCCCTTTCCCTTTTCTGCCCACCTTTTCTGTTCTCTTTTCCGCCCCCCCCCTTTCCTTTTCCAGCCCCCTTCCTCCATTCCCCTTACCCTTTCTCCCCCCTCCTTCTCTCTCTCTCCCCCTATATCTTCCCGCCACCTCCCCTTCTCTTTCTCTCTCTTTCACAAGAGACACAGGCATAACACCAATGTGCCTGGATCTTATGAAGGCTGCTTGAAAATGTGCAAGGTGAAGCTAGTGATCAAAGCAGGAGGAGCGCATGAGATGACAGTAGAAGCAGTAATGAGGTTCCAGATATTGGAGTATGGTTTGACTACAGATGGGATAGGTTGTATGTGTCTGAAAGGGAGGATGCTACTTGGAGGTGATTGACCTTGTGGGGCTTCTGTAGTTTCCGTAAGGTTCACATAAGCACCCAATATTTAGGAAAGAATATTGGTATCATAATACAAAAGCACGACTTAAGCTTTAGATTCTATTTCACATTCTTTCAGCATGTTGTGATTCATAACATGCTGCACCACTTAATGAGCATTAGGTAGTGGAGCACTAAAATGGTAACTTTTGGGTGCTTATCTGAACTAAACTTTGACCCTTCTCAAGCTCACCCATAATTATAGTCTAGTTTTAACTGTTGCCAGCAGTATTTCAGCAGTGAGGCTGAAAATACTCTAGGTTGATGCTTTTCAGGTCTGAATTGTAAATTACAATTCAAGCTAATTATTTTTATGCTCTATTTTGGCAAATGCTCATCAAGAGGTGCAGCATATTATAGATAAAATGTGCTGAAGTAACAAAATCCTAATTAACATTTTAAAATGATATGAAGAAAAAATGGAACTCCCAAATTACCATAGTTTAATATGCATTGTGAATGTATTTCACCATCTTTTTTTTTTTTTTTAATATTATGGGCAAAACTGCTAACTTTTGTTGGAGGCTTTCATTAGTGTTGAGAACATTAAGAACAGCACAGCAATTTAGTCTTTGCTCATATTACTGAGTTTTGATTGTGCTGTATTGTTACCATTAATGATGATTATGATATAGGATGCTTAGATGTTACATAATTTGAAATGCCTATATGTAACTCTGCATGACAAAACAGAAGGAGGCTCCATCATTGATAACACTTAGGCAAAAGGAAGATAATTTGATTTGCTGTTTTTTTTCTCTAGATGGGTTCAGCTTTGTTTAATTTACTGCAAATACAAGCATCCGAATTCCAAACTGAAGTCATGGAGCCCTAAGATACACCGTTACAGGTTGTCATCTATCTTGTCTTGATCTTGTGAAAGGCCTCAGCTTCAGTTTATGTTTCCTGGATTTTTAAAACACTTTCACATGTTTGCTTTAGAAATTAGTAAATCCACACATTTGGAGACTGACTTTGAGGTCACTGAATGATTTTCAGGTTATGCTTCTTTCTCTTGGTTTCAGTAAATTATTCACCCAAATACAATGTTGGCAAAAAATATGTTAGCTTCATCCTCTGTCCGCCAGTGAAAAAAAGCTACCCCTAAAGGGTCACCTTATGTTGATGGGTAGTTGTGGGTGGGTGGGTGGGTGTGCGTGCATGCATGTGTGGTTGTTAGTGTGTGAAAAAAACCAGTATACTTTCTACTAGTTACTTTATGCCTGACCTTTCCGGGGCAGTTCCTCATGTTTTTAAGGCTGGCTTATTAAAATCAGTTGCTTAAGAGATGTTACAGATAGAATGGTGGTAGTAAGGAAATAGCTCAAATCAGTAGCTATGAAACTAAGGTAGTACCAGCTGTAGGGCTGAGCTGGAGAACAGAAAGCTTTATGCACCTTGGTCAGAGTTTCTCTGTTAACTTTATAAAATCAGCTGAAAATAAAGAAGACATAGCCATAGTAGTACCTGGTATAATTCCATTTTCATTTAATGAAATAACAGCACAGATGGAATTTCCATTTCTTTTTAGGTATCTTATTTGTTTTCAAATTAACGTTCATGTTATTTTTAACTTCAAGTACAGGGTAATCGAGAATGTACTTCAGATTCTACTCTTTCTTTCAAATGCAAAACAGCAAGGGACGATAAACAGCTTCTTAAATAAGTGTGGCTAGATGTAAGAGAAATTATAAAAATACTTTATAGTTTTTAATATGAATTACTTCTACAAATTAATAGACTGTGTTATTTTAGTTAATAAATCTTCTGGTTTTTGCATAGTTTCTGTAAGGAAATATTCTGTTGATTTTGGGATATTGTATGTCTCAAACAGAACTCCTTTCTGATTTAAACAGAGGTTTTTTCTCAAATATTAATAGTGTGATACAGCCCACAGTCATTTCATTTTGTCAGAAACTTTCATTTTGTCATTAGGGATTTACTTAAGCAAACTTCTGCTGAAATTAAGGTCTGAATAAAAACTACCAGACTGTGTGGGTAATAATATCTGGGTTTGATGCAGTGCTTTTTATTCTATCTCCCAAAGCAATTTAGGAAGAAGGGAAATATTTTTCACATTTTGTGGAGTAGGGAGGTGAGCTAACATGCTTACAATCATCCTGCAACCAGATGAATGGCTAAAATAGTTTTGGAGTGCTGTATCTATTAATTCACACAGTTCAGCTGATTATTTGTTTGAAATTAAGGTGTCTGGGTGATGCTAGTCAGTGAATTTGGAGGAGTCTAGTGCCATGAAGAAGCTGGAGTACAGAGAAAGAATCCTATCAGAAAGAAATTGTTAAATACTCTCATTTGTGGATATGTTAGCCTGACAATGAAATACATGTTTCAATTATTACTTCCCATATATGTTAATATATAGATGGCATGCTTGTGTAGGCGTATCAGAAGTGAAATTCTGCATGTAAACTCTGGAGCACAAACCAGAACTCTGGATTCAAACTGCCTTGAAATGTAGTTGTTTTTAAATTCCAGACTGTTATCCAGATCTGATTTTTTGCATTTGCCTATATTAGAATGGTTGAAATCTTTGTTTCTTCATGGTAATTGAATTTTTGGCTTTTCAGAACATTGAACGAAACTTCAGTGACAACACAGCCGCTAATTTAAGTATTTGAACTTGATCAGATGCCAAATAAACATAAGGTCACAAGTAGAAGTGTCACAGTCTGACGCTTATAATTTGACAATGTAAACCACACATGAAACACGAGCAAGTTAATTACACTAATTTTGCTTGACAAAATGAAAGTAATAAATGGAAAAGTAAATAAGGCAGAATTATGACAGCAGCACCTCATACTGTGGAATTAGTAATCTAGTTAGACTTTTTCAAGAATCTTTGTGATGTACTTTTTGTTCTTTCCCTCCTTGATGTTTTAAATTGTGTGTTTATTTGCAATTGTGTATCTTAATCTGAAAATTTTCTCAGCTGAGTTGCAAAAGCAAGTGTTTTATTCAGAGGTTTAAGTAAATAAAACTGTTTGCATTTCTTCAAAGAATAATTCTAATCTGAAAAGCAAGAGTTCTATGTTGTAAGTGGGTATTCTTTTACAAGCAGCAGTATTTCTCCTAAACAGAGACTCAACAATTCCCTTAAGCTTTCACAGAGCCACCCACCAAACAGGACAAAAATAGTTCAGGCCTGATAGTCACAAATTGGATGGAAACTGCAGAAACCATCATTACTTATTCCTTATAATGTCAAACCATTATAATATGGTATATTTTTAATGGATTTTAAAAAGATGCTTTGCTTGTACCAATAATGAAACTTTAAATACAGTGTATTAATAGGCCTGCAAGAACAGCACCAGCTGATTTTAAACTTGGAAAATAATTTTGCATTATTTGAGAAAAGCTTGTACTGCAGCTGCTAGTGAATAATGTATAAATAAATCCATTTGTATATGGATTGTATATATGGATTTTGCAAGAAACTTGAATCTTAGCGTTAAATTTAACAGTTGTTCCTATTGATATGTATAAATAAGATAGCCTAGACACTAGGTACTCATTCATTTCCTCAGAGAAACAATGAACTTCGGGGTGGGGCCACATATTAACTTTAATTTACTTACACTGTCTTTTCCTTTTTGCTCTTTGTGCCAAGGTTCAGCCATAGAATCTCTGCAAGGATTAATTCTAAGATATGATTTCAAGCAGCAATTAAATAAAGCAAAATAATAATAACTATATGGTAATTTTAAAGATCTGAGTATCTTGCAAATTTTAAAAAATACTTAGAAAATATATACTAGCAGGTGGTGAACTCTTGCACAGACACTCTTAAGTAACACAAGAAAGATTATCATGTAAGTAATTTACTGTAGAAGCAAACCACTTTTGCTTCCATTCTGCATGCATACCTGAATCCAAGTGCAACTGAAGCAAGTATGAAGATTTCCAGTGTGCAGCCAACTTTGGATCATGCCCACATTATGAATTTCAACCTTAGATAGTTTTAACAATGAATCTCCCATGTCAGCAGAACTGGCTTAATTTAAATGTGCAAAACCAAACAACAAAATATGGTAGGAAAAAAGATTATTTGAAAACCTGTATTTGCTTAACAATGACAACAGAGGGAAACAGGTTAGGCTAAATCATATATGAAATACCACCCACAAATCAAAAAGCCTAAAGGAAATATTTTAGTACATACCTCAGTTAGCACTAAATATGCATGTACTTTTTCAGCGAGTGTTACAGAAGAGAAGTGCAAGTAATCTGAGCTCAGAAATTTGGCTTTAACTGAAGGAAACAAAAATAATTGTTGCTGGTTTATATTTCAAAATCAATAGTATCCTTTTACCATGCATTTCTGAGGCAGATAATGACAGTAATGGAGATACTACAGAGCATCTGAAGACCGCTTTTATAGCAACACTAAAAGAAATTAATCCCAGTATTAGCACTAATCAAGAAAAAGCATCTATAAAACATGACTTGCATGGCAGGTGTGAAAAACGCATTCTTGTAGCCTACAGTTTGATGCTTCCAGAAATACATTTTTTTGGCAGAATATTCTTGGGTAAAATGTGGTGACTCTGAATTGGCTCCAGAATATTTCACAGCCGTGTATAGATTTATCTCTGCAGCCTACTTCTTAATAGTCTCTGTTCAAAACAAATTTGTGTATACGTGGGTGTATGAGGACTGAAAGCAATTTTAGGCTTTTATTCTCATCAACTTGCTTCTGCCTTCTTTCCTAGGAAGTGTGTAGAGAGCTCTGGTGCCTCAGCAAAAGTAACCGTTGTGTTACCAACAGCATTCCAGCAGCTGAAGGTACTCTTTGCCAAACAGGGAGCATTGAAAAGGGGGTAAGTACAAATAATTTATTGTTTGAAGAAGCAATTTATTGTTTAAAGACTACAGGAAGAGAGGACAAGAAAATTAAAGTACTTAGAAGCAACATAAGACTTCAAAAAAAGAGATATTTCAGAATATGTTTGCATCTTAATTGGAGGTATCCCACAGAATTTTTTCACAATTATTTTATATATATAATTTAATAAAACATTTGTGCTTGCTATAAAAATCTATAGCCTGGATTGAAAAAACCCAAAACTGTTGTGTACACTTAGCATATTTTTTGAGTAATTTTTGTAAAAACTCTTTAGTTTAATGTTTATTAAATTATATAGCACTCTTCCATAGAGGACTGTTATAACTTTAGGTCTGGCATGGACTTTGAAAATGTGTAACATAAATCTAGAGCCTGAATTCTGTCATTTTGTTAGAAGATTTTTTTTTTTAAAAAAAAATCCTTCAGGTACAAGCTGAACCATAAAAACGTAAAGAAAAAATGTTGCCTTAATAAAAGAGTTTTCTAAAAGCCATATTTCCCAGTGACATTTCTGTTCTGCCTGTGGATTATTCTTACAATATTCAGTTATACTTGCATAACTGTTCAGCTTTAAAGGATTTTGCCGTGCAGTCTGATAAACTTTTCTACCTAACAGAAAAATACAGAAAGTGAATGCTGCAATAGATAAGTCTAGTGCTACTGTATGTGGCTGAACATGTGTATTCTGATTTTAAAACAATGTCTGTATAGCAGTGGTCTCAGACAAAGTTCTGAAACTTAGTTTTAGATTAAGAATAGTAAAAGAGCATTTCTCAATTACAAGGCAAGATCTATTCAGGTCTTAAAGAGGATAGAAATTTTTTCAAAATTATTAAGTTGCAAGACAGGTACTGGGGAAAAAGTGAATTCTATATGCCTTTTCCCCCCCCAAATAATATATTTTATGTTTGTACAAAGTGAAGAGACCTTATTATATTAAACAGTATCTAGTATCTGTTCGAAAGTTCTGCATGTGTTCATAAAATTTACTGCTCCAAATTGAATTTTTTCCTAACAGTGATTGCTGACATCTATTCTCATTCTGACTTTTGCCAGGCTAGCTAGGCTAGTTTCAACAAAGATTACACTGCATTTTGACTTTCAGTCTGATGTTTAAACAGAAAGAATGAAAGCTTTTGGGCAGCTGTCACAGTTTATTAATGCTTGTTGATGGCTTCATTCAGGGCTCATGACCTAGCATCATTCTGATGGCTTTTCCATGCTGAGTTTGGAAATATTGGTAAACCATGTTAAATAAATTCATTGAAGAAGGGGTCATTTAAAAAAAATAGAGTGCTTAGAGTTAGCCAATGAAAATAGAGACCTTCGCATTCTACCAAAAATGTTACCTTTTATTAAAGTAACAGTAAATGTTAGAAGCTCTACTCTTAAATCAACAGTCTAGGTTTATTTTGGAACCACCGCTCCTTGTCAATGACAAGGAGCAATTTACCTCAATTTATATTTTTTAAACCATGGGACTACGGTGAACAAGTTGAGATGCTTTAAGACAATGTTGCTGTGTCCACTTGCCAGAGGCTTTAATTGGTTTGCTGTCTACAAAATGTCTTTTTCCAGTCATCATTATCTTGTTCTATCATTAGGTTTTAGAGGGAAATGAGAGAATCTGTACTGTTTTACAAAGGTAAACTGTTCGTGCCTGTTAACAGCAGAGAGCTGTATCTGTAAACTGCAGCTTCAAAGGTTCCTGTAAATTATTAGTTCCTGATAGCAAAAAACCAGAAAACACGAGCTCTTTCCAAATATGTCGTTCTCTTTACCACATGCTAAGGAGAAAATAATAGGTTACAATTCTATAACACTTTATTATTATTATGATTATTACTACTACTACTACAACTACTACTACATTTATATTGCAGTCACGCCTAAAGGCCACAACCAAATTAGGCCCTGTTTTGCTGGGCTCTGTCCAAATATGTAATAAATTACATTCTCTGCTCTAAAGGCCTAACAAGATCTCAGAGTATTTAATCATATTTGGAGGGTCAATTTCTGCATTTAGTTACACTAATGTAAATTCAGTGTAGCTATTAACTCAAAGCAAAATTTGGTGCAATGCGCATTAGCATCTTATTGGCAGTGTTGGGAGGGTTTTCTGTAATTAAATTGGCCTAACACTCTATTATAAAACCTTCTTTCAGTTGCTTATATAAACCTGCCAAACTTTTAACTCTTTGGGTTGAAATTTTCCACAGTAGATGTCTGTCTACGCCTGAAGGTTGTTAGAGTGTTTTCCATAAAAGTTACTCAGCTGTTTTCTGCATACAGGGAAAGAGAATAGAGTGGTTTCTTGCTACTGATGGAACTTGTACATCTGTTCTGTTTTGAAGCTTTAATATGTTCATGCTTTGGTGAAGGGTTTTACGTTTCGGCTGGGTTCAAAAAGGTACACTTTTTACTAATTTATAATAATAATTTTAAATATACATGAAGTTTCTCTCTGGTATGCCCAGAGATGTGTTCGTGAAGGTAGACTAAATGATAGGTTTTTGAAAGGACTCTGATGCATATAAAATGATAAGACAAAACTGATAGGAATGTTTATTCTGTCTTTGAATTTAAAGTAATTAAAAAAGTAACCTTTTCTAACTTCATTGTTTAGATCCATGCTAGGGATGTAAATGTGGGGCAGACGTGCAAATAGTAGAAAGAGTGTGCTGAAAGGACAGTTTAAATAGCTATATTGTGCGATGATATGAGTTATTACTGGAAATTAAGATAAGGTAAATTTAAGTTATTTTTGGACATGAAGTTTTCTTGCAAAACAATTGTAGAAGCAGTGATTGAAAATCCATTGTTAAAATTGAACTAATCTTTTCCCATCCTTACAAAAGATGCAATCATTTTTCCTCAATATTAGAGCACTTCCCTAGTGAGTTTTATAAAAGTATACTATTGTAAATCTTAGTTCTGTTAAATAGCCAACACTTACATAAGTGATCTCAAATGTGCTGTAATACTGTGGTTTATTTTATTGTTAATGATCTTAATAAGAAAAATTTGAGACTGCTTACATTATTCACAGTTTTTTGTACATTTATACATAAGCAAATGCATCGCCCCTGTCTTTCTAGTTGAATTAAGTGAAAATTATTTATCTTATTTATCGGTGTTAGAGAAGAATTAACATTTCAGTTTTAAACCTTTCATGAAGGATTGTTCTTTTAATATAGCTGTCACCTTCTCTTGTTTCTTCATATACTGTTTACTCAATAGCCCTTATGTTATCATAGTAGATGATGTTGCTGTAATTTGCGGAGGAAGCATATCTCTGTAGTCCCATTAGAAAAAAATAAAGATTTTGGTCATTCTGAATTACTCTGACAGAGATCCTATGCATCACTGACTTCTGGTGTAAGATAAAATTTCACTAAAAAATTAAGAGGAGACACTGAAGTGAGCAGTATGCCCTCAAATTTAAATTCACTAGAGGAGAATTTAACGAATTTTTACAGGGGGCTATGTGAATGTTGAAGACAATGTTTGCATGACAGAGTAAATTCAGAGTACAGGGATTTTACACAGTTTTGGAAAAGAAAGCAGGTAAAATGCACCTGCCTATGGTATGCAGTTGTGATAGTATAGAACTAGGATGGTTTGCATATTCTGTTTTACACATATGATATTCTTGTGCATTTAACTTGTAACTCTGTCTTTCCTTTCTTAACTTTGATTTTGACATTTGTAATACATATAGTGTATTTTCAATTAAACTATTGGCATACATTTTTACTGTTAGAAACGTTTTAATTTTTAGTTTTTGACTTCAGCATTAGTTAACTGTTCATGTACTTGTGTTGCATCTTCAATAGAATGCTGCAAGGAGATTATTGTCTTTAGTTAATAAAATCATTATTATTTATCACTATAATGAGAAGAAAATGAGAACATTTTAATTCCTCATGTGTAACTCACAAAAACACTTATTCTCCATCGTAATTGCACTATTAGAGGCATTGCAAAACACTGTGCCATGTGGATATATCTGTACTACCTAAAAATGTGAGTTCACTATACAGATGGTGTTATGTGTTACGCAGACAGTCAGTGATAGTCTGGATTTTAAGAGAATCTCCATATAAAGCTTTTGTTCCTCTGATGGATGCCTACTCGTTGGCATAAACCACCGCTTTGTAAATTCAGAACTTTGAGAGGGATAAACCTTCCTTTCCTCAGTACAACTCCACGGGAAACACGTGTCTGGGTTCTTTTTTGTCTGAAGAAGGTTGCAGTGAGTTGACCCCATTCAGCGGCAGGGCCCCCATGCAGCTGCTCACTCACTGCCTCTCCAGGGAGGGGGGAGAGAATCAGAAGGGCAAAAGTGAGAAGAACTCATGGGCCGAGTTAGACAGTCTAGTAAGTGAAAGGAAAACAAAGAAAAAACCAGCAAGACACCAAAGGCAATCACACACTCCCTCCCACCAGCAGACAGTTGCCCAGCCAATCTCCAAGCAGTGGCTACTTTGGAAACACCCCCACCCCAAGTTTTACTGCTGAGCGTGATGTTACAGAGTATGGAATATCCCTTTGGTCAGTTGGGGTCAGCTGTCCCTCCTCTTGCCCACCCACAGCCTGCTCACTTGGGTGGCGGGTTGAGAAACTGAGAAAGCCTTGGTGGTGTACACGCTGTTCAGCAATAGCTAAAACATCAGTGTTTTAGCTGGTCACAATCCTAAAATGCAGCACCACATGGGCTGCTAGGAGGAGAACTCTGACCTGGCCAGACTTTGGTAGAAAAGGCAATGCATTTTGAACTTGAGATTTAAAATAGTCTGGTTTATCTATTCTGTAGATACATTAATGCTTATTTTTTGTTTCTCTAACTGGATGAGGCTTATAAACAGAAATGCGCTGGATTATGACAGCTGTGTTTTAAAACAGGTACAGCATATACAGAGAAAAAACAGGTCATGGAGGATCAAAATGTTTTGAGAGAAGAAACTGGAATGAATGTGGCGAGAAAAATAGTGCTACAGGCTTCACTTATTAATGTGGATATAAAAAGGGAATAATGTAATAAGGAAATATGTTGGATGCTAGCATATGTGTGTGTGTGCAAAAGTATGTTGTATCTAGGCACATTTACGGATGATAAGCTACACATTTTAATATTGGTCATAGAATCATAGAGTGGCTTGGGTTGGAAGGGACCTTAAAAATCACCTAGTTCCAACCCCACTACCATGGGCAGGTACATCTTCTGCTAGACCCCATTTTAATGTACATTCCTGAGAGGTACACGCTTAGACTCTGACATGTTTTACAGTCTATAAGTACTTTTTATTAAAAATTATATTTCTAATAAAAAAATAAGGGTTTTTTTTTCATTTTCTTTGACACTGTATAATCCATATTCATATTGAACTCCTGTTAATTCTTTGTTTGTTTTTTTTTTTCTCAGTAATGACTGAAGGTTAAATTCTCTTTTCAGTTGCTTTCAGAAAAATCTAGAGGAATTCAGGTCATTATGAACGGCTATATTTATTTGTTTATGTATGTCCTACATCACTGGGACTGAGGCTTTAGGTGAGCCTTAGGACTCAGGAGAAGAGAAAACATGGCTTTGCTGCCTATTGTTATGAAGTCAACTTTCTATTTGCTTAAGGGTGGACAGGGATATGTCTGTCTGTCCATGTCTTCTGTCTCTTAAGCCTATAAAAGGCACTAAAGGGTTATTTAACTGAGCTATTCCAGATTCTCAGTGATGCAGTAGACACCAGAATGTGGATCAAACTGTGGGCTCCAGTATTATTTCTGAAGGGTTTAAAAAAGGTTTCTGGCTCAGGAAATTACAAACTTACTTTAACAATTAGCCATTTGCGCAAGATGTCTGTAATTTTGTATGTTCCAAAGTAACAGTAACTTTCTGTCCCTGAACGAGTGGCCAGTCACTATTGTATAATGCTTTTCGGTACCATGTCTAATGCTTTGGCACTACTTTTATTATGTCTGTAGTGTTAGTATAAATGAAGTACTGCAACAACTTCTTCTTCCATTGTAACTTTGTCCAGATTTTCTTCTTCAAAACCTGAGGGAGTACTTAAAAATACCATTGTGGGGATTTTTCATTTTGCATAATGAAGTCCCTACATGAATCCTAAGTGGAGAGTGTTTTTCTAAACTAATCTTAGAAATTAATCTTAGTGTTTAAAACAATGTAAGCAACTTGCAGTTCCTTTAACGTGAAACATTAGGGAGGATATATGAAGAAAAAAGAAAATCTTTATTTTTAGCTTGCTTTTAACTTCTGGTGTGTGTTAGGGACCTATAATTCAGGACTTAGTGAAGACAATTAACAAATCACACACACCCTCACCAATGTCTAAACATGGCTAGAAAAAGTAAAATATTAGTCTCGTTATCTGTACGGGGAATACTAATGCCTATAATTGGTCATTGTCTGACCCTTATATTTTTCTGTCCTGATAACTGTCAGCCTGGAAGCTAATTTTGTGTTTTTTTGTGAAATCTTTCAGTGGTGTTATCAGGGAGAGTGCGTACCTTTTGGCACTTGGCCCCAGAGCATAGATGGGGGTTGGGGTCCGTGGTCAATATGGGGAGAGTGCAGCAGGACCTGCGGGGGAGGAGTCTCCTCGTCTATAAGACACTGTGACAGTCCAGCGTAAGTAGCTAAAGTAAGCCGGAGCCAATAAAAAGACACATATGGAAATTATTCAAACCCGTAGTTTATGTTATCTGTAAAAATGTTTTGCTAGTTTGCCAACATTTTTCTTCAAAATAGCAGACAGAAAAACTTAAACAGGAGAAGTTCACTAGACGTACTTCTAACATTTTAATGTATCTTGTACAAGGTAAGATAGCTGGATTTATATTTAGCAGTAACTATAATGGATTTCCTTCTGTAATTTGCTGTTCGTGCAAAATATATTTAAATTATGCCTTAGACAGGTTCCTTTCTTAAGACATGTAAGATATTAAGTCCTCTAATGCTTGTCTATGATACAGAATAACTATTGCCAGTTAATTAGTAAAAAATCAATATTTCCAAGCTTTTACATACAACTGCTTACATATAAACCATAGTATATTATGTGGCATACAATACATTTATATGCTGTCATGTCCAACACTCAGCTGTACTTTCCAACTGACTCTTAAAACAATTCAGCATCTTCTGTCCTTGCCACTACTCCCTGTTGGTCCATCTACTCTCTTTCAAGATGGGCCAACTTCTCCACTGCAGCTTGATCAGTTGTGTGTATCTGTACTGGTCTTGTCACCTGTCTGCTTTCCAGTGTCCTGAGCACTGTTCAGAGAAGGTCTGTCAGGTAAGTGCTCCTTTCTCTGTCACTAGCGCTTCATAGATGAGGAATATTTGCTTATTTCTGTTCCCATTCTTTGCTAAATGAATCACTGCTTTTCTCTGTTGCTGCTTGCCATGGTCTGGATACCTCATCACAGCTATAGGTCATTGCAGAAGGATAGTTTTATTACTTCATACTTTGTTCTTATCATGTCCTGTAATCACTGTTTCCATCACAACTATTAGTTCTTAAGACCACTTTTTCTTGAAAACGTTAAGCTTTTTTCTTCTTTTAATGAAATTCCATTTTGTGGCTTTTGTCACTTTTTTCTTATCTTCTCCTCTCTGTAGACTTAGGTTCTTTACAGGCCAGGCTGTACATCAGCTTTCCACTGTGCTCTGCAGGACAGACACCATAATGTCACATTACTACTGCTTAAGGTGGTCTGTTCATCTCCTGTCATTAACAATAACGTATCAAATCTGGCAAACAGCACAACTTACTGAATGGCTTAAAAGGCAAAAATTATCCATATGCATCGATAACATGTCAGATTGTGTTACTGAGAGAATAATGCATTAATTATTTTTTTCACAGCAGTAGGTAAAAATGCTAGTGAAATGTTTGTTTGGAGAGTAAGTGATTCTTTAAGGTTTTTTAACTACTGTCAACGTGTATATGGGTTGGTATGCTGAAAAGTGCTTACATATTAAATGCTTGACAGTACAGCCAGCAAATGCATTTGGGGGGGCATGTCTTCATTAAGAAAAAAATTCCTTTTGGTTCAAGGGCAATGTTGCCTGGTTAAATATCTGTAATGTGGAAAATAATATTGATTTTCTTTTTAGTTAATTTTTTCATTTCTTTATTATAAAAAATTAAACAAACATCAAGTGTTTTTCCTTTCTGCTTTCAGGTTATGAGCCAAATAGCTGATGTCTGATTAATCTTCCATTTGAGTCAATGTTAATTCATTATTTGACCTCTGTTGGAAGATAGATAAGGCTTTTGAAGAGTTTGGGAATTTAAGAGCCAGTGTCTTATTCACACTAATAGAAACCTGCTTACTCTGGAGTTTCCTCAGATTTAATACTGCTTAATTCAAATCGGAATCGGATTCTTGAGCTAAAAAATGCAGTCTTCGCTGGCTCCAGTATTTAGCGGGCAGTATTTCTTCATTTTGTTGTATTTTCAAGTGTAACATGAGAAGATTAAAAAAAGAAATATCACATACGTTGTTTACACAATTCTCATTAGTTTTACAGAGCAAACAAATAATTTAAAACAATGGCTTTTTATTGTGTTCAAAATACAATGAAATTGTGTTGCTTGAAATGTATGCAAACTAGATTAATACTAGATGAGTGACAATTTTTAAGTGCCCACTATTGTTTTGTATCTGATCTAATTCAAGTCAATGCTGTAATTCTTATTAAATTAAATATTTTCAAATCTCACCTTAAAGCTCCCATGTACTTTTATTTATATAATGTATATGTCTTGAAGTATTTATATTAGTAATGCATTAGTATCGCTTATGAACTTGTGTTTTGACTAATACATATACTAACACATAAAATATGTTTTTCCAGGCCTTCAGGTGGAGGCAAATATTGTCTTGGAGAAAGGAAGCGGTATCGCTCCTGTAATACCGATGTAAGTAAATTTTGTTCCACTGTAAAAGTTTAATCAACTTGTCTGGTTTTCGTTTTAGCAGCAATGGGTGCATTTTTTCTCCCAGTTCAGAAAACTGTGCATTCTGCATTTTATTGGCGAACAGTCCTTTAGTGCACATCTATGTTTTAGGCACTCTATGTGTTTTGCTAAATGTTAGGATCCATGTCTCAGTGTGATGCCCAGCTGGTGCCTTCACATTAAGGCCTGGAGTGAGTTCAACTTGAGCATCTATGTTAAAGGTGAACAAGGGGCATTCCAGATCAGAGCAAAAGTCTGTCTAGCCCAGTGTCTCGTCTCCCAGTAGCAGCCAATAGGGAAAAATTACAAACTCTTATAATGCCTAGGCATGACTTTTTCATGGATATACTGTATGACTTTCCAGAAGCTGGGTGTCTAAAGATTTCTTGAGCTCCATATCGTATCTATACTTCATTAAGTGCCACATATGGGATTATCCTCTATGAATCCACATTTAAATGCTCTTACTCTTTTCTTATACCTTCATTACTTCAAGTGCTAATGTGTTACACAATCCTCTTACACGTGCTATGAAAATGTGTTTCTTTTGGTGTGTTTTAAACCTGCTGTTTTGCCATTAGGTATCTGTTGGTTCTTGTATTACCAGAATGATCATGCAGTTTTACTTTAGAACTGTACCCATCAAATAATGAACTACCACTAAGGGGATGGGACAGACTATAAATGTGTAAAATCAAATCGTGAACCTAAATTACAAATTCAAGTAAGTTAAAAAGAGAACCAGAAAAAAGTCAACACCAATAATTTCACTAGTAATTTTACCAGTTAATAGAGCTACAAACATAAATAGGCTGTCATATTATTTTAGCTTCCAATATTTCTTAATTTTCTTCTTAATTCAAGAAGGTTCATAACAGTGGGAGAATCTGTACCTAAAGGTGTTGATTTACCTGTTTATCTTTTGATGTATTTCAGGAAAAAATACAAGGGTTAATATGCAGATTCCTTAAAAAAAAAAATAATAAAAAAAAAATCATTGTTTTTATGATGATTACTAATTATCATAAGTATTAGTTCTGCAAATTTCTCCATGGAGGCTATTCTCATTATTAGGCAGTATTACAAATTTCCAAATTAGAAATTACGTTCTTACTACTAATCACAGCTGCTCTGTTCACACAGCCAAGAAATGTGTTAGGCCTTCTGGCCACTGTTGTAAGAGCAGCTGAAGCTAAGCTGCTTGTCCAGTAGGAGCTGTAAAAATTTTCCAGTCATACAAGCTTCCAAATTGCAGTGGACCATTCTGAAACTTTGACAGTCGTACTTTTTTCTGTAGACGTGTGTTTTTGTGCTTGGCTGTCTTTATGCAGTTTTCATTTGAGTGGATCCAGCTTCTCAGATGATCCACTGTAATTAATTCACCTTTCTCTTTATTTTCCCTCCAATAGTCTTTTTTTAATTTGAAGAGTTCATAAGCACGGAATGATTTCATAGTTCCAAATCACAAAGGAAAATGTTGAGTGACATTGAGTGTGTTTCTTATTCTTAGAATTGATAGGAAATCCACCTTTTAATTCACCAAGTAATTGATGATTCCTCACTGAAACCTGTCTGTTGAAATCTGTCAGTAAATTCTTAATAAATTTAATGTATGTTTTACAGAACTATTACAGGTTCATTTCTTCTTTTTTTTTTTTTTAATCAGGATGTTGTGTACTAGTTAAGTGCCTTACCAAAACCTTGGCATATTCCATTATCTTTTTAATTTAACTAGGGATTCTAAAAAGTTTTAGTTGATAGAACCTATTCTTATACAAAATACTGATTTGTATTATTATTTATCTTTCTTTTAAACCTGTATCAGTCAAGTCTCTGCAAACTTTTCTGTTTATTTGGTCTTGATATCAGGCAAATTATAACCTAGCATATTCTGTTTGTCCTTTTCAAATAATGACCTTTTTGCGTTAGTACTGTTCCAGTTTGATCACACAGTCTTAAGATTTGTTACAAAATTCACATTGGCACACAGGAGCCCTCCTCCATTTACTCTTTTGAGGACTTCCGTGAGGTAATTGTCCAGGCATTTTTATTTAAAATGTTTATCTTCAGTAGATATTATTTAGCTTCTGCCATGCTAACTAGTATACAAGGAGGTTTGCATAATATGTAATCCTGCTTCCTCACAAATAAACAACAATTTTTTAATGCTTTATTATTAACAGTCATACCTTAGCTACTTAGTGATACCATTGAAATGCTGGTAGGATATGTTCTATTATTGTCAGACACTTTTCAGACAGTTTTATTCTTAGCTGGTTTTGCTTCTCTTTTTCTTTCTTTGTTTATTGCTGAGAGGAGGCCTGCAGGGTCACAGAAGGAACCTCTGTGAGATGTCTGAGGCGGCCGTTCAGGCTATTCCGTGGCTCAAGGGCAAAATCAATTGTTATTAAACCATTCTTAACTGATGGTTAAGAAGCTGATCTGTTTTGAAATACCTCCCATCCAAGGATTCTACCATATCCTTACAGTCAGGATGGTTTTCATAAAACACAGCGTATGTTTGCTGATCCTTTTAAGACCCTCACTTACTCCTTCACCAGCAGGGAGACAGCTGATAATATTCTTTCTGTGGGAGCCTTTCCTGTGTTTGCAGCCTACTATCATGTCTCAGTCTTCTTTACACTAGACAGTCTCTGTGTTCAAAGCCTTTGGGATCCCAGTAGTACACATCTTGAAGCGTGGTGCCCAAACCTCTGCACAGGATTCTAGCTGAGGCCTGTCAGAGGTAAGTATAACTTTGAACATAGTCTGTCATCTTAGTGGTGGGATTCCATTTATTTCAGTACTGTGTTCATTTTTATTACAAGGAGCGACTATATGTATTTAGTCTGTGTTGATCCATAATGTCCAAATCCCTTTCTTAAGGGCTGCTGTTTAGGAATTGTTTCCTTAGTTTCTGCTTGGACAGTTGATTGTTCCTACTCAAGTGTAGTAATTTGCATCCATTCCTTTATTTCAAACCGCTGCTCCAATTTATCAAAATCTTTTGAAATTATAGTCTTCGATTCTGAAGTGTTCATTCCCTTCCTATACTCTGATTTTAATAATTTAAACAACATAGTGGAAAGGAAACAACATTTTGTTGTCTAGGTCTTAAAAACAAATCTTGAACAATTGCAGACTTTGGCCAGGCAATTTGGAAATGCCCTTCTTACACTATGATAGTGAATCATTTTTTTAGCGTGTTTTTTTGGGGATGGTTTTCCATTGCAAAAACATATTGGTAATTAAAGAAGTTTAAATTTACTGCTTTAATGGTTTTGATGGTTGGAGTCTATTTCTTTCATAGTAATATTTAGGGCTCTACATAGGTAAGAACTGCTGAGATTAGTAGATTTTGTTTCAAGATTTATGATACTCCTTAGTGCTTGAAATTTTTAATGGAATGGTATGTTTGATTTATGTAAGCATTAAGAGCATGCAAATCTTGCAAATCTGTCATTGTTTTGATGAATAAATATGTTGTTTGTACATCTTTTCTGTTGAAGTTTATTTTGCAGTGTCAACATTCATCGTCCATCTGTAATTTTCAATGTAGCACTCCCTAAAGCTCCTACTATTCATAAACAAAAAAAAAAAGATTAATATATCTTTTACTTCATTTTTCTTTCAAAGATGAGTTCATTCTGTTGTCCTTTCTTTTGATCACTTTAATTCTTTGGAAACAGCACACACACTCCTACTAAGCATATTTCTCATCAAGCACTTCCAAAGCCATATATGACTTCTTAATTCAAAAGGCATCTGCTAAACGTTGAGATCAGCAGAAAAGAACATTACCTAATGAGTTCTGGAAACAAAAGGGATTGTAGAAAGAACACAGTCATCAGAAACTTATTTTCTACCACAACCCACACTATCTCTAACAAAAATATCAGTATTTTTCCAACAAAAATATGTTTAATTTAAAAAAAAATACAAAATGCTAATAGAATTGCTAGACACATAATTACTCAAAGTAACTCATCTGATTTAAAATGTGTAGGATGTGATGCATGATTTAATACACGTCTAAAACTGTAAAAGCCTCCTAATTTTTTACATACAGTAAAAAACATATTTTGCTTACAAGTTCTGTGAATGGTTTATCTACATAAAAGCATGAGTGTATACATACCATTTAAAGAATCTTGTTCTTCAGACTTTTGTCTTAGTAGAATGTAGGCAAATGTTTTTTGTTGGTTCCTTCCACTGTGCATACATTCACAGGTATTGTTTGTTGCTTTTGTAATTCTAATATTTTCAAGACTATTTTTTCTTACATGCATTCATGTGAGGAGCTGTATCTTTGAACAGTCCGAGTTTTAACTGTCACCCTTCTGGCCATGTTTATCATCTTCTGTGAGGTGTAGTATAGCCCTTTGTTAATAGGAGACACAGTGAGTTCAAATAGTGAAGTCTGCCTGACTTTAAGCTCCAAGATAAAACAGATTTCTGTGAGATAAGATGTTTGGTATCATGTCAATGTTGGTTCAATGATTCGTTAACACTCTTTAGACAATTTATTTTTGCTTCAGTCTTTAAATTTTTTGTTTTCATTAAGTCAATGCTTTTTTTACACTCAAAAATTTAATTATTTCATTATTTTCTTCTCAGGACCTTTAGGCATGATTTTAAATTCTTGTACATTTGTTAGATTCCTACCTCATGATTTGCAGTCTTAAAGAGCATTTGGAAACACAAGCAGCCTGTTGCTTGACAAGAATTATCCATGTACTATAACTGCATGAAAAAAGAGAAATAGATTACCCAGTAAAGAGAAGCAGTTACTGCACATTTACCTTGGGAAGAGAGTAAATACACAAAGATACAGTGCAAAAAGCTGACATTTTGTAAATGCATATTGTAGTTTATCTTGCAGTAATAGTTTTGCATTTCTGTACCTATAGTTTTCAGACTTATAGGACGCCAGGTGAAGGGACTTCAGTGATCATCTGGGCCCATCTTTCTTGGCCAAAGCATGTTCTAGACAAGATGGCTTAGCACCCTCTCCAGCTGAATCTTAAAAGTGTCCAATCTTAGGGAATCCATCACTTCCCCGAGGAGCTTATTGCAATGATTGTTCTCATGGTAAAAATTTTTCCTCTGGTGCCCAATCGGAATCTCCCCAGGAGTAACTTGTACCCATTACCTCTTGTCTTTTCTATGTGACTCCTTGTAAGGAGGTAGTCTCCATCTTCATGGTCACAAGTTCTCCCCTAAGCCATCTCTTCTGAAGGCTGAACGAGCCCAGTTCTCCCAGCTTTTTCTCCTACAGCAGGCTTGTCTGTGCTTTGATCAGCTTTGTGGCCCTTCTCTAGATCCTGTCCAACCTGTCTGCATCTTTTCTTATATAGCAGGGACCAAAACTGAATTCAGTATTCCAGGTGTGGCCTGACAAATGCCGAATGCAATAACGACTTACTTATCTCTGCTGGTGATGCCCTTGTTGATGCAACCCCAGCATCCTGCTGGCTTTCTTTGCTGCAGCAGCACACTATTTGCTCTTACTGAGCTTGTTGTCTACCAGGACCCCTAGGGTCCCTTTCCACAAAACGGCTCCCCAGATGGGTTGATGTCAGCTTGTGCTGCACTCCTAGATTATGTTTTCCCAGGTGCAAAACCTTATATTTGCCTTTGTTGAACTTCATTAGGTTCATGTCTTCCAGCCTGTGAAGGTCTTCCTGCAGGGTGGCTCTCCCTTCTGAAGTGTCCATCTCCCCACTCAGTTTGGTATCATCAGCAGACTTCAGGGTACGCTTGACCTCATCATCCAGATCACTTAGGAAGATACTAAACATTGTTGGACCCAATATCGATCCCTGGCCACCCCACTTGACAGGTTGACAGTTTTATAAAGAGCCTTTTACCACACTGTGCGTGTGGCCTGTCAGCCAGCTGCCCATCCACCACGCAGACCACTTGTCTAGACCGTAACACCTCAGTTTCTGTAGGAGAAGGCTGTGGGAAACCTATCAAAAGCGTTGGAGAAGTCTTGGTAGTCAATGTCCACAGCTCACCCCATATCAACTGAGCAGGTTACTTTATTGTAGAAGATGGTCACATTTGTCAAGCATGATTTTGAGTGCATTACTTGAGGTCATAGTTTTACTTTCATTCAGGTATTAATGAGATAGTAAACAAGGTACGAAAATTATGTGGCAGCAACAACAAATTTTTAAGTTGCGTTTTGTGCTTCAGATCACAGAATGTTCAGGTTTCAGGCTGTCATTTGGTAACGGCAGTCTTGAGAAGGACTGCCTGAAAACTTTACTGATTCCGCCTGAAAGCTGGATTCAGACTAATGATTTGGTCAAAGAGCAAGACCCTGAGATGAGGGTATTCACTGAGAGGACTTAGCCACTAAAATGGAAACCTACTTTATTGCAAAGATCACCAAATCTGCCTCTGGATTGATGGATTTGCATTTTTAGAGCCAAAGACACCACATTATGTAAAAGCTTTGATATCATAGAATATATTAGTTTGTGAAATTTATTTAACATAACTTACAGTGTAGGAAACCAGGATTTAATCTGCAGGACTACCAAAACCAGAAAAAATATCAAAAAAGCAGGAATGCTGTGTGAAAGGGGCTTTGCTTCCACAGTTCCTTTAGCTGCTCCCAGGTATTCCCAGCTTTGTCTGCTTTTGTTGTCAGCGGTGAGATTACAGACTATGCATACTTTTGTGTAGTTGGTTTTCTGTCAGGCTGCTAGAACTGTGTTCAAGAAGAAAAGAGGATACAAACTGGGTTTTTTAGCAGTTTAAGTTGTTACAAAAACTGAATTGGTATTTAATAGGTTAAAAGAAGGATTTTTCTTTGCTTGCAAGGGGACCTCCAGAGTTCATCATATTAGGGCTCCTCTTGCTCAAACCTCAAACTGGTTGCCCAGGATCATGTCCAAATGGCTTTTGAATATCTTCAAAGAGGGAGATTCCACCACCTCTTTGGGCAAACTCACAAGCGCTTGGTCACCCTCACAGTAAAAAAATGTTTCATGATGTTCAGTAGGAGCCTGTGTCTCCATTTGTGCGCCTTTCCTCTGGGTGAATCACTGGGCACCACTGGAGAGAGTCTGGTTCCATCTTCTTCACACCCTTCCTTCAAATGTTAGTACAAATGGATGAGATCCCCTGCTGAACTTGAACAGTCCCCAGCTCTCTCAGCCTTTCCTCACATGAGGGTTGCTCCAGGCCCATCGTGGCCCTTGGTTGGTCTGTCTTCAGCATAGCCATGTCTCTCTTGTACTGAGGAGCCCAGAACTGAACACAGGACTTCAGGTGTGACCTCAGCAGTGCTGGGTAGAGAGGACGGACCACCTTTCCAGCTGGTTGGCCACCAGCATGTATTGGGGCATGGGGTTGATCCTGCCTAGGTGCAGGACTTTGCGCTTCTCCTTGTTGAACTTCCATGAGATTCCTGCGGGCCCATTTTTCCAGCCTGTCAAGGTCCCTCTGGGCAGCAGCACAACCCTCTGGCCTTATCAACCACTCCTCTCTGTTTTGTGTTATCAGCAAACTTCTTGAGGGTATACTTTTCCCCTTTATTCAGATCATTTATGAAGTGATCTTACTGCTTCAAAACGCATCCAAGATCACCATCAAACAAGATAAATAAGACTACATCTCAGAGATCAGATTGCAAGTAATTTTTTTAAGAATATAAATATGGAAGTCTTGATCCTTCTTTACTAATCTTTGTGTTTTATTGTTTTGTCCTGGTATAACTACTTAGAAAAAAGATTTCCCATGGTGGGTGATTTAATTAACTTGTGAGGGGAACTTGGTGCAGTAAAATACCAGCCATGTAGATTAGTACTTTAAGCAAGTGGGACTGAAGAATAGGGTGTAGTGACCAGTATAGGATTCCGACTCAAGCTTTGAGGTGACTCAAGACTGATCCTTCTGCTGCCTAGAGAATATGACACAAAGAGGCAAATTTCATTTGTGTTGCTATTTAAAAAAACTTCTAAAATTTTTCATTATTTTATTTGTATGGTTATTTCTTATTCTCGCTCTTACCTGAAGGATTGGTGAGTTCAAGTAGTTACAGTGCTTTTTTTTTCACCAGTAAATGTATTACATTCAAAAATATATTTTTAATTAGAAAGAGATAATAATAGAGTGAGTTATAAAGAAAATTTAAATTCTGTCTGATGTTCATTATTTTAATTTGTATTGCAACAGCTTCAAAACTGGTAAAAATTTTCTAGTTTCTGAATCATATTGCAGTGGGCTGGCTGTTACAAGAGTTTGATTAATGTATACTGAGAACCATAATTATTATGTTAATATTTGCATTGTGCAGTAAATTTTTATCATCTGTGTTTATAGAGGTCATTTTATTTGAATGCATTTCAGATTCCTGAACAGTGCTAACTGGCTTAGATACATAGGAAGACCAGTAAGACTGTCATAAAATGAACTCTTCTGTTCCTCGTAAAACAGCAGTATTTATTAACACCTCTGGTTTCTGTCAAATTCTCTTCTCTTTCAGTGTAAAAATGATTTTAATATGTATTTCGAATACTTTGATGCAGCTTGAAATTTTGACAGGTACTTAAGCATTGATAACAATGCTTAATGTGCTGTCTTAATTCTGGGTGTATTCAAGGTTAGTTGTAATAATTATTTTGAACCTACTGATGAAAAATGAGTAATTCTTTCTGAGATGAATTTCACTTACATCTACCCTTATTCCAAGTAAAAAAGATACTTTACAGTTTTTTAATTGCAATGCAAAGTAATGAAAATTTAAAAGTTTTTATTTCTTCATGCTTGGAGACTGGTAGAAATCGGAGCCAAACATGGTATCTATTCTCATTCTCAGCCTTAAAACAATGCTTTTGTCAAGTCTGCAAGTAAGCAAAGGTGATAGACCTCTCTATAAAGTGTTTTGATTTTTTTCTTGATGCCTTAATAACACGTCTTCAGTACAGCTGCTTAGTACAGTATAACTGAGCATACAAATCTTAGTAAATTTATTTTTAATTTTTTCAGGTGTTTTTAATGTGTGTTTATAAGGCAGTAGCTGATGGGTTGATTATGGAGCATAGCTTGATGTGATTCTAGTTGTCCAGTTTTATGGAAACTGTTATATAACAATTAATTTTGTTTAAATTACTTCAGTTACTCCATGCCAGCCTGACTGCAAAATAGACACTTCAGCTGTAAAACAGTAAAGCAAGTTCCAGAATCAGAGCCACAAGACAAAGCAGGGAACCACTGGCTAGTCTCTTGCATGATTACGTTATCAATATAAGCATGTATGCATTTTCTTTTACATTAATATTTGGAAGAATGTCACATTTTTTGTCTTTCTTCTTTCAGCCATGTCCTTCAGGGGCCCGTGATTTTCGAGAAAAGCAGTGTGCAGATTTTGACAATATGCCTTTCCGAGGAAAGTATTATAACTGGAAACCCTACACTGGAGGTAATGGTTAGCTTTGTATAAATGTTATCATATGTGAAGTCTTCAAAATTATATAAATGTTATATAGAGAGTAATGTTTGTGAATAGAATGTTTTGATTAAAATTTAATGAGCTAAGTTTGCTAAGCTTGTACTTTTGTCAGTTTCTGAAAATCTTGCAGAAGAGCCATCTCTATATTCTGTTAAGAGTTTTGTTTTACTGTGAAGGGGACTAAGCATCGTAGTGACTCCACTTTTAAAATATGCAGCCCTTTTCCACCTGCAGTTGCAATAGAATTAGAAATTCCATAGGTGATCTGTAAGTGCCTGTCATGCTACAGTGATGCATACAGTATAAAAAAATCTCACAATGAATTTTCCTTTGTTAACATCAGAATACTAGGAAAAGGAGAAATAAGTGAAAGCATTCATAAGAGTATTTAAAGACTACTTCACTAGATTAATTATTTATAATTGCACTGTGCAATAAAAGGGTATTTTGCAGCAGGGAAAAGGACTGTAATTTCTGTTTCTCTTTCAGACAGTTTAATCAAGTTTAGTTAATTTTCTGCCATTGTTCAAAGTTCTTAGGTTACCCTTTTTTTATTTTGTTTTTTACTGTTGTAAACTCTAGTGAATAAGTCTGTGTTTTCCCTTGTGGTATTGTATTTTATTGACTTGAATAGTTTTACTCTCAGTTTTTTAGATTAGAAGCCTAAAAATTATCATTGTGGTCACATGGTCTGATCTGTAGTGGAATTCAATAGGACTAAATTCATAACTGAAACAGTCTGATCTTGGGTTTGAAATTTACCCTGATTTACTTCCAGGATTACATTTTCTTGTTATTCTTGTTTTTCGAATGATGAAGTGGTATCCCTAATGTTTTAAATTGTTCAATAATCATTAGGGTTGTATAACATAATGGAATCGTTACGGAGCCAGCCAACCTTGCTGTATCTTACTAAGGGAATTAATCTTTTTTGCAAGAAAGAAGAGTCAAGTAGAGAAATCAATAAAGGGGAGTTAAATAAAGTGTATAGTTTATATGTGTCAGGTATGAGATAAGATTATAAATTTCAGATCTGTATGCATATATATTTTTAACTAATTGTTAACTTTTCGAGATTTCTGTTGGGTTTTTTTTCGTTCGTTTTTGTTGTCCAGGTGGGGTTAAACCATGTGCATTAAACTGCTTGGCTGAAGGTTATAATTTTTACACTGAACGTGCTCCTGCGGTAATAGATGGGACTCAGTGCAATGCTGATTCACTGGATATCTGTATCAATGGAGAATGCAAGGTTACAAATGTTTTATGAAGTACTTATGGATTACTTTGTTGTGTCTGCTATCTCCTGCATTTAATTACGATACTTGTTTGTTATTATATGAAATGGGAGTGTTGACAGGTCAAGTTTTCAATGAAAGAGTAAGATTGAGACAAAAGGATAAAAAATATTGCATAAATTAGACAAATCATTTGAATTGCAGTAGCTTCTCACAGGCATTCATAGAATCCTTCTTTTTGTCGTCTTTTTTCTTGCTTTGTGTTTCCTCTTGGAGAACCAATGAAAGGGGCAACAGGAGATCAACAGCATCCTTGAGATGTTCCAAGGCCTGTTCAGTCATTCCAATTAGAACACCACTCTGGCTGAAAAACAGTGAATGTGAACAAACTAATCTGGTTCTCTCTGACTAGTTCATCCTGTTGCAAACAGTTCTGCTGTTAATTTAATTGAAACAGAAAGTTGTCACTATTGCTCTGTAGTTCTAATGACACAAGTATTTGCCATGTACTAAAAATCTGGTTATGTAAGTTTTCTATAGAACTGCATTACATGAATTTAAATAGGATTGGAGGTCTGTGCTGTATTTTTTACGTACATCCCACTGCTTCTTCAGTTTAGCAAAGTGTTTAATCATGTACTTAAGTATAGGCATCTGAACAGTGCTGGTGACTAGAAAATTTGTTTAAAACTATTTTTTTAAAAAACCACTAACGTAACTAAAGCTTAACCCAATGCTTAAGTTCTTTGCTAAACTGAGGGCTAAAGATGTATGTTTATTGAATAACATGATGAGATCAAAAGCATTTGCCATGTATTGGCAAACTAACCAAAAACAAATCTGGGGAGTTCTGATGTAGTTTATACATAAGAAGATCTTAGTAGTTTTGAGAAATCTTTTAAAACTAATAGTCAGACTAAATCTCAAGTTGAGAATAAGCTGTGTTATTAATTTGGGTCTCTGACATATTGGTGGATCAGATTCAAAATTGTAAACAATTCAAATAATACTACTTTGTCAATTACTTAAAGTATTTTAACTTCCCTTATGACCTATGTATTACCTGTTTATAATAAGTTACAGGGAGTTAATCTTTGTTCACTGTACATAGATTTCTGAAGTACATAATCAGAAATGTAAGGTACTTTTAATGATCAGTTATAGACACCTCTTTTTTCCAGAGTCTTTTGAATCCTGTTTAATACATACAGCATGTAATATGGCCTTTCACTAAGTTTCATTCTGCATTCATTCTTACAGTGTAGTCAATTTACACTTCACATTGAAACTTGTAAAAATAATTGCAAGTTTTGCCTGGAGGATGTGGGTATATGTTCTATGAAGCTGTAAATGCCTTTAGGACTGATAATATTATTTATACTGCATACCTGTTTAAGGAACACGCTGCAAATGTTTATCTTGACAAGGCAATATAGATGTAACACAGTTAATGGTTGTAATATTAAGTAAAAACATCACTAATCATTCATTGGTAACTGTATTAACTAAATTGTTTGTAAAACATTGAGATCCCTTCCTGAAAGTCACAGTAGAAATAGAAGGTACTTGCTGATCAAGATTTGGTAACAACCCAGAATGTGGATTGTTCTTTTTTTTTTTTTTCTTTCTCTGGTAAGTGAAAACCCACTTACAGTAACAGCTATCAAAACAGTAGATAAAAAGAACTGAATATCTCCAACTTGAGAGAAACACTTCAAAAAAGTTATTAAGATAGTGGTGCAAGGCCATCATCCTGTTAAAATATTTTTTCTTATCTGTTCTCAGCATGTAGGTTGTGATAATATTTTGGGGTCTGATGCTAAGGAAGATAGATGTCGTGTTTGCGGAGGAGATGGGAGTACATGTGAAGCCATTGAAGGTTTCTTCAATGATTCATTGCCCAGAGGAGGTATGCATGTATATGTTCGTTCTATTGCACAATGCATTTAGATCACTTCTTAGCAAATAACAGTGCTGCATTGATTTCCAGCCTGGCATAGCTGTTGGACATTCACTTTGACTCCTTTTGCCTCGTTTCCTTTTACTGTATTAGTGGGTTTGATGTCAAATAAAACAGCGTTTCATTACTGAATACTTTGTTTTCATGGTCTCATATGCACTTAAAGAAGTGGGTGGGGGTTTAAAATTATTATTTAGTTATAGTGGTATAGTAAGGGTAGTGTTGTATGTGAATTTAATGTGTGTGGCAGAATTTGACATTTAGTCATACATGAAATTTTAAAATAGAAGGAATTCAGAAATGTCTCTAAAGTTTATCTTATTAAGAACTCGGGAAATGTATATGGGCGATTAGTTTAAAGCCTAGCTCAAAAAAGGTAATATTAGCATTGCAATCTTAGTATTGTCAGTTTGGGGCTCCCAAATACAGAAGAAAGATTGATGCACTGGAGTGAGTTCAGTTCAGTGATGGGCCACTAAGATTATTGGGGTTTGGAGCACTTGCCCCTCTCTGAGAAAAGGCTGAGAGAACTGGGCTTATTTAGCCTGGTGAAGGCGTGGTTTGTGGGGATCTAGTATCAGCCTTCCAATACCTGTGAGGAGGTTATGGAGAAGATAGAGCCAGGCTCTTCACAGTAGTAGTTACATGGTGGGAGAAGGGACAGTGGCTATAAACTGAAACAAGACACCTGATGACCAAATGGAAGGAAAAACTTTTTCCCAAGGAGGGCAGTCCAGGAGAGGGTCAGGTTGCCCAGAAAGCTTGTACAGTTTCTATCTTTGGAGTTTCTTACTACCCAGCAGGGTAAAGTGCTGAGTAACTTGACCTGATCTCCTAGCTGATGCTGCTTGTAGCAGGTTTGACTAAATGGCTTTCAAATGTCTTCTCCAACATGAATTATCCTATGATCGATCCTAAGGTCATTTTATATGTTAATTTCCTTGATACACTGTTGAAAAGACTATATTAGCACTTAGCACACAGTCAGGAATTCCTTTTTTTAAGTTCTTGCTATCACTTTCAAATCTTTGGACGAAATTTATTCTTTTCCTCTATATCATGTGAAATAAAATGTTCAAGTACATTTGAATCCCATCTGTCATAGTAACTTTTATTAGTAAATAATTTATTAATGTTTAATTTAATGACTAATACTTGTCAACGTAAACAAATTTACCTTTGTTTTATAGGCTATATGGAAGTGATTCAAATTCCAAGAGGTTCTGTGCACATTGAAGTAAGAGAAGTGGCAGTGTCAAAGAATTACATTGGTAAGACCATGGCTGAAATCACAGACTGTTACTAAGTCAGAGATTATGTTGTGATTTGAAGGTACATTTTCTGGTCTGGCCAAACCATACACATAGTAGAAGCAGCAGAGGAAATTTTTAGCTGTTAATATTAGATTGTGATCAGACAGTTCCAGCAGTTGGTTAGGATGTATTCTTCTGAATGCAGCTAATGAAATACACGGTGATTCTTCCTTGTCCACTCAGTGCAAAATCAAGTCAATTTCATTATAGTTACAGTGTCAGACCTGACCTGAAGTGGATGAGGAACATTCAAGTGATGTACTCTCCCACTTTGGGGTAGTATCTTCCATCTGGGAAGTCTCTGATCTTGGGGGCTTACGCTGTTTTAAAACTTTATTTTGTTCTTGGAATGATTATTCAACAGCCATAGTTACTGAAATGCTAAGAATACTGTCTCCTCATCTTCAAACGGTTTAATGTAATAATTCCACAGTATTTCTGTGTTGCTGTGTTGTAGGGACTAAATGCCATCCCTATTGAATGATAAGGAAAATGAGTTGCAGAAAAACTAGGTGCTTATTTGAGGTCATTCAGAGAGCCTGTTGTGAACCACAGAATTAAATCCAAATTCCCAAATAATTATGCCTTTCTTTAAAGACTGTGTTAAATTTGATTTCTGTTTTTTTAATACTGAAATGTACAAGTTTGGCTTCATTGAACTCAAGACAACGTGCATTTCTGGAATTCCCTGTACCCTATTTTGCATAGCAGTCAGTTCACAGTAGTGCAAGAAACCCATTTTTTTAGTCAAAAGCAGATTACAGAGCTGATTAGTTGTACAGCAAACTAACGGAATAACACAACCAAAAGCTATTGCCTGTTAGGCTAAACAGTGGATGACAAGCCTACTTTTGTCACTCTGTACTCTATGTAGTTGATATATATAACATTAACATGTTGTAAAGGAATATGATGCCTGTAAGTGTGTGTTAGAAGGGCAACTGTCCTCCTGGATACATTAATTCCTAAGCTGATTATATTGATAATAAAAGTACCTTTTACTGTTGGATGCCTTCATCCTGCCTGCCCCTACCCTTTTGTAGTTCAGCAGTTAATCAGTCTCCTTCCATTCTGTGGGAATAACAACACTGGTACTCCAGGAGTAGAGTGCTTACTATTTTTTCAGCATCACATTCCCATGGTCTCTCCCCTATGTCAAAATATACTGTGGGTAAGGTTGCCCATATATCCTATACTGACATTTCAAACAGATGTCGTGGGAGAGAGGCACACAGTGCATCCTATCACTGTCATTTTCTGCTAAGAACTATTCCATGGGCAGCTGAAAAACAGAACAAATAAGATAACTCTTAGCTACTACAAATAATTTTGTTATTCCTCTGTATCATAAGCAGAGGAAAGTGATTTGGAAAAGCATTTAGATTGGCACCATCTGTATAAAATGAATGAAAAATGTAATTTTTTGGCTTAAATAAAAAATACAACTTCATTGGTATTTAATCTGGCCAGAGATCTAAACCTGTAAAGCGGTACATAAACACTTTTTAATGTGCTTGTCACAATTTTGAGGAGTTTTCTGAGTTTCAGGCTCTCTCCTTGCTATTCTGCTTCATGCCACAGCAGCCCTGACTACACAATTGGGGGATTCCTGTCCTTCACTGGTTTCTTCTGTTTCCAACATTCACAGGTGCCATTGGATCCTAACGACAGTTAATCTTTCTAAGTTGCAGGGTCCTTTTCATTTTATCCATTTCATCACATTTATCCATTTCATCACAAAGGGATTCTTTGTTCTCTGAGTGTGAATCAGATCACTACTTTAGGATCACCAATTTCTTGGGAAAGCAAGGCTTCAAATTTTTCTGCTGCCTTAAAAGAACCATACAATCAGAGTGATAGTTAAAAGTTAGTTTATTACGTTAAAATACATACATCAGGGGTATTATGGATATTTCTTTAGTGGCAGTATCAACTTCACAGCTCCTTCCCTGTCTTTGTATAGAGTTCACTTTGTTTTCCAGGACTTTTGTTTTTGTGGCCACAGTGTGAATGAGATTAGAGAACTGATTCCGCTCATTTACACATATTACTATGTTTTGTTTTGCATGCACTGCTGCCAGATATGTGACCACAGCCTAAGAAATCAGTTTCTCCTTTCAGAAATACACAAAAAAATGGAAGAATAGAACCTTCTTCCTTGGTAGCTGTCACATGGACTTCAAAGTTTCTTCTTTTCAGTTTGCAGGCTTTCAAACTAACTTGCAGCAAACATCCCATGGTTCCTTAAACTAAGATCCAGTTCTTTTACAAGCCATGGCCTCAAATTTAGGCTGCTATTAGACATTTCGTGATTCAGTTAGCTCAGTCAACACCTGTCATCCGTCCCCCTGTCTCTGGCTGTCATTTCTGCACCAGTTATTGCTCCTAGTGTTGTGAAAGTAAAAGCACATTTTTGCAGCTGTATAAATAATTCAGTATTTTGCACTGAGCTGTCCAGCAAATAACTCCAAATAACAGCAAAAAAACCCAAAACTGCCTGTTTTCCAGGCTGCTGAAAAAAACATGTATTTAGTAATGCTGTTACCTTCCTGTAAATGGCTTGATCCAGGGTGACATCTTCCCTTATAATCCCCTTACACAACAGGGTGTTGTGTGCTAATTTTCTGTGGGCTTCCTGTAATGTCAAGTTCCCATGAACTGTTTGATGAGGACACTAACTTGTTCCTTCTGTCTTACATGCTAATAGTAGTATGCCACTGTGTCATCGTTGTCATGTAATTATATCATTGGAATGCTGTTTACAACAGTGTGGTTTTCACCTATGTGTAACAGCTGAAATTAGGTAAATCTATTTACAGAATGCAAATGCATCTTTCTTTGACAGGTAAAAAATTAATGGCTTTGCTTCTGGATATACATTAGTTGAAGTGTATATAGAATACATACAATTGGTAGCATATAATTTCACAATTATTAATTATGTAAACATGTATGAGGATGTTTAATTCTCTTGTGCTTATTTGTATGTCTCATTTGTAGTTGTTTATGTGTCTCAAATAATACAGTAATTCAATATTTGCTCTTGGTAGATACCAGATATACTGACAAGAAAACATTTGGGATTGAGTGGCACAGTATGAGAGACTTCAGTATGTGTTGGTAGCTTTGGAAGGCCCTACAAATTTCTTTTAAATAAGCTAGATTTTATAAAAGCAGGACGGATAGATGTTTTGGCTATGTGCAATAGGACCATCGATAAAACAAAATTCTGATGTTCATCCGTAACATAGTTATTTTATATACCTATGCAAAATAGATAAACAGTGAAGTACTGTTCCTTTCTTTTAGTACAGTACTGCTTGCAATTTGTCTTGGTCTCCTACATTCACTTTTTAAAAAATCTCCTTCTTGTACTACAAAGCCTATATAGACAATAAGGAATCGGAATTACTTTGAGAATTTCAGGTAAATGAATGTGTCAGAGCTAGTTTCTTCTACATGAGTGTTTCCAAAGTAAATCCAGAGAAGTCAGTGGAGTAAGATGTATGCTCTGGAAAGACATTCCTTTTCAGGCCTTATGGTGCTGATGGAAATGGTTACTAAAACCTGCCAAATGTGGTTGTCACCAGCAGAACCATACCACCTCTCCAACTGTCTCCTGCTCATATGAATGCTGTCTGATCAGTTTTAGAAAATTCGAGCATCATTGAGACATTTTCCCTAACTGTTTAAGGTAAACCATCTGTCCACACAGATGAAGTTGAGAATAAAACCTGATGGTAAATTATCTTATTCCTTATGATTGTGACGTTTGTTGCCTATCTAGTAAAGTCAATTATTTGTCTCGAAAATGACATGGCTGTTTGACCACGTATTTCCAACCATTATTTTCCCTTTAAGAACATATGTTATTTAAAGTAAACACGAATGCTGAATAACTGTAATCTTCACCTAAAGTCAAGAAGTCAGTATCTAATTAACAGAACTATCCACCTTAAAACACAAAGTCAGTTTTGTATTTAGAAATGTATTTTAATATAGTTGAGCAATATAAATCCCTGAATAATATCTGCTTGCCCAGCCTAATTAGTTGGTTAGCTAAGAAATTTGATGTATCTATAGTGCTTTTATGGTTTAAGGCTGTAAAATAGGAATAATACAATATTTTATCAAATTAAGTAGCTATCATTTGGGTTTGTAGTAGAAATATCTATATATCTTGTCTCTATATATAAGGTATAGATTTTATGTATATAAAACACCTATATGTAAGCTATCTATCTATCTATATATAACCCCAGTGGACTAAGGCAGCAAAGCAAGAAGTGATTGGCACCATATGTCAGACTCAATGTTCCTTCTCTTATTTTTTTGTCTGCACATTATCTGAGATACCCTATCCTATGCCCCAACTTCTTAATCTAAAAATTATGTTGGTAATTGATTATACATTTAAGACCTACATATATCTTATGTAGAACAGCATCCATTGCACATGGTCTCAATTTTAAAGTTACATTTATTTATTTTATATATCTATATATTGATTTAAAGTTATATTGCAAGTTGCATGAGGCATTCTGTTTTGTTCCATATAGCATCTGCATGTTGAAATCTGAAAAGTGTATCTGCACATTGAAGATTATTGCAGAGGAATATGGTCAAACTGCACAAGGGATATTTTGACAATAAAGAAAAGACTTTACATTGCTTGAAAAAATCATGTCATGGAGCTGAAGCTCATGTACTTCTAACAGATTAGTAGATTAATTTGCAATGGCTTCTCCATTATAAATGCTGCTTCCAATTTTTAGGTGGCTTGTATTTTTTTTTAAGCTTTAAAATCTGAAGAGGATGACTACTATATTAATGGTGCCTGGACTATTGACTGGCCAAGGAAATTTGATGTTGCTGGAACAGCTTTCCATTACAAGAGGCCAACAGATGAACCAGAGTCTTTGGAAGCACTGGGCCCTACTTCAGAAAATCTCATAGTCATGGTAAAGTTGTAATTAATGTATTTCTGAAATTTGAAATATGTATTCATGTTCTGAGAAAAGCAAAGGCCATGAATGAAATCAAAATAAGTTGTGTTTTCAAAGACCATACAGCCTGCCTAGCTGCAGCTTTGCATTTATGTTTTAACACGGCTTTACCTTTCAAAATTGGCAAACATTGTGGTGAGCAAAAATAAAGTCAGAAGAGCACCAGGAAATGCCACAGGAAATGCCCCATCTCTGTTAAGTGTCGTTCAGCATAACGGTAGCTTAAATTGTGTGTGGGGCATACATTGTACCTCTGCATACTGCTGATACATGGAAGTGTTGAGATACAGCATGACAGTTCCTGACAGTTCTGTGCTTGTCAGTGGGTTTAAGCCTAGCCTGAGTGTGAAGTATACTCTTGCCACAACAAGAGTATCGTGATCTGACCCTTGTTAAACTGTGTTGCTGTGACATACATTGCTCTGAACAGATAGCACAAAATGTGAGAACATAATAGAAGGTGAGGCCGGGATCCTGGTACCCTGTCTCTGAGAGCAGCAATAGTGAGCCTGCTGTTGTGCTACTGTGTTGAGAAGTATAAAACCAAGGTGATGCTTGCCCAGTGTATTCTGCCAGCTGCCAGATTTGCAGTCCAGGGATTGCTTGAGCCAGATGGAGTATTTTTGTGTATAGAATGATTGTTGAGTGGATAGTCACATTTTAGGCAGCATTTTCAAACACCTGAATCCTATTTTCTCTTTCTGTAGGTGTGGATAAGCTAAATAATCCATATGGAATGAGTTACACAATGATTATAGTGCCTTTTCTCATTCAGCCCATGCCACTGACTTTTTTACTGAAAAGTTCTCTGCTCTTTTCTCTGATGGAGATGGGCAGATATGCCTTTGAAAAATTTCACAGAAGATAGATGTGTCAGATCGCTGCATCTAACATGATATACATTATTAGCAACAGAAAGAAAATGTTTGATATAGATTCAAAAGGGTAGTGTTGGACAGGTGGTGTGTGGAAGTGCAGTTCACTTTAGGTTAGACAAAAACTCATGGTGATTGTTGCACTTCTGTCTGTATCACCTGCAGTGATGTGGCTGCAGCAAGAGTTTTGATTACTCCTTTCAAGGAAGCACAGGTGTGATTCCACCAAGCTAATGCTATTGGCTGTTGCATTAGGAGAAAACAATGATCTCAGCAAGTCTGTTGCTGTTACTATTATTACTGTTACTATAGTCACTGAAAGTGCAAATAATGGCAGAGCTAGGTTCTGTTGTGTGGGTTGCTCCTCGCAAGATTTCCATGAGGACTGTTGCATGTTTGCACAGTAATGCCCTTAACCAACTTTGACCTTGCATAATTATTCAATTATCAAGTTAATTCCCATTAAGACATTAATTTTATGAAAACTGGCTTTTTAGAACAATTATGTCAAGAGTAAAGAGCTGACAAGTTAGGGGGAGAAGACAAAGCTCACCTTAGACAGCAATGCTTTTCTTTTGTATATGTTTTAAAAGTTAATCCAGTTCTTTTGGGAATACCTAAAAGAACTACTGTGGCTTCCCTTATTACTTTTTTCCCTTCTGCAGGACTTAACATATACCTAGATTAAATGTCACTGTAGTTGCCCTCTGCTTGCCTGTTTTAATGGTATAACCAGTTGTTTTCAACTACAGATTCTGCTACAGGAACAAAATTTGGGTATAAGGTATAAATTCAATGTTCCCATCTCTCGCACTGGCAGTGGAGACAATGAAGTTGGCTTTGCATGGAATCACCTGCCTTGGTCAGAATGTTCTGCCACTTGTGCTGGAGGTAAGACACCGGGCAGACAAGCTACAGGGTAAACTGAATTGCAAGATACACTTTACATATTTATCTAGGTAACTAATTGAAAACGTTTCTTTCAGACATGCCTCAACCTTACTGTAGTGAAAACATTCATTTTCTCACAACAGATTTTGTTTTCCAGTACATTTAATATGTTGAGATGTTTTTGTTAGACACAGTGTATCTTGTCACAGTGTGTCTTTGCTGATGCTTCTTCTGAGATTCTCTTGAAGTAGGTTTGTTTGCTTTTACAGGAGCTTCCTTGGTAAAGGACATCAGAATTTTTGAGTAAGGAGATTAAAAACCAGAAGACAAATAAGGCAGCTGTAAATGAAGGGATGTGTCTTTGTGGGTTTGTAGGTATGCTTCACATGATCCTAGTCAGCCCTCCTATCCTTCAGCCGCCAAAGTTTAGGATGCATACTGGTAGCTCCTCTGTAGCAGCTGGTAACAACTGGATTTTACTTCCCAGCCCACAGCAGTATCTGAGAATTGTTGTCCTTTGGCAGCAGTGGGGGATTTGTAGGCTGACCCGTGTGATGCATCATGGGTGCCTTTCGCCCACAAATTACTGTATTCCTAATCCTCCCTCTAGTGGCCACCAATGCAATTCTTTACCTGTGGCTGGTAGAGCAGGACAGTTGGCTTCCTTCAAAGCCAACACCATTGCTGCTGCAAGGACTGGTGAGTAGCGGTGCTGTGTGAACAGTATCTTTCTTCTCTGGAGACTGCATCATCTCCCCAACATACGTCTATTTCAGAAGATAGGGGAGAGTGCTTTAAATCCATCTCAGAATTTCAGTTTTCTCCTGCACTGTGCACTGCCCATAGCAAGAGGAACACACTATATTTTTTTAAGAACCTTTGGACCAAATATTGGTCCTTTTTTATTCTGGCTACTGAAGGTGTTCATGTTTAGAACTGTCATGACTCATCTTTCTTTTCTGCTGGAAACTGCTGTGGCTGTTACTAGTTGTTAGCTGTTTAAATGCTGCTGTTTGCTTAGCCATATGTAATACACAAAGGACAGCACAAATTCTTTTCTGTGCTGCTAATTAGAGAAAGTCTTGAAACAAAATGGAGTAAGGTGCCAATTTGCTCTGTTATTCTTATTGTTCATCTGTTGGATTCCTGGGTGGCATACTGCTTTTTTAACTACTTTTTCAGTAATGGTGAATCTGGTAGGAAAAGGAATATTTTAAAGTAGTATGAAGAAGGGAAGTGCCTAGCTCATAGCAAAATACAGTTCCAAGTATCAGAACCTTAAAAGTACTGCCAAAATCTATTTTTATGATGGCAATGAGTTACTGATCTTTTTGAAGTCATAGGAGAACTCCCATTGATTTGGGTAGAGACAAAATTTTAGTCACTGATCTGTCATGCAGGTCGTTGTCATTTCATAGATTCACAATATGCCATGGAAAAAATAAATGGCTCTGAAGGGATGAGTGTTTGCCTAGATGAAAACATTTTGACTTGATTAATTAACTTTTAAGGGAAGACTTGTGAATCCCTGAAAATTGCAGACATTTATTAATTTAGAACTTTTGGGGGGAAGATTTTCTTCAGTAGCTTATAGTAGCTAAACCAGGCACTTTGCTCTCCTTTCGTTCAGCTTGAGTATGAGGGTATACTTTGGTCGCTTATTTTCACTGAGCTCTGTACTCAGGGAGTAAATATTTCTTTGCAACTATAATTCATGTTAAAACTGTATATACTTTCTTCATATGAGTACTTGCTGTTCCTCCCAGTTTATGAAACATCTTTCACCATATGCCAAAAGAAGACACAATTGTAAAAAGGAGCTGAGTCAGGAAGAAAGAAAAGGGAGACAAAAGTTGCAGAGACAGAGACTGTAACTGGAAAATTTGGCTGATACAAATATGAAATGTTGAAAAAACTTAGAAATGAAACCACTGCATGACTTTTTTTATTTCTGTAGAATTTGTTATGAAGTTCATTACTGGAGTTCTGTTTACTTGGAACTCTGCATCTTTAGGAGAGAAATTTTGCCTTACATCAAAGGATAACAAAATACTAAGCAGTTAAAGAATTTCTCACTGGAAGTAAAAAAGGACAATAAACATGTGTGAGGAATATTAGTATGTAAATTATTTTTATTTATGAGGTTAAAAAAATTATATAGGGACTTTGTGACAGACTGAACAAGTTAAAGGCATCAACATTTTCCTGCCTCTTGGCAGGTGTAGCTCAGCTGTTGTACGTGGACTGATCAAGGTTTGATCATATGATATTCTGTCTTGATCCAAGAAGGCTAAGATGACATAGAGCCAGATATACTTTTATATCAAGGCACAGGTTTTTGTCAAAGCTATAGGTAAATCTAAATTCTAATCCACACATTTAACTTCTGTCCACCTCTGAACATGTCTGCATCTATATTTTAATGTTATGTCTTTTTGTCTGGGTAACACTTAAAATACTGTCTTAAAAGAACATTAAATTTGCAAGTATTTATAAGCTAGGAAGTGACAGAATTAAGGATGACTATGGAATCTTTAATTGTTTTCTGTCGTTGTGACTGTTCTGTGGAAGAAGGACCAGTTGAGCAGGGACTTGCTGAGGCTGTGTCACAGGCTAGTTCATGTCCATTCCACACTAAAGTCTAGTTCTCTCTAAATCAGACTGACTGTATCTGCATTGCATATCATTTGACCAAGTCTGTGTCTTTTAAAACATAGTTACTACTTGATGTATGTTTTTTAATTCAAAGAATCTAAAATATAAAAGTGAGAACTGCATTACAGCCCACTAAAATGACGTTTCTGTATTGTGAATTTTGACGGTATGTGTTGAATGTCATGAAGCAGAGCTAGGCTACAGCAGCATTTTGGCAGTGCAAAGATTAAATTGGTTTTGGACTATTGTATATTGCAGAAGTGTCCAATCTTTGTGCACTCTCTTCTTCATAGTATTTTGAGAGGAATCCACTGCATTCAGCTGTTTCTAGAGCTTGTGGGCCTTGTCTTGGAGAAGGGGTAACTAGGGCAGTCAGGAGACAAGGAGCAAGCTAAGAGCAAGCTAGGAGCAGCCTACAATCTTTAATTAGATGGTAATATGCTGTCTCTTCCACTGGATTTCTGTATTATCTCTGCTGTGCTGATGAGTTACATCAGAACAGCGAAAAGTGCTCTGAATTTTCAAGCAGGACCTCTGTTCTAGGGCCTATTTTGCAGAATAGAATGAGGAGGAGGGTTTCCTGCTTACAACAGCTCAATGTGGTGCCAGAGCTCTGGATTCCATTTGCTACCTCCCTTATGTGATGCTGAAAACTCAAAGCATACATTAAGAGTCCTACTTGCTAATTATCAGTTAATCATTATATGGGTACCTCTCTGGAGTGTCTGACCTCTGAAGCATGCAATGAATTTCATCATTGCATGAAGTGTGTATAAAGCAAAATATTCTGAAAACTCAATCAGACACCTGAAATCAACAGACTCTTTGCTCAGCAGACATTATGCCTCCTATCCCCCTGTGTCCTTCACAGAGTGGTCTAGGAGATAAAGTCTGTGAAATAAAGTTATGTTTTTAAATTGAATGTAAAAAACCAGAAGGAAGTTAGTCTTTCTTTCATGAGAGATTATAAACTGTATTTAGTGTCATTCATGTTAAAGGAGAAAAGAAAAAAGTATTTCATGGTGTCTCTGACAATGAGCATCATGTTCCGTGTGAACTGAACACAAATTAAGTTTCCAAAGTCTGAGATTTATTTTGATATTTTCTGGAGTTTTTCTAAAAATAGGTTCTTCAGGTTTAGCAGGTAGTTAAAAAGGCTTGCCTGGTGATAGACAACTCTTTTTATTTTCCTGGATTCATGTACTCATATGTAAGATGAGAATATAATTCCATTAATTTCTAATGTCTCTTGGTATCTGTTCTTAGACTTGGAATACCAGAATCACAGCTTTTTTTTTTTTTTTTCTTTTTTGTACACTAGGACCTATATTTCTATATTGAAAAACTTGTCTTTAAAATACAGTTTTATAGTATCTGAGCTAGTTCTTCCTCTCTGGAAATACTATGTAAAACTTAGCTACATACATTCTTCATATTAATTCCCTTTTTTCCTGTATATTCACCACCAGCTGCTCTACTCCTGAGATTTCAGAAGCGAAGTTTGTTACTATCTCATATAGGTCTTTATAGATGGTGGCAGACTTGGACAAGACTACAGTAGAACACTGCCAGAAAATACCAGCATGTATAGTGCAAGTTCATCTATACAGAGAAAAGTGGGAGAGGAGAGAACACAGGGAATTCAGAAGGGTTGGATGGATGAACAATTTGCTGGAATTCAGAAAAAAATGAGTATTTTCTTTAAGGACCTGGTTATTATGTAATGAGGAAGTCTGAGAAAGGGAAAACTAGGATATATAGAAATAGTAGAAGAATAAAGTGCTAAAATGGGAAAGGATGATATACATCACTTGTAGATCACAGAATAGTAGTTTATTTACTTGCATGCCTGTCTTTTCCTACATGTTACCTTGTAGCTTTCCAAAGGCAAGTGTATGACTGTCCAGATTCATAAGTAGTATTAAGAAGTGAACTGCTGGTGGTATTGTTTAAAAAAATGCCACAAAGGAAAAAAAGTAATCCTTCTCTGTGTTTTTATTTTCGTATACTTTATTTTTAAATGTATATGCCCCCCCTTTTTTTTAATTTCTTATGTGCTTCATATATTCCATGCTTAATAAATTCTAGCAACAAATGACAGCATTTATTATCTAGAATTTACCAGGTATACTAAACGGGGGTTTTGATTTCATTCATTTTATTAGAGTTCATCTCTAGATAAGTTGAATGCCCTAGATATTAATGAGTTTTTATGAAATATTCAGGTAGTATAATATTATAAGTGAATTGATTGCCATCCAGTTTTCTTTACTGCTCATCACTCTTATCGAGTGGTGCCTACGATGTTTTCCTTTCATGCCTTTCAGACAAATTATGAAACTGTCTTTAGACAAATAAAACATACTTGCTCTCTTCAAGGAGAATGTAAGTTTGGCTCTGTGATGAACATCTTGTGATCTGATGAGTGAGCTCAGAAAGTATGTCTGGGTTAACCAGCATGCACTAGTTTTAATGATGCAGGATTCACAATATATTGGTACTGGCATCTTTATAATTAACTGTTGCAATCGCAAACCACAATTTTTGGGATTGCTTTTATAAATAGATACAGCATTTACATGCCTGAAATTTTAATTTAAGAATAAAATGTAATTTAGAATTTGGCTGCTGAAAGTCATGCAGACTATTTGTGAATTGAAATCTGCAAAACATCTCAGTTCTCTGGAGATTATGGTCACTAAACCACTGAAGTTTTGTTTTCTATTAGACTTGCATTGACCAGTCATGAGGACATTTTATGTCTTTTATTATAAACTATAAATCTGTAGGTTTGAAAGCAGGGTGTTTCTGTCTAACTGCTTGTAATTATTCCCCCAAGAGTTTAAATGAACTTGTTTAGCTGTGCTTTTTAGATTATTTTAAGAGAGACCATGTATTTGGGGAAGAGTTGATAATTTAAAAAGATTTTTTTCAAGGCCCACAGGGCTTAACCAAGTTGTAGCTGTTGTCTGGATAAAAACTGTATGTCTAGGTTTTTCCATTTCTTTTCCTTGTCTTAAACTCAGAATCTGCATTTTTTCTGAGATATTTTTAAATAACACTGTAATTAGACTGCAGTAACATAAAGTTTACGTACTATGTGGCAAGATGCTGCAGAACATTTTAAAATTTGGTAATATATCGCCTAGCATGGATTAAAGATTCTTCAATGTGTAAGTGAATAGTGGTGAATACTGTCTTATGGGTGATATGCTACCAGACCAACATTCGATTAATAACATGTCTGACTTAAATTTTTTTTTAAACTGAGCACAATGATACTAAGTGTTCGTAGTACTTCAGAACACTTTCTTATTACATAGCTCTTCAGAAATTCATTCATCGAGGCTGCCAATTTTTAGCCAAAGTCTAGAAGGAAATGTGTCTGATGCCAGTAGCAAATTCAGGGAAAGGTTAACATTAACATCTATGTTATTCCATATATATATTTGTGAGAATGATATGCATCATTAAAATGCTTAATCCTAGAGTGTGCATGAATTACTATTTTTAAGCAATTATATTTGAGTGAAATATCTTTATGAAGGCAATATTCATCCTACTTTATCAGCCACCAAGAGAATTAAGGCAGTTTGTGATAGAAAGGATAAATGATTATTCATCAGAGTTGAACATAAATTCCGTGTCATCTAACATTGCCATGTTATAGCATTGCTGTTCAGCTATACCTTTTGAATACTATTTCTTCTCATGGTGAAGTCTGAGAGAAAATTGCAAAAGAAATACTCCTACTCAGGTTGATTTTAATTATTCTCATCTGTTGGCAGTGTTTGCATAGATTATAGGATTTAAAGTGAATCATCTTGTCACAGCTTCTCAGATATTTAGATCTTCCACTTATTTTTTATGAACCAAAGGAAGATTTTTATAAAGGAGACCCTCATCTGGTAAACATTTTTCTCTCTCTTTCGTGATGCAGTTTATATGCCTTTTCTTTACTAAAACAGTATTAAAAGAGTAGAGAACTGAAGAAAATAATCTCTTATTCTCTCTCTGTGTGTGTATGTGTGTGTATATATATATATATGTATAAATCTGTACCAACATTGAACTATTAGCTGATTTGAAATTTTGAAAAGTATAAAGGTCTAGAAGTAAGTGACAAATGGGGCAAAGTGTAAAATCATAGGTCATGCTTAGCTAGCTAGATATATTTTAATATATAATTAATATTCTAGACTAAGGAAATGTAGTATGTTTGTTGATCTAGACTTTCTTAAGGTATTTGTTGTCACCTACACCTAAAAAAGAATTAGAAAAGCTTAGTGGATGAGGCATGCATGATCAAAATGTAAATTAATGGTCCAAAAGGCAGTGAGCCTAGTGGGCTTCTTATAGGCCTTTCACATGGCTCATGAGACTTCAGTTTTTCTTGGTTTTCAGCATAATAAGTAGAAAGCTCTGATGTAATTTGCTGACAGTGCAGTGCTAGGAAAAGTATGGGGAAGACTGAGATATGTGATAGTCATGATAATTTTAGGATGTATTTATTTAAAAGTATTAATGACACTGGATAAGACACTAGTAAAATCTCTGGAGTACTGGGAACAGTTGGTATTGTGGCTGTAATAAACTCAGGTATGAGCAGACACACAGACAGGTTGTAAGGCTGACCAAAGGAATGTTGTATCTAACAACACAGATACTGCAAGAGTTGACTTGGTTAACACAATAAAGTTACTTGAATAGAAAACTGGTTTGACTTTAAAAAATTAATTTGGCATTTAGTGCACCTAGAATGGAAATTGGAATACTTAGTCACAGGTGTGAAATTCAGAGAAAAAAAATATACCTGGGCTTGAAGTGGAATTTGATCAGTTTATGAAAGGGGGTTGCATAGAGTGGTTCTCAGCAATAGAAGGGTGTTACTTCTAGTTGTATGTTCCAAGTTCCTGTCTTCCAAAGTTATTTAATTGCCCTTACAGGCAAGATCTCACTGAATTTCTGCTTATATCATTTCACGTAATGGAAATATTAGGTTCTGAGGATGCTATATATGGAACATCTTTATATGAAGCACCAAAGTCTTTGATACCTGATGGGTGAATATGTGGAAGAGAATATCTGTATGTTAACACAATCGGCCACCAGTTGTGGAGGCATGTACCTCTGGCCCTTGAGGGTTCCCCATGCTAATGAGTTGAGTTGTTTCTCAGTTCCAGCTGGACCTATCTATCTAGCAAAATTATTTTTTTCCAACATGTAAAGCACACAAATTGAAAATTAGCAAAAAAATTGAGGTTGGTTACTGTTCAAAAATGGTATTTTCATTTTACCTTATTCATGTAGATTTGTGTATGTAGGATACACTTGGAACCAACAAATATGGCAGCCTTCCACATGGTTCAGTGGTACCTAGTGTTGTCTAATGTGGCGTCCAGATACATGTAGAAAGAGGAGCAAATGGCTCACCTGTAAGACATATGTGTCATATTAATCATGTTTTGTTATAAATAAAGCTTACTTTAAAAATATTGTGAAGTTTATGGATAACCTGAGATGTCAGGCATGTGAGATTACACACAACCTTATTTAAAGTGCCTGCTTTGTGAAGGTTGTGTGTAGCTGTAATCAGAAAGGAGATAGCCCAGCAGCAAAGCTCTGGACTCTGGATTTAGGTACTGCAGTAGAGTGAAGTCTCCAGCATTTAGGCATCTTTGGTCTCAACATGGTTAATGATTTTGAAGTGAGGTGAGGAGGCAGGTGATTTTGAAGGCTGATACAAAGTTCTCACCTGCTAAGCAAGCATCCTGTAAGTAGTACGTTGAGTGATGAATCTAACTCCTCCTGCTTGTCAGGTACATGAACATTAGAGTTGAGGACACATGGAACATTATGTGCTTAGGATCCAGACTGCTGGGTTTACTGTGAGTATTTGAATTAAAAAGGTTGTATTTTTACAAGAGGGATAACAATCATATTCTGCAGGATGCCATGATAATTACCTATTAAAGTAGCAATTCCCTACTGCAGACTGAAGAGGTGTCAGCTGGGAATATATCTCCAGAAGAGTACTCTTAACTATGTTCCATAGGAAGTTGAGGAGTTGAAGAGGATGGGGAAAGAGAAAGTAAGTTTTCTGGGCCACAGTGCAGCCAGGGATGCAAGATTCATGGGGCTTGTGGCAGGAAGAAAAGGAAGGGGTTTAATCTGTAGCCAGAAAATAAGACATTAATCTAGCATGGGCACGTATGGATTTTCATCCTTGATCTCAAGATGATTTAGACATTTTACATCAGACCGTAATTGAATAAAAACTAGACATAATCTACGGACTATAATTCATAGTCTTGCCACCTTAGCTAAATTAACAACTAAGTCTTAAAAGTTAACGTGTGCTCATGGGAATTAGGCAACCCCTCAGGGTGAGAAGGGATTGTACTTCACTCCTGCATCTGCAGCCTCATGGGGGAGTGCAGGCCATCCTCAAAACTCACAGAAAAGGTTACCATTTGCCCCATGTCCTTTGCACGTAATGTCGTGAAGATAGTTCACATGTGTGTAGACTGGAGATTTCTGTTCATAACCAAGCAGGATGCGCTGTGGGCCAAACTTCAGGCATCTCAAGGCTAGGCTTGACTCATTGTTGGAATTAAATACCTGAAGTTACTACTTCTGTAGAAGTCACATTTTGGGAACACAAGTAGGAGATTTGATTCTTGTCAATAATTAATAACAAAATAAACAATTACAAGGTAAGTTGGAACCAACAAATAACGGCAGCCTATTGTTTAAAATGAGCAAAAGGACTTCCAATATTTGGTGAAACAATTTCCATGTTTTTAGTGGGATGTTTAGTGTCTGAAAAACATATTTCTGTAATTAATTTTACTACTGCACGTCTACCTCCTATAAAAAGCTTGTCTTAAAATGAAGACAAGGCTGTGAAGTAAAGTTGGCAGATATTTGAAGCCAGGATTTTTTAATCCCTATGAAATTGTAAGCATTTCACTTACAATTTTTTTTCATGAAATTTTCACATTTCATTTTTTTAAGAAGTTAAATAATTGCTTCTGTATTTATGAAAAGTTCAAGGCTTTTTGCAACTTTTCTCATACAAATAATTGTGTTATTTCAGTATTATGACTACTCATGTTCGATAAGAACTGCAAATGAATTGCAGATCCACAGGTCTTTTTATGTTAGCAAACATTATACAGTTTGTTCTAAAAAGAGAGGGGGAGGCCTCGTGTACTACTCTTCACAGTTCTCTGAGGTACACTGCTGCCATATCAATGGTTCTTTAATGCCTTTCTTTAGATCCTATTTTTTAAAAATCAGAAGTTCTGCTTAATACACTACTTATGTTGCCTTGGCAGCGTTACATCATTATATTTTGGGAATGATAATGAGGTCTGAGCTGCCCTGTTGAGGATTAACAGTGAGAGAGGAGCTGGGAGTGCCAGACAAAATGAGCATTCACAGAGAGAAACTGCATCTTTCAGAATGAATAATACTTCTATTTTTTTAATGAAGGAAATGTTTATAGGATAACATGTATAAAAATGCAATACTGCTTCCCAGTATTGCTGGTTTATTTTAAAGCAGAGCACAAAACCAATAATTCTCCATTGAAGTGTGACCACATTCTATTTGGTGATGTTTTCTTTGGAAATTGAAGTGTCTTTTACTGGGAGAGGAGGGCAGACAGAAAATGGATTTTGTACAATATACAAATAAAAACAGTCTGTTAGTAAATCTATAAATATATTCCCTTTGTTTTAGAAAACAACAGCATTTTATAATCTTCTCTCAATGGGGTGGCCTAAAATTGAAGGCAAATGAAAGATTTATTGTGGTCAGGGGCATTCAGTCAATTGGAATTCACACCCCTGCAGCATTCATCCAGTTAAAGTGGGATGGAAGGATTAATAATCAATAGGTGAAATACACTTTTACTCAACAAGTAGAAGAAGAGCAAGAATGATTAATTAATGGTGTTTCATTTCATCCCAAGGTGTGCAGAAACAAGAGGTGGTGTGTAAAAGGCTGGATGACAGCTCCATTGTACAAAACAGTTACTGTGACCCTGACAGTAAGCCTCCAGAAAACCAAAGAGCCTGCAACACTGAGCCTTGCCCACCTGAGTAAGTCATTGATGTGTTTTGCATAGATAGAAGAATCTTTGTAGTCTATAATAAATCCTGTTGACCAAATGTCTATAAAATTGTGATCTAGTATTAGCGTCCTGTCTTACCAGACAAGATATGTAGTTTTGGTTTATGGTTTCTTGTTCCTGTGAAATCAGTTGTGGAAAATACATACTTTGACCTAGAGGAGGCCTGATCTGACTGAAGAACACTGGTGTTTAAACTACACAGAGAAGCTCAGACATTGTAAGTAAAAAGATACTAGCAAAGCAGTTTCTTAAGGTGTAAGTATCAGATGTGGTGATAGCGCTCAGGGTAGAACTGGATACCATTCTTAAGGCAAGAATGACAGAAGAATCTTGAGGTGAGATTAACTTTGCCATAGATATTTATATTACATATTGAATGTCTGCCATATTTTTAAGTGTGTTATATTGAAATTTGGGTTGAAGTGTTCACATGAGAGATGGCAAATGTAGAGAATTCTCAACAGAACAAACCATTTACTGGTAATTATTTTGTCACACAACATTCCATCCAGGATACTGAGTATTGTACAGTAATGCTGTGTGCCTTTAGAATAGGTACCTACTTTTTTGCATGTATTTAGTTTTATTTTGAAAGATAGCTATGCTATATACTGAAAACATAATTAAAACCACATCAGCTCATTTGTTCAATAACAAAATTTGGCAAGGACCTATAGCGTAGCTTAATCTTGCTACAAAACTTGTTTAGAAACAGTCGTGATATTTTGCACTAGAAAATTATTTCAGCATGTGTACAGCAGCTTCTTATGTTTTGAGACAAAACTTGTGGAAAAACTGGAACAGATACAACAGTTCATTGATTCGTAGGCTCTGGTTAGTTTGCTGATAATCTATTACTATATTCTAATTGTGCATGAAAATCACTAATGCTGATTAAATGTAGAGACAATAAAGAAGTACTTGGTCTCTTTTAAATATCTCTTAGAAATTGGAAAATTGTAGCATGAAGGACACTGGGAGAAATGAGACAAGACCATAATGCATTAACATTGCAACAGGTCTTCATGAAACCAGTTTCCTCCTGGAGTATCAGCTGCTTCCCTGGTATGGTGACTAGTTGCAGGATGTTAAAGCAATGTCTTCTACACTTACTCACGTGTCACGTACCAAACTCCTTTGACATAAACAGAAGTGAAGCCATTACACTGCTTTCACTATGAGTGTGCTTTAACATGAATGTGCTGCCTCACAAACAGGTCTAAAGTAGGTCTAAATCATTGGCCCCACAGTCTATTTGTAAATAGATGTTTCCTCTGCAAGGCTGTGCACTTAGATTCTGTTTGGGTAACACTGTTTAGTATGGCTCTAAGTGTGCTGACTAAACTGTCATGGCATGTACCTGAGAGCAGATCTTGTGAAGTGGTCGTGTTTGGTCAGTTCCTTTTTACCAAACACATCCCTATACCTTCCTTTGTGTGGCTTAACTATTAAAAAATTAGCACTTCAAAAAGTAGTGTTAACATAGCTATTCCAAACTAGTCTGAACTACTCAAAGCAGCTCAGACATTGTAAGTAAAAAGATAGAAGCAGTTTCTTAGGGTGTGTCAGATGTGGTGCATAGTGCTCAGAGTAGAACTGGGGACCATTCTTAAGGCAAGAATGACAGAAGAATCTTGAGGCGACGCTAACTTTGCTGTAGGTATTTATATTACATACTAAATGTTTGACATATTTTTAAGTATATGAATTTTTATTTTTTTGCACTGACATTATTTAAAAAACAGGAACACACACACCACACACCTCCCATCCTACAAAGCAGTACACCTCTGCATTCTGCATCCAGTACAGCAGGGACATTGATCAACATGGTGAAACTCAAGTCATCAAGATTTAGAAAGGGGGTGGTGTGTGTTAATCAGCATCTGCTTGAGTATGTCAGAGCAGTTCAGCCCACATCTGCCTCCATTCTGATGTTCCTCACAGGGTGAATACAAAGTGCCAAACTCCTAAGAAAGTGTTCTTGATTCCTGATCGTGTAAGTAGTCTAGAAGAAAGCTGTTCAGGTAACAGATGGTTACCCAAAGAAGTTTAGCCCTTTTGGCTGAGCTATTTGTCACCCAGTAAGACTTACTCTTTTACATGGAGTGGCCAAGTACTTCCTTTTTCAACTAACATAATTCTGTTTCCCATGTGGTGTCTTCCAAAGGTTATTATAATGTTACTCTAACTGAAATGACAGTTACATTATACTTGATGTCCCTGAGCAGCAGCAGCAGCAGCGACTGTGTTTGTTCACAGTATTTTGTTTGTTATTGTGATAATAACTCTTAAAATTCCAGTTTTCAAGAAATGATACAGGTAACTCAGTAATATGAATTATGAATAACACTTTCTTGTTGTAATGTATAAACATAAAAGGTACCTGAGAATGCACTTCAGTAAATCATAGTAACAACTAAAAATTTAACAGTTCAGCCTCTCCAAAGCTCTGAAGAGCTTCTGATTCTCCCTACTGTGGTAAAAACATAAGTTTGGTGGCAAAGAATCACAATTCGATTCTCTTTTGCTGCAAAATTAATGACAGAATGTGGCGTATTCGTTTGCATTTCTGTATTGAGAGAATATAGAATTCCTATTAGTTCATATTAGAATATATGTTCTGTAACACAAGACAGGATAGCAGCATGTTTTGTTTTGACAAAGGCATCAGAAAATGACAGATCTTATGAGGCAGCTCCAAGCATACCTCCAGGAAGGAATGTGCACGGTGACTACTGGCACCTGGCATTTTTGTCATGTTGGCAACATCTGATAGTATGCTAGCCTTCCTCCTTTGCAAGGATAATACAGACGAGTGCATCTAATTAGAGTATGAAATCCTGAAGACAAAATGTGCTCAACAGCGTGAAGAGAGATTTCCAGTGAACTGAGCTGCATTAACCATTCATCAGTAGGAAAAAAAACAATGTCACAGCAGGATTAACAAATGCTTTAATGTATTTACTCTAATTAGTAAGAATATTTTGCATTTATAAAAAAGTATAGAAACATGAGAATTAACTCTCAGAAAGCCGAATTCTGAGATCAAAATATTTTATTGTAATGATACTAGAGAGGCAACTATCTTGGCTTTTAACTTGTGCTGTAACCTACAGTAGTGGTTCCCAAACAATTCGAGTTGTTAACCACTTTCAGAGAAATAATTTCAGGCAAGTCTTGTGCAAATCTGCTTAGATAGCTGCAGCTGTGTCAGGCTGAACACTCCTTTCTAACTAGTAGCCTAGGCTGGAAGTTGCTGCTATAGAAAAACACAAAGTAGTAGTATTATTGGAAGATACAATTGCAGTGTGACATAAATTAAAATACTCAGTAAAAGACCTGTAAGTTTCTATTTTGTTTCACTGTGAATACATGCATTATTAACAATTATTTGGGTTTAGTAATTTAAACTATTTGGATTTTGGGTTTGCGCAGTTATCCACTCTGTTTGTGAAATACATTAACTGAGTCTCCTAACTTTTTCTGTCCAGGTGGTTTATAGGGGATTGGTCAGAATGCAGTAAGACTTGTGATGGAGGAATGCGTTCACGGACAGTTCTCTGTATCAGAAAGATTGGACCTTCTGAGGAGGAGACACTGGACAATACCAACTGTTTAACACACCGGCCTGTTGAAAAAGAGCCCTGTAACAATCAGTCCTGTCCTCCCCAGTGGGTTGCTTTGGACTGGTCAGAAGTAAGGCAATTTTGCTGTGTTACCTCATAGTGGAGACAGGAACTCTGATCACTGAAGATTAGTATATTTTCTATTACTACTTTGTAAAGCATTAATAAGAAATGCAAAACTTCATAGGTTTAATACCGAAGCAGTTTTTTCTTTATTCTTTCCTTGTATGTTTGTCAAACAGTTATGACCTGGTTTTATTAATCATAGTAGAAAAATAGTAAAATACAAAATAGAATAGTAAAGTAGTAAAAAAACCCCAATGAAACACACACCCCCTAGAATAGCCATTTGATACGAGATAATTGTCTTAAAGATAACAGCAATTTCCATTTCCATTGATTTTTGAACAGGCAAGTAGCTGCATAGTAGAGATGATAGGTTTACCATATCAGAAGCCAGAACAGACTGTTTGTTTGTTGGTTTTTTTTCTTTTTCCTGAAGTAACCGTGCTGATGTAAAGCATCACATTCTTAGGAACATACCTCAAAAGGCAGACCTAAAAGTTGGTATTCTTTTTATTAAAGAGAGAACATCTTTCATTAAGTATGGTGATAGGTCTTACAGTGCAAGCCAAACTTACACTATACCTTATACTGATTCAGGTATTAAGTGTGAAGAATGTGAACCAGTGCAGCTGGAAGGAAAGGCAGATTCATTTGAATGGGACTGCATCACATGCAAATCAGAGTGAAAAAATGTCTTTATATTTTTTTCAGATCCTTGCTATCCTGGACTCCCATCTCACCCCACTTTTTATCTCGGAGTACCCTTTGAACTACTTACAAGTTAGGATTTCCTGAGTTGCCATATCTGTGTCCTTGTTGTTGAATGCAGCCATATCATATAATTGCTTTCATAAACTGATTAAATTATGTTTTAAAATTAGTTAGTTTGGAGGTTTGTCCCACTGCTTTTTGGAAAACTTTTCCTGAACTTCAATCTTTGAATTGCAAGAAGCATTCTAATGTTTAGTTCTATGCCAGTTTATACCTGTTTGCTTTTGTTACATGAAACAGCTGTTCTTCCTTTCCAGCTATTATTCATCAGCAATTAATTAATCTTGATCACATTCTGCTTTCACGTTTCAGTTTGAATTTGTCTTTCTGGAAATGGATTACTAGTATTAGAGGAGGTTTCACACGTGCCTTATCCTTTTATTTCCTGCTTCTAATGAAAATAACCATAACCTACAGTGTATCAGCATACCCTAAATAAGCTTCTTTTGTTCCACAGCTATCACATATTAATTACATACAGATACTTTTAGCTCCAAAAGTTGTTAGAGTCTCTGGAATTTCAAGGCATAAAGAAGGAAGCCTACTAGAGTCACTGTGAACACCCACAGAAGTGGTACAGAACAGCTTTTACCATAATTTGTTAATGCAGGTAATATAGTTCATGAGATCACAGAGTGGTTGAGGTTGGAAGGGACATCTGAAGGTCATCTTGTCCAACCCTCTCTGCTCAAGCAGGGCCACCTAGAGCCAGTTATCCAGGACCATGTCCAGACAGCTTTCTAATATCTCCAAGAATGGGAATTCAATCTGCTGTTAATAATAGTCTAAGCATTAGTGGCAGTACTTAAAAGTAGTAATATCCATGTCTTAAATTACAGTGTTGTGAACTGCCATGGAAGCTGTTGTTGTTCCTTGTCTTGATGTCTGAATTTCATGCTTGTATAATCTCCATCTGTTCTTAGCTGAAGAAACTACTTTTGTAGACAATTTTATTATTATTATTATTTTATTATTGTACCCATTATTTTTCTTTGAACAAAAGGAAAATGTGTCAACTTGCTGTACTGTTCAACTGGCTTTGTTCTATAAGGAATTATGAATTAAATGCCATTTTAAAAAGCTTTTAAATCCATGAAAAATCTTCTAAAATACAATGTGAGCTTTTAAAATTTCCTTGTTTTCATTAATTTATCAGGCAGATACTTTTTCTTGTTTTCATTAATTTATCAGGCAGATACTTTTGCTTATATTCTGAATCTCCTGTTATTTGTACCAGGTTTTATTAATAATCCACTATCATAAAACAGGTAGGTCATTCCTACACAATACCTCTATCTGTCTCTAGCTTTACTCAGTTTAAGGTAACAGGTATTTTTTAGAATCAGTTCTATAAAAAGTTGTCAGCTTTGTGTCCTGAAACCTGTAGAAAAGCAGTTTCTTTTAGCAACTTTTCTCAGTGTAGATCAGGACCTCGAGAAACATAGAAACAGCACAGTGAATCTACATGCAGAACAGTATTTTTTTACCCCACTGGTAGCCAGCATTTCACACAAGAGGTAGGGCATGAAAATCAAGACAGAAAAGGTATTGAAGTGTCCTTGTCGCTACTTGAAAAGGTACAGTGTATTCCAGCTCTTTGAAAAGGAATCTGACTTAAAGCGGAAATGAGGGAAGGAAAGAATGGATGAGTGGAAGGGGATGTTCAGTTGAAGACTGTCATACCACATCTCTTGTTGATAGTTTGTAAGCTCTTTGCATCCATTTTCACAGTACTTTATTTCCAACTGGAATATCTAGACATCATCTCAGTACTAACAAATAATAGTATCCATATGATGTTATAGAGCCATAGATATGTGTTGGCTATATACTATTACCCTTTAGCTACCTCCTTGAGACATTGCTCACTAATGCATCATCCTTAGAGCTTTTAACATTGCCACCCTCATAAGCGTCAACAATTTTTTAAGGCTTTTTTGCCAGCCTTTTATACAGCAGGAGTGTGTTATAATTTTGAACAAAATCATTCTGTCTAAAGATTCAAGCTCTGCTAAGCTCCTGGTTGTGATGGTATTTAATCAGGATTGTGAAGAAGTGCCAAATTCTTTCTGATACAAATTTTGCCTGGTGTAACTTGGCAAACTGTCTTGATTCATGATACCATTTTAATATAATGAGAAAAATAGCGCTTTTTTCTGTGCAGGGTTCCCAGAAATATAATGTATTAGATCCTGTGCTAATATATATCAAAACATTTTTATATATGTATTTTATTAATTTCTGACAGAAGCATGAAAAAGAAAACAAGAGTGAACTCAAAAAATGAAAAGTTGAATACTGCTTCCATTGAAACCAATGGCAAACCTTAGTACTTTTCTCTGGAATGCAAGTTCTAAAGTTTTGTTTTCATACTCAAAAGAAGCAGTATGTGATACAAATCAAACAAGTGTAGAACACATGTACTAATTTTTTAGTCTTCAGTAATTATTAACAAGAAGTTCTGTATCTTTTTGGTCAAAGAAACAAAAACATTTTGTAAACATGCACATTAAAGAAAGTCCTTAGGAGAACATAAAAGTGCTTTTATCAAATACTAATTAAAGCTAACAGTCTGTTGCCCAGTGGAATGTAGCCATTCTCAGGCAATGTCAGTTTTACCATAAACTTTTTCATGCTTTGCAATAGTTTAGCTTTGACTGAATTATTCTGCCCTCTATAAATAACTTCTTTTATAATTTTCCAGATAGTAAAATAACATGGCAAAAAATAATCTGAGGATTTCTTGAGCCTTATCAGACAAGTACATTTGGTTTGCATTCATATTACCATTAGTCATGACTTCCACTAAATGAGTCAAAAATTCTAGAAGCATTTCATAGTGGATGACTTTTCCTGGTTTTGTTTGTCTGGGTATTTTGTCTTGCATTTGCTTTGGAGACATAAATTTTTGGTTAAATCCTACTGATGCTTTTTAGTTCTGGTGACTCAGTATTATTGTAGGCATCCTATTTCCTTACTTTGCTTTCATTTCTGGGGACTGGGTGTAGTCCATCTTACTTAGTGGAATTTCGACTGTGACTCCGAAAAAAGTAATTTTTTAAGGGATGTTGTGTTCTTCTGGTACCAGTAGCTGAAAGATTTTTCTGAGATGGCAATGTAGATATAGATAAAAGAACATGTGTTCAAGCAGGACTAGAAAATGGACGTATTTCTTCTAAACTCAAATTTTGATCCTCAAACTCTTGTTTATTTGCTAATACATTCTAGAGATCATGAAACAGCACAGGCACATTGGGTTTTGATATTTTTGACAAGGTCCTTTCAACCTTGTCTCTCTTCTGTTTGTTTTTGGCAGAATGTTAAGTCACTGAGAAGAAGAGATAAAGCACAAGTGGTTTTTAAGCACACAGCTATAAAGGGGTGTTGGCTTCTAGTTCCTGCTTAAAAATCATGCATTTTAGACGAAATATTTGTGAGAGAAAATACACGCAATATTCCATGGAATTTGGACCAGTACTGAGGAATCATGGTGATGATGCCGAAGACCTCACACACTCGTCGCTGTTTCTTTTTGGTCTCTATTTAGCATTAATACTGTTTTTGCAGTCCAGCCAGAGAGACAGAGAACTTTCTTCTCTCACTTAATTCCTTCCCCTAGTTTTATAGTAAGGCAGGTACTTAGGGTATATGAGATTTGGAGTTAAAAGCCCATTCAGTTATGAGGACATGAGGATGATTGAACCTGGCTGTTCTGTATCAGAATTCTGAGCACTGAACTGCTGTAGATAAGGAGGCAGCACCTTGACAGGAAAGGATAGGATAGGGAAGGGGAGGTGAAATTTCAGGGAAAGGGATTGTGTACCCATTTTGCAGTTCTGGATTATAAACTCCAAGCGAAGGACCCATGTCTTTGCAGCCCAGTTTAAGATCCTAAATCTAAGCAGAGATAAGGTTTAGGATGAATCTGTCCACTCTGTATTGATTAGTTTAGGTGGCTCCCACTGAGAGATTTTCTTAAAGATCTTCTTTTGAGCGGGGGTGGATGTGCATATATATATATATATATATATATATATATATATATACACACACGTAACCCTTTACATATGTATAGGGAGTATCAATACCTTACATAGTGCTGTGGAACTGTTTTAAAATTTCTTAAATTAGGCAGAGATGCTTCAGGATTAGGCATACAACGTAGAGTTTGGATCACTTGAGTGATTTTTTCGAAAATTATTCTTAGGGGTTTTTATTTTTTCCCCAAATGTATACTAACCCGTTTTGGATGTGTGGAAGGCCTTTGGTGTGTGCCTCTTGAATATTGCTTCATTTTGACATAGTATTATTTCCCAGATAATGTTTTGTCTCTCCAGCTGCTTTCATATTGAAAGGCAGTTCCACTTTTGACAGGTTTAGCATAATCTGAGTGTGAAGTTTATGCTGTCAGAAACTAATCCTGGTCCACATACTGCAGATAGGCTTATGGGATACATGCCAATAGGGAATTCTACAACTGCTTGCAAAATCTTCTGGTCAGGTGTTAAAGAGGGACTGATATGGGGAAGGTCTTGAGTTTTGTTAGCACTTGTCTCTTCCCCTTTCTGTGGTTGTGCTAATGTAAATGACAGTTCATAGTAGCAAAAAGGAAGGAAAGGGTGGGGGGGAACCAATATGAAGAAAGAAGGAAAAGCAGAGATCATCAAACCTGCTTCTTTTCAGATTACAGTATTATTATTGGCTTGCAGTTAGAACAAGCAGAGAAATGATAAAAAGAGGAAAAACAAGAAATGTGTGAAAACAGAATTAAAATTTAAATAGGAAAGGAGAGAAAAGCATGCATCGTAGGAGAGGATAAAGTATTTCTATCTGAATAGCCCGGTTTCTATGGAGTCTCCAAGAAACCACTTCTCTACCAGTATGTTTATTGAGCAAAAATGTGTTCCTCGTAGCTCAATAGTCTATAAGTGAGTTGGAAACAGAGAGTTTTGCTTTCAATTTCTGAAATGCACACTCAAGTTTGTTTCATAGTAGCAATAGATGTGGCGGACCTTTCTACTTTGCAGCAAAGTGCTTTTTATTAAAACCAACAGCCTAAATGCTGTTTTATATAAAAATAAATAGTAACGCCATAGTCTAAATGCAAATAGCAAAGGAAATCTACTTTTATCAAACTAAAACTTAAAAAAATTTTACTTAAGAAAGCAATATCAGTCAGCTTGTTTGTGTTTCTAAACATTTTAAAATTTTGTAAATTCTGTAAAACTATAAATATATTCTCCTGTTTTATGTTATAACATATCTGACACTTTTATTGACTTTTAACTGAAGATTTTCGTTATGTATTTATATCAATATTTTTTCAGTGCACACCAAAGTGTGGCCCAGGATTCAAACACAGAATTGTACTGTGTAAAAGCAGCGATCTTTTAAAAACTTTTCCAGCTGCGCAATGCCAAGAGGAAAGCAAGCCACCAGTCCGCATCCGCTGTAGTTTAGGCCGATGTCCTCCTCCTCGCTGGGTTACTGGAGACTGGGGACAGGTAAGAAAGTTCATAGAAGTATTTATTGCTGTTAAGTGTACTACATATTAGCATCTTCTAAGGATAAGATGTTTGTGGAAATGGAGAAGCGGTAGCTCCCGTGACTGAAAGAGAAGCTGCTTCCCTGTTTGGCTCATATTGAAATGTGATTCTGAATGATAATTGTCTGCTGAACTAGAAAGGATTTGCTGGCAGCAATCTATTTTCTACTGGATGGGTTTCTGTATGTATTTTTTTAAAAAAATAAATAGTCCTAATTATAGGGGTTTTGGAAGGGGATTTTGATATACATGCAGCAATGATTCAAGGTTTACTATTTTTAAAATACATCTAGCTTCCCTGAGAAACATGATGGAAATATGAAGCCAATTCCTATTTTAGTAAGATAGGGGCGTGTATATATATATATATTCCTATTTTAGTAAGATAGGTAGGTAGATAGACAGATAGATAGATAGATATCTCCACCAAAAAAACTTTGAGATCTATATAATTTTACATAAAATATGCTAAATTACCAGACAGAGAGCTAAATTGTTACAGGACAGGCTGAACATAGCTACCATTATGCAGTGTTTCTAAATATGATACACTGAGTTTGCTTCTTTCTTCGTTTTCGCATATGATTAAAGGCCTGTTTTAAAGTAATAAGTGGATGCTTTATTTTCTAAGTTTGTTGAGTAATGGCACTAATGAAAATAAAACAGTTCAGTTTAACTAACCAGGGTACAATCATTTGTGGTATTATGGCTTTTCTTTTATGGTAGCTGTCCAGATGCGCATTTATCTTAAATTGATATTGTACTAAACCCACTGTTTAGTTACAGAAATTAAAAATGTTTTGAAACAGCAAAGTATATATATTTTTAAAGATAGTTTCCTTTTTCCTTAAAGTTTGTAGCAGATTTGAAGTCTTGTTTTCCTTGCTTTTTCTTCTTTGTTCTAAAGTGATTATTGCTCTCTTGAAAACATGCACTTAAACTCAGACATGATATATGAAATAGTTTAAACTATACCTCAAATCTGAACTGTTCTGGGAGCCAACATTGCATTGTGGTTCTTTTTCTTTGAAAGACAAGTGTTCCCATATACTGTCAAAAAAAAAAATAATCTAAACTATTTTATGAAAATTATGCTTTGTATTAACCAGATCTCTTCAGATGCCTGTCTTTTGTAAGGTTGTCCATTTATACTGTTCCTGATTGCTTTCCTATTACCTTGTTCTATATTTAAAAATTGGATCCAAGTTGTTTTAGTTTTGTACCTTTCTTATTTCTAGTGTTCTGCACAGTGTGGTCTTGGGCAACAGATGAGAACAGTACAGTGCCTCTCATACACTGGACAAGCATCTAGCGAGTGTCCAGAAACACTTAGACCTCCATCAATGCAGCAGTGTGAAAGTAAATGTGACAGTACTCCCATTTCCAACACAGAAGGTATGTCTGCCATCTTAATATGACGTTCTGTAGAGAGTAAAATGGCATGGTCAGTATTACTGCATTAATTTATTAGTAAAAGTCTACACGACATCATCTCAGACTGTGTATGAATTTTTTATAATTATTTTCTAATTAGTCGTTGTAGTTCAAAGGTGAAGTCAATAAAAAGCTAAATGCAGGTTCTTTGTTTAAAAAAAAACACCCTTAAAACATGTAGCCTAAGTCATGGACAAAATACTATTGGTTTGTGTCATTAATTTTCCAGTCTCTTTATTGGTTTAATGGAAATGTCCGTAAGAGCAGGGGGAGCATGATATAGTTCTCAACCCTGACCTGCTCCATCAGTGGTTAACATAACAGTGTAGTGGCAAAAATAGTTAATTACATATTCATTGAAAGAGTGGGACCACAGATTTAGTGCTATACAATGTTTCAAGCCTGTTCTTATACTTTGACTTACTTGTCAGCTTCTACGTAACTTTTATTTTCTTGGACTGGTAATGACTGTTCAAAATAATTACATTTTTTTTACATGATGCAGTCTAATTTAATCAGACTATTAACTAGCTTCATAATAACATATTTTTGCTAGAGGATATGTTAGATAATAATGTCAAAGTAAGCTTATTAATGTTTAGGAAAGGCTCCAGATCTGAACTCATAAATTGTCCAAACCAACCTATTAGGAAATGCTGTCTTCAAAGTAGAATTGGAGTGCTAGGCAGTAAAACTCCAAAGTTTCTTTACTGATTGTAGAAATTTAGAGTAGTTACTCACCAGATGAGTACATTCCATTTTGTGTGGAAGGGGAAGTGGAATAAAAAATTACCAAAACACACATGTCCAAAATTTAAGAAAGATTGCACAACAGCGTTAGGTCTTTTAAAACAATTATTCCCTAAATGTTGACTTTTCCTAAATTTTGAGTAATTGACTGCAATGTCAATACCACTGCTCTTTTTAACATAACTAATCTCTGTGCGGTAAATAATGGAGTATCTTTTACACAGGTTCTCCAACTACATTGGAGTTCAATATCCTCTTTATATGGAACAAATACTCTGATTTTAAATAATTAAAAAAAAAAAAACAAACGGGGGGGGGGGGGTGGGGGGGCAGGGAGCAAATTTATGGTACAGTATTCCCAGATTTGGTATTCATTCAACACCTACTGTACCCGTTGAAGTTCACACTGTAGATTCAAAGTTGTCATAAAAGTCTGTCAAATGGAGATGTCTGTGATGAAATGGGAGCATACTAAAATCTCCCAGAAATACACTTTATTATTCAGTGTACAAGCACCGTAATTAACTGCTTGGAAATTTGATTTTAAACAGAGGCTTATCATTCCACGTTGTTATTTGAAAAGCATCTTCATAATAGAATTTTCCTTGCTTATTTTAATTCCCATTCTTATGCTTAGTACTCTCAAGTAATCTTTACATGATGATTATCAATCTAGGAAACTTTCTGCTCCTTAAAGCTCAAAGGCTAAATGATACTTTATTTCCAAACAAAGATGTTGACTTTTTCCAAAGTGGCAAAGTGGGCATGATTTAGTCCCAGTCTCCTCTTAGTTTCAAGATGACAAGGTCGTATTGTTATTTATATTCATTACATTAGTAATTCTTCAATATTATCAGGAAAAAATGCTAATCTCCTATAGATGAATACAATTAGGGGTTTACGGTGTGTGATATATGGACATTGGGCGGCCATACACTTCTTTACAGTGGAACTGTGCAGGGTAAACTGAACAGTAAGCCTGCTGGTCATAGTGAATTTGAGGGACCTACAGACTTCATTTGAAGATTTTTGGGGTCCACAAATAGAAATGTTGAAAATCACTTACACAGTATTCCAGATGGACTTCAGCTCTTTGGCCTGCACTCTGAGTGGGTCAGGCGTGAGCCACCTTACTGACAGCCATGCAGCCTCATTAGCACAGTTAGGAACAGAGTTACAGCACAATCTCTTCCAATAGATACGGTTCCCAACATGTTGCCACTTAGCATCCCATTTTTGCTTACGTCCCACATTGAAGGTATTTACTGGAAACCACTGATCATTTTAAAATGGTTAAGTGGCTCAGATGGCTCAAAAGTAAATGTAATCTTGAAGATCATTTGATAATCTAAAATACCTACATCCTTCCAGAAAATTGTTGCTGCAATCCATGAAGTAATAAGGGTGCCCTATCCCAAAATTAGATAAAGATTTTGTCTTCGTGGTATTTTTTCAATACTTCTGTGAGTATTTCTTAAATACATACTCTAACTTATACACATTTCAAAGCTGCTATTATATAATGAATATAAGAAGCATAAACTGAGGATTTGCACAATAATGTCTGTATATTGCATATTTTCTGCCTTAAAATAATCCTCTTGCACACAAGGAGTTCCCATCTCTTGTTTTGGTGGTGTTAGCCTTTAAACAGAGAGGCATATCTTTTTCAGCATACAACAGATGATGGAAAGCTTGTTAGATTTCAAGAAGTAACTAATCCTAAAGAGCACAACTATTTTTTGAAAGATAATTCTGAGAAGGAAATATTTGAGTTCTGATATTTCTTCGGGGATGTATTTGTGAGAGGAGCATGCTGTGCCTGTACACTCACTCCTGTCTCTCTCCCGGTGCAGTGGGGTGTGAACTGTGTATCAGCATTTGGGTTTCGGGAAGGAGTCAGGTCTCTGGGAGGGAGTGTTCTGCCCGGTGGGAATGTGCGTACATAGTGGAGCATACCTGCTCACATGCGGAGACTTTGTCTGTATGCCACATAGTAGCATCGCCTCGTGCTTTGGGCCCCAGTGTGGACCAAAAGCAACTTCAGCTCCAGATCACTGATTTGCAGCAGGGGGATTGTAGCTGAGGGGATTCCCTTCCCATTTCAAACCCCAGCAAACCACCTGATTCCCTTCACTTACCAAACTCCAGTGCTCACTGCCTGTGGAACCCGTTACACAATTCCTGCACAATTTAATTTTGCTAACCCAAGCAAAGAACGTACATTATTTTGAGGAAGCTTGAGCCACTTTGCAGTATAATGACCATGTTGGTAAAGTTTGGAGGAAAGTGCAGGTTGTTTACATAAAATAAGACTCAAAATTTTGGGGATACAGAAATAGTAAAAGGAAGTTATGATACATCATGTCACATTTTACATCTGCTTTAGCTCTTTGTTTTCTTTGACTTGTGATTTAGAATTTTGTAGATGGGGTTTTGACAGGCTGCCACTGAGGAGGGTAACATGCATTTGCTGCTAGAAGTGAACTACAGGCAGCAGGTACCACATGATTTGAAATGTATTCAGAATTATTTTATTGTCTTAAGTATATATATATACACACACATCTGCTGAGTCTAGACTGCTAAAAGGCATCTGAAACTTCACCTGAAATTCTATTTTATCTCTATTTATGTCATTTCAGTTTTCCTTGTGCTTTGTGTGGTATGTCTTTGTAGTCTCTTTAGTTGAAAGGCACAGTGACTTTCTGTGACTTTATTACTGTAATGTGATAGTAAATATCATAATATTGTCTGATCTAGCCACAAAAGTTCAGGAAGGGAGAGTTTAATATGTTTAGCTTTCTGAAACTTATTAACAGTAGTTACTAGGAACAAAAAGGCTTCTGCTAAACCTCTTCCATTCAACCACAGTCCTATGAAGAATAGGCTACTTCATCAGCCACTGTATCTATTTCAAAACTGATTTTTAAAACAGAAGTTGTGGGCAACTTCCAGAATATTGTCTCACTGCTGTCCAAATGGCATTGGCTGGACAGGTTCCAGTTTTAGTCAAAAGGAAGAATAACTCAAAGAAACATGAAATAGGATAATTTCAAATCCTACTTTTAGCAGAAATGCAGTTAGTGGCTTTACCTGTATTTGACTAAATGCAATGTGTATGAGGTTATTTTTGGGGCCGAGTGAACTTTTTACTTCTCATCAAGATGAAGTGAACCTTTTTATTCCTTACTTCATTTATAATTCACCATCTGTCTCCTATATTCCCAGTCTTCACAAACACAAGGACCTGAAATATTTCTTGGAGAAATATTTGACCTCTTTTGGAAGGTTTTTGAAACAGTGAAACACAATGACTGCGTATGATAGAGAAACATGTCTCTTTCAACCAGCTACCCCAAATGTCTTTTCTCCTGGTGCCCAACTCTGTTTCCAAATTGAGAATTTAAAAATTAGAAAAGTAGAGCATAAAACATTGGGTTAGTGAAATTAAAAAATACCATTCAGTACAGATACTAGGGTTCAGCCTCACTGATGCTAGCCTAGGTTCCAATACTAAAAATCCTCATCTGCACTTGACTTGCTACTGTAGTACTGTATTGGGTCTTGCTGGGCCCCACAGCAGCCCTCGCAGTGCTGTGCTTGGTTTGGTAGCTGGAAAGGTGGTGATAACACACCAGGGTTCTGGCTGCTGCTGAGCAGGGCTCACCCCCATCAAGGCTGTCTCTCCAGCCTTCCCCTCATCCTCACCAGTTGGGGGGGGAGAAGGGGGTAAGATATCGGGAGGGGACATAGCCAGGACAGCTGACCTAAAGTGACCAGGGGGATATTCCATACCATGTAACGTCTGCTCAGATATAAAAGCTAAGGAGAAAGGAGGAGGACAAAGCGGGGGGGCATTCATTATTTATGGCGATTGTCTTCTGGAGCAACTGCTACAGGTACTGAAGCCCTGCTTCCTGGAAAGTGGCTGAGCATCATCTGCTGGTGGGAAATGGAGAATAACATCTGTTTTCCTTTGCTTCCGTGCACGTGACTTCTGCTGTTGCTTCGTTAAACTGCCTTTATCTTGACCCACAAGGGTTTTTTCACCTTATTTTCTCCCCCCTCTATTCTGCTGAGGAGGGGAGTGATAGAGCAGCTTGGTGGGCACCTGGCATCCAGCCAATGTCAACCCATCACATGTATGCTTGCAGCATGAATGCATCATCCATAACTACATGTTCCAACACAAAAATTACATACTAGGAAACTCTATGCAGAACAACACAAACAGAAGGAGCTGAAAAATGGTACATGCTGATTGTCTTTGTTTCTCTACTACTTTTTTCTTTTCTTGCCTGTTTGGTGTGTCTGTTGTCTCTTTCATGTTTGGCTTACAGACATCTTGGAGTCAAGGGTTGTTGTTTCGTTATGCCTTAGAGCAACAACATCCTGCCCTCCAGTCTGCACTTCTAGATATGAAATCAATACAAAGTAATGATAATGGTCGAAGTACTGTTAGTTCATACCCTTTTCACATTTTCTTTACAGCTGTTGCAATTTGAGAAAGATTGTAGGAGGAAGCCAGTATCAAATCCAACCTGAAAAGTAAAAACTTAGAGCTTTCTTCTGAGACAAATCATCTGAGAAAATGAATCTTAATTTCATTCTTCCCATCACTTAATTTTTGTTATTCAAACTTGTGGGGTTTACTTTTTCTCTGTATACATCTCTTCCATCTTCCTACACGTGAAGCAAAGCTCCTTGCCAAAGTCCTATTTTAGTATCAGTCTGGAAGGAACTGTGCAAATGCTTTTAACTAAAAATCCCCTATTGGGCATCTGTCATAATATTCACTCCAGTGCAAAGGAAATCTGCAGCAGCAACATCTGAGTTGTAGAACCAGAACGTGCCCCTGAGCTCACAGATGCAGCTTTATCTCCAGCTATATCAGCATAAAAACTGGGAATGGGCCAAACTATTCCATTCTGTATTCACACCTTCTTTACACAGAAAGGAAACTTAGCTAGAGGAGAACCACAGTGTATTCCAGCAGTGCTCCTGTAACGTACCCCCACAAGTCACTTTAGATACAACCTGTGTGGGACAGAAAAGGAATCCTTCCTCCACATGGTTGAGCTTTTGTTCTTCCTGGGAGAGTTACCTGCCAGTATGACGGGCTGCTAAGGCAGTAAGCCCAGCATATAGGGAAAAGGCAACTATGAAAAAAACCTCTTACATGTCTATTATGGGCATAGGAATGGCTTTTTTTTCTACATAAAAGAAATTGTGGATGTGTGGAACAAAGCCTAAAATATAATCCACCATTCAGTCCAGTCAACGAACTCGCACTGTTGGTGCATTTATTCATAACACTCATCATTTTCCCCATCCCTGTTAGCTGCAGTGCCCATTCTGTTTCAGGGATTCGTACAAATGTAGAGGCATGGTACCAAATAGCGTGAATTGTTTGGATAACCTCTCGTGGATGGGTACAATAACTCCTGAGAAAAAAGCTGTAAAAGCATTGTAAGGAAAATTACTTGTATTTCCTAGCTGTCTAAAGTGATCATTTATCCCAATAAATGATAATTCTTCCAAGACAAAGCAGGCACACTTCTAAATGTCTGGGGGAGAAGCCCTGCAAACATGTTTATGGCTTTTTAAAATATATTGTGTGCACAGTGCTGGACTAGAAAGAGTAGTTACAAACAGGGCAAGGTGGCTGGATAGAGAAGCAACATGTTAAACGTAAAATTTTCATTGTAATTTAATTTTTATTTCTGATTTTTTCTCTTTAATGCTTTTAATTATTAGAGTGCAAAGATGTGAACAAAGTGGCATATTGCCCACTGGTGCTGAAGTTCAAGTTCTGCAGTCGAGCATACTTCAGACAGATGTGCTGCAAGACCTGCCAAGGACACTGACCCACAGAAAGCACAAGAATGTGCCTTGTTATTACCATTGTGGAAGAGTGTCAGAGTGTCCATTGAAGAGAGTCACACAACGCAGTGAGATTGACGTCCTTGCAAATGCATTACCCTGTGGAAAACGTAACCACTGGTCAGCCCCAGCTGACAGGATTTCAATATTATTTTAACTTCTGTGAAGTGGGATTTATTAATCCAAAGTGCTGGACACAGTATAAGGAGGGCATGCCAAATTGGAAAGATCCACACAACACATATAGAATAGCTTACTGTGGAACATTTGTGTTCTTTTGACTAAATCCAATAGTCTGTTTACCTCCTTGGACCATTAAAATAATTTTTATTATGGACTTAGCAATGACACTGAATCCATTTGTATTTAAAACTGTTTAAAATGTAGCTGTTATGACTTGGTCTACTATGAAAGTAAAGAAGAATCAAAAAAAATTTTAAGTCATAGCTTAAAAATGTTAACTATTTTATCTCACAACACAGCACCACAATTTAAATTATAAAATGAGCTTGGAAATGTTATTTAAGGAGCAGAAATTAAAAAAAAAGATATGTATTTTTCTTTCATTCCACCTAATTCCCTTTGGAGTAATCCATATTTCCTGAATACTGCTGTGAGCCATATATAAAGCTATACTAAACCGAACAACCATGAGGGACTTAGTTTTAAGAGGTGCAACAGTTATTGCAGTGGTGCATGAAATACAAGTGTGCTATGAAACGAAATTAAATCTGTGTTGCAGGTTTATAGCCATCTTACCATTGTACAAGTGAAGCTGAGATTTCCACTGAAAGGGAACATATTTCAAAATCATGGAGGAGGCAGACTCCCAGCAGTGGTGAAGACCATGTTGCCAGCTGCTTCACTACTGCTATATAGGTTGCTTAGAACTTACACTTTTGTTTACAACACCAGCCACAAAGAAGAAACAACTTTGTGGGCATCTAGATCTGTTTTTCTTGTTACTTATGATTCTCCAAAACCAAGGAATTCCAGTGCAAAAGATAAGCCTACTGTGTAATAGCAACCATCCTTTGCAAAGCTGAAAGTCAAAATGGATTCTCGGTATTCCCTTCTTTGATACCATAGCAGAAGTACATTTGTTTGTGAGGAAGAATATGTGAATGTGCAGTTCAGGCGAACCCATCCACATGGGCAAAGTTTACAACCAAAGAATAAACAACTCATGGAGGTATCTGGGTTGTGTTCAAATGAGAAGTGAAAAGTGTGCTTGAGCCAAGAGGCCTGTTGGACTATCAGGAGTAAGGCACACTGGAAAAAGGGTGGCTAGAATGAAGTCTAGCCACCTTACCCTAAATGCCCAGGTACATATTTAGAGCTAGACCATACTTAAAGCTAGGGGCAGTTTTCAGCATGAGACTGGAACAAACCCGTGCCTCTGGATTAGTAACCGGATACCTTAACTATTCTGCTGCCATACTCCACTTATTTTGTTATTACCATATTTTTAATAGTCACCAAATACCTGGCTTTTTAAATGTGAAACCAAACATTCAGGAATCTACTATAAAAAAGCTAATTGTCTTGTTCCTCTTCCCTTTCACTTTTCAGTAACAGACTCAATAAAGGAGGTAAGAAAAGTAGGTACTTGTTTATATTAATATATTGTACTTGAACACTTGCATTTTGCAGCAGGTACTTGATGAAGTGCTTTTGTGTCCAGCTATGCCTCCTTTGTTGTAATGCAATTAAAATTACGTGAACAATGTGTTACAAATTCTAACTCAAGTAGCACTTTTTTAAAAAAGTACTCTTTTCCATGAAAAATAATTCCAAAATACAAGATTGAAGTGTACCAGTGTATTTTACCAATAACAAGCCAAATGTGTTGCACACTATTTACTAATGTGAATTAACATGGAACAATAAGTATTGTTAACAGGATTCATACTATGAAATCCCTCCAACATATTGACAGTCTGTCCGTGGGGTTTTGTGTAGCCCATGTGTTCATGACCATCAGATTCCTGTCATCTGCTACCTCTTGCCATTATTTCCACTTCTGTAGGCCTGTGTGACCAGTGGAATTCATTTTCAGTTGGCTCATGTGTATTCACATATGCTTATCTGCTGCTCTCATCACCATGTAAACAACTCCTGTTAAAACTGACACCAGTAAATAAAAAACCCCACAGCCTTTGGGAGTTGCACATAGACATTAAGGGCAATATGCAGTCCTTCTCTGTTAAGTGAATCGACTTTGTATATTCTTTTGACAAAACACCTTGGTGCTAGCATGCCCTGGCTAGGTCAAAAATACAATGAAAGGGAAAGGGGTTGCTATGGCATTCCCTAAGCAACAGACCTCTTTGTATCAGGGTCCAATTTTCTCCAGGGCATGATTCTGTTTATCAGCTAATGTGTCTTTTCAGCTAACAGGAAAAGGGTTTTCTATGTATTCGAAAGAAACTTTTTTTTTTTTTTTTTTACCTCACTTAGGACATTAAAATTGAAAGGAGTGTTTCCAAAGACACATTTTGCTCTCTTACTGGTGCTAGAACACTAGGGAGTCTGATGTTTACTCTACAACTTAACAGCTCTGAGGTTGGAATTTAAAGAACTCCCTGGAGCAAGGTTGAATTTGTATTGTTAAAGGGAAAACACAGAATGTATGTGGATTTACAAACTAAGCAACACTTCAGACTAAGACTGAAAAATGAAACATAATTCAAAGAAAAATAATTGGTTTCCACAGCACAGTTCATTGCTGCTGCTACACTGTAGCCATCTATGTAATCTAAGCTAAATAGTGTTATATTCCTAAATAGTGACAAAAGGACTATTTGTATAGGCTATAAATATGGCAGGCCTAGAATCAAATAGTAGAATATGAAATACAGAAATCAATCTGATGCCAGTACTTCCACTGAGCAACACTATCAGCTAGAAGAAGATCAAAACAGAAAGAAAAATCTAGAGATTAACCCCTCAAGGTGTATACACCCAAAAATAGTCCATTTCATTAGGAACTTTGTAATGGAGTGAATGTCACATAGATATCCTTAATAATACAGACTGAAATTACCTTTGTATTATTGTGATTAGTTGCTTATTATTTTATACTCAGTATTAATGTGGTACACTGTTACTTTGTTATTTTTGCTTTTGTAAATTATATTCTAATTTATTGTCAAGTTTCTTAACACTTGTTCTACATGCATTCTCCTGCTTGTAATGAAAAAAAAATATTGTAACACTTGATGCAGTGAAATTCCACACCAGCCACAAATTTGTTTTTAACATAGATAATTTAGTAAAATAAAACTGCAGCTTTTAAGAATGATACCCATGGTACAGTTGTCTATTCCCTGATTTAACAGTTACTAGAATTCTGTATGCTTACTATTTGCTTCATCAGATGCATCAAAATATATACAAGATGTTTTCTTTCAAGTAACATCTATATGTTATGCTACAATCCTGTCCTTGGCAGCAGCAATGTTTGTCATATATCAGCAAAAAAAAAAAGGAAAAGGAAAAGTCAAGACCGTGGTCATGTACATTGTTAGATGATATTTTAGCCTAAGCAATAATGTAGATCAAGAATTAAATTAATGGCAGCAAAAATATCCTGTACTTCTTGGAATGATTTGATTAACAGCTAGTCAATAATAACAATAAAATGTCCTTCTTGCATTGAGCTTTTAAGGTTTTATCTGAAGTTTATCTGAAGACATGTTGGTTTTTAATATAAAGAAGAAAATTAGAAGACTTGGTGCCACTGTTGCTGAGAGATGATTCTTACCTGTTCCAGTAAAAAAACCTTGTATGGAGATCTCTGATCAAGTCCTATGAAATACTTCTTGTTTCTGTTAAAATCTCCTTTCTGATATAGTGAAAATCACCCTACTATTATGAGTGGGCTGTTAAAAGTAGAGAAGTTTCATTATTCTGATAAGGTGTTTACTAATTTTGGTTATTCTTTTTTATTCTGTTTACAAATAAGAATTAAAAAAAAACAATTACCTGTTTTAAAGGTGCAGGTATTTCTACTTGTGCTTTGTCACAAAGTTTTATTGCCCTACAGATTTGAAGTTAAAGATGGCATAGTCTTAGTAAATAACAGTCTAATAACAGTTTTCTCTGTTATTCCAAAACTGTTGACTTTCTTCCCATACATTGACACTACAAGTTACTACCCGATAGGTTTCCCGCTATTCGGTTTTTAGTGTTATTCTTTCCCCCTGGAGTGTTTGTATTTTGAATGATAATGACAAACTGGGTACACTGAAACAGATGTTGTTGTGTTCCCCTCTTTTCCTCTTCCTCCTCCTGCCTTAAACCTACCATCACCCATGCTGACTACAGAATTCCTGACACACAACATACCCTTCAGTCTTCTGAAAATGTGCTCTTCCTGCACCTAAACTTCCTTCTGGAGCCAACCCTGCAATTATAATTCTCTGTTACGCTTTTTCAGTTTATTTCTTGAGGCAGTGGACATTACTTTTCCTGAGATACTGGCTTTTCCTTTCCCTCATTTCCCTAGCTATAGCCCACAGCAGTTCCTTCATCAGTAAGCTCCCTGTTCTCTCTGAAGCCATCTGACCTACAAGAGACACTTTTAAATATCCTCTGTAGAATGCTGAACAGGCCCTGGTTATTTTGCTGACTTATTTATTATTTTTTATTACTAGGAACTAAGATCCAGGACTCTTCTGTGGAGGTTTACTGCAGCAGGCTTTGGATGAGTCCTGTGAGCCTCATCTGGACTCAGCCAGTCATCAATCTAAGGGTCTTAAGAGAAGACCATTACTAAGCCGAGGCTGTCATTCTGCAAGAAGTGACACCCTATCTGGCCGTCTTCCCTTACCCACAAACAACAATTAGGTGGAAGGGATGGATCATTGCTTCTGTGTGGTCCCTCCAATTTTTGTCCTAGACAGAACAGTGTAAGAGCATTTGCATGCAGTAATCAGGATGGAATCCCAAACAGATTTATAAGGGCTCAGTCAGCCACAGAACAAGGTTCACTATAGTACTAGCGACTTGGTAGTTTCCCAAGTATATTTGGCCCAGCTGAAGGAGGAGTTCATGTCCAGTTTAGGAAACCAAGCCTCTCAGAATGTGGTATGGTGTGCATTTAAGGATACTGTGTCCCTTAAACTGGCATTTTACCAAAGCACTACAGGTTATTTATTTTCTTCTATTTCTGCACATCACTAACATTTTCATTGAGCTGGACAGGCTACAAGACACATAGTTTATGCTCAGAGGTCATATAGCTGCCAGTCAGAAAATTACTGAAATCTGACCTGGAAAGGATATAAGTATCTATCTCTGCATTAAGAGTGGGAAGATGCCATTTCTATAAGCAGGCAGACCTTTTTAGAGAAGACCTAGCAAGATCACTAGATAAACGATCTCACTTCTTTAGCAACCCTGTTTGGAACAAATTTGTTGGATCACAGCTTGAGATAGAAAAGGAAGGTTTTGGGAGCTAGAAGTGAAGGCTCATCCAAAGAGTGCTCCAGGCTTCAGTTGCCATGACCACCCAGCGGGATCAGATTTGGTGTGGTTGATAAGGGATAAGCCATGACTTTTGGAAACTGGATTTCTTCAATGATAACCACATCAAAGTCAGTGTATTTGTTTATTGTTCTCCCCATCCCCCTTGACATCAAAGTCCTTATAATTGTACACACTCTTGCAATGTTTATAACATAACAAAATTATCATTCATATTGTTTGAAAACCCATCTCACAGTATGATTTCTCTTTTGCAGTGAAGATCAGTCTTCTATGTAGGATTCAAAGTCTCCCTCCCCTTGGAAGCAGATTGGTACTAACACTTCGTACGCCGCTTAGCTGACATAACAGTTCTGCACATGTGGGAATATCTTCCAGTTATATCTTTATAGAAAGACACAGACACCCAAGTTACCTGAGGAAGACCAACTTAAGTTGAGAGTGCATTTTAAGTTATTATTGCCACATTTCTTCTGAGGTCAGCTATGCTTTATAAAACAATTAATTTTACAGAAGTGCAGTGCACATAATAGGGTCACTGCCTTCTAACATCTTTCAGTACTGATCAGACAGGGTTAGGGCCTTGCACACACACACAACAACATGTTTGAAAAATTTGCAGTCCATTTCTGGGAAGCTCTCTTTCATTCCTCGGATTCCACATACTGGGAGAGGACTTCTCTTCCCTCTATCATCTTCTCCCTCCTGCTGACTGCTTCTCTTCCTCACTGCTTTCACATGTCTGTGGATCTCATGTTTGGTGTAGAGTACTGCTGTCTTTGATCTGATATTTCAATGTGAATGTTATTAAGGGTTTTCACATCCATATCAACAATGTTGTATGTTAGAAATGCTATTTTTAGACTGGTTTTGTGAATTAGTTATTGAAGTGTAAAAAGTAATAGAAAATTTAAGTAAGAATTTAAATAAACAAGTTCTAGAGATGCATTAATTTATTTTTTCAAATAAGATACCAGATAATTTTTCACATTTTTTCCTACCTCAATAATGAAAGACCCCCTCAGTATGCTTTTTCTTATTATGAAAAACACTGAGGAGCAAACATGAACAGAAGGAACTGAGCCTCTCTTTTGGTCTCTGAGTTTCTCTGTCACATTGGCCTTTGCTATTGAAATGCACTATCAAAACAAGACCTTCTGCGGTAAAAAGGAATCTCAAAACATTTCATTTGGTCTTTCTGGCTCAAAGTTTCCTTAGAAGTTTATTTACCTAAGATAAGGTTACATTGTTGAAACCATCCTGCCAATTAGCAGATAACATTTGACTTCAGATGTATTATTCTTGACAAGCATTTTGTCAGGGATAGGGCTGGTAACTGAATTTTCTAGGGAGGAGTGGATATAAGATGGCTATAATTACATGTATCAATTAACTGTATCTTGCTCAGAGTCCTTGTGAAAGAGAGTGCAGAACAGCCTGTTTAAATAACAGGGGGAAAGAATTTAAGTTGCCTTTTGCACCAGACACAAAGGGGAAGCTGAAGGGAAGCATACTCCATCCTGGCTTTTTCAGTGAGGTTTAAGAAGTTGGCTCAGCTTCGGTTGTCATTGCAGTCCTTGGTGAAATATTTGTAAAGCTAAAGGTGGATGGCCTGGATTCTATTTATATGGATATATTTTTTTAACTTTCTTATCTTCATCAGCCTAACAAAGCTCTCGAGCATTAAGACAAACATCCTTCTGTAAAGGATCCTCGAAAGGTTTGTGAAGTTGCAATGCTGTTTTTGCCACTTCATGCAGTCATGGTGACCACAAATTTTAATGAAAGAAAAACTGCTGAGAACGATGGGTTTGGGGCCTTGGTTTCATGGCCCTGGATGTGTTTCCTCACTCTCTGCCTCCTCTAGATGGAAAACTGCCATGCGGCCCTTTTCCCCCCAGTATGAGCAAAACACATTTCTGTCACCAGAGGCTCACTGGCTGCTCCTTGGCACTCCCAGGCTGTGGGCAGAGGCTCAGTAAAACGGGTGGATGTGGCTTCAGACATTGCAGGTGCCCCTGTGGTGCCTTGGCAGGGCTGCACCGAATCAGTTCCCCTGGTATGTGGCCTTCCCATCACCTGGCATGCATGGTGGGGACAGGCTGCACTCAAGAAGCAGGCTCTTTCCAGGACATCTTCCAAACTTGGCCAGCAGCCTCCTCTTAACTTCCCTGCCTGTGGCACCAGCTGTCCCTCAGCCCTTTCTGGGAGACCAGCCATGCCCCGTGGCAGCCCAGAGCGGCAGCCAGGACACGGTGCTGGTGTGCACAAGCCTGTCACAGGCCTGGCTGGGGCTTGGGGTTGCCCTGGTCACTTTGTGGTGTGAAGACCTGCGGAGCTCCAAGCTGTGATGGGTCCCCTCCACGGGCAGCTGGCACCCGAGGGCAGGCTGAGAGCTGGCTGTGGGCCAGCTTCATGCTGGGAAGTCCCAGATCTGGGGAGCACCTGGGCAAGAAGCGCCTGTGGTCCTCACGGGCTGGGCTGGGCTGAGCAACCACCGCTGCCCATCCCGTGGCTCATGGCAGCTGCCTCCTCCCCTGGGGAAGTGAAGGGGACACCACAGTGAGAAGCCACACGGCTCCAAAGAGAGAAGTCCCCACATGTGAGCAGGAAGGCTCAAGCTGAGTGGAAGGCTGGTGGTGGGGCACAGGGAGCCACAGTGGGGCTGCATCTCTGGGGCACACACATCGGCGGGGCTTCTCAGTGAGGGAGGGAAGTGTCTGGGCTGGGACAGCTACATAGGGGCCAGAGGTTAGGGAGGGAGGGTATGGAGTGGGGGGTCTGGGTGGGTGTGAATGGCTGAGGAGATCTCAGGTAGTAAGGGGATCCTGCGGCAAGGATGGGATGAGCTGGTGGAGACCACACATCCCAGCCAGAGATGCCCCTACAGTGGAGAGGAGATGGCTCCTGTGGGTAGAGGAAGTGTGGAAAAAACTTGTAGAAAAGCCTTAGGCTTGGGGAGGCCAAGGGGACTTCCCTTGCAGAAGCTCAGTCCTCAGGATGGAGAGTGGAGGGCCCATGCGAGGCCTGGGGAGGCAGAGAGACCCCTGGTCAGTTTAATCCCTTCAGTGAATTCTGGTAGTGCTATGTATACCGTTAAAAGAAAGAAGCGATAGCTCTTGGTGCCTTGCAGCGTGGGCTGAACTCTATGTTTCTTTGGATAGCCTGTTTTAATTGGCTATGCTGTATTTAGCAGATGAGTGATCTGCAAATGATTACAAAAAGTAGCAGTTGCAAAAATGATGCCCATAAATCTGCTTGCCACAAGGACAGCAGCATTCTCGAATGCCAGATGCTTGCTGAGTCCCATGTAATTCTGCTGAGCTGATGAACAAATGCTTACAGCGTGTGTTGTCTCTCAGCTGGTCGTCAGGGTAGTGAAGAGCTGCCAAGAGGTATGTTGCTTGTTAACAGTCTGAGACCTAAAGCCTTCAAAACAATAAACCTTGAATGTCCTTTAAAAATAAAAGGGTAAGAAAGTGGTAACATGTTTTGGTAAACTTTGGACTAAAATTTTGTACATTCCTCTGTGGCTTAAGCAACTTGATTACAAAAGCAGTCACCTTGCGCAGTGTGTCCAGAATTGTGGAGTGCTGTGGTTATGTGTAAAATGCCAGCTTGCTTTTGCACGTGTTTTCCTTCTTATATCATGTGTGTCATTCAACTGGGTATGTTTATCTTTATTTTGATCAAATTCATGCTGTTCTCAGAGGCTGCTTTTAATGGGCCATACTTACCTTGACTCAGTCTATGGAAGTTTGGAAAAAGATGCACAGATGAATAGTCAGCCTTACTGCTCAAAAATCTTGAGCCAGGATTTGGAAAAAATCATGAAACTTTGGGGAAAAAAAAACCCACATGAAATGAAAACCAAACTTCTGAGTTACTAATCTTTTATTAGCATTTTTAAAAAAAAAACTTTATGGTTAACTTCTTTCATTTCCCCCACCTCTTTATACTGAGGGAAAGCTAGAAAATTAATTTTGTAAGGTTGAGAGGAAAGGTAGGAAATTCAACACCTGGATTCATGTTATTGCAGTAGTCTTTCAGTAGAAAACACAAATACTTTTCAGATGCTATAAAATCACAAGGGCTAGCGGAATAAATATCCTATTATCATTAAGAAGGAAATGCTCACTACACTTTTTAGGAAGTGCCAGTTGCACTTTGTCAGTGCAGGCAACTGTTTTATAAAATTTTAAGCTTTGATCCCTATTTTATAAAAATAATAACCTGATTTAGTGAAATGCTGCTTCTTTCTGGGTCATTTCAAGGCATTACCTTCCAGCTGGAAACTGCTATAGCGCAGGGGTATTCTGCCCACATTCACTTTGTCTCTAATGTCTGTGATCTTCTAGGAAAGAGAGGTGTGCCATACCAACTCTATACTCATTAGTAAACCCTCAACAACAGTCTAGCAGCATCCTGTTTTACCTGTATTACTTCTTTTGTGAAGATGCCTAGCAAACCAGAAGTAGTGGTCTGCTGAAGGACTACTATGAGAGTACAAAGGTAATGTTGTCTTCCTCCTACAACAGTCTTGCTCTGCCAGGGAAAGTGAATCTGGCATAAAGTCAGAAACCTGATAATCCATAACCAGCTTGGAGTGTGCACACATACACCCAATGCCTTTGGCTTCCAGGTTGTTGTGTCTCTGTTGATACTAGCCAAAGCTGCTTAGACAGTCAGTTGCATGAATTCCCATTTGAACTGTCTGTTTTTATTGTCCAGATACTTTCTTTCTGAAATGAAGGATGCAAAAAGTGGCTGCTTTTGTCTTGGTGCCATAGTATCAAAATATAGTTTGTCCGGTTGTGACTGTAGATACATCTGCTATAAATACTTGCAGAGCAGCATGAAGCCAACACAGCATTGTTCCCAATCAATTTTTAATCTGAAAAATATACTTTTTATTAAAAGATTAAGAAACAGTGAATTCTTGGATATCAGTAAATGTAATGAGTAAAGTATGTATAACTAATTATATTAGAGTATTTATTACAATGCAACTGCTAAAAATCTTGAGAAAATAAAAAAAATAAATCACAAAGATACAATTTAAAGTAATTTCTAGTAAATAAGCATGAAAAAAACCTCTCAAACTAAAACATCTTTTGCTCTTTAGAGGCAGATAATCCATTCTTATTCCAGTGCACAAATTTGATTTACAGTGCATTTCAAAATATTTATCTTCTCTTTAGGGTTTCCATCACTGCCCAAGCCAATAACCTGCTGTGTTTGAAAATGTCTGGGCAGTAATTGTCATTGTTTGTGAAGTTATTTTGGAAAATAGTGAGCTTCATGGCATTTTGTAGATTTAAGGAATGCAATTACCAACATTGTATACATAATCCAAGTGACCTTCTGGCTTCAGAAGCTCAAACCCACAGAAAAAAAGATTAACAGCAGCGAAATGTTTGTTTAATTTTTGTTCTGTAGCTGGTCAGTCATAGGTGGATTATGTTATAGGCAGTTTGGCAAAAACATGATTGGTTTAACAATTCCATATAAGTACATAACAATGTTGAAATAAACATACAAGAAAGAATAAGATTTTTCTGGGTGGATAGTCTGACCCATTTTCATACTTAAGTATTTTATGAAGGACTCTGCTGATATGATGGTATCTGGGTGCTCCTGTGATTTATAGTTGGAGGACTTACCTTTACAGTTTTCTGAAAACTTATCAAGAAGTTATATATCACACTCTTTATCTTATATATGAATGTGTTAGATAAAGGACTGAATTTCCTTCAGTGTTTTTAGTTACAAACTGGCAGAAATTTTTCCCAAACTATGTATTTTGTCTCCTTTTTCTTCTTAAGATTCTTTTGCAACCTACCATGTGGTTACACAGCAAATATATTTTTCTGATAGGCAGATGTTGAAGAAGTGGTGGGGATAAGGGTATTTGAAGAATATTTTGGAATTTCAGTTCAGATTTCAAAATAAAGAGCACAAACAGCATTTCTGACTCAGAACTAAAATTACAAGTCAGTCTTTAAAAGCTGTTAGCAGTCTTCTTTAAAAATATATACAGGTACTAGGAAAAATACTCACAAAGCATTGTTTGGAGAAACAGTTTTGAAATTTAAAAAAAAAAGATTTTCCCCCCCGATCCCTATATTGCTTAACTAACATGCAATTGCAGTTAATTGACAGCAGGAAAATGTAAAACCCACTTTGGGCACTTTGGGTCTCCTTTCAGTTCCCCCTTCTTTCTTCCTTATCTGATCTTACTCTCAGCTTACTCTGTTCTTAGTGGATCTTGGGGCATTTTACAGAAATCAGTTAATGCTTCAGAAAGTTCATCAGCATTTGCAAGATCATGTGTAAATGAGCATACACAGGCACTGAGGTGTTTATTCAGTGATGATCACTTTTGCATTGTGTCCATGTTATACACAACCTTTGGACATTCCCAGCTGTATCTTACACTACCTTGTCATAGTTGTATTTTTCTGTTAAAGAGGAATTTTTTGAAAAGCAGCTTGGAAATGATTTTGTGCCAGAAGTTACCTGTCACTACCTTTTTGAAATCTGGCCACTAGCATTCATATTTAAAACTTAAAAGTTTTAACTGTTTTATTCCATTAGTTCCTGGAACGAAATGCCAAATTATGTAAGTTGCATGTTACAACATTTATTTTAACATTCACCTCTCTTCAGGCTAGTTACACGTTTCCTGGTTATTAGCAAGAACTAACACAGTGTCATGAGATGCATTTACACTGCTTTCTGGTTAATGTGAAATTTTTATTTTTTTTTTAACTACTTTTAAACAGAACTACTTTGTCACAGAATAAGCTCATTTTAATATAGTCATTTACCTATTCTGGGCTTTGTGCTACATGTTTTATCTCAAAGTACTCAAATCAATGAATTCAGGCTGGGTCACACACTTGACTGCCTGTTCCTATGTCTGGACATGTTTTTTTCCTCTCTGCTTTCAAGTTCAGCTCTGGATCATCCCTTCTTCCTGAAGAGAAACAAATGTTACTCCTGGTGCAGCTTTAAAAAGTCTTTATCAATACTGAGCTCACCTTCCTGTTCTGTGCAATCCACAGCAACTCCTCAGTTGCCTTTATGAAGAACCTGCTCTGGCAAGGCATAACTCTTACACTTGTGCCATGGTCCTTATATGTACAAGTCAGCACAGGCAGACAGAGGGGAAGCGATGCTGCAGAAAGGAGGGAATGCTCTTGCTGAACTGGCTTGCAGTGGCGGTGTTTCAGCACAAAACTGCTTTTCCTGTTTCACAAAGCTCTGAGATAGTAATTCTGTGTGACTAACCCAAAAGGCATATGGGAAGTGAATTGACAATACATATGAGATGCAGTATGGTGCTTAATTTACAAAGTTACTCGGCCTGGGTTGGTGTTGTCGTCACAGCTGTGAGGAATGCTGTATACAGATAGATTTTGGACTGTATAGAAACAAAGTCAAGTACTTGTACATTTGGAGATGAGAGGCTACAAAATGCTTGTGCAACAGAAGTAAAGGTAGAATTTCTTCTCCTTAAGGTCCTGTAGGTGCTTTCCTTGCTACTTTGGGTGTATTAGGGAACTGACTTCATCATCACTCCTCCTCCAGCTAGTCATGGAAATGCAGAAAGGTTTGAAAGGGTTTGGAAATCGTATGTGAATCCTTTGCTGAGAGTTCTGAGAAACCATTAGTCCTAGGTAACCTCAGGCACTTTCTAAAACTAATAGAAGTAGCTGTCAGGCTGTGAAGTGGGTTGATCCATGGCTCTTACAGTTCCTCTCAAAAGTGCCTTTAGGTGGCTGTCCCCATTGGGAGGCTTCTGAAGAGGAGGTTAAGGAGGGTTGTTGATAGGCTTTTTGATGCTTCCTTTGTGGTTTGTGAGAGGGTGTTTCTGGAGCTGGTGCTGGAGCAATTCTGTCTGAAGGAAAGCTGAAGCTCTTGGTGGTGTTCCTGTGACTTGGGGCTGGAGCATACAATTCTAGTAAGTAGGAAGTGGCTCCCAAATCTTTTTTGGGCAGTCTTTTTGCTGCTCTCATGAGTTAATTTCTTGAAGTGATAAAGCAGTCCATAAGGCTGCTTCTGTTTCCCAGAGGATGCCTGATACCTGGAGCTGTGAATAGCAGCAAATCCATGGAGCTCATGAGGATTTATTTGTGTGGAGCAAGTGACCACATTTAATCAATTCTATAAATTTCGTATTGCTCAATGACGCGTTGCATGGGGGCAAATAGGAAAGCATACAGGCAGATCCCAGGCAGGCCAAGCTGCTGCGGAGTCTTATAACTCATGTTAATTTTAACAATTAATCTCTTGTCCTGTGGGGCATTCAACAAAGGGTTAAGATATAGGGGATGTTCACTGTTTGTAATCCCTTTCAAAGGTTAGAAGAAAAAGTTCTTTGCCACTGATGGAGAATACCACTTTTTCCCTAGCTAGTTAATTGTTTCTTAGATCTCTGCTTAGAACAAAGAGGGAGTAAAGCAGGCCTGGGCTGATAATCCCCTAGTACTGGGAACTCATTACTAAGCCTGCCAGCAGTCAAAAGACCTTCACAGACAACTTCTTTGGCACTACAGTGATTAGAGCTGAGATAATCTTTGTTTTCAAGTAGTTAGTGCAGGTTTACTGATGCGCTTTGCAGGGTGGCAAGGGAGGTCACTTCACTGCTGTGAGAGGCAGCAAGTATTTGGTATCTGGTAATTTGATGAAAGTGTACCTTTCAGAGGTTGTAGCACATGCAGACAACTAACAGAGTAAGAGTAAGTAGAGGTTTGGTCTCTTGACCTGGCTAACTAGGTCTGATGATGCATGCCTGCTTTCAGAAGATACAGTGTCAATCTGACTGAGTTTTTGCTTTGAAACCAAGCAGTGCTCTGGCATATGTGCACATTAAGAGGCAATTCAAATGGTCATCACCGAGCTGTGTTACAGTCCAGGAGAGTTACATTCTGCATTCATGCGATGAGCTATTTTGAGCCCTGTTGGCAAGGATAGGGAGACAGAAACACTGTTAATGCTCTGCTTTCATATAGATATAAAATTACCTTTTTTGAAACATCTGGTAATAAATTGAAACAGCAGCAGCTTGGATGTTGCTAGGTTTAATCTCAGTTACTGGATTCTTGGTGGTCAAAGAATTGTAGATGCTGCAAACCCAGGTGCTAAAGAGAAGCTGAGAAGTATTTAAAGCTGCTTTCTTGCTGAGTATCTAATCACTTGAGGAGCATGGTGTTATAAAAAAGAAAATCTAGTAATCTTAAGCATTGTTACTAGTCAGGCTTATGCTGTGTTGGTTAGAAAAAAGCAATTATGGTTTCTTTTTTTCCTCTCTCAGGGAATCTTAGGCCAAAGTCAGTAAAGTGAGATTCCCCTCCCTGCCTGCTTATAATCTGTTCATTGGTGTCCTTATTAATATGAAGCAAAAAATCCTTTGGTATTATATTTATTGAATTTGTACTGTGTTACTAAACGTTGTCTTATTCTAAAAGCAGTAGAAGAATCTGAGGTACCTGCTGTTTGTGCCAAAACTTGTGAGCTCTAGAAAAAATATTAAACACTTGGCTCTAATCAGACTCTCTGTGTCCAAGTGTGGTTTCGCAATGGCAGTATTTGAAACCCACAGTCAGAATATGTATTTATCCCATCTAAGGCTATTACTTATGACCATGTATCTGACACTTGTGTGATTTTGAAACAGGCAGAAGTTTTGTGAAAAGGTGAAGCTAAGCATAATATAAGTTCAGGAGAAATATAGCTCAGAGTGTGTTCAAAATGTAAGTCTTCTAAGATCTGCTGAGGAATGTAGAATTAGGATGAGACAAAAAAAAAAAAAAGAAAGGTATGAATCAGATGCAATTTCTATTTTTAAGTACTACTTTATCTCCACTTTATCTCCTTTGGTTCCACCAGTGCTTTTGTAACTGTCAGTCATTACAGCTTGAGACTGTAAGAATAAATGGAAAGCTTAAATTATAAACAGCCATTTTGGAGATGTCTTGTCATTCTGAAGAGCATCCTTAAAAAAATATTTTTTTCAAAATTATTTGCCTATTGATTTTTAAATCTAAGTAGGAGGTTATGTGATAAAACACCCACAAAGGAAATCAAAGAGACAATGGCAGGAAGGGCAGGCCAAATACTGTCCTGCCAAGCTCATCACAGGAGAGGGCAGCTCACTAAAGGCCCATCTATGCAAGCCCAGAGGAGCTCAGAGGTGCACAACAGCAGGCAGGAACCCAAATCAAGTACTCCTGAAGAATAACCACCTTGTCCATTCCCACCCCAAAGAAGGGATAAAATGAAGTAGAAAGGGAGGACCAGAACTATGTAAGGAGTAGCCTCACAGTGTGGTTTAGCTTGATAAAACTTTCCATGTTCGGATATGGCAGACAGAAAAGCAGGACTTTTCTGCATTATTCATGATTAAGTGGAAATCTGCACTCTTAAAAAGCTTCTGCTAAACTGAAATTCTTCTCTTATATTAAACTGAAGGGAGAGTTTTTATTTCAGAACTGTGAAAATTACAAAGGTGTGTTTTCAGCAGCTGTCTCATAAAAAGGTAGCTCCCTTGCAAGATGAAATCTGTTCAAATATGATTCTAGTGCACAGATTCTTCTGGCCTCTACTTAAATGCCTACATACCTACCTAGCATTCTACCTAAGTGTTCCACCTAGATGCCTGTACCTGGTGCTTGTACAACCTTTGATCAGCTGCTGTGGCCTTGGTAGTCACTTAACCAGTAAGAAATACGTCACAAAATGTATGTATGCAGCAGTAGTGTTGCTGATGTTGCCAACATGGAGAGAGCTTCCATTTAAGGAACATTTATTGAAATACAGCTTTCTACATTCAGAACTAGCCACCTGGAATTTTACATATTTGTTTACTATGTTTCCTTCCTATGCCTTGAGGAATGGAGGCAGCCCACTGTCAAACTTAGATATGTAGGTTTTGAGGCATGGGAGGGAACAAAAAAGGAGCCCAGTACAACCCTATTAGCCAGATGTTTACCTACATGCTATGAAGTGACATCTGCAGATAAAACACAGTCCTGTGATGAAAAGCAATTACCAAAGCACACAAAATTGAGAGATGAAGAGCCATGTCTTACTCAGGGATGCTTTGTACAAGTTTCCTATCCCACAAAAACTGAAGAGCTAACCTGTACTTTAACCCAGAGGCTTAAGGCATCCAAGTAAAATGTCCCAGTTTTTATGTCTTTTGATGTGAAAGTGAAGTTTAAAATACACCAATACCAAATGACTTTTAAGCTCTGTGCAGATTAGAAAGCAATCTGATGGCTTTTAGTTTTTTAAGTGCAATCAATGTGCATTACATCTATTTAGCTCTTCACTAAAACTATTCAGCACTCCAGCTAACTAACCTCAGTCATCTTGTTAGTGGAAAAACAATGTCAGCAGCTAAAATGGTCAAGAACCCTCCTTCCCCAAATGATCTTAAAGGTCTCCTATATATTCCACCTGATCTGAGCAAACAACGCTGTAGAGAAAGAGTTTTGACCTATCTCTTACCTCTCTTTGCTCTGGCTGCAGTATCCCAAAATAAGATAATGGGTAGAAAATGACTAGTACAATTAAGTTCTACTCTTATTCAAAATAAGGGCTTTATAACAGAGAGTCCTCTTTTTGTCATTTCACTAAAATCTAGACTCCAAGGTGTGTTTCATCCTCCATCCTAGCCTGGAACAAGTGAAATGTGTTCTTTCACCCTGCTGATATGTTTTTGACCATATATAAATGTGCTAGCAATTTGAGGCTTTGACTAAGAAAAAATAATACTCTGTAACTGTCAATGACATTATAATGAGTCAGGGAAGTTCTTTGTAATTAAAGAGCTTTTGACGTTTTGTAAAGTACAGTCATATAAAAATACTATTTTTGGAAGTACCTGCATTAAGCATGCATCAGGTTGCACAAGCTCTTTCAATGCTTATACAAAATTTGAACTGTAAAGAGACTAGACGAGTAATGAACTTATTACTTGGTTTAATATTTTTGCTCCAAGTCTGGATCCAGACTGTATTCCATGCTTTGAGACTTGGTAACTTTCAATTTTTGAATAGGTCTATCCTCCTGTTCTAAGATTAGCACAGGATGTTGTAGTTGTGAGGCTGAACTGTCACATTTTGAGGAAATAATTAAGTTTATTGTATCTTTTGTTAAAATAAAACCTGAATTTCAGGTCTAATTTGATTAGTCAATGACTTTGCTATTTTTTCAAAGGAGAAAAGATCATTTATACAGATTTTTTATTGATATATCAGCTTGGCTCTGATTTTCATCTCCGAGATAATTAGATAGTCATGTTTCTTCAGTAAAAGGTAATACTTAAGCTAAAACAGAAGAAAAAAATAAGAACAAGGTTTTTTATTATTACCTTCAGATAGCTTGAGGGTATGGACAAAAACTGTTCATTTGCTAGATGCTGTCCTGTGTAAACCACTGGAGATAACTGAATGTATGAAAAACTTTTCCTATTCTACTTTCATAAATCAAGAAAGTAAAGCAGGAAGGGAAGAAGGAGTGGGAGTGGAAATAGTTGTACAACAGTAACAGATGATTGCCTACACTCCTCCTCATTTGGTGGGCCTGTCTGTTCCACTCAATTGCATCTTGTGGTCTGTATCTAATCTTTGATAAGCAGAGCCTTGGGGGCAGGAAGTTAGAAAAGCATTCACTCTTGCTGTGGGGTGTTTAGAAATGTCACTTTGTTCCATGATGTGGAAAAGTCTTCTAAGATTCCTTGAAAATCTGGAAGATCCTGGTTACAATTGATGCTTAATGAAAGTCTCTTCCCATTTTAGCTGGGGAGACCCAACATCTTGAAGATTGTGAATAAATATCTGTAAGAAGGACCTTCCAACTCTTCAACCAACTTAACCAGCTTTTTTTTTTTTTCACGCTCTTTAGGAATTTTCATGATTCTGGGATTTTGTTGGGGCAAAAGCTATTTACATTACCCAAGCTGTGAGGCTAGACCATTATGGATAGTTAAGAAACAGCTAGGACACACATTGGATAAATGGTCACATGTAGACTTCTGAAGAAAAGGATGTGAAAGAAGGAAAATGCAAGAATATGAATGCTCATTGTCTAGCTTCAATGAAAGAATATAATTCTGTATCCCAAATTATTGCAAAATATTTACAGACTTTCTTTCCTTAGTCAAGGTTTGGCTCTACCACTTGAGACATAGAATCATAGAATAGTTTGGGTTGGAAGGGACCATTAATGGTCATTGGGTCCAGCCCTCCTGCAATGAGCAGGATAATCTTCAACTCGATCAGGTTGCTCAGACACTTTTCCAACCTGGCCTTGAATGTTTCCAGAGATGGAGTATCTGCCACCTCTTTGGGTAAACTGTTCCACCAGGACAGTCTCACCAGCCTCACAGTAAAGTTTCTTCCTTGTATCTAGTCTGAATCTACACCCTTTTAGTTTAAAACCATTAGCCCTTGTCCTATTGCAACAGGCCCTGCTAAAATGTCTGTCCCCATCTTTTTCATAAGTTCCTTTAAGTACTGAAAGGCCACAATAAGGTGTCCCTGGAGCCTTCTCTTCTCCAGGCAGAACAACCCCAACTCTGTCAGCTTTTCCTCACAGAAGAGATGTTCCATCCCCCTGATCATTTTTCTGGTCCTTCTTTGGACCCACTCCAGCAGGTCCATGTCTTTGCTATGCTCCAGGCTCCAGAGCTGGACACAGCACTCCAGGTAGGGTCTCACCAGAGTGGAGTAGAGGGGCAGAATCACCTCCCTCAACCTGCTGGCCATGCTTCTTTTGATGCAGCCTAGGATATGATTTGCCATCTGGGCTGCAAGCACACATTGGGTGTGAGCTCATGTCCAGATTTTCATCCTCTATATCCCCAGGTCCTTCTCCACAGGGCTGCTCTCAATCCTTTCACCCCCCAGCCTGTGTTGATACCATGGGTTGCCCCAACTCAGGTGCAGGACCTTGCACTTGGCCTTGTAGAACCTCTTGAGGTTCACATAAGCTCAATTCTTGAGTTTGTCTGGGTCCCTCTGGATGGCATCTCATCCCTCAGGTGTGTCAGCAACACTACTGAGCTTGGCATCGTCTGCAAACTTGCTGAGGGTGCACTTGATCCCGCTGTCTGTGTCTTTGTTGAAGATACTAAACTGTATGGATCCCAGTACAGGCCCCTGAGGGACACCACTTGTCACCAGTCCCCATCCGGAATTTTAGCCGATGACCATTACCCTCTGGATGTAACCAGCCAGCCAATTCCTTATCCACTGAATAGTCCATCCATCAAATCCGTATCCCTCCAATTCAGAGGGAAAGATGTTGCAGGGGACCATGTCAAAGGCCTTACAGAAGCCCAGATAGATGTCATCCAAGCTCTTCCCTTGTCTGCTGATGTAGTCACTCCACCGCAGAAGGCCACTAGCTTGGTCAGGCAGGACTTGCCCTTGGTGAAGCCATGCTGGCTGTCTCAGATCACCTCCCTGTCCTCTGTGTGCCTCAGCATAGCTTCTAGGAGGATCTGTTCCATGATCTTCCCAGGCACAGAGGTCAGTAGTTCCCAGGGTCCTCCTTTCTAGGCTTTTAAAAACGGGTGTGATGTTTTCCTTTTTCCAGTCACCGGGGACTTCACGTGACTGCTGTGACTTTTCAAATATCGTGGAGAGTGGCTTGGTAACTACATCAGCCAATTCCCTCAGGACTCTGGGCTGCACCTCGTCAGGTCCCATAGACCTATGTATGTTGAGGTTCCTCAGGTGGTCATGAACCTGATCTTCTCTTACAGTGGGAGGGACTTTGCTCCCCCATTCCTTGCCTTTCAGTCAGTCCACTCAAGAGATGGGGGAAGAGAGGTTGCAATTCTGTAGCTCTTTTAATCTTCCCTCACAAAGGGAACTCCTTTCAGGCTGTTTTTCTTTTGATGTTTCATTTGATTAGTCAGTATTTTTTTAAGGCATCATTACCAATAACAAGGACAATATTCTAATGAAAACATTAAACATTGCATTTCCTTTCCATTTTCAAGTTACAAAAGAACATGTATGTGAGCACGTGCTAGTTAATGATAGACTTTTCTCAACAACTTTCTTTACTGAAAATAAGGGACTAAATAATACTTCATTGAAATTGTTACTATCCCTTTAGCATGCATATTTATTCTATACAGTTGTTCATGCTATGAGTAATTATCTGACTTTGATTTACTCTATATATTGCAGTGAAGTAGCTTAGCACTGTAAACTTGATGCCCAGAGGGATGCTCATTTCTTCTTCCTTTCAGTAACTTCTGATGCTTTCTTTGACAGCCATGACGGCGATTTCTTCAGTCAATAGATGACAATAAAGCAGTTGTTTCCTTTCTGTTAATCACTTACGGAATTGCATCCTCGGGGTATGTCCATCAAAATATGGCACACAGGTTACATTCTTGAATTTCTGGCTATACTTGCTACACAGTAAATGGAAAGAGACTTGAAGAAGCTAAGAATATCCTTTGTGATAATATCTCCTGGCAGCATGTTTGGACAAAAGCTGAAAAACTTATATAAAACCTTAGATGTGACAGATTTTTATTTTTCTTAATATTAGTTTGCTTGAATTTTTAGTTTGACATTTCCCACAGTTAAACTATCCCATTATACTTTATTCTCAGTACCTGCAAAATGTTTCCATGGTACATTTAAAATGTGTCCTTTTGCTGGTATGAAACAGGGTTGAAGATCTGTGAATATTTTATCTGTACAAACAAATTATTTGCTTATTCGAAGAAAATTTACATGTAACATGGAATTTGTAATGGATTTTTCTGGAAATAAAAAAAAAAAATATCAGTGTGCATTGTCATTTGCCTAGAAAGTTTAACCTCAACTCTTTAAAAGGAGATAACGAATAAGACATACTTTCAACTGTGAAATATGGATGTATGCCAGTTAAATACTATCATGCTACATGTCATATTTCAGCATATGCTCAAAGTCTTCTAAGCCTATGTGATAATAACTTCTGAGCAACGAAGAAACATCCAAATAGTAAATAATCTCATAACCCTTGAGAGAAGTTTGCCATGTAGTGCAGTCTACAATAACTTTTCTCCTCTTAATCTAAGCCATAACAATGATATTCACCCAGAAAAAGTAATTTATGTGCCTTATATGTATCAAATTGTTCCTCTTGACCATGGGTATGGGGCCTTGACTTTTTTACTGCCTAATATGATTATGGTAGTTAGGAAGTGCTTCAGTCTAGACTCAGTGAGAAGCTTCTCAAAATCTTAAGCATTACCACTAGCAGGCATAGCAACAAAACCAAACAAGACACACTTCACTTTCCCTCAATTTTTAGGGAGAGTTTCCTGAATTATGGGGAACCTGGAGTTTAGTATTAAAGAAGAAACTTTCTCCCAGATCTGGTCTAAAAAACAAAGCAAGGAAGCTATGAAGTGTCAAGTAAGCATAACATTGCAGGAGAAGAAAATCCATTCTAAGATTAATATATGCAGGAAAACCACAATTTGTCTGTGAAGAGGAGAAAAATCGTAAATGGTTTAGTATTTTGCAGTGATTTTTGAATATATGTACCCCGAAGTCCTGTGGTCAAAATAGTATCAGCTGAAGCCAGTTTATAACAAAGAAAAAGGATTAAAAAGAAAATCTTTTTTCACCTTGTAATTACTTGTCAATTTTTGTAATACAGTTCTCTGTATTTTACAGGCCACAAAGAAGGAATGTACTTTCTGTCCTAAGAAATAAGCTTTACTGCAAACTGCCAAGTGCCTTCTATTTAACACCATTTTTCTGAGAAGTTTTACATTTTAGAAAGTTTCAAAGTCTTTTTCTGTGAATCCTTGGAAAAGAAACAGGCCTCTAAGTAGTATTTCCTCTTTTACAGTATTTCCTTAGTGTGAGCAACTTCAGTAATGAAGTCCTAGAATAAGATGTAAAAATGTAAATGTAGTTTTCTGTCTTAGATACTTTTTAGGTCATCTTAGTTTCAGAAGCTTTGCACAGAATAATAGAAAGTGGGCTCTTCTTATCTTCCTCTGACACTTAATTTGTTAATGATGGTATAAAAAATAAGACCTTCCTCCCCAGATCTGCTGTTGCTTTTGTATTTTTGAAATTTAATCATGCCTAACCAGGGTGACTGTGGCAACAACAAAACTGTTCAGAATTCTGGATTGTTGTTAACAAAACTCAACATTTTTAAACTGGTTCTTAATGCAATGTGAAGTAGTTTTGCATATAAGGCCAAATATATCATGCTATCTTTATTTGCTATGCTACTTCTGTATACCATAACTGATGATGGAATAACAAGCAATTTGTTGTCTAAATTTGACCATATTTACTGTGTTTTCTCAAAATCATGAAAAGTTAACAGTTTTATTAACTTCCTAATGGTTTCTTACGAGGAAGTTGCCATAACAGTATCTAAACATCCTCAAATATTAGTCAGGTAATGACTAATATTCTCAGAAAACTTGTAGCAGATTAAAAGGCACCATATTTCATAATTTAATAGATTAGAAAATTTACAATCCAATGCTAAAACCCACTTTGGGTCTCCAGCTTCAGAAGTCTTGGAATGATTTTTTTTCTAGCTTTTTTCTGCTATGTACTTGGCATTGTATAGCACTAACTAAAATTGAAAGAAAAGTGTTATGCAGGGGCAAGAGAAATGATCCAGATTATCACTTATCAGCCTTGAGTATGAAACCAGACTCTTCTTTCTGCAGTTCTGGCCTCATTCAATTTTTTCTTCCAGCTTTTTGGCCAAACTGAGTACTTGCAGAAGGCAGCTTTTGTACTGCATGTGCAGCCTTGATTCATCCTCCAACTCTGGAACACAAAGAATGGGGCAGAGGTCATTCAAGAAAAATTGTTTTGTGATCATTCAAGTATGCAACATAACATCATGGACAGATGAGGGGAGTGAGGGAGTGTTGCAGACTCATAGGGAGTGTCCTGAAGTTCAGGCTCTCCCTGCTGAAATGCTATGCTTCTCTCAGTCTTAGGAATTGCCACGTTCACAGGAAAGGAATGCAGTGGTGTTTGGTCTCTTAGACTGGAATCAACATTTACACAAGAAAATGTTAGACAAGTACATAAATAGCTATCTACCCAACCTCAGTATTAACTCCATAGTTACAAGATTAACTTAGATGAACCCCTGAAGGATTTTTTCCTCTTTCATCTGGTGAGGATTTTCATAGTTCACATCAAGAGTACAATTCAATCCTCTTGCAAAATCTATCTTGGACACAAAAAGATACATGTAGCACTGAACTTCTCATGAGGTTTTGTTCAGATTCAGCCCCCTCTTTCAGTAATAGAAGCACATTCAGAATGTAATGTTAGGCTTCACACTCCTGCTGGTCGGCTGTTCACAACACTTACTTGCCTTAAACTAGCAGGACCCTTAGGCAAGGCTCAGACTCCCAACAGTAAGCAGACATTTTTAATGGCTGCCCTGCTGCTGAAATATATACAAACTGCTAACCTGTTGTTAGGGGAATGTCAGACTGGTGGTTTGGGATTTGACTGTAAGTGCGCATAAAATTGCTTTACATAGTGAAAACTGTTTTTCATATAGGCAAACTGAAAATTCCAAAAGCATGCCCCAAAATTACTACTTCTTAACTGAAACTAGACAACATCGCTGTTAGTAACTTTCTGGATGGTAATAATTTTGCAGTGAATATTACTAGCCCTGGATTTGAGAAGTGTCTTTATAAAAGTCTGGTGTCCTTTTAGCTCCTTTTCCTGTTAGATCTGACCTGAGCATGTGTAAACAGGTAGCTGAACTAATGCTGCATAAGCAGGTGTTATTTTAATTTCTTGGTTACTTTTGAGTGCTTGATTTTAAAAGCCATACTACTTTCTTTAAGGTGTTTTTTTAGCTCTAAACAGATGGAAAACTTTGGTCTGTCAAAGCAAATCCTTTGAAGCAAGCAAGCAATTGGCAGAAATAGTAGGTTGTTGTCTTCTATGTGAATCTTGGACATTTTAGCAGTGGTCTTCATAGATCTTCTTGTTAGCAAAGGAATGGGGAAATCAAAGACGATAAATATTTTCATTAAGGTAATGATTTTTTCTTAAGCTTTGCATTTTTTCTAAGCTTTTTCACAGAAGCAGCTAGATCATTTTGACTGGCTTATTAACTATGGCCTGCTTGCCTGCAGAACCACTCCTCCTGGATCTCCAATTGCATTACTGTCTCGCAAAAAATTTGTAAAACAAATTTACAAGGTGTGTGTCTTTTCCCCCTACAGATAGGGCCACAAAATGAAAGCCAGTCTTTTATTACTATCATTAGCTCAAGTCCTAGGAAAGTGCTTCAGAGGAATATTACTAATCTTGCTACTTAATATATTGCAAGCAGGCATTTTTAGTTTTAATATAGTTAAACAGTGAAAAGTTAAGAAATGCCCGAATTTAAAGTTGCTTACTGCTGAGTGGGGTTTATCATTTGAGGCTCAATGATGTGCTAAATGCAACAGTATGGCTTTTCATTCAGAGCTGGCACTGTCCTGCTGGCTCAGTTTGGGTGGAATTTTCATGTGCCTGCCTGCAAAATGCCATGTAAACAAATACTATGTGTGTGTGTGTGTGTGTGTAATTTCCAAGACTGTGTAACTGGCTAGATGCACAAAAGGATGTTGTGTCAGTGTAATGGGTATCTCCCTTTAATGGGTATGTCTTCACCCCTTGCTTAAGGTATCCCATAGCTTTGTCCTTGGGGAAGGGGGTGGGGGGGTGGGGAAGGAAGCACAGGTGAGGTATGGATTCTAATCCCCAAGGCAAATAAGGGCACTGAACTCTGGTCTCCCACATCCTGGATGACAGTTTTAATCACAGGGTAGGAAATAATGATGTTAGTTTCTTTGTGTCTTGTTTGAACATATGGGGTCTGAGTGCATACACCCACACATGAGAGAGACTCAACATCTCTATTCTATGATAAAGAATAACTTAGCCTCCCCCTGCCTAATGCATCTGAAATGGTATGTATTTAGGCACGCACCTAAACCTAAGTGTAGTTTCTTAATAACTTGGCTAACTAGCTATTTACAGGCATAGACAGCAGGTTCACGAGCTAGGTTTTAATGGACATCTAGATGGATGCAGATCTTGAGCCTCTTTATGAGTCTAATATATTGACTTCCTCTTTCCTGATAGTAGCCATAAAATACTTCTGTTTGTTTGCCTGAAGGTCAGCCTTATAGCATTTTCCTTTGCTTATGCTAATTAGATTATGAATGAAAAAAACCAAACCTGTTTTACTGTATTGGAGAGCTGAATGTTCTTGGGAAATTTATGCTGCAGTCAATTAATGCCAGAAGTTGTTTTAACAGGGATAAATCCTGAGGATAAGCATTGTTTTGTATAGTTTTTTATTAGCCAAAATATAGTAGCTGGGGTTTTTTTCTTTTGTTTCTTCCCCCGCTGCTCCCACCCCCCCACAGCCCATCCATTACAATCTTCCAAGTCTCTCTCAGCCTCTTTCCCCTCTGGGGGAAGCTATGCACTTTGGAAGCTTGGAAAGGAACAATGAGATTTGATACATGTTTATACAAAACAATTCATTCAATAGCTGAAGGGGATAGTTCTGTAAAAGTAGCATAATTTATAAAGCATAGGGTCAACTCTGGTGTTTTTGAAGCCTTAAGCAATGGGTGATTATAGTGCACCAAACTGGATCAGTGATATCAGAGCTTGCACCTGCAGTTGCTTTTTCAACCTTTGTACTCTGTGCCATTGATTGCTCAGAGGCCCCTGAGGCTGTCCAAGATGATATGGTCTGACCTGGTGAAATGAAAAGTCACATAAAAACAAAACAGCAAAGAAAAATTGACTGTGCAGAGGTGTGTCAGAAGTTGAATTAGCAGCTAACTATTCTGTCTTGAGTCAAAAAACATCACAGCTGTTATTTGTTTTTGAACTTATTGTATATAACCAGCATGTGCTCCTGACTGTTGTGTAGCACTTTTAATCCCAGCTGTGTTAATTTTTTTGACCAATCAATGCTTTGAAATACAGTGAGAAAACTACATGAATAAAGAGTGGAGAGCCAGTTCTTAGATTGCTAGCTTTTAGTAAGATTAACTGTGCAGTTATGAATACACAGATATTAAATGACAGAAGGCGACTGTTCAGAATGGAGCTACAAATAGCTGTCATTATAAAATACTGGAGATGCAAATATAGCTGTTAGCTCTTCTTTGTTTCTCTTCTCACAGTCTTTACATTTAAAAATTAGTTGGTTTGAACTTCCATCGTTTCTCTTATCAACGTGTCCCAACTTCCATAATTCAGTGCACTTAATCCTTTTTCTAATGCTGCTTTTTCTCTCCTGTATTTCAATAATTCTTTTTGGTAAATGTAGTTCGTCTGATTTTATGTGCTAATCAGTGTGTGAACTTATGAACAAAATGTCTTGCTGTGATCTTGGGATGAAGTACACAAATACTTCAGACACTTTTTAGAAGACAAAACATGATGTCTGACTCCAGTGTGGTACCACTTTCTAATTTGTTGGTGCTTATATAAGCATTTTGATCTGCATGGTAAATCTTTCTTTGATTTTGGATTTTTTTTTCCCCTCAGTGAATCCAACCCTTTCTTATCCCTGTTGTTACTCTGGGGGTGATGTATATGTTGCAAGTTTATTTTAGTTTTCTGATGATCAGAAATTTTGGCCATAAGAAGAGGTAGACATGGTGATTAGGACAGCTAGAAGTGCCACTTAATGAACTAAATGTCTCACTGAAACTAAAAATAGCAGCATTTCTTTAAATTGTTTCACACTGATGAAGTGTGCCAGTCTTTTAACAGCACTTCCCACAGAATCTTTTCCCCCTCTTAGAAAAGATAAATTGTGTGACAAACTCTGGACAAGAGTGTGCACAGGCTTGCTGATAAGAAAGGTGAAGGTCTTTGAAGATTGTACATTAATTTAAGTATAAAGGCTGTCTTGTGGCTCTGCCTCTTGCCATAACCATGCTTATGCTTTTACAAGCTTCATTTTGGTAGAAATGTTCATACTTTTTGTTTTGAAAAATATCCTTAGTGTATTGGTTGTATAGTACTTTTCTCAGCTTGTAATGTGAAGTGGTATGTGAGAAGACCTTTAAAGGAGTTAGTGTGCTAATTGGCTACCTGACTCTCAGCTCCATGTGCCAAATCACATCAAGAAAATTAGTGTTTGGAGTATTTTTTAATTTGGCAGCTCTAATTTTGCCCTCCAGAACCTAAGTGCACAAATGCATAACTAGGCATTTTTTACCTTCTTATCCTAAAGATTTTGCTTTTTCTGAAGCTAGTAACTCTTCTTAAATAGAAAGTGGAAATTAAAACTATAAATCAATGTCCAGAGTAAATTAATAGCATAATCTAGGATTAATTTAGCAGAATGTTTTGGGGGAGAAAGGGAAGGGATACAAACATCTACGTACTGTATTTTGTGTTTTGACCTTAAATTGTGTCAATCTCTTTAATGTTTTCCCCATATATGTTGCCTTGACCATGCAAATAATTTCGAATTGTGGTGTCTGCACTTATAAAAGTGCTCACTTGTTAAGGGCAGTTCTGAAAGTGTCCCTTCAGTGTTGAGTTGTGACTCATATGTCTTTCAGTAGTGTTCTGCGGCTGCTCTGTAGTCTCTGAAGGATTATTTACATGTCTTCATGCTTTGAGGTGCTTTTGAAATTGCTTTTAAGTGGTCAGATGTGTCTGCCAGGTTATTCAATTAACTTCTGCTTCTGCAAGGCTGGAACCCACCACTAGAATGAACGTGTTTATGCTCCACTGACTGATACAGCTGCCTGTGCTGGGTCCTTTATCAGGAAGAACTGCTCTCCTGGACTAACAACCATATGCAGATCTGGGGGAGACTCTGGCTGCGTATTACATTCTTGCCTCAAGCCCAGATAAATGGCCATTACTACATATGCCCTTCCTTACTGTTAGGTGATCAATACTGAATGCAAACAGATATCCAAAGAAACCAAAAATAATGAATTTTGCAAATGTGTGTTCCCTGTCTCCCTTTCTCCTTATTATTTCCATATCTCATACAAATTTTTTACCTTTCCTAGTAAGCATTTCACATATGTGTGCCTACAGCTGAACACATTTGTTCCCTGGCTCTTTCTATCCTCTATTAAATGTGGTAATGCATCAATTCTTTCTCCAGACCTTTAGTAATACCCTGTTCTCAATAAGCTGTCATAAATCTTTTCTATAAGGTTTCCAGTTCCCCTTTCTTCCACTGGGGATTTAAGTCATCTGGGTCTAGTGCTTTGTTGGCTTTCAGTAGTTCTAATTGCCTTCTTATCTGTTTTATGATGAGGGCAAAGCCTTTCAACAATTCGCTCCCCCAAGCCTAGGAAAACATGCCTCAGTCCCTAGGATGTTATCTTCTTTCCTTTTGTGTGCAGTGTAGTGAAAAAATAATTTAGACCTGCAGCATATTAGCCATCTATCACTATTTTTCTTCTTTGTTCCTCTAGTATTCTTCCCGTATCTTTTTGTTTTGATAGCATGCTTCCCCCGCAACCCCACCCCCACGTCCCAATCTTTTCTCTCTTGTTTTTTTTTCCATTTAAGCATTATCTTTGCTTACATGTTTCATTGTTTTGGTTTTGTCCCATATGTCTTTGTTCATTTCCTTCTGTGGGAAATACGAACTTCTGACAGCCTGCTCCCATTCTCCCTTCTTTATCCTGCAGATTCTGCTTTTTTCCAGAATTTTATATTTTACTGCTGCATGTATTTTGCAAAATAGTACATGTAAAGGCAACTTCTCCTCATCCAACTAAATAGGGATCTATAAAATTTCACCTGTAGCCATTTCAGTAATTCTAAATATGTATTTCCTTGCCAAGTGAATATTGTTTAATATCTCCCTTTATTAATTCCCTAGAACTGTAGGGATTAGCCAAAAATCCTATTGTTCCTACCACTGTCCAAACAAAAAGACAATCACATTGGCTGAGATTTTAAAAGCTCTCACTGCATGCTCTAAAGTTGGTGTGTGGTGTGTTTTGCAGTCTCTTTTTTTTTTTTTTTAATTTTACAATGGCCCTGGTCCTTTTTTTGTCTTTGTGTGGTAGCACGTTACTCAGTCTGGGAGGGGGAACAAAATGAAAATTCACTGAATGCAAATCAATTCCACAAGAGACTGGGAAATGCAAAATCCGTATATCTACATGATCAGATTAAATTTAGGCATATGAAAATGAACTATAGGTAAAAGCACTAATTGTAAAAGCTTTAGTTATGCTTGTCCTTTCCCCCTGATATCTATAAAATGATGAATAGTAATCTGGCGTTTGCAGATGAAACAAAATTATTTGATTTCTGGACAGTTTCAGTAACACACCCCCCTTCATAAATGCCTAGCATATACGTATATTCTGCACCCTTTCAGAGTATGCTTTTCCAGCCTCTATTGTGATCTTTTTCTAATCATCGTCCTCTTTTGACTGACATCCTAAAGTCCCAGTACTCTTCCTCAAGAGAGACTGAAGTTTGGCCATGGGTGAGCTATCCTGTGAGGCCACTGACATGGCCTCCCAGAGGTTTAATCTTCCTGTCTCTTAATTCTGTCCTAACCTTAGGACACTGTGAGAGCAACTGTATGCTTCGATGGAGCAAGGATGAAGCCTTGGCAACCACACTGTGTTTACTGAATCTACCCACATGCAGTTACTGCAGAGCTCTCTGTTCACCATGTGCAGCACATGTGGTTGCTTGTACCAGCACACTTGCATATTGTGTTGCCAGCACTTCATAACACGTCCCTTCAAAGTCAGGGGCACAGACATAGTGCAGAGAGAGGCCTCTTCTTGTTAATATGGTACTAAAGTGCCCGTCCTGTTGTGTTCATGCACTTGACTGCTTGGTGAGGAGAAAAGGGAGGCACAGCATGATCCCCTACAGAGCAAGTATACAATTTGAGGAAGGTATGTAGACCACTGCCTGGAGGGCCCAGCTGGGACTGGAGGCCTATTTATTGGTCTAAAACAAACTGCTGAAGAACAATCTCTCCAAGGTAGGGAATACTAACATCTTATTTCTCTTCTCCTAGACTTGAGGTGGCATCAGGAGGGCTGGAGGAAGAAAGTCACTGCTCACCCTGTGACTCTGAAAAACACCATCCTTGTGGGGTGAGGAAAATCCCTTGTCACCTGCTGGAGAGGGGAGGAAAAGCAGTTCAAAGTGAACATGCATGCCTCCACCCTCATGCTGCCTCCAGCATGGATGATGGTGAGAATTGCTGTGGCCTCCTAACCAAGCTGATGACCTGGGTGTGCCCTAGATCACTCTGTAGGGGTGGTAGGACGGCTTGTTTTCCAGTATGTGCATTAGTATGGGTCATCGGTATGGGTTACTGCGCATTGGGTACTGGAGAGACTCACAGGCTGCTCCTTTAAGGCTCTCTGGCAGCAGGCGTTACTCGCTCTGAGTGCTCAGACTCACTGGATTTGCCAGGCATCTGCTATGGGTGTTTGGGGAGTTGCTGTTTTGAGGTTAGGGCAGGAATCAAGCTTCACAGTGACCTTCATCATCTGCTGGGGATTAGGTCGGGATAAAGTGCAGGGCAGGGACACCACCATGGGAAGCGCTGAACATCTCTACATTTCAGCAAACTACCTTTCCCAGCAACTGCACGTGCATGCAGGAAGCCCTTTTGCCCAGAAGGGCACAGTAGTAAAATCAGCACAGCAGCCTTTTTTCAAGTTTTCTTCACCTCATCTTACAGACTACTCCAAGGAGCTTCTGTCAGCTGGGCTTTAGTTGATGAGTAGTTCTCTGCTGCTTTTACAAAGGTTGTGGGGAATGCAAGAACTACCCATGACTGGGAGCAGAGGCTCAAATGCAAGCGTTCTTCTGCAGGAGAGCTCTCCTACCCTCCCATTTTTGGGTTCATGTTCCTGTGAGCAGCCAAAAAGGTGAGTTGTTCTACCAGCATTGGCACTTGGGCACCCAGTCAGGCTACCTGAGAAGGTGGCACCTACTGCATCCATTATGTTAGTCCAGGAGAGACTGGTCACAGGACTGGTACCTGCAGATGGTGGGAGCAAGTAGCTGCTTGTCATAGGAACCTGCAGAAGCACTAAAAGACAGAAAGTCAAATCTCTTCTTTTTTTTTTTTTTTTTTTTTTGCTTTCTACTTTTCAAAAGAAGTTCTCCCCTCCCCTCCCCACAGGTGGAACGCCTTGTTGATATCACTCTGGAGACTGTGATAATGAACAGGTTTCATTGAGCTCCTGGGCAGACAGCCCATTATCTCAATTGGAGATTCGTAGTCAAAAAGCTGAAAGGGCTTTTAGCCCTGACTGGTTTATTGTACTTTTGTAGTTACTTTAGGTGTTAAAGGGGCATCTTATTTCTCAGATGTATCTAACAGCCCTTGTTTATGTTCCGTGTCCTTTCTGAGTAATCTCTCACTGCTCAAATCCATTAGGGGGGCTGTAGAGGTCCTTTATTCTGGATGGATGATGAAGGATTGTGTATGATCCCATAAAAAGGGACCTTTCTCTCAGTGTTTGTGACTGAGCTGTACCTAACCTGACCTGGTCCTCATAAGCCAGGGTGGTCCTCCTAGGAATGATGACTAGCTGCGAATTCTTCCCATTTTGAAATCACTTAGCTGGAAGGAATCTGGCCTATCCGTACACATTTTGGTGCTGCTTTGACCAGTGTGAACTAGTCTCAATGAGAAGGTGGGGCTGTAAATAATACAGAATCTCCCAGTTTTTCTGCTTTACAAACAAGATCTATAGAATGGTATTATATCTGCCTTGACAGCAGCTGCTGTGTGGGGGGCCTTTGCCATTAGCTTGCACTACACAATCTGGAAAATGGCACATTTGAAGTGTAGATGTGTGTCTGATTTCTTGTCTTCATTCTTTTACAGGAAAGCAGAATATGCTTGTAACCTGACATGCATATCATCCAAATCATCTTTGCCTCAAACTCCAGGCAGCAAGCCTGGAGCCTCTCATAGAAAAGAAGGCAGCTCAGGCTGCATGCCAAGGAGGCAGGGGAAGGGTAAACTCCAGAGTTCTTTACTTAACCTTTTCAGTCGTGTATGGTGTATTCGCTGGCTTGTCCTTAAGGAACAGCCCCTGGTCAGGAGCTACAGTGGTGACATAACTAAGGAGGAAGGTCTGACAGCTGGTGAGGAGGGATATGTGAATGCAGTTATGATTAGTAAAGTGTTACTGCTTGCCTCAGCAGTGTCCTGGGATATTTTACCTCTTTTTTTTTTTTTTTTTTTCCTGTTAAGGTGAGGAAGAAAGCAGTTTTCTACATTTGTAGCCAGATGTAAAAGACTGTTAGCAAAGAGGCAGAGGGGAAGGTATAGAGGAGTCACAGAAGTCAGCTGGAGTCACATTGGTTATTTAATTGCAGCAAGAAAAGACAAACAAGCAAGTAGCTTTGCAAAAAGAAAGGACAGAATCATGGTATCATAAAATTATTTAGGTTGGAAAAGACCTTTAAGATCATTGAGTCCAACTGCTAACCTAACCCTACCAAGTCCACCACTAAACCATGTCCTGAAGCGCCACAGCTACACATCTTTTAAATACCTCCAGGGATGGTGACTCAGCCACTTCCCTGGGCAGCCTGTTCCAGTGCTTGACAACCCTATCAGTGAAGAATTTTTTTCCTAAGATCCAATTTAAACCTCCCCTGACATGCAACTTGAGGCCATTTCCTCTTGTCCTATCACTTGTTGCCTGGGAGAATAAATGGAGACTCACCTCCCTACAGCCTCCTTTCAGGTAGTTGTAGAGAGTGATAATATCTCCCCTGAGCCTCCTTTTCTCCAGGTTAAACCTTAGTTCCCTCAGCCATCTGTCATAGCGCTTGCTCACGAAAAACTTCACCAGCTTCATTGCTCTTGTTTGTACACACTCCAGCATGTCAGAGTCTTCCTTGCAGTGAGGGGCCCAAAACTGAACACAGTATTCAAGGTGCAGCCCCACCAGTGCCCAGTACAGGGGGACAATCTCTGCCCCAGCCCTGCTGGCCACACAGTTTCTGATACCAGCCAGGTTGCTGCTGGCCTCCTTGGCCACCTGGGCACACTGCTGGCTCATGCCCAGCCGGCTGCCGACCAGCACCCCCAGGCCCTTTCCCACCAGGCCCTTTCCAGCCGCTCTGCCCCAGCCTGTAGCGCTGTGTGGGGCTGGTGTGACCCAGGTGCAGGACCCGGCACGGAGCCTTCTTGAACCTCATCCAGCTGGCCTCGGCCCATCGGTCCGGCATGTCCAGACCCCTCTGCAGAGCCTCCTGCCCTCCCGCAGATCAACGCTGCTGCCCAGCTTGGTGTCATCTGCAAACTTACTGAGGGTGCACTTGATCCCCTCGTCCAGATCAAGAAAGATCCAGCCCCAGTACTGAGCCCTAGGCAACACCACTTGTGACCAGCCACCAACTGGATTTGACTCCATTCACCACCACTCTTTGGGCCAGGCCATCCAGCCAGTTTTTTACTTAGCACAGAGTACACCTGTCCAAGCCATGAGCAGCCAGTTTCTCCAGGAGAATGCAGTGGGAGGTGGTGTCAAAGACTTTATTGAAGTCCAGGTAAACAACTTCCACAGCCTTTCACTCATCCACTGAGCAAATCATATTGTCATAGAAGGTAATCACATTTGTCAAGGAGAACCTGCCTTTCATAAACCCATGCTGGCTGGGCCTGATCACCTGGCTGTCCTGTACATACTGTGTGATGGCACTCAAGATGATCTGCTTTTTAACTTTCCCTGACACCAAGGTCAGGCAGACAGGTCTGTAGCTCCCCAGATCCTCCTCCTGGCCCTTCTTGTATATGGACATCTCATTCACGAACTTCCAGTCAACTGGGACCTCCCTGGTTAGCCGGAAGTGGCTGAAAGAAGAAATAGAAGAAACCTATTTGAAAATAAGGAAGATTGAGGTGAAAGGAGCTTTTAAAGAAACTATAGCAAGGTAGCAGGAGAGAGAGAGAAAATGAAAGAGAAACTGAGCTGTGTAATTTATTTGGGTTTTTTCTTCCATATTGGTTCCTTTTCTTGCTTCTGAGCGCTATACATAACTCTAAATAGACATTTTATACTATAAAGGAATCCACTAATGACTCCAGAATTGAAAGTTTATGAAAATTATTTTGAAAGAATGACTAAGACTTATTTCATATGGTATTTTTTTTTAATTTCATGCAGTATTTATGTTTAAAGGCTAGGAATAAAGTTTTTCCTCAGTGACTTCTTGGAGGTGACCTGACTTTCCATTCAATAGTTTCTAATACTCCTAATAATATCTTCTAATAAGATGGACAGAGAATGACCCTTTTCTACAGAAGCACAATGTTTTAGCACAAATGTAGCTGGATGGCTGATTTACATGAGGACATATTGTGTGAGCCCTTAGTGGGATTTTTCTGTACCATTAGCTTTTACACATGTTTTTATTTTATTGAATATGCTTGTATTTCACTTCAGAGAGAAAACATTCATATACCGTATAGTTACAAATTAATTTTTATGCAATAATTAGTACTAACTCTGTGAACTTGCCATAATATGTTGATTATGGACAAGAGGAAAAAGCTTTCTGTAATCTTCCCAGAGACTGTTCCTTCAGCAACCTTCAAGCTTGCTGTTTGATGATACTTTTCATACAGGTCGTGAACAAAGCAAATCCATCTTAATCTATTTTAATGGTATTTGCATTCCATCCTTTTTACGTATCAAATGGATTTGCTCCATAAAAATCTTCCTAGAACTCTGCTGAAAGGGAAACTCCTAAGTACTTCAGAAGGGCTTTTATGCCTCTTAACTAGTTTAAACGTAAAGCCCTGACCTTGAGAGCTTGTGTCCTCAAAATACTACGTCAGTACTCAATACCTGAGACTTCCCACTTCTACCTGGATGTAAAAAACAGTCAGAGTCCAAGTACTGAGCAGGGACATATGTTCTCTTTGGATTTGAGGGGAATGAAGTGCTGTGTTTAAGCACTTTATTTAGTGTTTTTTTGTGAGCATGGGCCAATGTAGCAACAGACTACAGCTGCATTATTTCGGAGGTGAGTTGAACTGCTTTCAAATAGCATTGTCCCTGTCTGTCTTCTGCCTCCCTATAGCCTAAGAGTAAGTTTGGCATGGGTGCTATGGAAAAACACTTGTAAAGAAAAAAAGATCACATTAGTAAAATTGATGCAGTAAAATGGAAGGTTTAAAATATGTTTTTCTGTTTGGTCTTCCTGCAAGACAGTTTTGGCCAAAAAAGAAACACCAAAACAAACGTAGCTACTTCACAACAATAACGTCTAATATAAAGTAAGTAAAAATAATTTCATATTAGGTAAAAAAGAAGTAACTGTATTGGTGCAACCAGTGTATAAAGAGGTAGTGCTTTTTATTTCTGACACCTAGTGCTTTGCTCTAACAAGAAAACGATTATTTTTTTTTCAATGCACAGCATCAAAGCAGAAATGTGGCAGAAGCAGACAGAGGAGATAAGTTAGCACTGTGTGTGAAGCAGCATGCAAGTATTCCCAGCTAAGGCAGCCTAAGCTTCTGTAACATGCTTCTCAGAAGCACAGCACGGACTGCAGCTCTTGGCCACGGCCATGTTTTGCCTGACAGGTTCTAAGCTCTGCTTGGAAGTGGAGAGGCTGGTGGTATAATCTGACTCCAAACCTGATACAGGACTGCTTTCGTTCAAGTATGAGAAGATGAATATTTAATATTTCTCTTTAGACCTGAAAAGTGGTTCTCTCTGTGGCCCTACTGTGGGGGTGTCAGCCTTGCTTGTCATGTTAAAAATCTTCTAATTTCAGAAAAATTAGTCTAGTGGGATTTTCTAGGGGATGCATCACCTGACTATTGTTTGACCACCTTTTTCTTATTGTTCTGGGAACAAAAATTTGGAGACCTGAGGCACAAACTACTGGTGTAATTGCTACATCTCTTCTGATTAGGTAATGCCCATTGAAAAAAAAAGAGTTGTAGAAATGTAGACATGTTCATTTAGTCAGATGATTTCATATTTGAGTCTGAGGAAAGCAGTGGCTCTGTTCAAGAAGTGTATGATTTAAGAATGGTCAAAATGTTGAGCATGGGATGGGATAGTCCTACAGAAAGGATTAACAGCAGAACATTAAGTGCTGTGTTGATACCAGCAAATAACCACATTCTAGTACCAATACCTCCCAGGAAACAACTGTCACTCTTTTTCACTTGTACCTTATAATGAATAAGTCTACTAATTTCCAGGATTAGAGCAGTGTATGGAAACAGTACTCCCCTAAACTGTACCAGTATGCCAGGAGGAACAAGAAAAGGCAATTGATTCCCAGTTCAACAGACTTTTCAAGACAATATCTATTGTTTTCCTTGAATTCTGTTTAATAAACTACCAGGCCCCATTCAAAAAAATATGTTCTTTGATCCTGAGAAGACAGGCGAATCAAGGTATCTAAAGTCTCACTGATCACAGAGAAAAATCGAAGTGCCAGAATCAAAGGCTAGATGATAGCAAAGACTGCACTGCACAGGACAGATATATTTGGACCTGTTTAGTGACAACTGTTCAAATAGAAGTCGCATCCTGATTATGTGTCCAGTATTTTAGAAGATAAAGACGAGATTCACCTTCAGCCTGACCACTGACAGATTCTGTTTTCACGTGCAAGGCTGAGGTTCTTTTTAGACAACCTCCAATTATCTCCCCATAAGTCCAGCTGGCTTTCACAAATGTGAAATGCTGTTCTGCGTTCACAGTCATCATGAAATATTTCACATACTTATCAACCCCCTTATCTTCCTTCTCTGTAGCTTGTGGGCTTCCTCTCAGTGGCAGTACCTTTGACTAAAGTGTAAAGAACCATGTGGAAATCAGTCTAAAAAGAATTGCTGGAGGCATTTGACTTCCTTTGTGGAGACATGGCATATCAGTTTTCAAATGACAGATGAGAGCAGTTGTTCTGAGACTTTAATTCTTTTCCTTTTCAGCCCTTTTATTTGGTAAGAGGAATTACAAACATTCATATGAGGACATACAGGAAATGAAATTGTTTTAGTTACTGTGTCTAGATGACACAACTTGCTATGTCAACACAAGTAAAAAGCCTCTACAGATTCTCTTTTTTCAGAAGATCTGTACCCTTGCTGACATAAAAAGATTGAGAAAGCTTGGTAGTGCTTACCTCTGCCTTACCATCTGTGCAGACCCAGAGCTGGCTTTTGATTCAGTTTCACACATTCATCCAACCAGTTTAACGGACTGGAGGCTTGGGGTATGCATAATCTTGCAATTTGCAGCCAGAGGTTCATGACACAACTAAAGAAAAGAAATGCATGTGATTGAATGTCCAATCAGGTTTTAAGCCTCAGCTCTATCTTAACTTGGCTCATGCTGCTGGATTTAGTGAAATATGAAAAGCATTCTTTATCCTGCACAGACTATATCATATTAAGAACAAATTGCATTTCAGCAAATATTTTCCTTCTGTGGAATAGATTTTTTTCACTTCATATTATTCTTCAGAACATGATGAACTTGCGCTTAGCCTTCATTGCATAAATTTAGTTTGATTACCTAATTTCCTTCTAGTGTATGGTAATAGGGCTTGCAGATAGCAGAGACATAAGTTTAATTGTTTGATAATTTGACCTGTCTCATACGGCATTCTCATAAGCAACCGAGGAAGTATTGCCTAGGCAAAACTACAGCTAGAAAGGCTTGCAAGAGTGCTGGAGAATAAGACTAGAAATCATAACAATTGCAACTAATTGAAAAAACATCCCAAAACAATAAAGTCCAGTTCAATACAGATGAATATAAAATACCACTCTTGGGAATAACAAATTGCTAAAAAAAAAAATAAATACTAACCAGTATGTTACTAGCAAAGGATTTGAGAATTATAATGGTTCACAAGCTAAATGTCATTAAAAAAGTTGTGCCAATGGAGAAGGGGGAACAGGGGTGCTGTAAGTTAAAATTCATTCCTCTCTTCTTAGCATTAGTAGGGCTTTAGCTAGACTGCTGTGTCCAGCCTTCCGTAGGTACCACAGGTAAAGAAGAATGCAGGCCAGCTGGGAGAAAAGCCAGAGAAAATCAGTAGGGATGATTTAGAACTAAAAATTTGGGATTGTTTATTCTAGAGAAGAAAAAGTTGAGAGGAGACATGATAAATCTTCCAATACATAAAATATTGCTGCAGAGCAGAAAAGGTTATTCATTCAGGGTGGTACAAGAAGCTATAGTTTTAACTACAGCAGGGGAGGTCTAGGTAAGGTTTTAGGAAAAGATTTCTGAGGACAAGAATGGTCATGCACTGGAAAAGACCATGCTGGGGAAGTGTGGAATACCGAGGGAGAGAGATTAGACAAACTTCTTACTTAAATTATGTAGGAACATTTGATTATATCCTGTCTGTTCTGACCTGAAATCATGCTTAGTGGCTATGTTATTTGGAAAACTCACTAAAAAGAGGGTGCTGTATGTAAGCACAGAGCCAAGAAAGCATGAAAAGAGAAACTTCAGGAAAATTTGTGTCATACAAAGCCCCACTTGCTGTCGGTGTAGCTCTGGTACTAAAGGTTCTTGATTAATTCACTACTGTTGAATGAGTCTAGACTTACCTTTTGTTCAGTCAGGTTTGATCTCTGTACAGTGTCATCCTTTTTTTCCATGATTAGAGTTGCTGTCTGTATTCTCCCTTCCTAATGTTGACTATATTTCTGAGAGGTATAGTGCATATTTATTTAGTGGTATGTGAATAAATACCACCTCAGTCTCCAAACTCTCTTTTTAGATACATTCACACCATTCAGAAAATGTGTGCTTTAGTTGTTCAGGGTAGAAATCAATAGATAACTTGAGGCACTGAGTCTTTATGCAAGACATCTTTGGACTTGCCCTTCAGCTGAATAGTTTAAGATGTTTTTCTTCTAAAACTGCATTCCACACAGGGTGACCAGGAGCCATATATTGTCTGTCCATAGCTGTGTGATATTATACTAGCTTACTCAAATATATCTGAATGCCTGTGGTTTTTTGTGGTCACAGGGGGCTACTGCTCCAAAAGTCACATGGTATCATTATGGAAATAGCGAAGAGTTTGTCGCTATTAGAAGCTCTTTTCTTGCCTCTCTCCCTCCTGTTTGGAACCTGAACTAAACCTGTGATCTGACAACTGAAAGGCCAACTGATATATGCAAAATACAGATGAGACCTAAACACTAGAATGGTGGCCAGGTCGGGGAGAGCAACACTCCACTGTCTGCTGCCAGTCTCAGTAACGTAGCTGCTTTGACTAACAGTTCACAAAAAGCATTTTCAAAACAAAGGAAAAATGGTTGCTTACCCTTCTGTAGTTTTTCTCATCTGGTAAGAAGCCCCAGATTTCTGCATGTTCTGGTGCTGTCAAAAAGCATGGACTTAAATGGAACTGTAACAGAGGAAGAATGCCAGCTGTTCTACAGCTCTGTAGGGTAAATAAACATTTATTTTCTATATTGAAAGCAGAACTATCACAGAATATTATGTAGTGTATATATTATGCATTGTGAAGCCTCTTATGCCATGTACTTTTACTCAAAATGCCTGGCTGGGCTTTCCCATGCCTACGAACCATGGTTCCCTGGCTAAGATCCTTACACAGCTGCAGTATTTTTTCCAGCTCCTTCCTCAGCCTGTGGGGTCTTCTCTTGTGATTCTGTTCCTCCAAATTTTATTTACAGTAACCTACTGACTGTGGCATACTAAGATTGTTCAGATGCCAGCTGATTTTCAAGTGCTGTATTCTTCTGGTGCATGTGGCAGTGCTTGTCTGGTATGGATTTTGTAATTTTAGTCACTCACAGCATGAGAATAAGGATCTTTCTTGGTGCACTGAAGGGGTTCTGACAGCAGGTGAGTGACTTTCTTTAAGGAATAATGCCACTGTCCTTGATAAGAATGACAGAGTCACAGGAAAAACACCTTTTCCTGTTTCTAACCGTTGAGCTTTATGAATAAGTAAGTATTCAATACGAACTCCTGTTACTGCAGTAAAACACCATACTTCCTGAATAAATTAACCTTTTAAACAGCACAGGTTACAAGAATCAGGACTAATATCTAGACAGATTTCACACCATTAAAATATACTGCATTCTCACTATAATTATATTCAGTAACAATGATGAATTCAAGTTTCAGACCGTGAAGAAGTTTACCAGAAAAACTGTTACAAATTGACTAGAAATGAAGTCTGTGGATGAAGCTTGTCTTCTAAGAACAGAGCTTGAGAAGAAAGATATGTGCTTGTTTTACTTTACATTCTAATCCCCTCCTGAAACTGGGCCTGATACTAATTACTTTGGCTATGAAGAGCGTGTTGTCTTCACATCAGTATTTCTAAAAAGTTTTTTATTGGAGTTCCTGCCATTCCTCTCCTGTCCATTCCCTGTCCTAAGATTGTAGCTGAGAATATGCTGTCCTGTCTGTTTGTAAAAAGTTGTACACCCGGGTTATAAACTATCTTCTGAAAAATATCTTTTTGCATTTTGAAAATCTAGATAGCTACTGAATTCAGATGTATTTCTCACTTGTGCATTCATATTTCTGGTTAAGCTCAGGAATTCCAAAAATAATATCAGAAAGGAAAACTCAAAATCTCATTGCTTTTGTGGCTTTTTTCAGTAAAGCTAGTTTTAGGCTATATTGCCAATGGTCAGTCTGTACTCTTTAGTTCTATATTATACACATAAGCTGTGTGTGCAACAAATGATGTTTTCTTAGCCTCTCCATATAGCCTATTAAACAGTAGTTGGAATACTTCCATCCCCAAAGTGAAACCTTTGGCAAAAATAATACCGTCATTTGGATAGGCTAGACATACTTTTGCAAAGTGACCTTGTAAAAATATTGTCTGAGGTATGACTGAGCCTAAATTATATGACAGTGAGGTAGTATATTCTGGTCCCTTCGGTATATGAAGTCTCATCTTGTAGCAGTGAAACCACCTGAAATTAAACAAAAACAAGTAAAGTGCATTAGATTTAAAGGTTGAAGTAAGCTGGTTTGATTTTGCGGGGGGGGGGGTGGGGGGTGTTCAGTTGCAGATGTTTACATAAATTCTTTGTTTGGGAAAGGCAAACATTGCTACTGATTTCTCTGTCCAATGATTTTTGTCTTTGTAAAATAAAATGATTATTGAAACACTGGAAGGAGACTCTTCTGCCTACATTACAAATATAAATAAGCCTGCAACAGTCGGGTCAGAATTATTGTTTCCTCATGTTTTTACAGCTCTCTCAAATGCTGTTCTGTGTCATTCAGAGATAACTTGATTGTTTGGGTGCCTTAGATGGCATTATCTTGCTCTCTATTAAAACATGCATATTTCTGTTTCCCCTCAAGGGTCAATCATCTTAAAAACTGTCTTCCCACTCTCCAGGGCAAAGATTCGTATTATAGTATCCCATTTACCAGCTCATCCCCCTGAATCATTATTCAGATGTTCATGCTTACTATGCCATGTTGCCAAGTCTATCCCAGTTCATAAGAATGGCATCAACCCATGCTCTACCATGTGAAATAATTCTTGTGCTTAATGTGTTTAATGTGGTATCCCTTGGTTTGTATATGCTTTAAATGTAAGAGATATTATAGTGTAGCTGTAATGGAAATCTTGTTTGTTTTTTTTTTTTAATTACTATACATATTTTGACTGTTATTCTCTGCCATTCCAGTGAAATAACTTTAGAGGCAGAAGGGCACAATACCTGATAATATAGGTCATATTATGCAGGCCATTCACACAGTAAAGCTACAAAAAAGAAGAAATAGGAAAAATATTTTTGAATCAGTGTATGTTCATAAGTGAACTTGTATGAATCAGTGTCTCTGACTGCTTGCCAAGAACATAGGGAGGCACTTGGTCCAAGAGGTGCAAGAAGTATCCTCTGAATGCAATGTTGCATTAAAATCTGTTTGACTTAGAAGTTACTTCTGAAGAAGAGCAAACATGTTTTTGAGCCGAGTTTTCAGTAGCTGTTGCAAAAACATGATCTTCCAGATTGTTCAATATAAAGAGCTTCAGCTTTTAATGCTTTATGGCTGCCAAAATGAAGCTGCCAAAACGAAATGCTATCCTAGGGCTATTCTGTAACTGTGCCCTTTTACTACTACAAACAGATCGGAACGGGGAGCAGGTGTACAGCCTAAATAACCCTACGAATATTGGAGCGGAGTTATAAGTTTGTGACTCCCATTGACTGAGGAATACAACTGTTGCATCTTGCTTTGTTCCATAGCCAGTGTATTTAATAAATTAAAAATAGGAACCATAGTAAAAGCTCTTTGTATCAGTCATTGTTTTCCAAGAGATCTTCTAAGTCAAGAACAGTAGATTTTCCCTCTACCTTTCCCACACTGCAATATTGCTTCATGTAGATCTGGAGACACTAAATAAAATTGCAAAACCCCTCATTTTTTTTCTGATGCATTGAGGTTTAAGAATAGGGGGTTTTGTTTGTTTGTGTGGTTTGTGGGTCTTTTTGGTTTTGCTTTGTTTTGTTTTGTTGTTTTGGTTTTTTGTTTGTTTTTTAGAAGGCACTGTCATGCTTGTAGCTTCATGTCTGTAAATTTAGAGTTGTTAAGGTAGGCCTTGTGCTTTTTTAAACGGTGCTTTAGGAGTAGAAGGTTACTACTATCAACCAATTCGTATTTTAAAAAAGTGGAAAAGAAAAGGTTTGATTTTTTTTCCCCCAAATTAGCTTTCAGAGGTTTTTACTGCTTCCAGAGGAGTATCAGATACCATTTGTAGGCTGCAATCAGAAGATCCTCATTCTGTGGTCAGATTTTTCTGAGTAGCAGATACTTCAAACTTAGTTAACTAATGTCAGTTTGTCATGCATATTAGGTATTTCTAGCAGCTTCCAGCCTTCGTTCTTTATGCACGACTTAAAGGTAGGATCAAGAATGAACAGAGAAAGTACTTTTGGTACAATGCTATTTTGCTGTGTGTTTCAGGAATAAAAAAGCGAGATATACAGAGAAAGTGTTTTAACCATAATAAAGTTAAAATATCAATTATAACTCTACTCACTGAAGCTTTGACTTCAGGGTTTTTTTTCATTTTTAGTATGTGCAGAAACTACACATGCACATAATAAAATATAATGCAGCTTCAGCTTAAGTTTGGCTTTTCTACGGTTGTACAGATTCTTCAGTTCTGCACTGGGATGCCAAGCACACAGAGACATAGAAATAGTTTGGGAGGACAGTGAGGCAGAGCCTAGCTATAAACCTAATAGCTATCCATTTCAAAAGAGGGAGGAGGAGGAGGATGATATAAATTCTTCCTCTGGCCCTTCAGTAACAGTGGCTGACAGGGAAGGTATGATGATGAGAGTGTGGTGGTGAAGTCTGGAAGGCAAAAAGCAATTCTTACACATTTGTGTGAGATGTGTAAGACAGACCTGCACAAGTGTGCAGTAGCTTAGTAGCTCTTTAAACATACGCTTCCAATCTGTGTCTTATAAATGAAACTTGTGCCATGTGAAAGCGTTCTTGGAAAAAAAGGGGAAAAGAAGGTGTGTAAAATAAATGGAAAACTCCATCTGTGATGGATACTGAAGTGGAAGATAAAACTTCTCAAGAAAAAAAAGTATTTGTTTCACAGTACAGTGTAGAAGAAAATGAATTCAGAAGAAGTTATCCTGTTGTGACAGCAGCTGAGGTCATAGGTAGTTGGCCACTGAGAAGCTGTGTGCCACCTGCCCCTTGTGCCTTGCAGATCCTGTGAGTGGAGGTTATCGATCAGAGTGCCCCACTGGGAGTGTGAGGTTTCTGTCTGTCTGCATGAGGAATTTGTGACTAGCAAGTTGGAATGTAGCATGTCTGACCAGGATAGCTGAAGGGGAATCACTGTACAGCATTAGACTGGGATATATCAAGCTTACGGTACTGGCAGGGCAGGATGTGTTATCAAAGGATTACCATCTACATGCAAAAATGGGATGAGAGCTGATGGACATGAGCATGCACTCAGGGCACTTTTTAGTCCAAGGTGCTGCCTGAGGGAAGGTAAATTAGCTGTTGAGCTGAGCCTGGGTGATGTAGGTGCTGGAAGAGGAGGACACAGGAGCAGCAACAGCACTGCAGTAAGGCAGTTCCCCCCACTCAGCCTGCATGACTTCACACGTATGCTGGCTAGCAGGGAGAAGCAGGGAGATGGAGGCTGCGCTGCAGGGTAGCAACGGATGCTTGTCACCAGTGCTCCCAGTTCTCTTCAAGGAATTTCTGTGTCATGACTTTCCAGTGTATGTCCTGGCTATATAATGTGCTCAGCCCCTTGGATTTACTCGGTGACATTTGGTAGATATTCCTAGTTGGTCTAAAACTCTACACTAGGAGATGTGGTCTCATCTCACTTCTAACTTCACAACCTCTGTGCTGTATGTAGCCACTGTATGATCCGTTCATGTCTTGTTACAGTGAAAGATGTAAGCAAATACCTGCATCTTTTACTGTGAATATACACACAGGAGTCCCCTCATCATCTTCTAAGCATCCAAGTCTGTCATCATTTAAGTAATGACAGACGCAGATGTCTCTGCCAGAATGAGGCAGAGTCTGGAGCTATCCATTCTGTCTGAGGTTAGTTTTTATGTTGCCAAAACATATCTGTGGCTCCTGCAAACTTGAGGTCCTCTAGACAAAAACAGACAACATTGGTGTGCAGTTATTTTAACTATTGGAGTTCAGACACTCTTTTACTGGGGGAGACTGTGCGGACAACCTCTTCCCAAACCTGCTCATGCTGCAAGCCAGCAGCTCAGGGAAAGCTGTGTAATGTGGCATTGCAGACTATGCCCCTAGCAGCCTAGGTGTAGCAGCTCTTTGGAAGAATTAAACCAGCTTCAGCTGGAAATCAGCGGTTTTTTAGCTCCAAAGCAGAAAGGGTACATTGTACTAGCTGTTGGCGTCACCAACAGGATTCATAAGGCAAACCTTCAAGCTGTTCTGGAGGATCTTGCTATTACCAGCTGTGGCCTAGAAGGACCTAACTACTTGAAATCCAGCTGGTCTGGAAACAAAAATGTCCACTTTACCAACAGAATGGTCTGTGCAGGGACCAAATACTTTTCCCCCACCCTTTCTTTTCATTTAGGAAAGTTAAATTCCTTCTAATTAAAGGAAGACAGGCATGACTGGAAGGACTCTGTCTCACAGATGGTTTGTCAACACTGGCCCACTGTACTGGCAGCAAAGCCGATGTATTGAAACTGCAATTTAGCTGCCACTTAATTTAGCCCTGACCTTTGTGCTCTAATTCAAAATTCAGTCATAGTTTGGACTTACAAAATTTTTATTGAATTGAGTAATGAAAAAGCAGGTTGGGGGGGGGGGGGGGGGGGAAGTGGATGATACCCTGAAATTTTAAACACTGACTTTTTCACAGAAATCTTTTACATACCAGCACTGTGGTGTGCATCTTCAAACTGAGTGATCTGTGCACAAAAATAGCATCTTTTACGAAAGGAAACTTCAAATGTCAAAACACTGGTTTTATATTACTAGTGCATAGACAAATATTCCTAGATGTTATATTACAACTATGTAGACATTCTGCTCAAGTTTATACAGACAGGTGAGGTGCTAGCCACCAGGGTGGAACATGGCTGCTGCTTAATAAAAAGATTCAAGAAAAGATATTCAGTGAAAAATCTCACTACCATTGAAAAAATTATTTCGACAGCCACAAAACCAATTGTTCCTTCAGTTTTCAGCCAATAACCTAGGATAAGACTTCTGCTTCTTGGAGAGGGGGACGCATGCCCACATTGCATTTCCCACATGCTTTTCACTATTGACAAATAAAAGGTGTATGTATTTCAGTGTATTAAAAATACTGCAACCCTGTAGGATTCTACATTTAATGTAACTATAGGAACACCAGGTGATGAATGAAATTGGTTTGAGTTAAAAGATGCTTCTACTAGCCTAGCAGTATGGGAAACATGCAGGATTGTTACTGGCCACATGGGAGCTTGCTGTCACATTGCAAACTAGCTGTTTCAGACAACTGTCACCACATCAGCCTCTTTCTTTGAGGTTCTTAATTTTTGGTGTTGGGTTTAACTTTGCTCTAGACATTTCCTAAATGAAATGCAGAACTACTTTTGCCTTAGTGAAATGAATAAAATTTAGACACTTCAGTCCATTTCTAAGTGATTCTCAGATGATTAGCTGAGATTATCTGCCTGATAGTTTTAACATATGTCTAATGTTCCCATAGTGTGGCATATGTCAGTCCTTAGTGCTAAGAAAGTTTTGTCACTGGTTGTAGGAAGAAAAAGTAACAACAGGGATGCCTATTAAAATTGCCTTCCTTAAAAATGGAAGGTAACTTTACTGCATAGGTGTGGTTTCTTTACTACAAGCATAGTTTTGTTCTTTCCCTACGGAAGGAATAAAGGCAGATCCTTTTCTTTTCTTGAAGAAGTATTGAATGACATTAAAACAGCTGAACTGAGAACTCTGAGAGAAGTTTATTTAATGAACACCTTGTGAAATACTATGCAGGGTTGACTGGCCCTGAAGACTAGTATCACTTCTAACAATTACTTGTAGTTATTAAAAAATGTTTAGAGGCTCTATATTCCTGGGAAGTATTATGAAGTATTTTTAGCACCTAGATTTGATAACCAAAAAATGCTTGAATCTGTCTGTTTGTAGCATTTCTCATTGATGCTCCCTCATGGTGAGTTCTGCCTGCACAAGGCTCTGTGCCAAGCCCCTGTGGCACAGGACTGATTTTAGACTCAAGTAGTCCAAAAACCTTTGCAAACATCCAGGGCTAGGCACTTCCAGCTGTCCCCATCAAGGTAAAGTGGATTTTCCATTCACAATCAAAATGAAATTGAAAGATTTTAATCCAAATATCCTTAGCCTTACATATGGGTTTGGTACAGAGCAAAATGCAAACTGCCAGGAATGTTGGTCCCAACTCTCATTTTAAAAAAAAGGTGACATCAAACCCCGCTTCCTTTCCAGAAACTTTCCTCTTTTGTACCCGGATAGCCAGCCTTAGTGCAAAGCACATACCGGCTTTACTACTGGGAACACTGGCTTAATGCAGTAAATGTCCATTAACGCTTAGAGTGATAAGACACAGAAAAGACAGCTGCTTGGGGTAAACATCCTTCCACCAGGTCCAGCCCTTGTGCTCTCCTAGCAGAAAGTGTAACAGTGTAGTGTTTAGAATGAGCTTAAACAGGCAACACATTTGGTTTCAACTGCAGCATTAATTACATAAGAAGTATTATCTCTGTAAAAATGTTCACTGATTTTCAGTACATGCTTCACTTATCAAGAAAATGTCAAGATAGTTGCTCTCTTGTTCTTGTGACGTTATCAGTCCTGTGTATGCAAGGTCCAGCCTTTCAGACCTCTTCCTACTGGGCAGAGCCCTAAACCTGGCATTAAGCTTTTCTCCCTGTGCTCGTCTAGTGCTTAGAAATGGGAATTGTGTAATACAGCACACACAGAGCTGCTGCAGGTAGCTGGCAAAAAGATTCAGCTAAAAGGGGTGTTAGTCAAGTTGCCCATTCATTGAGTCATGCATCCTCCTTTAGCTTACAGGAAAAACATGTCATTAGAACATTTTTCTATTACAGAGGCAGTAGCTGTCTCCTGGAATTGATGGTCAAGTTTCTTTCTAGATCCAGCCCTCGCTTTCCCCACGTTGACCTCTTCTGCCAACACACACACACACGCTCACTCTCTCTTCCTCTCTCCTATCCTCATCAGAATGGGGCTTTGATACGCTCATTTCCTGTAATAACAGTTTTAAAATTTTCTCCACAAAGCAATGAATAAAGATAACAGCACGTGACATGAGATGTTCTTGATTTCACCAATAGCAGCCTGATGGCAAATGACTTAATGATTAAAAAACTTAGTTTCTGAACGGCTGTGTTTAAGAATGTAACCCCTCTTAACTTCTTTACACCATGGAACAGTATAATTCACTCAGCCTAAGAGGAGGATAATGACAGCTTTATACAGGATTTCACATCACACATCCAAGTTTTCTTCTTATCTCAAAGGTTGCACCATGCATTAAAGCAATAGTCTGTATTAATCTAACCTCTGACATTTGGGCCATATTAACCCACCGATGCAGGTTTATGTATCTCACACCTCAGACCCTATCAAGAAGTTTGGCAGTGGCAGCTTGATAAGGACACCATACCTTACTGAACTTGTTCTAAAAACAACATCAGCCAAACACTCCTCGGGTTGTACCTTTTAATGACCTTGCTCACTTGCACTCACTCTTCTTCAGCTATTGCCCATATGGGTAATTCAAGCTTCTGTGGCATCAGAAATGCTGTAAGGAGCACTGAGAATTCCCATTTTTTTCTGTAAAAATATTAGCATCCGGGGATGAAAAATCTGTGGAAAGTCTTTAAACTGGAAACTTGAGCTGTACATTTTCAGATAAAATCAGTAAGATCAGACAAAAAACAGTAAAATCACTGTTAAAAAAAAGGGTTATGTTTTTTATGAGCTGATCACTTTTTTTCACTTCTGTATTGGACTAATTAACAAACCAATCTTCATTACCAGCTACTTTGCAGTGATAATTCTACCAGAGGGATGTTTCTGGTATTGCAACAGTTTAAGCAACCACTACAGTATGTTCAGATTCTCTTTTTGTTCATGTGGTCCAAATACTGCAATAACACTCCTCAGATTGCGTGTTATCCCAGCTTCCCAAGCAGGGATTTGTATTGGAATACATATTTCAAAAGAAGGAGAAAATAACCAAATTCTCAAATTAAATTTTGTTAGTTTCAAGAAAGCCGGGACCATTTACAGAATTCTGCAAGTGCACCATCTTAATTCTGTGACAGAGTGCTTCAGGCAGGTAGCATTTACCACTGTAACATTCATGTGCCTTTAATACAGATAATTAAAATAATACTTTCAGAAGATCTTAAAAGCCTGCAGATGGGTTTTCTGCCTCCTAATTTCACTCCTACTTAGACAAATTCTCATTCATTAATTTGAAAACTTTTTGATTAGCACATGTTGAATAAACAGTAACTACTGTAATTAAAACACAGAAAAAAATCAAGCCAGCTGTTTTATTAAAATACACAATTCTAAAAACCTTTAGAGAGGTTGGATAATAAATGCACTGCAAGCACTTGACTGCACAACTTAAGAAACAAATGATAGCTCTGCTTCAAAACTGCACAACAGGTTCTTGAGAGAGATTCCTTTTCACACTTGTCCAGTGATATTTTTAGAAACTACAGCTTGCAAAAGAGCCAGTACTTTATTGCAGTCACTTTTCAAGGCAGCTCTGGCTGGCTTTACACTCTTTTTATCTCCTTTCCTTTTTTTCTCTCATTATCTTCTTGCTTTCTTCTCTTCTCCTCTTAGTTACAGGATTCCGTGGATCGTAGATCTCAAAAGTGTCTTCATCCTGCATGCTTGCATCTTTAACCTTTCTGCTTCTATCTTCAAACTGAAGTACATGTGACATCCTGCAAAATAAAACATAGCTCAAACTCAGTGAAAGAACAGAAAGTTATGATCTGTAATTATGATATTCAGAACTAAAGTTTTGTGGCCAGTGAATATCTGCCTTATCAGTCCCTTGCAACATGTAAGAGATCCCATATTAGGTTTTTCAATGAGCCCTAGTGCAAATCTTCATACGTAAAGAAAGGGAGGGAGGGAGAACCAGGTCAGTTACTGTAGATTACAACATAGTACTATTACCTGACAAAACTCAAAGCTATAGATTGTATGGGATCCGTTTGAATGCTTTAGAAAAATCCTAAAACCAAAATTTGAGACTTTTCATAGCAATTGATTCTTGACGTGTGGGTTTCATAGATCTCTTATTGTAAAGCATTGTCAGCATGCCTGCATATTACCCGGTCCTATGGAAATACTTCAGTTGTTTCTAGTGTGTAAAACCTTCAGTAGTTTATAACCCTATATGTACTACAAACACCAAAACTTATTTTTCTAGTCATATCTACAATTCAGAATAACATAATGTACCATCAGAGTGACTCATGATTGCATATTTGTAGTTTAATTAGAAAAACATTGTCTCACAGTGGAGGGACTGAAGTAATTTATTTTAGTTAACGTGCTTTCTGCATTTGTCATATTCTTCTCGATTTATTGAAGATGAGCATTTAAATATTTTTTTTTTAAGAACACATACCAAATCACATTATCCTAATATGAACTAAAATACAGTCCTAAAGAGATGGTGAGTGGTTTTAGACTGTGTTATATGAATGTACATAGAAGTGTAGTCGCACTTAGCCATTTCATCAACTCAGGTTTTCAAAGTGTGCCACAGCACACTTGCAGGATACAAATAACAGGAATTAAAAATAAATACATCTCTAATTCTTGGGTCAGGTCACACTGCACATCACAGGTAGTTTGCAAATTAGATGCAGTAGATTCAGACTAAGCAATGTTTACTTCTCCCCAGAAGCTGAAAGAAGTCGTAGTCTCTGACTCCTACTCATAACTTTCCAATGAGGTGTTCCCAGCTGTGATTAAAAATAAACAATATTAAGAAACTTTTTGATATTCCCAGAATCAATTTCAGATGCAGCATCTCACAGATAAAGCAAAATAAACACAGACTGGTGGAGGCTTTAAAAAATATTTTCCTGATGTGAACTTAAGCTTATTTTTCACAAGTCAAACATCTTCACAGGTAGACCTGCTTTGCATGTATTTAAATGGTAAATCATACTTAATAGTATTTTCCGAAACCAATTCAAACTGTTCCCTTTTTTAAGGAGCAGAGGAAGTATTTAATAATTATTTCTATATAAATTATTGGAATTTACAATTATCTTACTCAGGGTCCTCCAACAACAGTTTGACTTCCTTAATTTTCCAAGCGTGGAGCTAGGGCTGCAAGTCCACAAATACAGGTTGCATGAGACTTTTCCTTGTTTGCTTTATAGCTCTCTTCCTTTCTGCATGCTCCTGGGTTCACTGGGGAGCTGGCTGCCCAGTCATGCTTCTGCATCACTGTGCAAAAGTGATCTCTGGTTTGCAGGAACCTACCAACCTGTGCTTATCACTGCTTGTTGACAGTTAATTTTAAATGAGTGAGACATATAACTTTAAAACACATTTTTTCTTCAAAAATTGAAGTATGAAAGGTTGTCAGTTCTCCTATGCAAAACTCGGAAGAAAAAAAGAAGTTTTGCGCCTTAGGGTTGTTTTTGCTCAAAACCAGTTGTAATAAAATAGCTTGCCAAAACTGATGATTCTGTGTTTAAAATATCTACGTGTGCAAATTGTTGACTTTCTCTAGAAGTAACCACAAAATTAGTTTCTTAACCTCTTTTCTCAAGATACTGCTGCAAACCAAAATAAGCATGGGTTTACTTCTGGAGAGGGTTGATTTGCACCCCAGCCAGATGAGAGCATCCTACACTTCAACTGTTGTCCTATTCCATGGACTGGGGGAGCAGCAGTTCTGCTGTACTGCACTTCTTTCCTTCAGTGCTATTAAAGGACATTCCTTACTTGGCTCTCTTCTGTATTCTGCAAATGAAATGTCTTCAAACATTAAGACTGAAATATCTGAATCCATTTAAGACTGTTTTCAGAGACAGCACAGATTTCAAAGGTACATGGATACTCCCCTGGCCTAGTGATATTCTCAGATAATGATTTTTTTCAAGTCAGTAAATGAGACTGTTCCTTCACAGTTACCAGCAGAATAGCTCCTATATGTCCATAGGCTATGGTGACTCATACATTACCATGGCGATCAGTTTGATTACTTTCTAGGAGGTAACAAGTGAGACAATGCAACTGAAGCTGAAAGAGAAACTTCAGCACACCAGAAAGCATTCAAGTATTACAACACAATTAAGCTGCGTGTTCAATAGTCTAGTACAGGCAACACCGCATTTGCCAGCTGTGCATCACAGAATGAACCCACCTACACATTGCTCTCCAGGTAGACTCAAGCAGTTTATTAAGGAGACTGGTCATGTTCTTTTGAACTGCTCTAGTGAGATGATACTTGTAAGCAAAGACACAACATAGAGTAATCCCTCTGATTTTGAGATGCATGAGCCATGCAGTGGATCTGAACCATACACCAGCTGCTGGCTGTTAGGTGTCAGTCACGTTAAATGCAGCATAAACACAAGTCTGGTATCACAACAGCTCTGGCCTTTCCAGAGCCGCCCTTCAGGAGAAACTGAATTGGCAGTCAGTAACTGAATAATTTTGAATCTCAGCAACAGCAAGGAAGCGCTATGCTTTTGCACTACTGATGAAGCTCAGGTTTCCAGGTCAGTGATTTTTATACTAACCAAATGAAAGTACAAAGCTGCATTGCTTAATTCCACACTGGCTTACCAAACTGACACAGCTGTTTGCTTGCTACCTGCTCACTTGCTGTCCATTTAACCTTGCACAAGTGACTCTACACACCATGCCCTCTGGTGTCTCCACCACTTCAGCAGAGAGCCTGGGACATTACCTCACACTCACCTATGTCAGCATTTTAAACAGCTGAGCTTTGCAGTAAATCATTGTCAGGTGTGGACAAAAGTTATGTTCTGTCAAGTCTGTTGTGGGGGTAGTAGCTTTTGGTTAAGAGGCAGTAACTTCTTAAGCAGTTTTAGCCATGATTCATTTGGAGGTGCCTGTATAAAACATGGCAGCTGGTCATATACCCTTTGCTTCTGCAATCAGCAGGCATCAAGAACAAGTAATAAACAGCTTTTCACTTTTTAGATGCAGAACTGTATGTTACTAAAAATGCACTAGTTACAGCGTAGCTAAACTGGTACTCAGAACATAGGTAAAAATTACATGCTGTTTCTAAATGCAGATTAAATTAAGTAAGCAACTAATCACATTGCTATAAAATTTATAATAACATAATTTTGCAAATTGTTGCTAAGTTTTATGGAAGTTACTGGTTCTCTCCATCAGGATGCTTAAAATGAACAAAGCAGGAGTGCCTGTGTAGGAAATTCAGTGCTGCTTCTTGCATTGTACAGCCTGTCTAGAAAAGAGACACCAGTATGGACTGTAACTGCTAGTATTACCATTTGTTTCTGACCTCAACATTGCTTGCAAGTACGATGCCACCTATTTTTCTCAATTATCACCAAGGCACCATATACTTAAAAGAACAATAGTAAGAGGTAGTGGAGCACTAGTGCTTTCCTTAGATTACATTCTATTTGCCACCAAAATTTTCCTCCAAATACTGTAAATGTGTATGTTAAACTACATAAGCATTAATGTAGGAAACATTACACCACTGTCCTCCCACCACCCTCATGATATGTAGGCAGTGGATAGAAATGTAGCTCATGTGAACAGATGAAATTACAGATGAGTGAATCCACAGAACAAAGCAAATGAGATCTCTGTTCCAAGGAAAAAAAAATTTGGCTGTTCTGGAAGAATGAACTCTCTGGCACTCTTTTCACTTCCAGCAGATTAGCGGGTGGCATTGGAAGAGGAGAGACAGTTGAGAAACACTGAGAGATAGTAAACAGATCAGAAAGAAAGATAAAATGAGGAAGGTAAAAACTGGAAAAAAAAAAAGACAAGAATGAGAAAAAGAGACTGACCAAAATGTAAATGAATTGAGGACAAATGTCAAATGACAACTGAGAATAGAACATTTTGTATCAAGAGAACAAGAGCATGAACAAGACAAAAAGAATGTAAAAACCATAAAAGAATGGCAATCTTGAAGGATGAAATACATTAATAACATCCAATCTTGTTTTCACCTTTTTTCAGACTTGAGATGCTACAACCAAAACAAGCTTCTTGGCTCAGGTTCCTGTCACCATTCCTTGCACAAGTGTCCAAGTGCTTTACAAATAGTTTTGTAAACACAGTGCAGCAGGAGAGAGGAAATATGTTTATGTCTCTAATGAAATCTGCAACCATCACTCAGTGCTCTGGGTAACATGACTCTTGCGGGCACGTCCCCTGGTTTCTATCTGCCCCATCTCAATATCCAGCTTTGTTTTTGCTTTCATCTAAGAGATAACCCATCATCCCTCCTTTCCCGCAAAGGAGTCCTGTAATCCAAGTTTTTCCTCTACTACAGATCATGAAAAGGAACATAACTTTTTCCGCAAGTACTTAAGTACGTTCCGATTCTTGCAGCAATGAGAGTTGATAGCGTAAGTAACTGCTATAGACAGTCTCACCCTGGATTCATCTCTTCAATTCTCACTATTTCACACAGCCACTGCTACCACAATAAAAGATGTGTGCAGATAACATGCCTCCTTGAGTATGTTTTGTCTCATTACCTCCTAGTACTGGAGCTGTGCTAAACTACTCATGAAAGCCCATACCCTTCTGTAGCATTTGGTATTTAAGCCTTCCACTGTGTCACACACTGTTCCTGTTTGAGCCTAGTTTGCCAAACTGGGTTTGATTTCACTTTAAACAAGCTTATAATCATGGAATCACAAAATCGTTTAGGTTGGAAAGGACCTTTAAGATCAAGTCCAGCTGTAAACCTAACACTGCCAAGTCCACCACTAAACCATATTCCTAAGCGCCACAGCTACACATCTTTTAAACACCTCCAGGGATAGTGCCTCAGCCACTTCCCTGCGCAGCCTGTTCCAGTGCTTGATGACACTCCCAGAAAAGGATTTTTTCCTAATATCCAGTCTAAACCTCCCTGGCACAACTTGAGGTCATTTCCTCTTGTCCTATCACTTGTTTCTTGGGAGAAGAGACTGCCACCCACTGCCTCCTAGTAATAACCTGTGGTCATAGGTTTCTACTGTAATTGTTACCGCTAAGAGATTTCACTCTTCCTTGTTTCACTGCTTGTTTCCACCATTCCATATTTCTTTGCTTTTCCTTCCCCATCTCCTTTCCTAATGATCAGACCAATTGTCCCTCCATATTTTGTACTTTCATAAAACCCTGTATTTTTCAAACTTGACTCGCTATTTAAAAAGAGAGATAAGATTTGCTATGCAGGTCTAGCCAAATTCAAATGATTTAGTTATTCCACAGAAGTTTCTATTACAAAAAAAATGCTTAGAAGAGTATCAAGAAAATGGTTATAAATACAGATATTTGCCATATCATAGTCAGTTTAACAGGTTAACTATTTAATTCTACATCAAAACAACACTGCTTCAATCTATATTATTGAATATGGTACAGAACATAGATGTTAAACTGAAATTTAAGATTTCACTATTGCTATAAATACCCCAACACCCAAGTACTCTCCTGAGGTTAATTTTGTTTCTGCAAGACCTAAAAGTGGTATTTTCTAGCTTTGGATGAATGGAGTACTATTAGCCTACAGTATTTCAGCATTTGGATGTTAACAATGAAGGTAATGTATTATTGCTGCTCTTACACAGAGCAAGTATCTTCCCAATTCCAAGCAAGCAAACCCGATACAGATATTATACAAAGTCAGACTGTACACTTCTGTTAATTTTTACTAGCTCTTTGAAATTGTATTACAAGTAGTGGAGGATGAAGAAATTGGTTTAACCTCTTCAGAATAACCAGAAAATTGTGGGTCCTCCACAGGGCCAGGACTGAATTGTTGGTATCTTCTCTTTGTGAAAGCCTCAGCATAAAATGATCAGAATGGAACTCTTCCAGATATATCTAACATAATAATATTTAGATACTCTATTTGAATGCTACACGCTCAGTTTTACCCCACACTACACACAAAATATTCACTGGAAAAATAATAAGGAACTCATAGTCTCACTAAGTATGGGATATGCAGGTTAAAAAAAGCCAAAAGATACTTCAGTTTTTGCAAAGCTAACAACAAAGTAAACTATTCGTGGTGACAACTAATGTAACAGCATATTCTTCCATTGTTCAAGATAGTACTGAGCATTTTTTTCTCTTGAAAGAAGATTTAGTTGCAAGTAACTTTCTAAGAGAAAGGGAAAATCAACTACAGAAAAGTTCACAGAATTCAAAAAATAATCAAAGCACTAGGGGAAAATGTGATTAGCTCTCATAGGATCAGAATTAAAAATATGTAAAACCATGATGACTTACAATTCTAAGTAATAAATGTATTTCTATTAAAAGTTCAGTTATCCTATTTTTATATCACATGTGTTCAGTACCAGTTCAAATATAGTTTAGTCACACTATATCCTTGTCCCCTTCACAAAAATGTTAAGTAGTTTGATGAAAGAAACTGCACGCTTTAAATAGGCAACTGCTCCTGGTAGAGTAGATTGGTGTGGAAGACTGTAACGCAAATTCCAGATGTTGTTCCAGACAGTGTACCAACGTAGAAAAATTTTACACAGCATTTACTATAAGGACAAGGGAATCGCCATACCGGAATAGACCAATGATCCATCCAGTCTAGCATCCTGTCTCTGGCAACAGCTTGTACAATACCTGATACTCTAAAAGTCAGCAAACTGCCTCCCCAAATTAACACAAAGTCAGGCAGTACTGTATCACCAGAGCACAAAGTTGGAGTGAGGGGAAAGAGAGGAGAGCATTTCTAGCACAAAAATACCCAGATGTTCATAACATTCAACATTCTCTGGATATCCTCCTTTCTCTTTTGTCCCTCCCTCTCCCCATATTATGTCCAAATCCTTACTGTTTAAACATGTTACTGAATGAGATGAAGTTGGGGTGCTTGAAAAGGTGTGTAAATATGCAGAAAGCTTAAGCTAGGCTATTAAAGATTTAGAAAATTATTTCTTCATTCTTCACTATATTTTCTGGCAATAAATAAAATTTAAGATTTCCAGACAGTAAATGTAACACTAGATATCCCTTGAGCAAAGCATGGATTATCTCTGAATTTAAGTCAAACAGTAGTTGATTCCAGGTCCAGATGCCCAGTCCAAATAAACTCAAGACATGGAAGAACTGACAAAAACTAAACAAACAAAAAACCCCACCCCAAATCCCGAGTTTCTCAGGCATGCTAAACAGCTAGAAGCAATAAATATATACAACAATAATATACAATTTCAGCAGAAGAACAATTCCTTAATACAAAATTACTGATTGAATCAGTGCTAGCATTTACATATCAAGGTCTGACCACATTCTAGCAGTAGACAAGTGAAGGTGGAGATACAATTGGAGAAAAAAAAAATTACAGCAGGAGTTTGGGGTTTTTTCTTTCTTCTGTTAAATGTTAGTGGCAATATTAAAACCCAAACAAACACTTAATTTTTGCCAAAGAGAAAAGAAACCTCTCTTTCCAATGTGTTTCTAATATAGAACTCTGGCATTCATTTATCCTTTGTAACAATCAAGTAAGTATTTTGTCAACTTTTTTAAAAACGTAGTTGAGTAAATCAATGGCCTTAGCAGGAGAGACCTAATATAAAGCCAGTTTTTCCAGACTAGTGGAGCAAGATTGGCTCAAGTCTGAATGGGAGGAGGGGAGCAAAAGTGGCTTTAATCTTTCTTTGTGTCTCACTGGCATAAATTACAGCAGCACTTTTTCTTTCATTCCCCAAGCTAGCATAAGCATGTGAAAAAGACTGCTGCTTAGTTTTCAGGAGCTCAGTGTGCTTCTGAGTGTCACAGTTAAGCTTCTGTACTGAATCTGCAGAGACCAGTGCTAATCTTGAGGAAGCCATATTTCACAGTCCTCAGACTGAGGTATTATAGGAATGAAAGAGACTGTATTTTAGGAAACATTTATAAAGGTAGGATTATGAAAGAAATATAACGAATATTTTTAGGCGTTTGTCCAGAAGAATTTCACTATGCAAAGTTTAATAGTAGATACTGTATCAAATAGGAAATCCTGGAAATAAAATGTGGAAGACATTATCAAATTTACATGGAGTAGATACTAAGTGTGTACCATGATTTAGTTCTTACTATAAATGAAATCTTGCAATATAACAAGTCTGGCTAACGTCAACATTTACCTGATCCAGAAACTGCTATTTCAATTAAAAAAAAAAATAACAAAACAAACCCAAACCAACTTTAACCTACTCTCTACAACACACACTGGAAAGGTGGTGCCTTGATACCTTGTTCTAAACCCAAGTATCTCTCAGCCACAAAGTCTTTTGCTGGGAAAATATAAAAAAAAAATAAATAGTGTGTGTTGCCACTTCTAACTGCACCAGATTTCTCACTAAAACCAATGCTAAATATTCTGAGAGAAGTTTTCCTTGCACTTTTAAAGAAGATAAAGGACATAACTATTGATGCTGGATAGAGAGTAACTTAACTGAATATTTTACAGTTTTATTTTTTGTTTCTTCTGGAGTAAAATATAACTGTCTCTACAAAGTGTGTAAAAAGTTATACAGTTTAATTGCAATTAATGTCATGACAGCAAGGGCTTAGCATTAGCACCCGATGTTGTCATGTTTAAGTGGCCTCAGTGGCAGTTTTGCAAAATTCAGAACTGGGAACAGATTACAGAATTTGACATATACAAACCAGGTTGCACTTTAAATGGTTAGTACTGAATTTCAGTGGTTTTTGACCACTGAAGCAATAAATTAATAAAAGCACACCCATTCTCTTTATTTTTTGCTATAATCAGGTGATCGGATCCATGCAAACATTTGCACTGCACAAATCAAAACAGTATTTTGTGACCAGAAAGAAGGTATCTTTAAAAGCCTTCTGAGAGCCACAAGATTTTAAACAGTCTAATTAAGTGAACAGTGCCATTAAATTTCCACTTGATTTCTTTTTAATCTTCCCTATCTTAAATGAGGTTTGTCATAAATAACTAAGGTGACAATAGTCATGCCAACATGTAATTACACAACATGCACATGAAACAATCTATTAAGCAAGATCTGAAAAGCCTTTTTGTTTAAGATGGAAGAATTTCACATAATTTTCACAACAACCTTTTGACTGGAAGTTGAAAAGTATTTTCAGGCATTGATTTATAACTTACTTTGATTGTAAAAAATGCCTATTTTTCCTATCCCTTAAATTAACCAACATTTAGAATAGCTCAGTCTCAACAAAGGTAACTAACCATAAGAATTTTAAACTGAAAACCTATGTGAAAAACCACCACTTCATTCCAAACTCCCATTTTACTCATTCTTTCTTGTCCCACAGTCTGTCTCAAAGCTGAATGGATTTATGTTATTTCATATAAAAAGAAAGAGTAAGTTCCAAAGACTAGACATCCTCCCAAAAATAAAGTGACTGTCTCATTTACACTGTCATTTAGTTACAGCTACGACAGCATTCATGGGGAAGGAAAAAGTCCATCTCTTTTAAAGATTAAGAAGCTTTGTTGTTCACATCCAACACCTCACATTTCACCCATGAAGCGTGGCACTGGTTCAGATCTGAAGCACTGGCATCACATGCTATTAATTAAATGAAGCATGCTGGCAGTCACAGTCAAGTTCTAAATAGCTGTAGAGCAGATAGAGGCCAGTAATGAGATCTGAATCCAGAAGAAGAAATCCTAAACTTCTAGCCAGGTGCAGAATGAAGAAAATATTACTGGGCTCTACTGTAACACAAACCCTAAAATCAACTGGAGATCTACTTGCAGCCTTGACTTGTGAATTGATGGGATTAATAATAGACCAAACCCCTCTACTGATGAGGATACAAACTTTGGCTGCTTCCCTAGTGGCAACAATAGGTAAGGAATGGCTTTCACATGTTAATATTCCAGTTTCTAATTGAAGGTCCTGCAGGATGAATGGGGCATCTCCATAAAATCCAAACTGAAGAAGTACAATAATGTAAAACCATACTTATCAGGACTTAGATTACCACCATAGAAACAGTTTTCAAGTAAGAAGAGAATACTGCCTCAATACAATGTTCATATACCAATACCTTCTGGTGCTCTTCTATTATTTGCTGCCTATTAGATATTATGTACTTCAACTAAGGACTTAGTTTGTTTAGAAGTGAATGGATGGGAGTATCTTTTCAATCAATCTATGAAAAAAAAGAATCACCATTATTTGCTAGCCTACGTGTCTTCCAGGTTTTGTTCGGTACTGTAAACTCAACTGGTTTAGTGTGCATTGTATTTGTTTTCTTAGATGTATGGAGGGCTGCTCCTTTCGAGATTTGGGTTACTCGATCATGACAAGCTTTAAATCCAGGAGTGGTACTGGAGCTGGTTTGTAAACCTTCCGGCGCATTTTATCTGTGAGAATGCACAAACAATGGCGACCCTTCACAGAAATACCGTAAGTTGACTTGGCAACCAGGTGAGCTTTAAAGAACGAAAATGGTGGGCTCTTTTCTGCAGAAAATTCCATCACTTCAAAAAATTGTTAGGATTGTAAAATTTCTCATAGGACTAGCAATACTTCAGTATATCAATAAATCTAGCAATTTCAGGGAAGCCTCTGCCTGTTTTCAAAGATCAGAGAGGAGCAGAAGACAGTCCAGAATTTTGGTTAAGGATATGACAGGTGAATTTTTATGGCAAAGAATCCGTTCCTTCCACAAAGACCAGTATTCCATCTGGAAAAGCATAGATATGTATTTCTTACATTTCTTAAGTAGGTAAGGCTAGTAAAAATTCAGCTGGAAAGCCCTATTTTTAGGACTAGATAGCCATAGTAAAAAGATTCATGTGGTAGGGTTGGTTAGTTCACTTCCACTTACAACTTTACTGGGGAAGAATATAATTACAGACAGTATATATAATATGAAGTTTTGTGAAGAACTGTTTTGAAAGTTTATTGGAAAATTTAGAATTTACGTGACTTTGGTAAACGGGAGTTGTATATAAAAACAGGATAAAATTCAGAAAGTGCAATGGCTGAATTTCAGTAAGAGCCATCAACAGCATGTGTACAGACACAAATAGGTTAGGCAACCATTCAGTAGGACAAGATATGTAGCTTGGAAGGGATTGGAAACCAGGCATGAAAGAAACAATGACAAATAAAGTAATCCTTGCACTCAACACTGCCAAAGACTTAGCCGAGTGTTGTATCTAGTCTCCGATTTCATGCTTTGGAAGAGATGAACCACTCAGAACTCCCAGAATTACTTGATGGGAGGGTGTTTCAGAGTACTAAGTATCACTCCTATCCTATTTGAAGAGGAATATATTGCATAGATTAACTAAAGCAATCAAACTTTGAACACGTTTGATTGCATCAGATTTTTTTCTCCCACAGATGGATTATCTTTAAGCAAAACATTTTTTGTCGTATTCATGGGATCTGCATCACCAGTTTTATCATCTGCAAATGCCGTAACACTTTCTGGTCTGAAATCTGGGGTTTACTATAGCTGTAACTATTTGATACTATAATCAGAGCCTTGAAGCGGAACGACAACCTGACTACATGTCACAGGCATGCAACTATATGTGTACAGCAGTCCAAGTGCTGAAGAAGATGAGGAGGCTGCAGTGTTCTGTATAAAATGTAGCCTTGTGCAGTGTTTTCACTTTCAAATTCAGGCTTATCCGCTAAACCAGATGGTGAGTACCAAGTAGATAAATTATTCCAGCTGGGTCTTCTGCTGTGACATATTTGGTTTTCATACTATTAGTCTCTAAGCAGATGACACCTTACTGCCACCGTGTCTTCCTGGGTAAGACTTTAAGTCCAGTTCTTCCAGATCATCTCTACCTACCTCTGCTGCATGCTGTACAGCCTTTGTGAAAGAGAAGAATGAAGCCATGCACCTGACTCATTTGGACTGTAAGTTAATAAAGAAAAACTCATGATCCAATAGTACTGAAGATATCTCACAAATCATTAAAAGTATAAGCAATAGTTTTCAACATGGAACCACAGGGACAATAATGGTTGTGCCTAGAAGAACTAGCATCAGGCATGTCCTTCCTGAGGTACTGAGATGCTGTAAAAATGTGTGTTTCTACTTGTTTGCAGACATTTTTATTGCTATGAATACCCTTTCTGCCAGTATCAACCATATTTATTTTGATACTTTTGAATTCTGTAGGGGAAATTGGATTTTGATTGCTGCAGACAGATGTATGTAATTGTTCTTACATAGCAGTACTGTTCGCAATAGAAATGTCTCAGCAAAGATTCTGTATTTCATGTTAAACCTTTGTATTATGCATTTCTCTTCAGTTCTCTTCACAACACTTCCTCAGATGCTTTTTTAGACAGTAAAATCTGGTAATAATTATCAAACACCATATACAGTGTTTACAATAGAGTCATATTTCTTCTTTTTTTCTTGCATAAAAAGTAGAATGCTGCTGAAAAATGCCCAAATGTCTGCTATGCAGCATGCCAACACAGCAGCTCAGCCAAATATGCAGAGAAGTTTGCCAAATAAAAGAAAACATAACAAATTGGTAATGGTTTTTATCTTGACAGAAAATGAAAATTATACCTCAATGTGTGGCCACTCATGCAGACACATAAAAATGTCTTAGAGGCAATCATTTCACCTCAGATAACACAACCTGACAGTAGAGCAAAGCATACTGGCAGGCTTTCACTTCCCATAAAAACAGCAACCATAACCTACAAAAAATCACAGAATTTGTGCATATCATATATGCATATGTCACATGCTAATTATATTTAATAGAAGTCAAATAAAGTAGAAGTATTGTCTTTTGAGGAGTAGTTTAGAATTAAGAAAGAATATTAAACTGTAAAGTCACTATAATTATCCCAAATATTCCAACACAGCAAGGACACTGAAAATGTAAACACTTAGCCCAAAATATATTTACCACTCCAAGCAATTCTAACAATCATTAATAGTTTTTAGAAGACTTAATTCCTTTGTTGATGCTTCATGTGTTCATAGCAAATTTATGCAACATGTTCATTCTACAATTTACTTAGCTTCGAAGAAAATTCTTTGAAGAGATGTCTCATCTGTTTGTAAAGTTAACGTGTCATTAACTGCACTACAAAATTAATAATAAGTTAATTATTGGTCTATTACGTAGTTTCATATTATTCTAAGTCTTTGTTTTAGTGTAATTCTGAATGCAATATTATTTTCTGAAGAAAAATACAACTTCATAGTCTGAAATTACAGCACCCTTCTTCATTCAGTATTACTTACAGATTATTGCCAACTATGTGTCAGTAGTTACTCAGAAAGGGAACACTGATCGGACTGTGTAATACAGTCTTTAAAAGACTGGTTATATTACTGTGACAAGAAAAATATCAGATATGAAGAACAGTCTTTCAGGTTCATGGAAAGGCTGCATAAGGGAGGTTCAGGCTGGACATGGGAGGTTTAGGCTGGTCATTGGGAAGCATTTCTTTACCAAGAGGGTGGTCAAACCCTGGAACAGGCTTCCTAGAGAGGTGATTGATGCCTCAAGCCTGTCAGTGTTTAAGAGGCATTTGGACAATGCCGCTATTAACATGCATTGACTTAGTCAGCCCTGAAGTGGCCAGGCAGTTGGGCCAGATGATTGTTGCAGTCCCTTCCACTTGAAATAGTCTATTCTGTAATTCTTGGAGAACTTAGAAGCACAATGGTAGCTCAGAAGAATCTCAAAGCAGAGTGAAATCAAGGGACCTCAAAAATTATGCTGTATGTTATCATCATTACAGAGACTGAGATAGGAAAGGACATAATAAAACAAGGCTATACGGTCTGAAGAAGCAGCCCATAAGATGGTGACAAGAGAAAACTTAAAGAAATAGCAAGTTAGTAACAACAGTTACTGTGAAAGGGGAGTGATTTAGGAAATTATTTTCTCTGTTGTTTCAAAACCACTAATTCACAGCCAAGACGCTTGTGTTCTGATCTACCTGTTAGAATAGCCAAAGAATATAAGCAAAGAAAGCAAGGCAATATTTCCAGATAATTGAAGTAACATTAAATGTAGAAAGAAAACTTACATGTCAGAAAAATAACATGAATTTCTATTTTAAAATTTCATAATCTGTTCTTCTGAGGTATGATAAACAAACAAATAAAGAGCAGAGGGCGAGGGCGAAGAGCAGAGGGCGAGGGCGAAGAGCAGAGGGCGAGGGCGAAGAGCAGAGGGCGAGGGCGAAGAGCAGAGGGCGAGGGCGAAGAGCAGAGGGCGAGGGCGAAGAGCAGAGGGCGAGGGCGAAGAGCAGAGGGCGAGGGCGAAGAGCAGAGGGCGAGGGCGAAGAGCAGAGGGCGAGGGCAGAGCAGAGGGCGAGGGCAGAGCAGAGGGCGAGGGCAGAGCAGAAGGCGAGGGCAGAGCAGAGGGCGAGAGCAGAGCAGAGGGCGAGAGCAGAGCAGAGGGCGAGAGCAGAGCAGAGGGCGAGAGCAGAGCAGAGGGCGAGAGCAGAGCAGAGGGCGAGAGCAGAGCAGAGGGCGAGAGCAGAGCAGAGGGCGAGAGCAGAGCAGAGGGCGAGAGCAGAGCAGAGGGCGAGAGCAGAGCAGAGGGCGAGAGCAGAGCAGAGGGCGAGAGCAGAGCAGAGGGCGAGAGCAGAGCAGAGGGCGAGAGCAGAGCAGAGGGCGAGAGCAGAGCAGAGGGCGAGAGCAGAGCAGAGGGCGAGAGCAGAGCAGAGGGCGAGAGCAGAGCAGAGGGCGAGAGCAGAGCAGAGGGCGAGAGCAGAGCAGAGGGCGAGAGCAGAGCAGAGGGCGAGAGCAGAGCAGAGGGCGAGAGCAGAGCAGAGGGCGAGAGCAGAGCAGAGGGCGAGAGCAGAGCAGAGGGCGAGAGCAGAGCAGAGGGCGAGAGCAGAGCAGAGGGCGAGAGCAGAGCAGAGGGCGAGAGCAGAGCAGAGGGCGAGAGCAGAGCAGAGGGCGAGAGCAGAGCAGAGGGCGAGAGCAGAGCAGAGGGCGAGAGCAGAGCAGAGGGCGAGAGCAGAGCAGAGGGCGAGAGCAGAGCAGAGGGCGAGAGCAGAGCAGAGGGCGAGAGCAGAGCAGAGGGCGAGAGCAGAGCAGAGGGCGAGAGCAGAGCAGAGGGCGAGAGCAGAGCAGAGGGCGAGAGCAGAGCAGAGAGAGAGAGCAGAGCAGAGAGAGAGAGCAGAGCAGAGAGAGAGAGCAGAGCAGAGAGAGAGAGCAGAGCAGAGAGAGAGAGCAGAGCAGAGGGCGAGAGCAGAGCAGAGGGCGAGAGCAGAGCAGAGGGCGAGAGCAGAGCAGAGGGCGAGAGCAGAGCAGAGGGCGAGAGCAGAGCAGAGGGCGAGAGCAGAGCAGAGGGCGAGAGCAGAGCAGAGGGCGAGAGCAGAGCAGAGGGCGAGAGCAGAGCAGAGGGCGAGAGCAGAGCAGAGAGAGAGAGCAGAGCAGAGAGAGAGAGCAGAGCAGAGGGCGAGAGCAGAGCAGAGGGCGAGAGCAGAGCAGAGGGCGAGAGCAGAGCAGAGGGCGAGAGCAGAGCAGAGGGCGAGAGCAGAGCAGAGGGCGAGAGCAGAGCAGAGGGCGAGAGCAGAGCAGAGGGCGAGAGCAGAGCAGAGGGCGAGAGCAGAGCAGAGGGCGAGAGCAGAGCAGAGGGCGAGAGCAGAGCAGAGGGCGAGAGCAGAGCAGAGGGCGAGAGCAGAGCAGAGGGCGAGAGCAGAGCAGAGGGCGAGAGCAGAGCAGAGGGCGAGAGCAGAGCAGAGGGCGAGAGCAGAGCAGAGGGCGAGAGCAGAGCAGAGGGCGAGAGCAGAGCAGAGGGCGAGAGCAGAGCAGAGGGCGAGAGCAGAGCAGAGGGCGAGAGCAGAGCAGAGGGCGAGAGCAGAGCAGAGGGCGAGAGCAGAGCAGAGGGCGAGAGCAGAGCAGAGGGCGAGAGCAGAGCAGAGGGCGAGAGCAGAGCAGAGGGCGAGAGCAGAGCAGAGGGCGAGAGCAGAGCAGAGGGCGAGAGCAGAGCAGAGGGCGAGAGCAGAGGAGAGGGCGAGAGCAGAGGAGAGGGCGAGAGCAGAGGAGAGGGCGAGAGCAGAGAGAGAGAGCAGAGCAGAGAGATTAAAGGAAAAGAAAAAAGTAGAGGAGAGGAGAGGGCAGGAGAGACATAGAGGGCTTGGTTAGATTATAGCTGTGAGAAATTCTGAGTTCTTTGAAAACAACAAAATAATTTTAAATAAAGACTTTAATCAATAAAATGAAAAGCAAGATGTTTGAATTGCTACCATTTTGAAAGAATCACAGGATTTTTAATACCCAACTTAGTAACACTTAAGTGCATTTCCAGATGGAAATGCCAAGATATGTCAAGATGAAAGCAGACTACACTAATGCCCACAAAGAAACACTGAAAAAACAAATGCACTCATTACACAATACTTATGTAAAAATGTTGCTTTATAAACTGTAAGATTTCCACAAGTGCTATACTACTGGAGTTATTCTTTCTGCTAGTACATGTATCTGAAGTTTTCTACAAATCCTAGAATCTCCCTTGTCAGGTCTCAGCTCAATTCAGTGAAAAGCAAGAAGGTGTGAACGTAAAGTTGCAGATTCTGTGTAGTTTTATCTTATTAAATTAAAACATATGCAATGGTTCATTATGTATATGACACAAGCAGGAAAGGAAGTTATTTAAGAGTGATCTAAAATTTTAGTCTCATCAACACAGCTGGTCTCAGAATTTGCAATTCAGCTTACCTTTTACGACCTATGATGTTTTTTGTGATTTTTATGCTATGTATCTTCAAATAGTCTTAAGATATTCTGATCCTATATATATATAAACACACATTTTTATAATATAGCTTACCGTAACTTGATGTGTAACTTACAGGTAGCTGAAGAATTTCATTTATCAACATATGGAAAAAATATATGAGTTAATATATGGAATGAAAAATGTTTTTTACATCTTAACTTCCTCACAGCCTTTTTTACGGTGTCTTTTCTTACTTCAGCATGCACATCTTTCTCATTTGTAGAAAGTAAAAATAACAAAGTTATTTAGACAGTCTGTATATCCTACCAGTGCCAACTGTTGTCTTATGTGAGAAAACCAATTTAATTAACGTGATTACCTTACAGTTTTGTACAAGTCCTGTAGAAACAGATACAGGATGCTTGAGTCACATTTAGGTACATCATTTATTTTCTATTTTAAAAAGATGTCAGTTGGACATGCTTACATATTTTAGTTTTTCTCCTTATTGTAATTAAAATTTTTCAGGTTTAGTTCTGGTGCTAGTTTGGAGATTTTGGGGCAGGCAGGTATCCAACTGGTTTCCCTCTCCCAAGAAAGGAGCCTTTAGGAAGACCATAAGCATACATCTGACATACCTTCACTTAATAATTTTAAGTTTTCTGGGATACAGAAATATTCGTTGTCTTAAAACACAAAAAACTTTGTTAAGTTTCTATTTTAGTGGTAGTGTTGCTGTACTTGTGATGGCTTAGGCACACAACTCAGGAAAAAGTTGTAGGCACAGACAACTTATTTCGTTAGACCAGCTATATTGCTCACCTTGTAAAATAAGATGACCCATCCTTACAAAACATTTTTGCAATGTTGTTTTGCTTTTTCCCTAGCAATTTTATGCAGATACTTTTATTACTCTTTAACAGCTTGCAGCCTAGGACTTCAGGATCACACTTCAAATCATACCAATTTTCATCCCCTTCCCTACCTACAGTTTGTTCTTAGGATGGAAGATGAACATGAGACAACACAGTACAAGTTGCTTCCTTGACTGGGAATTGTTGGGGTCATAACTTCTGCAGTGCTTTACCAATTCAAATGCTACCCTGCTTCCTTGGAGTGACCCTACAGTTCAGATGAGTCTATCTTAACCTCATCCATCAATTTCTAAAATACCTATCACCCCCAACACAGAACTTTAGTAGGACACAATGCAGAACATCTTATACACTTCTGCCTTTTTTTCTGGAGTGCTGAACCAGTACATTTTAGCAGACTCCTGCTGCAGCAGCTGCCTTCAGATTTGGTGAATTTACACTTAACAGTGAGACTCTGTCAGTGTGGTAGGCTTGCCAGCTCTAAACACAGAAATCCAAATCCAAAAAACTCACCATCCTTCATCATTATCTACTTCAGGTTCAGAAACCTCATCTTCAGGAGTTTCTTCAATTGCCTGGGTTAATTTTGATTTAAATCGGTCCAACAGTGCCAGTGTCTGAAATTAAATACATGGGTTTAGAGATGTTATACATATTTACACACAACAATATGTATATACAACATCTTTGAACTGTTATTGAGAAATAGTACAATGAGATGGAAGAATGATCTTTCATATGAACTTGTAAGAAACACTGTAGAGAGCTAGAGTAGGGGTGTGTGTGTCTGAGAAAATCGAGAATGCATTGAGAGTGCCCGTCAAGAGAACAAGTGAGAGCGAGCAGGCAATGCTGAGGCAGCAAGAGAAAGCAGGGACGGCGTCCTGCAGGTGTGAAAGCACACTTGTCTGACTGTCTAGTGAAATCAAAATGCATATTTAAGGAATAAAACCTTGTGGCTCCTTACAGAATAAAATAGGTGATTTTAAAGACTACTGACAATTTTTACTGTAAAGCAATCCATTGTATAAATTACAGATCATTCAAGCTTTGAAGACACAGTTGGATTGATATTTATATACTTTACATTGCTGATCTTTTAAATTCTGTACTGACACTAAAAAAAATTCAAAGCTTTTGACTCAAATGCAATGAACCACCTTAAGTAATTATACAGATACAGGTTCTTGCACTGCATACATTAAGCTCATACTGATTTATATTTGCTGTTTTATTCTCCAGCTGACATTGTCCAGTCTTTTGGCTACAATGAAGTCACTAAATCTCAGGTGACACCTGAGGTACCACAGATCTTGTTTCTGATCACCTGGGATGATATTTTGATTATGCAAGAATTGTATGCCTAAGCCTTGTGATAGGAGAGGGGGCTCTTCAGCAAAAGGGCAGATCATATGAATAATCTGCACAGCCCACTTCTTGCTGATATTTGAGATATTCTTGGAAAGGAAAGCATCAGGGAATAAGCACTTGACTGAATTTACGTGGCAGGCTACATTTGATCTGTAGGTGATAGGTTGGCAGCCTATGTTGTAAAACACCTCTGTATGGCTGTTTGGTTTTGTTTGGTCAAGTTTTTCAAATTTAAAAGAATAAAAACTAAACAAGAATAGAAAACAGAAATAGGAAATACCAGAAGTGTTCACTGGAATCAAATTTCCTTCTGGGAGCAATCTTAACTTTAGGAGTTTCCTGGCTTTTGGATTCTTTCAAACACTTATCTTAGCACTGCCAAAGGCAGGTTTTGGAGCATTTTTTGCATTTATTTTTTTCATTTTCTGTTTAAGATTGGAGTGAGGAAAACTTCAAAGATAATTTGGACCTGCAAAACATTCAAGTTCTATAGCATTCCATACTGTTGCAAACAAAGCCTGTACTTTGAACAGCTGAGACACAAAATCCCTGCCTAGGCCATCAGAAGGCAAGAAACAAACCCTTTTTATATGAAATTTTTACATTGAATTGTGAACAACCAAAGACACATTCCTTTTGTCTTGTCTATCTTTCTCTGGTGCCAGAGGTGCTGTGAATAGATCTGGAGACAGAAATAATTTCTAAGTATCTTAGTAGGCATTTTTGCAGTGAGTGATTAAATGCCATACTGTGGATCAAGTAACTTTATAAACTGATTCTTGTGGAATTACAAGGTTAGGACTTCCAATATCTAGTTTGTAAGGAGACACATACCTTTCCCCCCTCTTTAATTCTTGCATGGAGTTACCATGGAAAATGGTATTGTGCTGTAGGACCAGGTAGAAGGGATACAAGGCTACAAGAGGCTCTCCACAAGTGAAATGGACTACAAAGAACTTGATTAATTACTGTTTAACAGCAGGCACATCCCTGTCATCTCATCTTGTTTTCCTATGATGTCCAGGACAGGACTGTTATAAATTAATTAGATGTGGTTTTAAGTCCCTTGATCCACATTGCCAACAGAGCTTTAGTACTCTTTGATTCAAAGTTAATGGGCTTTTGAATGCAAGTTTCCATAAACTTAGTAGTTTAGAGCTGTATCAGCTGGTCACACATATAAAGGTTTGCCAGCCACTGCTCTTAAGCTACTAAGCCTAAAGTTTCCAATCTCTTCTAGCTTCAACAGTTGAATATGAAAATCTTCATAGTTGAACTGACATGCACTTATAAACCAATGCATTTGGATGTAAACAGATTTTCAGTTAACGGTATTTTCCACTTCACAGGCAGTTTCACGTATTTAACAGTTTGAAACTTTCTTATTTTAGAAAAAACAAATATTTATGTCAAACTTTGCTCATATTTGCATACTGAAGTCTACATACATCCATTCTGAAAAATAATTTTCATTATATTTAAAAAGCCTATTTTTTCCCCAGTACAATTAAAAACTGTTTCTGTTCACAACACCAAAAGGTATGGATGAATGTAATTTCTTTAAAACATAACTTAAAATGTTAAAAACCCCAGTGTGGAGAGATGCCAAGTATGCAAACTTCTCTCCCATGTTACCTTATGGCAAGCTGCAGAGCCAAGGAAAGCACTGTACAGAAATGCAAACTCTTGTAAATGTAATCAAATATACATCTGTGTGGGCAGCATTTTCCTTTTGGAAGATTTTAGTGACTAAACCGACAGCACTTTCGAATACACATTGAAACTTCACTTACCTGTCTACTTTGGTAATCAAAATTGCCAACTAGATGGTACACAATTATTTTTACAAATAAGACTATTTTTTTAATGAAAAATAAAACTTACTGTATTTTAAAACTTTTATTTTTAAACAAATGAAGAAAGAAATATTTTCAGAACTTTTTCTGGATTTTTTTCGCCAGATTGTCAAACTATTACCTGATCTTCACGAGAAACTCCTTTCTTTGGCTGCTGCTTCCTCTTGTCTTCGTATTTTCTCTTCTCCTGAAGGTATTCTTCAACAACGCTGTTTGGAGCAGGTTCCTCCTCTGAGTAAGGAAACATATTTGGTTAAACAAATTAAATCTAGTTTTATGATTTAGTACCATTTTGGAGATTGTTTCTGACTTCTGAAAAACCAAGCAAAACACTTCCATAAAATGTTTCAGTTGTATTGCTTTCTCAGCAAGTAGAATGATTAGCTACCTGCTGAAGTGAAAAACACAACACTGTACTGGGCAGACAATGAGTCCAGAAATTCTTGTTTCAATTTTATTTTGCTATGGAGCCAGGGAAAGCAGGGTAACAGAAATAAAACCCCTGATGTTAAGATGAGAAATGAAAACTGCTGAAATTCCTTTAACAAGTTTACCTTAATTCCTGAAACTCTTTCTTGGAACAGCCAAACTGTTATGTGTATTAATATTCTATGACTATTTGTTACAGAGTAGAAAAATATAGACAAATATTGCCTATAGACACATTCACAGTTTTCCTGTTTTGTAGGCTGAAGTAGCCACAAACCAAATGCTTAACCTTGCAATATGGAAAAAACCCATAACATTTTTACTTTAGAGATCATTTTGTCAATCAGGAAAAAGCCTCCTTAATAACCAAGTAATATCTGGACTAGTCAACAGCTACTCTTGCCATAACAAATTAATAATTTAACATGACGAAAATGCAATTCAAAAATTATCAACACCATCCTTTCATATTTTCTTTCTCTTGAATAGCATTACGACATTTCACACTTTGATTTAGTATATTTGAAATTTATGTACACGTATTTACAGGATTGTTATTCCTGATAAGGAACCGAAGAAGAACTCCAGATGTCCACTTCAAATGATCAACAGAAAAAATTTATGAAGGAAAATGTTTCATCAAATTTCAGGATATACAGCCTGATGAACTGTGAATCTAAATCAAAGCCTGTATCAGCTTTTTTTACATAACTGCTGACTGCCACCCAGAGAAAATTTTTGATTCCAAACAAACTTCTCTCTCACCTGAAGTTTTCTATAAAGTTCATAAACACAGCATTTTATAATAAGAGGAAATAAATTTTAATGGTATATCTACATGTAAATTACTTATTTATACATTTCTACAAATAAAATCTCATCCTTTTTATTCTAATATATACGTCGCATGTATGTATTTAAAGAATATCAGGGAAAACAATCAAACATACACAATACCATTCAGAGCTGTTTTTTTCCTGTTTTCCAGTAGACATGCTGGATAAAATGAAGAACAGAGGATTACAGGTACCAGCAAGATAAAGAAAGAAAAAAAGTCATCTTCTAGAATGACCAAAAAAGATAAATTTATATACACAGACATTTAGGGATTATTAAGCCTCTGAATAAATGAAATAAAATCTACTATAGAACCTCATGCAGCATAACAGGAAATGAACTGGAAAGAATAACAAAGTACAGTATAAAACTAAAAATCATAATGGCTCATCTCCATCTTTCCCCCTATTACATCAGGTTTTTTCTACTAATAAAAATCTCCATTCTTAATTCAAGACCAATCCCTTGTGAAGACAAACCACTAGTTTTCGCATGAATGCATGTATCCAATCAAACTTGATCACTGTGTGGAAACAACTTACTGCCTTGTGTTACTAACATTGTGCCTCTAGATAAAGAACCTGAACTACAAAACCACTTGCTTTCTTACAAAGAACAACCTTTTGGGTATGTTTAACTTCGGGGGTAATTTGAAATAAATCCCATTTACCCAATTATAAGTATAATTTCCCACCTATGACAAGTAAAAGAACTGAGAAAAGCGTTCTTGAATACTTATGAAAATGACAAGTCTCAAGCTGGCCATAAACATTTAAAGCTGTGATCCAAACTTTGATAAACATATGATGAATTTAAAGAAGATGTGGTCCTTAGTTATATAGGTCTTTTGACTAAGATTTTAGTTTGATCTAGTGCAGCTCAAATATAGTTCTTATACAAACATCTTAAATTCCCCTGCAGTTGTGTGTTTGTGTATTTTTATCACACTCATATGGTTGTCACTTTAATGTTAACACAAATACTTTACATTTCAGTTTAAGACGTGAGATTACTGTTTTCTAGGGTCTTCGCCTGTCAGTTTTTCTAATCTTCAACTTCATTCTCGGCCTCCTAGGAAAGCCTTTTCCTAAGTCAGACAAAAGATAATCAGATCCACCTGAACTAACTTCAGGGAGAGTCAACCAAAACAGTTACGCACTTGTATGCATCATATTTCTGCACCTTTCAATAAAATGACTTAAAGACATGCTTATATTTCTCTATGAGGTCTTATAAACCACATTAAAAGCAAGTAATACAACAGAAAGGATTTTCAAGAAAAGCCCCTAAGTCAGTGAGTTTCTAACTAATTTAAAAACTTTTGAAAATTCCAAACAATCATTTCAAAGACACAAAGCTTTATTTTTATTAATAGAAATAAAACATTCAGTTTTGGTAAGTAAAAACTCCTTATGAAAATTATTAATGAATAAAATGAATAAACTCAGGTAACCAGCAAGCAAAAGAAGACATCCAGAAGGGACACTTGTTGGTGGGAAGAACTCTTTTAAAATGTAAAAAACATTTTAAAATGTAAAAATAGATTGCTGGCTACTACTCTCTATCTCCCAGTCAGCATTCCAGAGCCCCTCCAGATCTTTTGCAATAGAGCTGGAGAAATGAAGAATGACAGCACTGTACAATGGACTTAATCTTCACATCAAGCTTGAAAAACTTAGGTCCAGCTTGCTGATCCAGCAAAAGTATGAGGATCATTACATTGGTATTAAAATATTTAAGCTCCAAACTCCTTAATCTAAGAGGAGTTATTCAGACAAAAATTAATGAAACACAACATAGATGCACAGCAGTGAAATAATAATTAAATGTCTCATTTAAGTACTGCAGGATGCAGAAGATGCTAGTTCAAGTTACAGGGATCTTGTAGCACTCGTGCCCTAGTGGCATCTCATCACAAAGCGTAAATAGCATCACAGTTTGAACAAGTTGCTGTGTATATTCTGTCAGTAAGGAAGGTGAGGAAAAGAAAAATAAAAAGACAACCTTCCTTATTGGAAATCCATTTCATCCTACTTTTAACAGAATGTGTAAGTACATTGCTACTTACCTTAGCTAGCTTGATTTACTGCCAAGAGACCATTCATCTTAGTGAGACAAAAACTTTAGCATTTAAGTAATTTATTTTCTTTCAGATAGATTCTTCTGTCCTGGAATATTCCTTTAATGAGTAACAGATGCCAACACGACGGTATAATCTAACCTAAAACTTCATTTTTGGGACACGGTTTCCAACGATAGCCTGAAACTAAGGAAGATATTCCAAAGTCTTTCAACCAGAAAGGAAGAGACTGATTTAAAAAAAAAAATAATAATACAGAAGGGTTTATTATGCTCACACTTAAATTAGAAACCGTTCAAATGATGTCAGGTTTTAACTACAAAATTGCAGAAGTATAACTAAGACATGAGAACTTGATCCAGGGGTGTTGAACTGAACTGAATGGCAGTCTGGATGGTTTTGTATGAATCCCTAAATAGGAAGTAGAGCAGAAGAGAAAGCTTGATAGTAAACATTCAAGAAAAGTTCCATCAGACATGATCTATTTCAGAAACTGCAACTGAATTTTATCTTCCACGATATGAAAACCAAGAAGCATGAGTTCTAGGCCTGCTGACTGAGGCAGATTAGAGAAGTACAATCACTGCTTATGCTCACATTCACACTGGCCTTAATCACTGGGCTTCATTTCTAACATTGCAGGTGGGGCAACTTTGGCTTAGCATGTACACCAGTTGTAGCATGGATAAGGTACAATTGGAGACAGATGTATTTCAGTATGCATACAATCTCCCACAGTATGATCTTTGCTATTTAACAGTTTTGCTATTTGTACCAGTCTTGACAAACCTTGTAATAATTACTGTCCTTGTAGCAAAGGTGGTAGATTCTGTATAAAATGTAGACATTTTGTTTCCTTTTTAAGAAAGAAATAATGAAGCTGCATATAAAACATTTGTTGGAGAAAGAAGCAGTTTGGTTTGCTGAAAGCATTACCGGAAACACTAATCTTCAGAAGGGTAGAAGCAATACGTATTATGATAGAGAAAAATACATGCTGTGTCTGAAGGTTTAATGTCACTATAAAAAAGAAAGAGCCTACAGTACTGACAAGGATCAATGAAAGAATTTTGGTTTATGTTTTTTCTTTGATAAGGTACAGCTAGCATGAAGATTTTTACACAAGACAACAAGTATGTTACGTTGCAAAACATTCCTGATATGCTGAACTTCACAAAAGTAGTCCCATTAACTCTTGTAATACACTTTGCATACATGATCATGAGTTCATGCAGAACCCAGGTAAGATAACAAGTAGAGAATACAAAGAAATCTGTATTAAAGGGCACCCCGGTTTATTTAGCAGGGTTTGTGTATATTTTAAATGTGGTGGACTCATTAACTTTTTTCCAGTATCTCAAATGTATTCTTTAGCAACTCAGATGACACATTTGAAATGATAAAAGAGCTATTGGGCAGAAATTTCAAGAAATGTATGGTATAGCTAGACTAAATACCAAAGGGAAAACAACAAATTGAAAAACCTGGACAACTTGTTTGAAATGAAAGAAGTTATGACTGAATGTCTTTGTGTGTTAAATTAAGAGGCCTAGAACACATTCCTGTATTTGTGCAATACATTCCACTTTTGGCTATTCATCAATATTCCGTTTATATTGCATTCCTCTGGAAGTACAGAGATATTTGGTACTGATTTTAAAAATCTTGATGAGATTCAAATCTTGACAAGAAGAATTATTTTTGTTCCAAAACAAACAAAACCCTTATGAATTACAGAAGAAGTTCGGATAGATCTCAATATTTCATGAATTAAAATGGAATTCCTATCAGAAGTGACAGATGGAGAACATAAAGCCACTTTCTATAATTAAGAGCTAAGACAGATAACACACTTCTTCCAGAATCCAGGAAAAAAATTTCTTCCAGCATTAAATACTGTGTCTTTGAAAATAAAAACATTAATTTCCTGTGAAGTAAAATAACAGTGAATCTACAGGAAAATACAATATGAAATAATATTATGCTTCAAAGAATTTAAAACATACTCTCCACTATGTTTTTGTTTAGGACCAATTCTACTTGTGGTTTTCTTTGCACCTTTAAATACTATTCAGTTACTGTTACTATAGCTCTGGCCTGCCTGAGTTCCTGAAGAGCTACTGTTTGCCTACAAGTCAGATTTACTAACCATGAATAACTAGATTTGTTTACAAGATGAGCTTCCAGGGGTTGGACTTATACCTGGATTTTCAGTTTGCTACAGTGAAAAAAGCAACAGTTTTAGAACAAACTTACTTGATCATTAACAGACTCAAACAATAAAATCTTAGAATATTCCTAGAGTCTCAAAACATTTCTTTGAAAGAGCATAGCCCACTGATTTCTAAAAAAGTGTAACCTTTAATACGCAATAGTGTAAGTTTCTAGTGAAAGTCTTCTGAACTTTGGTAGCTTTTACACACACAGTCCCAGTCTAAAACGTGGTTAATTTGCTTATGTCAATTAATCATGAGCACATGCTTCAGTTTACTACTAAAATCAAAGCTGGCTTACAGTGAGGTTTTTGTCCTCTTTTCTTTTGCAGGGAGACAAGAGGGAAAGGCATTCACTACAGCAGGGAAGAGACTAAATAGGGATGCTGGGTATTATGAGATTAAATAAGAAATGTCAGTAGTGAAACAAAGGTTTGCAAAAGTGACACAATAAAGACACATACCTAGATACAATGCAGCTATACTGTATATACTGCAAAATTCTCATGCTTAATGTATTTATGCTGCATAATTTCCAAGCCACTAAAATTTGGATTTTGTTGTTTTCATGATATTCTCGAGGGTGCATAATTTGGTTAGTCTCAGACTTCAAGAAAGCATGTTACTGTGTAAGACAGGACTTAAATCTTATTTAAGTGCCACTGACATTACCCAAACTTAGGAATAAAACAGAAATAAAACATAACCTTAAACTGGCATCCTTGCTAGATTTTGAGTTTTCTAAATACTTCTATCATTGGATTACCATACTACAATTAAAAGAAAACAGAAAATATGTCATGCCTCAGTAGAATTTTTACACTTGAATGTTGGTTTTTATATCAGTTTTTAGGTTTTGCTGCTCAGATAGTATTTTGTAGCTTTTCTGTTTTCTCATGTGTGAAAATTAAAGTTCACCTTTCACAGATTATCAATTTACAAAAATGATCTAACATGTAAAACTAAAATACTACTTAAATACTACTAGTATTTAAAAACAACATATATTTAAACAAGTGGGCAGATGGTATTTATCTAAAGCAAACCTCACTGAAGTATATTCACAGGTTTACACTACAGAACTTTGAGAAGTTTTTTCAAATATTTTATTAAGCACTTCAAAATGCTTAAGTAATTCAGCACTCAATTTATAGTGTTTGATGTAATTTCTGGCATCACTACAGCAAATGTCACATAAAAGAAAACCATCTTATTTAAAGCAAGGTCTTGACAGCAGTCTGGCATAGTCAACAATCTTATTCACAAATTGGAAGGCTGGTTATAATCAAACATGTACAGAGGGAATCAAGTTTTTCTTCTCAATCCTCTTGAAACAATGTAAACACTTAAATTTTCACCCCCAAATCTTTCTTAATTACTCTCATCTCTGAATACAGAAAAAAATTAGGTAGGTATAATATATAACATGAACAATTTGAAGCAGCGATACTAACTGTGATACCCACACTAATAAAGGTCTGCCCAGTGGACATAAAATAGATGTGTTGTGCTGCCACCTATTCCTTAAATGTCCTCTCAGAATTAGCCCTGATCCTGCAAAAAGTCCAGTATGACGTAAGACTTATTCTCACAGTTCTGTGGTCTCCCACTACAGCTGCAAGTTTTAGCTGAGATGCAGTGTTTATTAATCAAGCACAGATTCATATTAACACAGTTACATAGCCTCTGAACTAGCATTTTTTCCTAATGCTCACAGCATAGGCAGACACCGTGCTAGTGTCTGCACCATCTGGATAGACATACCTGATGCGGCATGACACAACTCACTCTCCATCCCACATTCCCCAAGAGGATAGGCAGAGAACAGTAGAAAAATCTCCTGCTACACACACATTCATTTCCTCACAGTAATTGGTTTTAAATATATGTAATTTCTTATATGTAAATTAATGCGGAACAGGTAAACTGTTACACATCTAGCAGTCTGTCTCACATATTGACAGTTTTATTACATTGATGAAAATTTAGTTCAATAAACAAAAAATTACTAAGTGAGATATAATAAATGCTTTTAACTTTGAGGCAAACTTACTTGCTCAGGTACAACACTTTTACTGCTGTTACACTGCATTATATTCAAACTAAAGTGTTTCTAGGGTCTACAGTTATTTTTCAGTTGTAAATGGCTGTTTCACAGTAAAGGTATCCTTCATTTCTTTCACTTACCATCTTTAAACAATTAAGATTCCACCCTGCCATCCCACTCTACCTAAATTAGACATATCTTCAAGTATTTCCCAATAAATTAGTTCATGTAGTCTTCTGCTAGTTTGGGGGTGGTGGTTGTCCAGTCGTTTCCAGTGTCTTTTTTTGGTGGTATGATACTTGGAACAGAGTACAGTAGTACAACTGTGCTTTTACAGTTAATGCCTTTGTAGCAATGACCACACAATCACAGCCACATCACAGTGTAAATTCATGTTCAGTTTTCTAGTACAAACCTGAAGTATCTTCCACTGTTGTGGCTTTCCCATTTTCTTTATTTTATGAGTTTGTGTGTGAAATTATTTTTCCTTAATACTGTGTGCATGTGCATGTGAATTTAGTAACCTCATAGTAACTATAGCCTAAGTATTAATATTTTGAATCCATAGTTAAGTTATAATTTAAGTAAAATCTATTTGATTCACTTTGTAAATGATAAACCAATGATTAAGTGCTGTTAAAATCCTATGATCAACCTTAAACTGTGAATATTTCTGATATCCTTTAGATATAAACCATTGACCAAATCTGAGGTTAAGATTGGATCTAGCCATACCTAAACTCTATTAACAGTTTGGAAAGCAAAGAGGTCCATTCTGAACCTCTGGACTCAAAGGGAAGGTTCTCCCTTAACCTTTTACATTTTTAATCTCTGTGTAAATCATTCCAGCTTAATCTTAATTTGTTTCTTCTTTGTGTAATTTATCTATGTAGTAAGCAATAAAGTGAACCTTGCCATTGAACTTTGTGAAGTTGCACTCCCACAAATTCCTATTAAAACTATTTCACTTATACCTTTGATGGTGATTCTTTACATGACTTAACCTAAACCACTCGTTTGTGACTAAGTGGTGTAGTCAGCAGGATGGCAAGTGATATCACTGATTACTTACAAAAACATGGAATAAATCCAAGTCCTAAATTTTCAGAAGAATGGGCTCATGATAATTGGCATGATCAGGAAGCTGGAGAAAAACAGTTAAAGGTGGCCAGAGGCAATTACAGAACATGGAAAAGGGAAAGGAATTATTTGCAAAATGTTAGGCACCTGCATAAAAGCTGCTTGTTGGGATAAGAAGAATAGCAATAAAGAGAAACAAAATCTGAAAGAGGAAATAGAAGGCAGAAAGGCAGCCAAGTTATTACTATCTTTGAAAACTGAGCAGCTGCAGAAACAGTTAGAGGAAGAAAACCAGAAAAAAACAAAAACTGGAAGAAAAGGTTGAAATTATGCTTATGTGGGCTCCCAACCTCCCTGACATTGTACAAATTACGAAATGAATTGCAACCCCTGAAGAATGGGATTCAAGTATATGGGGTGAACCCGACAACAACAAACTGGGGAAAACACTTTTTTACCTGCCTCAAGCCTCCCTTAATATGAAAACAGACCCATTATAAAAACAGAAGGAACTTTTGGACCTCGGGGTGGAGCAGGAGACTGTACCCGAAAAACAACCCCATTCAATCCAATTCAGATGGCTAATTCACAATAGTGCTATGGCCATAAGCCAGGTGAGACTGAATTGAGTATTTATGGCAAGTATGTTCAATTGGAGGAGACAGAATCTTACTAAACAGCAATGAAGCCAATGGCTTTTGGGGTGCTGGTGTCTTTATAAATGCTGGGCCTGGGCCCCCAGATGATCCCACTCAGTAACAAGCAGGGTGGCATACTGGGCTAGTGGAATAGATACACTGGAAAGAGGAAAACCCCTGTTAAAACCCATTAAACCTTTGAACAAGGTCTCCACAGCTATTACAAGAGCTGCCTGGATCCACATGACGCATGAGCACCATCCTGTTGATGCCCCTACACTGGCAATTGTAAATCATGATATGCTGAAACCATTAATTAAGGAAGCCCCTGCTACGCTCAAACATCTCATTGCAAAACAAGATGAAATTAGAAGACACTGACTTCAGCATCATATAACGAAGCCCTAGTGTGTAGACAGCTGGATACAGTGATCAACCTAGTGAGACCAAAAATACAGGCTGTAATGTCAGGCAAGTTATACCATCATCCCTGAATAGGATGGACCCTTTGATCATCCACCCAGACTCAGAGGTGGAGAGAATTATATGATCAAGCATAGGCATCCCAAGAGTTGTAATTCAGAGGCAACCTGCCAGCATTATCCAAGATCTAATTCACACAGTGCAGAGACGCACTAATAGCAGTAGGACGGTAAACACTCCAAACACTCAGACACCAACATCAGCTCCACGAGAGCGTGATAGCCACTTTCTCCCTCGAAATTTGAGACCAAAACCCAAATAGCCCTTGGTCAAGAATTTGGCCTGTCTGTCCAGTAAGTGGAACCCTATCAATGCATAGGTAACAACAGCCCAAACATTCTAAATCCATTTGGCCCTCGACGACAATTGCTAGAATTTTTAATAGATACAGGTGTACACACTTCAATGTTAGCAGGAAGCCAAGAGGCTGCGTATATGAACCCAGATAGCAAAGAGTTAAAACCACTGAAATAACCAGAGCAAGTGTTATTTGTCAAACCACTAGGGTTAATTCATGGCTCCCAGGCGAGATGCGCATGTCATCTAATCCCTTTGTGATTAAAGATCACAAAGAAAACATTCTGGGGTTTGATGTTTTGAATGGCCAGACCTGGCGCCTGCCAGACTGCAGCGTATGGTCCTTCAGTTCAAATATCGACCCCAACCCTGATAAATATCAGGAAGCTACAGGGTGTGTACTCCACACAACAAATGTACTCCCCGAGTCAAAAATTACTAATGTACTACAACACCTAATTCCTGCTGCAGCACAAAAACGAATTTTTGAAGTCAGAGCTGATGTGGAAAACCAACAAATCATCTCCAGAACCTCAGAACCCACTCCCCATAAAATTTACCAGTCTGGCCAGTCTGAAAACTGGACAGGAAATGCTGTCTTACAATTGATTACTGGTGCTTGAGTGCTAATACAGACCCACTAACAGATGCAGTACCTAATATTACAACCCTAGCAGCCGCCCTACAAGCAGCCATGGATGGCAGCACTAGATGTAAATGGCAAGTTCTTCATGGTCCCCTTATGACAGTAAGATATAAAGAAATTTGCCTTTACTTGGGAAGGTACACAATGTACCTTCAACAGACTACTACAAGGGTATAAACACACACCTGTAATTGCTTATACTTGCTGAACTTTACAAACAGTCTCACTTCCTCAGAATGTGAAACTATACCAAAATATAGATGATATTACAACAGGAGGAGATTCCCCTGAAAAGATGAGGGAAGCAGCAATAGCAGTAAGGCAAGCACTAAATGAAGCAGAAATTGTGATCCTATCTGAAAAATGTAAGGGACCAATTAGAGAAGTGAAGTTTTTGGGTACTTGGTGGACAACAGTTAGTGCAATGATTCCTCCAGTTACCTTGAGAATAACAAAACTACTGCATTTGCCCCAATCTAGGAAAGAATAACAACAGCTCATAGGCACTCCAGGATATTGGAGAAAACATATACTGGGATTGTTCTATCATTGCGCACCCACTATACTTACTTTATGAAAAGGAAAACTATGGAAATGGAACCCAGAACATGAAGAAGCAGTTAAAACTCTTAATAGAGGAATAAAAACATATCACTCGTTGGGATCAGCACACCCCCATAACCTTATTACTTCAGAATGGGGTTTTGCTGAACATGGTACTTACTGTAACCTCTTCCAAACTGGCTCTGATGGACCAGAAAGACCTTTATTATTCAGCTTGACTGCATTTAAAGGGACAAAGCCAAGATATTCTGAGTGGGAAAAGGGATTTTTGTCTTTAGTCCAATCAGTAAAACATGTTGAGAAAATACTCCAGGGACAACCCATACAAACCAGAGCACCACTTAATTTGCTAGAAGCAATCCTAAAGGGGCCTGTTCCCCCAGAAGGAGCTGCACAAAAACCTACAGTCAGAAAACGGTATGCTTGTTTGACAGAAACTGCAGAAGGAATGAAATTAACCAAAGGACCTTCTAAAGTTTCCAAATTACAAATGGCTGTAAATGTAGACTCATCAGTATTACAACAACATTTTAAACCTTCACCAATTTTAAATGCGCCTCCCCTTCAGTGAGGGAACACCATCAGAAGACATTTGGTTCACTGACGCCTCAGCAAAAAGAATACGCAGTAAACAGCAATACAAGGCTGTTGCATTAAATATTGCTGCTGGCAGACAAGTAATAGAAGGTGGTAAAGGTAGTGCACAAGCAGGAGAATTAAGGGCAGTTGTTTTGGCAGCACAGAATGGAGCAACGATTACATACACAGACTCCTATGCTGTGTGGGCTGGCACCACACAATGGTTCTGTCAGTGGGCATCCCTACACTAGGAGGTAAACAGACCTCTAGTATGGAGAACTCAAGATTGGCAATTACTACTAGATATAGTCAGGAAAACACCATTCAGGATGGGATGGGTAAAAGCTCATGCCAAAGACAATGAGCCAGCTACAAACTGGAATAAAAAGGTGGATGAGTTGACCAAAAGCAGTAAGATAAAACTAGGGAATTCCTTAAATCCTGAGTAGTATTCTTTGGGAGAACAGCTAAATCAAAAATCATTTCATACAGATAAAGAAGTACTTCATTTTGCTGCACAGAGCAAAGGCTGGCCTCGACACAGGAAAACTTGTAAAGTTATTCTTACAGAATGTTCCCAGTGTAAATTAAGATAATGAACAGATCACCCCACTAAAGTACCACCTTTGTACATTAGCAAAGGTAAAACCTTATGGTCTACCTGGCAAATCAATTATATTCACCCGCTGAAACCCTAGCTGGGTATGAATATATTTTAACAGGTGTAGAAGTAGAATCTGGACTCTTTACAGCAACTAAGTGCCGACGGACAAAATACAATACAGGGGCTATCATCTTGGTTCTCAAGTTTGCCTACTCCTGACACCTTCCAAAGTGATAACTGCTCCCACTTCTCATGCAAGGAGGTGCAAAATTGGGCAAAACAAGAGATTTAATGGGTATCCCACACCCCATATTGCCCCAAATCAAATGGGATGATAGAAAGAGCTAATGGTTTGTTGAAAAGGAGCCTTAAACCACATGAGGTTCAGTGGATACTGGACTTTCCAAAGTATTTCACCAACTGAATAATCCCACTGGAAGAGCCCTGTCAACACAGCATTCTTTGCAAAAACTGAACCTGGTGCTCCACCTTCTGATGAAAGAAAATGTCTGATAATAACCAGGACAACCTGTTACAGTAAATTTACCACAAACTGGAACTGTGCCTATGACTAATTAAACCTCACAGGCCACTTGCTTGGGAAGCTCCTTGTAGCAGTGGAGCAGAACATAAAATCAGTTCTAGATGGATTTATTCTGCATCATGAAAGGGGTCACCCGTTTGGCTTTCCTCACTGTGACCTTTCTTTCTTTTCTCTTAGCAGAAAATTAATTGATTGCAACAAAAACAACAGCAGTATACTCCCAACTCAAGTTTTGGTTTTCCTCTTAACTGGGACAAATCTAACCCTTCCAAATCAAACAGTTTTGGGACCATGCATTACTAAATCATACTGTAAGTGTTGGGATCACACCAAAAGATAAGGCAAACTTTGATCTTGCTACTTTAGTTATACATGGAAATAAAGCATATCTAAAGGATAAATGGAGATGGGAAACACTATATGACAGGCGAACTGGATCACTAATTTAAATAACAGCACTAATCAGAAAGACTACATCATAGAAAGAGTGCCGTTGTACATAGCAAGTGCCAGTTGATGTTGTCAGCATTTTGATACTTTCTGACATCAGCTGAAGTCAAGACAAAAACAGCCAACACCAAAAATTAGATCTTTTCATCACCTAATTATTTTTGTATTACAAACAATTTAAGCATGTGATTTAATCATCAAATGTTAATGTTTGAGAAAGTTATGTGGATTCTGGTGTAGCTGATACTTTGAAACATTTTATTTACTTTTAAATAAGAAAACCAAAACACCTTTTCCTGAAAAATTGAAAATTTATTTCTGGAATCTTAGTTTTTCCTATAAGTCACAAATGTGAACCCTACATTGCAAGGCACAGATTATGCCATTGTTATTCTTGATTCCATAAAGTCAGAAAGCCTTCTTACTAAACAAATTTAGAAAGTAATTTTATTTACTAAGTAAATCTACTTCCTTACTAAATAATCTACTTACTAAAGACAGTGAATGAAACTTTAAATGACATACACAAGATGACCTATAAAATACTGTAAAAACCACTTACCCTACATTTTAAAATCTTTCTTTTATTTAAAAGCTCAGTTCTTCTCTCTAAGTCTGAATTTTGTCAATACTGCCAAGTGAGCTGTTATCCTGATAAATTAGCAAAGACAATCTGACTCCTGAACTTTTAAGGACAGATCTAAAAAAATTACTTAAGATTGAATCTCTACCTTGTATTTTGATTGCTGCTGGCTTTAAAAAAATATTCAAACCGAGAGCTGGAAAAGGATTTAGAGATAGAAAAATATATTCCAAGCATGGATAAAGAAAACCAGAAAAGCAAGATTTGATTACTTACCTAGCTATTAATGTACCTGGACTTTATTAGATACCACAGAAATCCCTTAGAAGCAGGGATGGGAAATTAAAAATTCTCTTTTTTTATTAAAAAAAACTTTTCCCAAAGACTATATCCTACAGGGCGACCCCTTTCAGCAAAGCTAGCAATTCACAGAAGAGAATATGATCACAGCTTCATATTTTGTTTGCACTCTTTCCCTCAACAATTGACATTTTTCAATTTGTTATATTGGTTGCACTAAATTCTGGTGTCAAAACACACAGTATTTATGGCAACTTTATGGCTATTTTATGCTACCAGTGTCAATATGCATCCACAGCTAGACAGAGGACAAGTAACATATTTTTCAGTTAAATATCTAATGAAAAGGCCATGTGGTAATGCTGAGTTAATTCTGGTATTTCACAGTAGCATTTCAATCATGTTTACATGTTTGGCATCATAAACTCATCTCTTAATTAAGCTGTTCTTATATTTAATCCAGAATCCTTTATAATCCAAACTATATGCCAATTATACAACAAATCTCTCATCTATCTTTCAGTCACCACCTTTAAACAGTAAATGTTAATTCTATCTAAATATAGCAACAGTTTCCTTCAAGACCATATCAATTCAGTTTAATGAGTTTTTTACATTTATTCTTTGTGTGTGCGTTTTGTAATGGTAGGTTGCCTACTACCAGAAAATTTTTCGGCTTCTTTGATCATATAGTGAATTACATTCCTTTGTGCAAGACCTCCTCAAAAAGGAAAACATCATTAGGACATTCTCTTTTCAGACAAAATAATTAACTAGATAACCAGAAGAGATTATATGAAGAGAAAGCAAAAAGTAAAGAGAGTACTGCGTTGCTGAATTACTTTGGTAGACATACAACCAAGCCTCTATTTTAACTGCTTGGTTTGAAGACTCACAGTGACTGTAAATACAAAGCTTTTGGTAATGTTTCCACCTAACTATCACCATTAACAGGATGCTTAGTTTTTCCTTCCCATCAAAACCTTATTCGGTTGACATCTTACCTTTCTTTTAAGTGGTACTTCACAGAATCTTGAAAAACAGAACATCTAAGCATATTCCTCCCAAAAGGCAGGATCAACCTTATCTACATCAGTCATAAGAAGTATTTGCTTAATTCATTATTGAGAAGTTCCACTTTGTAGGTCAGCTATCCCGGTACCTTTGGGAAGTTTTCCCTAACGTTTAACCTAAATCTCTTCAGCTGCAATTGAAACCTATTATCTCCTGTCCTCTCCACAGTGTTTCCATAGAACATGGAAAATTATTCTCCATAGTAGCCTTTAACATTCTTAATGATCATTAATGTATCTCCTTTTACACAGTCACCTCTTCTCTAAACTAAACACAAAATTCTTACAATCTTCAAATATGCTTTCTAGATCATCAATCACCTTTGTTGCTCTCCTCTGTCCTCCCTTGAGATGCCTTGTACGGTTTTTTTTCCAAGCGCAATTGCCAAAACTGGGCAAAGGATTCAGGCTGAAGACTTGCTCAGGCTGAACAGAAAATGAGTCTGACTTGCATACAACAGTCCATTTTATATATTTTATGGTACAATTTAGTCTTTTTTAATAGCATGCCACTATCAGCTTGCTCTCAGCTTTCTAATTATTATGTTTTCTGGATTTTAAGCTGCCCAAGTGCTACCTAACATCTTGTGTTTGTGCAACTCATCATTTGAGATACATACAAACCACTTACTATAACCCTTCCCCCCCTCCTCCCCGCCCAAGATCTCCCAAGGTAAACGTATTTTGTTTATCCTGACCTGGCTTTTAACCTTTACGAACTGACTCAGTCTACCAATCCCACACAAATATATCCTACCATAGCTAAAAGGCACACTTTTCTTCCAATTTAAACGGAATCACATCAGTAAAAGCTCTAACATGGAGTAGTGGAAGGGAAGAGAGTGAGCCACTCGGCTCTTCTGTTTAACAACCCCATGTGAAAATGCAACCTTATCACATGAGTTTATTTTTTTCTTTACTGTTTTCTTTCATTTTCCCCTTCCCTTGTCCCATGTATTTCCCATATATTTTTTTAGTCTGCAAATTTTGTAAAGGTAATCTGTTGTTTTCTCCAGATCACTAATAAACAGGTTCCCAGAAATCCTGCTTTCCAGTTTGATTACAAACAATACTCTGAAAGCACTTTGTTAATCTTTTGTTGATATTAATGTCTCTGGGACTGCTTTAGCCAACTCCCTAATATGCTTCAGTGAACACCATCAAGTTCCAATGATTTTAATGCACCTAATTTATCTAAGTAGTCTCTACTTGCTTGTTCTGTACCGGAATACTTCTTTCTATGCCAACCAATCATACGTAACCATATGATCAAAGTTGACCGCTGTGCTAAAGAGAATGAAAACAAGCGTTCAAGTTTATTTCCTCTTTGTTTAGCCAAAGACAATGAACTCTCTTCTTGCTCATTCATCTCCTGTTACTGTATTTTCATTAATCATTTTGCCCTTCACCATTTGCATCTCATGTAATTTTTTTAATTGTATCTTAAAGTTTAGAAAATGTTTATTCTTAGAATTTTTAGTGTAGGTACTCCAAGAACTTTTTGAATAGGTTCTTTCCTGCCACATATCTTTCTCATCAGCTACTGTAACAGACTCCTTCCTGTGCTCTGACAGTAATCACAACAAGGAAAACCAAGATTTTTCCAAAAAGATTATTTTGACCATTAGCTGTTACCTACAGATTGCCAATAGGATTGTCTTCCACCTTCTTATTATTTCAAAGAAAGTAAAACCCCCAAACAACTCTGGCATTTAGGTTCCCTTTCCTCAAATGAAAGGTATCCTTCAAAACTGTACCATAGTAGTAACTATGAGTATTGGCCAAGTATTACTTTAGTCTGTCACTGTAGAGGTGGATTTGCTCAAATTACTCTGCAGTAAATCCTCTGACTTAACTGGCACCAGAACAGGGATAATGTTGAAGCAATAGTATTACATGCCATACATGGCACTACTAAAAATAATTTATCATATATGTACAGAAGGACTACTCTTTACCTTTTGTGCTTGCAGTTCTTTTATTACATGGCCAGTGATAGCATTCATTGTCTTGCCAACAATAGTTTATATCAATTCAGTAACTGAGCATGATTACTAGGCCTTTTTCAGAGCTGCTGCTTTGTAAAATTTGGTGCTAGGTTTCATACACAAGTACAGGATACTATATTTTTCATTTTCCCAAACTGGCTGCTGACCAAGCTCATCTGTTGCTCAAGAGAGTCCATGAATTTTTCTAGAAATTATAGTTTCTATCACTCCTATAAATTGTGTGTCGCTTGGATTTTTTTTCTGAATAATTTTATTTTTTCTTCCATATTTCTTATGGTATTGAGAACTGGACCAAGAATCCACTCCAGAAACGTATCTAGCAACACCAGTGTGCTTAAAAAACAGTCCTTTTTCTTTTTCTTCAGTTCAGCTATTAAAGGGTAACACATCCACCTGCACTAAAACATGCACTTTACATACTATTATAAACTTAGCAACTCATGCACATTTAGAAAGAAATAGAATATTTTTTTTTTCTGACCAGGAAGCAGGCATTGAAAGACCCCATTCTGCTTAGGTTTATGGAAAACGCACATGGAATCGACTTTCTGAATTTGAGTTCCACTGGTGTCCTAAGATGCACAAAAGTTTGAAGTCAGCAGCTTTGAGTTCAAAGTTAACCATCTGCATTTAAGTACCTTTTCAAGTCAGAATGCCAAGAAGACAGAATTCTAAGTCATGTTTGAACAGGTAAATACCCAGCTGTGGTGGGTTGACCATGGCTGGATGCCAGGTGCCCACCAGGCTGCTCTATCACTCCCCTCCTCAGCAGAATAGAGGGGGGAGAAAATAAGGTGAAAAAAACTGTTGAGGTCAAGATAAAGGAAGTTTAATGAAGCAACAGCAAAAGTCACATGCACGGAAGCAAAGGAAAATAGTTGTTATTCTCCATTTCCCACCAGCAGATGATGCTCAGCCACTTTCCAGGAAGCAGGGCTTCAGTACCTGTAGCAGTTGCTCCAGAAGACAATCGCCATAAATAATGAATGCCCCCCCCCCTTTGTCCTCCTCCTTTCTCCTTAGCTTTTATATCTGAGCAGACGTTACATGGTATGGAATATCCCCCTGGTCACTTTAGGTCAGCTGTCCTGGCTATGTCCCCTCCTGATATCTTGCCCCCTTCTCCCCCCCCCAACTGGTGCGGATGAGGGGAAGGCTGGAGAGACAGCCTTGATGCGGGGTGAGCCCTGCTCAGCAGCAGCCAGAACCCTGGTGTGTTATCACCACCTTTCCAGCTACCAAACCAAGCACAGCACTGTGAGGGCTGCTGTGGGGCCCAGCAAGACCCAATATACCACCAAAGAATTCAATCATACACCATGGTATTTCAAATCCAGAAGCTTGCCCAACTTGGAAGGACAAATACTACCTCATCTGAAAGAATAAATGCCACCTGTACAATTTATTTATATGCTGGCATCCTTACATTACTACCATTATTAAGGAAATTCAATTTTATTGGAAAAAAATTTCTAAATTTCAACAATATGGTGTCCACATTTAACCACATATAACACAAAACTAGTAAAAACTTCAAAATTGGAATGTTAACTGGAGATCTACACAACACCTGATGTAATATACTCTTACCTTCCTTTTCTTTGGGTTTTAAACCTCGCTCTTCTTTTTTCTGCTTTGCTTCCAGCAGTTCACGCTTCAGCTGTCGCACTTCTTTCCGTAGCTCCTCACTGCAAAGAGAAAAATATTTACAAGAATTTATCTTCTGGGAATCTAAAGCCACTTAGAAAAAACAGAATCGAAGTCAATGGGCAGTAAATCTCTGATATAAACAAGGAAAGGTACTGACTCAGCAATGCTAGGGACATGGCTTAAAAATCAATTAGAACCTAAGAAAGTTCATATTTTCATTAGCAGAGACAACAAAAGAACAGAACAGATGGCAACATCATAGCAGAAGCTACACTAAGGCATGTTAACAGCTTTTAACAACTACATTTCTCCTTTTCCATCATGAAAAGAAAGCCATAGAGGAAGGATAAAAAGACAGTTTTAACCCAAGTAACTCCATTGCTTTTATATAAATTGGGGGTAGTACGGAAGCAAGCTGCATCACAACACTAATCTAGTACACTGTAACATTTTCTTACAGAAGTTGTACAGCAGAAACAACACTCATGTCAATAGAAGTATGTTTGCAATATTTAGAATGTCAAAATGCAGTGACAGGAACCCAGGAAGCGGGAGTTACAAGTGGCACTTATGAGTAACAAAGCCTAGCACATCAGAAGTTTTCCTGTAAGAGCAACAACACACTCTTTCTCTTAGTTGCCTTCAGCTATTATTGTATGAAGAACAAACTAGCTAATGACAACTGTTCAGTCCACACACACACCCCACACACCCCTCCAGTGTGTGTGGTTTTTTTCCCCCTCCCGTGGAAAGAGGTTTCTGCACAGAACACAGAAGGTCCTAATTCCTACACGGCCTAATTCTAAAATGCCTTTTCAAGCTCTCTCTATGATCAGTAGTGTGTCAATAAAGGACTTTGATACTTCGCTCCTTAGAGGCTCCATGCTTCCTACAGTTATTATTCCTAGGCTCACTTTACCAAGTTAAGTTGATGAGCAGGGTAATCCAAAAAGTCTGCATGCTGAAGAGGAAGCCACAAGTACTGACTGGTAGAAATGTCAGGCCATACTGACAAGCCAGATTTACTGGAACAGAACTAGAAATAACTGATGTTCTGTAAACAGGAAAATGTCAAATTGATGGAGTAGAATTAAAATAAGGGACTACAAATCAGTCTGTACCTGCGCCCTACATTTGCACTGAGGTTTCATATAACCTAGTAGTTGGTTTGTAGCCAATTATGCAGTTGCCACCTGTCCCTGGAAAGTTTCTGTCTCTACACAGGCTCTGTCCCCTCCAAGCTTGCCTCACTGCTCTCTCAGTCCCACTGCTACACTGCAGGCTCTCCCCTTGCTCTTGCTCCCTGTTCTTCATCTCCTTGCCACTTCCTGCAGCCTCGAAGCTGTCCTCCCTCCTCCCTCAACACAGAGGTACTTCCACAGCAGGTGTAAACTCATTCTCTGACTACTTACCACCATTTTGAAGGGCCAAAACACACAAATAGAAAACAAAGAAGTGACATGCGACTGTTTTTTCTTTTCCAGAAATGGCATTGCCAATGTTGCATACAAAACCAAGAAGTACTTCCTTCCTGTATTTCGTATTTTGAAAACAGAAAAGTAGCCAATCCTTTAAAACTGATCTATTATCTCCACAGTTTGTGAAGAATATTTCAGTGAAATTGCTTAAGCACCAATCTGGATTCTATCTTCCAGAAATTTCTTCTAAAGCTAGATGACATGGACCAAATTTCCTACTACCAGTGATTTTTTCATATAACTTTTGCAAGTTAATTACATTTTATAGTAAATGAAAGCCGTAACTTTCCAAATATGTAAGCTTATACATAAACAACAGCTTTTACCCTTTTATCTGAAGTAGCTTAGCTTAACTATTTTTGTGTAATCACTACAATCTCTTAACCGTATAACCCTCAGTATCTTTTTCTGACTGAAGTTGGAAGATCCTGAAAGATAGCAGCTCTTAAACAACTTTACTGATAGGCTGAGTACAATGGTCATAACAGTCTCAACCATCTGTTCTGTATTCAAGATCAAGCAAAGAAATAACTCTGTGTATATGCGTGCATGCATACAATAAATTATGTATTAAGTGTTTCTGAAGACAAGAATTATAAAGCATATTCTTTTTCTCTAAGTAATATTGCCAATACTTTCTAGGATACTTAATTCCAAAAAGCACTGTAAGAAAAAAGAAAACCCAAAAACCTGCCTGTTGAAGTCTAATTTTAGAATGACACAGCAATAAAAAAAGATTATTCCTTTTTCCTAATCATACTAAAGTTTACTGAAATCAGAATAATCGTTCTGCAGAAAACTTTTTTTTAAAAAAAAGTCAAACTGTTTCAGGACAAACTGTCTAACTCCAGAATTTTCAGATTGCTTCCTCAGAATAAATACATTTCTTTAATCTGTAAGACTTCTAGTGAAATCAGGTCTAGGAATCCCTTTGAATTACCTGGTTCAGCTGTGGCTTGATTTGAGAGGACTGTGCGTTAGTTTCCTAGGACTGACAGGAACTCCAGAATCTAGGAGCTACAAGACCTTGGGTAACTTCAGGCTGAAATCTAGTTACAACCTAAAGACACCATGCATGGTGAAGGCATCAGCTTTCCTAGTAAACTATTTGAATGCATGATCAAAAATCACCTCTACACTGTTATCTTAGCCACCACTCAGGCTTCCCTTTAGCAAACTAAGTAATTTATACTTCTTCAAGAATTCTTTTTAAAGGAAAGGATGTTCTCCCAGCTTTAATCCACCATCTACTTCAGGACACCCTGCAGTGTGTTCCACAATCCTTTTGAACATCAGCTTCAGAATGAGACATACTGATGGGTTCCAGCATTCCTGCAGGGCCCTGCCAATAGTGCACTTGGCACCTTAGTTTTAACTCACTAAGGAACACATGGTTGTCACTGCACTGACCACTCACATGAGTTTCCACAGTGACACTAAACCCACCTCTTAGTCACTTCTTTCAAAAATGTCATTCAGCAGTTGTACTATCCTGCAGCTACAACCCTGCATTTCTAATTTCCAGCCTGGTATTTAATTGTATGACAAGAGGGTTTTTATGTCATTATGGCCACTTAGGTATTCAATTCAAATTATTTGTAATGGTCTGTTCCCATGCATCCTATCATTTTCTTATAAAGTCTTTTTAAACATAAAGATATCAGTGGTTTTTAAACAAATGTTTGATACAAGTCTACCTGTACTATAAACACTACACCAACAGTTATTTTTATAAATCAAAAAAGTCTATCCTTTTTAAACCTGTCATCCCCTCCCTCCAGTTTCCCCAAAAGGCAACACAAGTTATCTACTACTCGAAAAATCACTCTAACCAGCATTAGATGCAACTTCAGTCTATTTTTTTTTTTCCTGAAGAGCGTACCAAACAAAGCATTCTGAAATACCTGGTTAGGAGTCAAGTAAGGTTAACTTGTCTTAATTTCTCTACATCATACCTTTTGCCATGATTAGACTCTGAAATAGGAGTTCTGTTCATTGGAATTCTCATGATTTTCCATTTTTTATTAAAAATGAACACCAGTACAGCAGAAAGGATTGCATTTTCAGCAACATTTTTAGACTAAGTTAGCTAGGCCTGTTACCTGAAAATGCTTAATCATGAAAGATGCTGCCCAACTTCCTGCTTTCTAATGGATGTGAACTTTTTACTCCTTTCTTCCACACACAGAACATTAATACCTATTGAGTAATTTTAAATTTTCTATATAATGATTTTACCATTTTAATATACGAGATGACTTAATGCATAACCTACCTCAGGTGTCCCCCCACCCGCTTTTTCATCTAAACTGTTTAAAAGATGCCTCCTTGCTTACTTTAAGCATCATGGTAATGTAATCAAGTTATCATTGACTCTTTTGGCCTTTCCTGTTGGTATCTGTATTTTAATTTGACATATTCATAGCCATATCAGTATTCTTTTTCACTGATTTCATATTTCTTTTAAACCAGAACGTTCCCTTCCCAGTGTGACTTTATTCCACATTCGATTTGGATATCCCCGAACAATCCCTATATTTTGACAACACTTCATTCTGTCTTTGATCTCCCATTTCAACAATTCAATGTCTGGATGGAGATTAGTGGCAAGTGGTGTCCCTCAGGGGATACCATATTGAGACTGTCTAGTATCTTCATCAATGACACAGACAGTGGGATTGAGTGCAACCTCAGCAAGTTTGCCGATGACACCTGAGGGATGAGATGCCACCCAGAGGGACCTGGATAAGCTCAAGAAGTGGGCCCATGTGAACCTCAGGAGGTTCTACAAGGCCAAGTGCAAGGTCCTGCACCTCGGTCACAGCAACCCCTGATATCAGTGCAGGCTGGGGGATGAAAGGATTGAGAGCAGCCCTGTGGAGAAGGGCTTGGGGCACCAGCAGATGAGAAGCTCAGCATGAGCTTGCAAAGTGCTCTTGCAGCCCAGAAAACCAACCATATCCTGGGCTGCATCAAAAGAAGCATGGCCAGCAGGTTGAGGGAGGTGATTCTATTCTGCTCTGTTAAGACCACGTCTGGTGTGCTGTGTCTGGCTCTGGGGCCCTCAGCACAACAAAGACACAAATCTGTCAAAGCAGGTCCAGAGGAAAGCCACAAAAATGATCAAAGGTCTGGAGCACCTTTCCTGTGAGGAAAGGCGGAGTTGGGGGTTGCTCGGTGTGGAGAACAGAAGGCTCCAGGGAGACCTTATTGTGGCCTTTCAGTACTCAAGAAAGATGGGGACAGACTCTTAGTAAGGCCTGTAGCAATAGGATAAGTGGTAATGGTTTTAAGCTAAAAGAGGCTGGATTCAGATTAGATAAAAGAAATTTTTTATGAGGGTGGTGAGACACTGGAATGGATTGCCCAGAGAGGTGATAGACACCCCATCCCTGGCAACATTCAAGGTCAGCCTGGATGGGGCTCTGAGCAAATTAGAGTTGAAGATGTCCTTGCCCACGGCAGGGGGGTCGGACTAGATGACTTTTACATGTCCATTCCAAGTCAAACCATTCTATAATTCTGTGATTCAACCATAAACACTATTTGTCTGCTAATCCCTAAGCCAGCAGTAAAGTGGATCAACATATCTCAAACAATTCAGCTTGCACCTAATGACTGTGAACCCTTAACTCCAATACAGCAGAAGTACCTTCGTTATTTATTTGCAGTTTTATGTACTTCATGGTGAAGCAGGCCTCAGACACGCAGAAGTATTGGTCTGAAAAATCTTCCTCTATTTTCTATGATCCCAAGGTTAAAAGATTTTTTTCATTGATTATTTCAATACATAATCTTCAAAAGTTTCTTGACTACAAGTCTAAAAATATTTCAGAGATTAATGTCACAAGTCATATAATGTTATAATATCCTAGAAGCCTAGAGACATCCCTATGGTTGGACAGACTCCACACACAATCTGCTGGAGACTGCCTGACCTTAATCCTCCTACTGAATTTGAAAGAAAGAAGATTTTGGCAGATCAGGATTCCATCCCGACCAAATGCAGTGGGAAGCAGTGGGTTGAACACAAGACTAAAGGTTAATAACATAACTCTTAGCCCAGTTCTGTCACTAAGGATCTAACCCACAAGTGAACAAGGACAGACTTCCTATGCTGCACCCGTAGCTGATGAGTTGTGAGCAAGCATAGATCCAAAAACTCAAGGTGGTATGCTGTGGTATAGAGTTTCAGTACATTAGCCCTGCAAAACCCACTCACAGTGCTTGTTTACTATACAGATCTTCCATCTCTCAGCTCTTATCTGTACTGGTATTAAAGCTTTATATTTCAATACACTTTTCTCTTAATAGTAGGGGGTTTTGCAGTTATCTTTACAACATCGCATATTCCACGCTCCAGCTCTCTAATAAATCTATTTTGGTTTTCTTTAGCATTTTAAATCAGGAATTAATACTTAGTTAATAAGGAATAAAATAAATTGGAAATTTAGCCAAATATTCTAAGTTAAATAAACCTTTTTTTCAAGTGCCATGTACTGAAGGTGTCTTGCTGCAAGTAATAAGGGTTCTTCTGAATTTACAAAGTAACTTCTTAATTCAAAAAGGAGAAGTTCTGTATTTGTCTTCACTTTGGCAGAGGAAAAGAGAACTGATTACAGAAATAAACACTACTTGTGATTTTGGTGTAAGTGACCATATAATTATACTTGATATGCACAAACACAAACCTACCCATCTTTTTCTATATACATACATATATACATATATATATATACATATATATATATGTCTCTTTGTACTTGTAGGCTCATGCACATGTATATATAAACCATAACTGGCTGTATTTATTTAAGCATATAAAATCTGTAACTAATAAAATATATATGATACACAGACACAAATAAGACCTAGAGAAGCACAGGACCTTATTCAGCTGTGATTTAGGGAAAAGGTGAGTGCATATATTTGAAACTGTAATTTAGATATTCCCCATCCAGTGATGACAAAGCTCCGTAGATGCTGAATTTCACTTGATACCATTCCCATCACAAAATGCCTGAAAACTTTGCCTTCTATACATTTCCAAACGTATTCCAACTCCAGTCTAAACTTCACTACAATTCAAGAGTATTCACCTTTCCCCCTCTAAACGGCACCTAAGCCCCTAGGGCCAACCTGCTTGAGGTTATCCTAGCACACAGTCATCACTGACCCTGCACACACAATATTAAACAAGGCCACATTCTTTCAAAACTTAGGTACTCAGATGGTGCCAAAACTATACAGAGAGCCTCACAGTCAGAGGATTCACTCAGGTAAATGTGAATTTATAATGGAGAAACTGTTCAGTGACTGAACAACTGAAAGGTTATGATGTATTCTGCATCACTGGACTGTGTATTTTTCTAAAAGATATGCTGTAGTTGAAACAAGAATTTATTCAGGGAAGTACTGTCTTCTGTAATAAAAAGTATTACATTAAATTATTATTTTTGATGGCATAGCATGTTATTTCCCTTCCTCTTTTTATGGTGTTATAATTACGTTGGTTTTATTGTTTTTAAAGGCCATTTCCTTTCATTTGCTTTTGCTGTCTTCTCATTCAGTATCATCAGAGGAAAATTACTAACTGGTATCCATAAATAGTAACATTATTTAGTGAGTGTTGTTCAAAGTATACATATCAGAACAAGAAAAAAAATACTCTTATTCAGTTTACTTCATATTTTTAAAATGTTATCTATAATAAAAGCATGTCAAGATTGTCACATAAGTTTAATTTTTACATGAGCAGCATCCTTTAACACCTTAATAAAATAAAATTAATACTGAAGTACTTTAATATACTTTAACACTGGTCATGTTAATTTCATGGCAGAATAGATTATTCTAGTTTAGTTTAGATAAACCAAGTAAAAATCGAGCTGTAGTACAACTGTATCCCTTCATAATGTAAGCTAATAGCCTGGAAGGAAGTCCTGGATTCAACGCAGTCGCATTTCTTTTCCCAAAGGTATTAAGGTAAAAAGCACATTCCATGTTCTCTTTCTTAAATTTACTAATGACAATTTTCAATGCCGATGATGTCAATAGCACCCATGATTTATATGGTAAAGTCATTGTAGAACAGACAAGTGGACACCTTAATATCAGGAACAATGAGGAAGAACCCCTGTTCAGATGACAGCTTTCAGTTTCTGCTAGATACTAAAAAAATGCATAATATGTTGTTTGAAAATTCCAATTCTAAGTTAAAATACAAGTAGTATTTCTAAATAGACCACTAACAATAAAATGAAACAATATAAAATGTCAGACTTGTACAACTACCTGATGTGCAGAATGTGTGGAAGAATCAAGAGAAATGTCTGCTCTAAAATGTCAGATTTGAAGCCTTTTCTGATATTCCCCCTTCTGCCCCTTGGGGAACCTGCAGTTCTTGGAATGGATAGTAAATTCCCCCATTTCTATGTAAAAATAAGACCTTTCTAGGGTTCAGGGATCTTATTTTTGTCTGGATTACATTATTGTTCATCTCTGACACTGCAAAAATTTTACAGCTGTAAAAATGAGAAAAAACCCTGTAGGTTTGGAAAACACACAGTGTCTTTTTGCCAGCCTTGTTTTGCTGTAGAAATCAGATATATATCTGTCTGACTTCTACAAATGCTACACCACAGTCATATCTCAAGTAAGATGATGATACAAAAATGGTGGGAGACATATTCAGCAGGTCTTGACACTGGAAACCTGTATTTTAATATATAGCTGCTGGGCCCTGTGTGGACACATGTGCTAACACTAATGCTAACATTTAATGCTGGTTTTGATTCTAACAGTAATTGGTAAACTACAGTTTGAAATTAGTACTGTAAGTCTTTGTTTAAACTCCTGCACTGAAAGAATTTATGGACAAACTACCAATATTTATACATTTTATCTAGGACTACTGAAAGACTTCAGTGCTGCAATCTAATAGGACTGGCATGATCAAAGACTATTGTCTTTGCATTTCCATAAACCTGAGTGTGAATAAGCAGATCACATAATTAAAGCATCAGATAACTGGCACTCTATTTTAATGTAATTAGGCATATTGGATTATAAATGACACTGTATGTCATTTATGTCATCACAGCACTAACCAATGAATTCTCACTCGCCGAAACTGATGAAGAACATTACCATTTTACTCTGTTGGGAGAAGCTTAGCAAAATAGCAGTGCCCACAGGCAGAGCATGAAGTATAAACTTGTGCAAGAAGAAGAAAGATATAACGGGGGAAGTGATCTATTCCATTATGGCAACTAAGACAGATGGAGAGGGGAAAAAAACCCACAGGTTTCAGTGCACATGAGCTCTTCTTCAGCTAGTTTATTTTTCTTCCAGTTTGCTTAATAAAAGGTATTAGCTTTCCCTACAAACTTTCTTTGCTTACATTGCTCAGCCACCAGTCACACTGCCAGAAACTGCAGATGTATGCATTAGGGTACATATAGAAGCATATATCATAGTTTTAACTTAAAGCTGATTTTATGCATTATCTGCACATCCATGTTCAAAGCAGGTTCTGGAACAGACAGAAGAACCTAAATTTTCACAATGTAAGAGAAGAACCTAACTGTGGCTAATGTAAGACAGCAACACCATTAAACTAAAACAAATAAACAGAAAAACTGGAGGAGATTGCCAGCATCTCTCATCCAGGTCAATAGCATATGTATCTGGATTCTAAATGCTTAGTTAATGCTTCACAGAAATGCACTTGCCTTTATTCTTTTTTTGTAATTACACACCACACTGGTCATTCACAGCTGTTGTAATTAAGAGGTTTCCCTCCTCTGTCACTTCTGGATGACAGCTTGCAGGGTAAATTCATGCATGATCCTATGACTGTTAAGCTTCACCCTATTTCTATTATTCAAGCTTCGAGATCATCCAATTTTCCATTAGGATATTCCTACCCAAATTAATCCCATCTCATTACATTACTTTCCAACTCTGTACTATTTACAAGATTATTTTAACAAACTTTGGGGATTTTGTTTTGTTTGTTTTAATATTTAAAGTATTACCGAAAACCTGAAATAAAAACTATTCTAATAAATTTGACCCAAAACAATAGCTGCTCTTTCAACATCATTTATATTCTCCTTTAACCAACTTCTTACCTATCTTACAGTTCTTGATCTATATTCCCCTCACTTTCATTTTAACCATTTCCTCCAGCTTAGTCCAGAATAATGTTTTATCATATATATTTAGCCTAGAAAAAAAGCTTACTTTTTCTCAGGAAATACCTAGAGACAGGCTACTTTTGCAGAATCTGTTTTAGTAAACCAATTCAACACATTTTTTCGATTAGCCGCTAATTGTTTTCTTTAATTATTCTTACTTTCAAATCTAGAACATTATATCATATTGTTCTACCATTTTAGAGGAAGCAAACCAAATCTGTAAGTCAATATGAAAACTTACAAGGGTGGTTTCACCAGGCAAGTCAGACAAGTTGTAATGTTTTAGATAAAAGTAGTAAATGCTTTTAATACAGATGCTTCCTGTGAAACAAAAAAGTATTAGATGCAATGCAAACCTCACAAAAAAGGGGACCAGAAACACAAGGAATTTAAGTGTGACTGAAGGACAAAGTTTAAGAGGTTACTCAAAGCAAATAATTTTGTATCTGTAAATCTAAAGACAGGGCTGTCAGAACAGATTGTAGCAGGTCACATGTTAAAAGATGTATAAAAGGGGCTATGATGAGTTTTAAAGAGGAAACAGCTGAAGGTATTAATGCTAAAATGACTGAATTAATTAAAACAAGAAAACATAAGAGAAGGAAGAGGTCACTAGGTCACATGGGATTAAAGGGAACAATAAAGGAAAACAAAACCACTGCCGATAAGATAAATGACTGATTCGTGTCAGCTTTCTCAAAAGAAGGTGCTAGGGAGAAAACTCTTAAGTATCTGACCTGACTTGGACATAAAGATGAGACAAGATCAGAGACAGAGGTGTCAGGAGAAGAAATACCAACATATTAAAGTGTGATAAAACTCCGGAGTACATCCTCTGGAAGGATGTCGGGAATGGCTGTTCCATTAACTCACCTTAAAAACAATGTTGTATCAGATGACTAACAAACACTGTATCTTTAGAACAAAAGGGATGACCAAGGAAAAACAGTAAACCTCATGGCAGCTTCTGGTGAGTTGCTTTAAGTAACTAATACAATGAACATAAGCTTGTACAGTAAGTCTCTGTGTTATCTCAATGAACTAGTAGTTTCATTCCAATGTGTTGGTGAAAGTGTGGATGAACAGAGTAATGGATAAGGTGAACAGCTCTAAGTATTCAAACAGCCTTCACAAATGAGTCTTTAAAAAAAAAAAAAAAAGAGAAAGCAAATGGTGAGAAATGGATTGAAAACAAAGCACATGGTTACAAAAAATAGCCAAATTGAGAAAAGAATAAGCAATAAACTTTTGATAAGGCAAAATTAATAGTTCAAATTAAATACACTTAAAAAACTGAGTGAGGTACTTGATGGTGACATTTCCAGAAGATCCAAAATCAGGTGCTCAGTAAAGCCCAGTCAAAATTCAGTGACTTCTCATGCTTGTAACTCAGGAATGGAGAATAGAACAAATGGCCACAGTCAGGTTCTCAGAAATTCTGATTGACCTGTCTTCCAAAATTGAAGGAGACTACAGAGGGAAATCCTCGTACACCTTACACAGCTCTAAAGTAACAAAATGAGTTCAAAATGAATTCATGAAAAGCCTCTGAACTTTACTACTGACAGCTCAATGAAGACCTCTACTAACACATAGTTGTGGAAAAGAGTAACATAAAAGGTACAGTTATTAAGCAGAATAATACAAGAAGTATTTTAGTGGCACTATCAGAGACAGCCAATACTGTTCAGTTTAGAATACTATAAATGAATCTGGATAACCCATGTCAAAATGGCCAACACAATAATACAGGAAACTCCAGAAAGGATAACAAAGATTATTCCCACCATGAAAAATCGCCCCTGACATGAAGATGGAATTACTCACTTCAGAAAGAAAATTAAACAAAGGAAACATTAAAAAAACCCAGGAAAACCACAAATGTTACAGACTTCTAATATCTGAGTCAAGGAGACTGTAAAATCTCAGTAATTTAGGAAAAAAAGATAAAATATTTTTCACTCTTCAGATAAGACCACACAATTCTTTCACAGATAATTTCTTTGGAGTAAGAGCCTTCACATTATTAAAAGTATCTCAGACATTTACATGAAAACCAGGAACATCTACTTAGAACAACTAATGATAAAAATGAATTTCAGGAATGTAAGACTTCATTCCTTGGCACCATCTAATTATAAATCAGCTGATGTGTATTGCTGATGGATTCCTCTCCCACTTCTCTGAGGCAAACAGTACTGGCCAATACATCGTCAACAGAGGCAAAGACGCTTACGACAGCAGCATATGCCTAACAGAGATTTTCCTCTCCAAATCTCACTCTGACTCTCCATTTTATAGTAAGTGCCATGAATGCTCACAATTACCAAGTACCAAAATATATATATCCGCATCAGAGCCTTCAAAAGAAAATCACATGAGGAATGATGAAAATAGCTTTCTAGATACTCTATTAATACCAGTATACCATAGGATATCAAATATCTAAATAGACAGATTGAACTAAGAGCACAACATACGCCAATTACATATCACTGTTTCTTGGAAACTGGGTAAAACACTTGCTCTGAGTTTTGCCTGCTGTTTCCCAACATCTGATAAAAATTTATAACAGATGGGAATGATTGCAAAGTGAACAGCACTCCCTTCATGTTCTCCATTCTGCTCATTTAATCACAAACACACTGAATCTGATAGTAATGAAACAATAGACTTGTTGTTGATGAGATCACCAAATTACTTCCATAAAAACCTATCAGACACTGTAAAATATAGTCACCACAGACATACAGAATCCTTTTCTGACCTGCCACAACACCTGTCTATACAAAATAGTAAATTCAGTCACAGGAGCAGCCTTAAATAAAACAAACATTCAACTTTACTTGATTTGTAATTATATTGAAAAGCCAGATTCAAAAAAGACAATCTTGCCAACAATATTTCACAGAGTTAGCTGGCTTAGACATTTCTAGATTTTAACATTCTTCCCTATTACGAAATGGCAACATTATTCCCAAGTGAGTCTGCTCTGCAGTCTCTATATAATGCATATTTTATATAAACAAATCCTATTCAAATGTTCTGCTACTGCAAACTACAACTGAGAACCCCGAGTACACAGTGGTTAACAGTTCTAATCATGTAAAAAAAGGCTTGAAGTTAAGCATGTGCTGAGGTGTTTGCAGGATCAATGCCAAATTGTCTGAAACATCAGCTAAACATTCTACTCAACCTACCTACTGTAATCCTCCACAAGCAAGTAGATTCTCTTTTTTTACTAAGACTGAAAATGAGCTCTCTGAAGAGAAATAAAATAACTTAATCTTCTAAAACTCAACTTTACATACAACTGCTTTTCTATACATAAAAATGTCATCAACTTAGTATCAGTTTAAAGACTGATTTGCAGAATGTTTCAAGTCTAGAAGCAATCACTGAGCCTCACTCAAACCGAAAAAAACCCATCCTCTTTCCAATAGTATTATCTGAGCCTCAAAAGATCCAACAGGGTGATTCATCCAGCCTGAAGATCCTTCCCGGCTGCCCCTCTTCTAGGGGCTCCTCTGATCCAGACAAGAGAGAGCAGACTGGAAAGAATTTTTCTGGCAGGAAGAAAAAAAAAACTGAGCTGGAGCACTGCCTTTCCCAAGCACTCTTGTCACATGAAGGGACCACATGTACATGATGCGACAGAGTGAAGGTGCAGGACTTTCTGGGAAAGTCAAAAGCCAGGATTTCCACTGTCAGAACAATTTTTCTGTCTTACAACATACTTCTTGTCTAAGTGTGAGGGGCTCCTGAAGACAGAGAGTGCTAGGTAGGGGCTGGATGAGATGCTCTGGCAGCAGCATCCTGCTCCTTGTTTCTCATTTTCTGTTAAAAGGCAGAAAACACAGGCACGCAGTAAACACAGCACTTCAGGGAACTGATCCTCAGAGATGCACTGTACAATGCATTCACAATCAGCCAAGTAGTATTTAGAGAATTCTCTCTCTCTGGAAAAACTGTGGCTCACTCACCAGTCAAGCACCATAGCTCAGTCTACAACTACTTCTGTATCAGAACACAAGGATGGTTAAGAGAACCTTTTAAGAACCCTGTGCCTTATTTTTATGATCCCCTGTATCTAAATATGCTGACAGATGGAGCAGACCACTTTTAGTTGGGATTTCAGTGAGAATGGGCCATGAAGTCCCTCTGGCTGTCCACTGAAAGAAGAAATCCCTCATGTCGCACCACTTCCCAAGTTTGTTCTTGATTCAGAATCCAGACATTAGATACAGGATGTGATGAGAGATGCTGGATATGGACATTTCATATGGAAGGTAAATTACAATGTAATTAGAGATTTGAATGAACCTGAAAATGATATCTAAACAAATACAGGACAGAAATGTCTTCAACAGAATGTAAGCTATGGGTGTTATTCACTACTTTTCATATGACAAGGACTTGCTGGTATAAAATGAAACTGCAGGCAGCAGATTTAAAATAAACAAGAGGAAATATTGTCCACACTGGCTACAATCAAATTGAGGAATGTACTGTCACAAGACGTCATACAGACCAAAAGCACAAACAGGTTAAAGCAGCTACATCTATTCACGGAAGAAAAATACACCGAAGAATATTAAACACAACAGGCCAAATGAACCTTCTGACTAAATAAACCCTAAAATCGCAATTGTTGGCAACAGAAAAAGTTCCCCCGTAGTATCTTAGAACTGACCTGCTTCTGGCCACTGTCAAGAGACAGGATATTTGGCTAAATGCATCTTTGATCTAATCCAGCATAGGTTATTCTTAAATCAATTATGACTTCTAAAAACCTGACATTTATTACTTTGATTTAGCAGCATGTAAGTGTACAGTGATATTTTCCATACTGGAGAGGTCCACGTCTAAAGGTACAAAAAATATATTTGGTTTTTTTTGCTTGGTTTTTGGTGAAGTAACTCTTATGTAAAAGTATTCCTCAGAGAAAGTGATCTGTTGTTTTCTGGTTTTGAATGGAGGAAAAGTAGGCTTTTTCACAGCTTTAGGAGAGATCATTCTCTTTTTCATGTAACTGGAAAAGTTCGATATAACTTTGAAAGCAATAACTGAGATATGTAAAAAGGTAAAAAAAAAGTTTCTAATTCTTAAGTAATGCATGAATGGTTAAATAAGGAAGGAGTTTAATAATCATTAGATGGATTTTGAAATATAATCAAAGCCCTACTCGGTATTTAGGACCTGTGTGAACTTCTTCCATACCAAACAGTCAACACATGACCATTACACCACAGCTGATGCAGAGTTATCCAGCAAATGCCTGAAGACTATAGAATTAATTACACTAATGTATGCACAACCAGAAAAACTCCCCCAGCTTCTCACAGTATCATCATGTATTTCAGTGTGCCTAGTACATTCTGTGCATCTGATTTTTTTATTGCAACTATAAAATCAGCCACAAGAATCACCAACATAGTAGCTTCCCAGTAAGACTTTAAAAGGAATTCAACAACTATTAAAATCTGTTAAGTCTGTGAGGAACAAAAAGTAAGGTTGATTAACTCGGAGTTACAGAACCACTATCTGAGCTCTAGGTTATTTTACAGAAGAATATTTAAGTTCATCTGCTCCTTACCCCCGATGGATTTCACATTCTTACAAAGCAGCTCCATCTCTAATCTCTTCCCTTTATCCATTCCCTTCTCATGTGAAGACAGAATGGCCCCAAAATGCCTCTTACATTATTATTGCATATCTGTACATCAATTAAGCATGGACTGTAGGTGAGTCAGAAAAAACATTTTGAGACCTCATTAGACTGAATAAAAGGTATTTTTAAATTGGGCTAAAGAAAGTCTCAAAAATTCAAACCAAATACCAAAGATGTTTTATTTTTGCAGCAGATCTCAAACTGGACCTGAATCATGATGTTCACTTCAGATGATCATCTCACTCCAGTTGTAATTGAAAACATTTATTTTGATTTTAAAAGCAAAGCAGGGAATTGACTAATAAGGAATATTATTTATATCAAATCTATTTTATCATGCTTAACATTATTTTTTGTTCTAGTAGTCACAACACAGAGATAACATATTGGCATAATTAACCAATTATTTCTCTTGTAAGTACGGTCTCAAATACTGCACTTTTGTACTTCACTTTACATGTAAATAATTCCACTGTGTTATTCAAAGTACAGTTTAATTTATTTCCTGTATCTCAAATTGAAATAAAATGCTAAAAAAATTCAGCAAGACTACTGTTCATGTATTACACACTTAAAATGCTGAGGTTGAAACACTTCTGAACAATTAGCTGTAAGCATGCAAGTTAAGTTATAAGCTTATATTTGAGCATTTATAAGACAGGTGCAAGATGACATGCATTTTAACCCAACAGCTTTCATCAATAACTATCCTGCAATTTTCATCTTTTTAGGTTTCAGTCAATTAAATTTTTGTCCTTGCAGATCTAATTTATTATAAAACAACTGTCTAAATTTTATATTTAAGTTGACACAGACAGTACTTCTACATTTAGTATCGCAAGAACAGTCCCTGTAACAGTGCTACCACTGACATTAATTTGATCAGTGCTGTAGGCAAGACCTATTGGCCAAATACAAAAAATTGATTATATAATTAAAATAATATTTTTATCATGTGTAAATATAGTAATTTGTTTTAAAAATCTGAATAATGCAACTGCTTTACTATTGCTTATATACTACATAGTATACCTCATGAATTATCAACATCCTACATAATACTGCTCATATAGCATCATCATTTTAACGTTTTAGATTCTATAAAAACAAATTATTCTTAGTATAGGTGAGTTCCATTAAACAGACAAGAAAATCAGCTCAGTTGTAGCACTAATGACCTGCTAAAGACAGTGCTCATTTGGATTAAGCAAAAAAAGTTACTAACTGGGCCCAGTGCATCCCTACCTGTGGAACAAAATAGGCACACAGCATCACAAACAATGCTTTCAACAGTGTTTTTATTTAAATACATAATGTTAAGGGTGAACTTTGTTTTGTGAGAAATTCACAGAGTTGATAGGAGTCTCTCCATACAAAAAAACTCTCAGCATCAAACTATAAATTATTTCTAAGTTGCTTTGAATTTACATTTATTTAATCAGCTAAAAATGTAAAAGTCTACCCGTAAATCAATAAAACTCAGTGCTTAAGTCAGAGAGACAGTTGAAATAATGATGATATCTACACTTAGAAACCAAAGGATGTCCTTTCCTTTTTATAAGTTTTCCTTTTCTTACTAAAATTAACTGGCAAAGAACTTCTATTGCCAGTCAAGATCAATGAAGAAAAAAATACTATAAAGAAAAAGTTAAGGAGATCCCAAGCAAGAAGTATTACTACTGCAACAATATAGAATGTTAAATTTTGCCAATGCTTTTTCTACCAGAATGCATATTCTGTTTTAGTTTTAACTTTGCACCCATAATTCACTGCTAGAATAACAAACATCATTAGAACACTGAGAATGGGTACCCTAGTCTTCATCACTACTTCTCCGTTACATTTAGGAAGAAAAAAAAGGCATTTTTAATATGATTCCTCCTTTCTATCATGAAGTGCATGCATAGTAACATTAAAAAAGCAATATACATTCAGTAATTTAGGTTTTTCTACTTAAAAATCCATACCTACTAACTAGAGTATTGGGTACTTCCCTTTTATCACTATAACCAATTTGAGATCTGGTTTTCATTTGTTGATCCATCAGTAAAGTCCTATTCCTGTTTTCACTGAACTACTAATGATTATCACTAAATAGTCTCAAATAAGGAATGCCAGTTGAAATGTTTTATATAAAAATCTCTCGTGGCTCTTAAGGTACCATAAACTGAATTCTCACAACAGTTGAGAGAGTTAATCTGATTTTTTTACTTTTTAAAACCAAAAATACTTTGATGGTTGTAAACTAAAATCAACAGTCACCCCTCATTCAAGCTACCTGTACCAACATTTTAACCTAAATGTGTATCAGTAATATCCTTGCATTTTCTCAGGAACACTTAATCTCATTCTTCTTAGAAAATATATCAGCTATAAACGGAAGGATACAGCTGTATGCTCCAGAGTTCACATTCTGAAGAGTTACATGCGGACAAAGAAAGTGGGTAAGACTAAACTGAGGGATGACAGTCATCTGACTTGAAGAAAATGAATTCATGGATTTAAGAACTACTTCAGAGTACTGAGAATAATGGAAGTTTATTCTTGAAGTTAGCAAGTATTAGATGATATTCAAAGTGGGAGTTTGTTGTTGCTTTTTTTTTTAAAAAAAGAAAAACTCAAAACATATGTGGCAGACGGCCCCAGTTAGGAGGCTGCAAAAGGAGAGCAGGGGATTCAGCACATACTTTACTAACTCAATTTTCTTTTCAGCTTTGCCATTCACCTTTATAATAAAAACTTAGATTCTGCTGAAAACAGCAAAATTTGCGGAAAATCCATAGGGAGGCTCCAAATCCTTGGGATTTGTGGATTTTCTGTTTGAACAGATTTTTATTGTTCCTGTTGACTGCTCTAACACTCACTTTCAGGCACAATGCAGCTTGAGTTATGTTATCTGTGGGCATTTAAACAGTATCAGCAGGTAGCTTAACTTTCCAAACTCATTTTTCCTGGAAGGCAGAATGCCAAATAACTGTTTGGAGAGACATGAAAATGTAAAAAGAACAATCTTATCAGTTTTGTTAATTTAACTTGGTTTAATAATTGCCACTGACTTGTTAGATATATTAAGTTTTAAAAATATTTTTATATGGACTGACACCTCTATTTTCATTCTTTTTGTTATTGCCTGGTCACATACTATAGGAAAAATGGCTCTGTCTGGGCTAAATGCCCAGAATATTTGAAGCATCTCACACTGAAACAATAGTGGTCTTTGTTGGACACCATCTGCTAGCAGAATTTTTTTTTTTTGTTGTTAAAATCATTGTGTGTCTGCTAATACAGATGCATTGCACTTCCACAAATCGAATTACATTTATGCTCAGACTAAATACTATTCATGTAAAAAGTGTTTCATTTCACATTATGGCTGAATTGGAGTTATACTGATGCAACACACATGAGATAAGCTTGTTCCATGTGGCCAGATTACTTCAGAAATACGTGATTTTGCTCTTTTGGTTTTTACCCAGTCTGCCATGCTTTTAATACCACAAATCTTACTTTTCAAGCGGTCATCTGTGTTTTGAATTTGTTGGTATTGCTCATCACTGTGTTTCTTCACTAGCTATTTGTGAGGGGTGAACTGACTCGGCTAAGTCATGAATCAGACAGTAAACAGCACATTAATAAAATCTGCAGACACTAAATAACTGTTATCTCCAGTAAGAAAACAGAAATGCATTAACAGACTTACAAAAATTAAAATATGGGCAGAAAGAACTCTGTCTTGAAAATTGCAAGAAAACACATCTGGGAAAAAGTTAAAAATACAGATAGTTGATGGGAAGAACTAAGCAGTAACATGAAAGCCACAGAAGACAAGGGAAACAAACCTAATTAAAGCCAGCATTGTGGAGATAGTTGCAGTTCCCTTTAAAAATTTCTGTGGAACTAATATTCTGGTCATATCAGTCGTGGCTGAAATTTCACTGTGAAGAATGACATGACAAACATTAAACTGATTTTTGGAACGGCTAAAAAGGGATACTTCAAATTTATTAGCAAACAATTTTTAAAACTGGAGGAAGAAAATGCAGAAGATCTACTAGGTTATTCTGTTTATCTACTTCCTCATTTCTACAAGACATACTCCTTTTTGGTACTCTTGATTCAAATATCTGAAACAACAAATTCCTTACGTTTCGTAATTTGGAAAATATTTCTGATATCCAGTTCAAATATTCTGATTCCCCCTTCCTTTAAGCATCCTGAATCTTTTCTGTTCATGTTCTTTTAAAGCCCCCACTAGTAACATGCCATTTTACACCCTCAGACATGACTAGGTAACAAAAGCTTTAGTAGTTCTCTTCTGTCCACTGACCAGTTATAACTGTATATACACTCTGGCAATCACAAATACAAAATAAAGCACACTAGCTTAAAATTAAATTGTCAATTATAGCTACTTGAGGTGAGTAATCTTGTAGTTGCACCATATCAATTCAGTATCAATTACACTTTTGGTAAGCCAAGCCATACAAGAACATGCTTGGTTAAGACTATATTCAGTTGTATTTCTAAACTGAATGAAATCCAAGAGATACCAAAAGATGCACAGGTACTTTACAAAAAGATTTTTAGACAGATTAGTAAAACTTAAAACATTCAAATGGATAACTGGCTCCTTTTGAGGTTTCCCTATCCGTTAGTAGGTACTGTACTTTCCAAAGGAGAAAAAAAAAATAAATAATGCAGCTTGTAAAGAAAACCTAGGCAGCTATTTTCATGACATTATATAGCAATTAATGTTTCTAGTGAAAAAAAGAGAAGTTTCACAATCCACAGTTTTGGGTGGTTATGGCCATTAGAAGAAGAAACCACTAACAGAACAGTATTACATACCTCTAAATTTAGTGCTCTGCAAGAAGCTGATTAATATTCTGTATAAATGCCTTCTAAAACACAGTGATAAATCAGTTTACTATTTGTGCCACAACATCCTTAAAATTCTAACTTCCAAGACAAGGCTGGTGTTTACGCTTCATATAATTTGGATGAGGAAAACAGTTAGTGTTCATGTTATTCTGAAGTAATGTATCAACAAACAGACTACAGGCCCATAATTGTTTCACCAGTAAAATATTATACATATTTTTAAAGTGCCCTGTATAAAAGAATAATCTCATTTGTATCTCTGTTCTCAGAAATGACCAAATGGTCATATCAAACCATAGCACATTTTGTTTAAAGTATGTCTTACCAGAACAAAACACAGAAAGGGAAGATGAATAATGATTTCTATTACTGACATATTTATATTACAGAAAATTTCACAATTAGTAAACCCAAACTCTGTTAAACAAAATTTTAATCACCAAGTAAGCAGTACATGCAGAAACTTTCTTGTAACTCATTACTTTCCAAAGAATTTCACTACTACAGAATCTTGCTCAACAAGGGATCTGCATAACAGCCAACACTGCAAGTGATATAGTAAAGTGATAATAGAAAGCACTAATGGGAAATCTCCAAGTTAAAACTTGGCAAATATTTTTTTTAAACTGTGTATAATACAAGCCCTTAAAAACCAACAACAGTTTATTGGATTGTGGTTGTAATCAAAGTATTCCCAAAACCATAAAAACATGAAACTATTAATTGCATATTCACAACATTTTGTGAATTCACAACATTGTGAAAAAAATAAAAATTGAACAGCACACTTATATGGAAGTTACTGTATCGACATGTTTATGTCCCACAGCTGCATAAATCCATCTTATGTAGGCGGCTTCCACCTGCTCTTGGGTTTTGGTGTTTTTTGTTTTTAAAGTTTATTCACAAGTTATTTCACTGGCTTGCTTTCCTCAAACATGTATTTTTTCCTGATAATGAACCCTGCACTGGGCTGGCTCCTAGCCAGCTACTTTCACACACTCTTTCTGTAGGTACTTAACATCAGCTTTGTGTAGCTTGGACACAGAAAAATTATTCTGCATTCCTATGAGTAACACTGATCATCTTAGCAGCCTTCTGTATCAGTGCAACTGCAAGAATCTGCCCAACTCTTCTGCCTCACTATGTTACTAGATAAGAAAAACATCAACAAGACCATTTAAGACCCTAAAAAAAGACATGAAAAAATTAAATATCGAGTCGACTTAGTTCTAGCATTTATTTTAGATTAAAAAGTGCTTGGTTATTCATCCCAGTCAAGTATTAATGTGTTTGACTTCTGGCTCATTAATTTCCCAGTAGTTACTCTTGCAACAGTGCTTCCTGCCTATCAGTTGTTTTTCTTTTCAGACTGCTCCGCTACCTACTTTTTCCTTCTAACAATTCACCCCTACGCAAACTATTGCCAAATACTGTGTTTTGTATATTTGCCTTATCTTTCTTGAAAGATTAGCACTTATTACAAGGAATGGTGCAATCTTAAGTTTACAAATTATTGCATGATTTGTGGTGTGGTATAAAAATAAAAGAAAAAAGACAATCCATTCATTTATGATTGGTGTATGAGATAGTGAAAAGCCATATTGCTCATACTTTTATTAATGCCTTTACTAAAAAAAATTTAAAGGTTAAAGAGAAGGGTTAATTCATTAAGAACAGTTTTTCCCACAACTAGTTTAAGGTATGTGGAACAGTGAAAATAGCAGGGTCAGTAGTGAGCCCCACTGAAGTACAGCCATGCCTTTCTCTCGCCAGGCTTCACATCTGCCCTTTCTACCCACCCCTGACACTAAGCAGATGTGCCAGAACCCTATGACAAATGAAAGTAATTTCTTTAACATTCTGGAGAAAGCAGTAAAACTCTTTAAGAAGCTAAGGCAAAATTAATAAATAGTTTTTATTAAGTGATATTTATTACTTCTTAGCTACATTTTATAAACTATGCAGAACTAGAAAACAAAGCAGTCTTCTGATTACTTCTGCATTTTCTTGCAGTTTACAATATTTAGCATCTTCTAGATAAAGGATTCAATACTAACAGATAACATTGCCTTAAAAATTTAGGTGGTAAGCTTGTCTAGCAAGCAAAGGAAGCCAGTGAGAGCTAAACCAGGAACAGATGTCATATAAATCCTACTGATTTAAGTATCAGATCTATCAAAAAAACAAACTAGAGAATGAATGCATTTGGAAGGAAGCATAAGTATCAACTGCATCTCACACCTCTAATACCATATGGTAAAGTGCTACTACCTTCAGGTTCACTAGACTATATCATCTGCTGCAGAAATAGGGCCTAGGTTCATAAGTTCTCTAAAAGCACAGTCTAGAGCATTTAGGAAAACAAAGATGAGTGGGTGTATTTGAATATGAAAATACTGTTTTAAAACCTAAGTTTCAGAGATGCTTCCTTAAAACAGAACTCTAATTAAAAAACTGTCTTTTTAAAGTAACGGAATTTACTGCTTCTGGAGAGGACTGATGCCTTGAAGTTACAGAGATATACAGAAATTAGATTTGAGAGAAATAAAATAAATGCAAAATGAAGTTTACACTAAATGATGATTGAAATCTTGTGTTCCTTTGCATTAAAAAGGACAACATATGAAATGAGAAAATAATGGTAGTTCTTAGTGCTTTTCTTCCTGAGTACGAGGTAGCTGGTATTACAGAAATATATAGGGACTGCCTTGGGTATAGGTAATACAAACTACTGGCTCAAAATGCTGCCCTGGCAGTTTTTCAGTACTTATAAATGGAATATGGCAACAGCACATGTTCACTGTTGATTACATTTGTACAACAAGATACCAATCCTATACAACTGCTGTGTTTTGACTCCTATCAGGCTATATCTGCATCAGAAATACGAAAATGTGGGTTTACTACAGACAAGTAAAATGAATTCAGGCAATGCCTTTCATGTAACTACTACGGTGTAAAATTATTGTTAAACCCTTTCGCACAAGGTTTCCATAATAGCTGTATCTAGGTCTGTACATCAATACTTGTTAGCTCCTCTCCTAAATATTACTTTGCTTTCTCTTTTATTGCCTCTTTTGTCTGGGTTGAAATTCCGTGATAAAATCCAGAACAGGGACTAACATTTCTTTCTCAAAAGCCTCCTGTTTACTCATCCTCAGCCAAAATACCCACAAACCCCTGACTGACACCACGGGAAAACAGATGTCAGTCTATAGCCACCTTCTGTCCTCTTTACTTTTCCCCACTGTCTTTCTCTAATCCAACTTATCAAAACAGTTAAACAAGAGGAACTACATTATTTTCTAAAGACAATCCTATGATTTGGTGCTCAGTATTTGTATGCTGTATCAATACCCCCAATCCCCACTTCTCTGTTTGCCCATAGCTTGGCAGTACACTAGCTAAGATTATATGCTTTCCACACTAACACAAAATCCAGTCTGAAATTACCTAAATCCAGTTACATATAGTAGCATCAATACCCTCACTGTCAATAATCATCAAGACTATTAGAAGTAACAGAAAATAAATTACCTTTTATTTTAAAACAGCAACTTTGCTGAGAACTTTAAAATCAGCAAAAATATTTAAATATTATTTTTAAAATCATTATCATTACACCATCTTCCATACAGGTAACACCATCCAGTGGCAACAAACAAACAATAGCAATTCACAGTTTTATTGTTAAAAATAAGCATGATCTACCACCAGATAGCATTTTTCATCCATATATATACACATACAAAAAGTAACTTTTCTCTCCAGTATCTAATTGCCAAATGCCTTCATATATGAACACAAATAAAGACTTATTTCTATAGAACTGTCATTGTAAATGGATAAAAAAAAAAAACCAAACCTGTACTTCAAATACACATCACAAAAGTAAGATATGATGGGAGTACATTCAGTGCAGTGCCGAGCTCATACTTAATAAACCTTTATGCTGGAACATTAACTGAATATAGCTCGTGGTGTTAGGACGTATGAAACTACTACTGGGATAACTGGCAATCTTACTTTCCATGCAAGTGCAAACCAAACTAGTTTATGCAGGCAAGGAGTGGTTTTAGGAGTCCTATAAAACTATTACAGTCGAGGAAAGAAAAAAGTAATTTTGACAAAAACTGCACAGCTGATTATCATACTGATTATTTTTAAGCCACCTCCAAGTGCATTAAGCATTGAGATGGTGCACAACTGCAGTACCATTGCTAAAAGACTCACTCCCTTTAACCTTAAAATACTTACTGATTTCCTTCAGAATATTTTTCTGAGCCCCTAAGAGAGTTAGAGGTGGAGACACTTGCTAAATTGAGAAATTCAGTAAACATTTTGTTTGTGAAACTATCAGTTGCAAGGGTGGTTAGCTTGACATCCAGTCAGACAGGCTAGTAGCCAGAAGAACAGGAGAAGACAGTATATACACTCTCTCATATACTTAACACTTGCAAATGTTTACATATTAGGTGTTGGGCAGAGGGAAAATGTAGTCCTAATTCATTAAATAGTACTTTCTAACTGAATAGTCTGAGTTTTAAACATGCATGGAAACGAGTCCACAAAATATTTTGAGAATATTGCTGCACATGCATTTTGACTTATGTTTCAGGGCTTTGTTGGGTGGGGTTTGGTTTGCTTTTGGTTATATTTTTATTTACATTTGGTAGCAGGTATTACATATTTTTTCATGAATAATTCATGCTATGGCACCACTTGCAGGCAATTTTTACTGCTTGGGGTCTTCTCTGTTCCTGAACTCAGAAATTAAAACTTAAACTGAATAAATTGCTTTTATATATTTAATATTTTTAAGCATAGAAACAACAAAACAATACATCTGCTGTTCTGTTGTTTGCTACATTTTGAAGTCCCAAAAAAGATACATTGAGAACTTAAAAAAAACGAATTAGTTGTCAGCTATGAAGCTGCACCACTATTGTACAAATTAGTAACTTGTCAAGTGCTGGGATCAAAGGAATGCTCATCTGCTGGATGTAAAGGTGATTGTTTTAATCCCGACCCCCCCCCCGACCCCCCCCCCCCCAAAAAAAAAGAATATTAAAAAAATCAAATCTCAAATTCAGAAGTATTTCTTCTCTAGTATCACACTGAAATGGAAATTCATGCTGCTCTGACATTTTTAACATTGCATGAATGGGCTAGGAATGTTAAATCATTTAGAACTGAACAATCCGATTTTATGGCCTGAGAAACAATGACTTAAAAGCATTTTGACATGAAAATAAAATTCCATGTTGTTCTGTTCAGCTGGTTGGGGTTTATAGGAATGATCTTCTCAATGAAATCTCTAAGTTTTGTTCTCAGGATAGCAAGTTCTGCAGTAAGTCTGGCTTCTTCTGTATTTTTTATGTGCTTCATGCATGTATTAATATGAATTTTAAGTATATGGAAAGAAAAATCAGAAGAAAATTGTCAAAAAGGTATGCCTATCCCTTTCTCTAAACCCAAAAGTATAGAATTTACTGACAGCTACCACTTTTCTTAAGAAGGATAAGAAGGAAGAAGGATAAAAGGCTGGTGTCAGCCTTTTTAATGTATTGTTTGACAAGTCTTTCAGTCTCCCATAGAAAAGAACAATCTTATACATTCGAAATAGTTTGAGCTAATGACAAAAGTTTATTTTATTTGTATCTCTGAATATTTTGTGATTTTCTCTTCCTATAACATTAATAGGCTTATGAGAACACTGCAATTTAACCAACTAAACTTAATGCAAGTACTTCAAGACTCTTTATATTCAAGACATACCTGTCTTGTATTTGATCGAAGTAGCTTACCTTTTGTGTAAGTATTTATGTTAATTTTGAAAAATAGGTAACACACACTTAATGACCACAGAATTAAAGATGTAACATTCAACTGCCATCATACTGTCACACAAAATAATATATGTAAAATACTGTTACATTAGAGACATATACTTCACTGTGCTCAACAACCCATCTGCAATTCTGAAATACTTATTTTCTTGGTCACAGAGCAAATGTGCCTTTGCCTCTCTTGGTGATCAAACTACTTGTAATTAGTAACTTCTGGGTTGTCCATTTCCTTTTCATGGAAAAATGATAGATTAACTCAGTATCACTTACATTTTTCACGTTATCTTTTAATACAGATAGGCATGAATTATATACAAAGATCTTCAAGTCAATAACCCAAAACACAGCAAACCCAAAAATCTGACTGATTTTTTTGTTTTGTTTCTTTTTTAAATAAAAAAGGAAAATAAAAAAAAATATTATGGCCACTGTTTAAGTAAGCTTCATAAAAAATGGTCTGGAAATGTGTGCGAAAACTTGTTAGGGAATAGTAAATGTTAACTGTCTCAAAGCATTGCTCACTCAGGCTCCCTCCCTTCAGACAGCATTAGCAGTCTTCTTCTGACCACACCTGTCCCACAGGAGTCTCCAGTGGAGTAGTGATGTTATGTTTTGGTCTCAATTCATGAAAAGAAAAAAGCACCCTTTCATCTGCTTGGGGGGCATATAAAAGACATTTCCAGCACACACAGTGAGTTTTCATTAAAATGCATCCTTTCCCTATAACTTCATTTCCTTGAGACACCTCCAAACTCCTTCTCTTGTCTCCATTCTGTGCCACATGTTTATGTATTTCCTAAGAAGTTCTAAGTCATGGACACTGTTTTGTCTGTCTCCTGTTTCACAGTCTTAACAAGCCTCTCACTCCATAACCCAGAGCCTAGCATCTTGAATTCAATGAGTCAGCATTTTTAACTTCCAGTGAAATGTTTGCACATTCTACATCTCCACCAAAAGGCAAGCACTATACACTACACACAGAAACAACTACTAAAATAATTCTTTAAAAACGCAAATAGTCATTATCTACTTTATCTAAGCTCACTGAATATTTAAAAAATTTTGTGAACCTTCTCCCCATTTTCAGAACTCACATTACTACAGCTGTACTGTTGCAATATTTACCTGCTGCCGTGGTATAAGCTAGCAATAAAACATGCACAGAAACTGCCAACTTTAAACAGATTTGATACCTAGTACCAAAGGAGAGAAATAGATAATGACCAACTACATAACTTCTCACTACATGATGCCAAGGATTTGCACTGAACCATTCAAGATTAATCCACAATAATTTTTAACAATAACAATTGTAATTGTTTAGATATTTTAAATACATAAAAACAATTTGGATCAATAACTATATGAAAAAAATTATGATCTGACTGCAGGGAACAGGCAGAGGAAAAAACATTCCAAAGATGAATACACGAAACAAAGTTTATCCAAACACATGTGGAGATTAAATAAACCACACCACATTAAAACCCCAATATTTTAATGAAATGGTATTTCTGATAGGTACATGACCCTCTTCCTTCTCTCCAGCAGTATGATTACATGTTTCTATAAAAAGTCAGTACATTAAGAAGAATTATATCAACAGTGAGAGATGCAATGGAATTAATACAGTTTGACATTCTAGTGGAAAATAGTGGTTAAGACACATGAACTCACTTACAGAAGCACTCTTCGTAACACTAGAAAAAGCTATCAAAATTGCACAAAAGATTCCTGTTAGAAGAATACATATAAGCTGGATTTTACGAAAGGGCACACCAATCTAAAAGAAGAATAGGGGCACAAATATAACAAATACGCAACCATACTGGCCGAAGTTCTGCTTGATCAAGACAATTGCTAGTACCTTAAAGATAAGTTACTTAATAATCTAGTAGTAAACACAAAGAGAGGAATTTTGCTGGGGAAAACATATTTGGCTGTGGAGTAATTTAGAGAAGTGATGGAAGTATCATAACTTGAAACATTTTGTCCTCAACATAATTTTAGAAAGTATGAAAGAGTATAATCCCCTGCTGATGAGATGACAGACTAGATGACCTAATATATCCCTTCTGCCTTTAGATTACATGAATTTACTACAATGCCCTTATTTCTAGTATGAGTGATCGTACATTCCAAGTACTTAGTGAGATGACACTAATTGGTATAATTGGCTAACTGATATAATTGACGTTACTGAAACCTACTGGGTCAATACACACGGTTGAAGTGTTGAAAACTCTGGGTAGAAATTAGCAATCAGAATTCTAGTTAATAAAGATAGTACAGAGTAAAAGAAGGTTAGGAAGGAGAAATTAGTTTAAAATACTTTTGGAGCTGAAGAAATCTTCAGGCCTGCAGACCAGTTTGACAGCTAATAAAAAAATGAACATCCTAAAAAAGAATATTTATAGGTGTTGCCTTGAAAAGAAAACCAAAAAACCAAGCAAAAACACAAACAAAAAAAAGCACAATACTTTAAAATTACCTGTTTAGAAGACATTAAGTGAAAAAAAGCAGAAATTGTATTAGGAAATTTGTATTAGGAGTTCAAATGAAAGCAAATTTTAAGGAGTATCATATGACCTTTTGACATCACTGATACTGCATCCAACACAAAGCATTTTGGCCTTCACTACGAGATGGGAAGGTTAGTTGGTTATTGAATTTTAAGCAACTGCTTAAAGATGACACATTAAAAACCAAAATAATAAACACCCCCCCCCCCCAAAAAAAAGAGCAAACTAGCTCACAACCTTATGAAAACAGTGTGACATTTGAGCTATTCTCCTATAGCGATGAAAATTATAGTAGGCTTTTAAAATTATTTAAAAAAAAAACCAACCCAGAACACTAGAATTCAAAGAAATTGTGATTGTAATTGAAAGCCCTTGAAGACAGCTATTTAGTTGGCCCAAAATTACAATTCTGCAACACAGAAAAAGGATGATACTGACAGAAAATCCAGCCAGGTTCACCGTCAAAGTGAAGGTAGCAACTAGAATTAGAAAACACTATGTATAACAATGAGAGAGATGAACACAAAAATAAGTACTTTTTTCTCTTTGGCAAAACCAGAAATTGCGTTATCATACCATGCAAAAATGCTGCAGTATTGTTCTGGCCACCAGTTATAAAGGAAGTTGTTACAACTCCATCTACTTGAATAATAAATACATTTTAATCTGTCAACTTCTATTTAAATATCTAAAAGGCTTAGTTGCAAGACTGTCTCCTCATCTTTCAATTCATCATGTGAATATTAGAAGACTAAGAATATCATGCTAATCTTTGCAAAGTGAATTTAGGATTACCAAGGGGGTTTATCAGCCAGTTAGCTTGGTACCAACAAACTACTAAATACAAGGAAAAAGGAGAGGGGAAAAAGCAAAGATATTCTGTAAATAGTAAGTAGGAAAGTTTCAAATATTTAGTAAGTTTATAGAAAATAGGTCTTTTCTGACAAGTGCGATTTCATAGGTAGCACAGAAGTGAGCCAAAAAATTGCTCAGCTACTGAAGAAAATACCTTGTATAAAGAGTGCAAGACTGCCTATTCTGTCTTTCCAAGGCAAAAAAAAAGAAATTAAAAAAACGTTGAGAAGAAATACAACATAAGTCTACAAACGAAATCAGAGGAAACAACACTGAGAATTGAGAAGGACCTAACATTTAGCAGAGAAAAGCAAAAAGACGTATTTGCCAGTACCAAACTGGGCACAAATGTTTCACAGGAGGTACTCCCGGCCACTAGAAGCAGCAGTACATTCTCCATATTTTCTTATCTTCATGTCAAAATAACCACTTCCCAAAAATATATTCTGCAACTGAACACAAATTCTGCCTTCAAAAAACACAGGTTACTGGGCTTACAATAAGGGTAAGTGGGACAAATCATGGTATACACAAGGTCAGACTAGATGATTTAATAGTTCCAAAAATCTATGCCACTTTTTTCTATTTCCAATTTACATGATGGGGAAAAGGAAAGTTTCACATTTCCACACTGTTAGCAAAAATAAACATACTTCCTTGCCAAGCATTCAAAAATCTATACTGTCCAAAGTTAACTAAGATTCATAGACCAGAACACAGACTTTTGTATAAAAATGAAATGTGCAAACCATAGATTTCTGACCAAAGTCTTCACTGCATACTATTCTCTTTGAAAAATCATTAGTACGAAGGTGACAGAATCAGGCACCGTTTACTCACTTACACACAGAGACAGAATGGTCTACTCTAATGCTGTAATTTTTGATAGTTACCTACAAAGAGCTGGAAAGAAAATACAGTGAAAATCCTTTGGATCTGTTGTACTTTCCAAAGCTGTTATAGAATACCTGAGCTCGAGTATTTGGGCTAATTTAATATACCCCCGGCTACTTAATGGCAGAATCATGCAGACCAACAAGGAAATACTCTCTTCGCGGTCTCTTCCAGAGTCTGTGTAATCTATGAAGGATATGTGAAAAATATTTGGCTTTAAGAAAATGAAAATTACTCGCAGTCATTGTTATAAACTAAATGGCTAGACCTCAGTCCTGATCTACACATTTTATCAATGCATGGTAGACTTTTAAAAAGACAGAATCTTTTTAATGAACAGATAAAACTTCTTCTGTGCTCTTCTGCACAAATGTGATGTATTCGATAGCAGAAATATTGCTGTGTCTAATCACACTCTGACTCAAAGAGGATTGCTGGACTTCATGAAAACAAAACAGTCATTGTATTTGTAAAACAAAAGAATGAAGATGATCTCCAAAACTTAAGCAGCAAATTGAGAAGAAAATATGTCTGCTTTTATTTTTCTTCTTTTGTTCTTATATCACTAATCTAGTTCATAGATGTCAGTCATATAAATGAAGGATATAATGACAAGGATGGAATAAAACCGTAATCTATTCCTTCAGCTACTCTGAAGAAAACTGTAGATGTCTAGGGAGCATGGTAGTAAAGGATGTATTTAGAAAAGGATGTACAGTAAAGAAGTGATGAGAAGCAGCAAAAAAGAAGACAGCTTTGTAAGCACATTAGGGAAACAAAATGTAGCCAGCTGTCACATTTCTATATTAAAAACTCTGAAAAAGCCTAATTATATATAAATAACTAGGTGCCGAGAGTAGTCTAACTGTTTTCCAGAAAATCAAAAATCACGTCCAGGTAAATCTCTGACATGAGAAAAAGAAAAACACCCAAATGTAACAGTGAAAATATATGTATGTGGTAGTACCTATCTAAATTAAGGAAAAAACCAGCACACTCTCTTTTAGAATAAATCTTGATAAATTCCTGAAAGGGACTGTATAATTCTGTACCTGTGATAGCAGGGGCTTGTTCTGAGTGCCCTCAAAGGTCCCTTTTATACCTCTCTTCCTAGATTCCTAAACACTCCTCTCTACGCGTAATAGAATAGGCCTTTGTTTACCCAAGAATTTCCTGGCAGTAAGCCTATATTTATTAAAAATCACTTCCCACATGACAAAAGCATAAGCACAAACTTCACTATCTTAAGAATATAACATTTGATCAATTTTTATTGCTCTTTAACGAACAAATGGCCCTACCTTCTCTGCACATACTTCACAGTCTACGGCGAAATGCTAACATTTACAGTTCTAACATAGTCACAACAGTAGCAAATCTGAATTAAGACAGTAATGATAATCATACATGACACTATACAAAAAAAAGGAGAAGAAAGACTTTTACCCCATTTTATACAATTTGCTGAAGTTATTTTCTTTCCTTAATAGAATAAGTAATTGAAAAATAATGGGGATAAAGTATCAGAGGGGCTACACCACTCTTCTCAGGCAATTAAAAAAAAAATCCTGAGATAAAAGACTCAAAATGTCTAACTGGGCATCACAAGGGACTTTATCCACAGATTCAGCTGACAAGAAATTTTGGGAGTTCACCTTCTTGCTTCAGATTGCCCACTAATATGGGCAAATCTTAATACTTTCTCTAATACACTACTTATTTGACTACTGGTGATATATCTCTTACTAGAACCTTCTAGCTGTGTTATACGCACAATTGTTATACGCCAATTTACTAACAATAATTGCTTAATGACTAAAACATGAAATAACCAAGTTTCAGTATTAGGTAACTGTGAAAGTGAATGAGTGGTATGAAAGAAGTCAGATTACATACTCTAATAGCACTTCCTGGCCTTCAAAAACTAAGAACAAAAACATTAATTCATGCCCCTTCATAACAAGTTGCTAGTATCTGAAGATACCACATTTTTTGACACTAACAATACAGTTCCATATGTTATCTATATATGCTGTACTGATAGAAAATTGAAAAAAATCCTAGTCATTTCATACGTTGGACAAAAAAGATGGACTCTCAAATTAAAATTTGAAAACTGTGGTCTTATCTGAATGGACATGGTGCCTCAAGGATACTGGGTCTATTTATCAAGTAGAAGCTTGCCTAGCCTAAACTTCCTGACTGCGCTGTGCAACACAGTTGAAAAACTCAGTTTACTTGACAAAAAAAACAAAACAGGCCCCTTCATTAAGAGAAAGCATGCATGGGTTAAAATACTTCCTGATTAAGCATAACTGGTTTTGCATCTCTTTTCAATCATAAGATCAGACCATTTGAGAGAGATTACAAAGTGCCACAGGTTATCACAGCAAATGACATTTAACATAAGCCTTTCATACATGCATGTAAATATCTCTCTTCAAGACCAATCTGTAATACAAAACTTATCTGCATATTATTTTTGTGTGCTTTTGAAAGCCACTCTTCATATGATAATCTGTTAATATCAAATTATAAGGCACTGGCACATGTAGATAGACGAGTGGAAAAAGACAGAGGCATTTAAGGTAAAAACAGATTACATTTCTATAAACCATTATTTAATCCAATGCAGTTTTAATTTATGTCCCTGAAGTTATTTGCAAACCTTAGTCCCAGCCAAATTCAGGAACCACAAAACCCACAAACTCAGTGTTTTTGCTATTTCAATTTATCATATTTTCAAACCAAAACAGAAAACAGCATTTGTTGAAATTGATTCAGTGTTTATAATCAACAACCATATGTAAGAGCTCTTTCTTAGATATTTTTCAAAAACTGAGAGCATGAGCTGACATAAAAGGTTAAAGATTATAGAAATGCAGTGCGAAGTGTTGTAAGCCATAGTTTCTTATACCGAGAAGTTCAAGTACTTGACTCCACCAAATAAGGCAAAAAACCCCCAGAAACGAAGAGTGGAGTTCACTCTGAGAACTACAGCGTGATCTCAGACAGGAACTGCTATATAGTTATTGACCTTTCCAAGTAACAATATAAAAAAAAAAAAATCCACCCTCCTGAGGAAGTGGAAGCCTAACAACCTCTGGAAGAATTAGAAATTCTCACTGAGAGTTTGCATGCCTAATTCTGCGTGTCACTGCCGAACTGCTGCTGAGCTCCTGTTCTTCACTTGCTTCCCATGGAGCTCAAAGCTTAACTTGGCAGCTCTGAAAGCTCTCACTGAAAATCGTTCAAACTGTTTACCATCACAACCTCCTACACACATTAAAAAAACCCACAGTGTCAGAAGTCATAGACATTTTTTTAAAAACATTAAAATCATGGAATCCATAACTCTTACGACAGCCATAACAAAAATGTACTTTTATTGATGGGTCAGCAAATAGTTAAGGTAACCCTAGACTCTTCTGTGGAGGGTGAGTTGGAGGGCATAATATGGTTCATTTTGCATTATGGAATTTTTTCCCTGTTTTATTTAGTTAGAAGCGCTTAAAGCCTGAAAAGAGTATTGGGTGCACATAAATTCCATTTTGACATATTTTTCAAGAAATCAATATGAAATAAATCAGGTTTTAAGTTGTCCTGCTGTAAAAAAATAAAGCTTTAAAATGAAAACAATGAAAATATTTAGAATTTGTGGTAGCATACATTTAAAATCTTTGTCAGCCTAGGCAGTGGATAATAGAACTTATCACCAGCTGGAGAGAAACAGGAAGAAACAGAAGACAGACAGGAAAAAAAACCAAATTCATGACAACGCTCAACGTAAGTCAAAATAAAATCAGACAGAGAAATTAAATAGGAAAGAAAAAAACTGGGAGAGAGCAATGAACTATACAGATATGAAAAAAGGATAGAAAGATCTCATAGTGGCAGACTGCTAGAGCAGTAAGTATGCCACAGAAAAGAAAACATAACTTCACTTAGAAATTTCTCCAGCTTCCTGTTAAAAATTTTTCAGGGAGAGAGGGAGGGAGACAATTCTAAAAGCTTTCTTCTTCTTTAATTCATTTTCCTTCCACCTGAACCCAACAAAATGAGCAGAAACAATACCATTTAAGCCCCAGAAAATACATCTGAAGGAGAGAAAGCATCTGATGATGCCTTTGAATTCAGTATGTCAGATTCATCAAGTAAAGTAAGTTCCCAAGGAAACACTGGGAAGACACCTGCTGTTCTGCATCAGGCTATCCTCCTCATTATTGGAATAATGGTACTAATGGAAGCAGTGGCAAAACATTGACCATGTAAGCTTCACTGATGCACTCTTTTGTTATATTGAAGTTGAAAACTTTGTTATTGGCAACATGCTATGAGAGAATATAAGGCCTCTCAGGTTCTTATCAGTATGTCCCTCAATTTCTAACACAATAAGGAAATAACTTTTAAAGAACTGAAGGATATTATTCCCACACACTCTTTCTTTCTATTGAGAACCTGTGGTCTCTTGTCTTTCCCAAGACATACCATTACAATCTAATACTGCTGGAGTGGCAGACACAGAAGGATGAGAAAACTAAATGTCTGATCTTAAAATGGGCTTCCTGTATCAAAATAACTTGTCTGTCATCCCTCTTGTTTTCCAGAGTCAGTGTTCCAATAGTACCAATTCTACAGAAATCACGCTATTTCATATTTTTTCAACAAATATTTTCTACCATAGACTCACAACAGTTCACATTTCTCATTCACAGTTAATTAACAACTGTACCTGTAACTATAACAAAGATTTACTGGAAAGGTAAAGTTCACAAAATAGGAAAATACCAGATATGCTTTAATACAATTTGACAACTGGAAAGCAACATAATGAAATACTACTGAAACTGAGATTTACCAGTATGCATAGATGAAGGTCTCATGAACAGCTCAGACAATTTAATAGGCTGCTGACACAAAACAGAAGGTATTGCCTACTGTTCCTTCCTAATCTGCTCTCGCTGACACTGAAAACAGAAGGTATTGCACTACTGCCTTTCTAATCTGCTCTTCCTTCCTCTACCACAACATCCAGTTTAGGCAGCCTCACTCCCTTTACAAAAGCATACAGTTTATGGCTTTTGCTCAGTTAATTTTCTTACAGGGAAGTGAAATAAGTCAGATTCTGACGAGGCCTGGAAAGGTGTGCACAGTAAATGGTAAAAATGCGTAAGCAGGAGCTGGGGGTATAGTGAAAAGTCATCATTAAAAAGAGACTAGTAAATTAATCTCACCTTCAAAACTGCAGACCTGTTCATTATTATTTGGAATTGCCAAATAAACTTTTCATTTTCACTAAGTAATCCAGTCACCCCTCTAGTGTTTAGGTTTTTACATCATTCTTTAAATACTTATCATCAGTAAGTTATTGATGGCATTTGCCAGATTTGTTACCTGTTCTGCTTCTGTGTATCTACACTGAGGGAACAGACCCTTTAGCATACAACTGCAAAACTTGGAGATAAGAACTACATGTGATCAATACTTAATATAATAAATTCATGCTATTAGGAAATTAACTTAACTTGCATGTATTTTACATCTTTATTTTAATGGTGAAAAAGTAATCTATTTTTTTAAAGAATCCTCTCTTTACTCTTTCAATAAATATAAATAACCTCTCAAGTCAATGCAAAACCTACTTCCTTTCATTTTAGATCGCTAAGAAAGCAAGAATAAGAACTTTATACTCTTTACATCAATGTTGTCACAAAATATATCTCTTGGCTGATTTATGAGTAGAAAAAAGACAGACTATAGGAAGAGACCTTAAGATACTAAATGCATTGTTATACTGTGAAATATGAATGCCAGAAGCTAAAAATTTTACTTCTTTTGAGAGCTCCTTAACACGTATTTCCAAAAACAATAGTCCTCAATAACTCCATTTAAGTACCCATTTTGAGCATGTGTTTTTTCTTTCCTTGGCAACTATAAGGCTTCAAACAGTAAACTAATATAACCATGACTAAAACAAAACATGAAAAGAAAGTGCAATGGAGCATACCTAGAAAAGGGAGAAAAAAAGCTTGGAAATGATAGTACCAAATCTCTTGTATCAGAATAACCAATTAAGGATTCCATGGTATGACACCAGATCTTTTGTGCTAGAGGGGAACGGAGCCTGCGTATGGCAAAAATTTTCATAGGTGTGGACAATATGTATTGTTGAGGTTGCAAACCTTAAGATGGATTGACTCTGCCCTTGCAAAGGATGCTTCATAGAAAGAATCTCAGATAGTATGCAAAGGTTCTCAGAACTCTTATGTCTCATCCTCTGGCAATGCAAGAGCCTACAGATGAAGAAAACAGGTCAGAGTTCCCATTACTGCAGTTTTTGATCTTGGCAGACCATAGAATCATTTAGGTTGGAAAGGACCTTTAAGAGAACCACTAACCTAACACTACTAAGTCCACAACTAAACCACAGCCCTGTGTGCCACAGCTATGTATCTTTTAAATACCTCCAGGGATGGTGACTCAACTGCTTCCCTGGGCAGCCTCTTCCAATGCTTGACAACCTTTTCCGTGAAGAAATTTTTCCAAATATGCAATCTAAACCTCCCCTGGCATAACTTGAGGCCATTTGCTCTCATTCTATCACTTGTTATTTGGGAGAAAAGACTGACACCCACCTCACTACAACCTTCTTTCAGGTAGTTGTAGAGAGCAATAAAGTTTCCCCTGAGCTTCCTTTTCTCCAGGCTAAACAACCTCAGTTCCCTCAGCTGCTCCTTGTAAGACATGTGCTCTAGACTGTGACCGAATTGTTGGTGGAGTGAATGCACTCACAGTAAGTTTGCAGATGACACCAAGTAGGGGGGGGGTGTTGATCTGTGGGATCTGCAGGAGGCTCTGCAGAGGGATCTGGACAGGCTGGACCGATGGGCTGAGGCCAATTGTATGAGGTTCAACAAGCAGAAGTGCTGGGTCCTGCACTTGTGTCACAATCCCAGGGCAACCCCTGGGGCACAGTGGCTGGAAAGCTGCCTGGCAGAAAGGACCTGAAAGTGTCGGTCAGCAGCTGGCTGAAATGAGCCAGCAGTGTGCCCAGGTGGCCAAGAAGGCCAAAGACATCCTGGCTTGTATCAGAAATAGTGTGGCCAGCAGAACTAGGGAAGTGACTGTTCCTTTGTACTTGGCCCCGGTGAGGACGCACCTCAAATATTGTTTTGGGCCACAGAACAGACCTCCTTCACTCTTTGGGCAAAGAAGGAATGGGTGAAGTCATTTTGATCATACAAAAGACAGAATAGCAGAAAGTATTTTACTCAGTACTGCCTTCAGATTAGTCTTGAAAATTAAAGAAACACTGTATTAGAGCTTCTTTCTGCCTGGTTACAAAAAGGGAGTTAGAAGATTATGAACAGAACAGGAGCTTAGCCTACAACTAACCACTACTATTACAACAATGTACATTCCCCCATGTGGACACACTTTATTTTTTGGAAAATATATAAAAAAAAAATTTCATGGCAAGGCTCAATTAAGTTTCAAGGAACTGAAGCCAGAAAAAACCCCCATTTTTACTAGAGCAAGAGTAACCACACAAGAATTACAGATCCCTATGTATTTATACTCTGTTTCATACTCACCTGTTTAGCTAGACCCTTACGCAGAAGACTTCAGAATGACTTAACCTTCAGGTACAAGTCTGAACAATTTTTAGTATTTAATAAAATAAAGGTATGCAACCCACACACTTCAAGACTAAAAGATTCCAGTAGACTCTAAGTTATCCAGAAACCCAGTATATTTGCAACAATGGAAGCTCTAAAATATTCTCTGCAAGTACTCTAAAAAGGTCATTTTCATTCCACTTATTTAGATTACAATATGCATTATTTGGATCTCAAAGCAAGGGATAGCCTTACAGAGCTGATGAGGTTTCACAAATGTAATCAAATACATAGCTATAAAATTGACTGTACAACCATAGTAAGAATTTAAAAAGTGTAAGAGATTAATTCTGTTATTCCTTCCATGTGACAATTTCACTATTGAAAAAACAGTCCAGCCAAAGGGAACATCTATACTTCACCAGTTTCAGTACAATAAATGCTTAAATTTTATGATGATAGAAATCAATGAACAATAATTACAACATGATGATTTAATGTAAGAAACATCACTCAAGACAGAAAAAAAAAGGGAAATAAGAGACATGCTATATTTTCTTCTCTAAATACATATGAATCCTAGACATAAATCTTTAAGAGTTACAGTAAATCTTAGTTCGTAAGTGTTTGGATTTTTACCTCATGCTGGTTGCGCACCATTGTATTTACAGACAAGATGTGTATATGTGGTATTTAGGAACATGGGTTAGTGGTGGACTTGGGCAATGTTAGGTTTATGGTTGGACTCTATGACCTTAAGGGTCTTTCCCAACCTAAATGATTCCATGATTCTAAGTTAACAGTTTCAACAACTGTTACAAAATTTTTTAAAGCATACATTACTGTAGGGATGAAATAACAGTCTCTGAGAATTCCAATCTGCAGTACTTCCTAAAATGTTTCAAGAACCACAGAAAAGTTTAATTCCAGAGGTATGTAGAAGCATGTATTTTTATAACAGCATATTAATCACAAATACTTGTTATAAATGTATTTAAATTAAACTGAGTATCTTTTGGAGTATTCTAGCAGAACTGGATGGAATAATGATGGCACCAATCCTTATCTACAATTAGTCTGAATGTAAGAGTTACTCTTCAGAGGTATGAGAGAGAAACTTACTATTTAGCCTTTCGGCATACAAGTTTGGGTAAGAGTACTGGAAATATACTTACTTAATAAACATTGCATAACCCCTTGCCCTGTAAGGGTAAAATGATGCCTTAAACAGTCTGGCATCAAAAAAACAACATGAAAGGTGAGAGAAATACAATCTCATAATTTGTAATTGTTTCAAGAATTATTTTATAAACAACAGTACAAATAAGTAAGGTTTATTGTGCAAGATGCACCTAGAATTCATACTTCCTAATAGGTACTGATGGATGAATTAGCATGTAAATAATAATTCTGCTGAGCAATATATGAAGTTTCATAGAACTTTTCCCACCCTCAGCCCTTAGGGCTTTTTGTAGTGTCATAGTTTATCAGCAAGTTATTCCCATGAACTCCAGACAACATTGTCACTTTATCTCAACAGGCATTCTTGCTGATCCCCTAGCTAGAGGCCTCTAACATTAACAGAACAATACCCACCATTCAAAACCATCCTTTTCTGCCAACAGGCTGCGACTACCATTTCAGCAGTCAATGAAAAAAACCACAGTGAACCTAAAAGTTACTGGGCAGAGAATTTGAGGAGGAAGTGCTTGAATGAAAACAGACACCCATGAATGCATTTTCCCCCCACTAATATTCTACAGCCTTATTGATTACATGGCTATGGAAACAGCTGCTTAATCCTTCAGAAATCCATCAGAAAATGGCTACAGCTACAACTTTAAAGTTTTCCTATAACACATAAAGGGACCGACTGCAAATAGTTTTGCAGATGCAAAATAGAACTATTCTTTGTCTTTGAACAAGTTAAATGATTTATGTAACAGTAACAGTTCCTTTTTTGACTGGCTTCTGGAAATTTTGCAAAGAAACTTTTCATCATACAAATTAGACAAAATTTGAGGGACAGCCCATAAAACTGATCTTGAGAGAAATACATTACATGACTAAAAAATAATCTCAGCTTAAGGTTGAACATATTATTTCGATCATCTTTGTTGAAGAACTGCCAAACAAAAATAAGAAGATTATAACAGATTTAATGATAGGGAGAAATAGTGTGAAATGGGGACAATGGACATCGATTGTGATGTATATGTCGGCTCAAAGAATGTGGGTATGGTGACTGGTCATGGGTGTGGTGTCTGGTCACATAGCCACACAGCTTTGAGGAGACACCTACCCTGCTTCCTCTGACAAAGGGGCTATTTATAAAAAGGATGAGAAAAGGATGAGAGACATTCCAATGTTATCTAGAGGGAGTGCTAAGTCTCCTTGCTGGAGAAGATCGGATGGGCACAAGGACATGAATCACCTACAAACCTGCAAGACCACCACATTCCAGGCAAAGGACTGATAAGCTAATTAACATACAAAGCGAGAGTAAGCAGGTTTAGGTAACTAATATGTATAGGCGTTAATTGAGTATTCATTTGTTTTATTGTATAAATGTGAGATGGTTCATCACTTCGGGCATGCACGCTCGTGGAGGAGCGATCCCCCGTGCATCTGCGCGCAATAAACATACCTACTTTATAATTTTCGAGTTATAGAGTCTAATTCCGTACATTAGTAATAATAATCCTTTAAAAGTATAATTGGATTTTGATTCATACATAAAGCAGAATAAACACTCTTTTCTTGGTAGGCATAAGTCTTTTTTTCCAAAGAGGTTTGAATTCAGTTATACAGGAAGGGTGTAAGTTAGTGTCTCTATGTCGATTTCAAATACTGGTAAAATTCCACCAACTACAACTCTTTTTTTTTTTTTTTTTATTGGCTGGGGTGGAATTAAAATTCCCAACAGCTTCAATTAAAAATATTATTTCCAGGGGATCATGCACTTGTTTTTAAAAACAATAATTTGGTTTAAATTCAGTTTCTACACTTCTACAGCAACTAAGATTATTGCATAGTTTAATTCAATGCCATTTTCCATTAAAAGTACTTAACATAAAGATATTAACCTCAGCATGAAACGCAAGAGAAGCTATGACATAAAAAAGAGCTATTTTAAATAGCCAAAGATTTATTTTTCATTTAAGCACTGACTTTTGCAAATGAGAAAAACATGCTTTGTTGATGAAAGCTTACTTTAACTTCAAACATATTATGACCCTGATCAAAATCCGAATTTGCATGAGGGCTGAATTGATTTCTTTGTTTTAAATCTTACAATCTGTTTTTCTTTGGGCAATTTAACAAAATGGCTAGTTTCAGATACTGTATCTTGTAATCAAAACAGCTAGTAACCTGAATATACCTAAGAAATAGTTTAGTTGTTCTTTGTCTTAGGCCACTGTAAGTGAAAAGTAAATTGCTCAACGTTGAATTGTAAGAAAAAAGATTAGTACATTAAGTATATATGAAACAATCTGAGACCTGGACCATGTCTTCATTGTAAAATAAACCATCAGAATACTCCAAAGAAAATTGTAATTAATATCCCTAAGTAAGTCTTGAAGAAGCTGTCAGTTTGAGTGTTTCACAAATATGCATTAAAAATTATGAAAAAAAAGGGGAAAAAAATTGCAATTCAGAGTAATCTGAACCTATTAAGTCCATCTTCTTTTCCTGGAGGTGAACAGCAACTGCTGACCTCAATTCACAATAAAAGTATTTTTTTTCCATTTTGTGTTCTAGTCACTGAAACACCAGCAACAACTTAACTTGTTTGAGGACATCATCTTAAAGTGGGCAAAAATATCCACAAAAATAAGCATAGACCTTATTATCTACCACAACAAAAGCATTAATAAATGATTGATTCACTATCATCTATCCCTTGCATAGTGAATTACAATATGCATATACTTTTAAAGAGAATATTACCATACTGTGATTTCTGTAATAATGACATGCAATATTTCATGTCACTGCTATTTCTTGCTGATTTTTTTCCAAAATAATGAATCACAAACACTGGTACTAGGATAGCATTTAATGTACATGCATTCAAAAATATTATCTACTCCTTATACAACAAACCACTTACAGATCAGATGTTATAATCCCACGATTAATATTCAAGTGTTAATTTCATCGTGGAAACCCTTCAAACTACACCTTCTCTGAAGAAACATGATTCCTGAGTCCCATGGAGTCATGAGACTCAATTCAGAACTGTGCATGTAAGAAAGAATAAGAATAAACTCATCCTGCCTTCAGTCAGATTATCTATTATCTATCGATTCTCATTCTAACCTGCCAGTCACTTGATTTTCCTTTCCCATTCTCTCACAAGCCCCTGCCCACCATGTTCTAAACCTGCCATTCTCATGTGCTGCTCACTGACCTGGTTCTCATATCCTTTTAATGTCTTCAACCTTCCTAGCTTGTTTACCATACTCTTCTGACTCTTCCCTTCCTTGCCTATTTCCATCAACATCCCTCATCCCTTCTCATTCCCACCCATCCTCCCCCTCTTGTTTTCTGAGAAAAATGGTCATTTCAACTTCACAGGTGACATCTTCATTTGAAGCATCTTCATTTGGACCACTTATATATATTAAAAGAAAATGGGGACCATTTTTGTCAGATCAGGGTAGTTTTAATATTATTTATAGTCACCGAATGTGGCAGCTAATCTTATTCCATAAAGCTTCAAAAATTTGAACAAAAATGACTAAAATTCATATTGAAAAGCTTAAGGAAACATTTCAAATTCTGCAAAGGTCATACAGAAAAGACAAAACATGTCTTATGCTCTAAAAACAAACTAGAGATTCACCTGTTTATCCAGACAGGCCTGTTTAATTGGTGGCCTAACAGCACTGTATTAAATTTTTAAGGGAAGTGGACAATACACAGTATTCTAAGACCACTAACTTACGTATATTACTTAATAATAATCATCATCAACTGTAGCCCATCTATATTAAAGCATAAGTGGTGTCATACACTGGAATTTCAAAAATTTCTGTGAATTCCAAACCACACCAGCTGAAGCTATTAATGCAATATATTCAAAAACAGAAGAAAAAGGGGAATGATAATCTAAACAGGAGTCATCAGACTTTGAAGTGACCTAGACATCACATCCCAATACCTATTAATGTCTATTACACTATTACACTGTAGGCAATCCAGGAGATGCCTGGAATGCGTTGAGGATAACTTCTTAAGCAAAGGCATCAGACAGGCCTACCAGAGCGGATGTGTTACTGGACCTGCTGGTCACCAACACAAATGAGCTAACTGGTCATGTTGACTGAAGGCAGCCTGGGCTGCAGTGATCACGCACTGATGGAGTTTGCAGTCCTGAGGGATATGGGACAAACAAATAGTAAAGTTAAGATCCTGAATTTCAGGAAAGCAAACTTCAAGCTTTTGAAGAGTTAGTCAATAGGAAACTTCCCTCAGAGACAAGCGCTGGCAAAACAGAGCTGATAGATCTTTAAGGATGCGTTCCATAGAGTGCAGGAGCTCTCGATCCACAGGTATAAGAAATCAAGAAATGAAGGCAACAGACCAGCATGGATGAGTTGAGGCCTGCTAGTCAAACTAAAGAGCAAGAAGCAAATGCATAGGCAGTGGAAGCAGAGACAGTTATCCTGGGAAGACTACAAGGACATTAGGCAGTTATATAGCAATGAGGTCAGGAAGACCAAGGCATGGCTGGACCTGAGCTTGGCAAGGGATGCAAAGAATAGTAAGGGCTTCCACAGGTATGTCAGCCAGGAACAGAAGGTCAAAGAAAGCGTACCCCCACATCCAATGAATACGACCAGCAAACTGATAACAAGAGATGAGAAGGCTGAGACACACAACAACTTTTTTGCCTCAGTCTTGACTGGCAACCTCTCTTCACCCCAACACTCAGAGTGGATTGACTGCAACACAGGAGCCAAGTCGCCCCCACTGTAAGAGAAGATCAGGTTCATGACCACCTGAGGAACCTCAACATATAGGTCTATGGGACCTGACGAGGTGCAGCCCAGAGTCCTGAGGGAATTGGCTGATGTAGTTACCAAGCCACTCCCCACGATATTTGAAAAGTCACAGCAGTCACGTGAAGTCCCCGGTGACTGGAAAAAGGAAAACATCACACCCGTTTTTAAAAGCCTAGAAAGGAGGACCCTGGGAACTACTGACCTCTGTGCCTGGGAAGATCATGGAACAGATCCTCCTAGAAGCTATGCTGAGGCACACAGAGGACAGGGAGGTGATTTGAGACAGCCAGCATGGCTTCACCAAGGGCAAGTCCTGCCTGACCAAGCTAGTGGCCTTCTGCGGTGGAGTGACTACATCAGCAGACAAGGGAAGAGCTTGGATGACATCTATTTGGGCTTCTGTAAGGCCTTTGACATGGTCCCCTGCAACATCTTTCCCTCTGAATTGGAGGGATACGGATTTGATGGATGGACTATTCAGTGGATAAGGAATTGGCTGGCTGGTTACATCCAGAGGGTAATGGTCATCGGCTAAAATTCCGGATGGGGACTGGTGACAAGTGGTGTCCCTCAGGGGCCTGTACTGGGATCCATACAGTTTAGTATCTTCAACAAAGACACAGACAGCGGGATCAAGTGCACCCTCAGCAAGTTTGCAGACGATGCCAAGCTCAGTAGTGTTGCTGACACACCTGAGGGATGAGATGCCACCCAGAGGGACCTGGACAAGCTCAAGAAGTGGGCCCATGGTGAAATTCAAGAGGTTCTACAAGGCCAAGTGCAAGGTCCTGCACCTGAGTTGGGGCAACCCTTGGTATCAGTGCAGGCTGGGGGATGAAAGGATTGAGAGCAGCCCTGTGGAGAAGGACTTCGGGGCACCAGTAGATGAAAAGTTCAGTGAGAGCCAGCAATGTGTGCCTGCAGCCCAGAAAGCCAACTATATCCTGGGCTGCATCAAAAGCAGCATGGCCAGCAGGTCAAGGGAGGTGATTCTACTCTGCTCTGGTGAGATGCCACCTGGAGTGCTGTGTCCAGCTCTGAAGCCGGAGCACAGCAAAGACATGGACTTGTTGGAGTGGGTCCAGAGGAGGGCCACAAAAATGATCAAAGGTGTGGAGCACCTCTCCTATGGGAAAAGGCTAACAGACTTGGAGTTTTTCAGCTTGGTGAAGAGAAGGCTCTGTGGGGACCTCACTGTGGACTTTCAGTACTTAAGGGGGGCTTATAAGAAAGGTGGGGGCAGACTTTTTAGTAGGGCCTGTTGGCCATATAACAGGGGGTAATTGGTTTTAAACTGCAAGCAGGTAGATTTGGACAAGATATAAAGGAAGACATTTTTTATGACGAGGGTGGTGAGACACTGGAACAGGTTGCCCAGAGAGGTGGTAGATGCCCCGTCCCTGGCAACGTTCAAGGTCAGGTTGGACAGGGCTCTGAGCAACCTGATCGAGTTGAAGATGTCCCTGTTCATTGCAGGTGGGCTGGACCCTATGACCTTTAATGGTCCCTTCCAACTCACACCATTGTATATCATAATTTTTAGCAAGAACATTCTTATTTGATACAGAAAGTTACAAGAGACTCAGTCAAGTAATGCAATATGCCTCTTGTCAAACTTAATCTCTTAGCAACAACCATTAATACTGAAATCTTGGTTTATCACATCTTCTGTGTACTTGTAGTTGTCTAAAATTTACAATAGAATAAACAGCAAAATACTAAAACACAAACTGTTATGAAATTGTAAACTTAGAACATTTCTAAATTTTAAATTCAATAGTATGAGAATTACTCCTCTGAAGTAAAGGGGGATAATGCACCAGTATTCTACACTATGTGCAGAATAAGGGAATTATCTTATTCAAGTTGTCTGAACAAGTTTAGCAAATTACTCATTAGAAAATGTACAAAAATTGCAAAGCATACAAGTTATCTCAAATTCTAGTGCCCAACATACTCAGATGTACTTTCAAAATTCATATACAACATGAATATATGTAGAAAGCAGGTATTTTCAAGATATACTGAAGAACTCAAACTATTTAACTAGCTGAAAAAGCACAGATAGCTTAAGTATACAAAGAGCGAGGAACACCAAAACAACTACTTATCTACAATAAGATAGTAACTATACTGAAAATTCAGTTCCCTGAATAAGACTATGTGATAAAAGGCAGTCCAATGACAAGCACCTGAGACAGCTAAGGACCCAAACCTCAATGACATGGAAGGGACATCTAAATACTAACAAATTCATAAGTGTGCATTTTTGTATATAAAGATATCCAGATGTACTTTCCCTGGCTACATGTAAGTTTTATATTCGTATTATTTAATTACACTCTACTTCAAGGAGAACAAATAAAGTCTTTTTCATCACAAAAGACAAACCCCCGAAAATACATTCTGTAAAAAAAATACTGTATTCTTAAGTTAATTAAGCATTGCCTTGAAGGAAAAGAACCATGTACTTTACTATCAAGTCATTCACAACATTGTCATTTTGAGAAGCTCATGTAGTGAGCTGAAAAGTGGCAATTTGAATTTAACAAGCACAACAGGCTGCTAAACTAAGATTATACCTAACAATGCTTCCCAGTGCACCAGGCTCTTTCCTGGTCCTGCTGACCTTTCAACATGTGGTTCAGAGACTACTGGATTAGAGCTGTTAACAAGTGACAGGTGCAGCCAATTAACCAAAGAATGATGTAACTGTGACTTCCAGTCTTAAGCATGAAGCTTGTCCAGCAAATGGTGCTTTTTCATCAATGAGCTCAGTATGGCTGCTTATCAGCCAAACTTAAGAAGAACTTCAAAAGGTCTGTACTGCTGATACACTTCTCATTAAAAAGTGATTTTGCTGTTAAATTATCCAACTGTGACTACAGTATGCTTTGCTGTTCTCCAACTTGGGAAGTTGTCAAACAATGTACATTAACCCTTTTACTGAGAGGATCATAAATTTTCAAGTACACTGTGAGTCAAAATGAGAACTAATCAAAGTGATAAGAACTGCATCTCTCTAAAAAGGACACAAGAAACCAAGTAGCTGCAACATAGCCAAGCAATGAGTATGAACAAAATATTCTGATACCACTTTGGAATATAGCATTTGCTCAACTTCAGTTCCTCAGTATGGTCCAAATAATTTCTAGAAATAGCTCAGAACTAAATCTGTAATCCTATCTATAGTCCTTTCCTAATGTTAGTTACCATATGATCTATCATGAATAAAATTTTCCTGGGTTTGTCTTTTCTGTTACAATTTGAGGCAGAATGTGTAGGAAAGCATCAAAGGTCTGCTTACCTGATAATGTATTCCACTATCAAACTGGCCCATCCAGATCATTACTGTTTCATGTTTTATCCTCCATCATGTCTTTTTAGTGAATGAGTATATATTAAACTAACTTTTGTGAGGTTGATGGTTGTTTTATTTATCCATTACTATTCACAAAACAAGAATAGTACCATATAAAATGCCTAGGTAGCAGTTACCAGATTTTCTGGATCATCAACAACCCCTCAGGTTAATTGTTGACTACAAATACACCATTATCACACATTTAACTGAACAGACTAGTAATAGTATATAGTTCCATAAACTACCTATTATTAGAAGACCTCATAGCAGTCAATAGATGGATAACAACTTGGAATAAATCAGTTATAACACCAAGTAGTACAATCGGTTCAACAAAGAGGGCTAGATAGTGTTTTGGGATCTCGCTCAAAGTCACAATAACAGCAAGCTGCAGATACATACTCTTTGTGTCTGGGCTTAGGAAGAGACATACCAAAAATCCACCCCTATGTATCACAAAGATGCAACATAAGACCATACGGACACTCAACACCGAGTGAGCTGGGGGCATGGCATGACCTACTAGCCTTACCCACAATCAGCCTCTGCTGACTTGAAGAACCCTATGAATCCAGCCACAGATCACAAAGCATCTAGCCATACATGTGTGAAGACAGCAGGCTGACAAGCATCACCTGTGACAAGCATCACCTGTAACAATCATCTCCAGAGACAGATGAAGTCTGAAAAGGGCAAAAATTGCTTTAATGAGACAAAAAAGCAGACACAAACTTTAACAATATATGATTCTTTCCCAGGTCGGGTCTGTCATCCTTCCCTTGTGTTCCAAGCACATAAACTTGGTACAAAGACAGCTAACTTCATGGTTATCAACTACGGTCCAAAATGATCTACCAGTCTAACTTGGTATCAGATATACTGGACCAAGGATGGCTCTCAATGAGACACTTCCATACCTTGATATTACATTCCCCAGTATTTTGGGAGGGCTTCTCATAGTTTTGTCCCTGTTCCCATCCCTCCCAGTAAATACATAAATCCCGCTTTGGCTCATTATATTCCAATAAAGCCTCCACATTCTGGAGGGTTACATGCATTATGCAGAAATAACCAGAAATTTTCCAGAAGCTGGGTTGGGTGCAGCCTAGATGCTGCAGAAACAGACTCAATAAGCTGTGCTGACCCAACACAGCACCATATGGTCCAAAATGGTCAACTCCATCGCTCTAAGAACTTGTGCAAGAAAATACAGCATGTCTCCACATGTCACCAGTAGGCTGGGCAGGACTTATTAACTTCAATTCCACACTGCAGTAACATGTTTTATACAACTTCTAAAACCAAGTTCCCTTTGCAGAGAGTTAAGCCACACTGCTGTAGCACTGCACAAAATCCACTGAAACTCAGACTGCCTTCTCACCTGCTCTTGCAACAATATTTCTTTTTTCGTAATGTCCCTTACCTGGAAATGGGCTGATGAGAATAATGCAGCATCCTACATCATTCTCTTCTGTCCACTTTTATGATCCCTCTCTCTGACACCCTAAAGCAATTCCCCTAATTTACTGGAAAGGGAAGAGGCAGTGCCACTAATTGAGCTCCAGGACCTGAGAGAACTAGAAAACATACCACAGGGAAAGAAGCTAATGGTAAAGAGACAAATGAAAACTCATAGGCTAGAGCTAGCTCCATGAAATTGTGTATTTTATGTCACTATTCCCACGGCAATTCATAGTAATATCTGTTTTATCAGAGCTCTTCCCTCACGCAAGATGCCCTAATATCCTAATGTCCCTGAGAGTAACAAGCTGCCTGGACACCCATCCTGCAGCATTAGTCCAGCCCTTTAACACTTCCTTGGTAATAAAGGCAGTCACTACAAAATGCCATCCTGTATAGAAGATGGAAATACCTGTTCTAGTTACTAGTAAAGGTAGCTTGGAACAAAAATAATTTTTCATGGTATTTTCCAGCAAATCAAGTAGGAACTACATGAATTCAAACTGGTTTTCTGTCAGGTGTTCTTTCATAGAGAGACCTAGTTCAACTTTTAACAGAGTACAAAAGAAACATTAGTTTCTAATCGCAGTTGTATTTTAAAAGGTGTCCTAAACGTATGATATTTGGCCTTGATACTTTGATTTTATCAGCAGCTTCAACTTTATATTCAACATCCAGAGAAATACAAAGAATAAACAGGTGTACAGCGAAAAGTGTGAAGCTGCTTGGTTGCGATTTGCTGCCAAATGCCTGAATAAAAAAAATGGTACCAAACGTTGGTACTAATGGTAGCAAGTATTTTTTTCCTTAACTTAGCCCTCATGTTTTATTTTAACAAGGTAAAAATACTTTTAAATAAAAAAAAAAAAAAAAAATAACTATTGTCCATTTTTTATGACAACGGACACAGCTGAAGTTATACAGTCACACATCTTTGAGCACATATAGAAGAAAATTACATTTCTAGATTTGCTTTTTATGTTAGGGATTGACTCCTAAAAAATGGAAAAGGGCTAACAATGTAAGGGGGAAAAAAAGAAAAAAGGATTCAATAGCTCTTTCTGTAGGAAGAAGACCTACTAAAAATTAAGCAGTACAAAAAGAGCAAAAGGGCCACAGGATTTGCATCCAAGATTTTTTAAAAGACCCTTTAAAAGATTTCTGAGCCATGGGGAACACTGGTTGTGAATAACACAGGAGGAAAATTCCAGACCAGTAGCGGGAGAAAGAAGAGGGTGAAACCATAATGTTAAATCACTATTTACAAAGAGAAAATACAAACCAAATAATTATAAGCTTGACATTGATAAACTGTTCTTAAGCAAAAATAACAGAAAGATTAACTTAGAACCATGAAAATATTAATTTCTACTACGTTTGGACATAAAAAAAAGAATGTCAGACTACCTTGTGTGAAGGAAGAAAAGGTAAGAACTTTTGGCCAAGTTTACATACCACAAAGACTGGGGAAACAGTAAAATGCCACAAAATGAAGGTTAATGCTCCATCTACTTAATTTATCAAACAAAATTCAAGAGTGATTTGGTCACAATTTGCAAATGAAGATGAATATGCTAACAGAAGGCTAGCACATAAGTGAAAAAGGGTCTAATGGTTCTAAGAGGAGCCAACAGGCAGACCAAAAAGAAGCAGCATTTTTATTAAATTAACAAGAAAGGCACCTAAAGAAAATTTTCATGGGGTACCTGTATTTATGCCCCTTTCTTTCAGTAGGGCATAAATCTCTACATTAAAATGGGATTTTTTCCACCAGAACATAAGTGAGATAAAAGATTTTAAGAGTCTTGTGTGCTTTATTAGGTAAAACACTGGATTAAATCATCAGAGCAGTCTTTTCTGCCTTCCCTTTCAAAGTCCAGGCTTTTTGGATGTTTTCCATTTTCATTAGATAAACAGCTCTTTCTCATTAGAAGCAGATATACCCTTATAAGGATTCAAGTTGGGTTCTCTTTACTCATGCAGACACAAACTCTACTCAAAATCTTGATTAATACATCTTAGATCTTTTTTCAGAAATAAAGCAAGTGCTTGTGATGATAATTTTCATGAAGCACCAAAAATTATTTCATAAAACATCCAAAATAGTTTTTCATACCTATAATTATTATGAAACTCTACTATGCTCTCCATGCTTAAATTTAACTTTGAAGTCAAGTGATCATAACAAACAGAAATCAGTTTGTGTACACTTTTTATGGAACACATGTACTGAAATTCACTAAAGTTACAGTTCTTGATTAAAACACCACAGTGGTTTTGCTCAAAAATAATTCATCTTATTTACATACTTTGCCTTCATTATGTGCAAAGTATTCTGATCAGAGTGAGTATTTCAGTCTGTACATATTCTTGACTCTTGACCAATAAAAAGTCTGCCCAGCAACAAGCCTCAAAAGCTAAGTCCTCAAAACATAATCCCTAAAATTTACTGTGATACTTATTACCATGTTTAGTCAGTTTTACTGACTTCAGACTCAGTGAAATAGCAGAAGTTTTAATTACAGAAATCACAACAATTGCAGCAAAAGGTTGGAGGGTCTAGTTTGTAAGTGCCATGTTTTACTTCCTTATTCTCAAATAAACTGTATTCTCAGAGAGACAAAAATTTGTGCTGCAAGAAATTATCCAATTTATCACTCATTTCAAGAAAGTAATCTCACAGAAAGAAAATGGAGGGAAAAAAAACAAATTACAAATTCCATACTAAAATGTAGCAGTAAAGATACATTCACACACACATAAAAATCTTAAAATTGTCAACACATTATTATGAAAATATTTTGCATAACTATTTATGACGAATTCAGATTACACTCACAAGCACACAGGGCACTAAAGTGTGTTTATGAGCATGTAATTCATAAATGTAAAAATATCACTTTACAAGACTACAGCAGAATATTAGTCATACCTGCTGTCCTATCAACATTCTCAGGAAAGCTGCCTTTCTGTACAATACAGACACACTTTCAAAAGGACATCATCATTTTTATTGTCTCTATGACCATAAACTGCATGTACAGTGTGGTAGTTGAGATCTGATACTATTTACACTAGCATCATTCAATATAAAATTCAAGAGATCAGCATAAAGAGGCAGAAACCAATACATATCATCACTGCCTGCATGCCGATGTTAAAACCACAGTTGATCAACTAATAAAAAAAATATTTAGTTACACATGCTTTGCAAGTGAAATGCTTCACTGCTTAAGTGGAGTATGTGTAAAAGATTACATATACTTTAGCACTGTCCCTGTTAACTAGGAGAGTATGCAACCAGAGAGTTGTCATTTATATGCAAAATGAATCTGAAACCATGAAGTTTAACAAATGGTAACATGATTAAAACTGAAGAATATTATTAATAGTAATACTGTTTCTTAGCTACTTACATAAAGGTTTAAATTGTTCATGTGGAAAGCAAAACACCATGCAATATAATCACACTCATAATTTCCAAAAAACCCAACTGAAGAAAACCCAACCAACCAAAACTAAACAACTTGAATTTCTTTGCGAGAGATTTTGCAGCAGCAGCAGCACATAAATATTTAACAATATGTTTGTGAAAATTCATCAACCACTAATAAAGTATCTATAAAACAGACTGAAATTGCAACTACTACCATTTACAACAAAACATATTACTGTTTACGGGAGAAACAGATTACAGACATTGCTTTAACTTCTACAGAATCTGCTATATAATTTCAACTTAAGCCACAACTATGGCCTTGTTATTCTAGGGGTTCACAAATGTGAGAGAACAGTACTATTGTCATGCAAGGAATCAAAAAGAACAACTGAAAGACTTTTACAAGACTGGATTTGTAAAGTTCACTGCAGAATGCCAACCTATAAATATGGTCCACAATGATCCATTCAGGAATACTTGACAGTGTTAAAGATTAAGACCAAAAGAACAGTGCAATGCCTGGGGTTTGGTTTGTTCTTATTTCGCCCCTCCTGCCTTTTCCCCAGAAATATTATCCATAGAGAGCAGATTTCTAAGAGTACAAAAGCATATTTTGCCAATCATTACCTCAGAAAAGTGAGGATCATTGTAGTATATTCTGGTCTTCAGTTCTAGAAAATGCCACTGCTTTTTTACTTTTAAATATTAGTATCAAGTTGTCTATGAAGCTAGAATAAGAAATGCCTTCAACAGAACTCTGAATTGCATTGCTAGAAACACCAAGGAAAAATTTACAAAGAATCCCTTAATCTAAAACAGCATTCCTGAAACCACATCTCTAAGATACATACAATATCCACCAGAAGTATGCAGGCAGCAATGCTGCTAACAAACTATGATCACTATAAATGTATCTGTGAAAAGCGTCGAAAATACCCCCTTAAAATACAAGAAGCAGATGAAACAACCATCATCATTAGTGAAGTTCCTCTTAAATGATTTCCTTTACCACTCTCAAAGAAAGCAGATTCAAATATGAGCACACTAACAAAGAAATTCTTCAAAATTTCTTCAATATTCTTTGCCCACATTCAGAATATGAGAAAAATATAAAACTAAGAAGCTATATTATCTAGATACAAATGTCTTTACTAAAAATTAAACATTTTTATACAAAGAAGTAAATTATTATTGTACTTAATGACACCATTTAATGTAAATCACTTAATGTAAGTCACTTCAAAGTGACTTAAAAAAAATGATGTATTACCATTTTACTATGCAAAAATCTTTTAGTAAGAGTAAACATTCTGCAGTGGAATTCAACTTTCATTTAATAACAGTCTTCCAGCAGCAATCACACCTCCTGCAAATAATGTAAACTGCTGTGAGGAATAGCAAAGAAAACCGAAAACTTTCAAAGGAAATGAGAATATAAGTGACACTCAGTAGCAGTGCAATAAAAACAGAGTAGAAGCCTAACAACAGTAAGGATAGGACTACAAATTTGCTTGATTAAAATTCTGCTCGTGGCAAAGAATCAGAAAATGATATTGCTATGTGTATACAGCAGTAAAGGAAATGTCCTGGAAAAGGTGTTACACAGTGGCTTGCTTTGGAAGTATTGACTATATACCTGCAGAATAACACAGGAAAGTGGATGTTTGCTTTAAAAAAAAAACAAACCAATAACAACAAAACCAACCCCAAACCTAAAACAACAAAGATAAAAGATGCAAAATAAAAATTTCATTACCCTATACTGCATAGCTCTCAAAGAAAGCTGAGCTTCCCTATTGACCAAAGAGGAAGAAGAAAGAAAGCTTGAATCCCACTGCCGAATTTATACAGGAATTTACTTCAAGCTCATCACTAAGGTATCTAACTCTCCAATGCCGATTATGTTTTGATTAGAAACCAAATACTTCAGGCTGAAGAGAAAATGGGCTTAGAAAGGCAACAATTTGTTAAGATTCTTCACAAAAAACATGACAGAAAACCTATTATCCCACTTGCAAAGCAAAGCAGATAGGTGGACTTGCAGACAACTCAGTGAAGACCTGTAGTAAAAACATTTGGATGTTAAGTGTTATGAAACAGGATGGAGAGTAATATGAAATGCAGCCTAAGACAATGTAGTAGCTACAATCTTGGAGGCAAAAAAAAAAAAAGTAGTAATTAAATTAGTAGCAGTTTTCTTTACTATCTGAAAGATTTCCTAATAAAATATGCTCTGCTCACAAAGTTTGCAATTTATTTTGTTCTGTATTACCAAACTACCAACTACTACTATTAAATACTATCAAAAACTTAACAACTTCTTAGGCATGAATTGAATTTTACTTATTTTTATTCATAAAACATTACTAATTATAAAGATTCCAAAACCAGAGTCTCATGACCAACATGACTCGTTCCACACTATATTAAAAATACCTATTACCTTTTTGGCTCTGTAGTAAGTCATGTAAGATAATAAAAATATTGAATTATACCATGAACTGACCGTCTAGAGACAAACAGCAGATGCGATGAATAAAGAAAATGTTTGAACATGCTGTAGTCATCCTTCACTGCCCTATCACTTTAAGATGTACTGTTGTACTGACAAAAAAATTATTCTTTAATAGAAACAAAAACCTCAAAAATGTCTCTTCCCATGCTACTCAACTCTGTTGAAACAAAGAAAGGAAATGGAGCATGAACATTTAGCAATTAAAAAGTATGCAGCTATACCACTGTTAAATCCATCTTGTTATGTTACCAAAAGAAATTTAAAAAAAAAAAAAACAAAAAAACCACCCACATGTGCAGCTAAACAACTGAGAACACTCCAGCTCTTTGAAATTATATCTTACCCACAACATACTGCTAACAATTCACTGTATAATAAGGATTACACATTCTCACCTTCCATCATGCTAACTGCATTTTCACGGGTCATCTACGCATCCTTTTTTCCAGGTGACTAGACAAATGCACACACTAGCTTCACCTAAAAATACAGTGACTCTTGCCAAGTAGCAGCAGGATGAAATATACCACAGTAACAATCTCCTCTTTGTCCCTGGCTAACACTATACCTATTAAAATGCTTTGATGCTTAGCCAAGAAAAATCTCATTGCTGGGATTCTAGGTTTTGTGCCCAAACAATCTAGGTTTGTGTTTAATATGGTATAGTCTGCTTTTAAGTTACTGCCAATCAAAAACTCCATAAAGAGTATGTCTAGGATTATTTTCTCTTTACAATGAATGTTATTAAGGTAAAGAATACAGAAAAATTTACATTATTAAAAAAAAAAAGAATCCTGCAATCCTTAACACTAAGTAAATGTTCTTATTCAGAAAAATGAAGTATTTCTAAAACCAATTCTGAAGTAATCTTTCTTGTATGTCAGTTACATGTGTCTGAAATATTGACATTCTTGAACAAAATATAAAAATGCAAATGAAAAGGAACACTCTAACTTGTTAAACTTATGGTTAACTTCGGAATTCATTTTTACCAAAGGAAAAGAAGATAATTCTTTCCATTTCCTGAGGTAATTAGAAAGAGAACCAGAGAACCTCGTCAGTCAAAAAGTAACTGATTAACTGTTTTAAAGATTGGATATATTAAAAACATTACACTTAGCTAAATCAAATATTATTGTTTTCCTTAAAGAAAAGTAGTCAGATTAGAGTGATCCCCCCCATGCACTAAGAAGTATAAATCAAAAGAAAATATTAATTAAGTGTACCATAAAAGTATTAGTACTATGATCTTACTTGAGATGAGAAAAAATCCTAATAACCAAATGACTTAGTAAAACATAAGGATTAAAACAAAAGTGAGTATCTTTCAGGGTTCTAGTCCCAGCAAGATGCTGTTCTCATTTCCTTCCAAGAGTGATGTCTGTATCTTTTATGCAGTGTGCTGTGGGTAGGTCATGCACACTCTCTACAGCATTAAAACTTGCTTCAAAGTCTCTTGTCTTTTGACAAGCTTACTGCTGGCCCTAGTTTTGTAGCTGATTTCTTAAAACTCAATTTACTGGGATTGTATAATGGATCTGTTTTACAAGAAAGTCCACAAGCAACTGTAACACTCTAACTGAGGAAAAAACGGCAAGAAGTGGCCAAGGGGTCAGGAAAGGAAGGCAATAATCCCTTAAACCAGCCTTGTGGGGACCCCTCCCCACCAAAAAAAACACACAAAAACCAAACAAAAATCCCACACTAACAAAAGTGACTCGGTCCCAAGGGTAAGACCTTTCTCTGTCATTTTAGCCAAAATACTCCTTCCTCTCCTTTATTCTTCATACCATACAATGATCATCAAATTCCAATCCAAAGGAATTTCAGTGGTTCTCAGGCTTATTTAATGGATGAATTTTCACTTACATTAATAGTTTCACTGGAATCATTGAGTCATGTAAACCTTTGCAGAAGTGAGCAATTTCCATATGACTGTAGATAAATGGCAATTTATAAATTAGCACTTTGGTTTCAAATCCATATCAGATTTATGTGCCGTGATATGCCACTCAAAGCATACAGAACACACACAAATTAATGTGGAAGTCTATCAAAACAAACATCTGACATGCAGGTAGGTATGACCTTAAGATATCATATGGCCTGTGGGTGAGTCTGTGTATGGGATCATTACAAAGTCAGGATAACAATACCAAAACAGGAGATTCTGAAACCACGCCCCTTCTTTCTGACACTCTGGAAACATACAGGACTAAATCTTTCTTCCTTTTTTTTTTTCCCCTCTTATACCTAAAGTGAATTTTTGTGTCATTTTCTAGTTTAGCCATAGTCAAGATCAAGCAAGGCATCATGAAAATATCTAACATAATTTTTCTGGGGATCCATTTTATAAAGACACCTTCACAAACATGCCAAAAAAAGTTCCGTTTCTAAATTACAAACATATACATTTCCACATCTTTGTATTTTTCAAAAGGCAGAAGCTTAAAACAGGTACTACATTAATCAAATACACACTCAAACTGTGATTCAAAACAATTCATTCTTTTACAGAATCACAGAATGTTCAGAGTTGGGACACCAATTTAACAGACTATATCAAAATAAGTTCCTATTTCAGATTTCTTCATGAAAGTCACATTGACTTAGCTTACAACAATACTGTTCCTGCTGTTTTTCGATACCTGGACAATGAATTCTTACCAATTTGTGTCTGATTTTTCTCAACACCACAGGTTAAAAAAAAAAGAAAAAAGTTTTATTTTTCCTAACAGGTAGCTCCAGATCACACACAACTCCTTACCATAGCTGGGGTAATAAACCACAACAGACATGTTCTCTTAGGTATACACAGCCCTAAAAGTGCTTAGGATTCCAGAGCGTTCCACCTGCAAACCACAGGAGGCATGTGTAAATCAGAAGCAGTACAATGCACTTACGGTGTCAACTAGGTATTATGCTGTATAATAATATTTAATGGACCATTATTTTGTCTACTTAATTTTTGACATAATCCCTAAATTCTTCAAAAGGTAGGGCCCCACTTAAAGCAAGTCACAATGCTAAGTTTGAGCTCATTGAGTTAAGTTTTTGCTGGATGTGTGTACACGGGCTGTATGTAGACATGCCTACACTTACGGAGTAAAAACAGGAAAATGCATTGATCTTGATATGTGACAGCTGCTTTATTCTTATGCTGTAAAGACAATTCATAGTTAACTGAAAAACTTAATTCCTTGCTCACAACTAATACTCCAAACTCTTTACCGCTTTGTTTGGGCTGCTCCTCTAGTCCTCTCATATGCTGAAAACATCTAGGTAGTTACTACCTGCATAATATAGAAGGTACCTAGTACTTTCCATCAGAGAGCTACTGCTTCTCCAAATGCTTTTCAAATGATATTTCAAGATGAGAGTATAAGAACAGAAATAGAAATCCGAATCTGTTAACTATTGAACAAACACTGGCGTAACACTTAGAACAGTCCTAGGCGTGTTTAGTGTAAAAAAGCCACTAACGATTAGGATTTAAGAGTAACATTTTGATACTTTGTACTGAAACAGGACTAGCAGGAAAGATTTGCTGCTTACCTGCTCCCTTGAAATTAAGCATTATATGAGTTTTTGCACTTTTCCAGAAATATTGGTTAGGATTTTATGGATTATGAAATAGGTTCTGCATCCTATTTGAGAAGAGCTGTGCGGCAGTTCTGAAGAGCACAGTAACTCACTTGCGAAGTTCATAAGCTATGTTTTCCAGACAACTTCAGACCTTTTTGTCAGCATACTATGGGACAAAACTGCATAAAAGGAGTTGAGATCACAGAAGAAAACAGGTAAGTCCTTTGACATCTAATTGCAAAAATTTCAGTGTGTAGGATTATCCCATTACGCTTCTCAGTCTCTTGCAAGCCACAAGAGCTACAAGGTCAAGAATCTATAGGTGGCCTCCCAGTATCTAGCTTTGACTCTAATACTATATATTAAAATATTTTATATATTAAACTGTATTTTAATACACAACATATAGTAGTCTAACAGACGAACCTCTGGGGATGCTGACTGTAAACTCTAGCTAAGTACCCTGCAAAAGCTCCAAAACATTATGCTGATTACACTATACCTAAAAATCAGAGGGCAGGGTGACGAATGCTAGAGACTATGCAGTACAAATTTTATGTTTAGCATAGTTTTGCAAAGCACAGCACAGAGTTAATACAAGGAAGCACTGAAGAACCAGTTAGAAGTATTGAGAAAGATGGGATTTTTTTGGTCATAGAATACTTCCTCCCCCACTCCTGGATTAAAGATTACAGATCTCTAGTTACCACCCTATCCAAAATACACGCTATACACAGCACAACGAAGTCAAATGAAAAGTGCTGTAACTCTGTAGCCAACGTTTTAGAGAATTATATTACACAGATACCTTTGTCATGTGTTATGTAATCATCTTTACTTTGTTTTCAAATCAAGACAATGTACTTTGAACACACTCCTGTATCTAGCACAGTGCAGACAGAAAAAAAGTTAAATTTAACATCACCACTCAGTAGTTGTTCTATTCCATAAAATGGAATAGAACAATTTTATCTATTAAATTGTTTAAAATAGCTTTCAATGCTTATTTTAGGCTGAAGCACAAACTGCCCACTTTAATGAACTTAAAATGAAACAACATAAGTTCATCTGCTGGTTTATAACTAAAGGTTGATCCTAGTTTTAAAAGGATACACATACAAATGAAGCATGATAACTACACAGTGAACATGTCTTTTTTGGAGTATAGAATGAGTGATTCTGAACAAAATACAAATATTTACAATTAAGCTTCCACTGTCAGATGAAATAGAAGCATTACTCTTAATACTTCTAAACACCTAAGAATTTAAAAATTCTACAAAAATTAAATTCAAAATGTAGGTAGCATTGTAACAAAGATCTGAAGGTACCCCAATATGAAAAGAGACAAGAAGAGAGACTACAGATTTCAAGCCAATCTCATGCAACAATCTTCTGTAGTAGTACAATATATCTAGTGGCAGATTTTCATCTGTTTGGTTCAACTTGACAGTTTTGGCGTTTTTTTCTTGTTTTATTCTTTTAACACTTAACAGATGTTTCCCATTAATCTAATACCTGGCACTTTATGGACTTCCACAAAGACATTGGGATCCAGAGTTAAGAGATCATGACAAAAGGGCAATAGGTTTGTCTGTACTATAACAAGCTGCAGCTAAAGCTATTAGTTTAATCACATATCCAAAAATGAAAACTAATCAATTTACATGTGCTCAACAGTTAAATTAATTTTACATCAATTTTACTAGCAATGTCTTTTTTTACAAAAAAAGCAGTGGATTACACACACAAAAAAAGTACTTCAGGCTCGAATACAGTAATACAATTACACCTTCCCACAGAAAAAGCAGAGTAGTCAAAACCAATGAGGTTTCAGAGTAGCATTATTGATTCTTACACAACGCTCTCAGAGAGTTTCTTAGCAGAATTCAACATGAGTTCCTGACCAGTTGCTAACTTGGCTAATTTTAGAGTCAACCCAAATAATGTCTCTTATTGTATGAAATCAGGAAAACTTGCTTCCCAGTACTTTCCAGTAAGAAAGTCCTTAAAAAATAAACCAGCAAAACCAAACAGGCCAGAAGAACGTCTTCATTAACTAAGAATTAGGTTATAGAGGTATTGCTTAAAATAGTTGCCAATGAGACATTAACCACTGACTGGAAACAGATCTATTCACTCCAGGGAACTCAGTGCTAAGTCTGCTACTAGTGAATCACAAAAACTGTCACAGTAGCAAATTCTCCTATCAGGATACTGGGCAACCTAGCCTTGCTAAGCAGAACAGAAGATGAAGACAACTTGCCAAAATCTAGGAAGTAAAACAGAAAAACTGTACAAGATGTTAAACTAGTTCTTGAAGAGTGATGACTGAAAATAATCCAGAAAGCCCTAGCAACATAAGCAATCTCAGTGCAATACTGGTAAAAAGGACTGATGTGGGCACTGTATGAATAAACAGGGAGCTGGAAGTAAGAAAAAAAGTTGTTGCTATCTGTATATAGCACTAGTGAAACTAATAGTAAGTTACTGGTCAAAGCTCTTGAACCAATGTTGAAAAATTATAGAAGCAACAAAAAAAAGCCATAAAGTGACTGAATGGCTGGAAAAAATGTCTTACTGTAAAAGACAGAAAGAACTCAATAAATACAGTTTATCGAAAAGACAGAAAGGACTCAATTAGAATTTAAGCAGCAACAGGAAATAAAACATACTGCAGTGAACTTCAGAAAAAGGCACAGCAAAAAATTTGTTCCAAGTTAAAGCCAGACAAATTATAATGTAAAACTGGATGAGGTGCTGTTAGGGGTAAGGTATCTAAATACTGGAACAGATTACACTCACTGACTACATGTGGATTTGTCCTAGTTTTGGCTGGGATAATTATCTTCTTTAGTAGCTGGTGCAGGGCCATTTTGGTGTGAGAACAATGTTGATAACACACTGATGTTCTTAGGTGTTGCTGGGTGATGTTTACTAAATCAAGGACTTTATAGTTTCTCAGGCCTTGCCAGCAAGAAGGCTGGAGGGACATAAGAATTTGGGAGGGGACATAGCTAGAACAGTTGACCTGAACTAGCCAAAGGGATATTCCATACCATGAGACATCATGATGAGACATTATGCTCAGTATATAAACTGGGAGGGGGGTTGGCTGGGGCCTGCTGATCGTTCCTTGGGGACTGCTTGGGGTTTGGTCAGCAGGTGGTAAGCAGTGGTATTGTACGTCACTTGCTTTTTTTTCTCCCTTCCCTTTGGATTTCATTTCTCCCCCTTCTCCCTTCCTTTCATTGTAACTTTATTATTGGGCTTTTTTGTTTTATTTTATCTCAATTATTAAATTGTTCTTATCTCAACCGTCATGTTTTACATTCCTTTCCGATTCTCCTTTCTATTGCTCCGGGTGAGGGGAGAATAATTGAGTGGTTACATGGTACTTAATTACCAGCTGGGGCTAAATCACAACAGGACTAAACTACACTCTCTTGATATCTACATGTTGGATTTCAATGCCTTTCCTGTTCAGTTGTAGCCAAAGAGTGAGCTCCATACTGGGGTAACTGGCAGTAAATTATGACATGAGATGAACTGTGTATCCAATGCTCTCATTTGGCTTAAAACACTATTAACAGAATACCTAAATTTGCTATGTGAAAGCAGCAACAGTTGTTCAGGTATAGCGAAGCTTGAAGTCAGTTGCAAAGAGAGTTTGTATTCAAGAATTCAAAAGCCAGTCTTATTAACGCACAATTTATACTTCTTGGTGGTAAACTGAAAAGCAAGGAGACAAACTGTAATGTTGGACAAGGCCTGATAGCAACAGTTATTATCTGGTTTAAGAAGATGCTAGCAGGGTTAAAAATATTGTTAATAAATTGGAAATAGTAAATTATTGTGAAGAAAGAGTATCTCAGTTCTATACAGAAATGGGTAATTTTGAATTCCAAAGTGAATAAGTAGCTCTAAGTACATGGTATTTGCATCACATTGCCACTACTTACAGTCAGAAAAAAGTATAAAGGTAGCTTCCTGAACACAAGATGAGATATTGGATTACATTTAAATAAGTAGAAGCATTAAATAAAATAAGTAAATAAATGTATGTCTGTGATAAAAACAATTTAAAAAAACAGCTAAAATGCTGCTGGACTTGTTTTGGCTTGTAATTCCAGACCTCAGTGGAGTCTAAGGTGGTGGGCGGGGGAAGATGCTTTTAAAAAATTTTTTAAAAAAAGAGATTACAGAAGCCTTCCGGTTGGAAGGAACCTCAGAAACTTGTCTACTCTAGCCTCATGCTCAAACCAGATGATAACCACTGCTCTTCCCCTCCTCTTGCCTTTCCTAAATCCATGCTGACTATTTCTAATCACCTTTTCTCCTTCACGTGCCCAGAAACAGCTTCCAAAAGAACCTACCCAATTATTTGCTCAAGGACCAAAAGTAAGGCTAAATAGATAATCCCTATGATGACTGCCTTTTCTGAAAACAGGCATAAGATCTGCAACATCCTCCAGTCAGAGGATTTCCACAGTGTTTCAAAGATTACAGACAGCAGTCTTGCAATGACATCAGCCACCTTGCAATGAAGATTATAGACAGCAGACTTGTGAGTCTCTAGAATTATTTTTCTTTTCATTATAATGACTGCATTATAAGCACAAGGTAACAAGTGCACAATAAATACATTTAGAACAAAATATTCTACCATGTATTATTAACTTATGAACAAAAAATACCCAATTCATCTTTTGTAACAATTGCAGATTTACGATAAGGAATCTTGATTTAAAGGTCTTTTAAAAGGCTTCCATGAGATTACATATAAAATTTACCTTTGGCTGTTCTACACAGTACTATGACAGCACTTCAGGAAAGCAATCTTGCGTACTCAGTGTGTCAAAGTTTATTCAGATGCTAAGAAAGTATTATGGTGTCTTACCTATATGCAATTTTTTACTGCATGGTCTGAAGTGGACTTAGTATGAACTTGAGCATGTCTGCTTAGCATTATTAACTGATTTTATTACTATTGCACCTAGATGACAAAATGATAGTGGGGATGCAAGTCACTTGACCAAGTGCAGACATACGCAAGCAAACTAGTTATTTCAATCTGTTTTCTAACAAATGGAGAAAAAGAAATCAGAGGAATCACACCTTAAAAAGTGTTAAGATTTCTCCAAAAAATGAGTAATTTCTTATATATCACACAAGGTGTCTAAAGCTTCACAAGATTGTTTATTTTACCTATGACATGCAAGGTGCATACTAAAAAAACTAGGAATGCAAAGGAGTGGCAATATAGATAATATTAATTACAACAATCATTGATACTAACTACTGCTGTTACTAGTCATCTCCTTATGATAGTCAATGATTGCTTACAAGCCAAAAGAAATGTGATTACATAGTTCAACTGCAATTCATAGGATTATTAGGAAAAAAAATATACAACAGGAAATACAAAATTCAAGTGATACTAACCACTCAAAAAGTCAGCTTTTCTTCATCAGTAGTTTAGCTATTCTAGAAACCTATTTCATATTGCTATTTAATAGCACATGTATTATACGGATGCAACTGAAACTGTTGGCTGTACAATGAAAAACTGTGCAGCCAGCTGTACTCGCACACTGCATGTCTTGCAAATAAGCAGTCGTGGAAAAAAGCTGCTAACCAGACATGTGTAGCACCCGAGCCCCACCTACAGGATGAAAACAAATTTTAAAACAATACCTTTAACTGCCAACCTAGAAGACTGTTTACTCTGAAGCATTGATGATCATCACAAGCCACTGCCATTTTACAAACTCGATGTAATGCTGATAAATTTGATCACTCTTGCCATGCTGGCAAACACTTCTTTTATCTGTATACATTTCTTCATGTAAACAGCTGTTCTATACTTTGAAGTTTAGGTTTAAGCTTTCTAATTAAAAACAACAGACGTGTGGAATTCCTCTAACAACTTGCCAGAATGAGTGGGAAATTATTTTTCCCCAGGTTTCCCATCTCATACAAAATTGGAAAGTGTCTCTATTTTTTTAAAACCTACACAAAAGGTTCAAATGCATAATGAAATGACTAAAATGAACTTTACCATTTGTGTACCCCAAGTACAACTGCCTTTAGAAGTGGTATTGGATCTCAGTACCATAAATTGAGAAGGTGGCTATTGTTTCCATATTGTTTCTCTGCAACAGATATGGAGAGTTCTCACTTCACAAATGGATTTGTATTAAAAGAAACAGGACCGATACAAATGAACACAGATTTGTAGAAGTCGTCATGCACATTAAAAGACGGTACTCTGAAAAAATATTTTTAGATGTTCAATTATTCTGTTAGCACATTTAAATATCTGATGAGATGAAGAATTCTGATAGATAGCATGTTTCTTGGCCCTCCAATAAGTTAGTAGAATTACCCTTCAAGCTATGTACGGCGGATCCAACCTTTTGTTTGATATTTGCATGACCCACATCTCTATCCACTTGGACTACAGTGGGTGGTGAAGTCCCATGAGAATACTACCAATCACCTCCCATACGCTTATAAAAAAGTCACTATTCCAGAAAATGAAACTTGCTAATGTTTATCTTAATTTATCTCATAAGATCTCAAAGTTAATAACACCTTATTTATAATAAACAATACCATATCTTAGATTTTCATGCCAGAAGATGCCAGACAATTATTTCAAAAACATTAAGTCTAGAAAGTGATGTTACTTGTGGTATTAGGCAATATCTCCCAAGGCTACGGCTCACAAATGCTAAAACAGCATCCAATAAAACCCTCTTCTGAGTTAAGATAACCCATTTGGCTATAGTACTACTGTTACTGCCCTGAAAAAGTGAAGTAAATACAACCACAGCACACTGACCCGCATGCAGAACCAGCAACTTACAGAATGCCTACATAAATGTCTGAAAATGTCATAAAATGTCACGCAAGTTTGGGCACAGAGTATCTCACTCCTAAGGATATGCTGTAGGTTTAAAACATACATATTCCTTTCACATTACAAACTTTTTATTATACCTTAGGCAAAGTTGTTTCCAGGAGCCATCCCTGTAAAACCCAACAGACAGTTAAACAGATTGGTGGACAGGTAGGCAGGCAGCTAAGTATGTACAGAGTGCAATGCCTTTTGCTGTCCCAAAGATGTTATTTGGTTGCCATGTAATTGAAGGTATGTTTTCAGAAAGAGTTTTCTTGGAGAACTTTTAAATGTTGGAATCCTTGCCTCCACTATCTGATACAGATTGGTGTTTGATAGCTGTATTTGTCCAATCTCCATGCTCAAAAACAGTTCACTGACTCTGAGAAACTTGTACTTATTCTGTATTAGGCAATATTATGGGTACTATCACAAATGTTACTAAGGTACAGGATTATTCAATCACTGAAGGCAGAGTACTGAAAACCAACAATTACTTCGTTCTGCAGTCAGGAAACTGCTTCAGCACGTTTCTGCAAGATTTGAGACAGAAAACTACCTTGTGTACTCATCCCACATACCAACATATAGCCATTTCAATTGACCCAAGATAATAATTCAAGTAATTTACCACTGGAATTATGCATCAATCTCAATTTTAGGACTAGTAACCAGATTTGGTGATCCACATTATCCATCCCAATGGATGACTAGAACCCAGGCTTTTATGTCTGTAAAGAGTTGAATATGTAATTCAGTAATTTGAATACAGTGCTACACTAATAAACACAGACATACTCCAACTCTAAGAACAGCTCTAGATGAGATTTAAAAACTGAGGTACGAATTGCAGCATTGGAAAACTGGTACACTTCAAGAATGACTACTGTGTTAAACCAGACTTTAATGGATGATGAGGAAGCCTTTGCTTTCTGTAAATCTCAATGCTGGACAAGGAAGCCTTTACTTCCTGTAAGTCTCAACACTGGCTGACCACCACGTGTTATGAGATAAAGACGACACAAAACTCAACCTTACAACCCTACAACAAACCAACAACTCTACAAAATAGAAAGAAAAAGTAAAGCTTGACAAACACATATAAAGACTCCTATTTATAACTCCCAGGGAAAAACAAAACTCCCCTAAGGTATCAGTAAGTGCTCAGTGTTAACAAAATGTGACTTAACTGTTTGGCTCAAAGTGCCTAACGAAACTAAGAAATGAGAAAGCAAAAGGCAATTTTGTTTTCCACAGTTGGAGGTGAGCTGGGGGGAATAATTTGCATGCAATACTAATCTATCAATGTAGTTAACGCAAAACTGGAACTGAGCAGAAAATCTAACTGTAAACAAGCCGAAGGGGGGGGGTGGGGGGGTGGAAGGCACAATACCTGCGACTAGTTGTTTTCTTTTCTGACTTAGTTTCTTCCTCTTGAAGTTGCTGTTTAGCATTTTCACTTGTATCAATTTTCAACTTCTTGGCAATGCGTTCTTTCATTTGGAATCTCTCATCGCTAGCAGCTTCGCCTTCTACACTATCAGCATCTTCATCATGGTCTTCTTCCTCCTGTATTGATTTAAAATGGTAACATTCTTTTTTTATTACAGAACATTGAATATGGAAAGTTTTTCTTTCAAAGACAGTACCTTACAAAAAAAAAAAAAGAAAATACTTCATTTTAAGCAAACTTCTCAAATACCTCATTTGCTTCAGAGGGGGGGAAAAATAGAAATATGGTAATTAAATAGTTTGAGCCATACAAAAAAGATGTAATTTGCGTAGGAAAAAACTAAAACAGTCTGTTCTGGACTGTAAACCCTTACAGGTCTGCAGAAGACCTCATATCGATGTGGTATTAGTCCGGTCATTGCTCACGAATTGAAAATTTCATCAAGGCAATACATTAAACATTTCCTTTACTTTCCACTGAAACAAAACTTACTAAGAACTTCCTGTTACAGGGCTACCCTACAGTGATGATGGGATGGAAAAGACTTGCCCATCAGGCACTGCGAGGGAATTTACAAATACCAACCACATTGATCAAAAGCGGCTGTGAAGATCTGCCGAATCAATCATCCTGACTTGTTACTGAGGTATTATGCTTCCAGGCCTAGCAAAGGCAAAAGGGAATAAACCAACTTGGTTCTAAGACTTTTTGAGAGATAAGTAAATCACTACTTTCAGTAATGAAGAAGCAGACTGACCAGACCAAGGGATCCAAGTCTGACTACTTCCTTCCTTGAATAAGGAAGCCTGGATGAATCTCAATGCAAGGTTCCCAGCTCAAAAAGACTAGGCACATCTTTTAATGTTTATTTTGGAGTTATGCTGATTAGCTAAAGAAAAAGCCTAAGATGCTTCATGATTGCAATTTTAACCACACAGAGGGAAAGGACAGACTTAGAACTGGCATTCCAGAGGACTGCAGTGCATCCAGGAGACTGTCAGCATGTCAGTACTTGCAGAAGAACACTGAAGACAATGTGCATGTCCTGGGTGTCACTGACAGGAGGAAGAGTAGTATGAAGACCTTGTCCATAAACATGGAGAGGGGAGAAAAATTAAAGTAGCAAGAGGCACAATTTTGTGAATAGAACAGAAAAATCAAGAGCTGGATTTCAGATGTTGTATCTGAGACACTGTTACGAATCTTCTGACTACCATGCTTAGATTTTAGACTTAGACAAGAGAAGACTGACCAGGACTAAAAAATGAAATCTGTGAACATCAGCACAGTAAAACAGCTGAATATTTTGTCAGTGAAATAACTAAAAGGTTGTTTCGGGGGCTTCGTCCATTCTTTTTAAATAGAGGAAAAAAAAGTAGAACACAATCAGCATTTCCCATAATTTCCAAGAAAGTTACTGTGTGACAGAGAAGATAAAGAAACTTTCTGAGGGATTTGTAAATTATCAGGCAGATGGGATGACATCAGACCTCAATGGCAGGGGACAGAATCCAGAAAAGGAAGAAGACAGGATTGTGTTCCAGGTGTTTAACAACTAAGCATAAAGACAGACACCTGGTGGAGATTTGGCTAAGGCTTAGGTTAGAGCATTTCACTGAAACACAAGGAGTTGGAAAGGGAATTCCTGGAATAAAAATGGACAACTCTAGACAAATTACAACTGCTGAGTAGTAAGCTAATTAAAAATTTCAGAAATCTGAGTAAGAGGAAGGGGGTTACATGAATGGTTATTTTAAAATGGGAAAGACAAAATGGTGCAACTTGTCCAACTCAGCTGAATTCCCTACTTCCTGAGCCTTCTATTCCCCTCACTCTGCACAGGATTTCACCAGTTCTTTTCCAGAAAAACACTAACAAAATAGGATAAAACCTTTCTCCTCAACCCTGTCCCTCCTGCAACTGTACTCTTTTCTCCTGCCCAGAGTCCTCCTTCAGTCCCTCTTCTGTCTCATTTAACTCCATCTGATCTTGTATCTTTTAGGCTTGCATTTTTCTGAAGTCTCATTACCAGCTAATAAATTTAGCACATTTCCACCCAGAATGGGCTACATGGAAACTCAGGAGGTAAGACGCTGTTCAGTTGGAAGATGGTGTTCTCCTAGTGACACAGAAATGCAAAACTGCCTAGTACTAGTTTTTGCTGCTGCTGTTAGCTGGGTAGAGTTGCCCTGTTCTTCTCTTTGCTCTGGAAATATAAACGTAATGACAGATTTTGTGTCAGAATGACTAGTGGCTACTATATGTAGTATGATTTAGTCCTTTGAGAAGATTTTTTAATCGGGGGTAGATATCAAGATTTATCTATCCATAGAACTAATGAAACTCACTGTTCAGTAACTCGCTGAAAAACAGGGAGAGGAAAATAACTTATGCAGAAAGGGTAAATGGAGGAAAATCACTGGAGAGAAGAAAATTTTCAGTCTTGTGAACATATTTCAAATAATGTTTTAATTAATGACCTAGGCACAAAAAGAGGTTTAACAAATAGCAATGAAGTACTGTTAATACAAAGGATCCAACTCTCAAAGCATGAAATGCATCACCTTGAGGACTGCAGTAAGAGAAACAGGATGATATTTAATAGCATGAACAGTAAGGTCAGGCACTTAGGGAATAATAACAGGAGTTTCTCTTACACGCTAGGGACTTGTTATTTGGGGGAGGTATGGAGATCTGGAAGAATTATTTGCTCACAGGATGGCTATAAAACTACCAATGTGTTGCAGCCGTGTAAATACGGAGGTGATCCTGTGATGTGTTAACTGAAATAAATCTAAGAAAGATGATACAATACTAGTACCACTTTAGAAGGCTCAGATAACTACCTGAAATGCTAGAGTATACCTAAGATCTTTCAATGAAATGAAATTTAAGGACAACATCTGACGAAAAAAACCAAAAACCTTCCCATTTCCTGCTTCATGACAGCATTATAACAGCATTCAGATTAATCAGGCTGAAAAATAAAAATTTAAATAAATACATCTAACATGTTCCTTTTCTATATTCCCTGAATCCAGTTCACTTAAAGGACTATTAGACCATCTGAAGAATTATTAACTAAATACCATTCTCAGAACCCTTCTAACATTTAAATGCTGCTGCACAGCAGGAATTACAAAGTGTCCAAGAACCTGAACTCATACTATACTTTGTGGAAAAAAAACAGGAAACAACATGGCAGCAGACAGTTGGGTTTTTCAGGCACAAGAACTGTGTCTTTCCTTCACTTCCACAGTGTGCACATTGCCTGTACATGGTGGATAGATATGGAAAACAGCAATTCTCAGGATTCAGGCTGGGGAATGGGAGATTACATTCCCAATCAAATGTTACATCTTTGCCAACATCCTATACAACTGCATCTCAAAAGGGCATCTGCACGACATGCAGCTGGAGGCAGAAATGACACACTTCAGCTAGCAATCTTAATCTGTACCATGTACGACAGTCTCCCTGTAATCAGAACACCCTCCATGTTTGGTTGAATGTTACTGCTTGGTTATTCAGATTTCCTGTCTTTCAGAGGTGAGAATCTTTATCAATACAACTTAAGTGATAAATATTCACTGAGGTTTTGTTTCCTTGAAGAAATCTAATAGGACTTTCACTCACAGAAGAGATTTCCTCTCAAGATATTGGAGTTATTTCATTATTCGTAACAAACTTAACTTCAACTTTTTTTTTTTGTAAGAAGCAATTTCAGGGCTTTTATTAATGGTTTGTCACTCTGTGGTACATAACCTCCCATATACCTAATCTGCTGACTGAAATATCTGGTAAGCAGCTTTTATAAAATACAGTAGGTGGTATATGCTGCAAATGATCACAATGGCCAAACCTTAGAGCTCTGAAAGGCCTCCAGCCTTTTGCTGGAAATCTGACTTGAGTTAGTTTTCAAAAACCTCTAAAGTAGCATTTGTTCCCCTAAGAAAATTTAATTCACATTCACACATGGTAAGAAACAAAGACTTATGTGTAAATAAAAATTACTTACCTCACTCAAATCCTTTTCTTCACTTGCTTCTTCACTAAAAGAAGAAAAATAATCTTAACTACTTTGAAGTCCCAGAGACTTAAAATACTGTTTAAAAGGTTGCCCAGAGAGATGGCAGATGCCCCATCCCTGGAAACATTCAAGGTCAGTTTGGATAGGGCTCTGAGTTCTAGTTGAAGACCTGTTCTAGTTGAAGATGTCCCTGCTCACTGCAGGGGGGTTGGACTAGATGCCTTTTAAGAGTCCCTTCCAAGCAAATCAGAAGTTAATAAGTATTAAAAAGAGACAGAGAAGAAAACACAGACAATCTTTATGCAAACATACAGATGTATGATTCACCTAATTTTTAATAAGCTGTTTAGGTTTAGAAAAGAAAAGATGTTTTAGAACAGCACCTGGCTTGGCAAGAGCAACAAGAATAACCACAGGAACAGAACAACTTCTCTGTGAAGAGAAGTTGAGCAGGCTTTAAAAGTTTAGGCTAGAAAAGATGGCCTAGGAAAGGATTGTGATAAAGGGAGGTATAAAGGGACTAACTGCTCACTGTCTCTTCCAGCATAACTGTTAGAATTTACCAAATGATTCCAGTAGCAGCCAGGATCAGAACAAAAAGGAGAGATACTTCTTTGTGCAGCAGACAGGAGCATGTGCATGTAAACAATGTTATAAGAGACTGAATAGGTATTTTGATGGTTATTAAGGATAACTAAATAGATGAACCACATCAAACTCTTGATCAGTCGCCTGAGCTGAAAGTAGATGGAGGGTGGGAGACTACTCAGGTAAACATCATGCTTGCCTTGCTTCTATTCTTTGTTGGGCATCCACTGACAGCCAATATTGGTGACATTGGGACAGAGGAACATCTGGTCCAATCCAGCACTGCCATTCTTAATTTCTTAAGGAGTAACAATGAGCATAAAGGATGCTAATCAAGCCTAATATCTGGAAAGTAAACCGGTTCTGGAAATTGGAAATCACATATTAACCTTTTGACAGCAGGAACTGAGCTTAGATGTGGATCATCCTTCAGCAGATCATGACTACTTTTACTTTTTCCCTTCATGCTCTGTTAAAAAAAAAAAAAAAGAAAAGAAAAAAGGTATTGTAAATTTGTAAATTTCAGTTTGAGAAAACAGATGGTGAAAAATGGTAACGGTAAGAAAAAGGTAAGTTGTTTCTTGTTAGCTTTAGCCTAACCAGTAAACATAAACACTTTTAATAGCAGAACAGAGAAAGTGTTCCAGATAAAGGAGCATCAAACTGACCCCATGGATTTAAAAAAATATCTTTGCAATCATCACAATCATTACACATCATAAAGATACAGCCTAGCACATATATACATGAGTGAAGGAGGAGGTAAGAACCTGACTTTCCAATAATGGCATATGACAAACTCAAAGAACTACCATCTGCAAAGCAGTACTCAGCAACTGATAAAACACTAGACTCCTAGGTGGGAAAAAAAAAAATAAAAAAAAACAATCAACAACGTACAATACATCAGCCTGCAATACATCATACAAGAATCTCCTACTGAAGCAAGCAAATCAAATCTAACAACACGCAAGATCTTCAGGCAGAAAGACTAGAGTAAGAAAGCATTCACCATGCTAATCCAAAAAGTACACCTTACATTTCAGACTGGAATCAGACCTAAAATCTGTTACAGAAATAACCTATATTGTGACCTGTCTCCATGCTTCTGCATTTTACATTCTTTCAGGAAGACAGCAGTTGTGTGGAAAATAAAATCTTATTCACTTAAACACAACTTTCAATTTTTTATTATGTAGAGAAAAAGAGATGAACACATTCAGCAACATGAAAAATTGCTTCCTTGAAGGAGTAATTTGTGTGTGTTCAGGAGCTAGATGAAACATAAGACAAGTACTTACCACCTTTGTAAACTGCTCCAAACAAGTACAATTAAATGAGCAGTTTGGACACTGAAAGCTTTAGTTTAAACAATAATCAACAACCAGTGGTGGCCCCACTGCCACGCCCCTGAGTGCACTAATAACCTTAAAGACCTTGAGGAGTTTTACATGGAGCTCCTCTGCCCATGAGCACATTTCAGCTCAGGCCTGAGAAGCCACTCAATGCCTGAGCTACGTCAGAGGTGTACTTGTGTCTAACCCTTATCTTCTGCATAGGCCTGTTAGACCTTGACTTGTCTCCAGCCCCATTTCCTATCCTGTCTCCGGCTGCTCCTGACTGGACTCTCTGGATGCAGAGTGTGGTCTTGGTAATTGCTTGCTGTGTTCAGGATTGTTGATGCACCCTGTTACCAGCAACCAACTCTGCCTGCTGTATCCAGACCCTGTGGGATTGTGCCCCTGTTGGGGAGCATGCTGCCTGTGCAGGAATCCCTCCTGCCTCCTCACTTGCCCTCCCTCATGCAACCATTCCACTCTTGCCACTCCTGGACACAAAATTCCCTAATCTCAGGGACAACAGTATGGCAATGCATTGCAGCAAAGCCAAAATGTATTTGCTTACTTAGACTAAGTGTAGTGCAGGCAGAACAAGTCCAGAGTGAAAAACTGATCCTAATGGGGAAGACCAAGAAAAGACTTAGGGAGGCATTCTCAAATTCCATGCTCACTTGGCTAATATGATGTGACTAAGACAAGAAATCTTAGTTTTCGCATATAAACATGAAACCATTCAATACTGTAAAAATTTCATCCCAATACATGCTGTTTTCATTTACTCTTTAGGTAATTTTAGCCTCAGCCTCACTGCACTAAAAGTTCATAGAAAATGCTCCCTTTTCCCAGATCTGTTACAGGATTCCTCAGTTATTTGCAGACTTCCCTCCCAATCTCAGTCCTTAAAAGTACACCCTTCTTACATTGAAACAATCAAGACTTACTGCATCCAGCAACCCAAAAAAAAGTTCAGGACTCTGAATTTGTAGACGTCAAAGAAACCCATTAATAACTTTGACCTTCAATATTTCTTACTGAAGAGTACTGAATCTTAAGTTACAGTATGTGAACATACAGATTATGTACAAAACTACACAGATACTGATCTATACCTACTAGAAACAAGCAATGAGGTTTGGGGGGGGGGGGGGGGGAAATCATTCTCTTGTAGAGCATGAATAGAAATTCTTCATGAAGGGTTTATTTGGAAATTTTACCAGCCACAGCTAGTCCAGAATTTAGTCAGGACAAATACGAGGATGAGATTTCAAGACTGAGTTGAAGACAGCATGACAACACTGCAACTGGGCTTTTCATGAAAGAGGTGTTCTACTTAGATCATTTCAAGCTGACAAGCAAGTATGTGGTGTGAAATGGAAGAACAAAGCAACAGAGCTAAATGCAATATTAAAAACCAGATGTATACCGGGAACAGAACTACAGACGAGCATGTTAAGGTAAACAAACATAGTCCAACTAGGAAGTTGAAATAAGAAAGAAAAACAAAACTACTATTATGATAAACCTCTACTATCATCCTGACTGATACCATCTCACTGTCAGATAGTCTATCATTTTTCAGTGTTGTCTTTCATATTTGACCTAAATCCTGAGGACCATTTTTTCACTTATGTGGTATAGGACTTGATACCATGTAGTCCGATCACTAACTGAAGCAGGTAGGTACCCAAACTGTACAAGTAAGTCAGAAAGCCTAGGGTTCTATAGAAATAATTTGGTCAGCAGCAAAAATGAGAAGGACAACTTATTAAAAAAATTTTTAAACTAACCTTATTTTAAGTGGCAAATTAAGGTAAGGAAATGTTAGATCGAAGACTGTCTATGCAACCCTAGTTCTGTGAATGTGGACAATTCACAATAATGCAATATTTAAACTATGCTAATGCACTATTTTCCCCACAATAACCCACTTAATTTTGCACACAGAATGGATATACATTAGAAAATGAATCTAAGAATGAACTGAACATGCAATGTTCAATGAACAAATTGATTTACTTCAAACCTGAAGTATTTTACCATCAAATCACGCTCTTATTATGGAAGTAAAGAAGAATAAAGTACCTATCACCTCCATGAGTTTTAAACAGCAGACATAGATCTACACTATGAAGTATGAAACTATGTTTATGGAAATATAAAAAGATCACCAAGTACTGAAGGCACTGACAAAGTTAGAGAAGTTAAAAACCTCTGTTTTTTCAACTTTAAAATAGCAGAATCATAAAAACTGAAGTACTTTCTAGCTTTATTATTCAAAACTCAGACCCAAGAACAAGATTAAGAACATTAGTTTTCACAAACATGCAAAAAAGGTAAATAAGTTGAAAAGAAAAATGGGGATGATTTGTTAAGTACCTGACTAACTCTACTGACTTCCTCCTCTTCTTCTTCAGCTTCCTCCCCAAAGGAAAGCAGGTTAAAATTTCTTTAAGTAAGAAAACACATGTTCTAGTAAAACTTTAAACACTTTCTTATTAACATTCAAAAGACTTTAAACATATTACTTTCATATTGTATGCAATTCTTCAAAAAACTTTCTGTCCTGCTAAATGTACCAATTTCAAACAACTTGTTTTGCAATAAACCATGAATATTTAGAGAAGAGTGTTCTATTCTCTTTCTGAAACAAGCCAATCAGGATAGCTAAGCATCACTTAGAAAATGATAAGGAATTTCAGAAATTCTGCCTTGACTAACTTTTACACTCTCAAATGCTGACAGCTCTGAAAATAGATCAGTTGCATTTTTTCAGGGGTTTTTTTCCCCCAACAGAGCAGCATTCAACTACCAAACACAAAAATTTCAAGATATGTCTATTCAGAAAGACATCAATAGCACAACATTCACAGGATGTAATTAAAAGAAATAATGATTCCCCCCCTTCCAAGATTTATTACTCCACTATGCTGGAACTAGTCAGTCATGTCATATTTCTATCTAGCAGAACTGACAGCATACACACTTCACATTTCCTATTAATTTTCATTGCATGTTTATGGCTACCAAATTTCATTCACGGAAACTGAGATTTCCCGTGTCAAAACTTATTTATTTATTTATTTTTGTTTCTCATATATATATAAATAATTATATGTATATATAAAATAAATAATTATATAATATATTAAAAATATTTTTTGTACATACCTGTCTTTTGCTAATTATTTTAGCAGGAGAGAATTGGTAGCTGATAGTAAGTTGAAACACCTCAACCCAGTTATTATTAGGTATTAACTTCAGTGTCATTTCAGTCACAAGAGAATGATTGCACATTCTTGCCTATGTGGAAAGGCTTAAACTACCTTTTACTTCTCCTTTGCAACAAACTATCATCATAAAACAGTTACAGCTCCGCCCATGCACAGTAAGGACTTCAATCAGAGTAACTAGATTTCTATGATCTAGGCAAAACCTACTTCCCTGTCTGACAAGTGAGAGAACATTCCTCTCTGCATTTTGGTAAAGCCTTGCCTTTCCAAAGCAAAAATTGAAAATTACAAAGCTGCAAATTAAAGATGAAAGAAAATTAACCACCACTTATGCTACATATATTTACTTTGTGCCTTTTACTTTGGACTTTCTAGTTTCTTCTTCTGGTTTGTCCTTCTTCAGCTTTCTATTTGGTCTTGGAACAATGTCATCAAAAGGATTAAACAAAACCTATAAAACAGTAGTATTTTAGACACACTTTTATTAAGTATTTTGTTATAATTAAATGATTCAATATTTTAAAATGAAATTTAAAAAGACATGGCAAGTTTTCATACAAAACCAAAATACTTCTGTAATTTCAAACTTGAACATACCCACCTCACTACTTCTTATTTTGTGTGGACTGAGCGGTCTCTCTTCCTTGTCAACTTCTACTTCAGCCAAGCGCAACATGTTATATATTGTATCCCCTGTAACCTGTCAAATTTATAAAGAAGGTTTCAAAGTCCTTGCTTGTATTTTTTGTTAATTGTTCTGCAAAATGCAAGACAATTACTTTGCAAAGAATTTTGAAAATACAAATTATATAGAAAATACTGTAAGCATGTAAGACAGCAGGTACAAGGTGGGTTTTTAAATTTAACAGCAAAATTTGAAGGAATACAGGTACCTAAACCTGCATGTTTGAGAGCATATGCACGGGAAGGTGTAAAATTTTTACAAAGTTGTGAAACAGGAAAATAAAAAGACACTGAAATAAAAAAAAAATAGTTGGTTTATCTTCTTTTCAGTAAATCATGAGAAGGTAAACTCATCCTATGTTTTTCGTTTTCCTGATTCTTCTCGGGTAATTAGATTTTCCGAACAGAATTTTCTAAAATGGCACTAGTATTAGATGAATTGATTAATAAAACAAAAGCCGTAATATTGGTAATATTATTCAAAGGAAGCACAAAAATCTAATTTAGAAGAACAACAACAGCAAAATAGATAATCATGCAAACAATAGGTAGAAAACAGAACGGAGATTACTCAGAAATCAGTGAAATAAATTTCAAATGTACATAGCAGCAAAGAACATTGAAACAGCCTTTGAACAGAGAATTTTATAGTAGTTTCTGTCAAACTTGGACTGGGACTCTAGTTCGTGTAGCAGACCTTTCCAAAGATTGTGTGCTTGCTATTAAGTTCATCAGCACGACCCAATGTAAAGAAAAATTGACTCCCATTATCATGGGGACCAGCATTTGCCATAGCAACAAGTCCTCTTCGATTAAATCGCAATCGTGAGTGGAACTCATCCTGGCAAAGACAGAAGTTACAAGAACATGATTTAAGTATGTAACTATTTCTTCCACTTCTTTACCTATGGCTTATTTATATCAATACGCACATGCAGAAAATATGCTGTTAATTTTCTTTTAAATTCAGACAGTAATAGAAACAAAGTATTTTGAAACTTAATGCCACAATTATATTTAAAAGCTTCTAGTTTCAGCAGAAAAGATTTTTAGTCAGTTTTCTCATCTCACTGCGCATAATAATGCAAACAATCTCCTCTCAAAAGAAACCATAAACACACAACCAACAAGCACCAAAAGAAAAAAATTAGAAACTAGTACGTCAATAACAGAAAGACACATGATTTAATAAAAACTCTAAGTTCTGTCTTGTTAACTTTCTTTTTCCAATTATTGCCTAATAATCACTTATTTTTGTTGCAATTTTTTATCCCTGCAATATGAATAAAATCCAAAGCATTTCTATAAGTAACGGCATTTCATACATTTCTTGTAAAACTATCATTCTTCTTAACCAGTGTATTTAGCTGAGAATTTATAATTCATGTAAAATAACTGGAAGTTCAGTAACAAGTTATAATAGTACAGCACTGCAAAACTCCATAGGAAGAACATTTTCTGGACCATAAGACCGCAAGTCCAGAACAGGACTACTTTCAAAGCAAGATGAAAGTGATGAGTGATATATTAATACCATGGCAGTATCACCACAATTCTAAACACTGCAATATTAAGATACCACTAATTTTAAGCAGCAATGCTACTACAGCATTGGCAATATTTGTTTATTCTCTGCTTTAGCACCCAACCTTTCCAACAAACTTCACGTACATGGTATATGTTTGAGTCTACCCTAGCAGCAGGGAGATGGAAGGCCCAGAGACAGGCTATGCAGCTTCAGTAACCAGTTAAATGTGCCTGCCCCACATGAACTAAAACTATCAGGCAGAACAGAACACAGCTAGTGTGCTGTGTAATTTTACTCAGGACTTGAGTCTCCTGGTTAGAGATAAGGCATGCTGATATCAATCATACCAATGAACACATACACAACATTCAGAAACCTTTGGTGAATGAGATACAGAAGTGTACATTGTTTAAGCACATTGTATCCGAGTTTGCCACGTATCAATACCTACTCTTCACTCTTCCCCTCCCCTATTTTTCCTTGTGAAGTTCATGCAAGTAAGATTATGCATTTACTGTAATATCAGAACAGCTAGATTTAAAAACTCTCAATTCAAAAAGGCATATTCAGGAATACTGAAGCAACATGTGAAAGCAATTACTGTACATGTAAAATGCTGCATTTACTAATATATGGGGTTTTTTTTCCTAACAACCTAACACAGTAGAAAGAACAACCGATAGAGAATGACCGAAAACTAATGCATAAGATATACAGACATGTACCTTGAAGGGTGCTCCATAGATTGACTCTCCACCTGACCCAGTACCAGTGGGATCACCTCCCTGCACTATAAAGCCAGGTACTACTCTGTGAAATATTGTGTTATTGTAATACTCTAGTAAAAAAAAAAAAAAGAAAATTATTAAATACATGTAAGTGGTCTCAAAATCAAGCTTTCATATACATTATGCAGAGATGTCCAGCGACTGAAGTTCCAAAAAGCAAGTACTGTGCTACTTCCACTGACCTCCCTCCTCTTCCACTGTCTTGCTCCGTTTGACTTAGCTACAAAGTATTGCTGATGGCATTTATGAAAAGAAACCCATAGTGTTATACATTTCTGTTGCAAAAGACACCACATCAACAAGATGATCCTAATGAATTGTTTTCTTTTCAGCTATTAAGTTTTAGCAAAGGAATGATGCTACCAATGTGCATCAATTAAAAGGAAAGCTAAAATGACTATACTCTTTCCCAGCCAGCATCTCACACTTAATCATTAGCCATAGCCATACACCAAATAATTAGCACTTTTACTCATCCACATGCAGCACAGGCATTACCCCCTTCACTACCTACACTGTACCCAAACTGCTAATATTCACAGAATTAAATACATGGTACATTTTGTTCCCTAAGTTATCTTCTTTCATCTATCAGACAAGGGTTATGAGATCATTAAAAAAGTAAAACTTAACTTGACAGTATTTCCAGTTGACTTTTTTTAAAAAATAAATAACTAAAAATAAATCTGCAGCATGCTGCATGACAATGTTGCAGCATAGCTAGGTATGTTCATGGATGGTTACATGCCAGGATACTCACACGAGAAATACTCAAATTTATTACACAAAACATAGGATCCTACACAGCAGTCAGACAAATTCAGAAAGGAAATAAAGCCTAGTTCTTCATCACTGAGGATAACCAACTTCTTAGGTGTTACCAAGGGCTAAAAAATTGATATACCATTGCAAAAAAAAATCTCCACATCTCCACATTGGGTGTAAGAACACAGAACAGGCTAGATCTGTGCTGGAAGCACAAATGCTAGGCTGCCATTTTCACTGAACAGAGGAGGGCTAAAAGAACTCTTAGCTGCTCTATAAACGCATAAATGGAATAATAACAGCACCTAGAAAATACATAAAGGCACCAGGTCCTCCACATTTCTTGTTACAGTTTTCCCAATAGGGAGCTTCTCATTCTGGTACCCACTGCTTCAGTGAAGTGTTACAGAGCTTCCATCAACAAAAAACTACACCAAATGAAACACTGAAAAAAATGAAAAGGTAGTATATGTAAAACAGAAATGAGAATTTTGGAGGATGTCCAATATTGAATCATTACCATTTCATTAAAGAAGTAGTTATACTTCATAGAGACTTGCTGAAAATAAGCCTTCCCAAGCCTCTGACATACAACTTTTCAGTAAAATTACATCATATGCTACATCTGAGAACACCATCTAAAATTTTTACATTTTTTCCACAGTGTTCCTTAAAAACACTGTCTGAGTGTTAATATTTTCTAAATACAAATAAACACATTAACATATTAAAGTTAAAACATGATTATGGCCTGTATTTTACAAAAAAGGCACAAAGATGGCACACAAAATAATTACAGGAACTCCTATCCTGTTCAATCATTACCTTCCATACAAAGTTGGATGAAATTTCGACATGCTTTTGGTGCTTCTTTTGACCATAATTCAATATCTATATCTCCTGCTGTTGTTCTCAGCAAAACCTATAAAAAATATAGACATATACAACATCAGTTTTATCGTAACGTCATCACCAATCAAAGACTATCTCATGGAATTAAAAAAAAAAAAAACCTCTCCTGAATTTATTATATTAGCAACAGTAGCAGACATTCAAATGTGCCAGGTAGCTACCGTTAGCTCTAGATAGTACTGCTAGAACTTCATACACGTTTTGAGTCGGAAGTATATATATACAATGCCAATGACCTGGTACCTGACACATGACACTTAGATATCCTTTATCACTTCCACAGTGAAGCAACATGGGGGGAGGGGAGGGGAGGGGGGGGGGGCGGGGGGCAAATTAAGCCATAAATCTCCAAAGGCATATACCTCTCTTAAAAGTAATAAATTCAGCGGCAAATCGTAAGAAAATTAAAAACCTACGACAGACCCAGGAACAGAGGGCACGAAATGAATCGCTCCAAGGCCTGCTCCGTGTTACCGTACCCACGCGGCGCACGTCGTGCTTCGACTCGGGTGCTCGACGTTAAGCGCTGCATCGCCTCGGCACCACAACACGGGAACGACCACCGCCCACGTCCCGCACGCACCCCTCGCCCGTCCCCTCCACGCCCGCAACATACAACTTCTACACATCCCCCGTTCAATGCAACCGCAGCGCGGACGCCCCCCACCCCCGGAGCGCGCTCCCCTACCCCGCGGGCCCCCACAGCCTCCTCAGCCGCGCTCCCGAGGCAGGACGCCCCCCCATAAAAAGCCCCACGGAGCGGCCTCCTCCCCCCGCCCCGGGGGACGCGCCCACCCGCAGCGGCAGCTCCGCGCCCACGCACCGCGCGCAGCCCCCTCACCCACGGCGCAGTTACCACTCCCCGGCAGCCGACAGCCTAGCCTAGCCCGGCGGGCTGTGGCCCCTGCCGAGCCTCACCTTGCCGTTGGTGGGGGGCTCCTGGATGTAAATGTTGCTCATGGTCAGGAAAGGAGCGTCCCGGCAGGCGCCGATGTTCGACCACGCTTCGCCCCTAACGTTTCCTACCACCCCGACCCCCCGCCATCTTGTGCGCCTTTACGTAGCCCGGGAGGGTGTGGGGGCGGCTGCTCAAGCCAGGAGGGAGGACGAAGGGGTAAGTTCCCGGTCGGAGTCTCCGCGGGAGTCAGTGACGAACGAACTGCTTTGAGGAGGACCTGGAGGCTTCTATAAACACCCGCAGTTCCTCCCCGTGGCTCCCCCGCGGTAGGGAGCCGCCCCCCGTCCTCTCACTAAATTGCACGGTCCGAGGGTGCGCCGGGAAAAGCCTTCTGGTGGCGAGAGGCGCCCCTGCAGGCCTGGGCTGGGCCGGCAAGGACGGTGGCGGCGGGCGCCATGGCTCTGCCGGGTAAGGGGCTCCCAGCCGGGTTAGCCGGGAGGGAAGGAGCAGCAGCCGGCTGCCCCCAGGGCCCGCGTGTGGGGAAGGGGAAAGAAGCGGCGGATTGATGGAAAATTCTGCGGGGAGGGCGCGCCGCAAAGGGTGAGGCCGGGGGGGGGCGCCTCTCCCTGAGGCCGCCAGGGCTGCCCCCGCGGGAGCGCTCCCGCTCCGCACACCGGCGTTTCCAAACCGGCTGGCGTGGGGCTGCGGGATGGAGGGAGGGAGGGAGGGAGGCGGTCGGGTGGCGGTGGGCAATGTCAGGCCAGCCGCCGGTGAGCGCAGCCTTGCTGTCGCTTCCGTTTAGGCCTGCGGGGCTTCTCCCCAGCGCTCTGGTTGAGCGGTAGCCGAGTGCTGCCTTCCTATTGTCTGTTGGTGTAAGGTGCCTTCTTCAAAGGTAGATCCAAAGGGGGGTGGTGTCAGCCTTGTTTTTTCCTCCTCGCCTGTTGTGCTTGGATTAACGTTTGTGTTCTACTGCGTTGTTACTTAAATGGACCCGTTGAGAACGGTGGCGAGGCTGGGCGGGTAGACATGCTTGCAGTTTCCGAGGTGTTCAGGTCTGTGTTAGCCAAACACACAGCTACTGCTCTGTCACTTTTTTCTTTATACTGAGACGTGAGGAATGTTTGCTTGGAGAACGGCTGAACAAGCCTGAGCTTTCATAACCTTCTCTTAAGATCTTAATAAGCTTGCTCCCATTCTAGAAGGGGTTCTAGAGGAAGACATTTTGTGTTTGTGTTAAAAGGTTTCCAAAGCTTTTTTTGCAGCCTGGTGCTCCACTGAGTGAATGCGGGGCTTAGTGATGGTTGCTGCTGTGTCAGTTGTTAACATTCTTGAGAATTTAACAGCTGGGAAGAAGGGAGTGAGAAAAGGAATCTTATAGTAATTTCTTTGCTTGTAATAATGTAAAACTTCATCTAGTCTAAAACCGTGCTGCTAACACTATTATTTAAAACCAAAATTAATAATAAAAATTCTGTCTCAGGAGCTTGGTGGGAGTATGTGATGACAATGTTCTTGTCATCTGCTGGGTCTTGCTATTGGAAATCCTGAAAAATGGCACCTGCACATATTAAAGGAGATTTTGTTGTGTGCGCATGACTGTACTGACCTCCCCTGCATGGAATACCAAATCTTTCTTTACCTACAGGTCAGTTACTCAGTAGGACTGAAGTTTACTGAGTATTTCAGAAAGGTGAGACAAAGTTGGTAGCTTAGGTGATCTTGCTTTCTAGTTCTGAGGTGTAGTGGACAAGCAGATGCTGTTTTGAGTATTTTTTTGACATGGCATTGAAAGATACAGGTATATTTTTGTTCTTCTTAAAATTTTCTTCCATGTTCCCCACCTCAGCTCTGGTAGGTTTCCCTCAAAATAATAGTCATAAAACAGACACCTAAACACTGCCGAGTTTATAGACCTCAAAGGAGATATGTAATACTAAGGTTCTGGGATCTGCAGAAAACTGTCATAATGGAATGTCTGTATCTTTATTGCTTAGCCTTCCAGTACTCTTTGGGGCATACACCAAAGTTGTCCAAGTTTCTAAGGTATTTTTTCAGTCTAGGGTTTGAAGGTTTCTCTGTTGTTTGGAGTGGAATTTTCTGAAGACTGTACTTGTCCCAGTAAATCAAAGTTTAAATTCCTGCAGCTGATGTACCCCTGTTCTGATTCTCTGTCACAGATTTCTTGTTATGTTTGCTTAATTATTTAGATAAAGACGTAGTTACTCAGAAAACCGTATGTAACTGTTTCAGTCATTGGGGGTTTTCGTACTCTATTCAGTTGGAAGATAGAAGGGCACCCTTTCATTTTGGAAATTCGATTCTGATTTTTGTTACGAATAAGCTCAGATGATTAAACTTAAGACTGATCTGTTGGGGTGGGAGGGGGGGGGGGCAGGCCTGTGTGGTTTCTTTTCTTCCAAGTCATGTCCTGCTATGTCTATTTATCTTAACTGTGGGCTCAGATGGGAAAATCAAACACTTTCTATACCTAAAATTTGCGCTGTTCTGGTCCTCCTTCATGCATAGCACGTATGGACTTTTCTGTTACTCTGTTCACTTTAGTCTACACTTGCTTTCTTGCACTCACTAACTCTTTGTATTTGGTGCCATGTTGCCTGGATTCAGAATCATTTAACTATTTGTTTAGCTTTTTCTATTTTTAATTGCTTCTGTCTGTCTTTTGTCACTTTCCAGGAGTGACTGTTGAGCTTTTTTTTTTTAATTTATTTGCCTTTTAAGACAGCTCTTGTAATTAAAATATAAATTACTTCAGAGTTTCCAGTGAATGTCTGTCAACATCCATGCATTTGTGGTACAAGTTGTAGTGCACAGTTACGAATCACTGGAATGTCAGATAGCTATTTGGTAATACTGTTCATACTGTAACTAAGCAAATGCATAATCTTTCAGAGAAGTGGAATAACTATTAAAATTATAACAGAAAGGTCATAATAAATCATTTGAGGATTTAGCAATAAGCTATGTGAAACTCAATAATTCATATCAGCTTATACTAGCCAAATTTGTTCTGACAGATTACTGCACAGAAAAGTGACCTTAGAAATGCATGTTTTGCTGTTCTTTAATTTTTTTCAGGAGATATATTAGTGTACTTAGTACTCTGAGGAGTGATGAGTCCTGTCTGTGTATTAATAGTAGCAAGCCAGGTTTAAAAGAAACTTCAGAGTTCAGTGTAGCAACCTAATCAATGAAATTTTCTTTCTCAGGTGGAAATAAGGATAACATCAGAGCAGGATGCAAGAAGTGTGGCTACCGTAAGTCTGTAGTAAGCGATATGAAGTTAAAATGTTTTCTTCAATTTGTGATGTTGGAACTGCCTTTGGCAGTGGGAATAAAATAGTGTTCTCCCTTGTTGTCCAGACATTGTCAGTTTAAATTATCATATTTTACTTATTTATTTATTTCCTATTTCCTACTCATTCTCTGGCTCTTCACACCTATCGCTGCTTTTGAAAACCCTTGAGTTTCTCAGAAAAAAAAAGAAACATATGCTAACATATGCTATTGCAGTCATATATACTAAATTTGCAGTGCAATTACTTGAGAAACTTTAAATTGAAAGCATGGTCTTTGATACCTACTGAGATTATCATTTGTACTTCTTTTGAGTCTCACTGTGAACTTGGGCATTTCAGCTCAAGTCCAGTCTGTTTTAAAAGGAAAAATAATTTTAAATCTGTATGATCTTCTACGCTAAGAAAACACACGTCTTTTTGGCTTCTGTATTTCAAGAAACAGTTAATTTTGTTACTTATAAGTTACGTACTTAGCATTTAGCTCAGGCTTTTGCATTATCCTCAGATCAGATGAGCATGTGTGTGGCTAGTCTCCTGATGAATGGAGACAGGTCTTGATGAACATTTTTATTTGTTAATTGCTAACTTATTTTTAGAACAGTGAAGGAATGGACACTGTTTTGCAGTGAATTGTGTGGAACTTTTTTAACAGACTGGTTTAATCTATTTTGTTTAATGAGCATTTTGTGGGGTGAAGGGGGAAAAAAGCTTGCTTTCTTCTTTTGCTGTGGACTTTGTCCCCAACAAATTTTGGCAGTGAATTGCTTTTGTGTATCTGTTCTTCCAAAGAAGCATGGATATCAGTATAGATTTAGTGCTTCATTACTACGTGAAGTAAGGATCAGAAGCTTTCTGGACGAAAAGGAAACTTGTCAAATCACCAACCTGTATTTAAGTTCCTAAAAGCTGTCTTCCAGATTTTGATAATGATATGAATTTTGATGTAAAGAGGATGAGTTTATTTCAATTGCTACTTGAATTCATGTGTCTTCAGCTTAGTGTCTCTCAAACCATTTTCTTCGGTTTGTTTTATTTCTCTTTATTATTCCAATAGGTTATTTAGCACAAGATTTCTAACTCTGGTTATGATTATTGAAATGTAATTTAGAAAACTAAAAATACTAGTGAAGTAGTAGCTTAGTCGGTATTAAATACTGGTTGTTAAAGATTATGTCTCATAAGCAAATAGCATTATTCTGTTTCACTAGAGGGAGACAAAAAGCAATATAAAACACTTGCTGTAGTTTTTTAAGTATTTCACTTAATGCCGTTAGGTAATTTCTTTAGGAAGGATCGGAGACCATTAAAAAAATAGAAGGCAAAGGTTGGACAAAATCTTTAACAGAACTAAGAAAGAGGTCATAAAGCACCATTAAATGGAATAACATTACATGACCTGTTAAATTTTTTGAGGCTTTTTCAGAGTAAGCCTCCTCCCTCCTTGTTCACAGATTGCAGCCTAGCCTTTTTTCACTTATCAAAACTGAGTAATACTAGGATGGATGTTCTTTAGTTTCTGATACTTTTTGGTAAATTGTAATTTTTCTTCCGAATATTTGTTTTGTTCAGCTGGTCATCTGACATTTGAATGTCGAAACTTCCTCCGAGTAGATCCTCAAAGAGATATTGTTTTAGATGTTAGCAGCACTAGCAGTGAAGACAGTGAGGAAGAGGAACTACAGAGACTGCAAGCCATGCGTGATAAAAAGAGTAAGGTGGTTTTTTGTTTGTTTTTTTTTTCTTAGAGTAAATGGGATAATGGTCTTCCGAAGTACTGGAACTCTCATTTTTTTCCTTTTTGATAACTATTATTAGTTCTTTTAGCCTGAACTTTAAAAGTAGTGATATGGAGAAATAGTGTGAAATGGGGACAATGGACATCGATTGTGATTTTATATGTCTGCTCAGGAATGTGGGTATGGTGACTAGTCATGGGTGCGATGTCTGGTCACATAGGCACACAGCTTTGAGGAGACGCCTACAGTTTTGAGGAGATGCCTGCCCCTCTTCCTCTAACAAAGGGGAGACGGGGAGATGCCTGCCCTTCTTTCTCTAACAAAGGGGCTATTTAAAAAAGAATGAGAAAAGGATGAGAGATATTCCAATGCTATCTAGAGGGAGGGAGTGCTAAGTCTCCTTGCTGGAGAAGATCAGATGGTCACAAGAACATGAATCACCTACAAACCTGCAAGACCACCACATTCCAGGCAAAGGACTGATAAGCTAATTAACATACGAAGCGAGAGTAAGCGGGTTTAGGTAACGAATATGTATAGGCGTTAATTGAATATTCATTTGTTTTATTGTATAAATGTGAGATGGTTCGTCACTTCGGGCATGCACGCTTGTGGAGGAGTGATCCCCCGTGCATCTGCGCGCAATAAACATACCTACTTTATAACTTTCGAGTTATAGAGTCTAATTCCACACGTCAGTAGGTCTTTTACTTCATGTCTTCAGACTTTAGAGGTTTGATACACCCGCATCTTTTTTTATTATTATTAATTCTTTCATAGGAAATTAATCATGTACCCACTTGGAACATCTCAAAAAGGGCTCCTAAATACAAAAGATTATAAGACTTCTACTAAGCTGCTGCTTAGGAGAAAATTACATGGATGCTTTGAGTTGATCTTTTGATAATGGCATGTAAGTTAAATGTCTTAAAGTTGATCGTAACTCTTAAAACTAATGACAAATAAGACAGCTGAATTTCTCTCCAGTTTCTAAGTAGTATTTTGACTGAAACAGGTAATGAATTGAATTTAAACATTCATATTTGGAGAAGTAATATGCTCTGTTTGGAAGGTCTGAGTACCAGCTGTTTGTCAGAGAGAGAATAGATGGCTATTTAGCAGATACTTGAATTCATTTGAATTTGGACTCCAAAGAGGGTGTTAACTTAAGTAAGAAGGGGAGGTTGTTCCACCACAACATGTTTTAAATGAGCGTTCTTCCCATCTCCCATTTGAAATGTCTTTTTGTTCTGCTGCTCTCACATTCCAGACTTGCCATTCAGTTCCTGCTAAAGGTGCTATTTAGGAAGGAGGAGTGATAGATAGAACCCTGTCATTTGCTGGAACACTTCAAAAGAAGTGGATAGTCTGCTTGTCAAAAGTGCTGAACTGGTACTATGACAGTCCTTTCTCGGAATAAATCTCTTTGGGAAAAACTTGTTCCCACTTACTTTGTACTTTTGAATGTAAGGTGGTTTTTTGGCTCTAAACTGATTGAAGGTTAACATCTGCAGGAAGAACAGCTGTTTACTTGAACTTGTAATATCCCTGTTCATTATCTGTTCTTTTTCACGCTGTGGCTGCTATGCATACTGTAAAGAGATACCTATCTTTAACTGTCAATAATACAGGCAGGATTTTGCCATTTTCAAGTGGCCTCATCTTCTCAATAACCTATCTTTAACTGTCAATAATACAGGCAGGATTTTGCCATTTTCAAGTGGCCTCATCTTCTCAATAACCTATCTTTAACTGTCAATAATACAGGCAAGATTTTGCCATTTTCAAGTGGCCTCATCTTCTCAATAATTTTGCACTGTTTGCACTTAGATTTTTGCACTGTTTTCTTAAATGTTCACACATTCTTGTTCATGGTTTTTAATTGCTCCAAAGTATTTTGCTTTTTGTAACTGTTACTGAATTCTTTTACATACAGGCCAGTAATTTCTGTGTGTGTTAGCAAATGAATAACTGCACTAGCATGCAGACTCTTTGGAAAGTTAATCATATGATAGAAATAAGATGAAATGCTTAAAAATAGCTATCTGTTTTAAGGATAAATTGTAAAGTCAGTATCTTCCTGTTCGCTGACATTGTCATGTGTATTTATGTAGTGGATTTACATTTCAGAAAATTCAAAAATACTTTTTGAACTATATAAGTATATATATAGTTCATATATATATATACATACACACTTTTCTATAAGTATATATATAAACTTTCTATAAGTATAGAAAAGTTGAAGGTCAGAAATTCCATCCAGTGTGCTAAAAATATTTTTTGTAAGTGAAAGATGAAGATACTATACGTGTTAGGGCAGGAAACAAACATGACTAGATGAGGGGTGACTCCTGCCGATTTTTGTAGACAGTGTATTGGCAATTAACTCAAATTTATCTTAGTTACAGCATGGATATTTGTGGAGCATCAGTTGAGTATTGTGAAAGTAATTCAGGTAAGCCTGAAGGAATTGGTTTTGGGGTGGGTTTTTTGTACATTCCAGTTACATGACCTGTTTTCAGACTTGGGCTTTTAAAATACAGAAGAATGGATATGAGAATGTAAAGCTGATATAAACATGTAGGAAAAGTCACAACTTTTTGCTATATCTTACGGGCCTTCCTTCATTCACAGTGCTTAGATCAAAGTCATTAGAATGAAAATAGTATAAAAAGTCTTGCTACTCTGCAAAGTGTTTCTGAAACAATTGTACTAGACCAGAATTTGGAGGAAGGAAAGAAACTTTTAACAAGAATTTTTTATTAACTTTATGTTGCTGTTGAAGACACTCTTTTAATGCTGATTTTAATTCAGATAAGTGTTTCTAAACTGTAACTTTTTATCTATAGGTTTAAATGAGGAGGAAGAGAAAAGGAAACAAAAAAGAAAAAGCAAAGAAAAAACAAAATTAAAGAGACCAAGGAAAAGGTAACTATCACATACCTATTTTCATTTCAAAACAGAACTTTAGAAATATTTCTGATGTTTGGGTTGTTTCTCAGAAAACATAGGCTTCTTTTGATGCAGCTTTATTTACAAGTACATCTGTGGTTTGAAAAGCTTCCTGTTTTCCAATGAGAACTTGTTTGTTCCTTGAGTAATGGTAAAGCCACAGGATTTCTGCTGTGGAGTTAGCACTGTGGAAGTCTAGAAAGCTCTAGCAAGCTGGAGGTCTGCAGCTGTGAGAAAGCAATGCTCCCTTTGACTATGCAACACTAGGCAAGATGTGGAGGGAAAACAACAAGGAGTAAGGAGGATTATATGGGTTTGGTTCCCAGCTTAGCTAACATGGAGCCTCCCTGCCATTCAGAGACACTTTAAGATTCCCTGCACACACACACACACAGTCTGAGGAACATGTAACTATCAAAAGGAAAACTTCTGTAGCTTTACTTAGCATGTGTTGAGTTTTAATGTTCCTGTTGTTGTAGAAGCCTAAAAAAAGTGTTACTCCAGTTTCAAAGCAAAATGTCATGATACCCAAATTTATTGTGAATCTGAGTCAGCCTGCTGACTGACTAACTTAGATGAGAATATAGACTCGTTAGTCACTAGAACTGTTGATGAGACAATATCCCAGGAACTGCACTGAGAGCTAGGAAATTTTTAATGTATTTGGAGGCCACAATAAGAAATATTCAGAAATAATTCAGAAAATAAAGAATAAATAATTCAGAAATAAAGAAGCAGGATTTATCCCTGGTTTTATTGGCATTTTCCCCCTTCCTTATTTACATAGTGTAGCTCTAACTTACACTTATGAAGACAGTAGAAAGGAGTCAACCTGCAAGCTGTAGACATTACATGCAAGTAATTAATATTTAATCATGTACCAATAGTGCAAAACTGCCCTCAAGTATAACAATCATGACTTTTGTTGTCATCGTAATTCTTCTGTGTATGTAATCTCTCATCACTGCTGGTTAGAGACCAATTTTACCAGATTCAATAGCATCCAAATTTGTCATATCTCCCTCTCTTGGATTTTTGTTTTCGAGAAATGCATCAAGATTTGTCTGAAGGCATTACTGTAGCATTGTTATTGATCATGTGATATTTTGAAAAACAGAAGCTCTTACTGTCACGCTGTGGACAGTTTTCTGTTGGTCTGTACTCTTAGTCTTTTTCTCATTGAAGGTTGAAAAACACACAACTTGCCTATGTATGCCATTGTTAATTAATCTGTAGTATAAACGTACTCCTTTTGTGGCACTGTAGTCTAAGTAGAAGGGTTGTCATGCAGTTGAACATGCAGACTGAGATATCATAAGCTTTTCAGTGAATGCTACTGTACAATTCTACACTAAATTTGATTTGTGATATCATGTAAATACTGAAATTCAGACCAAAACATTATGGTATTTTCCTTCTTTAATTATGTAACAATCTGTATTATTTTTTTTTTAAACTAGATCTTCCTCATCGAGTGCAGCTGAAGAGGACAGGCCAAAGTCAAATAACCAAAAATCACACAAAAAAGAAAGGGAAAAGGAAAAAAAGAATAAATCTAAGAAAGGAAAACATCATAAAAAGGAGAAAAAGAAGAGACGAAAGGAAAAAAGTTCATCTTCTGATAGTTCAGACAGTTCTAGTAGTGACTGAGGTGCTGGCCTATTGCATTCACTTCTTCAGAGAACGTTATTTTTTCTTTCCAATGAAATTTATTTATGCTTTGCAATGCTTTTGTTCTGAAATGGGATATATATTTTTAAGAAATCTATTTGCAAATATCAGTGCTTCAAATTCTTAAACAGATCATTTGGGAAAAAGATCTACTCTTTGTTTCAAGTTTATTCATACTGAATCGTGCAAGTTTAACTAGTTCTTCATTCTTAGTTCAGTTGTAATTGGTTGTGTTTGGAATCCTTTACACTAGAACATGGTAAATTTCTGTCTGCAAGTCTTTGTGTAGGAAGATTTGCACTTAAATATGCTTTATGTCAGAATGGTTAAGTCAAATTTGGAAATTCAAGAGAGATTTTCTGTTATGTTACCCTTTAAATAAATTCATGTTTTGCATAAAATTTTTTACTTTCATATTTACACTTACTGATTAATATATGTAATAACGTTTGGGTCTGGTGGAGGGAAGAATGAGCAATGAGAAGCTAGGAGATTGCTCCTTTGAGATTATCTTTAAAATTCAATTAGTCATGACTGTAAAACACAATTATACATTCTTTTGGCAGGATCACTGTTAGCAAGCTGAAAACCAACAAAAGCTATTAAATTTTCAAAGTCCTTTCTGCCTAGGTTTTTTTCTTTTACAGTTATGGTCATTTTATCTTTGATGTGGATATAAAGTGCCACTTCCTAAGACCAGAAGACTGTCCAGCAAGATTGTTTACCAAGTTCTAAGAACCATGTTAATACAGTATGTGGTGATTAATGCCTACATGAACCAAACCAGGAAATTCAGAGGCTTGACAATTCACAAGAATCATGAAGCCTCTATTCATTCTAATAAAATTCCTATTGAAAAGTTAAAAAACAAACCAACCAAACTCTTGTGGAATGTAAGCAATGATACTGAAGTCAGTAGCAAAATTTACTATTTGCCATCGGGATTAATGTTAAGTATGTCAAAATTCTGTAACTGGATTATGGTGTATCCAGTTTGTATCTTGTATGGTGGTAGGGTACAGGTTCAAGACAGACTGATACATTTGAGTTGAGCAGATTTTAGGTGTATAATTCTACCCCAGAAATATCTAAACTTCAAAGTGCCTACATTTACAGCTTGCAAATGCTCTTCATGCCTGTGGTTTTGGTTTGGTCTAGACACAGAACTGCTTCCACCTGAGCAGCGTGGCATACAGCTGCAGTGAGTCTCATGGGAGTCTGAATATGAGGAAGAGCAACACCTAAGCTTTCTTAATGATTAATAGCCATTGTCTGTCTTTTCTACAATGGCTTAGAGCGTTGAGTCAGTACAAAATGGTTTACGGTATTTTAATGGCTATTGCATTTGGCCTGAAAGTGACATACCTAGATCTAACTCTTGTCTTTCAAACTTCTATGTCTCAGACCAGCACCCTTATTATTGGGTAACTCATGCTGCAGGTGCTGTGCTGGCGAGCACTGAAGATCAAAATACTCATGGAAGCCACAGAGCAAAGAGAAATAATGTGAGGCCTCACAGTAGAGGATGGTGAAGTGCTTGCATCTGCTCTTCTTACTGGCTTAGGTCTAGTCTAATTTTTCATTTCTTATATCATGATTTCTGGGATGGGCTTGGATAATATAACTGAAGAGGAGACGACTCATTTAGCTAATACCTGTGTGTAGTATAAGGACCATTTCTTTCATAAGTACTAATTTAACAGATTCTGCCACCCTGTTCACTCTAGTCTCTTTAGTGTTGCTGTGGAGCACACTTTTTATTTATTTAGAGCTTATTTTTTACTAGGTTAATTTTCTAAGCCAGTCATTCTGTAGAGAGCAACAGGGGAGTTGTGGGCTACTCTAAGCCAGTACTGTTGCCAAAGGAAATATTTGATCAAGCCACAGCTTAAGACACAACTCATTGTGGGTTTTTTCCCCCTAAAATAATCCTTACTTAAGAAGGCTGGAAAAGTTACTGAAGTTAGGGGAATGCAGACCTCCTGTGTAATTGTCCCATGATCTCCCTGTGATCCCATGATGCCAGCTCTGGGGAATTAAGAGTTTGTACTTCACTTGTTTCTTAAGTTTTGAAAGCTTCAACTGAAGCCAGAAACAGAATGGAAATTTTACTGGGCTTTCTATACCAGAATGGCTGAGAAGTAAACAAACTTTAATAAAGTTAGTGTACCTCTATGCATAAGTATAGTTTATCCATCAAACTATAATGACAAATTAGAAAATGGTTAGAGGAATAAATTTCAGAAAAGCAGCTGGTATATATTTTAGTAGTGTTCCTTATACTTTTGTATTGTTTCAAATAGAACTAGAATCTAAAATGGCTACTTGCTAATATCAAAAGATTGCCTACCTTCCATGTAGTATTACAGCAGTTATTTATGGTATTTGTGATAGTATTTTGTACAAAAGTGTAAGGCATGAATTTCAGTGTTCGTATTTTGCCACTTATTACTAGTATACATAGATTTTCACATTGGAAAAAGAATTATCTGATCTGAACAATTTAAATACCACTATTCTCTCAATCCAGGCATTTATGTAACAGAATACTATGTGTCAGCTTATTTTCTGGGTTTAAGTTTTGTTGTAGTTCTTGGGAGCTCTTTTTTTTTTTTTTTTTTTACAATTTTATTTACAAAGATACACATCAAAGTGAATACACTTTTCCTCAGAACTGCTCAACGTTTCTATTAACTGATACGTCAAGGAGGTGCTGCAATGAACTGTTCTCTGCCAAGTTAATATTTGCTAATCTTTAAAGGTTATACAAAAATAAATACTGGTTTTCATATTTGATTTAGCCATAATTTTAGTGAGTCTGATGTGTTGTAATAAATGTTATTTTATCATTTGAGTCTGAGCTTGGACCAAAGTGCCTTCACTTTTCATGAATCACACTTTGAAGGTCAGCACCTGACGTAACTGCTGCTGTTGTGGAGGCCCAAGATATTAATTTTATGCCTGCTACTCAAAACCACCAAAGATCTTAATGCTATGAAGGTGATGCTAATACAAACAAGGACTGTCATTCCCTTTCAACTTATTTCAGTCACAGAATGAAATGCCTATTTTCAGAACGACAAAAATAATGCATATGAGTAGTATATGGGGTGGGATAAAGAAAAGAAATGAAGGTAAGGGCATGCCAAATGGATAAAATAAGTAAGAGTCAGCAACCTCCATATGTCTTACATAGGCTCTGAAATGCAAACCAACCTCTATCAATAGGCACCAGAAAACAAAGTAGACATGTGTTGTTTACGTCAGTCTTCTCTCCCAGATAGCAGAAGAAAAATGTGCACATCCGCAATTCACCTACTAGCTGGGGAACAGCCTGTGCTATAAAATGCACCAAAGGCTAGAATCACTGAATCAAAGCTGAATCGCTATTGTTTTACAAATGCCTAAAGAAAATACACATTCACAGCACAAAAATCAGTTTCACCATTCTCTGCAGTATGTGAGACGCCCTTTATTCTCTTCCATGATGCAGAGTATATATACTTCTTTATGTACCTAGAGTAATAGAAAGTTATCTTCAGCACAATCAAGTAAGTTTGTATAACATGTTTTAACTTGATTTGAATACGTATCAGATTGGCAGGGAGGTTGAACAACAATGCAATATTTTTTTCTTTTTAGGCTTTGCTAAAGTTACGCTTCCTTGCTTAGTAGTTTTCAAGATCTTTGCAGGCATTTGATCAATGTGAATATACTTGCTATCTTCATGATCTCTTAAACTTCTGAAGTATTATTATATAGTAGCTATTGCTACTAGCATCAGTTTGCAGCGTAAGAAAAGTGACGTATACATCACTGATCATTTAACAATTTAATACTAGTTTTCAGTTTTACCATTACATGCTCTCTTACCATCAAAATTTGTGTTAATATTACACCATCACTTGTTAAGTTTATGTATTTTAGATTATGGCTTTGGTAGTGTCAGTTTGTTTCTAGGAGTTTTAGTATTTTCTGCAGGTTAGTGAGGTACTTATTTTGTATTCTGAGATCTCTTCAAAGATCTATATTGTTTTTTGTGCAGTCTTCAAGGGAGTGTAAAATGAGGGGCAAACAAAAGTGTTAGCCATAGGTACACAAAAAGTAGAACTAAAACTAAAAGAAAAATAACTACTGAGTGATACAGTAGTAGTATACAGCTCTACAGCTGAAGGGTTTTGTCTTCTCTTTCTTTCATCAATAAATTGTAGTGAAGAATCGTAATATAGCTAAGAATTGCCACAAGGCAATTGCAGTGGCTAACTATGAACTTTGAACAGATTGAGTAACCTTACAGGTTTGAACTTTAAGGAGATCAAAGCTGCAGAGATAATCAATGCATATTGAACTCTGTATTTACTCATTGCTTTTACAGTTGACAACAAAGCAAGGTACAGCTGTAGGTCACTCCAAGGAGTATCATGAGTAGTGAATCTGACGTGGTGCTTGTTACCGCTTTCATGCAATAGCCAGTTCTAGGAACTTCTGAGCTGCCTTTGCAGCCTTTGCAGTTCCTCACATCGTCTCTCATCTTCTCTCCCCAGTTAAAAAAGGGCACAATCTGTTATGCATGCCAAACACAATGTCAAATATCACAAATGTTTTAACTCAACTGATTATTCAGCAGTGCCCCATAGTCTCCACAGCAGAGACAGCAGTGAAGCTGTTAGAAAGTAGTTCCGACATTGTCGTGTCTTGGGGACTCACCTGTCTTAACTTGTCAGAATTACATCAGAGACTATTTTAGGCAAAGCACACACTTGGTGCCTCTTACCACAATTCCTCTGCCTCGAGCCAGTAGTACCAAGAAAGGCGTTAATGGAGATTCTAAGCTGCAAATCACAATATGTAAGAACAAGGATAGAAAGAAAAATATGCTTAAAATGCTTCTGTAATAAAAATACCAGAACACTCAAACTGTTCACAAGAAATTCTAGTACAGCCATCATGAAGATTAATTTATGGGTTAAAGAAGAATATGGGATTGAGGTGGTGGCAGCAGAGAATAAGCAATTGCAGAAGAGGTACAAGAATGAAGAAACCAAAAGGATTAGATAAATGCAAGTACATTTTATTTATAAATTATTTATTATTTATTTATTTCATAAATTAAAAGACAGAAGCAGTCTAAACCAATTATTATCCAGTACAGGAAAATCTTTTCCTGTCAAGGATATATTTTTATGTTTAAAAAATTGATAAATGGTTTGAGAAGGAAGATCAGAGGGAAATACTTGTTTAGAAATGCAGATATTGTCCTAAAATGCTATAGTTTAAATAACAGCAATAAAGGACAAAAGTCTATAATAGAAACAGGCTATTCAGTAGAATTCATTTAAACTCTAGCATAGTATTCAAAATGTGACTATTATTTACTGTTTTCTGTGTAAGCTAAATATTTGTCCCACTGAGAAAGCATAATGCAAAGAAGAATTATTAAACCTTTTTTATCTGTATTGTATATAAATACTCCTGAGGCTTTAATTTAGTGTAATAGTTCATAAAACATCCTGGCAGAATTTTGACCATCAGGGAATTTCAACAAAGAATTAAGTTGAGCTGTAAGAGGCATTCTGTATAATAACAGTATATGAATATTGCCTTAGCATCCTTTCATCCCAGTGCACCTTAAAGCTTAGCAGTTACAAGCCACCTTTATGGATCCTCTATTCCAAACTGCCAGAACAGTATGAGGTGATACTCTGAAAATACAGTGTACAAATTACAGTGTTTATCTATAAGAACTCCTATACTTAATTAAAGAAAACAAAACTACAGCTTATTTTGGGGGACAACCCCACTACAGTAATTTAAAACTGAAGACAGATGGTCCCAAGACAATGCAAACAAGAACAGCTGATCAACTTCAGCAACTAATTTTTATATGTAAATCTATTTCAAAAAATTTGATCATTAGAGTATTTCGTATCCAGCCCAGATCTGAGGAGAAGGGGGTTTCAAGACTGTTTTAAATACAACAGAAATACTAGTTTAAGCTCTGCTCCATGTTTGTGGTGTTTATTTTAAATTCCTACCGATTAGTTATTTTCCTCTATTGTAAGTCATTTTTTCTTCCTAGGGAAAGTTAAGAAAAGTCCGTAAAAACTAGCTGTTTCTTCTGCCAAACCAAATGTGAACAACTTTTCAGACTTAAAACTTAATGGAAATTAATTTGTGGTAGAAACAACTAATGTTTTAAGTGAACAAAATTTTGGTCCTCTAGTTTTCAGGAAAATTTAGTCAGTTCATGAAGAGTCAGTTATGCCTTTACTGATCCTGGACTGTATGCATTCCAAAGGGCAACACCAAGGAATACTTTACAGCTGTTACATGCCTCTGTTTCTCTTTCTTTATGCTCTTATCTCTCTTTTCTTCCATTTGCAGGGAAAGCATCTATTCCAAAACACTTACCTGTACTAGTCTGAAAAGCATGAGTTTTGTGTGATTTGGGTGTAGAGATTAAGCTCAAAAGTAGTTACTTGATCCAAATAAATTAATGTTTTTAATTTTACATTAACAAACATTAATTCTGAAATATTAAAGAAAGAGAAAAGGGAGTCAGAAATATGACACACACACACACACCCAACTTGTAAAAACTAGTGCATCAAGACAAAGTCTTCCTTTTCTGTATATGTAAGAAACGTGGGTATATGGGACTCCATAGTACATGAAATCCATTGTGCAGGCTTCAGTTTTTCACATAACATTTAGAAAGAAATGGGTTAAACACTTGGCTTGGGCTTATAGAAGGAGTCTGGGGTTATTTACACTTGTATTTACACTGCTTTTTACAAACTTTCAAGAATTAAGTGAAGTAACCATCACAGGGGAAACTATCATTGAAGACAACAGGAGGCCTCTAACAATGGACAATAATAGCAAGCTGTCTCAAATAGGCTTTAGAGAATACGTAACAGAAAGCTTTTAAAACAAAATGTAAGAAATCCAGATGCTTGTAGGCATTTAACAGACCTCAGAAGTATCTAGGCATTTGCCTTAAAAACTTTCTTAATATGACACTTGACTCAATAATTTTATTTTTGTGTTTAGGTAACTGGTACATGATGGTTTGCGACAGAAAGGCTAACTTGCCAAACCATTGCAACAGGATGCTTAAGTTTCCCTTTGACGTTCTTCCTGTTCAGATCAGCTTTGTTGTGAGGTATTGAAATTAAAGAAATTCCTGGGGTATTAAGGCCAACTTCAGAATAGAAGAAATAGGGAGGATGAGGAGGATGAAGTTTTCTTTCTAAGATACTAGGTTGCTTGTGCCAGGGGCTAGGAATGCGAGGTACTGGAAGAAGGGTGAAGGATTAGTGTCTAACAAAAAAAGTCTTTTTGTGGATTTGTACCAATGAGAACTTGAATGTTTCTTTTAAAGGAGAAAAAGCAGACTCTTAATCCTTTGAAAGACAGCAATTTTTTAAGATTGATTTTTTTAAGAAACCATTTCTGTTACATTTAAATTCTACGAATTTGCTTTGCCAAACCTTTCCAAATTCTTTGAAGTGTTCTGAATCTCAATGATTTCTTGTAGAACGTCTGCCAGATCTGTTCCACGTGCAATTGTTGTTTCTGCTGTTAATCTTCTCCTGACTGAAAGAGATTTAATAGTTTGAATCTGGAAAAAAGCAGCCAGAAGAGCTGCTCCTGGGATCAGCAACTTTCTCCCCAACTCTCCCACCCAATCCCAGCTTTAGAAGCTTTATTACATTTCTTCTAAGTTGCAGCACAGGAAAGATTTAAGAGCCTCTTTTCAATGCTGACAGTACAAATTGTTTCTTTAAATTTTCCCAGATGTCTAAAAAATAATTTTCTAAGTTAATGCAGGGAATACAGGAGCTAAGCAAACTAAAGGAAGAAAAAGTAGAGACTACATGTTTATCTTCCATTGTGAAATGAACATATGTGTAGAGTACTTTTTGTTTAATAGATATAAACAAATAAGCTACTCCTAATAAGAGCGGGGAAAAAAATCACACACTTCACATTATTAAAGGATGGGTTTGTTCTGTGCTGGATGCTTTAAACAGTTCTTTTCTATTCCTAAACAAAGCCTTCATATACTGATTTTTTTCCCTCTTAAATTTTATAAGGGCATTGTATTAAGTCTGTTTCAGTAAAATGTTACTAAGGGAACTCAAAACCAGAAGAAAATTGGTATTTATGCAGTCTTTGAGGAAGAAAGCATTTTCACTCTAACAGGAAACTAGAAAAACTTGACTTTTCAATTAACAAAATGCAAGTTTATAAGGGTATAGACCTCACTAAATATTAGAGGATAAGATGTAAATAGAAGAAAAGGGAGCACTTAGAAGATAATATAAGTACAACAAATTTATATTGATTGTCCAGGAGCAGATTTAGGCTGGAAATTGGCAGAAACTTTCTATACATCAAAGAACTGCAGTTCCAGAAGAGCAAGAAATACAACTTCGGAAAGACGGAGCTTGGTACATAAAATGGGTCAAATGAAGATGCAGTTGCATGAGACAGCAACAGACTGGCCAAAGAGAACCAGGTGGTCTTTTGGACTCAAGTCCCATTACTACTGGTACTTAAATACATTTAAAAAGAATGGAAGAAATAAAAATATCACACCACAGATGTTTGCAGATAATAGGAAATAAAGTGAAGTCTCAAGTAATAGTGAGGAGGAGACAGATAGTTCAAAGCTAAATGAGTTCAGACACAAAACCAAAAAATGTCCTAAGACTGGAAACGTGAAGCTAGATCTGGACAGCAGATTATGCATACGCTGGGAGCAGGTTAAATTGGAAAAAAAAAACAACAACACATTAGAGGATACAACCACCAACCAAGGAGTAAAGGCATACCTCTTACTTGAGATACGACTAAGGCAGTAACTAAGATTTTAAAAATACTACAAGGAAATAGAATCTCAAGCAAAAGATTTCTAGATTTAATATAAAAGAACTCAGCTGTGGAACAGTTTAAAGTCAGTGTTTCAACCTTTGCCACACTGTGATCCCTAGAAAGTATCTCCTGTCCACCTGCATTTAGCCTGGCTCAGCTCTTTTTGATGCAGAAAAGGAAGGTTCTGCTAGTAAAGGATATGTTTTGCTACCTGTCATTCAGTACCTTCAAGGTCCTGGAACTTAAAGAGGACCACAAACTTCCCAAAATAACGGTACAAATCTCTTCAGTGACTGAAGCAGCTCAGGACGGAGCGGGAGCAGAAACAGATATCTCCTTAGCTTCTCTTGCTTTGTGTCCATGAAGTTGGACGATAGGTAGGATACCTCTTACATAGGTAATAAGGAATGTCACCTTTATAAGACCAGTAGGCATTTTAAAAAGAGAAATCAGCGCATCACTGCGCTTTTATTCCTGAAATGGGATAAAAGTTGGTTACTGTAGTTTTCCCATTTTCTGACAAGATTTTAACATTAAATCAAGCTACAAGTGTAATTTGAAATTGTAATTTAAAACTTTCCTTACGATGGCATGATGTACGGGTTTTGCCTGGGACAGTTCATTTTCTTCCTAGTAGCTCATATGGTTTCCACATCTGAGATCTGTGACCACAAGCAGTTGTTTTTTGGCACCTTGTGGGGGGCTTGAAGGATAACAACAGGTGTGGTTGGGTACACACCACCACACCTAGTTCTGGATATGTTACACTGGTGTTTTTAAATCTAAACAGAAAAAGCCCAAACAGCAGCAATGCAATGGTGCTGCAGTCCCCAGCAGCCCTGTGTGAACTGCTTCAGTGAAGAGGCCTCCCCCCGGCTAGGCCAGAGGCAACACTGTGATTCTGCCTTGCAAAGAAGCACTTAGGTAAGTTGCAGAGGTAATCTCCGTGTACAGGCTGTGGCTGAACGACCTGGCTCTAGAGTATGGCCTGCAGAACGTATAGGTATATACTAACAGCATGTCCTAGCTCCCAGCCTTCTGCAGCCTGCAGTGAGCTTGCCAGCGTTCATGCTGTTTGCAGCCTCTGCGTGTCTTGCAACACACAAGCCCACCAAGGCCCCTAAATTCAATCGCTACGGAAAGCTGTTCCTGTTGCATTTCTCTAATCGCACCAAGTCTGTTACAGCCTCATCCCTGTTGTGAAAGGCTTACGCACACCCAATGCAGGGAGGGAAAAGCAGCGGCAACGGGCGGGCACCGAGAGGGAGGCGAGGGTCCGCGGCAGCAGCGCCGACCCCGCCGGCTGCAGCCCGCCCCTCCCGCCAGCTCTTCCCGCCTCCCGCGGGCCGCCACAGGGACAGGGGAGGTGCTGGTGCTGAGGCCCTTTCGGTGTGTTTCCCGCTGAAAGTGCGACTGGGTCTTCGGTTACTCTTCATCCTGAGGCGGGTTTATTCGCGTGGAAGCTGTGACTGGGGGAAAGCTTGTTCTGTATCTGTGCGTTCTGCTTCTTTGCTGTAGGATCCTATGCTTTATCATAGGGTGCAATCACACACAGAGTCACGGGGTGGTCAGGGTTGGAAAGGACCTCTGGAGATCACCTAGTCCAAGCTCTTGCTAAAGCAGGTTCACCTAGAACTGGTTGCACAGGTTCAAAACCCACATCCAGGTGGGTTTTGAATGTCTCCAGAGAAGGAGACTCCACTGCCTGTTCCAGGACACTCCACACCTGTTCCAGGACACTCTGGGCAGCCTGTTCCAGGGCACAGTCACCCTCAAAGTAAAGAATTTTTGCCTTATATTACGGTGGAACTTCCTGTGTTGTGGTTTGTGCCCGTGTCCCCTTGTCCTGTTACTGGGCACCATTAACAAGCGCCTGGCCCCATCCTCTTGACTCTCATCCTTCAGATATTTGTAAACATTGATAAGATCCTCTCTCAGCCTTGCCCAGGCTAAGCAGGCCCAGGTCCCTCAGCCTTTCCTCAGAAGGGAGATGCTCCAGCCACCTCACCATCTTTGTAGCCCTCCGCTGGACCCTCTCCAGTAGTTCCTTGTCATAAGTTACTTATATTACTGTCATAGTTGATTAGGGGGTGCTGTCCCTCTTTATAAGGAAGCCGGTGGAGCAACTGGTTGCTGTTCTGGTGCCAAACCTCCTCTTGGCTGTGCCTGAGCGGCATGGTGATTCTCAGTGCAATGAATGTGTCCCTCAGGTATCCGAAGACAGGTTCAGATCCTGACAGTATACAAGATTTTGTCCATTTGCTTGTTCTAGAGAAATCTGGTGTTACTAAGAGTTCTGCAATGTGATTGCTGAAACAAAGTATTTCACCAATTGTTTCTGCTACTCACTGTTCGTCATAATTTGCACTACTATTATTTGGATATTTCTCTTCCACAAAAATGCATTTGTAATAGTTTTTATTTTAAAGCTTTTTCAGGTTCACACAAAACAGAATTCTGTGTCAGTCTAAAAGGATGTACCAGGGTGGCAGTGAGGTTGGTTCATAATATATCTGTTCTCATTCCTTCTGTGATCCAAGGAAAGTGTAAAAATGGTGGAATAGTGATGTGATCTGGGCTAGATAAAAGAAGAGTATCACACTTGAACTGTTTCTATTCTATGCAAGATAAGATCTGATCCCAGATACTAAGGATGATGCAGTATACTACATGTCTTTGGTGTGTTCCTTTTTAAAACCAAAATATCTAGCTGAATTCTGTATCTGGAATAAGGTTGTCTTGATTAGAAGAAAAGAATGCTAGAACAGACAATCTTTATAGAGAATGATAAAAATCCTGGGGTTTTGGAACACAGAAATACTCAAATGGCAGAAGACTGCTCTTTGCCACACCAACCAGCATGTACATCAAATGTTGTGATTCCACTAGGAACAGAAATTTTGAACAAGTCATCAGCAGACATGATTCCTGCAGTCTTTTTTAGTAGAAGGGGTTAAAATGTTTCATCTATAGGAAATCAGATGATAGTCTTCCTTAGAAATTACCAAAAACCGTCGAGTTGGTAGGAACTTTACACAGAAATACCTCTGAAATCTCTAAAACCCTGTTGTCTTCTTGTGGAAGCTGTATGACAGTCAAATGGAAAGACCTTCCTTCAATCACAGCAATGCTTAAATTGTAACACAGAAATGAAACATGGGAAATGAGCAATAAGGATTATAGTATAATTTACTAACAAGTATGGGGGTGATGTTCATATTGTGGCTGCCTATTACCGTGCACTTGCACTGAAAGAAGAGAATTCATGTAAGATTTTTTTGCATGAACACTGATGAGGCTAAAAGTATTGAGAAATAATATAGCAAATTTAACATTACATGTTGTTCTTGAGAGATGACACATTAGAAATCCTTCATATTTGATAGTTCACTAGGGAAGTATAGCAGTACTAGGACAGTTTGTCCACGGAGGCTGTGGTATTTTCCATCTTGGGAGGTTTTCAGGACTCAGCTAGAAAAAGCCACTTGGAATGGGAGGGAAGATTAGGTGATGAGGGTCTACAAACACCTAGTTCCAACCTTTAGCTAATCCCTCTTTCTATCTCTGAAAGGGAGCAGTGTTTGTGTTTCACAGCCACCCTGAAAAATCATTGAGTGATGCCAATTTGAATATTTCTTCTATTCAGTTCAGAAGCTTTAGGACTAAGAGAGAGGGCAAAATTATGTTTTATTTTTTAATGCAGGTAAACCGAGCTGTTACATTTGGGTGGTATTCTTTTTGTAATGAATTTACACATCAACAGCATATTCTACCTTCTAATAGTCAGGATCCCTGCAATATTAAAGGGTTAAGCTGTTTCTCCTGGTCAAGTAATCAAATACTTCAGTAAAATTCAGTGTGCTGCCACACTGTCATGACCAGGAAAAGCTAATACTACATTCTTGCTTAGGACTTGACAAAGATTTAGAATCTGTTGCAGTTACATTTCCCCATTCTTAAGCTCAATACAGGTTAAAAGGCCACTTCCTGGAGGGATTTTTTGTAATACCCTTATCAACCTCATCTGGGATATGGATAATCAGGTACCAAATGGCAGAGCTGAGCACTGCTTAAAGTTCCTTTGCAAATTATTTCTAATTTAGAAGTGACTAAGAGTCCCAAATCAGAGCATAAAATAGTTGCTCCATTCTTTGGTGTCCAGAGCAGACCCAAAATAAAATTTAGTGAGTCTTAGGCAAATTTAGGTGCCACAGACCAAAACTTTAATTCTGAAAATGATCGCTGATCAGGCACCTGAATCTGCGGTATTAAATCAGTTTCCATGTGTCTTATGTTCTGCTTCTGTCCATGACTATGAGTGATATGATTAAGCCGCTCAGTTCCTGTTTCATGCTGCCTTCAGGCTTTGAAGCTCAGCATATTTTCTAGGGCACCTAAGGACCTATTACTAGGATTCCAATTTCTACTTTGGGAGCCAAAGGTCTTAAGTTAGGCACTGCAATACTCAGTGCTGTGAGAAACGCATCTATTTTTGTCTTTAGTCCTGTGGAAGAACAGTCAGGTTAATTGCTTTTAAAAAGGAGACAAATTAAGGTTTCACTGACTCCTTTTGAAAACAGTCGCTTGTTCTTAGCTTTCTTAAAGGCTTCAACTCACCTGCCCTTGAAGTCAATGGTTTATTTCCATTAACTGAATTGGATTTTAAGTAGACATGCACAGAACTGTCAGTGATTCCGTATCAGCTGCTTTTGCTCTATCAACTATAGTAAATCAGTTGAAATCACTTTGGTGATAAAACTGTTTTATCATTGAGAATTGAAGAATGCTACTGTTCTCTCAAGCCATCTGAGTAACCCCAGGCTGTTAACAGAAGAGTTTGTCCAACATTCCTCAACTGCTTCTTCTCCTCTTTGCTATTCCCCAGTCTGTAGCTGGGATTCCACGACGCTTCGTATTTGAAGAGCCCATGTATAGGCACTTCTATACTAGCACAATGTTTTTCATGAAATGTTTGTGGAAGGTGTTCCTGCCCATGGCAGTGAGGTTGGAACTAGATGATCTGCAAGTCCCTTCCAAACCAATGATTCCATGATTCTGTGAACTACTAATACCAATTAATGCTGTGACATTTACCTGACACTGGTTCTAGTTACAGTGTAAACCCTATCAAGACTTTGAAATTTACTTAGGGCTTTATTAAGCCAATATGCACTTGACACAGACTTTGTGTACTGTTTCAAAAGCATCTATACATTTTATGCTTCCAGTCATGAATAATTCTGTGAAGTGTTTCTGGAATATATGTCCCCCTCATAAATGACATGTAAATAAATTTAGACTCAATTGTACCTGCATTTATAGAATACTGATACAAAAGCTAGTATAGTTCTACTTCTAGAGATACCTTGCATGAAAAATATGTTGTATTTAGAATTTCCTTGAAGAACATCATTAGGTACTTCTAAATCAAAGTATTTACCTCTTGGTGACTAATGCTTGTTGCTGGCAAAGTGGGAAAGTAGAAGCATTATTTCTTTAAAGTATGAAAATTATTTGGATCTCATCAAGGCCTCACAGCTTTTTCTCTTTTTTTCCTGCTGTTGCCCACTTCTCCATTATATTCTCACTAAATTCAAAGCCCTGACCCTTTTATGATCATGATGCTTGTTCATGTGTGAAGAAACTAGTGCACAACATAGTGTCATTGCACAACATAGGTTGAATTTTCTTTGCTTGCATATTTACACATTACCCCCAGGGTTTAAACAAGCATGATGTGGGTGCTTGTACTGCATTTATGTGGCAAGGTTTTGGTAGCAGGAGGGTTAGAAGGTGGCTTCTGTGAGAAGATGCCAGGAGCTGCCCCCGTACTGGACACAGCCGATGCAAACTGACTCCAAGATGGACCCACTGCTGGCCAAGGCTGAGCCCGTCAACAACGGTGGTAGTGACTCTGTGATGTCAAGTTTAAGAAAGGGTAAAAACTACTTTGCAACTGCAGCTGGAGAGAGAAGTGCAACTACACGAGAGCAACAACTCTGCAGACACCAAGGTCAGTGAAGAAGGAGGGGGAAGAAGTGCTCCAGGTGTACAGATTTCCCTGCAGCCTGTGGCAAAGGCCATGGTGAGCCAGGCTGTGCCCCTGCAGACCAGGGAGGTCCACAGTGGAGCTGATATCCACCTGCAGGCCATGAAGTACCCCATGCTGGAGCAGGTGGATGTGCCCTGAAGGAGGCTGTGACCCTGCGGACAGCCCGCATTACAGCAGGCTCCTGGCAGGACCTGTGATCTCATGGAGAGGGGCCAACACTGCAGCAGGTTTTCTAGCGGAACCTGCAGCAGGGGACAGGGGACCCACACTGGAGCAGTCTGTTCCTGAAGGGCCACGTGTGGAAGGGACCCACGCTGGAGAAGTTAATGAAGAACTGCAGCCCCATGGGAAGGACTCATGTTGGTGAAGTTCATGGCAGACTGTCTCCCATGGGAGGGACTCCAAGCTGGAGCAGGGGAAGAGTGTGAAGAGGAAGGAGCGGCAGTGACAAAGTGTGATGAACTGATCATAACCCCCATTCCCGACCCCCCTGCACCACACAGGTGGAGTAGGTAGAGAAACTTGGAGTAAAGTTGACCCTGGGAAGAAGGTGGAGGAAGGTGGTTTTAGATTTCTTGTTTCTTATTCCTTATTCCCTGTTATCCTACACTGCTGTTAATTTGCAATAAATCAAATTAATTTCCCTGAGTGGAGTCTGTTTTGCCCATGATGTAATTGAATTGTTATCTCCCTGTCCTTATCTCAGCCAATGGGCCTTTTGTCATTTTTTCTTCCCCTGTCAAGTTGATAAGGGGAGTGATATAGCAGCTTGGTCAGCACCTGGCATCCAGACAAGGTCAACCCACCACAGTGCTCAACAAAAAGCTCCATTAAGTTTGTTGTTGTGTTTTTTTAGTATTTCTCTTGTCTCTTCATTTTCATTTAGTTTACCATACTCCCACTGATTTTCTGTCTTCACATCTGTAGAGTCTTTATATCTGCTTCAAAGGAAATAAATTTTGGGCTATGTAATAAACATCTCCTACAGCAGTTTTAGCCTTACCACAGTCTATACAGCTCTTCAGACTCTTGAAAGTCCTTTAATTTATAGTTATGTATTTACCTTATATTGGAAAAATAATGTATTTATGTTGTATCCCATCCCAAGTATGCCTGCTATGGGATGAATAGTTAATAAGTCACAGGAACAATCTTTTATTTATTGCATAAGTTAACATGCAGATTTTGCATGCCAGCTTTTGCATATTGGGTAAGTTAACAGGCACCCTGCAATATGGATTTACTCTCTATTTCTATATAGTGGCATTTTGCTTCTGCTCTGAAAACTTTACACTGTACATATATAACCAACTTTTTAAACAGGTATTTTTTGTGACATTAAATATGCATGAAAAGAAGAAAGGTACCAGAAACAAATGGTGGTTATAAAGAACTTGGTTTTGTTCTGAAAAGCTAGAGCTGAACAAAGTTTATGAAAAAAGAGTTGGGGGAACCTAACGTATTTGGTGGGTACAGAAATTTTGCTTCATGTTTCTCACCCTGCAAAAGAGTTTTGGTGCCTTTAACCTATAACATTTTTAACTAAAATGTTCAAACCCCATTAAGGATTTACAAAGCAAGTACTGTTTTCCTTGGTATTTTCCCTAAACTGTTTGCTTCCATGCATTCAGGCATTTATCAATGCCAGCTTGTCTTATTTTGTAATACTTGAAAATACAGAAATAAAAGAATGGTTTTAAATCATCTCTAAGTGATTTGTATACCATTTTGATGTGTTAACTTTTTAACTTCTGTCCCACATTCCACTGTTCCATTAAACTAAAAGGTAGTAATATCATCGGCATTTATCTTTCATGAACCTACACAACGTTCTGGGGCTTAAAAAGGTTCTTTTGTTTCTTTTTGAATTCTAGGGGAAGATAATCCTCTGCATTCCTAACTAAGCCAATCTATCCCTTAACACCTCTTCAGTTCAGATACTTACCAGGCCTTGGTTCATGGCCACTATCTATTAAAAGATAACTGGAGGACATTTCATTCACCTTTGATCATGAATATTCCTTAAGTGGCCATAAAGCCTGGGAATTACAGCATGTGTCCATTAGGACTAGTAAAAGGTATCATAAATGCAAGGGGTTTGAGAGAAGCTGCAAATTTCATTAGAGGTATGGCAAGGTTTCAAAATGAGTAAAGACTGAAATTTTAGTAGTCTTTGGTTCAGGAAGGAGAGACACAACTAAAGTTTCCAGAATAACAAAAGGTACAAGGATGTACATATGACGGTACATTTTAAAACACTGCAATCAAAAAGGACGTTAACGAGAACATAGGTAAATCTGTTTCCATCACAGAATATGCTGAAGTTGTGGAACTCATTGTGCTGAGATACGACTGATGTAAAAACCTTGCATATTAATTGACATGTATACATTTGTCTCACATATATTGCATTCCAATAGATGTGGTAAAAATACAGAGATAGGAGCTGTCATGTAACTTGGCATGTTAACTTCTGTCTGATGATGTGGGCAGGTACTGCACTGGACATGCTTACTACTTAATCTGTCCATCTTCCTTTGAAAGCAGCTGTTCAAAAAAGACATCACATTGACCTGATACAGTACTTTCTGTGTGTGTACCAATATAATAAGATTTTAGAAGAATCACAGTTTGCTTGTGTGAAATTTTCTTTCTCCCTGTCTCTCTCATAGCATCACTGCATATTCAGCCTTGCATTCATGCACTGTTTTATTGGCACTCATGTCTACAGCATTAATAAAACAGTACCAGTCTGTCTTTTTAACTTACGCTGAACCAGAATTAATTGGTTAACTCTAATTACAGATAATCTCCCCAGACAATATTTTTTAATAGCCATTAGGCATCAGGAGTTGTTTTTCCAAAGTTTTAACAATTGCAAAACGTAGTGGACTCGTAGAGCCAGTCTGTTGTAGACTTCTACTGAAAACATGTCAGTGCTGCCATCTTTTGGACATTCTTTAACTACTTATTACAGAAAACTAGGATTTGATTAAGGAGGACATTGTTCATGGGGGATGGGGGGAAAATGTCAAAGAATTAACTTTGAAAAAAAGTCCTGCTGTGGATTTTGGTTCCATTCTTCTTAAAATGCATTCATGCTCACAAGCACAGAGCTTTGTGAGTGTGTAGGGATGTCCCCACATTAAATGCTATGTATGCTGAAGAATACTGTGTGACCTGAAATCTTAAAACGCATTGCAGTTACCTTTTTCTGTGCTAATTAAAGAATTCAGTCATGCATTCCTTAGCTGGAATTAATTTCGCTTATGGAAACACAGTTTCAATGAAGGCATTTTAGATTTATTGGTCCTCATTGCATTTGAAGTATTTATTGGGGGCCTGATTATTCAAAAATGTATTTTTTGTCTGGGAGACTGAAGTATGAAATGTGATCAGATCAGTCCAACCTGAAAAAAAACACAACACTGCTTTATCTGAGTGAAAAGAAAAATACCCTTCCAGAGAAATGCTGGACACTCAGTTACATAAATGTCTAAACCAGGAGTGGTATGGCTCTTCAAGAAAAAATCCTGCTTTCCCTTCCTGGGAATTAGATCTGAATTTTTATTCCTTGCTATAGAGTACACTAATATTTCTGACAATGCGAGTGTTTCCATCCTTTCTCAGGGAACAGCATTCTGGGAGAAAAACTGGCAGAAAAATCGGCCAGATCAAACTTTGTAGGTGCCAGATACAGTTCAGTGAATAGCAGTCTCTAACAAACTGCTTTGGGGAGCATGCTAATATTCTATCAAAAAGCCACAGAGAATTTAACTGTGTGGGTGTTTTCTGTGACAATGCGACAGCACCCCTTCACCCACCACTAAACCCTTATGCAGTAAACGGGAATTTGGTTCCTGTTGACATGCTGCATCATGGTGGAATGGCAGAAGGGCTCGTCACCTTCCTCATTTATTACTGACTACAAGGATATGGTGACCTGCTCTCTACAGCAGTTACAGATGGTTATGGATTTCATAGTGTTGCAGTCTAGCACGAGTTTAGTTCTGGTGTCTTGCCTATCATCCTGAAATGATCAGTACCGTGAGTCTGACTCATTCATATCTACTGCTGCTACTAGCTGCCATTTTAGCATTTATATATTCATCCTGATTTTTTATCTTTTTAAACAAGCTCCTTGAAATGGAAAAATTATCAAAACCTTGCGTACTATTCAGAAAAAAAATCAGAAAAAAAGAGACATATTCCAGCAATACAACTAGAAACAAGACATTTAATTTAAATAAAAAACTTTATTAACAATGTAAAACTTTTAATATCTTACAGTCTCAGATAATTCTGGCATGCCCTATAAGAGTTAATACTTAGTGATATGCAGACAGCATGCTTTGAATTGTACTGGAAACAAAATGGGTTGGTGTTGTGTTTTACATTGTTTATTTTAATACACCTTCTTTTAATAAATTCTTTATTTTTCCAAAAAGCTTGTAGAGATACTATCTGCTTAAAAGGAAATCTGTTGCTTCTATGCATTGTACAGTATGTAGATATTATGATTCCTCTGTATTTACAAGTTCTAAGTATTTTCATATATGGTTTGTGTATCATAAATTAAGATATTTTTCTATGAAGCTTTTAAATTGAGATATAGTGGAAGACTAAATATGAATGAGAGCACAAAAAGCAACTGGAGATTTTGTGCAAATTCTGTTACAATATTGTTTAAATGTTTTAGAACTTTAATACTTTTGCTGTTAAATAGTTTTCTATGCTTAAAGACTGTTAGAATATGATCCAAGTTATTTACTATGATACTAGTAAGAGTACTGTACTATGCACGAACTTTTAGCTGCAGTTCAAACAATAAAAAAAACTTCAAAATTATCAATTAACCATAATTCATGTGTCTTTTCTCCAAGTGGTTAAAAGTAAGCATGCAAAACATACTTTAAAAAGTTTTAAAAACATTCTTAGTTATGCTAGATCTATTCCACAGCTGGTTTTTGACCACCGCAACTTTAAACTATTAAAACCCTTATTCGGAAAAGGGGGATGGAGCAGAAGAGAAAAAGGAATAGGCTAGTGTAGAAAATGTACTTTATAATCAAGAATAGCAACGTTCATCTTTTCAGTGGTCAAATAATAGTGATTTAATCAAAGTTATGATTTTCCTGGTGCTTCTGTGATTAATCTTCTAACTTGAGACAAGACAACACAGTCCAAAGAATCTTCGCTTCCGTCTTCTTACCAATGGATACGGTGTCAAGTTTAGGAGGCTGCTATCATCTGTGATGAAAAAACCCACATTTTAATACAAGCATGTATGCATACAAAACAGTTTATATAATTTATGTGTCCTAAAAGCACCTGCTTGATTAAATAATAGATCCCATTGTTCTATGCAGAGAATCATGGAATGGTGTGGGTTGAAAGGGACCTTAAAGATCTAGTTCCAACCCCCCTTCCATGGGCAGGGACACCTTCCAGTAGACCAGGTTGCTCAGAGCCACATCCAATGTGGCCTTGAATACTTCCAGGGAGAGGGCATCCACTTCTCTGGGCAAGCTCTTCCAGTGTCTTATCACCATCACAGTAAAGAATTTCTTCCTTCTATCTAATCTAAATCTACCCCCTTTTGGTTTAAAACCAGCACCCCTTGTCCTGTCACTACATGCCATTGGAAAAAGTCCCTCTCCAGCTTTCCTGTAGGCCCCCTTTAGGTACTGGAAGGCAGCTATAAGGTCTCCCTGGAGCCTTCTCTTCTCCAGGCTGAACAATCCCAGCTGTCTCAGCTTTTCTTCACAGGAGAGCTGCTGCAGCCCCCTGATAACTTTGCAGCCCTCCTCTGGACTAGCTCCAACAGGTTCATGTCCTTTTTTTGCTGGGGGCTCCAGAACTGAATGCAGTACTCCAGGTGGGGTCTCACCAGAGTGGAGTAGAGGGGAGAATCACCTCCCTTGATTGTGATCAAAGCCACGCTTCTTTTGATGCAGCCTAGGATAGAGTTGGCTTTCTGGGCTGCAAGTGCACATTGTCAGGTCATGTTGAGTATTTTGTCCACCAACAGCGCCCAACATGATCCTTCTCCTCAGGGTGGCTCTGAGTCCATTCTCCACCCAGACTGTATTGTTTCTGGGATTTGCCCCAATCCAGGCGCAAGACGTTGCACTTGGCGTTGTTGAACTTCATGAGGTTCACTTGGGCCCACCTCTCAAGCCCTTCAAGGTCCCTCTGGATGGCATCCCTTCCCTCCAGCATGTTGACCACACTGCACAGCTTGGTGGTGTTGACAGACTTTTGGGGGGTGCACTCAATCCCACTGCACATGTCGCTGACAGATACTGAACAGTACTAGTCCCAGTAAGGATCCCTGAGGAACAGCACTCATCACCAGTCAACACTTGGGACATTGAGCCATTGACCACAACTCTTTGAGTGTGACCATCCAGCCAATTCCTTATTGAGTGAGTGGTCCGCCCAACCATGTCTCTCTGGTTTAGAGACAAGGATGTTATGCGAGATAGCTTTGCACAAGTCCAGGTAGATGATGTCCGTCACTTTTCCCTCATCCATCAATGCTGTAACCCTGTCATAGAAGGCCACCAAATTTGTTAGACACATCTTGCCCTTAGTGATGCCATGTTGGCTGTCACCAATTACCTCCTTATTTCCCATGTGCCTCAGCATAGTTGCCAGGAAGATCTGTTCCATGCTCTTCCTAGGCATGAAATGAGACTGACTGGCTTGTAGTTTCCCGAGGCTTCCTTATTTCGCTTTTTAAAAATGGGGGTTAATGTGTCCACTTTTCCAATCTGTGGGAACTTCAATGGACTTCCACAGCTTCTCAGATATGATGGATAGTGGCGTAGCCACTTCACTTGCCAGTTCCCTCAGGACCAGTGGATGCATCTTATCAGGTCTCATGGACTTGTGCACCTTCACGTTCCTCAGATGGTCTCGAACCTTATCTTCTCCTGCAGTGTGTGGTTCTTCATTACCCAGTCCCTGTCTTTGCCTTCTGCAACTTGGGTGGTATGGCTGGAGCACTTGCAGGTGAAGAGCGGGGCAAAAAAGTCATTGACTACCTCAGCCTTCTCCTAGAGCAAATAATAACCTGAATTTTGTATAGAAGAGTCTTACAATGCTAATTATCAGGATCTCCATGATAAGGTAATAGAAATTTTGGCAGGAAGAATACCAGTTTCATGATGAAATCTAAATGAAATGACACCTCCAGTACTGGGACACCTAAGCCACAATATTCTTGCATGGATGAATAATGTTAGGGTCCCAAAGAAACCTAAACATAAGTAGCTTGAGAACTTGTAGATACACAAGTTTGGGAATAGTGATCCTAAGGTTAAATTCTGGCTTAATTTAAACATTAAAAAAACAAACCAAAAGACACCCAGATGTTATTGGGTGGCTGTCTGTGCACATTAGGGAGATTTTCCATTTAAAACTGCAACACTGGAACATCTTGGAACATCAAGAGAAAAAGCACTTGTCTGGGAAAGTTAGCACAATATGCTCATCCTGTTTCTGGTTAGCCTTCTGCATTTCATATAAAAACTTTTAAAATTCCTACAAAACATGTATATTAGTGTCTATACTTATGTTACCTCAGGCACTATCAGCAAGCTACCTTGCAAAATCTTTAGAATTCACTTTGAATTTGAGCCATCTTCAGGCATGGTTTCAGGCCAGGAGCTATGCCTCATTATGTTCCTATTCTGGTTACATCAGAGGCCTAGTTTTGATTGTAGGTTCTAAACGCTACTGTAATACAAATACTTAACTATAAGAACATACATAAGAGACCATTTAACACTGTGACTCAAGCTTACAAACCACATCAACTAAATTTCCTAGCATAGTAACTCCTGCTGTCACTTAAGAGTATTCCATACAAAAATCAGGTCTGTGAGCAGTCAGTAACATTATGTAAAGCTTTTGTGGACTTGCAATCTTAACTCTGTGCCAGCTGTTCCTGAAATCAACAGCAAAACAGTCATTCATTTGCTGAAAGCAGGATCAGGTCTTGTAAAGATCAGCTTATTCAATGGCATTCATTCACCTCATAATCATTCTCTTAAACAGTGCCTGTAATTCAAATACATGTCAAAATTACAGTCCAGACCATATTAATTACCTATAATGATGTTTGTTTGTTCTATATAATGTTATTTAGCTTTAACTAATTAAAGGTCTTGGAACATTCTGAAAATTTGAAGTGCTGTATGAATGATGATTATGACTGTCCATTCCTGAGACATCCATTCTCAGAGGTCATCTATAAACTATGATCACAGTTGGAGTCTGTTGGAGCTGCAAAACACCATTTATGATTACCTGATCCTGGGGCATGTCTCAGAGCTTTTAAACTCTGGCTGACATATTTCCCATTCTGGTGCACAGGTGACCAGTGATTTTCTGGCCAATGCTGAAGGGCAGCGTAGACACCAGACAGCAAAGAAAAATTCTGCACACATAGATACTGAATACATCTATGTTCTGAATTCAAGTATCTATATGCTTTATATCTTCCAAATTTGTCTTTTTGTTCCTTATTTCACCACATCATGCTTCTTCCTTCTAGGCTAGGCACAGACTTTATGGCATTTTTCCAGTCTCTGCAACGGCACATCTGTACCATAAGCAATCCCCTTTCTCCTTTCATAGTTTTCCATCAAGCCATCCTTCCATAAACTGTTAATTGTGTAATGAATTAATCCATTCTGTCTTAATCTCTTACGATATTATGATGAATGCTAGACTACTTAGTTACTTGGGACAAGATCTAGGACATACCAGCCATACTTAGCTGCCACTGTGCAAAGACTAGAGAGCATTTAAGAAATACACATTATTAAGAAAAAAATCAAAAAGGAAATACTGTTTTAATGCTGTTTACATGAAGAAAAGAGAGTCCCTGTAGATGTAGAATATTTAACGTCGCTGGGCCACAAAATGAAGGCCTATTGCTAAATACATGCATAGGATGGAGATACTACCCCTCTGTGCATTTGTATGAGATGCCTTATAGCTGGCTACTGGCCAGGAAAAGCAGGCTGTTAGCAAACTCAAGACACGTATCTTCTCTGCATAGAGTCAGTGTCATGTCACAGAAGCTACAAGCCTTGTAGGGGCAAAGCAAACCCCATCGCTCAGTAGGATCCCTATCATAGACTGTGCAATTTTCACCTTCTTTACCTTTGAAAAAGCAAGCGTCCTGACACAGGGAATTAGTTGTGCTGCTGCCTTCATGTCACCAGGAAAAGTCTATTATTTTATCTATAGACATTATATCTATAAAAGTCCAGAATACCTGATGTGAAACTTGAGAGGCCAAAGTTCGGATACTAAATTCTGTCTAATGAATCACTAGGGAAGAGATTTCACTTATATTTTCCTTTTTGTAACTTCCATAAAAAAAAACCTCTAGATTTTTCAGAATGGAAGGAAAACCCTTTAATTATCTTAATTTTCCTTACATGAAGAAAATACAAAACCTACCTTGATTTTTCAGTGGTAAAGGCATAGTCTCCCTGAGTTTACTTAAAAGGTTTTTCATTTCCCTCATATCTCTGTGGAAGCAAAAGTTGAAAGAGATACAATAGAACAGCAGTTGAAGACTGAATGGGGAATGGGTCACAGTATAGCTTTATGTGCTGAAATAATGGTGGAATAAATACAAGATCTATTGGGCAAGTATTTGGTTTACATACATGTATCAGATGATGCATACCAAAATAAAGGGCAGTAGATTTAGCAAGGGAGAACTTTCAACTTAATAAAGGAGTCTTTCAACTGCACAGTTAAGAGGGTAAGAGAAGTCCACCTTCAGAAACCTGTGGATGATGTTCCCCTCCCCTCCTAAGGCTTCCACATTTGTAACTACAGGCAGAAACAAGTGAAATGAACTATATTCTATGCTTTCAATTTAGGAATGCAGAACCAGAAGCCCGCAGATTTCAGGAACAAAATCAGAAACCACTCAATGTGAGACAAAAGCTGCCTCTTCTAGAGAATGTGGCCCGCTGCAACATAATTTTCCACCCTTTGTTTTTGACAATTACCCTCTGGTAATTAGCCTAATTAAGAATGACACTTCTCTCTGTCCTTCTTTTAGAAGTGGTTCTCAGATAGGTTAAATGTAACCTATGTAAATGTAAATGTAATACCTTTTATAGTAGCAACACTGGCTGTCTAATTGGAAAAGACCAAATAAACCTGAGACAGAAGCTTGTTTTATTTAGGGATGAAGTGCTACACATACCTTTCAGTGTTTTCAATATCTGTGGAAACCTGCCATAAATGCTGTTGAATATCTGTTGGTGATGATGATGTGTCTTCTAAAATAGGTACTTCAGAACTCTCCTCCACTTTAGTATCTAGGATCTTGGGTGGAGCACAAGGATCTTTTCCTTTAAAATATTTAAACAAAACATACATTCCCATTATTTATCAATTAAAATTATACTTAGATTCTATCACTGATGTTTTGATCTTGATCTTGCACAGTATAAATGAAGAGACTGATGAATGCAAACTCTGAATAAGAACTGTTCAGAAAGACAGCAGACCACACCGATCTGCTAATATGTTACTCTTACCAAACAAAACTAAGTGAACTCCCACACAGGCATGTGTGGACCTTAGAATTTTACGTAGTGAGTATTATGAAGGGTTTCAGTTAAACTCCAGTGGCTTACACGTGACATGAAAATAAGAGTCAGAGAGGGCAAACCAGAACAAAGGAAGCAAATAAACTACAGCATACATTCTGAAAGCAACTTCAAAAACTCTGATGCTGAACAACACTGCAACCCATGCCTCCTAGTACTACAGCAATACTAAGGGAAAACACAAAAACGTGCAGTTCTTTACTTGGTGATTTTAAAAGTGCTACATAGCTGCCACTACTCACAACCCAATATGCATTATATTCTGAATTTTCATGCTTACACTTGCTTAATTCATGCTCACTATATGAAAATGAAGTGCAGTGTCAGACTTGAATGGGGTCTTCACAGATATGCCAGGGCTTTTGTCAGGAAGAGAATGGAATAAAGGATGTGGACCATGACAGTAGAGCATGCAAGAGTTAAGTATTGGTGGGATTTTTTGGTGTCCTTGCAAACCTCCTGTGGACTGTCTGACAGTATTCCTTTTCTGTAGTGACAAGTACAGTCCTGGCACCAAATAAATTTAAATGAGAAAATTCAAACTGGAGCGCATCCCAGATGCGTTATTGAGAAGTTAATTTTTTTCCCTTTCTGACTTATGAAATGGAGTGAAAAATCTCAGAAAGAAACAAAACTTTCTAAAAATGGAGAAAAAAAGGTCAATGTTTAGCCAGTGGTATGAAGAGTTGAGTAGCAAAATGTTTTTTCATCTGACAATTTTTGCAATTTGAAAAATTTTCACATTGGGATGAACCTGAGTAGTTCCTATAAGGTTTGACAAAAGAACAGAAAGACAAAGAACAGCTAATACAGTAGTGGTCACTTAGCCCATTTTTCTGGGACACTAGAGACCAAGGCTGTCAACAATGCTATATTACTTTTCCACAACACATAAAAGTATCCCCACTATCAGGCTTGTAACCCTGTTGTTTTTTTTTAAACTAGGTCTTAAAATTCCTGGATCTTAAGAAACTCCTTTTGGGCACATTCTCTAGCTATTGTATTCTGGTAAATTATTCTTTTGCTGAAAAAAACCCCATATTCTTAGCTACTTGTCTGAATGCCAAACTAGACATTACTTACACTACAGAACATAACTTTCTTAATGTTTTCATTACTCTTTGAGCCAGTAGCAAGCCCTTTTCCTTGCTTTGCCCCCAGCTAAGTCATCTATGATCCCAAGAGGTTGCATGACCTGACATAACAAGTTTGTCATCTATAAAAGAATGATGTTCAGCATCCCTTCTCTGCTGCTTACTTTGGCACCCACTGCTAAATTCTGCTTTGCCAGATCTCTGTGAGCCACTTTAACTCATCAAATGGTAGAAGATTAGGCCAATAAAAGGAAAAGTAAAATGTGACATTTTCTGATGTTGCATTGATTTAAGTCAGGTCAGCAAAGCACCCTACATGTGTGAGAGCAAGAGCCGCAGGAGGATGAGGATCCTGTGGCCAGAATCAGTGGAAGGGGGAAAGAAGTGAAGGCGTGATAAGGAAGGGGAGACAGAGAGGAAGGGTCGAGATCTTTCTGGTGGTAACAAGCTATTATGCTAACTCAATTGCTTGTGGAACAGCAGCCTAAACCTACTTTCTAGATTATATGTTTTACTCAGTATCACCTTGTAGGTATAACTTTTTAATTTTTCTAGTTCTTAACTGCAGCTTATGCTGTTATTTGAAGGCAGCTCATATTGTTCAATTTTAATTGTTAATTTCTGTAAGTTTCATTATTTATTACTTCTTCCATTACAAAAAGCACACAACACACATACTGTTACCAATATATCTCAAAGACCACTTCTTTGTAAAAGAGGTTGCCCCAGGGAAACGATCTAATTTGCAACTAATATCTGAAGGTGTTACTGCTGGACTAGGTATTAGTTAATTCTCCCATTATTTTGAACTGTTATGTTGGAACTCTGACCTGACCTTCGGTGACATGCTGTCAAGAACAACCCTGTCTATAGATGCATCCTTCAGGGATGTGAAAGGTGTTTCAATGGAAACAATAAAAATGCTAGATGAAATAACAGTAAAGGTTCTTTTTTGCAACTTGAAAGCAGAAGCACTGAGGCTTAATGTTCTTTTTGTTAGCACAAAGGCAAGGTCTTGCAGATTTAGCAGAATGAATGGTGCAGATTTCAACTGAAGAGTTCTTTACCAGTAATTCTGTTGTATATGAACAATTCATGAAGCCTTTCTTGAATTTCAGAGCATCTGCTCAATCACTCGAAAACTGTTAAAGAATCACCTAGTCATAAAGGCTTTGCCTGAATAATGTATATGACTCAGACTTAACATTTCTACATGGTATAGCATGTAGGGAAACAAGCTTTTTAATCTTCTCATCCTTGTAGTGGCAGTAAGGGTAGCTTTTGTATCACACATTCTTAAAGTAGGGATATGAACCCTAAAATTTACTTTCAACTTACTCAACAGACTTTCATTAATTTCAGTTGGAGTTTGATCATGCATGCAGTGTTGTCCGAAGTATCCACATACACTTGCTGTTCTTGCCAGTTGACTAGACAGAGTACTGTCTTCTAGCCTATGCTATATGCTATAAATTCATCATATATTTTTTATTTAAAGGAGCAGAAAATGCCTTTGGTATGAAATTAATTTAATTAAATAATGCTGAAGATCAAGCTTGAGTGAGGATAAATATAAGGGCAGAAAATTGTCAGTTCAGTAAGGTTACATACATCATCTGTGACCACTACGCTTTTTGTGTCTCACCTGTTGTGCTCCTTACTGTTTCTGTGGCTCTGTGTTTGCTTCAGTTGTGCTACCTTATGCGCCTACTTTTAGTAATCACCTACTTCGCAGAGAAACACAATGAAAAAACCATCTATTATAGGTGCCTCAGAGCTAGTCAGATTTCACTGCAGATGAATTGAAAACATCTTTGAGGGGAGTAACAGAATTTAACAAAGCTGAGAGAAGCCCTCTCTCAAAAAGAAGGCAGCATTTGCATCAGAATTCTAACTTGGCAATTAAGGATAAATGCACAAGCTATAGATCACAGCTAAGGTAAATGAAAAGGAGAACATAAGAAGGGGAGTAGGAAAGAATTGTGCAGAAAGTAAAAAAGAGATGTGGCAAATACGGCTAACAGCCTGATCAACATTCCTGACTTATGCTTGGGACCTTCAGAACTCATAGACTGTCTCACTGGAAATATTATTAAGGAAAATGCAACAGGAGCAACAACTCTGTGATATAAATTGTTTTCCTCCTTCCATGCCTGTTTTTTGTTCTATTTAGTTTGGCCTCTTCACGGTGTCCACATGACAATGGGTGGTTCTCTGGATTTTTTCAATGCTTGTTTCTCCACACCTGTGTGCTTCTCTTCTCTCCCATATCTTATCCCTCTTGTGTAATATGTGTAAGTGATTACACACATCTTCCAGTCTTTAAATAGAATTGAGATTGTAGTACATCCATTAAACAATCCTGCCTTTCTGCTTCAAAATTCTGAATAGCATGTAATTTAAACAAAGTCAAATAAAACAAAAATCCCTTTATTGAACGTAGGGTCTATTTTTGTAATCTCCAATATAAGCTATCACAGGCTCTTACACACTATTTTAGGGAAATACATGTTATCGCAAAACATATTGGAAAAACAGCAGTTATGCTCTGAACCTCTCATATGGCACATGATACACTGTTATCTGTGATTTGGCATCATTCTGATGTGCCAACAATGCAGGAATGAGTTCAGTCTGAATTTACATCACAAAAGCCTAATGATTTTCCCATAAGACTCAATTCTTCCCTTTCTTACTTAAGTATTCAGCTGGTATGATTCTGCCCTCAGCTACATTTATTTAAGTCACATGGGGACCACACATCACAATTATGGTAACGGAACTGTGATTTTTTCTTCAAGGCTTCCAAATAGGCTTATGGTAAGAATAAACAATATATAGGTTATAAGTGTTAAAGTATTTTGCATCTTGTTCTGAGAAATTATTAAAGTATAAACATTAAGAAAAAACACACAGGAAAAAAAGAAAACACTCTGAGGCCAAGAAACTGTAACATTCTCGGAATCTAATGTATCCTGGACTCATTTTTTCCCATAGATATTCAAATTCTACTAAAATGACTAGAGCTATGTGCAAATAACTGGCAGCAGGAATTACCTCTCCATGTGTGTACGGTTTTTTTCAGCAAGTTACAAACAATATAACAGGTTGAACTGATTCTGGACCATAATAATGATATTCTTATAACTACAGGTGAGCAGTGACTTATTTTGTTCAAACTCAGCCTAAATGACAACCAGTTTCAAACCTTGTCCTTCTCTGACAAGGTAGCTTTAACTAATTTTACAGCATGTTTTCAGCTCTGGAAAACACCTCCAGCTAATTTTAACTGTCCCCTCTTGCCTTTGATTTGTTATATGGGCTTATTCCCTTAACTACTACAACGAGTGCCTTGTGCATAGCTAGCTAATAGAATGATGGCAATCTCCAGTTTAGGGTTTTTTAAGACATTTTCTAATATATGTATTGATATAACCAAACAAGTCAATTGTATCTGTAAAGCATCCTAAGAAATGAATAGTTTCTATATAAACATTTATAGACATTAGATTTCCATAATGTACACTTTCACAGTGACATGCCATAATGATCCAATTATAATAATAATATTTTACAGTTTCTAACAATGAAAGGAATATGTCATTATTGTGGAAACACGAATCCGCAAAGCTCTTTTATCTGTTATGTTTACATACTAAAAATGCAATGAAGTTCTTTATAAGGTATCAGTGAAAACCTTTGACCCCAAAATATTTGTGGCTGAATACAGCAATGTATGCTGAAGTGTACTTAAGAACTCTGAGGTAGTTCTAAGTTTTCTCAGTGTGGGACCTTGACAACCTCTGTATTAATCTGGAAAAAGCATAATCACATTCAGCAGCTTCCATGGACAGAAATTATGCCAACTACTTCCTCTAAGACTTTGCTAGCTAAGCCACATTTTGATTATTTAATCCAAAGAATAGTCAATGTTGGGAACATGCAATGGCAATAAAGTAGACATATAACATTTAAAGGAATTGGAGCTGAATTTTGTAAACACTTCAGAGGGGTACCTAAGCTCCTTCGGAGTATCTTACTTTCCATGAAACTCTTAATTCAAATTTTAGTAAGTATTACTAGGTTTAAGAACTGTGACAGTGCTCCCCAAGGCACAAAGCTATGTAATTCAAATGATGCAGGGGAACAAATAAAAGCAAAACCAAAATTATGAAAGAAGCTGCAGGCCCATCTGTTGCTTGACAAAGTCTAAGATGATTCTATTTAGTGAAGTTCTGCCAGAGTGTGATAATGATGCAGAAGAAAACTAGGTGAACAAATGCAGTGAGAAGTTTCAGAAGATTGTCTGGAAGAGCTGGGACATGAGCTACCATTTCCCGTATCTGCCACTCCCCACCCCCCAATAGGTCTTTGCTGTAGTTATCTCCAGCAGGTATTTGCTATGTCAAAAGGGACAGCAAGATCCTTAAAACCATCATATTAGGGACTGCAGGAAGAGACAGGAGAGTTTCTCAGAGTGCTACTCTGAAAAATGGACTCTATATGTACCCAAAGTTCTCATGGGATCCTATCCAAGTTGTTTAAACTCAGAACCTCAAAATAGTTACTGACAAAGTATTTCTAATTGTCTGGTTGCTCAACCCAGAGACTCTTCGTGCTCAGCTGCTACTGAAAAATTATTCTATGAACACACAGCACTGCATAAAGTGCACTGCAATCTCAGATTCTAAATTAGCAATCCTAATCTCTCTTTGTTCCTTCCTTACAATGGGAAAAATTGCTACTACCTCACTACTCAAGGCTGTTCTGAAGACACTCCCATCAGTGTATGAGTTACTGAGAAAGGTCTGAGGAAGAGAAGGATTTTGCCTTTAGCACAGAACTGTGTGCAATAAATACATGACACTGAACAATTAGGATAAAAGAAAGATGTATGCACAAGTAAATGTTGCCAAATTAGTTAGCCAAGTTAGTTAGCTAGACTCTTGGGATTGTGGAAAAAGTAATAAAATACATGATTAGGTAACAAAAGTCTTGGTAACTACAAAAAGCTTGAATTAAAGCTACTTGAGCACATTTCACTGTGTTCTCTGCAAACTTTCTGAATGTTGAACTTTGCAATCATAACATATTTTCAGCATTGGGTTTTTGTGGTGTATGTGTCTTAGAAAAAATTTATTAGAGAGCACTTACCTCTGTTTACTTACTGCATAACACAGCTGGAAATATTAATGGCTTTTGGCCCCGCTATGACTGTTATATCTCAAAGAAATAAAACTATCAGACTTTTCTAGCAGAGGTTGTATGACAGCAGTAAATTAATCTAAACCACTGTAAATGTGCAAGGCCTTTCTGTACAGGAAGCTTGATATATACTATACAGTATATATAGGAATGTTTGTTCAGTAGAACAGAAAGATAAGAAAATATGAGAAGATCAGTGATGTGAAAGTGAAAATATTCAAAGCCCAGCCCTTCAGATCATCGTGTAGCATTTCAGGGAGCACTGGCTGAGTTTCTCTCGGGAAAAGAGCATCAGCATCAGTCCACTGCCTTAACTTTATCAGTTCTATAGTATGGTTCAAAACGTCTGGTCAAGATACCAGTATCCACGTTACTATCTATTAGCTGCAAGTTGCTGAGAACAGCCTGCATGTCATTCTACCTGAATCTCTGCTGGCTCCCAAGTGAAAACATAAATAGGTGAAATCTCATGGAAGATTTAAAAAACTAACAAACCACTTACCCAACAGGTAAGAGGATTAGAAAATGGAAAATATTACATCCAAATGGAAAATACCTTCAAAAATGAGCTTTAAGACACAGGAAGAACATCATACACAATAATTTATGAATTAAGCAAATTTTCTAAGGGTAGTACTCTTCATACACAAGGAAAAGAATATTTTTTTAATATGGTCACTTGGTGAAAAACTAGACAGGTGAAAAAATAAAAAAGCTATATATGAACAGCAACACCATATATTTTATAATGGTGAAATCATCATTCCTTTCATTCCTAGAGATAAATTTCTGCATTTTGCCTACACTGCAGTTCCATTTGCCCTAAGTAAAGGAATTAAAGAAAGGTATGGGTTCATTCTACTCCTTGGAAAATAATATGTTTTGGCAGAACACAGAATAACTACGTTTCAAGGTCACCTAGTCTAATACCCTAGTGATAGCATGGCCAACTTTCATCAGATTGCTCAAGGCTCTTAGTGTTACCAGTATCTCCAAGGATGGAGATTACACAGCCTCTTTGGGTGCCTATTCTAGTATATGACTACCTTCAATGTGAAAAAATATTTAACACATAACTGGAATTTCCCTTGTTGCATGATGCTTTTACAATACTTCTAGGTGTTGTAAATACCAAGTATTTAATATACAAGAGCAATGTTCTATTGGTTCAGTTCCAAAATTAAAAATATTTGAATCTCTGTGATTATAGAATTTTTGCCTATTATGATTTTTTTTCAAAGAATGTCAGAAAAACTTGGAGCCAAGTCTCTATATGGATATAGGCCAAAAATTACTCTATTTAGCAATGGCAGAACAGCTACTATGACTTCTTCTATGGTAAGATGATGAACCAGTGTATATCAAAAGTACTGCCAGATAGGAACTAAGCTGGCCCATAGTGTAATGCTGTAATTCATCTTATTCAAGTTTAGACATCTAGTTGGTGTTTAGTTTAAGTTATTAATGTAGTCTCCATCCAGAGGTAAAAAGGAGAAAGAAGACATATCAGGGTTACTCAGGTCACTTCAGGCTACTTTCTTTTCTGCAATTACAGATAGTGGTTTGACAACTGTAGCCAATGCTAGGAAATGTAGCACAATAAAAAATTATGATTAATTTTAGCAGCTATTGGGATCTTGTTATACAATGTCTCTGTTACTTCTGTCTCTTCCTATTTTATAGATTTCTTTCCAACTTGAGAAAATCACTGAGAAGCTCAGTTGAGCAGTTAAAAAGCTCCAGTTCTTAACTTCATATCAAAAATACCAGTGGCTTTAGCTGTATCCTATAGCTAGATGTGAAAAAAACATTATGGGATCTTTCAACATGACAGGAAGTACGTAAGGTTCATTACAAAATCATCATCACAGTTCACTACAGAACTTTGTCTTGTCTTTAACTAGTATATTCTGCTGAGATATTATCTGGGGAAAAAGTAGTTAGAATCAGCACAGATATAGTCCCAATCAGTGTATGCCACCACTGAGTAACAGAGGTTACAATGCCCCTATTTAGTAAATTATCTGCATTTCTACATCTTCCTTTCAGTAGGTGGCTAATCATATATATAATCATTAGAAAGATGCATTTTCACTAAAGCAAGGACATCTCCTTTGTGTGTAAAAATACTCTATGAGGTAGATATTAGTTCTGAATCTAGCATCTAGTTTTATAAAGGTGGGCTGATTTTAGCTGTATTTATCTGTCTTATGCTATAAGCTGGCATTGCTGGGTAGTAAGGGATCAATTTAGTACTAAACCCATACCATATTGCTCCACAAAACACCTTCCCTCAAATATCATACCCAACAAATACCTCTAATAAAATGACTCAGATAGTTTGCCCACCAGTCTGACTAATGACAACTAAAACGTTTGGGACCACTCTTTTAAAAAAAATCTCAGACTTCTAAACTGTCAGGACATTAGTGATATGTACCTGATATGATATACCTCTGTAAGAATGATGATAATGAAACAGAAATACAGCTTTTCTTCAGTAGCTGAAAAGCTTCAGTGGTATAGTTCATTTTACAGTTTGGTGCTTGCTGTGGTTAATTGTGGCTGGCAACTAAGCCCCACACAGCTCCTTGGTCACTTCCCCCCGGTTGGGATGAGGGAGAGAATCAGAAGGGTAAAAGTAGGAAAACTCATGGGTTGAGATAAAGACAGTTTAACAAGTAAAGTAAAAGCTGCGTGGGCAAGCAAAGTAAGGAATTCATTCACCATTCCCCATCGGCAGGCAGGGGTTCACCCACCTCCAGGAAAGCCGGGCTCCATCACCTGTAACAGTTATTTGGGAAGAAAAATGCCATCACTCCCAAGTCCCTCCCTTCCTTCTTCTCCCAGCTTTAAATGCTGAGCATGACATCATATGGTATGGAACAGCCCTGTGGTCAGTTGGGGTCAGCTGTCCTGGCTGTGTCCCCTCCCAGCTTCTTGTGCACCCCCAGCCTGCTCGCTGGTGGGGTGGTGGGAGAAGCAGAAAAGGCCCTGGCTCTGTGTAAGCACTGATCAGCAGTGACAGAAACATCTCCGTATTATCAGCACTGTTTTCAGCACAAACACAAAACATAGCCCCATACTAGCTACTATGAAGAAAAGTAAATCTATCGCAGCCAAAACCAGCACAGTGCTTTGTCTTTCATGAATACCAGTGCCTGCCCCAAAGACTGTAATTTTTTAAAACGAGTGTCTGTATATTTGTGCAATTCAATACCTTTCCGATGAAACTGCAGTGATCCTAGCAGACATATGGACTTCAGCATTTCTGTTGTGTACATTTCTAAGCAACACTGCAACTGGATGTATAGTCTACAGATTTCAGGATGAATTTCACCATCTTCTGGGCTGCAGTAAAGGAGAAAAAAAAGTAGTTAAGAATAGGACTGGAAGTATGTTTTTCATAAACTTAACTGTTTCTGTAAGTGCTAACCAAGGATTTACCCAGTCTTACCTGAGAATTAGGTTTTCAATGCTTCTTCCAAAGGTACTGTCAATAGGGAAGCATATGGTAAGACTGAAGATTTAGGATTTCAGCCATTACATGCTCAGACATTCTTGTTATTGGTTTGCTACATAGTGGTGTTAAATGGTAAGATAACCCTCAAAACTATATTTTGTAACTAGAGGAACCTGCTTTTCTAAATAAGCTGAATCTAATGGTACTTCTGAATATTACTGCTAAGAAATGAAAAAACATTTTCAGCATGTTTTCAGATTTCTAGCCTATGAATAATATAAATGAAGCTTTCACAATAAAAAGATTGCTAACGTTCTTTACAGTGATTGACCTTCCTATGGTTAAACTGATGCTTCAAAAGACCCTCCTGCATATGAAGTAGAAGTAGACTTGTGGATTTCCACACAGGAACAAAAGCAATTTATCTGACAAATTATGTGCAGCAACACTAGATTGGGCTGCTATGGTCAAATAATTCCTTAACACCAGTCTAGGCCAAAGGCTTTGAGACCTACAGCAGACAATGTCTACTTTAACCAGTAAAATAGGTTCTTTCTGACCTAAGGTAAGAGGTGATTATTTGCATCTAGATCCAGGGTCCAGTCAAAATGTTAAGTCCAGGTCTTTTGTTAAGAACAAAGCTTAAAGACTCAATTTTAAGGAAAATCCTATCAGTTTGTGTTGATACAGTCCTACTGAAGTTCGGTTCAAATGAATACTGAATAGCTAAACATTTTAATTCCTCTGTTTGAGATTCACCATTATTTCTAATGAAGGAGACCACACATTGCCTAGAAAGCATGCATCTTCTGCCACCAATTTCAGTGACATCAAGACTAGACTTAGTCATATCCCAGGGTAAGAAAATAGGTTCGGTATAAGGTAGGCCATGATGCATCTGACTCGGTGAGTAGGAGAAAGGAGCAATCTTAAGGAACATTTGATGCAAGGACTTGCCATAATCTACCCCCAGTGAGTAAGAAACTGTGGTTTTCCAAGGCTCTCAAGGGTCCTCAAGGACAGAAGTCCCCCCAAGTGGCATCAGAACCTAAATGTGACCATGAAGGTTTCACAGAATTGGGAAGAACCTTCCTAAAAGCAAAAAGCAACCCTAGCACTTCCACAGCACATGAAGGAGGACTACTGGTGTTTGTACATGCCAATGAGACCTGCTAAGAACCACAGTAGTGGTAAGACGTACAATCAAGAATGTTTAAACAAGGAAAAAATGAAGTCAAAAAAGGAGAAAAAAAAAAAAAAAAAGACAAGGTTGGAAAAGACTGAAGATTGAAAAGAAATCATGCTAGACTTACATCAGAAGGAACGAAGGAAGATTGGTCCCACCTACTAATTCATTACAAAACTGACTGGAGTACAAATTACAATTGCTGTGGTCCATGTTACCTCAGGAGCAATAACATACACCTGCCCACCCCAGCAGCTTTATTTCTTTTGGCCAGACTATAATATGTGCACTTCTCTTAAGCCACATCTACATCTCTACTTTTAAAGTGAAGTCTCTTTTTGTTGACAAATTATACCATGCATGATATGCCATTTCCTGCATCTTGTCATAAATACAGAATAAAGCTATGGTGGCAGAACAAACAGCAATCACACTCGAGGATGTCTTTTCAGCTGCTTCCTATAATATCTATTCCTATCCTCAGTGATTCCAACTCTGAAAACATTTAATAACCTTAAGACCCTGAATAACTTTCCTGAAAAATTAAGATACCTGACAGATTTTGTTTATTCAGAATCAAGTCCTGTGCTGCGTATGAAAACACATATTTCCTAGAAATGGATCCATGTTGAAATCTCACATTCTTTTCAAAGGATAGGAATAACATAGATATTTTTTTAGTGAGTGCACAAGCAGTAGTGTAACAAAATAAAGAATTATAGTTCTCAAATGCTGAAAATTATGCTTAGAAGACACACAGCATTATAACACACATACATGCAAACAAAATGGCTTTGGGATAAACTGAACTTAATTTTTTCAAGACTGTACTTACCTGCAAATTCCTCAAGACACTTAGAAGCTCTATTTATTACAATGTTTTACACTTTTTTACCTTGCATCAAGTATCTAGTACTTTTTATCTTGCATTGATACACAGTATCTAGTCCTGGTTTCACAAGAGTTAAATCTTAACTTTCTCTGCAGTTGCGTGTGCTGTTTCTTTCATTTGTAACCTACCTATTTGCTGTATGAACTCAATCTGTCATCACTTTGCTGATTAGAAATGGACTGTTATAAACAATAACCATAAATTTAATAGCATTTATTTTCAAATTGGCAGATGGCAAGAAGGGGCTTTAATGTAATCATATTGGTGTTAACCAAAGCAGATGAAACACATAATGCTTAGATATAAATTTGGTTTAGTATAAATCAGGAGCAATTTTTCAGCAGCAGACTGTTATTTCTAAATTGTACCAGCATTTTCAAGGCCAGATCTAGTCCTTTGTTTTGCATGTACTGCTCCTAATGATTTCAACATTTTTGGTAAAAGAGTTACTACAAAACTGGATGAATCTAGAGCAGAACAGGATTCTGATGTAAAAGGCAGTTTCAGGAATTAATGTAACCTTACAGAATGCATCTGACCAAACACAGCATAAACAAGCAACTAGCCAATTACAGCAAAAGTACAGTATATAAGGTTTTCTTCCTCTGGAATAGTATTTTAACTTTCTGAACTTTCGGTCTTATATACCCAGTTTTATTTCTCTGGTAGCTAAATCTAAGAACCATGCGATACATATTTAAATAATACATGGCCTCTTGGTGGCTTTTACTATCCTGATTTGTCCTACCTTTTAGCTTACAGGTAAGATTTTTTAATATTTTTTAGTGTCATGTATTCTTACATGTGCATTTAACACTGTTCTCAAGTTCAGCACCATGGAATTAAAGCAGTCGATGGAGGTAACAGCTTTAATTTCCCTCCATTGTCTGCATCACTTACTGTTGCAGCTTATTTCCCAATGAGCACACATAACAGTCATCTTTATCCTTACCAACAGAAGGATTACTAAAAGATTTAGAAGTGCAGAATTCCATTTTTTAAATTTTTCTTTCTTTCCATTTTTTTCTTTTTTTTTTTTTTTTTCTTTCTTTCCATTTCCACTTTCCACATTTAGCACCCAGGCCCAAAATATAGCTCTTCAGACTTACTGCTTATTTCATGTAATACCCAAGTCTTGAGGTCCCACCAATATACAACCAAGCACACTCAGTTTCTGCATATTTCCTAGCTGCCTAAACTTTTCTTTCTGAGCAGGATTTCCTCTTTCCTGCAGATGAACTACTAGCAATGGATAAATGAATCACTGATTTGCCTATTCCACCTGCAGGGCATTGCCCCATCAATGTTCACACACTAAGTGGAAATAAAGCCACCACAGATGGTAATGATAACCTTTTTCTGCTCAGTGATGAGACCTCTTTCTGATAGGGAGATACAGATCTACTCCACTCTTTCATGCAAGTAAAGCTGAATCTGTGAAACTCCTCTGAAAGCTAGGATTCTCTAACCACAAGTCTATCACTAAAAGGACATGTATCATGGAAATATAATTTCCTTGTATCACAATCAGATAACACTGGATTATGGTTGTCCTATTTTTCTCTGCATCGTTTCAAGTGTTAGAAATACTTTGATTTTTTAGAAGTCATGGCCATTACATGAACTTTGTTTACGATGTTGAATCTACTTCTTCCCTTCTGGATGTCACTGGCAAAAAGACTGAGGGTCTGCACACAGCTGCAAGAAAATGGTATTGTCCTCATACAGCTATCTGATTTCTAAGAAGCAAAAATGGTGAAAACCTTTCTTTAAAATGTCTTTGGTCTTATTGACCACATTTTTAATTGTGCAGACTAAGAAAGCAGATATTATACACAAGATGATTGGCTCATAAGCCAATTAAAATTTATCAGTGACTTCCTATTCACAAATGAGCTGGAAAAGTAATTGGAAAGCACAGTAATAGGTATTTTAATTAAGGTTTTTTTGCTGCTGTAAATCTGATTTATTTTTCTTGTAGGCTATATTAATGAATATCATGAGAATAAGAACTAGAAATGTCTATGATTGCAGGAGGGGGCCTGGAAATCAGGACCATGGGTGGCAATCAGTTAGCTGAGGGGAATGTGCTCGAGCTCGTAGGTCAGGAACCCTGGGAGGACGCGGAGTGTGAATAGGTAACAATTAACAGGGTGAGTCATGCCGAGAGAGGATAGGGGAGTGGGGGATGGATGGTGCCAAGGAGAGGTAACACCTTGCTGTTAATTGATGACTGTAAACACTTACTTAAAGTGTCCTTTGTTTGTAGTTAACCGCCAATCGGGGATTGCCTAGTATGTAATGCCTAGCTTAAAGAACCAATCTGTTTAAAGCGCGCAGCTTCTGAAAACATATATAAACTCGTGATTGTGTACAATAAATCGACATTTGCTTGCATCAAGCAGCCCTGTCTCTCCATCGCAGCATATGGTAGATGTATTTTCCCACCCATTCTTGTTTTTTCAAGAATATGGAGCATCTGTAATTGAACTGCAAGCAAAATTCTTCTCTTGTATGCAAATTCAGAGTAACAGCAGTGTTATCCAAGCAAAATATTTTTAATTATCCACAGTTTATACAATAAGAATTATTTCCAGGCTACTACCCTCACTGATTGTCTCAAACTGTTTAATTAGTGCTTAATTACAGTAATGACCACAAGAATTCCGTTAGCTTGCAACTGAACAATGTTCTTCTATGCATGCATACAGGCCTCATTTTCATTTCTGAAAGACACATGCTCTGATGACGATGAACATAAAGACTTCTATAATCCCTGAAGTACATTCTGTGTAGTGGTCTTAAAATTTCCCTTACAAGTGTCAACAATTCCCCTCCACTCGGTAATTTTTTACTTCAATACGTTCAGTCTCATGCCACGAGCAATGCTGAACAGGGGACTAGTGGGACTAGAATGCTGATTATGGTATGTTTCTTATTAAATAGCTTATACCCAATTTGTATTTATTTACCAAAAAAAAAAAGTTAATGCAAACTTGTATTATTACCCCCCAAAGTCAGCTACCTCTGTTTTAGTCAGTCCAGCTGATTTCTATATGAAAACCACTTAAAGAGAATCTCACATAACACAATCTCATACAACTACTGTGCTAAATCATGTTCTCAACAGAGCTAATAGCTTATGTGCAGCTGGCCACATGGGAGCTAGCACAGCACTGAGTACTGGCCCATGAGCCAAAGTCCAGCTCCTCATCTCTGGCTTCTGAGCACAGCTGCCACGAGGCTGTGAAAATAAACTGAACTCACTTCCTGCATCCATTATGGAGCAGAAATTTTCTTGCTTCTTTCTATCCACTTAGGTAAGATAAAGAAGTTCTGGTAAACCTTAGAGGATCTGAATATGCAGTTTGTGGCTTCTTGGGGATACTTCATCTGACAGGGGAGCATTGCTGCCTTTCACAAAATGAATGCAATGAATGGCTCATATAGGAAGCGATGAAAGATAGAATTTATGGAATTCTACGCCTCTGAGTAAGCCTCTTGATTTGCCAGTGAAGTGGCAAGACACATGTGTTCCTATACATGAGGAAGGGGGAATGGTGAGATGGGTGTACATGTGCTTATGCAAGTATTCTGCATGCAGGGTAAAATTTATAGGTCCATACAAGCTGGCATATTGCATAATAACTGTCACATGTCTCTCCTGCCTGATCTTCACTAGAAAAAACTAGTCTTTGATTTTCAAATAGAACTATGAGAATGTGTTTACATCATACAGAGATTTTTTTGTTTTGTTATTAATAATAATAACTGTATGAAAGAAAGTCAGATGGTTAGCTTATTAACACTAACAATGACATTTCCTATCATGAGGTCTGTATTATTACTTACTTGACCAAGAAACACTTGCTGATGCCTAGGGAAAACTAGCAGATCATTTGGCTCTGATCTTCCTTCTTTCTGTCTTTGCTAAATTATGCTGATGGTTGTATATTAAATACTTTCAAATATCATGTCCCTCCCTTACTAGGAATTTCTGTAGTTGTCACATGGACACTATACCACCAGGGCGTCATAAAGGGTAGAAGTCCTTATTCAAAGACACCAACACTACTCAGTTGATAAGAAACTCGTGCTACTGTGAGCCACACTTCTACAGTTTCAGAGCTCTGATATCGACATGTATTAAAAGTAGTTACAAAAGAGCAAATTCTGGTTTATTCCTTTATATAACAGTAGCTTAAGTTATGCAGTTTACCAGGCTGCTATGAAAAGTAAAAGTACAAATTTTTGTAAATACAACTTAAATCTAAAACATTACATTTTCATACTTATAAAATTGAATGGTTATGGGTTTTTTCCCATAAAAACCTGCTTTTTAAAATCAGGTCATGTACAACTGAATATGTTTATGAAGCACTGACAAGGGGTGGATTTTACTTTCCTTTGTATTTTCCTAAGCTGATATTTAAAATAAAACCTAGAGAGGGAGCTCTTATACCAACCATATAGTATCCAGGATATAGAGTGTATATAGAGTATATAAGAAAGGTGAATGCAGCTCTTTGGAGAGTAATTTTAAAATACACAAACCCCAAGATTTAAATGCCCCTCCCTAACAAGAAAAGGTAGAGTGAAAAATCCATTCAATTTTTTAATTTTTTTCCAATATAGTTGACATTACTTTATTGTACTGCCAAAATGTTGGTTACAACTGAAAAACACCTTCAGGTTTTCCTGAATTCCCACAGGTATCCAGTATTCACTGGAATTAGTGAAACTTAAAGACTACTAAAACTGAACAAAGATTATAGTCTAATTCTGAATTTAACTTAAAAATGTTAGTCACACATTTACAACAGAGCTGCATTTTACTTTTACTATCAACAATATTTAAAAATACATACTGACGTTATTAGCTCTGGCTAAAAAAGTAGCTAGTTTATATGAAGGGTTTGATACACCATTTTGTAACATATTTTTTTTTGACAAATTCTATGCTTAACTAATGAAAAGTATGATTTTTATGAACAATATCAATAGTTCTAAAATGTTATGAGCTGAAAGAACTGCCTAGACATAGCTACAGGAAAATAAAGGTTTGGCAAATCCAAAGTGAAAATGAGTTCATCAGATTCTGCCTTATGCCCCATATATGTACTTCCCACAAAAAGGAATGTAAATTGGCTTGATAAACTGTGGAAAATCACTGTCCACAAATACTATGCTGCTGATCGTCTTTTAATCTAGTATCAGGCACACTGCAGTTTAGAAATATATTGCAACTACAAAGATGATCTGGAAACAAGACCTACCTCAGACATTATGGTTCTTCTGCTAGAATGAAAATGTGACAAATACTGCAGAGATGAGACACTTAATCCCCTTATAGACACTGAAGGCAAGAGGCCACTCTGATTATAGCTTAGGTGCAATAGCCTACCAAACCTGCCTCTGCTTTTGATCTTAAACACATCGCTTACCTTTATTCACTTAACCATTCATCTTTAAAGGTAACAAAAGACTTGCCAATACATTTGGAATGTAAGTAGAAAAGTCATCCAACAATATTTTCTTCTAAACTGATCTTGAGAAAACATTCTTATTTGTATTCCTCTCATGTGCTAAGATCTTTTTTTTTTTTTAAATATGTCTTTCAAACAAGCTGCTGCCAGTTTCACTTCACGTGGGTTTTCGTTTTTGTTCTCTACTAATGTGCTGCAATACCATGATACAACTGCTATATCACATCCCAGTCCAGCCAGAGGAAAAGCAGGGATAGTTCCTTCTAGTAGACCCATAAATGGTTGCAATGTTGTTTCTGTTAAAACAGATTGCTGTTTTGAAGCCGTTACAACAGTACTTTCAGTAACAGAAGACATGTAATCAGATTTTGTTTAGTTAGACCAGTGTAAATCTCCAATTACCCTGACAAGGCTGATAGAGCCAATCTGGGTATATGATAATACAAGCGGAATAAAAGCACAGGGCAGTGACTTATATTTTAGAAATTTCTAACTGCCAAGTTGATGGCAACTTAGATATTTCCATGCTAGAACAATTGAGCCACAACAGTAGGAAATACACTTTTCTTATCTACACAAGAAAACCTCACTGACTTACACAGAAGTTACTTGATAAACCTGCAAATTACAGTAATTTTCAATATGGAAAGGAAAAAATACAGCATCACTTATATTACTGGTCTTCTATTATTTTTTTTATGTTGAAGTTCCAAAATTCTTTTGAAAGCTCACTACATGAGACAATGACTACAGATGAAGTAACCTTACTTTTAAAAAGGATTTTTAATTACTAATTAATAAATACTGTGATTCTTCCACACCCCTGAGTTTATGTTATCAGGGGAACAACTATCACACACTGTTTTTAAAAGCTATGCATGTACTTAGAAGTGTATTCAGTATTTGCGGTATTTCTTGAAATTATTAGAATCAAAGACCAGAATTTTCTAGAGTTGTTCCCTCAGAAGTGAATTTTACTGGCTGGCTGAACTCAGCCATGGGCAAGAAATAAATTACCAGAGGACTATCCAAACGATTCAAGTAGAGAACAAAACTGATTACAATCACTTGGTAAAGCTTCCTGGGCTTGAGTAAAATAGCACTAATATTAAGCAATTGTATTTAAACTCACTCCACTTTAGGCAAGACAGTGTGTTGGGTGTAGGTGGTAGCAGCAGGGTGCCGGCTGTGGCAGGAGGTCAGGGGCTGCCCTGTGCTGGACATGGCTGGCTCCAGCCAGTTCCAGCTGGTTTCAGCTGGTTCCAGACGGTTCCAGCCAGCTCCGTAGCAGACCCACAGCAGGACACAGCTAAGTCCATCAGCCATGTGTATGGCACCTCTTTGAAAACTTATTTTAAAAACCGGCAGAAATCGCCACAGGGGAAGGGGAAGAGGGAACAAAGAGTGAGAAACAAGGTCAGAGAAAGGAGGAGGGGGTTCTCCATGGCAGAGCAGATCTTCCCTGCAGCCTGCAGGGAGGAACACATCAGAGCAGATGGATATTCCTGAAGGAACTGCCACCTGTGGAGAGCCTATACTGGAGCAGATTTCCCTGACAGGACTGCAGCCTGTGGAGAAGCCCACACTACAGCAGAGCAAAAGTGTGAGGAGGAAGGAGAGGCAAACCCTTATGGGGGTGACCATAACACGCAAACCTGCCCCCCCCTCCTTCCTGCACTGCTCAGGTGGGGGGAGCCGCTGGAGTGAAGTTGAGCACCGGAAAGGGGACAGAAAAGGTGTTGTTTTAATGTTTATCTTTTTGCTTCCCTTTACCCATATCAGTAATTATTTTTATTTTAATTGGCAATAAGTAAGATTAATCTTCCCCAAGCCAAGGCTGCTTTGCCTGCAAGGATAGTCAGTAAGCAATGTCCCTGTCTTTATCCCTCTCTACCCGGCGTTCTCATTCCTGTTCTTCCTGTTTTCTACCCATACCCTGCTGAGGAGTGAGTGAGCAAGCAGTTGGGTGGGAGTTTGGCTGTTGGCCAAGGCTAAACTACCACACTAGCTAAGCTTAATATCCCGACAAGATACTTCTAAGCACTCAGAATTCCAAGCAAAATTGTGTATCTTCAATTATGCTTTTGAGTTATTTTAAGATTTAAAAAAAACCCATAAACGCAGGGCTTAACCACCAAACCTGTGCAGAAGCTAACTCTAAGCCTCCTTTTCATCTTTCTTTCCTTCAGCTGGCTGTCCCTGGCCTTTACTTTAGGGAAATCCATAAGACTTCTGCACTAGCCAAAAATGAGCTGAACAGAATCTTTCTCCCTGCACATTATCGGGCACCCTGTTGAGATGAGGTCGTGTCCAGTTAGATGAAAGGAATCTTTGGGTGAGTGCTCAAGTCAGCCTTGCTTAGCTCTAGCTTCAGCTGGACAAAAGATCTCACTTCCTCACTGCCTCAAATTGTATGATACTAAGCAAAAAATAAACCCAAACTGCAACACAGACCTTTCAGAAAAGGTCTGTTAACCAAGAAAGAGTCAGATTAGTGGTATATGTGAAAATTTTCATGTTTCCCAAAGAAATTACTATTCAGCATCCTGCCTTGTCAGCATCAGCAAGTTGTTCTCAAATGAATTTCTCTGATAAACAGTAGTGACAGCACAGATAACCACCAGGCTCAAGCCCATTATACCTCCATACTGCCTCTTAGAACTTGACGGCAGACAGCTGAAACTCATGCTGCCTATGGATTTCCCCTTTCAGTTAAGTTTCTAAGTTCTTTAAAATGTCCCTTAATCACTTACTACTTATTAATAAATGATTTATAAACTCTCCTTCAAAAGTCTGCAAAACCTGTACTCCTGTGTAGTTCCTCCGGTGAACAGTTGGGAAGAGAATGTTTTGGTAACTATCAAAACAACTATCTTGTGGGGTGATCTATGATACTTGTTCTGATCTGTGTGGACAAGTAGGGTCAGACTTCCCAGAAAGGCTTGAAAATGAATGAAATGCTTTGGGTATTTGGTGCTGTAGGATCTAGGTCACAACATACTAACATACTGGATTTAAAAGGAATTCTGCTGCAGGCAAGTGATGCCATCTGCTGTTGACCATACACAGGACACTAAACCAGATCAGTGCTTTCATTTATACTTCTCTTTTTGATTTCTTTCTGTCTCTAGTACCTACTTAAAATACAAATTTTAATATAATTTTTTTTTCAAAGGGCATTCCATAAAGCATTTGTGTGATCTGGATACTTGTTATTTGTAAGTTAAGATTTCTGGTTTTCTGTGTTTCAAAATAAGAAAAACAGAGCAGATGTGAAGAGATGGTAAAATGAGAAGCAGTAAGGAACAATGTATTTGCATTTCCTCAAAAATATGACACAACACTTTGGTCTAAGGACTACTGATGGAAACTAAAGGAAAAATGTTCTGTAAGCTTCACTGGGATTTGGATGGGAGCTATATTGCATCAACAATTACTGAAAAGATCCATGCATTCTCATACCTTTTCTTTGTTTTTTGCTAGTCAAACAATGTGACTGCTACAATTCTAAACTGGAAGGAAAGCAATCCCCCAGGCAGATCATTACTAGGTTGCTCAGAATAAGTTAGTATTTGGGATTCTGAATGTATCACATGCTTCCAGGAGTGCTTTGAATAGGTCATTCTTACGCGCTGGTGTATGTTTTTATCTTTTTAAACACAAATATCCACATACCTCCATATAATGGTATTCCAAGTGAAAAAGAAATTGTGGTACAGTGTTAGTAGAAGTATTTCACACAGCCCTACCAGATATTTCACAGACCAAATCTGTACGAGTAGTCAAGTTAAAAATCACAGCTGAGAGACTGCGAGAAAACTTGAATGTGTCAAAAAAAAAAAAAAAAAAGGAAAGAGAAAAAAGATATAGATTAGCTTCCTGAATTTAAATTTATATATGGAGAAAGAAATTTTTAAAACCATCTGTTGATAAAATGTGTTCAGGAAGCAGTACTTTAGCATAAAGAACTCTGCATTTTTTTCACTTCAGGTTTTTGAATCTTGCTCTAGTCTCCACTTGACTTTGCGAACTGGTGTTACTGTTTTTTCCTCTCTGAAATGCCTATTTCTGCTTGGGAAACAAGTATGCCTCCATGAAGTCTTCCTTGGGCATCCAATATGCTGTATTAGCAGCGTACAGACATACCACTCATTTCCATATCTTGAATGATGTAAAATGAATATCAAGGCTGTACACACACTACTTCAAGCAGGTCTGCAGCTAAATTAAATGCCCAGCCTTTGAAACTTCCATGACTTTAGGGTCCTGGTGTTATTCAGCCTGCAGGAGACTGGTTCCTCAGCACACAGCCTCACATTGCTCAGTCTGTAAAGGGCTATGGTTAGAACTGTCGTATTATCCCAAAGCACCAGCTTCTTGTTTTCTTGGATTTTTTTTGGAAGGGGATGTAAATGCATATGGGTGGACAGCTCTGCTTCACCACAGTAACAGCTCCAGAACTCACAGAAATAATTGGAGGCTGCTATATAAACAAGGCACTTTTAAGGATTTTGCCACTTAACCATTTGCCATGCTGAGGAGGTTACCAGCAGTACATTTGCAATGATCTGTTTTGCCATGAGGGAGATACAAAGAGTCAGCATCTCTTTGTTCACCCAATAAATGCAAACTTGTTTTCTTCTGCAATGGGAAAGCAGTCTCTTCAACAACTTTGAGCACATAATTTAATATCATATGACAGTATTTGAACTCTTATGCCAAATCTGCTGGCAAGAAATGTTAATGCAGAAAATATTCATATGAAAGACAAGAACAGCAAGGTAAAAAATGAAACGTAAGAGAGACAATGAAGAACTACATTGAATACAAATTGATTATGTAGGAAATCTAAATGTAGATCTGCAAATGTATCCAGTGAAAAGGAAACAGTATTCAATAACAACCAGCACTTCAGTATATGTTAAATTTGAAATGTGAAATTATGCATAATGTTATTAATAGTACCGGAAGGATTCCTGATTAAGGAATGCTTAATTTAATGCTTTGTTCTGATGAGACTGAGACCTTAATGCCCAGCTATGGTTTCAAATATTTAATTGTTACAAAACAGAACTATAAAGCAACTAGAAAAATCAGAACAGATTTTACACACCTTATAATAAATTTGGATTTGCTTGGAATTTTCCCTGTGTAAACCTAAAAATCTGAGATCTGCTTTGGCTGGAGACTGATCTTGCAAGTTACTGATGCTGATGCTGAGAGCAGCTCTCCTTTTTTGTTTGGTACTCAGCATCTTACTAGAGCAAACCTCCATGCACCAAAGTTTATGATAAATACGAAGTCTTTTCTTAGATGACTCCGCAGGAAGTCTAACACTTGGCAGGGCACAACAGAACATGGGTTGTGAGAAGCACATGCACTTTATGGCATGGTCCTGGCACAATTAACTTAGCAACTGCAGTGGCTGATTTCAGTGAGGGGCACAGAATCACAACTGTTTTTTTGAATTAGAGAAAAGTGTTTCAGAATGTTGAGAACTATTAAGAATTGGTAAAAATATTTCCATTAACAGGAATAATAATTCAGTCCAAAACATAAAAAGGGAGTTAAGAAATCACAAGCAAAAACCTAGTATATGTGGAATTCTAAGAGCCCATGCTGAAGTCTTTTTCTAACACACAACTTCATTATCTCATGTTCTCACTTCTTGTAAGATATATGAACATACTGCTAACATAGTCTGGATTTGTAAGATTCAGTGAGAATCAGAAGTAATTTTCTGAAAACAATATAACCCAAGCTATACAGAACCAAGGTAAACAGAGTCTCTAACACTAAAAATTGCAGCCATCTGGGATTTCTTAATGAAATAGTATTTAAGAGATTTATCAGGAAAGAAGCACTTAAAACTCATGGCTAAATTCTCAGCTTTGACATCAGCTATGTTTCAGTAAAAATCTAGAGAAGAAAATTACTGAAATATGCTGGTGATACAGATCTCAAAGCAGTGGGCTTAAAGGAGGGGCATAAAGGTGCTCTTCTTGACTGTCTTGGTTATAGATCGGCGCAACTGCAACTTTTAATTGGATCTGTATTTTTTGCAAAATTTTGCCAAGAAAGAAATTTTCTTTCAGAAATACTGAAATGAAAAAAATAATTTGGATTGGTCTAATAATGATTTTGAACCAGGTTCTCTGGTACCCCTGATTTTTCTGGGTATAGGATCATTAGCATGACACGGAAGACTCATAATTAGCAGCACTTGTAAGTCTTTTATATACCTCTTAAAACTTAGTTCTAAATCCCATTTTAAACCTATGTTTACAGATATAAGTTAGTATCACTCAGGTTTTTGCTCAGGAAGTGCTTATTAACTGATTGTACTTGTGACATGCCAAGACACATACAGGCGTTACTGTGTGCTGTTGTGTTAGGGCCTACAATTCCAGCAAATTGGCATTTGAAATAATTTTTTGATTTTTTGAAGAAAGAATTTAGGAAAACAGTATGATAAAAATGTAATCTTACATGTTTTATTTAGGAAATACTATAGCAATAATAAAATTGTCTGGGTAAGAAGTGGGGGCAGGGGCGAAGAAGGTGGATATCCTGGTGAGTCTGTTAAGACCACCCAACCACGATGAAGAGGCAGATGAAACATTCTACAAGCAGCTGGGAGAAGTATCAGGATTGCTAGCCCCTGTCCTCGTGGGCGACTTCAACCTACTGATGTCTGCTGGAAATACAGCACAGTGGAAACAGTCTAAGAGGTTCCTGGAATATGTGGAAGATGTCTGAACACAGCTGGTAGGTGAGCCAGCCGGGGAGATGTCCTGCTGCGCCTGCTGTTTGCACACAGGGAAGGACTGGTGGGTGATGTGGTGGTCAGAGGACATCTTCAGCATAGTGATCATGAGATGGCAGAGTTTTTGATTCTTGCAGTAAGGAGGGGAGTCAGCAGAACAGTTACCTTGGGCTTCTGGAGGGCCAACTTTGGCTCTTTAAGAGCCTGGTTGACAGAGTTCCTTGGAGGATCGTTCTGAAGGGCCAAGGGTTCTTCAGGAAGGAACTCTTAAAGGTGCAGGAGCAGGCTGTTCCCATGGGCTGAAAGACGAGCTGGTGGGGGAGAAGACCAGCCTGGCTGAACAGAGCTTTGGCTAGAACTCAGGGAAAAAGGAGAGTTTAGCACCTTTGGAAGAAGGGGCAGGCTACTTTGGAGGACTATAAGGATGTCGTGAGGTTATGCAGGGCAAAGATTAGAGAGGTGAAAGCCCAGCTGGAGCTCAGGGTGGCCACTACCATAAAAGATAACACAAAATGTTTTTACAATTACATTAGAAACAAAAGGACGGCCAAGGATAATCCCCACCCTTTACTGGAAATGGTGGGGAACATTGCCACAAAGGGCAAGGAAAAGGCTGAGGTACTTCATGTTCTCTTTGCCTCAGTCTTTAATAGCAAGACCAGTTACCCTCTGGGTACTCAGCCCCCTGAGCTGGAAGACAGGGATGAGGAGGAGCAGAATGAAGTCCTTACAGTCCAGGAGGAAAGTCAGTGACCCGCTGCTCCGCTTAGATGTGCACAAGTCTATCAGGCTGGATGGAATCCACTTGAGGGTACTGAGGAGCTTGCCAAGCCGCTCTCCATCATTTGTCAACGGTCCTGGCAAACTGGAGAGGTCCCAGAAGATGGAGGTCAGCCAGTGTGATGCCCATCTACAAGAAGGAGGACCTGGGGAACTACAGGCCTGTCAGCCTTGGTGCTGCAGAAGGTTATGCAGCAGATCATCCTGAGCTGACCACACGGCACACGCAGGACAACCAGGGGATCAGGCCCAGTCAATACAGGTTTATGAAAGGCAAGTCATGTCCTGCTTGACCAACCTGATGCCCCTCTATGACAAGATGACCCTTTTAGTGCATGAGGGAAAGGCTGTGGAAGTTGTTTAGCTGGACTTCAGTAAGGCCTTTGACACTGTCTCCCACAGCATTCTCCTGGAGAAACTGGCTGCTTATGGCTTGGACGAGTGTACTCTGCACTAGGTTAAAAGCTGGCTGGCTGGCTGGGCCCAAAGAGTGGTGGTGAATGGAGTTACATCCAGCTGGCAGTTGGTCCCAAGTGGTGTTGCCCAGGGTTCAGTAGTGGGGCCAGTTCGGTATCCTTATCAATGATCTGGACGAGGGGATTGAGTGCACCCTTACTGAGTTTGCAAACGACACCAAGTTGGGGGGAGCACTGATCTGCTTGAGGGCAGGAGGCTCTGCAGAGGGATCTGGACAGGCTGGACTGAGGGGCCAAGACCAGCTGTATGAGGTTCAAGAAGGCTCCGTGCCGGGTCCTGCACCTGGGTCACACCAGCCCCACACAGCGCTACAGGCTGGGGCAGAGCGGCTGGAAAGGGCCTGGTGGGAAAGGGCCTGGGGGTGCTGGTCGGCAGCCGGCTGGGCATGAGCCAGCAGTGTGCCCAGGTGGCCAAGGAGGCCAGCAGCACCCTGGCTGGTATCAGAAACTGTGTGGCCAGCAGGGCTGGGGCAGAGATTGTCCACCTGTACTGGGCACTGGTGGGGCTGCACCTTGAATACTGTGTTCAGTTTTGGGCCTCTCACTGCAGGAGGGACATAAAGGTGCCAGACTGTGTCTAGAGAAGGGCAATGAGGCTGGTGAAGGGTCTGGAGAGCAAGTCTTTAGAAGAGCGGCTGAAGTTGTTTAGTCTGGAGGAGACTCAGGAGGGATCTTACTGCTCTCTACAGCTATCTGAAAGGAGGTTCTAGACAGGCGGGGGTAGGTCTCTTCTCCCAGATCATTAGTGACAGGACAAATTAACAGTTAATCGTTGGACTTAATCTCAAAGGTCTTTTCCAGCCTAAGTGATTCTATGATTTGAATATTATGCCTTTCCTTGAAAGACTGAAATATGTTGTAAAAGCATTAAATAATACACAATATTTTTTTGAGATAATAACCACCGGTACACCTATTTAATACGTGAATCATCTAAAACATCAGCCAGAAGCTGAACGAAAGATTTTCAAGATTTTTCCCAAAACAAAAAAATATTCAAAACATTAATTCCTCTCGTTAATCATGTTTATTACAGTAATGCCACATATGTAATGGTAAGTGGATTCCACAGGGCTTGTTGTAAGTACATTCAGTTCTCTGCCCTCCAAAATTCCTAAATAGTTAATGTGACAAAGCAAACGTGATATTAATTTCATTACTGTTTGGAGATGGGCTATGACAAAAATAAGACAAGAAAAAAAACCACTGAAGGGATGACAAGGGAGACGAGGGTATGAGAAAATCCGGAGTGAAGCGAAGGTAACAGTGACTGTTTAAAAAGTCAACACTTAAATTCTGTAGGCTTCTCAAAATCCCCACAGTTCCTGCTTCTATAGATATACCTAACAGCTGGATCCTCTGGCTGATTACTCCCTGAGAAAATTGCTTTTACAGAAGACATCTCAAAAGCTTTTTATGTCCAACAGTGATAGCAGATATTCTGAAGGAAGGACAAAACAGGGCACGAAGTTAGGAGAATGCTTGCAGAAACACTGAATTGTCTGAAAAAGGTCAGCTCTGATTCTGCAGCATTTCTAAAGTGACCTTGCCCATGTTATTCAGTTCCCAAATCTCCCTGGTTCCTGTGTTGTTCTTCTTCACTTCAATTTCTGATGTAAAAGGTTTGTACGGTCAAAATAGGAGTGTAAGAGTGGTTATTTCAACCATTGCTACAGATAAATAGGGTTACTTATGACTGGAGTACTCCATTACTGCTGAGTTAGATTTAGAGAAACAAACTGCCTGGAATCTAACTCTAGTGGAATGCTGCTTGTGCACAGCAGAGAAGGGCATTCCAGTGCAGGACTGAAAATACACCGACACCTTTTCAGTATCCTCTTCCAAGCTGGAGTTCGGGACCCAGAATGGAGTGCTGAGTGCAGAAGGCATGTCAAAATGGAAGCCAAACCACCCTAAACCTGCAGCCTACTCCAAACCTAGACCACGGTACTGTGTAGATGAATTTACAGTTCACCAGGTTGAGGATGCAGAATGCTGAAGAATACTCAGCATGTATGTTGAGTTCTGAATCCCTGCTCCCCTGCATCTTTATGTGTTTTATCTGCTTAAAACACAGAAAAAAAAAATACGGGAGCAAGGACTATGATACAAGATCTCCTTACCACGAAGGAAGTTCCTTAACAGTCAGTCCTCAGAGTTTACCTGCACTGGCAGTGCTTGAAACGCAAGCACAGTGCAGACCCCTACACCATTTCCCTCCCTTGTGCACAACCCTCTGCCTGCTGGGTCAGATGATGGCAGCGTGCCCCTTCCTTTCCCGCAGTTACCTCACAGCTTAAGGTCATGTCACAGAGGAAAAGCTACATTGCTCTATGCCTGTCAGGGAGAATATCACTATTTGTGGTGACCCCTGAGCATGGGGCAGAGTCCCTGGCTGCCAGGCTGGGACACAGCTTCTCTTCTGTAGGGGGCCCCTCACACGAGTGGCAGGCTTACCTGTCTTGCTTACCCAGCATGTGCCGTCCTTCAGTGTCTTGGCAGTGGCAGTGCTGCACTGGAAAGTGCTGTGCATGTGCCAGTGGAGCGTGCGGTGAAGGAAAGGGGCAAATAAGTGACTGACAAAGATGATATCTATACTACTTCTAGCTTCCACTTTCCCCTGACCGTAGTCTGGGCATTTTTCTGGGAGGCAGGTATAACTGGTCTAGAAATTAAGTTGGCTCACCTTCAGCTTTGTTATAAAAGAAAGTGGCAGGTGCCACTGTGTTTTGTGAGGAGTCCAAAACTGTCAGTGTGCATCAGGCTCTGAGGATGCTCTGACAGCACCTCTGAGATCAAGCTCGTCAGAGCTTGGACAAGTAAGAATGCCTCACTTCTGCCTGCTGATTAGGTTTACTGTTAAGCAAGGTGCTAAATTCTTCCACTTTGTCAAAACTAAACTACACTGTTTAACTGCAGATGTAGAACTTCCAGGATTTACAGAATTGCTGTTTTGGACACAGAGAAGTAAATACTAAACTCACTTTTAGGTATATTTGTCCTTTACTAAATCCAGCCTCCAGTTATGAAAGACACATCTATAAAGGGAGATACTAATACCTTCTATCTTCTAAGTCCCAACTACCTATTAAAGCACAGTTCCAAAGACAAAGGTACAAAGGAAAAGTGAGTCTATAGAGGTTAGCTATTTTGAGAACTTTAGCTTTAGTAAGTAACCTTGTTTTCTCCTCCATTATTTGCTTTCTGGATTCGCCTATTAAAACTTGGAAGTATCTGACTAAAATTATTTTTCAACCTGCAACTTAAAGTGAGTAAATTTTATTCTCAACAACAGAACCCACCTGAGCTCAGTTCCATAGAAAATGGTCTTAGCTTTTCAGTATCCCTTTCCACCATTTTAGATGCACGTGGCTTGTGTAATTAAAGAAATTTTTGCAAAGGAATCCAGTAAGAATACTTGTATGTGCACCTTATTCTCTTGAGAAAGGAGTAAGCTACGGTATACTCTGTGCACTATTGTGCACTAATTTGCCCATGAAGAGTATGTTCACTAAATACCTGTAACTGAACTTACTTCCCAAAACATTCCCATGAAGAACAACTCCCATTAGTCAAAAATGTGATTTGAGTCCACTGGAACAGGTGCAGTCCCTGATACACAGTAGTAGGTCTGGAGTCACTTCATGACTTAGAAATCAGAATATATCAGAAGATATTCCAGACAAAGTGGAACTAACACAGTAAGAATTTGCCCTTAGAAAGTGGTAAGCTCAAAATCACAAGAAATTTGTAACCATTTAAGAAAGTCACAGTAAATGTTTACAGAAGCTGAATGTAAAGGTTGAGAGAAAACGACATTTTGTACAATAACAGTGCTCAGTAATGAACTTGCTCCAGATCCCGAAAGCTCTTCTCTGAAGGGAGATAAAAATTTCCCTGACTCTTTTCATTTTGGACAGTCCCAGTTAAGTCACTGGGACAACTTGCTGAGTAAGGTACTATTCAATGACTATAAGAACTGTGGGACCTGGCCTGCCAGACTGGAACAACTTACTGAGATGATCTTAGTATACACGTGTGAGTGCAAACGGGAAGTTTTATATTTCCAACAGTTTTCAGAAGCAGAGAATCTCCACATTTTGTACTTTATAGGATTTTTAAGGTCTTACTCTTTAAAGTATCTGCAGTATTTTGGCAAATAGCCCCATATGAATTCAGGCGTTGTTATGTTATTGGTATTACCATGTATAACATTATTGATTCCTGCACTGAATATCAACCACTTTCTTTGTTTTCTTACATGTCTTCACATTATTTTTAATATTTAATTACATTCTCATCAGGCCACATACTGTTATCATGGTACAACCACTGTGAAGCACTTACCTTGCTCTTAACTTTCATCTGGCTGTTGACACAATGCTAACTGTAACCGAGGTAGGATACAGGGGCAGTGCCTGTAATTCAGAACTCCAGGGATCAACATTAGTACTCACTCTCCCCACTCTGACATGTATGTTTAGAGTACAATGGCAGTTATTGTAAAGGCATATAAGGAGGGCAGAGATTTCCACACGTGCTGCTTGACCAGTATATAGCTTAGGCAGAGCTCTAGCTTGTTGCTCTGTCTGCTGGCATAACCTTGTTTTTGATTCAGGATTATAAATATTCTTCCCTGTTGAGCTAAGTGTTGCTAAGTTTTTTCTGCTCAACCATACTGCCTGCCAGCAGTGCTTTATTTAACATTTGAAGCTAAACAGTTGAAATGGTTTCTGTTATGTCTGTTTTAATGCAGCTTTCATTAAGTTATAAGCCTGAAGTCTCCTTTTCTCTTAATTTATAAAATATTTTGGAGCAGTCTTTTTTGTTTGCTTGTTTACTTTAGAAAGCAGATAATAATTTTAAAGTGTCATAATTTGGGCAGAATTCAGACAGTTTAATAAGAATTTGGCCACAACTGGCTGTCAATAGAAAGTTTGAACACAACCTTAGGAATTTATCTAATATTAATTAGGTTTGAAAAATCACCCTCTATTGCTTGTTGAAAACATCAGAGGTCTACTGTAGTTGCAAAGGAAAAGTAGAGATTACCTAAACCTATGTACTTTAAAGCAACACTACGGTAACATTTTTGTGTACTGCAATAAAGACAGAAATATAATCAGGACATGATTTTTTAGGTCTACTTCTTTAACTTTTCCTGAACTCAGGGGAAGTCACATTAACCACTGTTTTATAAAAGTAACATATGCATCTCAATGCCAAATAAGGTAACTTTGTCTTGGAATTTTCCTAATGAGAAGATTTACAGTGACTTTTTGCTACAGGCCAGAAGGGACATCTAGAGCTAACGTAGTGCTGTTCAAAGCAGTGACGTCGTCTGCAGCAGACGACTGAAGACCACATCCAATTCAGTTCTGAGTATCTCCAAGGATGGAGACTTCACAGCCTCTCAGGGCACCTCTTGCAATGTTCTACCAACTGTGCAGTAAAAAAAGAGGGTTTTAAAAATGTTTAAATCAAATTTTCTGAATTTCAGTTTGTGTCTGCTGTCCTTTCACTGGATACCACTGATTAAGAGTCTGGCTATGTCCTCTTTACACTATCCCATCAGGTATTTTTACACACATGGATAAGATCCCCTTCCAAGCCTTCTCTTCATGCTAAACCAATCCTAGGTCTGTTAGCATCTCCTTCTATGCCAGATGTGGCATGCTCTTAATCACCTTCATGGCCATTGACTAGACCCACTCCAGTATGTCCCTTTCTCTTTTCTACCAGGGAGCCCACAAATGGACACAGTACTCCAGATATGGCCTCAGATCAGGAAGGATCAACTCCCTCAACCTGCTGGCAACTCCTCCTAACATAGCATAGGATGCTGTTGGCCCTCTTTGCTACAGAGGCAGTGTGCTGGCTCATGTTCGACCTGTTGTTCACCAGAACCCCCAGGTCCTTCTCTGCAAAGCTGCTTTCCAGGTGGTTGGCCTCCAGCCTGTACTGGTGTAGGGATTTATTTCACCTTAGATTCTGGACTTTGCAACACCAGTCTGAAGAAGAGAGGACAACCACTTTCAAAGCTATGTTCACACAGATGTACATTGCCACGCACCCCTGAGCTCCTCACTGGAAACTGAGCTCCAGTTTCATTTTATGGAAAAAAAATGCCACTGTCAACATACATATCAGACTGTCACAGAGATACTGCCAGTTCTAGTTTCAGTGTGCCAAGTGCACACAGAAGTACTTGCATTATGTAAGCATATCAAGTGCTTGAGAATATGAAAGGGACGTTTACAGAAGTGTGTACACAGTTGTGCAGACCTGTATCTTAAAATACAGTTCTGAGTCATCTTACTGTTTACATCCCAGACTCATACTTCACCAATAAAGCTGGCTCTCTATTTGATGACTTCTAAAATACCACTACTTTTCATCATCCCATAAAGAAGACCCCCTTCCAAAACAGAGATTCACACTTCTTCCACCCATCTTCCTATTGTTACAAGTACTCTTCCTTTCTTTTCCTTCAGAAAAAATAATGCTGACTCATTTTCTTGCTCCTTTACTTTCTCCAGTTTCGACTACGACATCTGAGACTGCAAGAGCCCACAATGTAATTAATTTGAGATATTTCTGATACATTAATACAGCAGAAAATGTAATAAAAGGACCAACCCTTACACACTTTTGTCAGATGACAGGTAACTAAAAATCACTAAGAATTTTTAGTATCAGTGTGGTGAGCAGGAATTGACCTGAAGTCCTGAGAAAATCAACACTGAAAGAAGAGTTTATTTTGACTTGCATTCCTAAAAGATCATCAACTAGAACTAGTGTATTTCAATTTAAATTATTTTTATTTCTAATCTTTAGTCCCTGAAAGCCATGATAGTGTTGGTAAATTCAGGCATGCATCTGCTCTTTGATAAAATGTCATCTATTTCTAAAAGGAAAAATCATAAGAGAGCAAGTTAAGAAGAGGATGTAATAGCTATGAGGCCCTATTAAGCTGGAGGTTGAATGTGAAGTTTCCTTTCTCAATAATCTTTTCTTCATAAATTAATTTGCAACACTTCTAAACACACCACAGTGTAAAGATGTCATTATTAATCCTCAGCATTTTCTGAGTAGAAGGCCTTCATATTTAGACAAATCCTGAAATCTGTGAAAACTCGTTTTTGTCAGATTTGATTTTTCAGATGCAGCCTTTGATCAGGAAACCCCTAAATTACTGATTGCTGTGCTGTGGCAAGTATACTGGGGAAGGCATCATTCTATGTGTGGCCTGGTTTTTATATGACTTTTTATGAAATCTCTGCTACCAGCACTTGTCAGCTTTGAGCTAGATGGGGTGATATGGTCTAATCCAGTGCAGACTTTGTAAGATTTTGTTTCCTTGTTACTTCCTTATCTTTTTCATCATCTCCTTTGTTTTCCTTTCTTTCTCTGTTTTTAAAAAAATGTAGTGGCTTCCACTTCCTCCATTTCCCTTCCTTTTGTTGGCATATCAGTGTATACTTTTTCTACAGCTAGGTCTGCAGTCTTATCTTCTTGTTCATGTTATACCACTGTTCTACCCTGATGTCCGTCCAAAATTCCAGAACTGATATGCCCGTGATCAAAGTTTTTTCCTCCTCATGTCTTCTATCCTGTGTTTAGTTCCTAATGCACCATCTTCATCCCAGCATTTCTTTCCACTCCCACATTTCCAAGATTTTCTTCCAGAACTGCCTTTCTCAGCTCTAGTGAATCCATTCCTGTTTCTTTCCTTCCAAGTCTTTGCACTTTTCCTCTTTGTTACCTTCCCTAGTCTTGTAGAACAGGTAAGTTAGGAACAGGAACAAGTGCCTTGCAACTGCCTGAATCAGGAATGTATTTAAGAGCCTCAAATCCTAATAAGCATAAAATTAAGCTGTCTGCTAATTTTCCAAGGAAGATACCAGCACAAACAAGATTAATGAACTTAATGCTATCCTAGATAGTGATGCCAACTTCTTGAAAGGAAAACAGCTCAGGTCACTTAGAGACTAACTGAACATTACTGATGAGCTTAACTAACAGAATGCTGATATGTAATGAAATTTTACAGTCTAGTAACATAATTAGCTAATTGCTATCATTCTCTCTGGGTGGGAACGCAACAGGCTTTCTTTAACAAGCCTTGGAAGACAGAATTGGTTCTGTTACCCAGAAGTTCACACAGTGTAGTGCTAAGCATTTTGAACTAAAGCTGTGAACTAAATGAGCCTTTGTCCCATATGCTGACTACCAGTGGTTTCTGAGCAATACACTACCCTCCTGCCTATTTAATACTGAGGATGAATTAATACATTCCTGTCCTTAAGTATTTTTCTTCCTGACACTTTTTCTTCCTACCAAATTAGATTCCCATTCCACATCCTATGCCATGGGCACATCACTCTTCGTGCTGAAACAAAAGACTAAACCTCTGAGACCATTTATTACTCCTCTTCTTCTATTTCTTTTCTACCATGAATCCTTTCTGCACCTTCATCTCCCATCTTTCCTCACAGATACACCAACCAAGTTAAGTTGGCTCATACGGCTTTCCTCAGCTGTAGGAGGGTGGGGATGTGAAGCACATCTTGTAAAATGTCTGTCAAACCAAATAAGTAATTTCCAGAGGGTTTCTAACACCTACCAGTTGTTACGGATATCACATCATTATCACAGTTATTTTAAACAGTTTTAGATTAGCTAAATGTCAATCTCACAGCAACTGCACAACCTTCAGGACATCTCTGTGTATATGACAGGCTCCCAATTGTGAAACGATTACTTAAAAAAATCCACACTTCTAAATGAGCATGTATCGATGTTTTTCTTTATGGTAAAGAAAAAAAAGAGAAAATACAAGTTAGGTTCTGCTATTCAGATATATTATTTTGGTTTGTATTAGTCTCCCTTTTGAGTCTGAAAGTGCACAAGATCAATTTCACTACTGTTTTCTTCCACATTTTTAGTGCACTGGTTAAACAGAACTGTATCTTTTGGTTGGTTTGTTTGTTGTTTTTTTTTTTTAATTCTCAGAGACTTTAGTAACTTAAAAGCACATATTTTGTTTGAGGAACCAATCTGAAGTCACAATATCAACTTAAGAATCTTTGCACAAAATCACATCTCAAAACATTGACAGTTCTTCTAAAATGACCAACTAGTGTTTTCTTATGTTTAGTTTGTTACTGCGGTCTTCCCTTATATACGAAACCTATGACAGATTTCTCATATACTTTGAAGTGATGAAAGAAATTTCAACAGGGTTTAGGCAGAGCTGCAAAAAAATATATGGTGGATGAGGCAGGTGCAGAAAGTTCTAACAAAGTATAGTCAGAGAGGCACAACTCAGGAGGCACATGTGTTAACACAAATGCCCCGACCACCATACTGTGAAGAACGTACAAATAATTAGGCTTTGTGTAAGCAGTGAATTCCCATTTTGTAAGACGCAGCCACTTATGCTCGTTTATCTTTTCCTCAGGTATAGTCTCAAGTATGTGATGATACATTCTATCACCCTGGAAAGGAATGTATACGATGCCATATCAAACAATACATGAAAATATTATATGCTGGCAAAGCTTCAGTCCTTATTTTAATACAAATAAGGATTTAAATACAAGCAGACTGTAAACACAAGTTTTCACAATAGTATTTGTATTCCCCTCCCTCAAATAATTTTCACCTAATTATTTCTTTGCCTGATTTTGTTAAGTCTCTAGTTGAGCTAGTTGTCTCTAACTATTCAAACAGGTATATCCAACAAAGGACTGGGCTGAAAGCCATTGCTATGTCACCCTTGAAAGGCAAGGCTTCTCACTCGATACAGAGTAAAATCCTGTTTGTCTTACACAGAAGCACCCACTGAAATCAGTAGGATACCATCTTGGTAAGAGGACCAGAATTTGACCCAAAATTGCACTATCATAAGGATATGAGCATTCTATAAGAATTTATGGTCATATGTCTCTATGACTAAAACAGAAACACAAGTTAATGCTTTTGCTGCAAGTTCCCAAATTGTAGTATTTAGCAAAGATGTGCATATGAGTACAGCTTTAATTAAATATAAGTAGACTCCTACCCAGAAATTGCTGCTAGCTTTTGATGAGCCTGATAGGCCATCTCACATCCTCGGGTTCGAGTTTTGTGCATTTCTGCATGCAGAGATGGACAGGTGGCTGAGACATCCCCAATGGAAATGACCAGCTCCCGATACAGAGCCACCTGGGTATTGAATTCCTGGACAAGCTGAAAAACAAAGAGGATTTACTTACATGAGACATTTAACTACACTAGCGAAAACAATGAAGTTTTTTCAAAAAATAAAAAAACCCGTCCTATCTAGGGGCTTGTTCCTGCTGCTCTCAATTTCATGGCATACAGGATCAAGAGACCAAGATTTAAGAAATGACTAGGGCCTCCTCGGCAGCTGCCTCTTCTGTGAGCTAGAAATGTTCCTTTGCAGGAAAGTAGTGTTTCTGCTTTTAATCTCTGAAAGTGTTCAAGTTATTAGTCTTAAATATTACGCAGACAAACACCCAGCTGTTTTACTAGTAGCATAAGTTTATTTTTTGTTATCACAAAAGACAAAAATATCTCCAGAAATTATTACCTTTGCTCCTCCTGCTTCCTGATTAACAGCACAATTAGCCATTGGAATGTAGCATTTGCTTTTACATTGGCGATTTTGCTAATTTATTTTGTAACGATTTCTGTTCTGTCACTGGCCTCTAACCCAGATTGCAGAGTTAACTGCAATAACCCAGATACGAAGTTACTCTCTGAGAAGGCAATAGGCAGATAGGCACTTTCCAGTTAGGATTCTAGAAAGCACTTTTTCCAATGCATGGGTGGGAAAAACAGACAAAGAAGTAAATAAACACTTCAGCCTTTACAGAAATCTAATATTCAGCAGATACACATGGATGCTATTGGATAAATGGGTAACTTTTACTGTGATGGAAAGTTCATTATTGTGTAATTCCACTGACCACATATGTGGGATTGTATTTTAAGCAAATGAAGCATTTGCTGTCTTTTGAAAGAAAGCATATCAGACCATTTGCTCCACATGGTGGCGGGGATGGAAGGCTGGGAGCAATAGAACAGGATATTTATTTATGTGTGTTTTGCTAATTTGACCTTAATTTCCTAACTACAAAAAACCAGACAAGACTAACTAATTCTGCAGCCACCATTACCACTGGGAGTTCAACATATCCCAATATGCAAGCTTGCTAAAACCTGGCTTCTAGCAGATCTACCAATTTTTAAAGTCAAGCCCTCAAATACTCATACTCAGAAAACAAATGAGTTGCTTCTCCTGCAGTATTACATTCTGACTCTTCATGGATGCCACTGTAATTACTCCATATAACTGAGAACTAGTATTTGGACCCATTTTTGGTCACGCTTAAATTTCACTGTAACGAGTAGCCAATAGGTTTCTCTGCTTCTGGAGCAGCAAAACAACCCCAGTGCATCCAGTACACCTGTACCCTCCCACCCCCAAACCTCAAACAAAACCAAAAGCACACCCTAAACAAAGCTCTAGGCACAGTATTTGCTAAACCTGGCTTCAACTCTCTTACTCTGCAGCTTAAGAGAATGCACGAAAGCAATGGAGAGAAATAAAAAATAGTACTATGTTGTGTCAGAGCATAATTATACTGCAGTAAGCAAAAAGCGTTTCATCCTGCAGCTGGTAACTGGTTGTGCCAGACACATTTTGCCAGTTCTCACTTGACAACCCTTGTCTGAACCAGACACATTCAGCCACCTCAGCATTGCCATGGAAAACAAAACCACTGATGTTGCAGCATCAGGACAAAGAACAAGAAAAAAACCCCATCACTGGTTTTATCTCCCAGCTCTTACTGCGCCTTAACAACCCATCTGTAAACCATATTTTATTTATATTCAGTGGATTCTACAAACCTAGCACTTGTTTAACTAGCCGCGTGATGCTGTCAGCAGTGAGAAAAAAGGCAGGCCCCAGCAGGACCCACTTGTTGGGCGTATTTATGGAGCCACTGAGGCAGCTTTTGTAGCAGGTACATTTCCAACACTACTGGACAGAGCTTTAGCGGGATCCAGATTTTGCAAGTAAAGTAGCTGCAACTTCATTTGTTTTCTACTTTTTGTCACTGGCTAGAGAAGCAATTCTGGGGCCCAATGTCCAGCTGATTGTAGCTCAAGGAGCTGGACATGTGGTATATGGCGCTGGTTTGGAAGAAAGTGTCAGGATCCAAACATTTTTAACACGAATGGAGGAAAATGTCACACCACAACGTGACAGTCCAAAAATAATATGGATGCAGGTGCTTGACAGTTTTACAACTGCAACCAGCTGCTCTGGGGCAACTGGAAGCAGGTACCACGTACGCCAGGGACAGAATTTCAGGGCCGCAAATTGTGAGTCCTGTTTTAGAAGGGTTTTAGAGCCAGAGCGTGGTCGCTGCATAAGACAGCAAGCAGCGAGTGCAGCGACCTTGCGGAAGCAACTGTTTACCTATTTAGGCTCCAGCGAGCACCAAATCTGGGGGGAGGTCTGGCCGGATTTATAAAAAAGCAAATCCAGCTGCTTGGCAGCACCACGAAGGTGGCGCGTACTGGGGCGATGGCTCCGGGAACAGCAGGACAAGGCGCCCGGCTCCGGTCCCCGTCCTGGCCGTCCCGCAGCGTCCACCCGCCCGGCTCCCCGCGGGGCTCGTCCTCCCTTCCCTCCTCCCCTCTCCCGCGTTCGAACGGCCACGAGTGAGGCGACAGGGCAGCACCCCGCGACGGGGACCGCAGTTTTAAAAATAGTGCAGCTGCACGTGACGAGAATAGGCAAGCTGGCGGGAGGAGCGGCACCGCCGCCAGCCACGGGAACGCTGGGGAACGATGAGAATCAAGGCAAGCCCCCGGTGGTACCCACCATCTTGCAGTCGTCCAGGGCTCTCTGGGTCTGGTAGGCGCTGTCGGAGCCGCTGCCCCGCCGTTCGCTGTCGCGGCCGTGCGGCGAGGTCTTGCTGCCCTGGAAGATGGAGGCGGCGGAGCGGGGGCGCTTCCTGCGCCCGCTCGGTGCAGAGCTCATGCACACGCATCCGCCGCGCGGAGCCGCCCGCCGCGGGGACCCGCGGGCGCGGGCAGCGCCTTCCCCCGCCGCCGCCGCCGCCCCGGGGAGGGGTGCGGGCCCGCGCCGCTCGCCTCGGCCCGGCCGCACGGCGCCGCTCACGGCAGCGAGCGCGGCTGCTGCGGGCGATAGCCTGGCGCCTGCGGGAGAGCCCCGGGAGCGCCCTGCGGCATCGCCTCCGCTACCGCAGGGAGAGGCGGAGGGGCTGGCGCCTTCCCTCCTTCAGCAGCATGTCAGTCCCCGCGGAACCGCCCCGCCGGTGGCATGCTCTGCCGCCCTCCTTCCAGCAGCCGGCGCGGGGCGGGCCGAGCGCGGCCGTGCCCGGCGGAGCGGGGCTGCCTCCCGCCGGCCGCCGGAACCCGCCCGATGCTGCCGGCGGGGGAGCCCAGCCCGCCCCGCCACTCCGCGCTCCCGCCTCGGCGCCCGCCGGCAGCGGCTCCGAGGGCCGGTGGGGCCCGGCGGCCTGACGCTGTCAACAGCGTACCGCCCCCGCGGGGCGGGAGCGCGGGCGGCAGCCGCCCCCCGGGTCTCGCCGCGCCCCCCGAGCCGCCGGCGGCGGGGCCTCGCTCGCCGGGCGCCGCGGGAGGCGCGCCGGGGCCGGGGCGAAGCGCCCTGCCGGTGCGCGGCCCGGGGAGGGGCCCGGCAGCGCCTTCCCTGCGGGCGGCCGGCGGCGCTGCGGGAGCCGGCGGGGCAGCGTGCCTGCGGGCGGCCGCGCGTCGCCCGTCCCGCCTCTGCCGAAGTTGTCGGCACTAATCTTCGACGCGCCTACCAAGGAGATATTTTTGTCCTTAGCAAAGGCTTGGCTCGCTGCTCAGACTTGTTTTCTGCCGCTAGAAAACGTCCTAGAGAAAAATGTTCGGGGAGTGAGGTGCAGCTACGCTGTAGATCGTACTTGTGCCTTATAGAAAAGATTAAATAATAATCCGTTGGAGAAGTTGTTCCCGCTGTGCTCGCCGGTGCGCTTGCAGTTCACCAGGCTGATGCTCGCAGTCGCCCCCGGCCCTGGCACCAGCCCCTCCAGCAGACGGCTGCGGGGCTGTGCCGGCCCCGTGTCCCAGCCGCTTTCGCCGGGGACCGAGGGGACCGCGCTGCCCTGGGGCAACCTGTGGCCCGGGCCAGCTCCAGCTCCAGGGCTGGTCCTGCACCTCTCCGTAGCCGGGTAGCTAATGGCTGTTCAGCTCACTTCTGGTACAATTTTAGTTCCTCAGGACATTAAATAAAAGGGATTTTTTATGTTTCAGTAATGTTCTTGATACCAAAAGGATGCAAACGCGCCACACACAGAAACGCAGTCTTCCTGAGGAGCTCGGAGTATGCCAGCGATGGCACTCTGGCAGGTTGAGAGCTTCTTTTCAGGCTGGGCTGAGCATCACTGTAACACAGACACCTGGTATCTACTTGAGTCCAGACATTGCCTATTAGTCTACTTTGAAACTTTTTTTAGACATTTCTTGCCGTTTTCCCAGAAATGGAAGCTACTGATGCATGTTGATGGATTTGCAGCGCTTCCAAGCATTGCCATCACTTTAGGTAAAACTAAAATGACCTTGTAATTATGATGCTACTGTTGTAAACATACTAGATCTTCAGCACCCAGAGCAGCAAGAACTTGGAGTTTGCAAGTGCTATTTTAAGGGCACCACTTTGGTTGGTTGGATGGGTTTGGGGTTTTTTGTAGGTTTTTTGTTTGTTTGTTTTTTTTTTTTTTTTGTTCCAGACTTTATTTTATTACTCATAGGAAATGAATGCTTGAATTTGGTGCTGCATGAACACAAGCTTTGAGCCAGGGCATCATATTGCTTCTATATACAGACAAACCATAGCCTCATGACAAGGAAAATATTTTTAATACTGGCAAAAAGCAAAATCAACATGTCCCCACACCTACACAGAACAAAATATATATTTGTAAAGGGAAATTAAACCACAGTACTATGCCACGTTAATGCTACTGTTTCAGTCGTTGGTTATGTATCACTTTAGCCATATGTTTTAGTCTTATTTCAGTGTATTTCTAGTCTTATAGCAACAATAAAATGACACTGATTCTAAAACCCAACAACAATAATAATAAATCTGCCATAGAGTGCAGCATGTTTGCTTGTACATTACCTGTCTTGGCTGAATTTCTGGTCCCTTGAAGTCAATGACAGAAGTCTCGGTGACTTTTAAGAAATGTTAGAGCTTAGTTCCTGTGGATATATCTGCCCTGTATAAAGCTGAGTCACAGCTGAGTTTTGCCCTTCAGCCAACATCTGGAATGGTTTTGAAGTCCCAGTGACCTACCCTGTGTTTGCTTTGAGTATTTGTTTCTTCAATATGTCCACATTTAGAAGTGGATCTGGTGATTCTTTCTGGTGATACCAGTAATGTATAAGACTGCATGTTTTCTGAATTCTTCCAGCTGATCTCTGAAATCATCATGGAATGTGATGGCATCCCAGGGTTATCTTGGAGAAGCAGGAGTGACAGGGAACAAGTCAGTCTGGGACATGTAAGATGCAATGATTTTTATAGGTGTCCCAGTTCTGGGGCTGGGGAGAAAAGCTCCAAGCTAAGCCACCAAATGCTATCACAGGGTGGGCTGCGGGAGCAGTAAGAGTCAGTTTGACAGTATAAAAGACCAGGAAACAAAATGCTCTCTTGAGAAAACAGAGGGTATATATGTTGCAACACTTTCCTGCAAAGACAGGCATGATTCTGTCCTCTTGTTCAAACTAGGATTCCTGTCACAAATGGCCTTATGCTAGCTTCGTCTCCTGATGTTTAATGGATTGCAACAAGCAGGGGCTTGCTGCTCCCTCCCGCAGCATCCTCTCAAGACCATAGGTAGGTGACCTGGAAACAAATTCAGAGAACACTTGACCCATTACATAGTCAAATTCTTTGGCAACTCCACAGCTCATAATTAAATAAAAATAAATATGTAGGTTTTGCTATACCAAGCCTATATTGTTATCCTAAAAAATGAATTGAGATAACTTTTTGCTTGGGAGTTTCTTTTCTTCTGTTTTGTTGTAATCATTGCCTAATCCATTTATTTCTCTGGTCATTGGCATCTGGTAATATTTTCCAAGAGAAAGTAGAATGTAATGGACTAGATAAGTTATGAAAGAGATGCTGGTTAGCTGAGAAATGTGAGGAGATGTCTTTGGAGGAAAAAAATAAACTGGAAAAGAGACAAAGGAATAGAGAAGGTGAAAAAGGCCATTTCTGTAGAAAGAGGTAGAGAGAGAGAACAGGAAATCATGACACAGGCACTGAAGAAATAAAGTAATTCTGCATGATCTCATTAGGACAGAAAACCAAAATGCAAGTTTTAAAGCTAGATTGAAAATGAATACTTAAGAATAACAACAGAGACTTTTTCAGATTTCTTTAAAATATTTTTTGAAAGGAAGTGAACTGCCTTTCTAAGTAAATATAGTATGTTTTAAACAAAGCACAAATTTATTCCCTGGAAAGGCAGGGTCAGATCAATGTCTGGAGATGAAGTGCTCCATTTTTGTACCAGGTTTACTGTGGAGTAAGACGGTTTAACCCTCATAAACAGTGGTGTAATAACGCATTTGAGAATATCAGCTTCAGTGGGCATTTCTTTTTAGTAACTATTTCCTACAGGCTGGGATATTGGGGAAAGGAGTACCACAGGAGATACTATTCTGGCCTGGCTCCTTAAATAAGTCTTTTATGTATCCAAGGTGTTGACCCTCCTACCTTCACAGATAGTCCAGCAGTGCCAGATCCCTGCACCCCTTCTCCTCTGCCTGTGCTCTGTTCAGGGCTTAGCAAGCCAAATCATTTTGTAGCAAAGATTGTACATTAGTATATTTTTAGTGTCTACTAGTCTAACACCAATATATAGAAAAATATTATAGTCTCTTTAAAAGTCAATACAATGTTTTTGACTCCAAATACAGTAATTGAATCTTTTTTTTGAAATGTCTAAAGATAATTTATGTAGATACTCCTCAAAGCAAAGACATCTCTGTCCTGTGAAATGTATAGCCACAGTTCAACACAGACTAGCAATATATTTGATGAGATTGTAAAGAAAAGTAATATTTTCCTAAGTTCTCTTGTGTCAGTCTCAACAATTTCCAAGTTTACTAAGAAAACCAATGTCCATGCATTGTATTAGCAGTGGAGATGCTGAGGAAGAGGCTTATTTCCCTTGCAGTCACTGAAAGTTTTTAAAAAAGGCAGTGATTAGTGAGTCTGTCTGCAGGTCAGCCCGGTATAGGCATGTTGCTCCTGGTTATGAATGCATGAAACAACATGCTTAAGCTAGCAAAAATGTCAAAATGGTTTAGTCTGTTTTACTGGTCTTCTCTGTCAGTGTTGCAAAAGACAGTTTTATAACACTTAAGTCATGTACTGAGGGTACTAGAGATTATTACTGTGAGATTTTAGGCACTTGAAAACTATTGTATTCCTTAAATCAGAGAATGAAATAAATTCTATATCAGATAATCCAGGATATGTTCTCACCTTCTCTATTTTGTGTACAACATGTATTTAAATGTGTAATTTCAACATGATTTTATATGGAAATATCTGTGGGAACACTCAGGTAGCTAGATAACTGTTTCATATTTAGGCAGATTTGCCCAGCACATTATAGGGTTTAATGATAAAGAGATCTAAGAAAATAGCCCATACAACAGATATTTTTTGCTTTCACCTCTGAGTGGTGAATTTATTAAAATAAAATTTATTTAATAATTTATAAAGAATTATTTTTAAAAAACATAATACTACTAAAATAATGCTAATGTAAGCAGCACTTCTGTTATGAGAAAAAAACAAATGCCTACTTCAAAAAAATAAACATTAGCATAACAAAACTTCGAAGTGCAGAAATTAAGTATTATTTCTGAAAAGAACAAGGCTAACATTAGTTTCTCATTATGAAGGTATCAATGGAATAATTTGCCTTTAGTTTTAGTGTAGTGAGTAGAATACAGAATGGTTGCAATAAATAAATCTAAATTTGCCTTAATGTTATCTTTTTACGATAGAGAATCTTGCATAAATGCAAACCCCACGATGAATGGAAGATAAAAAAGACCACTGATAAATCTTCCTGTAAATGTCTGTAAAAAACCCAAGAAAATTATCTTTGAGGTCATAAAGCATAAAAATGGAGCTAACAATTACAAACTAAGTTTTATGATATCATTTAAATTCCTTATGAATCAAAAATCCCATGACAAATTTTGTAAATGACTGGGTAGTAAAATATTAAAAGAAAGTCTTAAATATAATAAATCTGTACATTATTTATGGCATGGTGAAGATTAAACTCTTAAAGTAAAACATTGGTATTATTGAAGTAGAATAGGAAGACCTATGGAAAAGAAAAAACACGGATTTGTGAGGAGCTGTAAGACATGGATGTTTAAGAAATCAATGCCTATAGATGTTATCAGTGCTTTGCTGCTTCAAAAATGCAATGTTTGGCATATAGTGGGTTGGAAACTGCCAGATGAATGCATAGAAGGAATATGTGGGGTTTGTGGCTTTTTATTAAAAGTATAAATTGCAATCACCTGTGTATTCAGAGAATGTATACTTAATTAAAAAACCCCCAAGTATAGTCTTTTGAGGATCTGAGAATAATGCATAAATACCAAAACCAAATAATCTTCATTCCCTTTAGTCCTACAGCAAAAATGCCTGGCCCAATACAAAGACCCTCCAATACATCTTCAGGAATGTTTTAAAAATTCGTATGATTTATAGAAGTGGAATAGATAGCAAAAATTGTAGCCATAATCATGTCCACGGTTGTTCTGTAGACCCATGTGGTTACTAGAAATAAAAGTTCTATACAAAATTTCTTGTTTATTCAGCATGAGAAATGGTTTGCCACTGTGTCTATACTATCTTCTAGTCACATGGCTCAGGCGCTCAGCAATGAAATAGCAAGTACATAAACCATACCAATGAGAGGAATCTTGCTAGTAGGATGCATGTGTACATTTTTTAAAGAAATATTATTTTTATAATATTTTTGCTATTCTCTTCTGAGATTTTAAAAAGCAAAAGCTTGGTAACATTTAAAGAAGGACAATTCTTTTCAGATTTCAGAAGCAGGTCAAGGATAGTAAAACTTCACTGCTTCACTGATTATCACAAGGAGTAATCCAAATATAACTCTCAGAGCTAATAAATTAATGAAAATCTGGAAACTAAATCAAACTGCACAGTCAGGCTTAGTCATCTTGATAAAATTCTGTGTTATAAGAAGATGAAAATACAACTCAAAATTAGTAAATTTATTGGAGGCAACAGTACTCCAAAACCTCCTCTGTTTGCCACCTGAATTTGGCCTTTGTACTGGCTACTTCTTATCTTGACTCATTCCTGTCCTGATAACTATTCACTAACTACATGCTTGAAAGAGATACTGTAGTCCTACAAAGCAAACTTTGAGTTCAATTTCAGTTATTCTGTTGTTGCACATTTATGTTAAATGGTCAGAAGAGATACAACATTGATTTTTGAAATTATCATTACTTCACTTTGGAATTAATGTTTTATGGAAAGGAACAGAAATGGATCACATCCCCTTAAGAGCCATCATCCTGTTACCCTGCAGGTTCAATACATTTTCACATTTAGAAGATTATTTTAATAACCACAATTTCATATTTTCTTTAATGAAAGCTTAAATCACATGGAAAATTATGTGGTTTCCATGAAAGTGTCGTTACAGCTCACCACAATGACTTAATGTACTTTTGGTACATGCTAAGTGCAGCACAGTTCATTTTTATGTGAAAAAGCACTGTGGGTTGAATCAAATGATCAGTGATTTCAGCAGGGAAACCTGAGCTCTTGTTCTGCCTTAGAAGCTTTTTAGCCTTGCCCCTCTGAGTAGCTGCACTGAAGCCAAGCCATTCTTAATATACTGCCAAGTGCCTTTGTTGTACTTGTCCTTAATCAGCAATCAACCTGCTTTAACCAAGCCCATCAGCCTGCTAAATTCACATTTTTGTTTCGTTTCATGGGTATAATTTTCAACTGAAAACAAAGAAACCCAAACCCGTAATTGTTCTTGATGAATGCTGGGCACTTCTGAGAATCTGGCTATGCATGTGTGACATACAAGGATAATAATGAGGACCTTCCTTTTTTTGCTTTCCTGACCTTCAAATATTACATTTTAAAAAAAAAAATCTAGAAAAGGTTTAAGAATGATGGTACTGCCTGATGTTATTCCAGGGACATTCACTGAAAGCAGGGAGAGTTTTAAGGAAAACTAGAACTAGGGAATTTAAGAATATGAGAAAAAGAATATGAAAATCAACCAAAAAAAAAAAAAAGCATGTTTATCCACATGGAAGCAAATGAAAGATCCTCTCACCCCAGTATTTTAGAATGGTAGAATGGTGGCTTCTCAGAAGATGCTGTCTGGGATTTTCAGTTTTGTTGTTTTATTATATGCACGATTCTGCAAACTATAGTAAGTTGAAGATTGCTTTAATTTTCTCTCTTTACCTGTGCAGGAAGTTTGGTAATACTTATTGTAGTGTGGTTGTGCTGGTTTGCTGCTGCAGGCTTGCAGTTTTACCTTGTTGCTTGCTTATTGAGGTGATGGAGAGATTTATGGGTAAGAGAAGTGGCCTTCTCCTTGTGGTGGGAGCTGCATTGCTTGGAACTTGCAAAACACATGGATGAAGGTTCTGGCTGGCACCCTCCATCTCCTCTAATTCTTCCTCTTCCTTTCTGCTTTGCAGGTGATGGAAATAAGAACCTTTTCTAATAATTCTGACTTGGGCTTTGGATGATAGTGAAATAAACAGTTTTATAAGAGTCAAAAAATAATTAAACATGATTATGAATCCTGAAGAGGGAGGGTTTATGGAGACATATTCACCGGGACCAATGTTTCTGACAATGTATTTCAAAGGCAAAACCCCCAAACCAAACACCAAAGCAGCTCAGTTTTAATGTATCTTACTTAGATGGAGAAAAGGACACAGCATGTGGGAGTACTTGCAGAGATTTGGAAAGATATAGCATATCCTTGTCTTGAAATATGTTTTTACAATCCCACTGAAGCTGTTGTGCTGCCAGTAAAGATCTAAAGATTTGAGAATGTGTGGGAAAATTACTTGGGGGGTAGGGGGGCTGGGAGGTTGGAATTAGAGAAAACTGGGACCTAGTAGAAGCATGGTATTACAGAAATGTTTTTAGGGTAAAATGCAGCTATGGCTTTCAGGATGGCTGGCACGGACGGAATCTCCCTGGCCACGGCTCCCTAACCACACACCCTGCCGTCTGAGCACCTGCTGGTGGGAGTAACGGAGGCTGGAGCGGAGCGGAGACCCCGCGGCCGGGCTCTGCTGTGCTCCCTGCGGGAACGGGAACTCGATGGCACCACACAGCTGATACGTGCATAGCGGTTGTCACACCAAGAATACATGAGAAGATGTCCACTGCGGAGCCGACCGTTTTTATTTTCTTAGATGTAATTATTACATTTATTTTTTAGAAATTATTAAATTTAAATTATTTAATTATTAAAATTAAGTAATTTCCTTAGATGAAACACTCTCATTGCAACACCAACGCACACCTCCATCCCAAAGTCACCCGCCTCTGGGGCACTGCCACACCTCACTGGGCAGGCGACACCAGCCCCTAACAGAAGTGTGTGTGACTGGAGTCAGTCAAGCTCCACCTAAATGCAGAGAAAACGGACTGGCCCTGAACTGGAATAAGTCCAAAGGGGAGGGCGACTTGTTATCTAAACTCACGAATTATCACATGCTGTTTTAGTGTTTAACTATGTGTTAAACGAATGTGTGCACAAAGTTTAGGTCAAGCTGACTCTCTAAAGTTGTTGAAAGTGAAGAAGGAAGGGACTTTTAATCAAGGGAGTCAGCCTTGGGAAGGACGGGAAACAAACAATGGATGGTGAAAAGAACACTGTTATCTAAGTTATGCAGAAAGAAGCTTTCAAGTGAGGAAAGCTCTGGCCACAAAAGGAGACAAGCTGATAGGTGTCGCAACCCCCCCACATCAACAGAAAATTAGTTGAAAATAGGACAGAGGTAATTGTGGCAGTGGGAGATTGCGACCTCTGACTCAAATAGCCCCCCGAGAGAGGGCAAAACCCCATTTGGGGAGCACGCGTGTTAGCAGAAAGCTTCCGTAGTGCTGTATGAGGATGCGCGCTGATCTGCATTAGAAGCGAGACACTTGTAGCCAGTCCTGTGTATGGTCAATGAATGTGCAACGTACTGTGAAGTACAAAAAGTGGATAAGTGAGGGGAGAAGTTAGGGAAGACTCCATCGTAACTCCTGGGATCAGTCGATGGGCTGAACCTGTCTTGTCCCGCATAGGGACACCTACTGGGTAAGAACTTGATTCTGTGACTAACCCATGCTAGCTGTTACTAAGTGTGTTGTTTTAAGCTCATTTTACAGTCAGTGTATTATCACTGGCAACCTTTGAACTTGATTCTGTCACAAACTCGTACTTTGTATAATAGAAGTCTTCAGCTGAAGTTCATTTTGTATAAATCTTCGGAGGTTTGAGTAGTTGTTGCAAGGGACTTGACCCAGTGATGCTGTCTGTGGCGGTCCCTGTGTATGTTAGTGGAATCACCCTGCGATACAGTGGGCTGTCAAAACACAGATAGCAGACAAACGAGTCAGACACAAATGTTTCATCTTGGGAAACTGACAGGCTGATCACATATAAAGGGTTTCAGGAAACCCCTCTTCTTAATGTGACAGAATGTATGACTACTATCCTAAAAATATAGGACTGAATTACTGTATAAAGGCAAAGAAATAAGTGCTTGGTTTCAGTGTTGTTTCATGGATTTGCATTTTTGTTCTTGCCTTTTCTTTTTTCTGTTCTTTTTAACCTTGTCCTGTTGTTTCTTTGCTTTAATTCTTTCATGCTTTATGCCATACAGTTTTTTAATTGGCCTGTTTTCATCTTCTGTTTGTTTTTCTAGTCTCATATTATCCTTCTACTCTATAGTTTGTCCTTATTTTTCTTATTCTGTTTCTCACTTATTTCTCTGTTGTCCTCATTCCCATCTGTTTTCTCTGTGTGTTCAAAGAATAGGTTTGTGTTCTGTTCTTCTAAATCACAGTTGGAACTATAGTTTGGAAGTTAGTGTGTCAGATCTCCTAATATAAGCAAAATTAAAAACTTACCCTGCTTAAACTAAAACGCATGATGAGAGGAAGATTTATTATATAAATGAACTTTAAAATTACATAAAAATTCATATGCAGACACAGACTACAATATACAGTAGCCTTACAGGGCCAGATCCCTAAACCTGCCTTTGTTCATCACAAATGACCACAGCAGACTGGAGAAATTGTTTGGAATATATGCTACAGATACATATATCTAAATATATATATATATGATGGATTAATATCTGCTTATATACTATTTCTTCCCCTTCTCCCTGTGGAATGCCAAAGCTAAGGGAGGACAAAATTGTTTGAACAGCTCAAGGTGTGATCAATGGGTGACTCTTAACATGAGGTTAACATCAGTGTGGTTCAGCAGAGGCCTGCTGAGAATCCAGCTCTGTTCAGTGTTTCCCGTATCCCTCAGATGACAGTACTGGGAATATGTTTATAAAATCAAATGACATGAATGTGAAAAGGATAGCTGCTGGAACTTAGACCGATGAGAATTCATTGTGATCCTGACAAATCAAAGATACCTTCTGATAAAATGTTATGAAATTGTGTAAGGGAATGTGTAAGATACTGCACTTTGTTTTCCAGCATACAAAGGTAAGATTGGTGTAGGTAAAACCCTGCAGAACAGGAGCCAGGCATTTTTCTTGATATGAAGGTGAAGCTATTAGTAAGAAAACCGCTATCACACAGGAGGCAGAATTAGCATTACAGGTAGGAAGATATGTGAAGTAATTCTACCTAGTATTTACTCAGTCTTGGCTTTACCAGTTGATAAAGACCTATCCAGTCTGGTGCCTTGCACTTCAAGCAAGATGTAGGGCACTCAGAGAGAACAGAAAGGGAGAAAACACTGTAAGATGGGCTAGAAAACGTGAACTCCATAGAGACTGGAAGTATTGGAAGTAGATGACTGAGGGAAAACAGCAGTTCTCAAGTACAAAACCTGCTACAGCATAAGGAAAGGAGTAATGTGGGGTTTTTTTTCTGGCATCACAGAATATTATTTATTCTGAAATATATAATAAATTTCAGCAGAAGGATTCAGGTTAGATTGAAAATTCTTTTTAATGTTAAGGATAGTGAAGGACTGGATTAGTTTTCCACAGAAGACTTTAACTGAAGGTTTTTAAGAGAAGTGTAGACAATCTGCCAGAAATTACCCACACGTTGTTAATCACCCCTTGGGATTGGGAGAGAAATTGGATTATAGACTCCTCAAGGTCCTTTTCAACTCTGTTCTTCTTAGACTTTTTGGGATTAAAAAAATATTGTCAGCTTCATAAGAAATAATAACTTATAAATATTCCTATAGGAGGTAAAAACTTCTGCTTTTGCAACCTTCCCTAGTCTTATGAAAGGGTTTCTCACTTCATGGAAGTTTATTTATCAATTCATGAGACAGATGCTTTCTTCCAGTGTATTTGCTACTATTTACTTCAGCATCTTTTCCACTTTCCAAGTTCAGTACTGCTGGAAGCAACATTTCTTAACATTCAGTTACTGGAAATCCTTTTCCCAACAGAGCACTGGCAAAGTGATTTAATGACAGCAGTATCAGTGGTACTGAGTATTCCAGAAATTTGTACAGCTTTTAAAGAGAAGGGTAATAAAGAAATGGGGAAGAAACAAAGGACAGGAAAAGGAGAAATACATACTGACATGAAGAAACAGTGGAAAAAACTAAGCAGCAACAGAAAATGCTTATGAATGATGAAATAAAGTGAAATGGAAAATGTTAAGAAAGCAGCTATTTAGGAGTGAAGGTCAAAGTGAGAAAACGCAAGTCAGTGGGATGCTTAAAAAGAGCAAGTCCACATTTTCCTGTAGACTTTCTCTATTTTTTGCTCGCGTTCTATTGACACAACACCTGCTATTGACATTTGAAAAATAATGGAGTGTTCTAAGCATTGTTCATCTGTTTTATTTGTAAATATTTTCAGTTATTTTGAGGAAATGCCAAATGAAAACTTCACTAATTCAGCAATGAAAAGGAAGATACAAGTATGAATGAACAGCCACAAAAGTGTTTCAAGTGGGCCTGGTTTTATTTTGTTTTTTCCTTGTAGACTTGCAACAGGTATAAAAAGTTCGATTCCCTGAATCCACTTAGTATTTTTAGTGGAGACTGCTTAAATCCATCACCTTTATGTGTAGCAAAAAAGGAAAATACATGATTCCTACTCTAAATGTGCTGCCCACTTGCAGTCTTTGGTAAATGAATCTAAGGTAAGTTGAATTTCGTAATACCTGTATTTTGTTGGTTTATTCCCAGTTGTGGGTTTTCATCTGCAGCTTCTTGAACATAAGTTGTGTTCTTACCTTAATGCAGCCTGTGGTCTTTGCATTGTCAACACAGCCTGAATTCTTGATGTGATGGGTAAAAAGACATTGTTTTGATCCAATGTCTGAAGCAGTGCTCTGCAATCCTCAGCATAGACCTTGTCGCAGCAGGACAAGCATGTGATTTGTGTAAATGCAGCATCTTTGTGGCTGTACCATTCCCTGTTAGAAGTGTACTACAGTACGTCTGTGCTCTGCAGAGCCCAGCCTCATAGGATACATAGGCTGTAGGGCATTTACTTTTGCAGACTCTTCCCTAAAACTCCTCCTACAAGTGGACAGCCTTCTTCAGGAATGAGAGAAGAGACACAATTTGCCTCTAAGACTGCAGAAGTAAAAGGAAAATTGTATCCCACAAGTATGAGGCCATAATATAAACTCACCAATCAGCAGTAACTTCTTTGAGAAAGAAAATGGCTCATCTCTACTCTTAAGTGCTTCTTGTAGCAACTTTAGGACCATTACTGCAGGTAAATCGAAGACCATTTAGTGCTATGTGAGATTCTCAGTTTGGCCTAAATCTGCTTTGAAAATTCACAGGAAAACCATCCAAAGTGTGCTTTTTAAGGAAATAATGTTTAATAAACAGAGTAATTGACTCTTAGTTGAGACAGACTTTGCTTTTTTGGGGGGCAGCAGGTATTCAGACTCCAAAATGAGATTGTGACAAATAGTTTCAGAACTAGTAAACAACAAAACTGGCTACCAAAAACAACAGTGTGGTAACCCAGAAATAATGCAACACAAGCTAGTTTGTTTGGCAACTGCCTGTATAAATAAGGCAAAGGTCCTTTAGGGTTGCTAAGCCAGCACAAAGCTTCTTATGGGCCAAAAAGGGAAAACAAAAATATGTCAAATAGATGATTCTTTGTCATTATGGATTTTTTGTTTTGTTTTGCTCTGCATTTCCTAATGTATCTGTGGATTTAGTTGGGTGGAAGGATGACGTCAGCTAGTCTTTTTTCAGTCCTTACTATTTCTGGTTACTCTTTTGCAAAGCTCAGAGGCTAGTTAATTTTTAGGAAGTAAATCTAATTCCTTATAATGAAATTTGGTTTCCTGCTGTTGTTTTACATATAATCCAAAACAAGA